>NC_138343.1:14060212-15458545 GCF_046562875.1 Panthera onca | reverse complement strand
CTGCACTTTCTGTTGGTAGAAGTGAATACAGCATAGGGCTTGGAGGAAAAAGTGCTTTAAAATAACGTCGGTTAAACGTGCGTTCACAGCATCCTGAAGACACGGCGACGGTGTTGCTCCAGGAGAAATAAACCCAGTGACGGGAAGCGATGATAGAAACGTCAGCCTTGTGCCGCCCAAGTACAAAGGGACGGTGCTTGTGACTGGGACCGCGAGGCGGCTAAATAAATACACGTTCTCGTCCTAGTTGTTGCACCCCTCGCCGCAGACCCGTCCTGAAGGCCTGTCCCATGCCTTCCTGGCCTAAACCCAGCCTCGCCCTGCATTTGCGGACGGACTGTGAAGAGCAGGGTCCCCTCTGGCCTCATACATCATGGCTGCAGACCCCTGAATTTGCATATTGTTTGCACATCCGCCCTTTGGGGGGGTCTAAAACACACGCATTTAAAACGATTTCCAGCCCCATCCTGCAGAGCACACTCAATCTGACACACGGGCGTGGGCTTACAAATCCAAAATGAGACCGAAGCCTGGTGTGAGGTTCCCGTCCCCGAGTGGGAGGCTCGGCACGGGTGTGGGAAAATCCACAGTGGACGCCCGCACCCACGCGGGCAGACAGGCCGCTTACAAGGAGATGCTGCAGTGTTATTAAGACTCAGCCTACCTGTCTATCCGGAAAAGCCTGAAGGTAGCTCAGGGGATAATAAAGCTCTCTCTCTTTGAGTTCTGGAAAAGTCCCAGGTCCAGGAGTCAGAAGCCCTAGGTCCCCACCCCGGGCCCTGCCCCTCACTTGCTGAGGGACGTGTTGGTTGCCTCTCAGGACCTCGTTTTCCCACCGACCCAGCAGTCTACCCTCCTCTGGCTGACCGGGTCCGTCTCTCTCCCTCCCTGCAGCTCAGCCAAAGACCCACAGTGGAAGAACTTCGAGAAAGAAAGATCCTCATCCGTTTCAGTGACTATGTGGAGGTGGCTGACGCTCAGGACTATGACCGCAGGGCCGACAAACCGTGGACCCGCCTCACCGCTGCCGACAAAGTAAGCCGAGGGGCGAGGAGTGGGGTAGGGGGTCCCCGTGCCTCGGTCTCCCCCCGCGTTGGTGTTCCCGCTTGCTGCCGGGACCCCGGGCTGAGACCAGCAGCGAGGCTGTGGTTGCAGTGGCTGTCATGGGGTGCCAAGCGCCCCCTGGGCCTGCTGAGGGTGCTGCTTCTCCCAGGGCTCCAGATAACCTGCGGGGAGGTCACCAAATTGATTCTCCACTGCCGGAGAGAAGGCACGCAACAGTCACATAATGTCATGCTGAGTGACAGCAGGAGGAGAGGCCGCGTGGGCGGCTGTGCCCACAGAAACAGAACATCTGTATGGGCACAGAACAGTTCACGAGTGCGAGGCTCCAGGCTTCTCGCAGCCCTTCGTGGAGAGGACGCTGTCCTCGGCACCCAGTAGGATTCGCAAAACTAAAGAGAGACCGGCTCACTGTGTCTGCGGCTATTATACCCTAACGGTAGAAACAGGCCACAAATCACAGAGACGGCAAAACGTGCCTTGCTACGCTAAACCGTCATCCGTTTGGAAAACAAGAAGAATCTGAGGCTGAGTTTTGTAAGAAATGCAGTGAAGCAAAAGGGAATTCTCACCTGTCCCCTGGACCATAAATCGAAATGAACCTCTGCTGCGTAATCCTTTGGGACCCTAGTCCAATCACCGTTAGGAACTGGAGAGCTAAGGGCCTTTTAAAACAAAATCTAAAATAATGACCACGTCTGGTGTGCAGGTGACATTGGGGAGACTCTGGCATACACCGGGGGCCTTCTCTTGAGTCCTGCCTTTGCCCCACGAATTTATGTGGGCTGTAGGGTGAGGCCGTCTACAGCGCAGACTCTGGCCTGATCGAGCGCAGGGAGTTTGAACACAGGGAAGCCGCGGCACGCTGGTGGGAACATTGGGGCCAGAAGCAGGCTTTCCAGAAATGCCTCCCACACGGTGGGTCCACCCACAGGTCCCGATGAGTGGAAGCCTCTGCCCTCCTCTTAAACGTAACACTCATTGCTTCCCCGGACAGGCATCTGTGGTAGTGACCCCAGGAACCGGCACCACCATCCACCAGACCCAGAGGCCCAGCCCCCAGGCTGTTGTGTCATGTAAACGGGAACAGAGGAAGGAGCCCTGGCGCCTTCTGCCTTTTGTTCACAGCCTGACTGCAGCGCCCTTGCTGACCGAGGATGAGGGAGGGTATCAGAAAAGCGGGGGGAAAGTACAGCGCGTCTCCCCATGCACGTGCTGAAGTTGTGCGTCGCATTCAGGGAACCCAGTTCCTCAAGAGCTGCGGCCCAAGAACAGGAAGTGGCGCCCACAGAGGGGGGGTGTGCCTGCCTTCTCTGGGGGGAGCCACTCTGATCCTGCCTGCGGGCCTTTCCGGCCTGACTCTCAGTGCCTTGACAGTCCCATCGAAGGAAATACAGCAAAACCTCGGATTGTGAGGAAGACAAGCACACGTTTCTAATAAATGTTAACTTGATAAATGAGCGACATCTTGGAATGTGAGTAGAGCGTGACGCCGAACGTCACATGATCACAGCTGAGCCAGCAGTTCTTGAAATTCGCTTTGCTACACAAGTGCTTTGGATTGCAGGCATGTTTCCGGAGTGAACTATTCTCACAAACCAAGGTTTTGCTGCACTCCCATTAGAAGGAGCTCTGGGAGGGAGCGCCTGGGTGGCTCAGTCGGTTGGGCGTCCGACTTCAGCTCAGGTCATGATCCCACGGTTTGTAGTTCGAGCCCCGCGTCGGCTTCTGTGCTGACTGCTCAGAGCCTGGAGCCTGCTTCGGATTCTGGGTCTCCCTCTCTTTCTCTCTGCCCCTCCCCCCCCCCCCCCAAAAATAAATGAACATTAGAAGTAGCTCTGGAAAAGAGCGCATGTTTAGAATTTCAGTGCCTGGGGAGGAAGTGAGGTTTTCTGCAGTGTCAGAACCTTCTGTTCCACCTCCTCGTCTGTCCTTGCATCCTGCCTGCCTGCCCTCCCTCAGCCGCAGCACGTCTACGGGTGCTGCTGGAAGGGGGCAGCTACTCAAACGAGGCCATACCCTTGATAATGGCATAGACCACCTCTGAATCAACAGAGCTGTGAAAGAGCGAGGTCTTTGTAAATCAAACGGAAAGGAGGCAGCTGGCAATCACCCATTCCCTTAATTTGACTGAGGAATTTGACCCACCCCTTCTAGAAGGACCCATCCTGCGGCAGCACAGTGCTTGTGCTGAGCTTAGATTGTTTGCCTATGGAAGATGGGGGGTTGACGTTTAAATGTGCACTCGGGGCACCAGGTGGCTCGGTCGGTTGAGCGTCTTTGTCTCAGGTCCTGGTCTGACGGTTCGCGGGTTGGAGCCCCGCATCAGACTTGATGCTATCGCTGCAGAGCCAGCTTCGGATCCTCTGTCCCCTCTCTCTGTTCCCCTCCCCTGCTCGCACTGTCTCAAAAAATAAAACATTGAAAAAACACCACAACTTTAAAAGTGCACTCAGGACCCCAGGAGTGTGGGGCAGATCTGCATGGCCTCTTGCTGCCCCGGAGGCGCTCCTCGGAGAGAGGAAGAAAAAGACACTTTGGGCAGTAGGCCAGATATCATGTGCGATTTACATTTAGGGGGCGGGGGGATTCTCTGTCGGTTCCAGGTGATTTTCTTTCCCCTCCCAGTGAAGGAATTCATTTTCCGTACTTACACTGGGTCGTTCGGCTTTGTCGAACAAAACAGGTAATAAGCGAACTCCCTTCTGCATCTGTCTCTTCTGTCTCTTCTGCATATTCACGGAGCTCTCTTCTTTCCAGGCTGCCATTCGAAAGGAGCTCAATGAATTTAAAAGCACTGAAATGGAAGTTCATGAATTGAGTAGACATTTAACAAGGTTAGTAAATTGAGGGGTTCTTTTCCCTTTTTTTTCCTTCAAATGGTCATGCCTGCTTCCCGACTAACTGCCATCTGCTGCCGGATTACAGGTGGGTGTGGTGGGGAGGGGTGGGGGATAAGAGAAGGTCCGCTGTGGTTTCCGAATCGAGGGGAAGGAGCACCGCGACCTTCCGAAGGCCTAGTTTTTCACTTAAAGATCTGTTAAGTGCCAGACCGCCCATAACCCCAGAGTGGGTTTTTATGGAAACCTAAGCTGAGAAGAAAAGCCCGTTGACATTTATATCCAGTCAGCCCGAGCCAAGCCTGGGCAAAATACCAAATCCACGTGGGACTTCCAGAGTGGGTTTGCTCCTGTGATTCCATGTGCCCATATCCTCCTTTGGGGAAACTTAGGCACAGAGAGATTTAAGGGGCTGATATAAGGTCACATGGCTAGCTAGTGGCAGAGCCATTGACTTAATTCTTAGGACTCCTGTGGCGGACACTTAGAGAAACAGGACGTGCCGACTGGTGCCTGGGCTCAGAGACGCAAGTTGGGTGCTCCACCTTGCTGCTGAGTCCAGGCTGAGCGCGTGGGCCGAGGGCCACCGGGGCCGTCCGGTTTGGGCCCCCAGGAGCTCCAGATGAAACTACTCCCAAACATAAGGTGAATTCCGTGGGGGCTCGAGTACTTGAGGAGTTGTGTCAGGGATGTGCCTTTGGCCGGAGGTTTAACCAGATTTAACCTGCCACTCGTCAGCCACGGGGAGTCTGAGGATGGGAAGCTCGGGCTGTGGCATCCGGCACCTCTAGCAGCCCCTTGGTCTTGACTCAATTATTTGTTTTCTAGGTTTCACCGACCTTAACAGTCAAATTCTTCCTGAGTGCTATGCTGTCTTCGAAACATAAATTTATAAGAACCATAAGTGCTGGTATTTATTCACTTCCCCATTATGATGTAAATCTTCTGAACTGCCTTTTTTTAAAAAGAAGAAGAAGAAAAAGGAAACCCGATCAGGATTCTCTTTGCGAAAGCCCAGTGGTCACCACTCCGCGGTCAGAGCTGCTGGTACCGCCGCGGACTCCGAGGGCACCGGCAGGCCAGAGTGGAGACTTCCCGGTGCTCGGAGCGGTCCTGGTCCTCTCCCTCCAGGCCTGGCAGGTGCCATGTTCATTGAGGCTCCAGCGAACCTCTTCCCCTCAAGTGTCTGTCACCTGGGTCCAAAGAAAGCTGAGGCAGTGGGTTCGGCCTGGAATGGACTGTGCACATGGTCTGGTTGGCTTTCTAGACTTGGCCAAACACACTGGCTCCAGGTGTGGCGTCCGACCTGGAGGCCTCTTAGGAGGAGGAGGCTGAGAGGGAGCACTGTTCTCAGTCACCCCTGTCCTTTCTCTCCCCTCAGCCGTCATCCATACCGTGAACAAAAGGGAAGATGCTTTTCTGGGGGAGTCTGTGGTCGACTGTCTGTCTCGAGAGTGTGTGGGCTGCAGGTATGGAAGGCCGGCACTGAGCACCTATCCTGTCCCCTCAGACTGAGCGGAGCTGCCTCCCGGGAAGCTCTGGTGTGCACAGGGGAAGTCGTCATCTGCTCAGTTCGAATTAATTGACCCATCTGTGTTAAAAAAGCCAAATGTCACGGGTGGTCTTGTGCACCCGGCCACTGCTGTGGGACGCCCGTGGCATTGGTGCATCTGAGTGTAAGCCTGGTGAGGACGGAGAGGCTGGGGAGAGAAACTGCTTGGCTGACGTTCGTTTTCTCCACGCACCCCAGGGCCAGTGACTGTATGGGTTGGAAGGTAACAGCTTCTGAGTGTAGGACCAATGCATGCAAGCCAGAAACCATTCCTGAAAGGCCGGCTCGCCGGTCTCTGACGGACTGGGACTCCAGAACCACCCGATGGCCTTCTAGTCTCCTTTCTTTGCACTGAAGAGTTTCTGTGGAGGGCCTTCAGGGTTCGGCATATGCCGGAATGGCGCAAACACCAGCCACACCTGCCCGTGCTGTACCTTCCTGCTCCTACCCATCTGGAGAGCATCCTTCCTCTCCCTCGTGGTGCCGGTAAAGCTGATGGGAGGTGTATCTCTAGCTGTCCCATTCGCTTGGGACCACAGGAAGGCAGTGCCCTCCTGACGGGGACACCCCGGGTAAGATGTGCAGTGAGTGGAAGGACAGCCCCCAAACCCTAACCACTCTCTTCACGGGGCCCGTCGCGGCTGCTTCTGTTTTCCTACCTGACAGACCCTGTAGGGCCCTCTGTCACCAAGCCCTGCCTGGACCTCCGTCGTGGTCTCACAGTTACCGTGATTTTTCTCGGTAATGGCTTGCTCTCCTCCACACATGCCCGAGATTTAGAAAGATCCCAGACTGGCCTTCACAGAAAGGAGTTGACCAGTTCCCACCCCAAAACATGTGGGAAGCAAGTCACTCTTGGGATGCACACCCATCGGCGAGGCCGTTGAATTTTCGGCAGGCATTAACAGCCCCCGTGGCTGCCGTTAACCCAGGAGCTGTGCAGAGTCCGGGGGGAGCTCAGGGCAGTTCTTCAGGCAGTGCCCAGTGGCCGTCGCGAAGTTGTCCCCGTACCACCGGGAGTGAGCACGCCGCTGCCTGGCCCAAGGAGGGGCCGTCACTAGATCCTTTTCTCTTTGAATGTGGAATCTGATAGTTCAGGGAAAACGTGGTCGGGATTTTAGCGTGGCTGTAAACACAGTCTTCCCGAAAGGCTTACTGACGTTTGAATGTGCAAATGGTGTGACGAAAGATGTAGGGCTCTTTCGTTTAACTTCTCTACAGCGGGCACGTGTTCCAGGCGGAGGTGCCTGCCTTGCCCGGGTTGGAGTCTGAGCTTCCTGTAACTCACAGCTGTCTTCATGTGGCTCACAGGGCTCTGACATGATGGCCAGGCCTTCCGCGGGCCCAGGAGCGAGTCCTACGGAAACTCATTCCATCGCCTGGACTCCTCCCTCGAAGGCCAATGGCTTCTTTGCTGGCTTTGGTTTTTGGGCCTCTGATGCCCTGGGAACGTGATGCCCAAGTCCGTTTCCTGCAGCCAGCCAGCAGCCCAGGTTTCCTGCCCAAAGTGCCCTGTTCTTGCAGTCCGCTTGGAGCTGGGGAGAAATTGAACACAATTTCCGCCTCCATCCCCGAAGAGCACCCTTTGGGAGAAGTCAGTCGCAGGAATTAGGGGTGCACCTGCTGTGCTACAGAAATCCCACCCGCCATCAAGGTGGGCGATTATTTCAAGTCCAGCTCAGGGGGCTCTGCCACCTCCGTGGACCACAGGTTGGCCCTCTGCCGCCGCCTCCCTTTCATGAAATCCTGAGGTCTTTCTAGAAATCTATCCCAATTTCTTTTTTTTTGCCATACCGTTAGGACAACTGGAAGAGGTGTTACTTTCTAAGATGGCAAATTGACAATTACAAAAAAAAAAAAAAAAAGAGAGATGGGCTAGATGGTTTAAAATGCATCCCCTTTTCTGAAAAAGCTGCGATTCTCAAAGGTCTTGTGCGTGTCAGTTCCCAGTTGAGCCTTCTGTCCTCTGGGTCAGTGTGAGGAAGAATGTGAAGTTTCTCAAGAGGTTTCCCTCTTGAAAGCAGACATTGCCCCATGCTCCGCACCACCTCCTGTGGCAGAAGGGACTCCTGTTGGCCTCCTTGCTGTGTTTCAAAATTGCTGATCGATTCCTCTCCAAAGGCCCTCAAAGCCCTGTAAAACTTTTAAAACGTTAGCCTTTATGTCCAATTAGAGAAACCAAACAACGTGATGGTAGGTGTGATTAAAAAAAAAAAAAACAAAAAACAAAAAAAACAAAAAAAAAAAAAAACCTCTGGGTTTATTTTTCTCCTGCTATGGACATGTATTTATATTTGCCGAATGAATATTGTGGTGTGTGCTTCGATGAATGGGATTTCAGACTCTCCCCGTGCACAGCCAGTGGGTGGAGGTCACCTCCGATGACTTTTTCTTCCCATCTGTCTGTCAGTCCCCAAACCAGTTGCTTTTTCCAGTGGCTTCCTGGGTGTCTGTACATAGTTTGTCTTCGTATAGGAGCGCTCTCCTGTGTTCTAATTTAACAGATGATGGCTGTGTGAGGAAGACGATGTAAATACAATACAAATTAAACTGGATCTCTATGGCCTAGGTTTTGTACATACAGAAACTGCATGGTATTTAAATTATTGTCTCTGATGATGTATGCAGTTTCTTTAAAAACAAACCAAAAAAAAAAAAAGTCTAAAAAAAAAAAATCCTTTCCTTGGCTCCCGTGTGTCTTGTCAACCACCGAAAAGAGTTGGGCTGCGGCTGGGATGAAGGGCAGGTCAGCTCAGCAGCAAAGCGTCAGAGTTATGGAGGCAGACAACCTCCTCGTGTATCAGGTGTTACTGGGTGCGGGGAGGACGGCTGCACGTAAATTAGCTTTCTAGGACTTTCTAAGACATACTGCCCAGCTGCCCTTTAATAAACTGCAGTCCCTCAGAGTCCTCCCCATAAGAGCAGCTATGAGACAGCTTTGGGTACCAGCAGTGCCATGGGGTGTCACTGCCCCAAAGCAAAAGCCACCAACTACTTGGCTTTAGAGTACTTTCTCGGTCTCTGGGCGAAGTCTGAGTATTTGTCCTGTAAAGCTAAGAGCTTTATCGCCTAACTTTCTGGTCCTGACTTGTCTTTTTGAAGTGCTGGGGGGAAGGCAAGACAAGCTTCGGTGCTTGCTGGCTGCATTTTTCTAGGTGGGTGAAGTGACCGGACAACCGATGTTTGGCCCGGCCCTGGAAGAAGGTGACCCTGGGGACAGGGAGCTTACCCTAGCGCGGCTCCCCTGTGCCGCTCCTGGGAGTCTTGGTGAAGGTCTTACCACGCAGGTGCCAACTCAGGAAGTCTGGGTGGGCCTGAGAGTCTGCATTTCTAGCTAGCTCCCAGGACATGCTAATGCTGCTGGTCCAGAAATCATGCTTCTGAGTAGCAAGGGCTTGGACGACAGGAGCCACTTTTGCTTCACCTGGGAATCTCCAGCTCCGAAGACCAGAGTGCGCACACACACCGCTTACTTCTTTGCTGAGCGGCGACCACAAAGCCCGCGCTGGCCCTCAGCACTCTGCAGCATTGCCTCAGAGGGCACACAGGCTCTCACCTGTGCAGGCGGAGGGACTCTTGGAGCAGGAGTGGCTATGGCAGAGGGGGCGAGGGGTTACAGAAAGGTTTTCACGTTTCGTGCCGAGAGCTTCGGCCCCATTCTGCCCCTGCGCACCCGCAGAGCTCTCTGACTCGTAATAAATCTAACCGCAGGACAGAACTGCAGGTACCGAAAGGCGTGGAAGACCTATAAAGAGAAGCTTTGGTGGCGCCCCCAATAGGCTTCGCCCTGCAAGACGGAAGGAAATGGGCCATCATCCTGAGGGAGCCCTTTCTGAAGTGAACAGAGGCTATGGCTCTACATCCCCAATAGGTAGAGGCGGCCGGGCGTGTCCCATCCTGAGATGTTTAGTCATCCTAGGACAGAATAGTGGTGGCTATGCCACAACACCTAACCAAGCAGTTTGAGTCATTTTATTTCTCTGGGCCTCAATTTTCTCACCTGGAAAATGGGGACACAATCAGATGTCCTATGATGTCCTTTAGGACATCAGCTTTCTATGACTTGGGTTCGTCTGAATTTTAAAACACTACGTCCCAAAGAAAGAGTAAGCTTTAGGTAAGTCCTGGCAGGGCAGTCTCTTAGAGAACAATCTGGATTCCTCTCCTTCAGACCATCTGCAAGGCTGACATGCATGCCTGCCACCCCTCCTTGCCTTAGGTTGGCCTCCTGGAGGGCTCGTTGCTGGTGGGACCTCCCTGCCCTTTCCCAGTGTGCCTTCGTGGGAGCTCATCCTGAAGCTGCTATCGACCAGACTACCTTCTGCTGTCCTGCCTTCCCCTTCCTCTGGGCAAAAAAAAAAAAAAAGCATCCTGGAGGGGCTCGTGGGCCCTGAGCAGTGATGCTTAAGACCCAGTCTGTTATCTTCTACACACCCCAACTTTGGGATGCATCAGTGATATGCTTGCCTACACCTGATTATTAACAGAAAGGACAAGTTGGACACCAGAAACACTCCCTAGCTGGCTCTCCACAGGTGCTAAGCACTCGCCTGGCCTCAGATGAACCACAGATCTACAGATACAGCTCAAATCTACCCTGAGCCCCTGGCCTGGGTTTCTGGATGTCACAAAGCAGCCATGGAGCATATGTGTTAGGAGCATGCAGTGCTGCTACCCTGGGACCACCTGGCTTGCCAGGTCACACCCTGTGTGGAGCCCTCCAGGCCCCCAGGCTGCACCTGCCTTGGCTAGGGTACTCCCCATGCAAAGCAGCCTGGGACCGTTCAGCCAGCACCCCGCTTCAGCTTCAGCTGCTCCGCCAGGGCACCCTCTACATGGGGTGGCCCAGTACCCCCGGCCTGCGCCTGCCTCGGCTCCAGAGGCTCCATCAGGGTGCCCTCTGCATAGAACACCATGGGACACCCCAGCTCATGCCCATTTCAGCTCAGGCCATTCCACCAGGGCAGCCCCAAGCACAGCCTGTCCTGGGACCCCCCGCCCATGCGAACTACAGCTCCAGCCGGTCAAAGTCACCAGGCACACACAGTCTATACAGGGCATAACCATACACAAGACCATTCTTTCAAATTAGGGGAAGTAGGTGCTCCCCCACCCCCGCCCCGCCATTCATATAAACACAAAATTGAGCAAAATGAGACAGAGGAATATGTTCCAAACAAAAGAACAAGACAAAACCTCAGAAAAAGAAAAGGAAATGAAGATAACCAACGTACCTGATAAAGAGTTCAAAGTAATGGTCCTTAAGACGTTCACAGGACTGGAAAGAAAAGTGGATGAATTTAGTGAGAATTGCACCAAGGAGAAAGAAAACTTTATGAAAAAGAACCAGATCTGAAGAGCACAATAATTGAAATAATCAACAGTATATTCGAGGATGCAGAACAGATCTGGGAGATAGGATAATGGATGTATACAAGCTGAACAGCAAAAATAAAAAAGAATTTAAAAGATGAAGATAGGTTAAAGGATCTCCTGGACAACAGGTCCAGCAAACAAACATTGGCATTACAGGGGTCCCAGGAGGAGGCGAGAAGAGAATGGGGCAAAAGGCTTGTTTGAAGGAATAATAGCTGAAAACCCCTAAACTGGGGAAGGAAACAGACCTTCAGATTCAGGAAGCACAGAGAGTTCCAAACAAAAGGAACACAAGCAGGTCCACACCACACCACAATACATAATAATTAAAATGCCAAAGATTAAAGAGAAATTTAAAAGCAAAAGAAAAGCAAAAAGTTACTTACAAAGGAAACCCTGTAAGATGATACAGTTTTCCAGACCAAAAAAAAAAAACAAAAACAAAAACAAAAACAAAAACCATCATCACTAGACCAGCCTTACAAGATATGTTAAAGGAATCTCTTTAAGTGGAAAAGAAAAGGCCATAATTAGAAGAAAATTACGAAAAGAAAAAAATTTCATGAGTAAAAGCAAACATACAGTAAAGGTAGTAGGGCAGTCATTTATAAAGCTAGTATGAAGCTTAAAAGACAAAAGTGGTAAAATCAATTATACCTAAAAAATTAAGGGTAACCACAAAATTGAGAAATGTAAGTGTACACACAAAATGTGGAAGGAGGAGTAAAAAGACAATTCTTTTAGAATGTGTTCCAACTTAGGTCACCATCAACTTAGTATAGATTGCCATATATTTAGAATGTTATATATGAACCTCTTGGTAACCACACACCAAAAACCTGTAATAATAGGTACAAAAAAAATAAAGCCAAAGAAAGCCAAGCATAACAATGTCATCAAACACAAGAAAGCAAGTGATGCAGAGAAGAACTATAAAACAGTCAGAAAACAACAAAATGATAATAAATACATACCTACCAATAATTGCTTTAAATGTAAGTGGCCTAAATGCTCCAATCAAAAGACATAAAATGGTGGAATGGATGAAAAAACAAGACCCACCTATATGCTGCCCACAAGAGACATCAAATCCAAAGATGCACACAGACTGAAAGTGAAGGGATGGAAAAAGACATTCCACACAAATGGAGGCTGAAAAAAGCCAGGTATAAACACTTATATCGGACAAAACAGACTTTTCTTTTTTTTTAAGTGGACTTCACACCCAGCATGGAGCCCAATGTGGGGCTTAAACTTACAACTGTAATATCAACACCTGAGCTGAGATCAAGAGTTGGACACTTAACCGACTTAGCCACCCAGGTGCCCTGGACAAAAGAGACTTTTAAAAAAAGACTGTAACAAGAAGGGCAATATATAATGATAAAGGGATCACTTCAAAAAGAGGATATATAACAATTGTAAACATCTATGCACCCAACATTGAAGCACCTAAATACGTAAAGCAAATATTAACAAACATAAATGAAGAAACTGACAGTAATGTGATAACAATAGAGGGTTTTAACACTTCACATCAATGGGTAGGTCATCCAGGTAGAAAACTTGGGAACAGTGTCTTTGAACAACCCATGAGACTAGATGGACTTAACATATATACAGAACATTCCATCCAAAAACAACAGAATACAATTTTTTTCAACTGCACATGTAACATTCTCCAGGACCTATCACATATTAGGCCACAAACAAGTCCCAATAAATTTAAGATGACTGAAATCATATCATGCATCTTTTCTGACCACAACAGTATGAAACTAGAAAAAAATTACAAGAAAAAAATGACAATAAAAACAACACAATGGAGGCTAAACAACATGCTACTAAACAACCAATGGGTCAGTGAAGGAATGAAAGAGGAAATAAAATACATGGAGACAAATGAAAATGAAAACAACAGTCCAAAATCTTTAGGAAGCAGTGAAAGCAAATCTAAGAGGGAAATTTATAGTAATACAGGCCTACCTCAAGAAACCAGAAAAATCCCAATCTAACCTTATACCTAAAGGAACTAGAAAAAGAACAAATAAAACTCAAAGTTAGTAGAAGGAAATAATAAAGATCAGAACAGAAATAAATGAAATAAAGACTTAAAAAATAGAAAAGATTAATGAAATCAAGAGCTGGTTCTTTGAAAAGATAGACAAAATTGATAAACCTTTAGCCAGACTCAAGAAAAAGAGAGAAAGGACCAAATATATCAAACCAGAAATGAAGAGAGGAGAACAACCAACACTACAGAAATACAAAGGATTGTAAAAGACTACTACGAAAAATGATATGTCAACAAATTGGACAACCTAGAAGAAATGGATACATTCCTGGAAATATATAATCTTCCAAAACCAAATTAGGAAGAAATAGAAAATCTTAATAGACCAATTACTAGTAACAAAATTAAACCGGTAATAAAAAAAACTCAACCAAAAGTCCAAATGGGTTCACAAGTGAATTCTACAAAATATTTAAAGAATTAACACCTAATTCTCTACTCCAAAAAACAGAAGAGGAAGGAAAGCTTCCAAATACTTCCTGCAAGGCCAACATTACCCTAATACCAAACACACTGTTTAAAAAACAAAACTACAGGCCAATATCCCTGATGACCATAGATGCAAAAATCCTCAACAAAATACTAGCAGACCACATTCAACAATACATTAAAAAATCATTCACCATGATCAAGCAGGATTTATTCCAGGATACAAGCATGGTTCAATATTTGCAACTCAATCAACATGACACGCCACATTAACAAAATAAAGGATAAGAATCACAAGATCATCTCAATAGATGCAGGAAAATCATTTACAAAATTCAACATCCATTCATGATAAAAGCTCTCAACACAGTGGGTTTAGAGAGAAATACTTCAATATAATAAAGACCATGTATAACAAACCTACAGCTAACATCACACTGAGCAGTGCAAAAGAGCTTTTCCTCTAAGATCAGGAACAAGACAAGGATACCCACTCTCACTGAGCACTTTTATTCAACACAGTACCGGAAGTCCTAGCCACGGCAATCAGGCAAGAAATAAAAGGCATCCAAAATATAGGTTTAGGTTTTTTTAGGCATCCAAGTTAGTAAGGAAGAACTAAAACTGTCACTATTTGCAGATGACATACTATACACAGAAAACCCTAAAGACTCTACCAAAAACGATTAGAAATTGTAAGTTAACTCAGTAAAATTCCAGGCTATACAATTAACATACAGAAATTTGTTGCCTTTCTATATACACTAATAATAAAGGAGCAGAAATGTAAACAGCAAACCATTTACAATTTCACCCAAAAGAACAAAGTGGCTAGGAGTAAAGTTAACCAAAGAGGTGAAAGACCTGTACTCTGAAAACTATAAAACATTGATGAAAAAAACTAAAGATGACACAAATAAATGGAAAGACATACCATGCTCATGGATTGGAAGAATATTGTTAAAATGTCCATACTAACCAAAGCAATATGTAGATTAAATGCAATCCCTATCAAAATGCCAATAATATATCTCCTAGAACTAGAAAAGATACTAAAATTTTTATAGAACAAAAGACCCCAAATAGCCAAAGCAATCTAGAGGAAGAAAAAAAAAAAAAAGGAAGTATCACAATCCCAGATTTCAAGGTATACTACAAAGCTCTAATATTCAAAACAGTATGGTACTGGGACAGAAGGAGACATTTAGATCAATGGAACAGAATAGACAACCAAGAATTAAACCCATGCTTATATGGTCAATTAATCTATAACACAAGAATACACAATGGAGAAAAGACAGTCTCTTCAATTAATGGTGCTGGGACAAGTTAACAGCTACATGCAAAAGAATGAAACTGGACCACTTTCTCATACACCATACACAAAAATAAAGTCAAAATGGATTAAAGATGTAAATGTAAAACCTAAAATCATAAAACTCCTAGAAGAAAACACAGGCAGTAATCTCTGACATAAGCCTAGCAACATTTTCATAGATAAGTCTCCCCGGGGAAGGGAAACAAAAATAAACTCTTGGGACTACACCAAAATATAAAGAAACGTCAACAGAAGATACGCAACCTCCTGAATGGGAGAAGATAGGAGCAAATGATAAATCCAATAAGGGGTTAATATCCAAAATACGTAAAGAACTTACATAACATCAAAAAATAATCTTATTAAAAAATAAGGAGAGGATCTGAAAAGACACTTTTTCCAAAGAAGGCAGATGGCCAACCAGACACATGAGAAAATGCTCAACATCATTAATCATGAGGAAATGCAAGTGAAAAACCACGATGAGCTATCACTTCATACTTGTCAGAATGGCAAGCATCAAAAACGCAAGAAACAGGTGTTGGTGAAGATGTGGAGAAAAGGGAACCCTGTGCCCTGTTGGTGGGAATGTAAATTGGTGCAGCCACTGTGGAAAACAGTATGGAGGTGCCTCAAAAAAAATTAAAAACAGAACTACCATAAGATCCAATAATTCCACTACTGAGTATTTACATGGAAAAAAAAATGAAAACATGCACCCCTGTTTATTGCAGCGTTTACGACAGCCAAGGCATGGATGCAACCCAAGTGTCCACTGATAGCTGAATAAGGAAAACGTGAGAGTGAGAGTGAGAGCGAGAGAGAGAGAGAGAGAGAGAGAGAGAGAGAGCATTTGCAACAACACGGATGGCCCTAGAGAGTATTCTACGAAGTAAAATAAGTCCAGTGGAGGAAGACAAATACCATGTGATTTCGCTTACATGTGGAGTCTGAAAAACAAAACAAATGGGGGTGCTTGGGTGGCTCAGTCAGTTAAGCGTCCGACCTCAGCTCAGGTCATGATCTTCGCAGTTCATGGGTTCGAGCCCCAGATCAGGCTCTATACTGACAGCTCAGAGCCTGGAGCCTGCTTCGGATTCTGTGCCCCCCTCTCTCTTTGCCCCTCCGCTGCTCACACTATCTCTCTCTCAAAGATAACATTAAATTGAAAAAAAAAAATCTTAAACAAGCAAAAAAAATGGACAAAAGCAGACCCATAAATATAGAGAACAAACTGCTGATTGCCAGAGGACAAGGAGAAGTGGACAATTGGTGAAGACAGAGAGAGATATAGGCTTCCAGTTCTGGAATGCATAAGGCACAGGAATAAAAGGCACAGCATAGGGAATATGTCAATGGCACTGTCGTGGTGCTGTAGGTGACAGGTGGGTAGCTACACTTGTGAGCACAGCAAAACACACGCACTTATCCAGTCACTAGGTTGTACACCTGAAACGGGTGCAACATTGTGTGTTGACTCTACTTCAATAAAGAAAGAGAAAAAGAAGAAGAAACAACATATGGCACTGAGCCCAGAAGCTCTGGGGTCAAATTCTGGCTCTACCCGTTACCAGCTATGTCGGGCAGGTCAATTTCCGCTGTGCTGGGCATGTTACACTGTGCCTCAGCTTTCTCATCTGTAAAATGGGAGTAAAGGCACCTATTTTATGGGGCTCTGATGAGGGTTAAATGAAATATACATAAGGTGCTTAGAACAGTGTCTGACGCATTGTGAGCTCTTACCGACTGTTAGCTGTCACGCGCGACACACGTCTCCCAAGCACCAGACTCAGTTGTGTCTCACACTTCTGTTTCCACGTGTTCAAACCCTGCCCTTCTGCCCCAATCCTCTTCCTCCTCTTCCTTCCTTTTCCGGTGAACGTCATCACCTAGAAGTCAGCTTCTCTCTTCCACTTCCAGCTGCTGATGAACACCTGCCAACTGGCAGGAGACAACTGGCCGATCGTCTCCGGCCTGAATGATCACAGTCACAGCCTCCTCGCCTGTGCCTCTACCAGTCCACAGGTGCCCCTGTGGTGACCACCTCCGGGACAACAGAGGGGCTTCAGGGACTGAGCACCTAGGCCTCCTTGGAGTCCGTGAGGGGGCTCGCTTAGGTGACCCTGGACTCTAACAAGGAGCCAGAGTACTCGTGCGTGCAAAACCCAAACAGCTGATACGAACAAAGTGTTGTCCCCTATGGTCCCTGGCGTGTGGCCAACATCTAACGTAGGCTGTGTGGGCACCACACACAGCTCCCAAATATTAAAACGCTCATTACATACCCAGACTGCGCTACGCCATTTTCATGCATGATTTTATTTAATCCTTACAACACCTGGTGGCTTCCAAACCGGGTCTGACTCTAAAGCATCGCTCGTAACTGCCCTCCTAGGCCAATGGCTTTCCTGAGCTCTCTTTCTCAGCCTGCACCCAGTTATCCCACCTGCTTAAGTAGTAATGTCATCATCTGACATCGATCAGGAAACACACCCAGCTCTCTCCAAGCCTCCAGGTAGAGACAAGCTGTTTCCCTAACAGCTCCACCCTCTCCCCTCCGTGCACAGCCTGTGACTCCCACCGGTGCGGACCTCACACAGTCATGAGCCAGTGGGCCAATATTTATGACTTCCTGCAAGGGAAATAATGTTGAGCCAGGCACCGGCCTGGCATGGGTCCCACCTGGGGCTGTGGCAAAGGCAGGAAGAGAACAGCATGCTGTCCAAAGCCAGATAGGACGAACATATCCGACATTTAATCAGTCGTGGACATGCAACCAGTCCCTTTCCCAAATACTGTTTTTGGTAAAGGGGGTTCTGCTCTTTAGGTGCCATTAATTAAAAAAAAAATTCCACATTTCCCAGTAAGAGGCCATGATCATTCATACTTCCATGGGGCAACACCCCAAATTAAGGCAAAGGGCCATTTTAAATGAAGCAGTGAATTTGTTCGCAGAAGAGACAGGAAGAATAAACCACAGAAGCAGAATTGAACGGATTCCTCTAAGTTGACAAACCCGTTAAGACGCATGCCGTGCTGAGCTGCAATTCTGCACACTCGTCTCCCTTCTCCCCTGCAACAGATCAAGCCTCAATCTCGTGTTCTCCCGTGTGGAGATACCCTTGCCGCCGTTGTTCCTTTAGGAAAAGACAGAGGACGGTATGGAAGGGAGGAAGATTCCATCCGTTCCTTAACCACCACCCCGGAGTGGGAGTGAGACGGTTGTCACTGACACCTTGTTCAATGGGGGTTTCAGGGGTCCGTGGGAGGCCTGTGATTTCACAGCCCCCCTCCCAGAGGAGGGCAAGCAAGTTTTCTTCAGCTAAGCAGGTAAAAATACTTCACACCCTGGTGAGGCCCATTAGCTCAGAAAGTCCTTCCCGTGAACAGAATCAGGGTCAAAGGCACTTATCCCAGCATCCTGGGGGCGGGGCGGTGCATGTACAGGAGCTGGGGCTTTTCTGCCTTAGCCCCTGGGCCTCCGAAGAAGGAAAGCCCCAGCCGGGGTGCCAGCTCTACAGGGCCCTGTGGCTAAAATAGCAAAAATATCACCAGGCAGGAGGCTGGCCTTACTCACTTTACGTGCTGCCTTTTTTTTTTTGGGGGGGGGGGGGGGGGGGGGGGGCGCCACCTTTCCAAGCCACCATATAAAATGCTTATGGTCCTCCCCGCTGGCCCCCAGGCTCACCCCACCTTGGGACACCCACCCACCCACAGCAAAAGCCCTCCGGCTGCAGGTGAACTCTCTTGGGTTTTCCTCAATTCTCTCACTGACTTGGTTATGACAGCCCCCAAAGCAGGCAGGACACGCTGTCCTTTCTTCCTAGATAAGCACATGCAACCCCAAGCTTGTGTTTAGGCAGACAGGTGGCTTCTGAGGAAGGGAACCTGGGGCTGTCACTGTTCACTGCATGCCCTCTCGCCCTGGCTGCCTTCTATCCCCACACGCACACATCCCTCTTCCACTAAAAAAAAACTTAGTTACAATTACTTTTAAAAAAAAAAAAAGGGAAGAAGAAGAAGAATTTAAAAGTATGTATAGTACTGATTACCTTTAGTCGTGCCTGAGCGAGGAACATACCTATGTGTAACGTTGTTTACTTGGACAAACCTTATTTTAAGCATATCAAAATTTAAAATCTGGGAACAGACCACAGTAAGGAAATGGAGGCATTTTTCAGACCATCTGGCAGCTGGTCAGGCACATGCAGCCTCCTGGGGCCCAGCAGTGAGGTTCCTAGTTCAGGTCTCCGCCCGTCACCTCCTCCCCCTGCCAGGCTGGGAGATCAGGCCGCCTCTGCCTCTCGATGGTTTCAGTTTCTTGTAAAGACGTAGTTTTGCCCCCCAGGAACCAGCCAGCTCTGCGAGAGTGGAAACAGTGCAGGTGCAGAGCATGATTCCCTGGAGCTGGAAAGAGGACGGCTTTGGGTTTGGACGGTGGGGGAGAGAAATTTGAAGCAAAAATAAATAAATGAATAAATAAATACATAAATAAATAGTCCCTGATTTGGACGGAAAAGGTGCAGCCCGTTCCGCCGTGGCTGGAAACACTCCTCTGTGGGCCCCGGTCAACAGGAGAGGGAGCAGACACGGGCCCATTCCAAGGGCTCGGAGCAAGCGGCTGCTGTCAAGCGATTGGCGTTTCGGCAGCAAAGCGACGAGGGGAGGGGAGAGGTGGGCTGAGCGGCCTCCAGGGCCTCAGCTCGCAGCTCGCGAGCTGGCAGAGGGAAGAGGTGAAGGCACGTTTCTCGAGGCCCCCCCGAAAGCTGTTTGTGCTCTACCGCGTGCCCTCAACCAAATCACACGGACAGAACGTTAATGCTCACAGGGGCACGTCGTCCAGCCCCCCTGCTTGCGGCAGAGGCAGCAGCGTTCGCTGGCCCCGGCACACCGAGGTGCCCGCCTTGACGGAAGCACTGGGTGGTGGGTCCCTGCCTCCACCCCAGCCGCACCCCTGCCTCCCTTCAGGTCAGCACCGGCCGCTGCTGCCGGGTTGACCGTTGTGCCCTCACTCCGTCATCCTGAGACCACCCCAACCCCACCGACATTAGCTCTGCACCCGGCACCGTGCTGGACACTTTCATCTCTCCTCCCCGTTTGACAGGCAAGGAGACTGAGGCTTAAAAGAACGGGACCACGCAGCCAGGGAACGGCAGAGCTAAGAACCCCAGGCCTCTGACTCTCAATCCAGACCCCTTGCCCCTACATGACTAGGGAAGCCCACAAAGGGTGCTCAGAAGGGGGTCAGATGAAGACGCCGATTTAAACCCGCGTCTACCCTGCTGAACCGCATCTGCTCTGGCAGTGTCAGCAACGGGCTCAGCAGCCTTCAGAGAACAGGAAACCCAAACTGTGGCCCAAACAACTGTACTTATTTGTTTGTGCAAATGAAGTCCGGAGCTAAGCAAGGAAAAGCTCGTGACGTCATCAGTGAGCCGCAACTCCATTTTTCTGCCCCATCATCCTTATCATGTGGTTTCCATCCTTGTGGTTGCCTCATGTTCCAAGGTGGCTGCTGGAGTTCCAGACCTCATGTACGTGTTCTAGGCAGGAAGTAAGATGCCGATTACCTGCCGACTGAGTAAATTCTCTTCAAATAAAGACCTTTTCTAGAAGGTCTTACCTAATGACTTTGCCTTCCGTCTTACTATCTGTCCCTCTTTGCACAAGAAGCTGGTAAATAAAGTTTTTGTAACATACTCCTACCTCAAATAACCTGAGGTCTGGTAAGGAAGGAAGAAAGGATGGATATGCCTGGTCAGCTATCCTTGTGTGGACAGCCACACAGCTGTCCTTGGTAATGAGCTGACTTGTGATACGTTATAGCGAAGGCACTTCCCGTGCCCCAGGGGAGAGAGAACAATTCATAGAGAACATCCACATCTCAGTACTGAGATTAAATTCAGGCTTCGATGAAGTGCTTTATAAACTTCTGGTCATATCCCTACCATCACCTAGAAATGAAGTCAGACGAATCATTTAAAAATGAGAAAACTGGGGCACCTGAGTGGTTCAGTCCGTTAAGGATCCAATGCTTGATTTCGGCTCAGGTCATGATCTCACGGCTCCTGGGATTGAGCCCTGCGGTCAGGCTCCTGCTTGGGATTCTCTCTCCCTTCTCTCTCTGCCCATCCCCCACGCGCGCTCTCTCTTTCAAAATAAAGAAACTTAAAAAATAAAAATAAAAAAGAGAAAACGGTACAGGAAGGTGGCATTGTCTGCGGTGTATTTCTTTCTTTGTCAGAGTTAAACACTGTACTAGGCAAAACCTACTTTCCCTAAATCCTTGTACTCAAACTGTGGTCCCCACGTCCAGAAGCATTGGCATCACCAGGGAGCATATCAGAAATTCAGAACCTCAGCCCCCCACCCCCCAGAACTAAACCAGAATCTGCATTTTAACAAGGGCCCTAGGGGATTCCTCTGCACATTAAAGTTGAAGAAGCCCCATTCAAAATGCATGATTTAAAGAACCTGTAACTGGTTCGTAGTCTCCTAAAAGCCTCATCTCAGGAAGCAGACTCGTCTAAGACATTTCGTCTTTAGTGAGACGGAAAATTACAATGCCTCCTCTATGAGAAGAACAGACACGTGAATCGTTATCACCGGTGAGGCAGTCGCACCTAACGTTTTTTTTGTTTTTGTTTTTTTAATTTTTTTCTGAACGTTTTTTATTTATTTTTGGGACAGAGAGAGACAGAGCATGAACGGGGGAGGGGCAGAGAGAGAGGGAGACACAGAATCGGAAACAGGCTCCCGGCTCCGAGCCATCAGCCCAGAGCCCGACGCGGGGCTCGAACTCACGGACCGCGAGATCGTGACCTGAGCTGAAGTCGGACGCTTAACCGACTGCGCCACCCAGGCGCCTCAGTCGCACCTAACGTTTACTGAGAGCTTATTCTGTGCCAGGCACTGATCGGAGGACAGTGTGCATCCTTCTGCACTTTTCCCTAACAACTCTGTCAGGTGGCTACTGTTACCATCATCCCGCCCCTATTTACGGATGAAGACGACGGCCACATCACCCAGCCAGCAAGCGCCAGCTGGGGGACACCCGGACAACGTTTTATCCCGATGAAGGGACCCTGAGGATCAGAGAAGAGACTGGGGCATTGCTTCAGGGTGAGGGAGCAGCTCGGTGAACCGAAGTACACCCCAGCCAGGAAGCAGGATGCCTGGGCTCTAGAAGCTGCTTGGCTATCTGTGGTGACCTTGAATAGCCCCCTTTACCACCGGAACCTCACTTCTCCTATCTGCACCCTGGGGAGGGGAGTGTGGAAGCAGACGACTTTCAGGCTTTCGTCCAGCTCCGACACGCCTCAGGTCTAGGTGTGCCTCCCCTGTGATCTTGAAATCAGCCGGCCATAGCGGCTGCAAACCCTAACTGACCTGACGCAGGTTCACCCAACTGCCACCAGGTCTGGCCGCCGCCCGACTCCGTTCTGAGACCCAGACGTTGGCCACCCCGGGGAGGAACGTACACCCTCCCAAGCAATCAGAGGCAAATAAACACAACTGCTCCACTCGTCACCAAGCCCTCCCACTTGACTCAGGTTGGGGGAAGGAGCTGGGTGAAGCCAACTTTCTGTAGAGTTCCAGAATGAAGTTAGAGTTGATACAAAATGTCCACAAACGCCTAGCCCTAGGAGACAGTTTGCTGAAGTTCCTAGTGGGGCATTCCCACTCTTCCTACCCCATCTGAAAGAGCTGGCTGGGCCACCCTCCGACCGGTTGTCAGAAACCAGAAATGAGCGGTGACCAGAAACATCACTCAGACTTGGTTCAAGGCAGAGGCGCCTGGTACCCTTCCTGGCACCTTTGCAGGGTACGTATCCAGTTAACAGATTTGCTAAATGGAGAGGAAAGCTTTTCAGAGTGTCTTCTCAGTTCAGAGTGGACCCCGTAACAATGTCCCTCCCTCACCATCCATACACTGCCATGGACACAAGGGAGGCTCCCGGTAGCCACGTGTGTGCTGAATGACCCCCTCCATTCCCACGGCTAGAGATGACCGGTCTGTGGGTAGCACCAGACCCAAGCTGGACCACAGACTCTTTCCCACAGTCTGACGAACTGGAACCGAGAGCCTCTGTCTCCAAAGACTGGACCTATGGCAAACCAGCTTAGGATCTTAGGATAAGGCATCCTCTACCAGAGCGGTCCGGACAGCAAGGAGGGGGAACACAGCAGACACACAGAGCAGGTCAAAGAGAAGAAAGTCCAAGAGCACAGACTCTCTTTACCCCAGATCTAGCCCTAAGCCCTCTGGGTCCTGACCCTCACCCTGTGCCCTAAAATACAAATCTCCTGTAAGCCAGCTAGCCCCAGAACAACCCCACTGTGTGTCAGCACAGCAGTCCGCATCAACACTGAGCCGGGCATGTACTCAAACTCCTATCCATGGCGAGCCCAGGCTGGCCGAGATGTGCTTGGCCCTGAGGGAAAGGAAAAGGGAAAGAAACACGATCTCTACCCTTGAGGAGCTCACAGGCTAGTGTGGGACCTCAGCCAGTGTATTAAAGGACACAGAGTGCCAGGAAGGAAACAAGCCTGGGGCAAAAGGAAAAGGGCAGGGAGCCAGGAGAGCTTTTTGAGGAGGGGCTCCTCGAGCTAAACCTCAGAGATGGGAGCCCGGCTTTAGGGAGTGGACGTCCCTGGCAAAGGTGACCGCACACCCAGGGAAGGGCGGGCCAGCACGGTTTAGGGGAGAAAACATGCATGAAAAGCTGGACTAGGTAAGGTGGGGATTGGGGAAAGGGAATAAGACACTGGCCTCAAGAGGCTTGCAGTTTAGAGGAAAACTGCATGGAAAACTTAGTAAAAGTCCAAGACTAGCAAACAAGACACTTCCAAACAATTACTACAAAATAAGTGGTGCCTGAAACAGTACAGAAGCTGAGGGGAAGGACAATGCCCTTCCAGCTTAGAAGTTTACAGAGACTTTCAGGACAGGCAGAGCGGAGTTAGGCCTTGAAGCACTGTGTGGAGTCAGAGGCAGCACCTCGCCACATTCTTGCACAACGTGCTGTTAAAAATATTCAGTATTCTACAGAGCTCCAGATTTCTTAAACTGCTTTCACATCAAACTCATTCGATGCTCATGGGCACACAGAGGAGAGAGGTCACGAGTGTAACAGAACTGCCGTCTGGTCATAGGGAAGCAAATACACACCGAGTGAGCCCCTCAGGTCACAGAATTAGCGAGGGGCACAAAAGCCCAGGCCTTTCCCCCACACCCTGGCCCGGGCCCCCGATTAAAAAGGGACAAGGGACGGGGACAAAGAACCACACACATCAGAGTAATCCTGACCCTGGTCCGGAATTTCTGGGCTAACCCACGTTACCTTCTCCCCTACGGGGCACAGAGAGGATTGAAGAGTCCCTCTTAAAGACCAAGAGAACACAATGCGTTGGGCTTGTTTAATTTCGTATCTGTCTTCCGCGCGTGATTAAAATCTCCAAGAGGTCAGACACCCCGTGACTCGTGACTCGTTCAGCAGTTCGGCTCAGTTCCCGGCCCATAATTAGGAGTGTGTTCATACCGATTTCAATGACTGAATGAGAACTACTAGCAAAGTAAACGAACCAAACAGAAGGGAAGGGGGAGAAGGGGAGGAAGGGGAGGTGGGGACGGACGTTCATCATGGCGTTGAGGGCAGCCTTCTGACATCTGGAAGTGAACCGTCCAAAGCTCTCCTCCTCCTCGCTGCCTCCCTCACAAACCTTCACGGCATTAAGTCCCGAGTGCAGGCAGAGGTGGGAAAAGAGAGATGCCAAAGCTACAAATGCCAGGTTGCTACTTGCTAACCCTCCGGGAGAAGGAGGGCGGCGGGAGGGACCGAACAGGGGGGTCAGAGGCAAGAGGCGAGCGTGTGCGCCTGCGGTCCCTGGCGTGTGCGCGCACAAGTTCCTGGTAAACGACACGTTCGTACCTCCATTTCAGGTGGGATCTGAGGTCTGAACACTAAGCACCCACTGTGACACTCTATTTGGAGTTCTGCCCGTTCAGGACAAGTTGCTTGCTTGAAGGATTTTTCCCATGTTCCTCTCGGATCACGTTCTCCAGCTTCCTCCTGTGGTTACCCTACAGTAAGACCGGCTCCCAGGAGCAAGGTGGGGAATCCTCACCTCACCCGGCAACTAAATGTCCACTTACTTTTTAACCTCCAGAAGGCAAGGCTGAAAGAAACCAAAACGGAGAGGGAGGAGCTGATCAGGAAAGCAGGAAAAAGGAAGGCATCCCCACCCCACCCTGTGGTCCTCCAAGAAACTTCCCAGCTCCCTCCATTCTGACCCCCCCTCTTCCTTCCCACAGCCCTCCCTCCCACTCAACCTGGCGCCGACTGTGGGGAAGCCAAGAGCGGACCTAGGGAGGTGAGGCTGCTGCCAAGAGCCACAAGCAGTTTCATTTGGCACGGCGTCTAAAGGAGAAACAGCTCTTTGTTTCATCAACCGGGGGGAACGCCACCGACTCCTGCTGCAAAAATTCCCACACTCCCCTCTCTGGCGAGGCAAAGGACAGTGTCCTCTGGCCCTTCCAAACCCAGACCATCCAGCTGAAGACAAAAGCGGCTTATCCGGTGTGACCACCGGCAGATGCAAAACGCAGAGCCAGAGGACCCACCGGCTGCCCACACCCCCAGCCTCCCAGAGGCCGCCTCTGGCTGCCGAAGTCTGGGCTCGCCTCCCGCTTGAAATCTCACGGCACCGGCAGAGGCTGTCACTTAGAGCGAGAGGCCAGGCCAGGGCATATATGCTCTGTTTTTGCCCTCCTCATCCTCATGGACTTCCCTCCAGATCCTTCATTTTTAGGGAGAAAACAAATCAACCCCTCACAGCGGGGACGTGATGACCACGTGACAGGGGACAAGTCAGAACCAAGCACGGACTCCTACGTAAGTCAAGACATGGCGGCAGGCATGTAACAGGATGGGGGCCTTCAGGGCTCTTCCTACACATCCTATGACTTGAGGGTCCCCCCATGACTTTCAGGCAAACTTTCCATTAACAACAAAAGCACTTCACTCTAATGAACCCAGACCCCATTTACTGAGGTAAAGTCAGACACACACCCACAAGCCCGTGGACAATGTGTTGATTCCATCTGTTATTAGGCAGAAGCCACACACCCCCCCGACCGTCCAATGGCCCTCAGTATCTCCTAGCAGAGCAGCGTTAAGAGCTTTTTCATCAGTGTTTATGAAGACACTGTAAAAAAATAAATGAATGTGTGTGTGTGTGTTAAGACATTGTGGAAGGGAAGGACTAAGCCTAAACAATGTTAAATTAATTTTCCAAGGGACAGGGAGGGAGAGCCCCCACGTATTAGCTGAAACAGTTTTGGTTACAACAAGAACCCTGGGCTGTAACAGAGGAGAAATTCTGCAGTCTCCTGGCAGAAAGTTTTGAATAATGGGAATATGGGTGGATTTTCATCAGGAGCTGTCCTTCTCACCAAAGGCAGTGGGCAGAAACATTTTCAAAATACTTAGGCTCTCTGCAAGATAAAATTCTGATAGCAAAATGAAATTGGACCCTCACCTATTCTATCACTGGGGGCCTTAAAAAACCCTGCTGCTGAGATGAGCCATTTGGCTTTCTAAGAAAACTGGTGATGGTATCAGATTGACTCACTTTAAAAGAAAATCTCCCAGGCCACAGCCCATAGCCAGAAAGGTTTGTCCAACCTGCTATGACAGAAGATACTTGCAGAATACTTCTGTTTTGATCCCTTCGTAGGACAGTAAGAGTCTTCCCTTCAGTGTATCTAGACCCTCCCCTAAGTTGTAAAGAGGAATACCCCTGCCCCCGAGCTTCTTCCCTCCCAAGAATCCCAGGAGCCCCCTGTGCCCCTCTCCCCCCCCCCCCACACCCACTCTAGGGCATGCTAGTCTTCCCCCAGAATCCGGGATGAAGCAAGAGCACATACCTTGAAACTATCCTCTTGTTGAGAGGTTGCTAATTCTTTGTTTCCTCTTTTTCTGAAGTTGAAATTTACTATCACTTTATAATCTGTATTTTACTAAAAAGTTGTACTAATGTTATGTGGCTATAAATTAAATAGAAATAAAATTATTTTTGTTATAGGACTTGTCTGTGAATTTCACGTATCCCCCAAAATCACCAAATAGTAGACAACTGGAGCAGGAATCCCTTCTTACATGTTTTCTCTCAGATCTCCAACTGGCTGGAAAGTTCTTTGGAGGCAGAACCAGTCACTGAATGAATGCAAAGCATCAACTGTAGGCAGCATTTTGCTTTAAGAAGTTTTCTTCTGGGTGTATTTTTTTGTTTTAAACATGAAACACTCTTGGATACGTTACTATACAGAAGTACCAGCTGGTTTCAACGACTCGACTCCGTTCTGAGTTTTTTCCCAACAGTTATTTTACACATCAGGGAAGGAATGAATTGTCCGAATTATAGCTCCGTAATTTCATGGTCTCCCTCCTCTTCTGGGTACAGGGTCCAAATCACCCCTCGGGCTCCTGCAGGTCTGGCAGCTCAATCAGGGCCTCGTCTCACTCACCACTCTCAATGCCCGCTCAATGAACAGTCACCATCGTGTGGCACAATATGGCCCAGGCCTGTTAGCTGTTAACCTTACTTAACCCGCCACTTCTCATATTCCAATTCTAGGTGGCAGAGTGCTCCCTAAAGCCCACCCGACATTGAATGACCCATCAGGAAGAAGCAGGAGTCCAGCAGGACATCAGCAAGCACTCTCCCTCCTAGTAGGTAAATTTAGACATGTTTTGTTCAGTAACTGTTTCATTCCAACCGAAACTGAGAAAAAAAAAAAAAAAAAAAGTAAGGCTTTTATTTAAACCGATTTGGCAAGACAAAGCCTCAGAAAGCAGCCGGCTTAGATTTCAACAAGTACTGCATGAACGAAAGCCGAATCTGAGCTGTCAACAAAAGGAAGTTGTTCTTTATTCCAGAAATAGACCTTAGAAAGTAACAAGCGTGGTGCTAAGGAGACAGAAGCAGGGCGGGCTTGCTTATACACTGCCTACCGTGGCACCCGCTCACCCTGACTGAACTGATTTGCAAACAGAGAGGCATTTTCGAATAACCCTTTTAAAATGCTATTCAGAGTTGAACTTTGTACCTCTGTGCACCCAAAAGAGGCTGCTCCACAACACAACGTCACCAGGTGTCGTAAATCATTTTACTGGAAAAAATGATGCTTTGAGTGCCAAAGCAGAACCCTATTTTCAATGAGTTTAGTAGACCGTGTCCTGAGAGCACTCTGCTCAGGGGGGACCTGGCAGGCCGTGCACGTGTCGGGAGTGGTCAGGCAGAGTGCACCGGGGTCCCACAGTGCTTGTGCCATAAGTCGATGGCCTTGCTCACGATTGCGTCCGAGCTGTCCTGGGGAATCTGTGGACAAGCAAACCAGTCTCTGTGAAATTTCAGGGTTTATAACTTCATCATGTCCCTTATTCACTATGGCACAGCACTTAATTCCCACCGGAGTCTCCACTACTTGCCAGAGAGTATCGTATAAAAGGCTGCTGCCAGGATCTTTGTTTCACGGGCCACCTGAGGACACACTAAGGAGCTCTTGACAGACCGCCTGGGTTTAAAACCTGCCTTGCCCACCGTGTGCCCCTGGGCAGGTTACCAAAGCTGCCCGAGTTCACATCCCATCTCCACAATGGGGCAAATGACAGCCTCACTTCCTAGGGCTGTTTAGGATTACATGGGAGAATCCATGAGAAATACTTAGTATGGGCCCTGGCACTGTTAGCCACCAATACAATGCTGATGATTCATTTACTCATCACACGTTCACTTAGTACTTACTATTTACTAAGCCACTATTCAAATGTCAATAGTGACCAATTTAAAAAAAAAGAATAGACCTGGGGTCCAGTGAAATTCATCCAGATTCATTCATCCATGAATCTCTTCTACCTCTCGCCTGGTTAAGTTTATTTATTCTAAGATACACAGAGATTCATTTAGACCTTTTCCAACATGCACTAAGTATATACTTAAGCACATTAACAAACCCAACTGGGATTCAACCAGAGACAGTAACAGTAATGAAAAGGCTTACAAGCCCCCCTCCCCGCCCCAAAAACCATCAAGCTTCCTTTCCACTAAAAAGGATTATTCAGCCTCACATGACAGACCTCACCTCTTCCTTTTCTCAACAAGCCTTCTGAGAGTCACATCAGGGGAGGAGACTCTAGTCTTCAGTGCACATGACAACGGTCTCACTGCTCAGACCATCATCCCCCAAAGAGAGAATGCAAACTGTAATCCACAGACCAACTTTAAGCTAAACTTTTCCAAGGGGAAAAAGTATTTCTTATAATGTAAAAATATCAGAGAAAGAATGTGACGCAATAAAAAAATCTGGCTTCCCAAACGACTTCCTTTCTAGATTCAAAATCAAATTGGAAAAAAGCATACTTACATTTTCCAGAAACTTTGTTATCTTCTCTGCACTGTTCAGAGCCATTACTTTTATTTTAAAGGTTAATAAAATTTCCACAGCTACAAAAACTAAGATCTTACAGGATCCACTTACAACTTTATCCCAAACCCTATAAAAACAAAAAGATACAATAAAATCATTTGAGTGTGAAATTTATGTTTAGCTAAACATCTCAAATTACAATATTAAACCAAATTACTTCTTTTAAGTATAAACTTCAGAGAAAAGCTATAATGAAATAATCATCAAAAAGACAACAAAATAAATCAGCCATTTGAAACTTATTTCAGACACAATTAGCACTGGAAGGGAAGAAGGAATAATCACTAAAAGGTACTTGCTCTGCAAGGGATCTATGAAACACCCATTCCCTAATGTTTTAAAACTGACATTTTAGGAAAAGGAAGTCGGTTTTTTTTTTAATGTTTATTATTTAATTTTTTGAGAGAGAGACAGAGACAGAGTGCGAGCAGGGGTGGGGCAGAGAGAGGAGGAGACAGAATCCAGAGCAGGCTCCAGGCTCTGAGCTGTCAGCACAGAGCCCGACATGGGACTCAAACTCATGAACCGTGAGATCATGACCTGAGCCGAAGTTGGACACTTAACCGACTGAACCGCCCGGGTGCCCCTAGGGAAGGAAAGTCTTAAACCAAAGTTTGGATTTCACTAATATTGTGTAATGCTAATATAATCATTAAATACTAAGGAAAACAAAAGCATCATTTGAAATGAGATTGGTGCAATGGTTCCAGTGGTTCAAATTCCTAAAACTTCTCTAAGAGCTTAAGGAGCTAGTTATTCATCTCAACCACTCTAAACACAATTATTCTGGTAATTCTTCAAGCTGGTGTTACACTCTGTGTGCTTAGTCACGTACTGTCTTGTGATGTCCTCTGTATGTCACCTCCCCTCCCAACCACCTCACACGGTCTTTGAGCGGGAAGGCCCAGGGCTCTGAACTACTGGCAGCACGTATCTGAGCTGAATGAGAACGGAGTTTGAGTCTTAGCTCTCCGCCTGCCTTCACCTACTTTAAAGATGCCATGATGGAACTAAGAAATAGGAAGGTTTGCTTGGGATTAGGATCCCCCACATTTCTGGCAAAGGAAAGCCTATAACCATATAAACTCCTAGAGACGGTTTCAGATGTGAATAACCTACAGCATCTAGCATATTGAGGGCCTTCAAGTTTTCTAATGTTACATTCTAATATTTCCAGCATTAACATCAATTTGTATTCATATTAGATTAATATTACTAACGTTCTAGTATTTCTAACTGTATACATAATAAGTAGAATCAAGTGTTGCTCTGTGGTCTGCCAGAGAAGTTCGCTTCAAACTGTGGTATTGTTCTAAAGCAAATTCATACTTTGAAGGCTGATCATGTGAAAAACCAGGACGCTTCTCTGACTCCAAGCCTTCAGAACATCCATGAAATACTTGCCTCTGTAAACTGGATTCGGGCAAGCACCCTGCGAAGCACCTCTTGAACCAGAGATCATAAGGAAGTTTGGACAGCGCAGAACACGTCTTCAGATGACTCAGCAGTCGGCTATCTTCCAGATTCAAGTATTGTTCAAAAGCCTTTGGCTAGTGATTAAAGAGGAAGAGAGATTACTCGTTTCCTGTGACATAACATTACCCAATCTTACAGCCTGTGGTGAATAAAATGTACCTGCTGACTGCAAGTAAGTGCTAGAAAACAAAATTTCAGACTCATCCAAGTCATTAGTGACGCAGGTTTCCCAGGTCAGCACCATCAGAGCAATCAACAATCTGGGGCTCAGGGGTTTTCCGGGTTGTTACCCTAATGCTAACGGCACTAATAAGGTTCAACTGAAGGTCAAAGTCCAAAGCAAAATTCAATTGTTCTGGGGAACTAAGAGCGGCCCATGACACTCCTGGCTGCTCTAGAGTAGATGATATACTCAGGAAAAAGGGGGAAGGGGAAAAGGTAAGACCAGAGAAACAGAGTGGGACCAAAGCGGGGAGACGGGGTTTGGAAAAATTAGACCAAAAGAGCTGGACGTGAAACGGGCCCACCCGTCCCTGGCCACACCGATGCCGACCATGCTGAGCACTGCTGTGCACCATGCCAAAGACACTCCTAAAAGAGACGTCCACAGGAGGAACTCTGTACCCCACGTGCAGGAGAACTCTCAGGAGGCAGAGAAATAACGGGAAGGGGATGAAGAGCCTAGATTCTATCTGGTAGCCTCTCCCACAGAAGGTTAAGCAGCAGCCAATTCTAGGAGCTGGGAGAGCTAACAAAGCTGGCTCCCAGACCAGCCAAATCCACCTTGCACGAGCCGCGGCATTTAGAGTCCACTGGCCAAGAATGGAGCCTGGGGGTCAAACTCTGCCAACTCTGAAGTCTGTAATCCCTAGCCAAAAAAAACCCCAAAAAAACCCAACCACATCCCATATCACCTGAGCAAATATAAATGTTTATTTTCCTAAATATCTGCATCTCAGCCAAAGAAGTAATTCATATCCCTTACCATGTTCACTACAGCAAACACTACGCTACATACAGGGAACAGAGTAAAAGAAAACATGAAGCCCCTGCCTCCAAGGAGCTTGCAGTCTGCTTGAGACAAACATGTAATAAAGCTATCATGGGGTAAGCACAGGATGCTGGACACGTCGAGGTGGGAATCCTAACCCAGCTTTTAGAAGCCATCAACAGTCTCCCAGAAAGGGGACATGTGAGTTGGCTTATAAAGAATGACAGGAGCTAACCAGGCAAAGAGAGGCCCACATATTAATATGGGGCCCAATTTTCTCCTCTCTCAGGGGATCTCGAATTTTTTCTGTTTAACCAACTTTCCTACACGACCTAATAATTCCTGGAGCTTCTCAAGAACACTACACACAACTCCCCCAAAGCCAGAAGCTTTTCTCCAAAGTACAAGTCAAAGGACTCTTGTCCTCACCTTTCACCTCTAAAATCCTATTCTAGAATTTTCATTGGTTCTGCCAATGGAATGTTTTTTCACAAACATGGATGAAAACACATATATCACGCACTTATATGTTACGTCCCATAGCAAAGAAACTCTCATCTAAAAGTCAGTACAAATAATAGGGAGGAGTGAAAATTTTAAACCATTACCTTTTTCCCTCACCACAGTGGAAGCTCACTAAGGGCAGAGACTGTGTATCTATTTTGTTCACTGCTAGTTCTCTGGTACCTAGAACATTACTCAGCATTGTAAGCACTCAACATAGAATTGTGAGTAAATGAGTATCATGAATTCAATGAAATGCTGAAATACATTAATCAACATCTTTTTTTGAGAGAGAGAGAATACGAATGAATGAATGGGGAGGGGCAGAGAGAGAGGGAGACACAGAATCCAAAGCAGATTCCAGGCTCTGAGCTGTCAGCACAGAGCCCGATGCGGGGCTCAAACCCATGAACCACAAGATCATGATGTGAGCCAAAGCCGGACACTTAACCCACTGAGCCACCCAGACGTCCCTGTCAACATGTTGATAATCACTCAATGTACATCTTTTTGCCAGTCTTCTAAACATTTTTTCTTGATTTATAATATGTTCATTATAAGAAATCTCGAAAATACGGTAAAGAATAACGAAGAATATGAAGATCACTTATACTCGCTACTGATAATGTACAGATCGTACAGCATCCAACCGTTTTCCTGTCCCTCCCAGCTTGTGCGCACACGCACCTGCACACTCTCTGGCTTAAAAAGCACAGCAATGGCAATGAAAGGAAACCCACTTACTTTAATGACTACACACAATTAAGTCTGAGATGGCTTACAGACAGTCTGCTCTGAAAAGAGATTAACGAGGGAGGCCATCCACATCACAGGATGGTTTCTCTTCTCCCTGCTGGAGAGACCCTGTCAAAGAGCAGAAATTCCTAAAGCTTGTAGAGAGAGGAGTGGCTGTGATGTAAGCCTATGAATCAGAATACTGCAACATAATCAATGTGTCATCACCAGATCGAGTCTTGTCTTCTGATGCCAAAAACCCATCACTGCCCATTGCATATGCATTTCGCTAGAATTACAAACCAAGCTGTGCTTTGTGATAACCACTTTTGTTGGTAACAAAAACCTGATGATGATAGGAAAGATTATAAAAATTCTCCTTTAACAAAATCCAGGAAGAAGAGGTCGACTAACCATAGTAATGCAAATTTTAAGGTAGACCAAACAGTTTAAATAAAGAGAAAAGTTCAAGTGAATGAGTAAATCAAACAGCAACGCAAAGGAAATTTAACTTTTCTTACACATTCTGAAGAACTTAAAAAAAAAAGCTTCATAACAATTTAAAACGATGTGCTGGGTACTATAAACATACATATTAAAATAAACCTCTCTTTTGAAAATGAAGAAATCAACTTAGGAGGCATTAAGTATCTTGCTGATTTAAAATTCATTTCTAAAAAGCAAAAAGAGTTCAAGCATAGCCAGAGCACTTTTGAAACAGAACAACAATATGAGGGAGTTTACCCTACCAGGTACCAAAACATACTAGGAAGCTATATTAAATGACTCATATGGTGTGGGCCCAGGAATAGACATATAACTTGAGGGGGGAAAAAAAAAGTCTAGAAAGAGATATAAGTATATATGAAAATCCAGTATATAATAAAGGTGGCATTTCAGATCTGTGAAAAATAAGAATGAACCGACACTGTAAATGGTAGGCAGTTCTGTTTCCTAATTGTTTAACTTTGGGCAAGGTACTTAACTGCTCTGTGCTTCAGTTTCCTCACCCATAAAAACAAAGATGTGCGTTAAAATTAAGTTTTCATTAATAAAGCAAACTTCCTGGCATGAAGCACAGTCTTAATAACTGTCAAACAGAAAGAGGAAGTGGAAAAAGGTTTACTGCAGTTAACAACCAATAAACAAAGTCAAATCTGAGTCTGATGTCAAGCACAAAGATAAATCCCTTCACAAATTAAAGGACTAAATTTTAAAAGGTTTAACAGACACATAGACCAAAGGAGTAGAATAGAGAACCCAGAACTGGGCCCACAAATGTATGGCCAACTATTCTTTGACAAAGCAGGAAAGAGTATCCAATGGAAAAAAAGACAGTCTCTTTAGCAAATGGTATGCTGAGGGAACTGGATACCAACATGCAGAAGAATGAAACTGAACCACTTTCTTACACGATACACAAAAATAAACTCAAAATGGATTAAAGACCCGAATGTGAGACAGGAAACCATCAAAACCCTAGAGAAGAAAACAGGCAACAACCTCTTTGACCTCGGCCACAGCAATTTCTTACTTGACACATCTCCAAAGACAAGGGAATTAAAAGCAAAAATGAACTATTGGGACCTTATCAAGATAAAAAGCTTCTGCACAGCAAAGGAAACAACAAAACTAAAAGGCAACTGACAGAATGGGAGAAGATATTTGCAAATGACATATGGGATAAAGGGTTAGTATCCAAAATCTATACGGAACTTATCAAACTCCACACCCAAAAAACAAATAATCCAGTGAAGAAATGGGCAGAAGACATGAACAGACACTTCTCCAAAGAAGACATCCAGATGCCCAACAGACGCATGAAAAGGTGCTCATCACTCATCATCAGGGAAATACAAATCAAAACCACAATGAGATACCACCTCATACCAGTCAGAATGGCTAACATTAACAACTCAGGCAACAGTGTGGCGAGGATGTGAAGAAAGAGGAACCCTTTTGCACTGCTGGTGGGAATGCAAACTGGTGCAGTCACTCTGGAAAACAGTGTGGAAGTTCCTCAAAAAATTAAAAATAGATCTGCCCCTATGACCCAGTAATATCACTACTAGGAATTTACCCAAAGGATACAGGAATGCTGATGCATAAGGGCATTTGTACCCCAATGTTTATAGCAACACTTTCAACAATAGCCAAACTATGGAAAGAGCCTAAATGACCATCAACTGATGAATGGATAAAGAACATGTGGTTTATATACACAATGGAATACTACTTGGCAATGAGAAAGAATGAAATCCTGCCATTTGCAACAAGGTGGATGGAACTGGAGGGTATTATGCTGAGTGAAATAAGTCAGGCAGAGAAGGACAGATACGGTATGTTTTCACTCATATGTGGTCCTGAGAAACAGAAGACCATGGGGGAAGGGGTAAAAAAAAAAACAGTTACAAACAGAGAGGGAGGGAGAGAAACCATAAGAGACTCTTAAATACAGAGAAAAAACTGAGGATGGGGTGGGGGAGAGGGAAAAATGGGTGATGGGCACTGAGGAGGGCACTTGTTGGAATCAGCACTGGGTGTTGTATGTAAGTGATTAACCATGGGAATCTAACCCCAATACCAAGAGCACACTGTATACACTGTATGTTAGCCAACGTGACAATAAACTATATTTAAAAAATAAAATAAAATAAAATATAAATTAAATATAAATTAAATAAATAAATAAATAAATAAATATTTTTAGGGGTGTCTGGGTGGCTCGGTCGGTTAAGCATCTGGTTAAGCATCTGATTCTTGATTTCGGCTCAGGTGATCTCCTGATTCATGGGATCGAGCCCCCCCCCCCCCGCATCCAGCTCGGTGCTAACAGTGGGGAACTTGCTTGGGATTCTCTCTCCCTCTCTCTCTGCCCCTCCCCTGCTCATGCTCTCTCTCAAAATAAATAAATAAATTTAAATAAATAAATATTTTTAAAAGTTAGAGCAAAGTTTTTTAAAAATCTGTTTTTCAGGAGTGCCTGGGTGGCATCCGACTCCTGATTTCCCAGGGTCATGGGATCGAGCCCTGCATCAGGCTTCATGCTGGGCATGGAATCCCCTTCAGATCCTCTCTCTCCCTCTGCCCCTCACTCCCACTGGCACATACCCTCTCTCTCTCTCTCTAAACAAAGCATGCTTTCTCCCTCTCTCTCTCTCTAAAAAAATAAACAAAAATTTCAAAATAAAACCTGTGTTTTAATCTTGGAATTAGAAAGGGCTTCCTAAATAAGAAAAAGCAAAAGAAAAATATCGACAGATCCAATTGTATCAACACTGAAAAATCTCTGTATGACAGGGAGAAAATATTGTTAACATATGTAACAAGGGATAAATATGCAGAGCATATCAATAACTCTTACAAATTAAAAAGAAAGATGCAAACAAAATAGAAAGGTGGACAAATACAAGTGGCCAATAAGCATATGCAAAGCTGCCCAGCCTCACTAGAAAATGAGGATATGTAAATTAAAATGGGAGACCATGTTCACTATCAGATTAACAAAAATTTAAGAAACTGATACCATCAAGTATTGGCAATGGAGTGGAAAACAGAAAATCTTCTAATCTGTTGTGGGAAGCAAAATTGATATGCCTTCTGGGTGAGCAACCTGGCAATTAAAAAATTTAAATACATCTTTCAACCGAGCAATCCCTTTATAGGTGCCTGACCTACAAAAACATATATGTTTAAAGGATCATATACAAGGGCATGCTGACTGTCAACACAGATCTGTTAAATTAAAATATGGCAAATTCTTAACAGGCAATAATATCACATTTTTAAGAGGAAAAAAAAAAGGTGGCTCTGGATGAGTGGCTCTCAACCCTAGCCATACTCGAGAATCACCTGCTGCTTTTTAAAACAGAATTCTGAGCCCCACCCACCCCCAGAGATTCGGACTTAATTGGTTTGGGTGGAGGAAAGGCACTGGTAAGTTTTTAAAAGCTCCCAGGTGGCGCTAATAGGAAGTCAAGGCTGAACACTACCGATCTGCCCTGAAGTGGAAAAGTATTCCAAGACATTAAGTCAAAAAAAAAAAAAATTGTTGCACCATATGAACAATGTTATAATATTTATGTATTTTTTAAAGTTATACATGTAATAAATACATGAATCATTCCATGGACATATGTGTATATATTTGTGTACATATGTGTGTGCATGGATGCATTCCATCCATCCTAATGTACATAAGATAGTATAGAATATATACACTGAGCTAATGACAATATTTACTTCTTAGAAAGTAGGGGATAAGGAGGTGTCGGTACAGATCTTTGGGAACACTGGATTTATCCAGATTGTTTAATACTTCAAGAATGTACTTATTACTTGTGTTATCAAAAATAAAGAATTCTGGGGGGCGCCTGGGTGGCTCAGTCAGTTAAGCATTCGACTTTGGGTCAGGTCATGATCTCATGGCTCGTGAGTTCAAGCCTCGCGTCCGGCTCTCTGCTGACATCTTGGAGCCTGGAGCCTGCTTCAGATTCTGTCTCCCTCTCTCTCTATCCCTCCCCCACTTGCACGCGCACTCTCTCTCTCTAAAATAAGTACACGTTAAAAAAAAATAAAGAATTTTTTAAACATAAACTAGCAAAATGCTACTGAATTTGCTCCAATACGAAATAAGAAAAGCTAATGAAATCATGGTAGAATCTGGATCTCTTGATTTAATTAGGCAGCCAACATTATGCTTCCCTCACCGTGTTTGAATTATTTTTATTGAAATCATACTAAGTCAATTAAATTTTAAAATTCTGAAAATCAAATTTTACTTAACTGAAATCTAGAAAATACTCTTGTAACAGTGCTCTACAAAGCTGAAGGGTCTTGCCAACTGCCCCGGTAACTGTTGTAGTTAGCTCAGTTATCCTCAGGGCTCAGTCAGCCTCCATCAGCGCCCCCTCATCGGGCCCTGCAGCCACTATCACGGTCACTGATTTCAAAAGAATTTTCTAATGGAACAAGTCACTGATTTAAGAAAAAGACATTCGTGCAACACCCAGTGCTCATCCCAACAAGTGCCCTCTTCAACAGCCATCACCCACTTTCCCCTCCCCCACTCGCCATCAACCCTCAGTTTGTTCTCAGTATGGAAACCAATTTGACAATAAATTATATATATAAAAAAAAAAGAAAGAAAGACACTCATTTTTATAAATGAGAGAAATAAAGGAAAAAACTAGAAAAAGAGCATGGCAAAGAGCCACTGGCTTATGCTGACAGAGCAAGTGGCCGTAGTTCTCCGGACTTGCGGGTCAGAGCACAGCCGCCAGCAGGCCGCCTCTGTCACATCCAGTCACCTTTCCTTCTTCAGTAACAGGATCCCGTTTCCACAGGAGATCGCAATGTGATCCCAGCCTCTGCTGCAGACAGAGGTGGCCGGGTGCCGTGGTCCTGCCACTAACAGAGGTGCAGAAGCAAAGTCTGTCCAAGGAAGACAGACGAGACTGGCTGTCCCTTCCACTCCTTCCCTTTGGTCTTTGCCCTTCCCTTTCTACCATCTTAGGTCATAGATGTCATGGCTGTCACTCTAGCATCCACCTGTGAACAGAGGAGGAAGAAGGGTCACACCTAAGAATGCCAGACCAAAAGGATTTGCCCTTTGGTCTTTGGCCTTCCCTTTCTACCATCTTAGGTCATAGATGTCATGGCTGTCACTCTAGCATCCACCTGTGAACAGAGGAGGAAGAAGGGTCACACCTAAGAATGCCAGACCAAAAGGACAGGAGCCTGGGTCCCCGCAGACATCATGGCACTATGGCACCCGCTCTGGACTGCCTTCCCTCTAGACTTCTGGTTACAGCAGAGAAAAAGATAAAGCTTCTGTTATTTAGGCTATCCGTTATATGCAGCCAAACGTAAACCTTAAGTAACAGAGAGGCAATCCTAGATAAATCCAGTATATTCTAGCCCAGGATAAGAAATACAAAAGAGCAGAGGTTGCAAACTATGGCCTGCAGCAGGCCAGATGCACCGCGACCATTCTTTCATGCACTGTCAATGGCTGCTTCTGTGCAACAACACCAGAGCTGAGTGTTTGCAACAGAGAGAGACACAGAGACCATCTGGAAATAGTTACTGTTGACCTTTTACGGAAAACAGTTTGTAGGGAGCCCGCTCATAATTGCAGCAGCACCAGGAAGTAAGGCTATGTCCCTAGTACCACTGTCCACCGCTACCCTCAAGAGAAAGAAAAGCATCCCTCACCAGCTGGGGTAAAGACTCCCGGTACTTGTTATTTAATTGGTTCACAAAGCATCGGATGATCCAGTAACAGTCGACGCTGTCCTCCACCATCTCTTCCACGGCTTTGGCAATGGCAAGAAATACTTCATCTTCTGGCTCCTGAAAGATTAGTAATAAATCTCTGGTTAAAGGACGGAAGCCAGCAGAAGAGAGGAATACATGTTTCTTTGATGAAAATGAAACCTTACCCCCTAACTTTTGAAGAGGCGGCATTAATAAATCAAAGTGGAACTGAAAAGCACATGGTCCATGACTAAACAGAAGACTAAGGCGGAGATAAGGTTGGGTAACCAGAGAAATTTATTTGGATCAGTGGTGCTCATGACTGCCCAAGTTTCAGATTAAGCACTCAGAGATCTTCCACTTTCTAACGTTTAAGGTCATCAAAGAAAACATAAATCATAAGCAAAGTGCTGGCTCTCTACCCAAAAATATTCTCAGGGCTAGAAAAGAATTTCTTCCAAAAGGATGTGATAAATATCATAAACAGTAACCGGATACATCTGTTAATACAGTAATTTGCAAAAATCAGATGACTCCAAAAAGACTAATAAAGCATTTTCTTTATTGGAAAGCATTCATACATACCTTTAGAATTTTGTTCTGTCTTTAAGCAGCTAATAAGTTAAAATGTCCCTAGAATCAGAATTTTAGGAATGAGAAAAATGGCATTTCTCAAACATTGTGTCAATACTCAAAATATGAACATAAACCTTCAAGTAAATTTAAACAAGGTAATCTTATAAAAACTAGAATCTACTAAAACCTATTTTGTTTTCAAACACCATATCGTACACAAAATTATATTTTCATCTAGGATTTAACAGCCAAGGATTTTAGTGTTAAAAACAAACTACAAAGCATCTTTCTATTCCTCTTAAAAGCTCCAAGTTAAATCAAAATTCCCATTTTGTTTTTTTTATGAACTAAGCTCTATGCTTTATTTGGATTTTATTAGTCCCCCCCCCCCCACCACCAATATCCTTTTTTCCATTCCAGGATTTTTTTTTATTTGCATCCAAATTAGCATCTAGTGCAACAATGATTTCAGGAGTAGATTCCTTAATGCCCCTTACCCATTTAGCCCATCCCCCCTCCCACAACCCCTCCAGCAACCCTCTGTTTGTTCTCCACATTTACGAGTTTTGTCCCCCTCCCTGTTTTTATATTATTTTTGCTTCCCTTCCCTTGTGTTCATCTGTTCTGTGTCTTAAAGTCCTCACATGAGTGAAGTCATACGTTTGTCTTTCTCTAATTTCGCTTAGCATAATACCCTCCAGTTCCATCCATGTAGTTGCAAAAGGCAAGATTTCATTCTTTTTGATTGCTGAGTAATACTCCATTGTATATATATATATATACCACATCTTCTTTATCCATTCATCCGTCAATGGACATTTGGGCTCTTTCCATACTTTGGCTATTGTCGATAGTGCTGCTATAAACATGGGGGTGCATGTGTCCCTTCGAAACAGCACACCTGTATCCCTTGAATAAATGCCTAGTAGTGCAATGGCTGGGTCGTAGGGTAGTTCTCTTTTTAGTTTTTTGAGGAACCTCCATACTGTTTTCCAGAGTGGCTGCACCAGCTTGCATTGCCACCAACAATGCAAAAGAGATCCTCTTTCTCCACACCCTCACCAACATCTGTTGTTGCTTGAGTTGTTCATGTTAGCCATTCTGACAGGTGTCAGGTGGTATCTCATTGTGGTTTTGATTTGTATTTCCCCGATGATGAGTGATGTGGAACATTTTTTCATGTGTCAATTGGCCATCTGGATGCCTTCTTTGGAGAAGTGTCTATTCATGTCTTCTGCTCACTTCTTCACTGGATTATGTGTTTTTTTGGGTGTTGAGTTTCATAAGTTCTGTATAGATTTTGGATACTAACCCTTTATCTGATATGTTGTTTGCAAATATCTTCTCCCATTCTGTCAGTTGCCTTTTAGTTTTGCTAATTGTTTCCTTTACAGTGCAGAAGCTTTTTATTTGATGAGGTCCCAGTAGTTCATTTTTGCTTTTGTTTCCCTTGCCTCCAGAGACGTGTTAAGAAGTTGCTGTGGCCAAGATCAAAGAGGTTTTTGCCTGTTTTCGCCTTGAGGATTTTGATGGCTTCCTGTCTTATGTTGAGTGAGGTCTTTCACCCATTTTGAGTTTATTTTTGTGTATGATGTAAGAAAGTGGTCCAGGTTCATTCTTCTGCATGTCTCTGTCCAGTTTTCCCAGCACCACTTGCTGAAATGGAATATCTTTATTCCATCAGATATTCTTTCCTGCTTTGTCAAAGATAACTTGGCCATACGTTTGTGGGCCCATTTCTGTGTTCTCTATTCTGTTCCCTTGATCTGAGTGTCTGTTCTTGTGCCAGTACCATACTGTCTTGATGATTACAGCTTTGTAGTATAGCTTGAAGTCTGGGATTGTGATGCCTCCTGCTTTGGTTTTCTTCTTCAAGATTGCTTTGGCTATTCGTGGTCAAAATTCCTATTTTAATAAAAGCATTTCATTTTAGGTCTCCTTTCAACTCCTTAATATTCTAGAAAATGTCAAGAGTAAGAGAATCACAGAAAATAACATTTTCTTAACATTTAATTAATGTCAGAGGAAGAGAAAGAAGAAGGGAGACTCCATTCCCAGACTCCCTTCCCAGACTCCCACCCGATACTGGAACTCTGCCGGGGGCTCCCGAATGTGCCAGCTCACTGGCTCCAGGATGGTCTGAGAGGCCAGGGACCAATGTCCTCGACCGTGTTCCCAGGCCTGTGTCGAGCACTGTCACGCACTCTGCTATACAGGAATACTAAACAGGCTGCGTGGGGCTCAATGACTGGGGAGATGTGGGGGCAGAGCCAACACCAACACTTTGAGGTCACACTTGCCACAGGCCGCAGTAGAGGTGTCGGCTTGGAGCACGGACCAGCTGAGTAGGGATGAGACGCATCACTTAGGTTTCTTGAACTAATAGATAGTCTAACCTCATTTAATATATAATTTAAGAACTTGCAGAGAACTATCCACTTCGCTTTGTCAGAGGTAAGCAAAGTTTAAAGACGTTTGTTAAGAGTTCCAATTATTTTCAGTTCTCTCTTGATAAACTTAACAAAAGTGGACAACAACCTAAGCTCTATCCGTGGGAACCACATCATTAACTTCAAAAAGAATGAATAAGTCAAAACTCTCAAAGTGCTATACTGACTGGTAGGCTGTAAACTGCAATGAAAAAAATAAGCTTGTTGGGGGGGGCCCTGGGTGGCTTAGTCAGTTGAGTGTCTGACTTCGGCTCAGGTCATGATCTCGCAGTCCGTGAGTTCGAGCCCCGTGTCGGGCTCTGTGCTGACAGCTCAGAGCCTGGAGCCTGCTTCGGATTCTGTGTCTCCCTCTCTCTGCTCCTCCTGTGCTCGTGCGCTCTCTCTCTCTCTCCCTCCATCCCTCCCTCTCCCTCTCTCTCTCAAGAATAAACATTAAAAAAAATAATTTAAAAAAATAATAAGCTTTGGGGCACCGGGGTGGCTTAAGTCGGTTGAGCATCTGACTCTGGATTTTGGCTCTGGTCATGATCTCATGGTTCATGAGTTCAAGCCCCTCATCGGGCTTGCACTGATGGTGTGAGACTGCTCGGGAGTCTCTCTCTCTGTGCCTCCCCTACGTGTGCACACGCGTAGGCATGCACCCTTTCCTCTCAAAAATAAATAAACTTAAAAAAATGTTTTATTGAAGAGCACAGCTTGCAGGCAAATCCCGATTGTGAGCAGTGTTTTAGCCACATACAGACACAAAAAGTTAAAACGCCGAAAATGAATTTCGAACTGCATTAAAATAGCCAAAGCCCAAGAGTTATCATCATTCCTTTGCCTGAACTTCTCCTCTTGACGAACAGCAAGCAGTCCAAGTAACTGGAGTAAAGGTTTGTCGAAGATGGAAGTTTAAAAAGCAGGTTGGGGCCTCCAGGCGAGGGCCAAGAGGTAGCTGGCAGTGCTGGTTCCGAGACGAACAAGCAGATCAGTAAGTGTACCAAGGGGGACCGGGGCCTTTCATATTCGCAACTGTCAGACAAGGAACTCGCACACACAGGAGGGTGAAGGCTAGAGGCACTCGTGGTACTGGACTGGAACCAGAGGGATCGGTGTGAACGGGGGGCATCCAACACCCAGAGCCAGACACACAAACACACCTGGGTGTGTGTGAATGGGAGTGGAGGATTCTATATATTTAGAGAAGGTGCACACGTGTCCCAGCTCTGTCTACGGACAGGACCTAGAAGCCACCACACGCCAGCAACAACACGAGAACGTCCGCTGCCCTGTAAAACCACACTTGATTCAACACGGAAACAGCTGATTTGGGGCTTGGGTAGAGAAAATACAAGATGGGTTGGGAATATTTTTTGTGTCGGAAAGTACAGAAATGCTCAAAACGAAGGGAACTTATCATAAAGAGAGAGGAGTCGATCTGAAGGGGCTCCCACTGGCCTAATCTGAGACAAGCTGAACATCAAGTAAATAATAGGAGTAATGGATTACAGGCCATTGAATAAAAGAGGAAACCATAAATTCATTCTGGCATAAATAAATAAATGAGGGAGAAGGGAAAACCCTTCCTTATAAAAGAATGCCAATTAATAAACGCAGAAGAAAAAAGCAGTTAGAAAATCACCATCTGGCAACCAGCACAGTAAAAGTTACCTCAGGCAGGAATCAGTGCATGGACATTGACTTGGTCTCAAAGCATCTCCTCACAAATGACTTCTTAGTTGCAAAAGGAAAAATAATAATCTTACTTTGAAGAAAAAGGGCCGACACCACTTTAACCAACTGGTCAAAGTTAGTGGCCACAGTAATTAAGTATCATTCTTCTGCAGTATTCCTGCCAAAATTCATAATCGAATTTTAATCATGAGGAAACAACAAATGAACCCAAACTAAGACACGCTCTACTGCCCAGTACTCTTCAAATGTGTCAAGGTCATCACAGACAGACCAAGGAACTTTTTCCAGATGAAAGGAGACGAAGATGTGGCAATAGATGCCACCTGTGAGCCCACACTGGCTTCTAGACCCAGAAAAGGAAAGCAGCAGGACATTCAGTAAGGTTTACAGATTCATGGTATTTTATCAACGATAATTTTATGGGTTTGATAATTACAAAAGATGAAACATTTGGTGACACTAGGTAAAAGTACATGGGAACACTATACTATTTTTGCCAGTTTTTCTATTTCTAAAATGGTTTTTAAATAAAGAGTTAAAACACTTGAAATATTTTTTACATCATCAACAAAGGTTAAAACTAGTGGGTGAAAGTTTGGTAAGAAAGTCTGATAAGTTCTGAACAAAACTTTTTGTTGGTTGGTGATACAGGGCATTATTGGGACAACTAGTCAAATGTGAATGGAGTCTGAAGATCAGATCTTAATACTGTATCAATGTAAACTTCTTGTTTTCAATGATTATACTATGGTTATCCTATACTGTGGTGACCTAGGGGAGTGTTATTTTCTTTAGGAAGTATATACTGAAGGAATTTCAAGTAATGGAATATCATGTCTGCATCTTATTTTCATATGGTTTGGAAGAAAATATGTATACATAACACAGGGAAAACAACAAAGCAAACATGGTAAGTAAGATATTAATGATGGAGAAACTTGGGTAAGGAGTATATAGGAATTCTTAGTATTCTTGCAAGTTTGCAATTATTTCAAAATAAAATGTATTTTAAAAAATTAGATTGAGTAGGAATGTGCAGGGCCACGAACGCCAGGGAAAGATGTATTGCTTTTATTGCCCAGAGAGAGGAGAGCCACTGAGAGTTTCTAAGGTAAAATATGATGTAGTCAAATGCTAGCAGGATGGGACAGTCTAGACTTGAACTAAGTGTTAAACAAAAGTACCACTAACCAGTGGAAAGGAAGGACTTCGAGGCAACTTTCCAGACTCCAGCTGGTACATGCGGAGATAGACTTCAACCTGAGGCGTGGCCTCAGTGACACAGCGAACGACTTTCAGGGCGTGAAGGACGTCACAGTACTGCTCCTTGCGGTACAACATCACCTGGGCATGGGACTCATGGTGTGGAGGCAGGATCCCTATATGGAGACGGAGGGGGGGAAAGAAAGTGCAAAAACACTGAGATGCAAATCCAAATCCCCCCTTTATTGGAGAGAATCAAGTGAGAAGCTGCCCATTACAATCAGACTAGAATCACACAGATATTTAGTTACCATACAGATTCTGTTTTAGAAATTCTCTCTATAAAGCAATCTTAAATTTTAAGTACTATCATTATTTCAATGGTACCTGCATCATTGATATTTAAGAGAAATGCAATGGCATCATAAAGCCCTTGAATAAGTGTGCCACTTAAACTCACGATAACCACATCAATCATCAAGATGATGTAATTAAATGTATGGTTGTCAGCCCGGGGCCACCCTCGGCTCCTACGGACCGGTCTCCAGTTGTTGCATGTTGCTCCTGCTATGCACTGAACTGCTTCCCCCAAAATGCAGATGTTAAAGCTCCGACCCCAGTGTGGCTAAATGTGGAGACAGCGCCTAGAAGCAGATTAAGGTTAAATGAGGCTGTAAAGGTGGACTGCAATCCAACAGAGCTCGGGCCCTTACAAGAGAAGGAAGCGACACCATTTGCTGTCTCTCTCTCTGCCATGTGGGGACAGATCGGGATGGTGGCCCTCTACAAGCCAAGTGAGGCCTCACCAAGAACCAAACCAGCCAGCACCTTGATCTTGGATTTCTCAGTCTCCAGAACTGAGAGAACATAAACTGTTGTTTAAGCAGCCCGGTCTGTGGTATTTAGTTACGGCTGCCCTAGCCAACCATACAGGCCCCTCATCTCAGGACCAGCACCAACTTATCAAATCCTTCTCTTCCCCGATGATCAAAACTTGCTCACAAAGTAGCCTAGCTTGGGGACCACAGAAATCTCTGATTCTCACTGATGAGACCACCTTACATCATATTCTGATGCCATTTTATGCTCACTGGCTCATTTAAACATGCCTACCTATGAGGTTTGGGGGCAAAAACCATCTTTTTTACAAACAAATGGCATGGAAAGAGCAGAGTGGGAGGAGCACCGGACAGGCTTTCAGCAAAAACATAGTTTCTAGTCCCACGTGTGAGAACAGCAGGACTCTCAAAATGTCTCTCTGCGAACTTGTTTCCTCAGCTGTCAGAGGTGGGAAATGGGACGGGTAAGCATCTCACCGAGCGTCCTCTGCACAACACGAGCCCTAAAAGCTCGCATGGAAAGAAGGATGCCAGGGTCAAACAGGTTTGTAAAACGCTGACAATGAATTTTCAAGGCTCTACATTCTGCTATAAAAAAAAAACGTATTTATTCCGGCCTCGTTAAATGTAACAAGACTGTACAGAAACATGGACTCTGGAGTCCAAGTTCCTGGGTTTGAACTCTAGCTCTACAATTAAGTGGCTGGACGGCTGTCGGCCACTTACTCAATCTCCCCTTAGAGAAGGCTGAGCTTCTCCATCTGAAAAATGAGACTAATAATATGTGTCATACAGTTGCTGTAATGGATAAAAAATTATATAAAGTGCTTCGAAAGTACACAACACATACTAAGCCAGCGTTAAGTGTTAGCGTACATCTGATAAGGATCACTCTTTTAGTAGAAAACACCACAGATACAGTATGCTAAAGAACAGTCTGGAAAACAAAAGGTGGGTGAGCGCAAGAGACTTTAGCTAACATGACGCAATGTTAACATCTAACTCGCTTCAATGTTCTTTGTCCTGACAGAAAGCTTTACCTACCTTAGCTTTGGAGTTCGTACCAGGCTTCCGCAAAAGCCAAGGGAATACACTAACATGTCTGACTCCCAATGTCCTAACTAACTCCTCCATGTCCCCCAAATCTGGGCTAATAAAGATTAAACAGCTGTAATTACACCCTCCTCATACTACCTGAGGCAGCACAGTGCCTCCCATGTTCAACCTCAAAGAGCTAGTTCTAAAGTTCTGACAGTTCCCTGAAACGGTATCAGCAGGCCTGACAAGGTCCCTGAGTAATCAACCCCTGTTCTAGGAAGAGTCAGCCTGTCTCCTTACACGGCATGGCGGCTCCAAATCCCCAGTGTCTTTACCACAAAAATAACAACAAAGACTTACCTGGTAAAGACAAGTGGGGAAAACAGGGCTGACGAACAAGCCTGGACACTCTCGACGTGTCACAAAGCGCAACTGTACGCCTGCCACCCAATCCACCGGTGTTAGTAACTGATAAGACACATAGTCTTTCCCAGCAGAAAGAGTGTCAGCATCCCTGGAAGGCATTTATTTTGATGGCCACTGGAAACACCAAGATTTAAGAACGAAGGCTCAAGATGTAAGAAACACTAAAATAGTTGATACCTGCTCTCTGGGCAGTAACCGCACTGTCACCCACCAGACATACGAGAGCTCAAAGACTGTCGGGATGCACGACAAAGCAAGGCATTCCACTTTCTAGAATGGACTGTGCTTGCTCGCTGCCTCCACATTACATAATCAGACTTAGGACAGCAGATGTCTCAAGTCCTGCAAATACAGTACATTTTGGAAAGAGAACGGGGCCGACAGTCTATCTTACCTTCAAACGGGCTCCACCAACCTAAGTTCGAATCCTAGCTCTGCCACGTACAGACTAGAAGGCCCCAGGCAAGGGATTTAGCCTCGCAGTCTTTTTTCCCCATCTGCAAAACTGGGATATTAATACCTACCTCACAGGAGAATTTGGCGATTACTCGAATTGTTTGTTTGTTTAAGGAAGAAAGAAAAGGAGGATGGCAACGGACAGGTATTATAAGCATCAGCAGGCCCAGCAGAAATCGAGGAAAAAACACGTGGCTCAAAAGGCCAGTCACCTGTGGCCCCTAATACACTTTTTCTCCCACGGAAACTGAGCAGGCGCATTTCTCCTTCTCCTTCAGCCACTCGTCACTGGAATGTATCCATTTATGCTTCTAGGAAGTAAAAACGCCTCCATTTCTTTCTGACTCTGCTAGCACTCATCAGGAAGTTAGACCCCCTAGAGCTGGGAACCACAGAAATAACCAATTGAGAGCCACAACCTAGGAGTTAATTTAATTTAGCTCAGTAACCTCATTTTACAGGTGCGAGAGCTGAGGCCTAGCCGGGGTCTTCCTCAGGTTCACCCAGTTGACAGTGAAGCCCAGGCCAGCTCTTTCTCCAGTCCAATGCTCTCCCCGCACCTTGTTTCAGGAACACACCTTCCTTCCTCTTCTATTATTACTGACGCCCGGAGAGTAATATTTAACGTACCACTACTGAAATCACCTTCTTAAAGGCTTTCACAGTGAGCAATAATTCAGTCTCCTGACAGTAGGCCCAATATGCAGCAAAGGGCCTAGAAGAATCCTCTCTTTCCTGACTGATAAGAATGACAAACATCCCATCACTCAACATTTTTGAAGATAAATCTTCCAACTCTTGAGTCTCATACCTAGAAGCACCTTCCATACCAACGCACGGTACATGGACGGGAGAGGGAATCTCTGACTAAAAGTACAAAGTTTCTCGATATCTAGAGGAAGAAACAAAGAACAATTGGTTAGAAACTTTTTATGCTGACGACATGAAAGTGCATTTTGGTTTTTTGTTTGTTTGTTTAATTCAAGTACAGTAAGACATTTCTCCAGAGGATGTCTACTAAGTCAGTAAATCTAGAAAAGGCAACACTGGTCTGATTTCTAGCCCGGGTGTTTCACCAACTGGCTACTTGAAAACAATCAGTGCTTCACAGCCTAGGAGATGCATGTTGCATACATTACTACGTTCCCTGTGTCACATCAGCAGTAGTCACTATTTACAGAATTTCATTTAATCCACACTGCAAGCTTGTTGGGTAGTTATTGTTTTAAAGCTGCAGAAACTGAAGCCCCAAGCAGTTAAGTGACTTTAGTTAGCAGAGCTAGTGAATGGCATGGTCAGCCCTTAGATCCCCACATTCTCCAACAAACCACACTCAACTGTCCTGAACCTCAATTCTCTGTGCTCGTCAAATTCCAGCCATGCTTGGGGTGCCTGGGTGGCTCAGTCGGTTAAGCGTCCGCCGTCGGCCCAGGTCGTGATCTCGTGGTCCATGAGTTTGAGCCCCGCGTCGGGCTCTGTGCTGACAGCTCAGAACCTGGAGCCTGCTTCTGATTCTGTGTCTCCTTCTCTCTCTGACCCTCCCCCCATTCATGCTCTGTCTCTCTCTGTCTCAAAAATAAACATAAAAAAAAAAAAGCTTTGTCTTTAAAAAAAAAAAAAAAAAAAAATCCAGCCATGCTGGATCAGGAGGGAAATGGTTTTGAAATTTTAGAAGCATTCTATGCATATAAAGTACTATTTTTACCTATGGTTCAGTTTATTTTACTTTAGTCAGCAGAACAGACCTTATTATTACTACAAAGCAACTAAGATGTCAACACATAATGTAGTCTCACAGTATTTGCATCGGAGAAAAATCGTCTGGAGAGTTATGAATTTACCCAGAAGCTATGATAACAGCTCTGAAAACAGAGGAAATATATGGGTCTAATATGAGAAAAAATACCACAGCCTTCTTAACAGTCCTCTCAAAGACATCCGACTCAGCCTCAGCAAATAGAAGCTTGAAAAATCCATAACCTCTCCCAAAATACACATTTACCTGTCATCCTATCACTAAAAGATACAGCAGGTAACAAATACTTCTGAATGTCTTTTAAGATACCACTTCTTTCAGGACAGCTGGGACGACTAAAACCCAATAACCTCAATCTAACTTGTAAAACTCACCGAGCCGGTCATCTTTTAGGAGAATCTCCAATGATTTCTTTTCTTCAACTCCACGAAACCCCACTTTCTCATAATACACTGAACGGAAGTTTCTCTGAGAGTCCTCAGTCATGTTTCATTCTTGGAGAGAGAAAGAGTAGGGAGAGGGAAAGAGTGAGCTTACAAACAAGAGACTGGACAATTTGGGAACTTTTCCAATGATTTTCTCAAACTTCCCCCACGAATTCAATATACTAAAATAAACTGGCTGCCTTTGCATAGGACTGAACATTATCTATTTTTTTAATGTTTATTCATTTATTTTGAGAGAGAGAGAAACGGAGGGGCAGAGAGAGACAGAGACAGACAGACAGACAGAGAGAGAATCCCAAGCAGGCTCCACGCTGTCAGCACAGAGATGAACAGGGCTGGATCTCACAAACCATGAGATCATGACCTGATCTGAAATCAAGAGTCACTTAAATACTGAGCCACCCAGGCGCCCCTAAATGTCTCATTTTAAACAACTAACACCACCTCACCTATGTTCCTTGGCCAAAAACCAGGACATAAAACTAAAGTCCTCTGAGCTGCTAAAATAGATTTCACAAGGTGCATGCACTAAGGCTCCTACTTTACTTATGGGAGTTCCTGGCCATTATACACGTTCAAAGAAAAGAGGGAAAAAAACAAAAACAAAACACTAGTGAAATACGAGGACAAGATGTCATACAAAAGGGGTTACCAAACAGTCTCCACTAGGAATTGTTTTTGTTTTTACAAATATTATGCATTAAAAAAATGAAACTATATTCTAAAATGCAGGCAATGTGTCTTTAGGTAGGATTCTGGGTGATTTCCTTTCTTTTGCTTTGCCATATTTTCAAATGGGCATTCTGTGAAATGAAAAACTAAACTATAAAAAAAGTAAAAACAACAACAACAAAACAAGCTTCTCACTTAGTTTTCCTTTAAACACAATCCTATCAAATGCAGTTATCGAAATCAGAGCCCACAAGAGACGAACAGCACTGAATTGTAAACCAGAAGGGGGGCAGGAGTGAAGCCTATTAATAAACGATGCCACAGAACTGAAGACAGAATAACGACTTAAAATCTGGCATTGGGACTCAAAAAGTTCAGCGGTGTCAGGTTCTTTCACAATAACGTTCATAGGACTGACTGCAAGACATGGGGGGGGGGGGGGGGAAGGTGAGATCAGGTTGGCATTTTAAGAATAAAATGGATGTAAGGCATTTTTCAGAAAGTATTGCACTGCCTGAAATCAAATACTTAAAATGTCAGTGCAAAAAGGAGTCTAATCCTCAGGTTTTAGAAATCCTGACAAGTCCCCAGCGAGGAAGGGAGGGTTGAGTTCCAGACAAGCCAAGGTCTTCCTTATCGAAAACTCTGCACCCCTTCGGTCTCAGGAAAGGTAAAGATTCGTTAAAAAGGAGAAATTCTAAAGGGTTCTGAGCTTTGGGGACCACACGTTTTAAACAAAAACAAAAACGAAACAAAAAACAAAAATTCCAGGGTGGCTCAGTGGGTAAGCATCAGACTTTGGCTCAGGTCGTGATCTCGCGGTTTGTGAGTTCGAGCCCATCGTTGGGCTCTGTGCTGACAGTTCTGAGCCTGAAGCCTGCTTCTGATTCTGTGCCTTCCTATCTCTCTGCTCCTCCCGTGTTCATGCTCGCTCTCTCTCTCAAAAATAAATAAGCATTAAAAAAAATTAAAAAAAAAAAAATTCCAAAGCACTAAAACGCCAAATGAGTTCGGGGATTTCTTTAAAAGCAGCAAACAGCTGCAGGGCGGTGCGGTGCCCGTTACCTACACACACGATTCTCAGATTGCACTACGATGGCTACAGGTCCTCCCGGAGGAAAATCCTGTAATTTACACGCCGGCCCCTGAGCGTCCACCTGAGGAAAAGTCAACACACCCTGCTCCACGACCCCAGGTCCCACTCTCCCTGTTATGCTTCACCTCTAGCAGTGGAAACCACACCCGGGTTGAGACTAAGTGGTCCGGGGGGAGGCGGCGGAAACCAGGCCCAGCGCGCTGACCGGCCGGCGGGCAGGGGAGGCGACGTGAAGGCCGCGGAGGGGACGGGCGCGCCCGAGGGCGGACCCCGGGGCGGAGGGAGGCTACGGGCCACCTGCGCCCGGTTAGCCAGCGCCCCGTCGCACCCGCCGTCGCCAGACGTGACGTCAGCACTCGTCGGAGGGGCGGTGCCGAGAGTGCGCGTGCGTGTGGAGCATGCGCAGAAGTTCCACTCGCGCCCTGAGACCCGGACGCTTTGGAGAGCAGAAAGCGTCTGGCGTCGTTGCTTAGACTCTCTCCGCGGCGCCTGCCAGTGGTAGCGGTCCTCTAATTCTCCACTCCTGGTCCGAAGAGTCTGGCAACCACCTTATTCCTTCCGTCCTGGCTAGTGTTTGGGATGGTCTCTCCTCTCCGGTCCTTAAGGTCCCCGCCTGCATGGGAGGGCGGGGAAAGCTCCTCGGAGCCTGGGAAGATGCTCCTCCGCCCCGTCTGCGGTGGAAGACTCCTGCTTTCTTTATTTCCTTTTTCTCCGTCCACTATGTGAAGACAAGTAAAGACCAACCACACGAGAAATGCAGAGGCAATTTATTCAGAGCTTGCTATGCAAGAGAGCCACCATCACTTGAGTTTTGGCAGAAAATCAAAGGCAGGCAGAGGAGTGGGAACGGTTGGTGGAGGAAAAAAGGGAATGAATGCGTCAGGCGTGCCCTCGTTGGAGGCTGCAGGGGAAGCGGTAGGGAGACTAGTTAGAAGTGGGACGTGCTGTGTGATCCCTGGCCATCGCCAGTTAGCCATGTATGGCTTTCGTTGGACCCAGGTCGGGAGAAAAATTAGGGAAGCTGTGAGTTGTTAATCACGCCCTGGCCATTTGGGGGCAATTGTTACAGTCTTTATTGTTTACTTTACTGGGTGGTTATTGAAGCCAGCAGCCCGGCATCCTGCAAGTCTGACTTCTAGCAGGTAGGCTTCCTAGGCAGATGACTACAGATAAGGGGTTGGTTTTCTAGCTAGGCTGCTGCAAGTTGTGGGTCAGAGTCCTATTTTTAGATGTGTCTATTCAGGCTCTCACGTTAAACACTAGAAAATGAAGTTCTATGGAAAGTGAAGTTTAAAACCAAGGTATACTAAATACAAGCCCCAATTTATTAGATTCAGCAGACATAAAACTACTCTGTAAGATGGCTCCTGAAGTTCATAAACATTTTCAGTTTCCCTCCTTACCTTGTCACACACCGGCACTGGTCCTGGGGACATCCCTCTGAGCACACTGCCTGGGTGGGTTTTTAAATCACCACAGCTTGAGAGGTACCCCTTAGAGAAAAGTCCGTTTTAAGGGGGGGTGCTGCCCCCTTAAAAGCCCAAATCTGTACAGAACAAACCCCACGGAGGCCAAGCTCTACAGGGAAACTTCGGAATCAGTGGTCTGGAAGTCAGTCCAGTTACGGTGTCCGTAAGTTTGTGGTGTAACGGCTAAATAGAACTTTTAAAAGAGGCATGTGGTGGTGGAACTAAGCCCTTATGGTCCTCCCAACCCCCCTACCATCACCGTCTTTGGTTCCTGAATATTGGGGTACTAAGCCTTGCTTAGGCAGTGTTTCTTCAAATTGGGAGGAATTCTTTAAGTTACAGCTTTCAAGAATCCCGCTTGCTTTATTTACTTCATCTGAAACTTGGACCAGTCACTAATTTTGCAATTTCCTTTTTTTATTTTAATTTTTTAAATTTTATTTATTTATTTATTTATTTATTTATTTATTTATTTATTTATATTTGAGAGAGAGAGAGTGACAGGGTGCGAGCAGGGAAGGGCAGAGAGAGCGAGGGAGACACACAGAATCCGAAGCAGGCTCCAGGCTCTGAGCTGTCAGCAGAGAGCCGGACGCGGGGCTCGAACTCACGAACCGCAAGACCATGCATGACCTGAGCCGAAGTCAGACGCTTGACCGACTGAGCCACTCAGGCGACCCCCACTTTTTAAAAAAAATTTTAAAATAGAGCTAATCATGGTGACAATATCATAGAGGTATTGGAAGGATTAAATGAGAAAGCGCTTGGCTCAGTGCCTGGCACTTGGCACAGTGAGGGTATAGGCACATCAGCTGCCAATAGCTAAAGGGTGACAATATGGTTATCTTTAACTGCCATTCACTGTGCTTTTTGATGAGCTGATAAACAGAATGTTTGGAAGCTTCTATAGGAAATAAGTCTCTTAGAGACTTATTAACTTTGCAGCCAGAGTGACCTTTTTTCTTTTTCTTTTTTTATTTTGGAGAAAGCATGAGCAGGGGAGAGGAGCAAAGGGAGAGCGAGCGAGAGAGAGAGAATCTTAAACAGGCTCCACACTCAGCATGGAGCCCAACATGTGGGCTTGATCCCACAACCCTGGGATCATGACCGGAGCCAAAATCCAGAGTCAGATGCTCAGCTGAGCCACCCAGGTGCCCCAGAGTGACCCGTTCAAAATGTCCTTTCTCAGGGCACCTGGGTGGCTCAGTCGGTTAAGCGTCCAACTCTTGATTTGTATTCAAGTCGTGATCTTGTGGTTCGTGGGTTCCAGCTCTGAGTCTGCTTGGGATCCTCTCTCGCCCTCTCTCCCCTTTCCCTGTCGGCACATGAGCTCCTCTCCCCCCACCCTCTCTCAAAATAAATAAATAAACATTTTTTTTAAATGGCCTTTCTCTGCTTAAAATCCTCTGTGCCTCTTTACCTCAACCTCATCTACTATCCGGGTCCCTCCTGCCTTAGGACTTTCTCATGTTTGTTCTCCCTTCCTGAAATGCTCTTTTCCCAGACAGCCACATAGCCTGTTCCCTGACCTCAATTTTGGTCAAATGCTTCCTCCGAAAGGCCTGTTATAACCACCCTACCTAAAATGGCAAACTCATTGCCCAAATCCCAGTTTCCTCCTACACTCTACTTTTCCTTTCTTCCGCATCACTTACCACCTCACACACAACGTAATCCGCATACTCATTTTAGTTGTTATTGAGTCTCTCACCAGAATGCCAGTTTCACAAGGTGAGGAACCTTTGCTTTGTTAACTGATGCATTCCCAGTTTGTGGGACGGGGCTTGGCACATAGTAAGGGCTCAACTGGGACTCCAATGAAAAGAGATCCCACACTGTGAGTGGGCAGCCATTCTGTCCTTCTTTAATGTTGTACGCTCAGAGCTCCTAAAACCCTTGGAATGTCCTAAGTGTAGAAAGTGATAGACGCCTTGCGTCATGTTAATGAGGTGACTTGGGAACTACACCTGAGGATGGGGGCTGGTTGCCTGGAAAACCAACCAGGTGATTAAAGGGTCAGGACTTTCAGTCCTGCCCCCGTGACCTCCAGGAAGGGGAGAGAGGCTGGAGGCTGACTCAGTCCTCAATGGCCAATGATTTAATCACCCATGCCTGGATAATGAAGCCTCCATCAAATCCCCCAAGAGGAGGGGCTTTGGAGAGCTTCCCGGTTGGTGAATACTTGCAGATTTGGGGATAGTGGTGCACGCGGGGAGCGCATGGAAGCCCGTGCCCCTTCCCCCACACCTTGCCCTAAGCAGGTCTTCCATCGGGCTCTTCTTGAGTTCTATCCTTTTAGAATAAACTAGCAATCTAGTAAGTGAAGTGTTTCTCTTAGTTCCGTGAGCCACTCTAGCAGATTAATCAAACCCAAGGAGGAGGTGGTGGGAACTTCCAGTCTACAGCTCGTCAGTCAGAAGCCCAGGAGACAGCCTGGATTTTCAACTGGAATCTGAAGCAAGGGTGGCGGGACACCCATTTGTAGGACGGAGCCCTTAATCTGTGGAGTCTGATGCTATCTCTGGGTAGATAGTGTCAGAATTGAGTCAAAATATAGAATACCCAATTAGTGTCCCAGAGTTGCGTGGTGGTGTGGAGAAACCATCCCCTCCGCACACTCGCACACACACACACACACCAGAATTGGATGACACAATCTTAGCGGGCAATGCAATTTTCACGAAATTTAATTGAAATGTGAATTTTTCAAAGTCACAGGTGCGCTTCATTTTGACCGTATACCTTGCTGCCCGGTGGTGGCGTCACTTCTCACTGCCTTGTAACCTGACTGCCCCCTGGTGGTTAACTGTCCTCACTAAATCCCGGGAATAATTGTATCGCTAGTCAGTCCATCAAATCTGGTTGGAAGCGATTCAGAGTCAGCCAGTCCCATTAAATGTGCAGAGACCTAGACTTCAGGCTATGAAAACAGAATATGTTTAGGAATGGCATCATAGCTTTCCGATTTTGATTTCACTTTCAGCAGGCTAGTATTTACCAAATATCATCTACCTCAACCCCTGATGTTTTTTTCAAGTGATAAAGAAATGGAGACCCAGTGAGGTTATAGCTCTAAGGCAACTGTCTTCATTTTGAATAGCAATTAAAATTGATCTAATGACAATCCATTACATCATGACTGGTGGATATATAAATTCAGGTACTTGATGTATTAAATCGCATCTCCAAAACATCGGAAAGACAAATCTCGGATGTTCGTGGAGGCTCATTTTCCTGGTCATTTGACCAAGAAGTGGCTCAGCGGGTCTGAGTTGGCTCAATCAAATAGGCAGATAGCAGCTGTGGGACTCTGGATGTTCCCCTATTCTGACCGGTCATAGAAGTTCTCTACCCCACTCTGATCCACCACTGTAATGCATATGTAAAAAATTAAGGGCAGAGGGGCCCCTCTTGATTGGAATGTTGGACCCTCTATGACTGGCCTAAGCTCTGGGATAATTAGATTTGAGGGATTGCATGCAGTTGACTACTTTCTACGAGAAGGTTTTTCTCTAATAAACCTGCATAGGTTTATTGATTTATGAAATAAACCTATTTTATACCTGCAGCATTTGACCCTACAGGTGTTTCCATGACCCTTTTCCATGATGCATGGCAACACACAGGAGTGTCCTGTGTAGGAGGAGACTTCCGCTGACCTGTCAAAAGTGCTGCCATGTGTATTATGTAGATATGATTACAGACTTCAGTACTGTCCCTATGGTTAGTCCCATAGGCTACCTAGCGCTTAAGGAGTGATTTAACAAATAATGAATCCATTAACAACTAAAAATTATTTGGCCTTGGCCCTGTCTGATATTTTGCATAAATCTTTGGCCCTTTCAGTGTCAAGATGGCATGTAAAGTCAGCAAAGTAAAAAGGAAAACTCCATTTTCAGTGAAACTAGAAAAAAATATATAAAATAAGTGAAGAAACTTCCAAAAGCAGTGGAGAATAAGCAGGGCTCAAGCAGGAGAGAGAATCTGTGAGTTCGGAGTCAGTTTCAGTTGCTTGATTTTTCTTCCCATTATGAGTGATATTTTCTTCTCTCTTTTCATGCCTGGTAACTTTTTATTGGATGCCAGACTTTCACCTTTTTGGGTGCTGAGTATAATTGTGTCCCTGTAAATATTCTTGAGCTTTGTTCTAGCATGCAATTCAGTTACTTGGAAACAGTTTGATGCTTTTGGGTCTCGCTTTTAGGATTTGCTACGTGGACCCAGAGACCCGTTTATCCCAGGGCTAATTATTTCCCACTTCTGAGTCCTCTACCTGATGCTCCATGAATTATGTGGCTTCCCAGTCTGGATGGTGGGAAAGGCACTAATTCTCCCCAATCCAGTGGATACAGTCCTCTCTAATCCTTTTGGATGATTCTTCCTCCGAAGGTTGTCCCTTTTCACATATGCAACGATCAGCACACTACCGGGAGCTTGAAGGGGACCCTCTGTAGATCTCTGGAGTTTGCTGTCTGTGGTACCTTCCTCTCCAATACTCCGTCCTGTGAACTCTAGTCACTTTGCTTTCCCTGGTCTCTTAGCTCTGAATCCTGAAACCAAGGAGTCCACCAGGCCCTGAATGGTCTCCCCGACTGCACCATGGATTAGAAACTCTCCCAAGGCAGGAAGCTGGGGTTAATATCATGGGTCATACTTCATTTGTTGCCTGATAGCCAAGGTCTTGAAAACAACTGTTTTGTTTATTTTATCCAGGTTTTTTGGGTGGTTGATTGAGGTGAGAGACACATCTGTCCTTGTTAGGCTACATCTTGGTTAAAAGCAGAGGACCAATAATTATTTTTAATTTTTATCCTTTTCTTTATTAGTTCCAAACATGTCAACAAAACATTTTGTCAGGGGAGAAAAATGTTAAGAAGAAATTTACCCAAGTAACAACACATTTGATACTGGAAACCTGAGTAGTACGTAAGAAATGCCATAGAGGGGTGCCTGGGTGGCTCTGTGGGTTCAGCATCCAGCTCTTGACTTCATCTCAGGTCATGATCTCATGGTTTGTGGGTTCGAGTCCTGCATTGGGCTCTGCATTGGCAGCACGGAGCCTGCTTGAGATTCTCTCTCTCCCCATCCTACTTCTGTCCCCCACTCCCTCTGTCCCTCTCTCTCCTCCCCCCCCCCCCGCCCCTCCTCCATTCACACAGTCTCTGTCTCAAAATAAATAAATAAACTTTAAAAAAAAAAGAAAGGCACAGAAGTTTAAGCCGTGTTTCCAAGAATGGGAAGAGAAGGCGCTGTGGAGGGAACAGCATTTGTAGAAAAGGGGATGTTTTTATCTACTCCTGAAATCATTGTGACACTATATGCTAACTAACTTGGGTGTACATTTTAAAATAAATTAAAAAATTATTAAAAACAAAAAATTAATAAAAAGAAAAGAAGGGGTATTTTTGGCAAGAGATAAGGCACCCACCGAATCGCAAAGGTTGACGATGTGTATTTGGAGAATGGAGTCAGCCTGTGGAGGCTGTGTGGGTGTCATGACAGATAAGGCTTGAGAGAAGGAAGGTCGGACATAGAAGGCCAAAGGAACTTGGACCAGGAACGGTCAGGGGAAGAGGTGACTCAGATCCGAGGGAAACCTTAGAACAGATCTCAAAGACCTATAAAGGGGAGAGACCTGGAGGGAAGAGGGCCTTGCTGGAGGTGCTAAAAACCATTGCAGAGGGAGGGCAGGATGGGCTCCAACAGCTGAGAGAATATGAGAGGTCGCAGCCAACCGGGGACTCAAATCTGGGACATCTGGGAGACAGTGGCACAAAAAAAGCCAACATGAGGAAGTCAGCAAGGAGCAGGTTTGAGAACTGGCCAGGTTCAATCCCAAACTAGCTAAGCCTGAGATGTGACAAAGGTCAGCATTTGATGACAATGTCCAGATGCAGCCGTAGATGGTACACCCATGGGGGAGAAAAAAACCGCAAAGCTAGGATGTTACATGCATTTTAAAATGAATTCTTGGGCATTCAATCAAATCCTGAACCAAGTGCCTGTCGAGAATCCCCTCCACGTGGGGTTAGATTTTCCCCGGTTTCCAGCAGTAGAAACTGCTTGGTACAATTCTCAACAGCAGCAGCAGAGGGTAGCAACGGCAGGTGGTTGGGATATTCCTCCTGAGGCACCCGAGGGACTTGGAGTTCTGCCTCCAGGTATTTCCAGATGCTGGGGAAGAGAAGGCTGGCCCGGGCTTGCCAGGAAAACCACACATCCATCTTGCGGAGGGAAACGCTGAGCAAGACAATAGGGACCTCTTTATTCCCTCAAGGAAAAAGAGTAATAGCTAAATTTCTTGAGTGCCTACTATTTCAAGAGCTATGTCTCTGTTAAGCCACTTAATTATCTTCACAACCTGAAGAAGTTGCTATTATTGTTACCATCCACATTTTGTAGGAAATGAGTTCAAGTGGACACAACTTGTAAATAAATGGTTGATATTCTGCTTCCAGAATCCACATACTTCAACATTACATTGTATTCCGTCTCCAGGAAGTGGTATTGTTATTGGAGTGTGTGTGTGTGTGTGTGTGTGTGTGTGTGTGTGTGTGTGTGTTTGCATTTTGGTGCCCAGAGAGTTTTTGTTAGTTTGTTTACATTTCGGGTAAGATGAATAACTTGTAGATATTTTTATCTTTTCTTTTAAACTAAGACACAGTAAGAAACAAGTTACTCTGGTTTGCGAGAGCAGAGCCACTCAAAGCGTGTTCTCGTGACTAGTGCTGGTCCCTGAACTATCATGGGTCTGCAACAAGGAAGTACAGAAATTCAGAGCAAGCATTTAGGCCCTCTTGTAGCAATTTGACAGCAATTTTAGGCCTGTTGGATCTAATGATGAAAATTGAGGGCTTGTATTTTGTATCTTTATTTTATTCCCCTAGTAGTGTATATTTATTATATTTGAGAAAAGTGAAATCCACAACAGATTGGACTTTTTTATTTTTAAAAAGCTGATTCTTCGCCGCAAGATTGCTTGAAATCACTGCAGTAGAGTTCGTAACACAGACATAACAGTCTGTAGGGTTTGGGACAGGTTCCTTTTACAGCGGAAATGAGCAGCTAACACGGTTATTACAACACGGAGGGGCTACAAAATTATGAAAAAACAGATGGAGTATGGAATAACTTTTTAAAACCCTGTTCTCAGGTATTGCTGAAGTGCAGACATTTGATACAGCAAAGGATTCTGAGGTCCATGTAATAAAAGAGGCTTTCGTCTTGATCTATTCCTAGTCACTTACCTTAGAAAATACCTGATTTTCAGTTGAAAGGTGAGCCCTTGGTCTCCTCCATCAGGCTTTGGCATCAAAAAGTTACTATTTAGGAATGTAGGGGGAAAATTCTTCTAAAAGAATTGGCATTTCTCAGGGAACAACAAAAATCAAACAAAAAACAACTTGTCAAGGCATAAGTAAAATTTTAAAATGGGGGCAGTGGGGGGGGGCGCCTGGGTGGCGCAGTCGGTTAAGCGTCCGACTTCAGCCAGGTCACGATCTCGCGGTCTGTGAGTTCGAGCCCCGCGTCAGGCTCTGGGCTGATGGCTCAGAGCCTGGAGCCTGTTTCCGATTCTGTGTCTCCCTCTCTCTCTGCCCCTCCCCCGTTCATGCTCTGTCTCTCTCTGTCCCAAAAATAAATAAAAAACGTTGAAAAAAAAAATTAAAAAAAAAAAAATGGGGGCAGTGGGGCGCCTGGGTGGCTCGGTCGGTTAAGTGCTGGCCTTCAGCTCAGGTCATGATCTCGAGGTTCACGAGTTCGAGCCCCACATCAGGCTCTCTGCTGTCAGCACCCAGCCCGCTTCAGATCCTCTGTCTCCCTCTCTCTCTGCCCCTCCCCATTCACTCTCTCTCAAAAGTAAATAAACATTAAAAAAAAAAATTAAAATGGGGGTGGAGTTTGTTAGGGTAAAGGAGAAAAAAAGTGAACCGTTCGTGGCTCACTGGCAAGTGTTTTCCTCCTCTGAGGAAATAAAGGGGAAAATGCTTAGTTGTCTTGATTCAGGAGAACCCGCTTCAGAGTGCACCAACACGGAGTAGATATCCATCCGTGTAATATGATTTGCCAGGATGTGTTTCCCAATTCCCGCTCCCCCCCCCCCCCAGCATGCCTCCCCTGCTCCTGCTCTGCATTTAAATGCCCTTCTTTGGGGGTGCCTGGGTGGCTCAGTCAGAGGAGCGGGTCCAGCTTCAGCTCAGGCCATGATCTCACGGTTCATGAGTTCGAGCCCCGCATGGGGCTCTGTGCTGACAGCTCAGAGCCTGGAGCCTGCTTCCTATTCTGTGTCTCCCTCTCCCTCTGCCCCTCTCCCCCTCACGCTCTGTCTCTTTCTCTCAAAAATAAATAAACGTTAAGAAAAAATTATAAATGCCCTTCTTTGACTTACGATTCTGCCCACTATCAGAAAGCAAGGAGCCCTGGAAGGACCAGTACATGCAACCAAACTGATCACTTGTATCCTGGTGTGGACGAGTTTATCAGACCGACCCAGAGAGCGGGGTGGGAAAGAAGGGCTCGAGGGGCCTGGCAGTGCTTCAGTTGTTCATTCCTATTGAGCAAACACTCCGAGTCACCGCTGTGTGCCAAGCACCGGGAACGCACGTCCCCGCTCCCAAGGAGTTGACTGTCTACTGAAGGAGATACAAATGAATCCAGAAAAATCACGCAGATATTGGATGCTTTCACGCATATACAAGGTGGTACAGAGGGGTCAGAGGAGAATGCATGCAGCCTGGGGCAGAGGGCGGGGCTGTGCCAGCCGTAGCCAGAAAGGTTAATGGGGAGGTGGTTAGAGCCTACTGGTGACTGTGAGACCTTGGGCCTTTTCTCTGAGTGAAGAGGGGAGCCTTCTGCAGAGGGGTGACATGATCGGACTCATACTTTATTAAAAAAGAAAACAGAACAACAACAACAATCCAGGGGCGCCTGGGTAGCTCAGTCGGTTGAGCATCCAACTCTTGATTTTGGCTCGAATCATGATGTCAGGGTCATGGGATCAAGCCCACTTGGGGCTCCGTGCTGAACATGGAGCCTACTTAGCTGAAGTCGGGTCTTTGACGAGTGACCTAAATCAAAAGTCAAGTCACGTGTGGCCACTGCTGAGAATTTGGAAGCTAGCTCTTGGTGGGTCAGAGTGGGGGAACTTCCTGTCGGGGTGCCACAGGGCCGTCAGAAACAAGACCGAATTTCTCAGCCTTGCAGGCAGGTGTGGCCATGAGACTTAAGTCCCGGACCAAAGGATGTGATGGGGGCGGTATGTGTAAAATTTGGGGTCATACCCTCAAAGAGAAGGGACCCGTTCTCCCATTTACTTTTTCCTGCTGCCTGGAATGCAAAGACAGGGGTGAGCCATCTAGAACCATCCAGACAAAGTCAACTTCCTAGGAAAGACAGAGCAACCGGACCAAGAAGCCAGGTGCATGACACCTTAGCCGAGAACACCCACGGCTCCTGTGTTAGCTGTTGCGAGAGAGAAAAATATCCTCATCTTGCTTAAGCCTCTGCTGTTTTAGACTCTGTTTTATGCAGCCAAACTTATATTCCAATGAACACAGACTTCCAGAAAAATATCCCCCCAAGACCACTGCTTTGAAGGCCATAAAACCAATTTGAACAGACATGTGAACACAAAGGTGCCAACTTTACATCTGGAAGAAGGTCAGCGACAGAGAGGAGATCAGAGAGCTCTTTGTGGGCTAAGAAGAAGTCTCAGCAAGATCCACTCCCACCCCCGGTTCTGAGCGCTTTTAGCCTTGGAGTGCTGTTAAGTTATTCTGAATCTAGTCCTCTTTCCATCTCTGTGAAGCCTTTACTCTCTTCATTCTCCACCCTTATCCAAGTCATTTTGCCATCGCTCCTCCTCCAAGATGCCTGAAACGAAATCTAATCTCTCAGTCTTACGCTTGACCCGATTATCCTAAATTTCAAACCAGAGGCGACTCCATTGCAGTCTCCCAAAGGACTCTCTCAGCACTCCTCCCCTATGTTCTCACACTTCCTCAGGTTGGATTCTCCTGATGTGTGGTTCCCAAGAGGACCCTAAAACCATTTCCTGAGCCCAGAGGTGGCTTACCCAATGTAAGTTCCCCCTTTCTCCCTCTTCCCACAAACGTGTGTTAAGCCCTTATTCTTTGCCAGGGATCATACTGGGCACCAGCCCGGACCACTGGCACCGGGCGACACACGTGCAAAGTCCAGGCATCATGTGACACAGGTGTTCGGTGACTCACTTCCGTCGGTAGGATTTAAGGCCGTATGTATGAGTGATGCAGGTACGGGGAAGGGAGTATGTGAGAACTTTTCTGCATGGGGTCAGAGCAGAATTTCAACACAATGTAAAGAATGAAAGTCTAATTTTAAAATTAAAAAAAAAAATGTTTAGGGGCACCTGGGTGGCGCAGTTGGTTAAGCGTCCGACTTCGGCCGGGTCATGATCTCGCGGTCTGTGAGTTCGAGCCCCGAGTCAGGCTCTGGGCTGATGGCGCGGAGCCTGGAGCCTGTTTCCGATTCTGTGTCTCCATCTCTCTCTGCCCCTCCCCTGTTCATGCTCTGTCTCTCTCTGTCCCAAAAATAAATAAAAAACGTTGAAAAAAAAAATTAAAAAAAAAATGTTTAAATGTTTATTTATTTTTGAGACACAGAGAGACAGAGTGCGAGCGGGGGAGGGGCAGAGAGAGGGGGAGACACAGAATCCGAAGCAGGCTCCAGGCTCCGAGCCATCAGCACAGAGCCCGATGCGGGGCTCAAACTCATGAACTGTGAGATCATGACCTGAGCTGAAGTCAGATGCTTAACCGACTGAGCCACCCAGGCACCCCTTTAAATTTTTTTAATGTTTATTTATTTTTGAGAGAGAGAGAGAGAGAGAGGCAGAGTGCAAGCGGGGGAGGGGCAGAGAGAGAAGGAGACAGAGAATCTGAAGCAGGCTCCGGGCTCTGAGCTGTCAGCACAGGGCCCAATGTGGGGCTCAAACTCACCAACCATGGATCATGACCTGAGCGGAAGTTGGATGCTTAACCAACTGAGCAACCCAGGTGCCCCTAACAGTCTAAATAGGTGGGTGATAGGTAGTCCTAAAGGAAAGCCAACTTAGAATTTTAGGACATTTCCAGAAATCAACATGCTAGTACACCTTAACATTAATTTATTTTATAAAATAAATTGCACTGCAGACCTCAGCTCAAATTAATATTCTATTGGGGGGCGCCCGGGTGGCTCAGTCGGTTGAGTGTCTGCCTTCGGCTCAGGTCATGATCTCCCTGTTCTTGAGTTCAAGCCCTGCATCGGGCTCCGTGCTAACGGCACAGAGCCTGCTTGGGATCCTCTCTCTGCCCCTCCCTCCTTCTCTCTCTCTCTCTCTCAAAATAACTTAAAATTTTTTGAATAAAAAAAAATGAGTGTCCTCCTGGTTTATCAAGCAAGTCCAATGGGAAGTCAAAGGGGTCTGAATATTTCTATCAACACAGAGCTGCAGTTTGCAAACTGTGGATTGTAAAGAGTCCTCTTTGCTTTGGATCACCAGGAACACTTTCTCCTTGGAAGTGGTCTCTCAAATGCCGCCTGGAGCTCTTGGCCTGGCCCTTCTCCTTAGCGCCTGATCAGTGGGAGATTGTTAGCACTATCCGAGGAGGGAAGCGCTAGGGTAAAGGTAGCAGTGGTCAGACATCGCTGGCCTTTCCCAATGTAATCTGCCCTCCGTACAGATATTGGTTAGGCTATGACATCTATCATTTGGTATCTGTGTTACCCGTGGCAAGTTGCTCAGCCTGTCTGAGCTCTGGATGTGGAAGAGGGTAACCCACAGTGAGGGTGGTTGTAGGATTAAAGGAAGGCACCGTCACACTTGGCACACTTCTGTGGCTGAATAGGGTTCCATCTCCTGCCAACTCTCCATGGACGAAGTTCTTGCCCTCCTACCTCCGCTCCCTTGTATACTCGTCTTTTCTAGCGAATCTCTATAGAGTTACCGGCCCCGCCTATGCACAGCCGGAGCCACACCCCCTCTCTGCACCACCGGCAGAGAGTGGGATGGAACCCACTTCTCTATAAAGTCCTGCTCCCCCGAGCAGTCCTGAGTGCCACACCACCCACTCACTCTTACTTTGGCCCCTGTCTTGGGGTCCCTCATCCACCAATCAGCAGACGCCAAGGCCCACCAGCCCTTATCTGTGCAGATTGTCTGTCTTCCATCAACCCCACGTAGGCCAATCAGGGCAAGGTAGGCGCCCCTAGAACCTTGTGAAAAAGGTGGGGGAGACAGAGAGACTTGGCCCACCTCTCTGCCTTCCCCAAACCTGCTCCTTTTCAAATGGGTGCCATACTGAAAAACGATCTGATCGCTCAAGTATCTTTCAGGCAAAATCAACAAGCAGCTTTCATCGGGACTATTTGTACTTTAGTATGGGTAAACCTCTAGCCAGTAGGATGAAGTTTCAGCTATAAACAATAGGACGGGAAGAGAGAATTCCGGGAGTCCAGTCGTTCCAGACCCTCAAATCGGACTAGCTGGGCCAGTTTATTTCACCGCAAGGCAGGTTCTACTCATCGGAGGATTGTACAAGGAGCTTCTTGCCTAGGTGGCCTTGAAAAGATGTCTTAGGATGCACGTATTATAAAACCAAAAGGTTGGAGAAGTTGTCTTAGAGGCCACTCTGTCTAATCAGGATTTAACAATAGAAGTTACAACTGGGGCACCTGGGTGGCTCAATCCGTTAAGCATCCCAATCTTGATCTCAGTTCAGGCCTTGATCTCAGCATGTGGAGTTCAAGCCCCATGTTAAGCTCTCCACTGAGTGTGATGCCTACTTTAAAAAAAAAAAAAAGAAGAACCAAAATCTGTAACGAACTTATCAAACTCCACACCTGAAAAACAAATAATCCAGTGAAGAAACGGGCAGAAGACATGAATAGACACTTCTCCAAAGAAGACATCCAGATGGCCAACAGGCACATGAAAAGATGCTCGTCACTCCTCGTCAGAGAAATACAAATCAAAACCACACTGAGATACCACCTCATGCCAGTCAGAGTGGCTAAAGTGAACAAATCAGGAGGCTATAGGTGCTGTCGAGGATGCAGAGAAACGGGAACCCTCTTGCACTGCTGGTGGGAATGCAAACTGGTGCGGCCGCTCTGGAAAACAGTGTGGAGGTTCCTCAAAAAATTACAAATAGATCTACCCTATGACCCAGCAATAGCACTGCTAGGAATTTACCCAAGGGATACAGGAGTGCTGATGCACTGGGGCACTTGTACCCCAATGTTTATAGCAGCGCTTTCAACCATAGCCACATTGTGGAAAGAGCCTAAATGTCCATTGAGGGATGAATGGATAAAGAAGATGTGGCTTGGGGCACTTGGCTGACTCGGTTGGGCGTCCAATTTCAGCTCAGGTCATGATCTCACAGTCCGTGAGTTTGAGCCCCGCATCGGGGCTGCTGACAGCTCAGAGCCCGGAGCCTGTTTCAGATTCTGTGTCTCCCTCTCTCTCTCTTCCCCTCCCCCACTCATGCTCTGTCTCTGTCTCTCTCAAAAATAAATAAACATAAAAATTAAAAAAAAAAAAATAAAAAAGAAGATGTGGCTTATATATACAATGGGATACTACTTGGCAACGAGAAAGAATGAAATCCTGCCATTTGCAGCAACGCGGATGGAACTGGAAGGTACCATGTTGAGTGAAATAAGTTAGAGAAAGATGGATATCACGTGTTTTCACTCATATGCGGATCCCGAGAAACTTGACAGAAGGCCATGGGGGAAGGGAAGGGGAAAAAATAGCTATAAACAGAGAGGGAGGGAGGCAAACCATAAGAGACCCTTAAATACAACAAACTGAGGGTTGATGGGGGAAAGTGGGCGATGGGCAGGGAGGAGGGCACTTGTTGGGATGAGCACTGGGTGTTGTATGTAAGCCAATTTGACAATAAATTATATTTAAAAAAAAAAAGAAGTTAAAACGTCCCCACAAGTACAAAAAAAATGAATCACAGACCCAAGCAAAAAACTGAACGGCCCACAAAAACCCCATTAGTCATAAAGGCAGGGGGGAGAGCAAGAATGTGTGGAATCTGCACATCTTGAACGCTTACCTGTGTCCCTGAGAATTTCTAGGCGCCATGATGAAACTGACGACCTGACGCCCAGAATACTAACCTCAGCCAACAGCAAGGGGAGAATGCGGGAAAGAGAACTGAAGGCACCTGTCCAGATCAGAACACCAATCGAAAAGCATGGCCCTCATTTGTAGCCAGCTGCACTTGAGTCTCCCGAATTCAAGCTGAGAAAGGAAGGCCTGTGGGGTAGCTCACTGGCTGTGGAAGGCCTTTTGCCTCTACCTCTCCTCTGGGAAAGGCACGTTCTCTACGACAGAAATGGGGTGGGCAGGGGGCATCTGCGTTGAAGGTGGGACACCGGCGCGTGCGACATGACATCCAGATCTCTGCTGTCCCCATGGTGACTGGGGCCACAGCTGGGAAGTTCCTAGGGTCCTTCCATTTTTAGTTTTTTTCCTTCTAAAAAAATTTTTTTAATGTTTTTATTTATCTTTGAGACAGAGAGAGACAGAGCATGAGCAGGGGAAGGGCAGAGAGAGAGGGAGACCCAGAATCAGAAATAGGCTCCAGGCTCCGAGCTGTCAGCACAGAGCCCAACGCGGGGCTTGAACTCACGGACTGTGAGATCATGACCTGAGCTGAAGTCGGATGCTTAACCGACTGAGCCACCCAGGCACCCCTCTTTTTCTTCCTGAAGGAATTCCTAGACATTACGGGTTGGCTTGACTATTGACATAGTATGGTTGATACACTATCACCTTGAAATAATTTACCATCTTCCCCCTGCCTTCTAAGCTTATAACTTAAGTCTTAGGAGGCAGAGTATGGGGAGGGTGGAATATCAAGCCATTTGGTTTTCTGGGAAGACCAACGTGACCATCCCCCAAAATATATAGGCGTGTATATATTAGGCACCTGGCTAAGGAAACACCTGACCAACATGTTCCCTTTCTCCATCCTGACCCATTCTACTTGTTTTTCACGCAGACAAGCTCCATGAAGATTAATCACAGCTGATGAGTATACTTTTTGCAGAGCCAGAAAGAAAAAAAGAAAGAAAAGTAAAAAGGAGGAGTTAGGAAGAAAGGCAGGTAGCTGGTAGCTGGCTAGAAGCAAAAGGACTCAGATGCCCGTGAATGTGGGGGAAGCTGGTTGAACGTGAAAGCCGTCTGCTCTCCAGATAGACTGCTGAATACCCAGTGGAACCTCTTAGGGCACAGTAAGAATACAAACCACTCTAGCAGCTTCCTTTTTTGGCATCTGTTCGCCTGAGCATCAACTTCTTTTAGGCTCGACCCATATTTGTCCATACTGGAAAAACACAAGGTTGACGGGCTCACAATATTCTTGCCCATCCTAGAGAGAGTTAAATCAATATTAGCAATTCTAAGCCGAAGACCAGTTCTGACCTGTTGAAAGCTCTTAGAATCTGAAATTTATTTTTCTGCTAGAAAATGCTTTAGGAGACTATCAGCTGGCTCTGTGACTTGAAGAAAGGAAAGAATTATTTTTTAAAAAAAAATTTTTTTACATTTATTTTTGAGAGACAGAGAACAGTGAGGGAGGGGCAGAGAGAGAGGGAGACCCAGAATCCAAAGCAGGCTCCAGGCTCCGAGCTGTCAGCACAGACCCCAAGGCAGGGCTTGAACTCACAAACTGTGAGATCATGACCTGAGCCGAAGTTGGATGCTTAACCAACTGAGCCACCCAGGCGCCCCAAGGAAGGAATTATTAATGCAATTTCTGTTTTGGAGTAAGGCAGCTGAACCGTAGTAGAGAGGAATTAATTTTCCCAAAGTCCTGCAGCCAGAAAGGGGTGGGGAGTGAGAATTGAAGCCACCCCCTTTGGCAAAGTCCTGTCTTACATCCTGTTGTCTCTCTGGCTGATGAGTGAAATCACGATGCGTTCCAAGGAATCAATCCCTTCCATGCTGGGAAGAGGCAGTGGGGAGCCAACAGGTGGTTACTCACAAGGCTGCTGAAATCTGCGAAGGGAGTAACAGGAGTGTTTCTGGAACCCTGGCTGTCCATTAGAACCATCAGAAGAGCTGTGATTGAGCCCCCCCCCCCCTTTGTGATTTCTGATTTGGCAGGTCTGGGGTGGGACTGGCCATTTGTATGTCTAACAAGTTCCCCCGCTGAGGCTGATGCCATGAACTCAGGACACCGTTTGGACAAACTCTGACCCAGAGGCAACTCTTCAAACTACGATTGCTCGTCCTGAGCCTAAGAGTCTGTTGTGCCCCCTTAGAGGGGACTTGGGGTGCACAGTTGGGCAAGAGGGTAGTTCTGATTAGGAATCCCAGTAAAAAATGATCACAGAGCACGTAACTCCCATTATCCTATTTACTATTTCTCAGGTGTCCTGGAGCACGAAAAAGTTGCCAACTAGCAATCCAGAATATAAAGGTCAGAATTGAAAGGTTGATCTTATTTCTTTTATGTTTCTTTATTTATTTTGAGAGAGAGAGAGAGAGAGAGAATCCAAGGAGGCTCCGTACTGCCAGCACAGAGCTCATTGCGGGGCGCGAACTCACGAACCGTGAGACGGTGACCTGAGCCAAAACCAAGGGTCAGACGCTTAACCTCCTGAGACACCCAGGCGCCCCGATCATATTGCTTTTCTTAGCTTCAGGTAAAGTCTCTTGAAACTCATGCTAGAACTAGTTAATCCTCGCAAACAGCTCTAAAAAGGCTATAAATGGTCTATTATCAGGCGTTGTGGCAAGCCAGTAACCCAGAGCAAGAAAAGCAGGATACAGGGAGATCCGGGGCCTGTCTTTCCCCCGTGGGGCTTGTCTGGACTCCTCTACTGCACCTTATAGGGTAATTGCCAGGACTTCGGTCACAGAATGAGGTCTGAGAACAATCTGCTCTCAGAGGAAAGGCAGCCGTGAAACAAAAACACAATGGGCGCGGCAGCCTCCTGGTTCTCTGAATTTAACCAGCAGTCTCTGCTGCTCCCTGGATCCCGAGTCTCCGCGCTGAGCCATGCCTGAGCCGGGCAAGTCCACAATGGAAGGAATCGTGCATGAGTTGGTAAAAATCCGACAGCGGGGGCAGTGGAATAGAAGTCACAGAGGCGCAGACGGTGTTGGTGACCCAGGGGGAGAGTGTTACATGATGAGCCATTCTCGAGAGGCGGCTATTAATCTCCGATGCACGTGTAAACCCAGAGCCGTGCCTCACCCAACCCAAGATCCCTTCCACAAAACGCTGAGATGTTGATGTGCGCAGTGGCACAGCATAATGTAATGCTCTAAAGAGTGACGAAACACAAAGCTTGGGGGAATTCGAATCCCCAACCGAATAACCTCGCCCCCACCCCCCCGCCCGACCCTACTGGTGGGATTGGGGCAAACCCACAGAGCCAAGCTGCTCGAATGTGGGAGGCCTTGAGACTTTGAGACTTGAGATTTTAAGTGATTCCTTAACAGGGAGAGACAAGAATTTAGGGACCCCCCCGGTAACTTTGCCAGGTCACTACGGCCCCTTTGGCCAGTGTCTGAGTTGGCGCCCTACGTCAGTCTGTGGCCAAAGCCATGCTGCTCCTTGGTTTCTCTGAGTGACACAGAAGGACTGAGGCTCTGGGGGAATCTATCCAGCTGGGGTTGAAGGTTTCACGGTGTCGTACTCTGGACCCGCTTTTGTTCCCTAAAATCTGAACTGCCCCAGGGTATGGATCGATGGAAGTAGTTTCAACCCTACAGATACACCACATGGTGTTGACTTTCAGGGGATTTAACTTATCTGAACACATCACTTGTGAAAAGGCTCTTTCTAATACCTTTAGCCGGGGTCAAGGACACCAAAAGGCCGGTTACAGAAAGTACAAGGAGGCTTTAGCACAAACTTTGGGGGTTGTTTGTGACCGGGGCTTGAATTGTTTCACAAGCCCTGGCCTAATTTCCGCAAAGCTTTCAACGCTGAGGATGAAAGGCATTCCAGAGCTGAAAAGGATTCTATCCTCAGAAGTGCTGGGCCTACCAGCTCTCTGCTGACTTCCGACAGGCTTCGGAGAGAACCCTTTCATACTGGCTACCACTCATGGTAACAGCCGCGCCCTAGAAACGAGATCGTCTTTTTCCATAAAGAAATACACATCGTCCTTTGGCTTTCAGGTTCTCCAGCGCGACAGGGCTCTGGGTGGCGGCAAAGAGGCTTAGGAGAGGAGGCATCCCCTGACCTGATCAGGGGAAGAGATATAGAGGAGGAGGCTCCGTCACCTGGAAAGCTTAAAAAAATTTTTTTTGTTTTAAGTTTTGGTAAAATACGCAAAACATAAAATTGACCAACGTAACCATCTTTAAGCGTAGCAGTCAGTGGCCCTTGGTACGTTCACGTGATGGTACAACCATCAGCACCCTCTCTCTCCAGTTTTACAATCTTTTAATGAGAATTTTAATGTAGATTTCTTTTTAGAAAGCCATTAAAAAGAGTGAGGTCGGGGTGTCCGGGTGGCTCAGTCGGTTAAGCGTCTGACTTGGTCTCAGGTCATGATCTAGCGGTCTGTGAGTTCGAGCCCCACGTCGGGCTCTGGGCTGACGGCTCAGAGCCTGGAGCCTGCTTCCGATTCTGTGTCTCCCTCTCTCTCTGCCCCTCCCCCACTCATGCTCTGCCTCTTCTCTGTCTCTCAAGACTAAATAAAAATATTGAAAAAAAATTTTTTTTAAAATAAAAAAAATAAAAAGGAGGTCGATCTTATATGCTGATGTGGAAGGATGTTAAAAATACATTATTAAGAGAAAGAGCCAGACACAGAGCAGTGTGCACAGCATAGATAACATTTGTGTGAGTGCTCAGATAACTTCAGGGAGAGGGTACCGATTGTTGGTGGGGGTTACCTCTAGAAAGTGGAAATGTGGGTCTGGGATGGAAGGGATTTTAACTTTCGTTGTATACCTCTTTCACAGGGTAGGCTTTAAAAAAAGTGTCTTTTTTAAAAAATGTTTATCTTTTGAGAGAGAGAGAGAGAGAGAGAGAGCAAGCTGGAGAGGGGCAGAGAGAGAGGGAGACACAGAATCTGAAGCAGTCTCCAGGCTCCGAGCTGTCAGCACAGAGCCCGACGCGGGGCTCGAACCCACGAACCGTGAGATCATGACCTGAGCTGAAGCCAGACGCTGAACCGACTGAGCCACCCAGGCGCCCCAAGAAACAATATATACTAAGTCACCAGGAAAACAGGTAGGTAGATTCTCATCACGCAGCCTCGGTTTGGATGAATGAAAGCAACATGTGATTATAAACAGGGAAGGGAGAAACCTGGATGTCACAGGCAACCTGATGAGAGAGAGGAGCCAGGTCAGAGCTGAGGACCGAGCCAAGGGTCCAAGACCCAGAGGCCAGGACTAGATGTAGCCCATGAAGAGCCATGCCTGCTGGGCTGGGTCCACTCCATCCGGGGACTTCCTTCAAGAAGGCTCTGGTACGAGAGGCGGAGGCAGATGGAAGTGGCGTCCTGGTGGCCAAGGTCTTTGGAAGCTGAGGAGGGGCGAAAGACCCTGTGTGTGCACAAAAAAGGGGGAGGGGGGGTGCTGAATAACAGATTCTTCAGTGGAGGGTGTGTCCCCGGGCCCCAGGAGGGAGACAGCAGGGGGAGACGGCAGATGATGAATCCTTGAAGACTTCAGGTTTGGGAGAGTGGCAAACGGGAAAAGCACCAAGAAAGGAGGGTGGCATCCAAGATACACTTGGCTTCTGGTGCCCATTTAACACAGAGGCTGGCCCTGGAAATTGTCCAGCGAATGCCAACAGCTTGCTCTGAGCCGCTCTAGGGGCGAATCAGCCAGCCTTTTTAAGGTTCCCGTAAGACTTCCTCCTTCATTCCTTTTTGTCTGCTCTCCTCGTCCTCACCCAAGCTGTTCTCAGAGCACAGATGAGGCCTGCCAGTCACAGAGGAACCATATTTCAGATACCTCATGTAACAGTTACTTACCTCTAGAACCTTCCCTATCTTACGTGCATAACTCTGGCCTTTCATCTATTTTCCCCATCATCTGCTTTTACCCTGGGCATGAACTCCCACTCCCTTCCCCCCCCCCCCCACCGCCCTCCCTTCCCCTCACTGCCCCCCATGACTGCCAGCTCCCCCTTCTCTTTCCTCTCCCCATCCCTTGCCTCCCACGCGCTTCATCAGTGATCCGTAGAGTGTTAGTCCGTCACAGCCAGATTGATACACGGCTGTTCTTTCCAGGCCAGCTCTTCTCCACCGTTTCATGGCAGGAACCTGAATGTCAAGTCCAGACTCAGCCTGGCATATTGAGGAGTGACTGACTGACTTCTCCGGGCTCCCCTGTTAGCTCCCACATCCCGGACAAGCAGCCTCCGAAGGCTTAGAGGGACAGTGGGGGCTCTGGTCTTGCTCCCCACCCCACTCCTGACCCTTGTTATCTCACTGGCTGTCATGGCTTCCTGGGCCTGGATTTTGAGTAGTCTGGAGTGATTCCTCCTTCCAAAGGCAGCCTCAAACAGCCCTTGTCTGACTTCTGACTTCTGATTTAGACCCCTTGGTGCTCTCTAAAAAGGGTGTTAGTGCCTTGGGGGAGTTCCAGACTGAGGACTGCTTAGAGCCTTGGGGGCTGTGGACATGCTGTCCATATCTGCAGCCACACAAGACGCTCTTAGGGGTCCCCTCCTTCCTGATGGCCAATGATGAATGAGTCAGAGACAATGGGATGCACATACGTATATGATCCAGACTGCGATTCTGGGATTGAGACCCATCAGTGTACCAATCATTGACCAAGAAATGAATTAATCTAGAACTGCCCAAGAAGGGGTCCTAAAAAATTATTTAGTCCTTCATTTTCACGCATTCCTAAAGTGAGAGGTTTCCAAATGATACAAGGCGACCAGAACCTGTGTAAAAGTAGGAGAGCAAGGTGTTACCAGGATTAGGATGACGCTTTAGAGGAAATCCAACAACCGGTTTAGATGTGGGGAGCACATCTTGTAGAGCCGTGGTTGGCCCCCAGCTATGCTATCAGGCTGTTATAGTTCAAGTCTTGGGAATTTAGCCGGCAGATGTAGGTGCAGAAGAAGTCTGAACTTGAATGAACAAGGCAAAGGATTTTAAATATTTTGTACCAGCTTTTTTGCAGAGGTTTTGGCTTAAGTAGGCTGTAAAACCGTCCATCTGGTTGTGAATTGGCCCAAACTCTCTGCAGGGGCGTCTTTTTCGTCCTTGTCTCGGACAGCGTTCCAGCAGGGGGCACTGTGACTGCAGAGTGTACCTGCCCAGGGATATCTAGGCGGAGGGATCTTTTCTGCTTAGGCAAGAGTAAGGTGGGTGTGGGTTAGTAAAATGGAAGCCTACTCTCTAGACCGAGGTGAAATTATCTTTCTCATTTCTGTACAGAATCCTGCATTCTTTGTATAGGTGTGATTCTCGTAACAATTGTTGCAGTGATTTTGACGTTCAGACTGAACCAGCCAGACTTGTCCCAACAGGTGCTAAAAATGCACGAGATAAAAAAGCAGGTGAGAAGAGAAATGGGAAAATGGTTCTGTGTGTGCGTGTGCAGCAGCGGGCGGAGGGCAGCGGTGAGAGGTAGGTGGGCAAAGGTGGACACGCAGGTTTCTCTTCCTTTGACCTTGTCAACGATTCGAATGCCTTGCAACACAATTGCATCCGTTCTTTTTAAGCAACAACCGAAGGACTGTGAAAGCAACGCTGGTCAGGTCCTGTGATTTCATACGAGGCGGTAGAATCCCTGGTTTACAAAACAGGAAACGGGCTTGAATGGAAAGAAACCAACATCACTAGGAGATTCCAAATGTGTAGAGGCACAAATGGCTCCTGGATTGCAAAGGTACATAAATGCTCAGGTGAGTGCAGTCTCCCATCAGGGCCGGGTGTCAGGCCACTCTGGTGCCCGGAAGACTAGACCCCATCACCACCATCCCTTATACTCGGGCAGATGGCACCTTTAGCTTTGGCAAAGACTCATCCTTACTGCCTTCTTCAGAACCTTCAGAACAGGTCCTCGATTTACCGCAGTGCCGTAAGATGTGCGTGTTACATGTGCACTGTAATAATCCATGGAGATGCAGGCTGTCCTACTGTCTTAACGGACGGACTGCGATCTGAATTCATTAACATCAGGACCTCCTTGTGAAGGAGTGAATAACGAGATTGCGGCTTTGTGAAATTATGTCTAATTCCTATTTTTTTTTTTTTTACGTTTATTTATTTCTAGAGAGAGAATGAGTGGGGAAGGGGCAGTGAGAGAGGCAGAGAATCCCAAGCAGGCTCTGCGCTTATCAGTGCAGACTCCGACGCGGGGCTCGATCCCACAAACTGTGAGATCATGGCTGGGCCGAAATTGAGAGCTGGCACTTAACCGACTGAGCCGCCCAGGCGCCCCTCCTAACTGTTCTTAAGTGATGGGAAAGCATGGACCGTAAGATCTATCTATGTGCAGAGAAGTGGAAAGATAGCAGGAGGTGGAAAGGAAAAGCCAGCCCATCCATGGGGAATCTCATTAGGCTCAGCTCCATCCAAGATGGTTGCTCTGACATGCTGCTGACAACGAATTAAGCAAAGATGCTCTTGTAAGGATGCTCTTGTTGGGCCCATTAGGGTATCTTTCCGAGGTTGGTGTGAGATATTAGGTTAAGGTATTAAAATAATAGAATTCTAAAACCTGCTCCCCCATTGTAAAGTCTACATTGTCATCTTGTTGTCTGGACTAAGCTTTCACACACACACACACACACACACACACACACACACACAGCCCTCCAGGCATCCTCAGCCCCCCGCCCCCTTCCCCCAGCCAGGTGGCCTCAGGTAGATTATCTCCCCTCCACCTCCACATTTCCAAAATGATGTTTTGTACCAGACTGCTCTAAAGTGCCTCCAGTTCTAACGTTCAGTGAATCTTTAGGACAGTTGATTCCCACGGTCAGTTTCACGGATGCTGACACATGGACAGCATCCCTCACACCACACACACACACACACACACACACACACACACACTAGAGGTACCATCATCATTCCTTCCCACCCACGTTCTTGCCTCAGAGCCCACAGACTGGCCAGGTACCTAAGTCATGAGCCAGAGCACCCGGGTCTAAGAACAGGAAAACAGAAGGAATTGTAGATTCTCTTCAATCTTTATTGGCTACTTTCATTTCCTTATCCCACCAATGCAGGTCGGGGAGGGCAGCAAAAGGTCATGTGTAAGGTGGCACATGCCAGCTGGCTGAGCGATGCTAACCACGGTCCCCTGAGTCTTGCAGCAGCAACAGTGGGCATCTATCAGCTCCTGGGTCTGGAGCTCAGACTGCATGGCCCAAGGACCGCCCCGCCCCCCCTCCACCCCCCCCACCGCAGGGACCGTCTCCTCCCACAGTAAGTTTGGCCTTAAAAACACTACAAACAGTTGCATTCATTGTCCTTTTTTTTTTCCTTTTTCTTTTTGCCTTTAATAATAATAAAAAAAGAAAACCAAAACCTTCTATAATTTATAAGCTATTTTTTGCTATCTACATTATATATAAAATATAGACTCTGTTTACTGTATAACACACATCTTTTCCCCTTGATAAATAACTCTTTAAAATATCTAGTATACATGCCTTGACTTTTTATATAGAAGTTTGGTTTTATACATATATATATACTCATGTTTGTAAAACGCAATAAATACATACTTGACAATATCCACCAAACAAATGTAATTTGGGTTAAAAAAAAAAAAGAAAAAAAAGAAGAAATGGTAGTAAAAGCACCAGGCAGCAAACAGAAAGCCATAATTGCTAGAAACTTCTCCCTCCCCTGGGCAAGGCACAGGGCAGAATACTAAATATATTTAAATATGTTTGGATGCCTGAAGGAGAAGGAGGGGCGCAAAGTAGCTGCTGGGGTCACTTGCTTTTGTTTTGTTTCTCAACCTGGGGTTAGACCAGAGTCACAGGTAGGTCATTGCGTTTATGAGGAGAAACCACGGGGGCTCATCCAAAGGCTTAGCCCTTGTGATGGCTGCAGAGGACAGCAGAGATCAGGACGAGGAGTGACAGAAACAGCATGACCCTATGGCTATGCTGTAGGCCCCGCCCACACTGGCCCAGGCCAGCTTTTGACGCTTCACTAAGCGGAGAGCTGTTGCATGCGACGCGTTTTAGGATTACTCGCTGCTGGTTTCAACAAAAAGAGGGCACAGCAGATTCAAGAGCATTCAGCAGTGCAACACTTCAGTAGCCTGGCCAAGAGCCAGGGGCTTCGGGGGCCCTCGCAAGGGCTCCAGGAAATAGGGACTGACCCGGGGAAGAGAAGGCTCAGGAGGCCACCGCCTTCCGCTGCTAACGGCTGTGGTCGCTTGGCTACGGTGCTGGCCTCACCTCCAGGCTCAGACCACCGAGCTCATCACCCCTGACGGCAGCGCGGGAGGACTTCGCTCCTCTTGCGGGAAGTCCTGGGAGCCCGACTCAGTCAGGGTCGTCCCTGGAGACTCAGCACTGCCATTGGCCAGCTTCCCTGCCTGGTGGGGGGGGGGCAGCGGCGGGGGTGGGGGCGGAGGTGGGGGGTGCAGACAGGCCAGGTAGAACATGCCAGCTGCTGCTTAAGACTGAAGCCGCACTGCAGACGCACACGGCTTTCCTTTCGTGGCCCTCCTCCCCTCCTCCCTGTCCCGAAAAGGACTGGAGCGCAGGGGCTCTGAGAGTTTGTTTTCGACGAGCTCTCCAAGGTCATGGCCTCCGCCCTGTAAAACTTCAGGGCTCTGGTGGCCAACAAATAGGAGGCAACAGGTGAAGCAGGAGGCCTGACTCTGCACCTAGGAGGGGAGCGGAGGGCCACCGAAGCAGAGCGGGCCCCGGGAAACCCCAAAGGTGGTGTTGTGTCCCCCATCCTTGCCACGTAGAACACCGACTACGGATAACTGTTCGCACCACGATCACGATGGAAACGCAGAGCAGCTAGTTTCTGAGGACATCCAAGACCTAATGGCGTTGCTAAGAAATGGATGCGACCGCAGCAGCTGGGGGAATACGGTCGTCACAGGTCTGAATTGTAATTGTCGCTCGTTCACCCACTAGCCGGGGGACCTCAGACGAGTCGTTTCACCTCTCTGCCTCCCTGTCCCCATCTGAGAGCCCTGACGGTGCTACGTGCAGCCGCAAGGGGCTTAGAATGCAGCTCCGAAGAAGCGGGGGTGACCTCTGCTGTCACCGAACCTCTCGGGGCTGTGACAACAGGATGTGAGTACCCGGGGCTCTGACATCCCTTCAGAGACAAACAGAGCTCCTTCCTCCCCGGGATGTCTCCCCAGCGTGCTGCCATCCCCCCGCCACAATAAAAGGCGATCCTCCCAGAGACCTAATTTCCGACCCAGGTCAAATTCAACAGCTGCGACTCTGAGCCAAGATGAAGAGAGTTGACAGAGTGTGCAGGTATGAAGGCAAAACGCACAGGTAAAACCGGAGTCACAAGCAAATGAACTGGAAAAGCCCCGCCCCCTGAGAAGAACACGTGCCGCTGTTAGACCACCAAGGGCAAGATCCAAGGCCACCTGTGACGGTCGGCCAATGACGTCTTGAAAATCCCCAGCTCCTCGGTTTGCTGCATCACCGACGATCGAAATCGACTCAGCAAGTCGATTTTCAAGGAAGGAAGCTGAGTGCTATTTCCATTCTGGAAGGGGCAGAAACACCGACTACTTCTATTCGCGGCCCTGTCAGGAACCTTCTGGCAGAACATCAAATGTGGCATTCTGCTCAGCGGGAGGGTACGGACTGCAGTGGCGTAGAGCCCCACACAAGTCACACTCGGCATGAGTCCCGGATGCGCCACAGGGCGTGAGGACAGCCCCCTCAGTGTTCAGCGAGGAGTGCTTTCCTGCCTGGCGACAACTTCCAGGGGTACGCACCTCTCTTCGTGGGAGGCAGCGTGGTTTGGAGAAGACAAGCTTTGGACCCAGGTGACTCAGCTTCTGCTTTAATCGCTGCGTGACTGTGCGCAAGTCACTCTTCCTTTCCGAGCCTCGATTTTCTCACGTGTGTAATGGGAAGAACGAGAGCCAATGCCTCGGGGTTGCTGAGGGCATTAAGCGAGATCATTCACCTAAAATACCCTGTGCACGGTGGATGATCAAGAAATGTTGGTGCACAGAGGATGCTTGGATGGCTCTCTGCAGACGGGAGAAGGGGGCCGGGAGAAGCTCAGCTTAAAGTGGAGTCAGCCACGGCTGCCACCGCAGGGTCCACGTACATGTGACACACAGCTATTTCCCGCCCAGTAGATCAGGAGTGTGTGTGGCACCCTGCGACGTCTCTCCCCACCGAGAGGGGACGTCAGAGAAAAGCTGACGGTGGTCATGGACTTGCTCTCCAGAAGAGCACTCAAGAGAATCCAAACTTTTCAAATAAGCCCAGAGCGTCCCCAGCCCTTGTGAATGCCAGGTGAGAACCCGTGATGCCCCGTCCTCTCTCAATCAGTAGCACGAGCCAACGTTTCCAGGACCGGAGGCGTGAGTCCCCAGAAAAACGGGAAAAAATCAAGCCGCAGGGACTAAATGTGAGACCCTAAGGCGGTGCCTCCGGGACACCGGATCTTTGAAACACAGTAACCTAAGCAGACACGGGCCGGATCACTGCTCGGGGCTTCATCCTGGGTCAGAGTGGTGCTGAGGGAACCCAGACCCCAGAGCGCACGAGTCGGCGTTGGCCCCAGCGAGCCCTGTGGGGAGCTTGAGATCTCAGCTGCCCGCTGCGGCTCCCAATCGAGGTTTGCCAAGTGGTAGTTCAGGGGTAAAAGGAGCACGAAAGAAATATCTTAAACTCATCTCCGGGAATTTTTGTATTTAAAAAAATGAACTACCGGGGCGCCTGGGTGGCTCAGTCGGTTAGGCATCCGACTTCGGCTCAGGTCACGATCTCATAGTCTGTGGGTTTGAGCCCCGCATCGGGCTCTGTGCTGACAGCTCAGAGCCTGGAGCCTGCTTCCAATTCTGTGTCTCCCTCTCTCTCTGCCCCTCCCCTGCTCATGCTGTCTCTCTCTGTCGCAAAAATAAATAAAAACATTAAAAAAAAGTTTTTTAAAAATAAAAAAAAAAATGAACTACCTAGGTCTTTTCTTCCTCTCGTTCCTGTATCTACCTACTACATGCATTTCAGTAGGTAGGATTTGAGAACACTCACTAAAATATTTTTCATGCTTCTGTTAAAGAATATATATTCTTTCTATATCCCCTAGCCTCAAACGAGAATCTGTGTTTTAGACACTATTTATCACAGGACTCAGAGGCCTTTGGAAGAAAATAAAAAAAAACTTCCCAAGTCTTTGGGTTAAGTACAGAAACATAAAATTAAAACCCCTGGAATATCCCTACTTAGATTATATAAACGACTTAGAAAAATGAGACCCATAGAGTTTAATCTAAGTTTTCTTTCCCTTCATCTTTAATCACAGCCTTTCAGGCTAGACAGAAAAAAAAAAAAAATTCTTTCCACTCAGTTCCTACAAAAGTTATTTCTCCAGAAGGCAATTTAGGAGAACCTGAACTGACAGAGTCCACGGCATGGCTGTCTGCTCCCACTATTACTGGGGCACATCCATGCTACCAAATCTCTGGTTTTGAGTTGGTAGCTACGAAAGCCAGCATGCTTACCACGAAGTAATGATGTCAGGGACCATAACATACCCTGGAGAGTTCCAGCTGACTCACCTAGCCGTGTTGCAGCAGCGGGGTGACTCTTCTGGGGAAGGCAATCCTTCCTCCTCACTGTGCTGGAAAATGACCCAACATTCCTGCGGTGTTTGGACATGCCCACCAAGTACCCCCCCCGGGGCAGCCCGGGCATCACAGTGTATTGACCCTGGGAGGAGAATGGAGAATACAATGGACTATATATACTGTTCATTTCCAGATTCTGCCTCCTCAGAGCCTGGGGCGGGGGTAGGGGGCGGGGGTGGGGTGGGGAGGGGCTCTCGGCCCAGTAAATTCCCTTCTACCCCTACTGCCAGTCATCTGAAAAGGCGTCTAAACCTCAGGTGTGTGCCAAAGACAACCGTTGGGTTTCCGTGACCTGTGAACAAAAGCTATGGAGATTCAGAAGTTCTCGTCTTCCCCAGTCAACCCTGACAAGTGTCTAATGGGGGGGGGGGGGGGGTGAAGGATTAAGGATAATTTCCCAGTTTCAAAATGTTTGACTTGCTGTTTCTTTCAAGAGAGAGGTCTGAATTTTTAAGAGCTATTTCAGCGACATTTGGTGGTGGTGAGGACTGACAAACCCTTGTGTGTGTGTGTGTGTGTGTGTGTGTATGTGTGTGCGCGTGTGCATCTCTAACAGTTCCCCTTTGCAACCACCCCACTCCAAGCCTGCAGCCGTCTGCCATTTCCAGTAATACCTCTCTGTAATCAGGGCGTGACAAGGGAGACAAGAGACCAAGGAGGGGAAAAATACGTTTTTCCCCCCAACGTGACCCTTCTCAACCCTACGTGAAGATACCCCTCTGTGGCTCTAACACCCCATATTAGAAACACTGAAAGTGATGTTCCTTAATTGTCCTTCTGTTTTAATACCCATTCAAAAACTTGCAGGTGTCAGAATCCTGAAAGCAAAGGTCAAAGCTAAGGAAAACACCCTTGACATTTTCTTTTTTCTTTTTTTTTTTAAGGGAAGACGATTATATCTGCGTGGAACCGAAGGCTTCCCTTTTAAATTCACAAAGCCGGGTGAATCTCCTAAAAGTCCTTTACCGGCTTGGTTGGAGACACGGGTGTTGGAGACCAAAGCCCGCCAAGGGCTGGCTCCCTTTCCCATCTGCTGGGACATCCGCACTGCAACAAGCGGGGCCCGCAGCATGCGAGGGCGGCTCGGGAGCTTGTAGTCTGACCCATTCAGGCTGTGCCCTTGACTGGAGAGCCACCGGAGAGGACACTTGAGCGCCACATCCCTTTACACTTAGTTCTACCCCACCGGAAACAGGATTAAAGGCAGCTCCCCGCCGCTTTGTAATTGATGCCAAACCCAAAGGGCTATTGTTTATTCTCTGCCTACTCTGCTTCCACGCAGCCTGCGTTCTGGTGCTCTCCTCTGGGCTTACTTGCTATTCCCGGCTCTCCCTTATCCCATCTGGGGGCCGGGCGCAGGGCAAGGTACCAATTAGGAAGACACACCCTCCCGCTTCCTATGAGGACGACCAATCAATCAAGCACACTGTTCACTCTGCTACCAAGTAGCCTTTCCTCCAGATATTTTAAGTGGCCTTCCGGAATTTGAGCTTTCTCATTAGCCCACTGCACCCCCGCCTCCCCCCAGACTAACAGGCTTCTGCGGACGGGTGAGGATTTGCCTTCTCCCGCCAGAGGCAGATGGCCGGGAAGCCGGCACCCACCGAGCTGGCCACTGGGTCGCGGGAGCATTTGGCTTGCGAAGGAGGCCGATGGGTAGGGGAGGGCTGAGGGAGGAGGAAAACACCCCCTCTTTGCTTCTCATGGTAAGGGGGCCACAGAGGCTAAGCCGCCTCCTCCTCATGCAAACGCCCCGCAGGGGTGATCTCGGGAAGAACAGGCCCCCTGAACACTCCCGGTCTGTTGGCTCGGCCAGCCGACAGTCTTATTAGGTGCCCCTCACCCAGGCTGGGGGGTTCACCTTCCCAGGCGCCGCTTAACTCACCCTGCCCCTCCACCTTCCCGCCCCCGCACTCCTCGCGGCCACCTCTGCCCCAGCACGCCTTCCCCCTCTCCGGGCTCCACGCTGAAGACCTGAGTCCCCCTGGGTCCCCCCGTCCGTGCTAACAGTACAGGGACATCCTGCTCCGCCGCATGGCCTCGCTGATCAGGTAGGCGGGGCTCAGCTCGGGCTCCTCCGTCATGATGGCAATGTTCTGCCACTCGCCCGTCTGGCTGGACCTCTTGATGGTGTCCACCACGCACAGGGCGTACAGGCAGTCGTCGAAGGTGGCGGCCATGGTGAGCGGCCGCCCGTCCCACGTGCGCCGGTCGTCCTGGTCCTGGAAGGCCTGGCGCACGGCCTGCATCATCTTGATGGTGCCGCGCAGGTAGGGCGCGGGGATGTCGCTGAAGGCCTTCTCGGGCAGCAGGGAGTTGCTGACGGGCGTGGCGTCCTGTAGCAGCAGCTCCTGCTCGGGGGCGCTGTTGCGCTGCCCGTACAGGTCCGTGCCCACCGCCAGGAGGCGCCCGGCCGAGCCCACCACGGTCACGTCCTGCTTGAACTCGCCCGGCACGTTGAAGTTGAGGGTGACGGTGCAGCACACGCCGCCCTCCAGCACCATCTGGAAGGTGCAGAAGTCGTCGCTGGTGATCTGGCGGATGCCCTTGATGTGGTCCGTCTGCTTGACGAAGGTCTTGAGCAGCCCGTGGACCTTGACGGCCTTCTGGCCGGTCAGGAAGGTGAGCAGGTCGATGATGTAGGTGCCCACCGAGTGCAGGCCGCCGCCGCCCATCAGGTCGTCGCAGCTCCAGTTGTACTTCTTGCCCAGCAGGCTGCCGCCGTGCACCTGCACCTCGCACACCAGCAGCTCGCCCACGTAGCCCTCCTCGATGAGCTGCTTCATGCGCACGAAGGCCGGCAGGAAGCGCAGCACGTTGCCCATGATGCTCATGAGCTTGGGGTAGTAGTGGGCGGCCGACATCATGCGGAAGGCGTCGAGCGGCGTGGCCGTGCGGTCGCAGATGACGTTCTTGCCGATGCCTGCGGGGCGGGAGCAAAAACAGCCGTGAGGGCGCGGGCGTGCGCGGCGGTAGGGGGCGCTGTGGCCCCCGGACGCTAACCTTGCAGCGAGCGCGCCAGACCTGACCTGATCCCCGCTTTCCAGTCTGAAAAGAGCTCGTAGCGCCAGTTATTTAGGCAAAAGTAATAGCACCTAAGGTATGTTTAAGATCTACTCATGAGGCGCCTGGGTGGCTCAGTCGGTTGAGCGGCCGACTTCGGCTCAGGTCATGATCTCGCGGTCCGTGAGCTCGAGCCCCGCGTCGGGCTCTGTGTTGACCGCTCGGAGCCTGGAGCCTGTTTCGGGTTCTGTGTCTCCCTCTCTCTCTGATCCTCCCCCGTTCATGCTCTGTCTCAAAAATAAATAAACGTTAAAAAATTTTTTAAAAAAATCTACTCTACAGTATAATTAAATATTTGAGTCGAATTCCTTTAGTATGAAGCCAAATTAAATCAACTAAATATTAGCTTATTTTAATATATTTAAATAGGCTCTATTTTGGAGATTTTTTTTTAATGTTTATTTTGGGAGAGAGAGACAGAGTGTGAGCCAGGGAGGGGCAGAGAGAGAGAGAGAGAGGGAGGGAGACACACAATGGGGAGCAGGCTCCAGGCTCTGAGCTGTCAGCACAGAGCCCGACATAGGGCTTGGGCCCCCAAACCGGGCGATCGTGATCTGAGCAGAGGTTGGAGGCTTAACCCCCTGAGCCACCCAGGCGCCCCGGAGAGATTTTTCGATATACGTCAATATAGAATATAAAACACCTCATTTCATGCTTTGTGTCTAGAAGTCTAGGACATTTTATATACAAACATATGTTCCTTGTGAAATATTGATAAATCTAAACTATTTAAATAGGGGCACCTGGGTGGCTCAGTGGGTTAAGTGTCTGACTTCAGCCCAGGTCATGATCTCACAGTTTGTGGGGCTCTGTGCTGACAGCTCAGAGTCTGGAGTCTGCTTAAGATTCTGTGTCTCCCTCTCCCTCTTCCCCCACCCCATTCACACCCTGTCTCTTTCTCTCTCTCTCAAAAATAAATACACATTAAAATTTTTTTAAATAAAATATTTAAACATAAAATATAAGTCCTATTGAAGTATACAAGATCATCTTCTTACATGTTTTATTAAAATTATCTTACATATGAACTGTTTTATAGCTTTAGTTTGTAAAATATAATTTATTAAAAATGTATCACTAGAGAGGCACCTAGGAGGCTTAGTCGCATAAGTGTCCAACTTCGGCTCAGGTCATGATCTCATGGTTTGTGGGTTTGAGCCCCGCATTAGTCTCTGTGCTGACAGTGTGGAGCCTGCTTGGGATTCTCTCTTTCTCCCTCTCTCTCTGTCCCTCTCCCATTCATGCTTTCTCTTTCAAAAATAAATAAATAAAAACTTTAAAAAATGTATTATTAGAAATATCATACGTAAGGAAGAGAAGAGTGTCTCTGGACAGAACCGGAATATGTAACCTTAAGTCATAGCCAAGGCAAGTCTGATTAAATATGAGGAAGAATTTCTTAATGATATCCTCTGAAGGTCTAAACATTTAGCTCTCTCTCCTACAACCACCAACAAAGGATTACATTTTGAAAGTTACCTGCTTGTTTCTTTTGCATTATGGATTAGGGCTGGCAGTGGTCAGACATACATTTGTTGAGGTTTTTCTGCTCTTTACCCGGGGGGGGGGGGGGGGGGGGGGGAAGAGTGGGTAGTCCCTGGATCTGAGGTAGTCCCTGTCTCTATGTCCCTGGATCTGAGGGGTGTGCAGTGGCCAGTTCCTGTCATCTGTCTCATGGTGGGGTTCCATGCTTTTGGCCAATGCACCTGGGGCCAAATAACAATGAGGCTTGATATGATGACTGTAATGGGTGTGTAAATTACAGGTAGGTTCAGGCCCTTTGGGAGACTAAGTGATTCTGGGTCTGGAGAAAACAAAAGATCAAAGGAAAGGAGAGTGACAATCAGTGGGAAAGGGATTTATTCAGTAGAAGCCAAGAGTCAAGGGAAGAAAAATAAGTCAGCTAAACCTATAGAAGCAGTCAACTGGAACATGCTCTGCACATAGACCCTTCCAGTAGAGACCTGTACTCTCCAGACCGGGGAGATCCCACAGACAGGGGAAATCCACAAGGGAAACGGAGCAATGAGACACAGCTGTCCTGGCTGTTGGCACTCAACCCGACAGAATGCATGAACTCTAACGACAAGAGACCGGGTTCTGTGGAAGTCCTGCAACTGTAGGCGTCTGTCCAGTGGAGATGCCCGGACAAGCCCGCACCCTAGAACATGGCTCTCATGGCCAAACGACAGACGTGGTCAGAACAGGTTGTAGAAAATAAATATGCGTGATGGCTGTCCATTTCCACATGCACGTTTCATTCTGGCCCCGCAGGGAAAGGGCCGGAAGCCACGCAGTGACCACGTCTCCTTGACTTTTCCATGTTGGCAGAGCTGGCTGGCTCTTCGGATGACCAGGAATGACCAGTAAGAAGCTCCTTTAACTCTTAGCAACCAGTTGAGGGCTGAGGCTTTGGCACAGGGATGAGAAAACACTGGTGGGTATTACCAAAAATGCCACACGCTTACAACACATCATGTTCTGATAACATGATCCTGTAGGCAGCAGGCTCACGTAACAGTGGCTTGTGCTGGCAGGAGCAGATTTATATGCGAACGGATTGGTAGGTCGCCGCAGGGACAGGTGACTCATGCTGCCAATATCTGCCTGGCACCTGCTGGGTGTGGGCGATGGCCTCTCCTGCACCCTAACCTCAAGGTCGCCCTAGCCAGGACCCTGTCTTTTTTTTTTTTTTAATACTTATTTATTTTTGAGAGAGAGAGAGAGACGGAGAGAGAGACAGAGTGCAAGTGGGGGGAAGGGCAGAGAGAGAGGGAGACACAGAACCCGAAGCTGTCAGCACAGAGCCTGATGCCGGGCTCAGACCCACAAACCGTAAGATCATGACCTGAGCCGAAAGCAAGAGTCAGACCAACCAACCAACTGAGTCACCCAGGCGCCCCCCCCGCCCGCCCGCCCCCCCCCCCCCCCCCCCCCCCCCCCCCCCCCCCCCGCCCAAGACGGTCATCTTCTCAGGATGTTCTTTCGGTCTTATCTTAATGGCACATGAGAAGTTTACCGTATTTTTTCTATTATAAAAAAACCCATAGAATGAAATAGTAAAAGAAAAAATAAATGGAGAACATTCATTTTACTTCCCATCCGCACACCCCAAACCGTCACTAAGTGGGTAAGGCTTCGCAGCTCTACAAATGGAAGATTCTGAGGTGATGAAAGCTCCTTTTCCAGAAAATGCCGGGTGAACACACACCAAAAGCCCCTATCGGGGTCTGAAACTCGTGCCTGGCTGCCCCAAGGATCTGAGACACAGGACCTCTTCCTTGAGGCTATTTCTGTGCCCTGTGAGTCCACACCACACAACCACATTCTCAGAGATAAAGACTGGTTCTGACTTCTTAAGTCTCCACTCCGCCCACGGCACCTAGAGGCGCGTCGAGCTCCGGGCAGGAACCTGGCAAACTTGCGGCCTGGCCCCGCCTCGCCGCCCCTGGTCTTCAGCAACATCCTCGCTTCGAGGGCGGGTCTCAGCAACATCTTAGCTCCTGGTATTCTCACGACGCACAAGAGACTTCTAGAAATCTATCATAGAGAATGATCTCAAACATAAGCACGGCCTCTTGCCCAAAGAGGCTTCTCACTGAATTATTTATTAGAGCAAAAAGCTAGGAACGATGCAAATGCCCAACGCGAGAAGAATGGGGGTGTTAGTTCTAGCATGGACGTACAACAGAACGTTGTTAAGCCGCTGAACGCGATGCTAATGAAGGCTTTTTAATGGCAAGCAAGAGGATTATGATGTAATGTTAAGTGAAAAGGGCTCTATTCATAGACACGCTGTGATCTCAACTCTCTCTTAAAAACTACACAAGAGGGGCGTCTGGGTGGCTCAGTGGGTTAAGGGTCCGACTTCGGCTCAGGTCACGATCTCATGGTTTGTGGGTTCGAGCCCCGTGTCGGGTCTGTGCTGACAGCACAGAGCCTGCTTGGGATTCTCTCTCTCTCTCTCTCTCTCTCTCTCTCTGCCCCCTCCCCACCCTCTCTCTCTCCCCAAATAAACATTAAAAAAAAACGCACGAAAGGAAAGGAGAAAATCTGGAAGGGAACACCTCAAAATTCGTTAGTAGGATTATGACTGATTTTTATTTCCTTTGCTACATTTTTCTGTATTTTTCTAAGGGTCTACTTTGATGGCCAGAACAACTGTTAGCTTTTCTTTCCTAAGCCCAAAGGAGGCACGAAGCCTTTTGAAGGATGGGGCTCACATGATGGCAGAAGGGCCTTTCGAAGTCTGGGATGGGCAGCTGGGTCCTAGAGCAGGCCGGTCTGTCTCAGTGCCTGGGCCCTGGGGGTAGGGGGGCGGGGGTAAAGGCGCCACTGACCCTGAACTGTGAATGCTTCAGAGACTCAGGCCAGGTCTCCTGGCTCCGCCTCCTCGGGACTCTCTGATTCTCACGGAAGCTATGGACTCTCTCCAGAAGAGGCAGTTCAAACTGCACCCACACGGTGAGCCCGTGCACAGTCTTCTTGGGTTCCCAGAGCAGGCCTCTCCATCATAAACTGTACAGTTACTTCCTATTTTTAAAGTACTTACGTATGAATAAATGTTATGTATGTCTTTAAATTTTTTTTAGTAGGCTCTACACCCAACGTGGGGATCGAACTCACAACCCCGAGATCAAGAGCCCATGTGAGCCGGGTGCCCTTGCACGATAACTTCTTGAAGGCGTTAGGACATATTGTTTACAAACAAGATAATGCTTCCAGTTTTAAAAGAAACCCAAGGGGCGCCAGGGTGGCTCAGCTGTTTGAGCAACCAAGTCTTGATTTTGGCTCAGGTCATGATCCCGGGGGTTGTGGGATGGAGCCCCGCATCGGGCTTCATGCTGAGTGTGGAACCTGCTTAGGATTCTTCCTTTCTCTCTCTCTCTCTCTCTCAAGAAAAAAAGAAGAAGGAGAAGAAGAAGAAGGAGAAGAAGAAAGAGAAGAAGGAAAAGGAGAAGGAGAAGAAGAAGAAGAAAAGGAAAAGGAAAAGAAAAAAGAAAAGAAACCCAAAATGCAGAGCAAGCAGGCCCCTTACTGATTTGTAAAGTTTGTTTTCTCTCTGTTCTGGACACTCTTCCCTCAACTCTACCTCTTGGTGGGGCTTCTGCAAAGCACACTCTGGACCCCCCAACTCCTCCGGTTGTCTTTCCCAGAGTCTCCCCACCAAAATGCCCAGAACCTGAAGCTCCAATGTTCTTGGCAGTTTAACAAGAACAGAGGGCTTAAGCTAAAGAAATACAAGTCTATTCTTTGTTGTTTGCTTATCTGATTTTTCTAATTTTTGTTGTCTTTCAGCTTACTTGAGGTACAATTGACATAGGAAATTGTAAGATATTTAAAGGAGACATCATGGTTATTTGATGCATGTATGCATTGTGAAAGTATTTCTACCATCGGTTTAATGAACCTCGTGTTTCTCTCGTGTGCGAGAGAACACGTAGGTTCTACCCTCTTGGCAAATTTCAATTATACAATACAATGCTATCAGATATAATCATGTTTACCTAAGATCCTCAGGGGTGCCTGGATGGCTCAGTTGGTTAAGCGTTGGACTTTGGCTCAGGTCATAATCTTGAGGTTCTTCGGTCTGGGCCCCATGTCGGGCTCTGTGCTGACAGCTCAGAGCCTGGAGCCCGCTTCAGATTGTGTCTCCCTCTCTCTCTGCCCCTCCCCTGTTCATGTTCTGTCTATGTCTCAAAAATGAATAAAAACATGTAAAAAAAAATTTTTTTTTAAAAATTAAAGGGGCGCCTGGGTGGCTCAGTCAGATAAACATCCGACTTCAGCTCAGGTCATGATCTCGTAGTTCTTGAGTTCGAGCCCCGCGTCGGGCTCTGTGCTTCACCTGCTTCGGATTCTGTGTCTCCCTCTCTCTGCCCCTCCCCAACTCATACTCTCTGTCTCTCTCAAAAATAAATAAACGTTAGAAAGAAAAAAAAAGATCCCCAGACTTTATTCATTGTATAGCTGAAAGTTTGTACTTAAAGAAATATGATTCTAACTGGAGACTTCCAGTCATCAGACAGTGTGTGTGTGTGTGTGTGTGTGTGTGTGTGTGTGTGTGTGTGTGTTTCACAGAGATTTCACAGAGGATCCCCTCACCCCCAAAATCACATGCAGCAAAAAGGACATGTATACTGCCGGGGCATAGAATTAACACACCTCACATTCCTGGCTACATCAGATGCCACCGAATATATGCTGGGATTTCTTCCAAGGAAAGCAGATAAATGCCTACCTTCCAAGTCGCCTGTCAGCCTGGCCTTTGGTCTGGCTGTCCAGAAAATACCACAGGTCTTCAGTGTCTTTGTGATTTTCAGGTGTCTTAGCACAATGCCTTTCCTGCCACCCCCGAGAAAGTGCTAGAATAGGCTCTTTGGAGAAAAGCCCTTCTCTGTTTTGTGCTGAAAAGGAAACAATAAGGTTGGGGCCAAATCTGTACGCCTCCCTGAGCACGGGACTCTGACATTCCTTTGATATGAAGGTACATAGACAACACCAGGCCAACAGGGGTTGAGAGAGTCCGTTTCGCAAGGGAAGGAGCTCGGGGAGAGACCGGAGGCCCCTCCATATGCTGGCCCCCCCAAAGAGCCACGGCTGATTGCTAATGGGGAACCACGAGGGGAAGAATATAACCTTCATCTCTGCTTTGCAGACCCTCAGAGGATAGTGTGTGTTTTCTCACTCCTGGGAAGACAGCTCTACCTAAAGGACGGGAAGGCCATCTCTCCCACCTGTATCCACACATCCTTCCCGGAGCCATGGAAACACATTCCCTTAGGAGTTTATACTATCTTGCAGCAAGATGTGGTATCCTCCTTCCAAGGCAAAAGATCCAAAACTCGGGGACCCCAAACAATCTTTTTTTTCAATGTCTATTTTTGAGTGAGAGGGAAAGAGAGAGAGTGTGTGAGCGAGCAGGGAGGGGCAGAGAGAGAGGGAGACAAAGGATCTGAAGCAGGCTCCCTGCTGACAGCAGAGACCTCCATGCGGGGCTCGAACTCACGAACTTCGAGATCATGACCTGAGCCAAAGTCCGACACTTAACCACCTGAGCCACCCAGGCGTCCCGGGGCCCCAAACAATCTTCAAGAAAATCGCGCCACAGAGGATCAAGACAATCCAGGCCCCCAAACATATGGATTCACTTCCACTCCAAATAAACAGGCCGTGCAACATGGAGAGCAAGAAAAAGTACTCCGTGAGAAAGAAAGAGTGCGTTGTGCTTCGCCAAGCCCCAAGCATTTCCCAAGCAGTTGGAGAGCTTCAGTTATGCCCACAGAGGAACAACAGGACATTTCTGGGCATCTGGGGACTATGGTGGATGTGGTCACCCCGCTGCTAACTCCCCCGGGGACGTGACATGAGCCATTACACCACCGCCGCCGGCTCAGCTCTCTCCACCGAGGGATCTGCCCCTGCACCCAGAAATGGATGTCTTGGAATCTTACCACCTTTGTCAAGGCGGTGAAGTATGACTCAGGGCGGGTGGCAGACAGCACATCAGGACTGCCCTGGCATTCTGGGGAAGTCTTCATAGCCTGCCTCCACGGAGACCATTTATCCTCTCGTGTGGACACAAAGAGCCTAAGTTGGGTCTTTCGGGGATTGACGGCAGCAGAATACGTCACCCTAGAATGGGCTGCTCTGGCATGTGCATTATTTCGAGATTAAAGACAATCAGGGCTCAGCAGACTCAAGAAGAGCTTTTTACCTTCCCCTTAACTACCTGAAAGAATTTAGATGGGGACGGCTGTACCAGGAAGAGAGCTGTTACCAAAGATAGCTTTTTATATCGGAAAGACTTATCTGCATGGCCTGGAGAATATTTACCAAGTATTTGTCCTTCTCATCTTCCTGTGAAATGTCTTCCTCCTCTCCTCCCAAGCCCCACACCTCTCCCCTCTTCTCCTTAGCTTGGTTATGATCTCTCAGCCTCGACTACCTGCCTGCCAGGGAGTCCCCTATTTTTATGGGGCTCTCATCCATAAGAAGCTTGTTTTTCTCCTCTTAATCTGTCTTATGTCAACCTAATTATTTAGCCAGCCGAAAAACTTTAGAAGTTTGGGGAAGATGGGGAATGTTGTCTGCCCCTGCAGTTGAGAGCCTTGGGGCCGGAACAAACTTCACTTTTCAAGCAACCCCTTCCCCCCACCCCACCCCACCCCTGCATCAGCAAATAAAGCGAGATCTCCCCATCCATAAAATGGTGGAACTAATACCTTCCCACCTCTGTCGCGGAGCTGAGGTAGGGGAGGAAAGGAGATCGGCGGGAGAATTCTGGAGGGTGAAGGCGCAATGTGGAAGGCAGTGTGCTGGCTCTTTGTCAGAAGCTTTTAAACGAAATCATTTCAGAAGGAGCTTTACTGCCCTCCTGAGATCTCTCATGGGGAAACGGGAGATCGGCCCCCTCCCAAGCCCGCTGAGTGTGTTCTCAGTAAATGAGCCACAGCACAGTATCCCCGGCCCTCACCAAGGGTTAGTGCCGTAGAGAAGGAGTTTCCAACCAGTAGACCCCAAGGTGCCTTCCGGCAGCTGGGCCCCTGCCCTCCAAGCTCGAAGTCTCCAAGCCATATCTCTTGCCAGAGACCAGAGCTTTTGTGGGGGCTGACACGCCATCCAGATGGGCCCCAGAAAGGAGCAGGGGCAAGGGACTTCCCCCTGACACCTCTAGGGAAAAAGACAGGTGCCGTCTGCCGTCCGAAGAGCAGCTATCCTCTCCTGCCCTTGATCAGGTAGGTTATCCCTGGGTACCTGGAGTATCGCTGTCACCTGGCCACCCAGGGACCAGAGCCATTCCCGAGCAGAATCACCCTGAAACTTCAAAGCGTGCTTCCCTGCCAGCACCCTGCCAATTACACACTCCCTTATCTAATCGATGGGGGAAATCTACGAGGCCAAGGCGACTTTCCCACCAGATCTTCCCAATTACTCCACTCGTGTTGACAATTCCTTATCTTCTGAGAGCCAAAGTGGCTGTTGGGTCTGCAGGCTGGCGCACAGCTGTCCTGGCAGACTGGCAGAACTCCCACAAGAAATTCCACCACATACAGCTTCCCATTCTTTTCCCCATTCACAGAAGGTAGAGAAGATTTCTCTGCAATTCAAGCCGGAACTCATGATCTTCATTTGTACTCCATTCTGTCACCATTTCTGTGCTAGGCACTGGGACTGAAAAATGAGTAGGCTATGGGGCGCCTGGGCAGCTCAGTCGGTGGGGTGTCTTGACTCTTGGTTTCTACCAAGATCTCATGGTTCGCGAGATCGAGCCCTGCGTCGGGCTCTGTACCCGCCGTGCAGAGCCTGCTTGGGATTCTTTCTCCCTCTCTCTGCCCCTCCCCACTCGTTCTTTCTCTCCCTCTCTCTAAATAAAAATTTTAAAAAGGGATAAAAAAAAAACCTGAGTAAGATAGCTGAATATGAGCTCCCAGTCTAGTAGAGAAGACCAACCAGAAATGAGTAATTACAGTATTTTATAGATTATGGGATCTAATATAGGGATAAACAATGAGAGTGCGAAGAAGGGCTGCCCAACTGATCTGGGCATGGTAGAAAGCTCTGTTTCAGGGCGCCTGGGTGGCTCAGTCGGTTAAGCGTCCGACTTCAGCTCAGGTCACGATCTCGCGGTCCGTGAGTTCGAGCCCCGCGTCAGGCTCTGGGCTGATGGCTCAGAGCCTGGAGCCTGCTTTCCATTCTGTGTCTCCCTCTCTCTCTGCCCCTCCCCCATTCATGCTCTGTCTCTCTCTGTCCCAAAAAAATAAATTAAAAAACGTTTAAAAAAAAATAAAAAATAAATAAAAATAAAGGCATGCAAAAAAATTCAAATAAAAATATAAAGACATATATATTACAAATTAAAAAAAAAATAAAAATAAATTGGGAGGACGGCCCCTTTGGAGAAATCCCTCCTCTTCAATTCCCTGAACAATGTCCCAACTCAAACCACTAATCTGACCTCTTCACAATAGTAATGACATAATTTAAAATAGCAACAACCATCTCCTAAGCACTTGTGCCAGAAGAGGCTGAGCATTTTACATACACTTGCATTTTTTATTGTACACAACTCCATGAAGCAGGTACTCAGACAGCCCCCGTCTCACACATGTGGAAACAGCCTTTGAGAGGGTAACCACTAGCCCACCCTCCACAGTTCGGTGAGCGGTAGAGTTGGGCTCTGAGCCCAGATTGCCAGCCTTCGAGCAAACCTGGTCTTAGCTTTCTTACTCCAACTGCCTTAGCCCCGCCGGCTTACGGCTGGCTCAGTTCCTCTCATATCTAAATTGTATACGACACCCAGAGATGACATCCGCCTCCCTGATGCGTGCCTGTGTACTTGTGAGCAATGCCAGTGCTTCGGGGGGGGGGGGGGGGCAGCTCCGAGGGGGACCGCGTAACTGACCTTGGTGAGCATCAAAAACCAGGGCGCTGGGAGTGGGGGGGCCTGCTGTTCAGCTGGATGACAGCCCAAAGTCCCCAGAGCACCACGATTAATTTCAAACTTGAGATGGAAATGGGTCATGGTGACCCACATTCCGTTCCTTTTGTCAAGGCCCCTGACGCCGCCAGTGGGCTCTGAAAGGGGGGAACAGCCACGGAAAGGAAATCAGCACAGCTGATACTGATGGGACTTGATATTGAACTGAATTCAATGTTGAAGTGCTTTGTTGAATGTTTATTTTTGAAAGAGTAAGAGCGCGAGCATGAGGCACGTAAGCGGGGGAGGTGCAGAGAGAGAGGGAGAGAGAGAATCCCAAGCAGGCCCCGAGCTGCCAGCAGAGAGCCTGATGCGGGGCACGAACCCACGGACCGTGAGATCACGACCTGAGCTGAAATTGTACGCTTAGCCACCCAGGCGCACCTCAAATGCTTTTTTTTAAAAGTTTTTAAAGGTTTATTCATTTTTCAGAGACAGACAGAGTGTGAGCGGGGGAGGGGCAGAGACAGAGGGAGACACAGAACTGGAAGCAGGCTGCAGGCCCCGAGCTGTCAGCACAGAGCCTGATGCAGGGCTCCAACTCACTACCGCAAGATCACAACCTGAGCCAAAAGTCGGATGCTTCACCGACTGAGCCACCCGGGCACCCCCCACCCCCCGCAGCAACCAGCACTTTGTACAGACTTCCTTCCACTACTTAGGCTTGTTGCCTGAAATTGCCTGTTGCAGAGGAACCCCTAGCAGTAGTCAGATTTTCTCAGATGGTTTCAGGGGCATTCTGTCATCTAACCGCTGAGCCCATGGCAGCAGGGACAGCACTCCTGAAGCACTTTCCCCTTTCGGTTTCCTTATCTGTAAATCCCACGCACCTGCATCACTGTGGCCTACACGTGCGGAGTAGGAAGTCACTAGCCAGCCCCTTCCAGCCAGGGCATTCCCCAGGAGAGAAGAGCAAAGCTTGCCACTTCTATCCAGCCCAGGGGAGGCCCAGGGTAGAGGCTGAGACACGGCAGGTAAGGTGTGTGGGAACCAGAGACCTTCCAGGCCAGTGGCAAGCCTTCCAGAAGGTAGGTAGGCCTGCCACCTACAGGTGGCACACAGAGACCCCGGTGTGAGGGGCAGGAGGCACTGAGAGGGCCCATGGGAGAACAGAGAGGCCTGGGGTTGGATGTAGTGGCTGCAGCGGTCAGGGACTTGGGGACAGAGGAAAACGGCCAGGACTGTGGGCTCACCTGTGGAGTCCTGCTATGCTGGTCCCAAATAGCCAAATACCACCCACTGCATCTCGGTGGTCATCATTCTGCGGAGTGGCCTGGACCAGCCCCCCTCGAGCCTGCACCACTATTCCACACCCTGCCAGGCCAGAATTCAGAGGACACCACCTGTATGAAGGTGGTGCATGTAAGCCACACTTTCCCCATGGAAGCAGCCACCTTCTGCTGTGGGGGAGGGCAAAGGGCAGAATGCCGAATAACTGGGCCACCAGGGTCATCTAAAAGAGACAGCTATTCAAAATGTAAATGATCGGGTTGGGTGACTTTACTGGATTGCACCATAATTCCGTTCCCTGCCCGCCCGTCTAGCAGGATGGGGCCCTGAAATGGTATAGAAGTATGGTGTGAATTTCCATCACACATCCAAAAGGGTGGGAGCCCCACATCATCTCCCAAAGCCCCTCCGTTGTCCTCTCCAAAACCTCAGTACTGAACGGCCGGTTTCTGAGCCAAGGCTTTCCAGAGAAACACTATCCTCACTCACTGTGCACATCGTATGCAAGACAAGAGACTTCAGGCAACTCCTCAAACAAAAAGCAGGAAACTCTCCATTCAAGACAAACTCTCGAGCGAAGGAATCGCAGCCACACTTACCCAGCGATGTGTTTTATTTTTTTAAAATCAGGATACTGTATTTCATGCTGCCTAAGTTTTTGGCCGTTCTGAAACAATGGAGAGATCCAGAAACACTGGGTTTCTTCCCCACGACAACAATCAGTTGGAGTGGTACAGCGGCTTCCACAGGTGGGTCAACCACGCCCAACCCTAACCCCTAACCCCCAACCCTAACCCTAACCCATAGACCACAGCCCCCGCCTGCCCCTATTAATGGCTGTATTCGTTTTCTATTGCCACCATGAACACACACGCATAGCTTAACCCAACCCCCATTTATTATCTTTCAGAGCTCTGGATCAGAAGTCGGGCAGGCTCAGCGCGGTCTCTGCTTAGGCCTCTGGGGAAGAATGTGTTTCCAACTTCACAAGGCTGTTGGCTGAATGCGTTGCTTTGGAGCTCTGGGCCCAGCTTCTCTGCTGGTTTCCTCGCTGGCTGCCCAGCTTCTAGAGGGGCCTGCATTCTTCATGTGCTGTGCCGTACCCAGGCCCGTAATAGTTCCTCGAAGTGAGTCCTTCTCCCGCTGGAATATCTCGGACCTCCTCTTGTCTTCAAAGGGGTCCTGTTATCACATCAGGCCCACCCCGGATCATTCCCCTTTGGCCATAGAACTAATCGCAGGAGAGACACCAGGGAGCAAAGGTCATCTTAAATTCCACCAGCACCTTCTGCCAGTTTGCTGGTGAAGCTCCAGAGAAAAAGTCCTGCCAGGAGGAAGATTCTCGAGTGATTCACCTCAGACACGTGCAGACGGACACTCCTTTCAAATCATCCTTTGTTTCTGTGTTCTTTCAGTAGTTTTTACTCCATCAAAAAGAGAGCCTCCGTGAGGTACTCCAGGCTTTAAAAACCTATTATTAGTCTCCTTGTTACCACGGAGATCGTGTCCCCAATTCAGGGCTCCCTGTAGACAGCCGTAATAGGGACAGTGCTGGGCCGGGTGGCGGTCTGGGTCTCTGGGGGCCGGAATGAGCACGAGGAAGGGAACTGTCATGCAAGGATCCACTCGGCGCCCGGCTGCCCGGCGGCTCAGTTAAGCGTCACTCGGGCATCCTTATCCCCGTTCGTCCGGAATAGGTAATCGAGGCTCAGGGAGATTAGGATTGCCCGGGATCACAGCTGTGTGACAGGCCCCCGCTGCCGACTCGGTTCTGTGATCCCAAAGCCCGAGGTTTTCCACTTTCCGCCTACGGAACCACTGCAAGGGGAAGGGAAGAAGCAGGATAAAATGCCCGGGCCTGGGCGCTCCCAGATGGGTTGATAAAAAAGGGCCAAACCCCACGGGTGCCCCCCCTGGACCCCAGCACTGAGACCAGAAGTGACTTGGGAAGGCAGTGGAGGTGGCGTGGGGGGCAAAACCAGTGCTCGAAGGGGGAAGAGCTGGAGAACAAGAGGGCTGGAGGCTCAAGGCAGAACAGGGGCACCTGCTGTCTCTGCAAGGCAGGTGCCCGGCCCCCACTTCTGTGGCGGTGAGCGGGCAACCGAAAGAAGCCTGTGAGGAAGGAAGGGGAGTGGCTGGGCAAACAGGTCACGGTGGACACAGGGTCCCCGCGGCCGAATCAAGGAAACTCTGCAAGAGCCACAGCCCTGTGCACGCGGGGCCCCGCCGACCCGGCCAAAGGAACCGGGAGGCAATGCGCCTGCCACACACTTCACTTCTAAGAAGCAGACGGGGGCCATGTGGTCACCACCCCGTGGGGCCTGCGGGTGCAGATCCTTGCAGGGGAACAAACACCTCCGTGGGGCGCCCAGGAGAGGAAAGCAGACCAGGGCACGAGGGAACAATGGATCTCATCCCTCAGCCAGGGCGGCGGGGGGACCCACGAGCTGGGAGACGGTCTTCAGTTCTAACTCCGCGTTCCTGTCGACAGGGCTGGACAACAGCAATAAACCCAGATCAGGGGCTCCTGGATGAGAGGTCAGGATAAGCATTAACAAACCACTTCCCCCAAGCACTTTCACCTACATCATCTCTGCCTGTTGGACCGAGTCTGTGACAAGGTGTAGGGGGTGTGGGAAGGCAGTGGTGGTTAGAAACCGAGAGGTAACCGGGGCGCCTGGGTGGCTCATTGGGTTAAGCGTCCGACTTCGACTCAGGTCATGATCTCACGTCTTGTGGGTTCGAGCCCCGCATTGGGCTCTGTGCTGACAGCTCAGAGCCCGGAGCCTGCTTCGGATTCTGTGTCTCCCTCTCTCCGTCCCTCCCCCCACTCACACTGTGTGTGTGTGTGTGTGTGTGTGTGTGTGTGTGTGTGTCTCAAAAATAAATATTTAAAAAAAGAAAGAAAGAAACAGGCAACCTATGATTTGGTGAGTGTGTTTGGGGGAGGGGTGGGTAGTAGAGATTCATAGTTTTCAGGGACCGCCTAACATCTGAATCCCCCTGTTCTATCTGGGAAATTCCTCACCATGTGAGTCTTAGTGGGAGGTAGAACTTCTCCCCATTACGGAAGCCAAGCCAGGGGCATGCTTTCCCATCAGTCTTTGTGGGAAAAGTCATGGGCACACACCTGGGTTTGGCCAACCAGGGACCCCGCCTGGGTCTGGTTCAGAAAAAAGGAACAGTATGGAGAATCCGCGCTGGCAGTGGGACGTGGCAATCTCTGGTTTCCAAGGGTTGCTGTGGCAATGACTGCAGTGAGGACACCTATAATCCAGTGCCAACACCATCCAAAGCAACAGGGCCATCCACGTTGGCTGGGTCCTCTGGCGTGACTCATTCCAGCTGCCCACCCTTTCTTTGTTCCTCTTGTTTTCCAAGCCTACTCCCCCAACCTAAGTTTCTGCGATGAACTAATCTCCTTTCTAGAAATTCTCTTCCGCTAATATCAGTCAGGTAGTTTTTGATGTTGGCCGTTGAAATGCTTCTCCAGCACAACAGGTTTACAAGCTTTCTGGATCCCTTTCGGAAAAGGTCGGTTTGAGCCCAGAGGAACCACGGAGAGCCTGTTAACAAAGGAGCCTAAGATCCAGCGTGCTTTATTGGAAAGTGAAGCAGAATGAGGGTCAGGTGACCTCATTAAAGTTCCAATTCCAGCATTTGGGACTGTGTGACACTGAGGGAACTCCGTTCCCTTATCTATAAAATTGGAATAACGACGCCTTCCCAGGGCTATGCCGAGGATGAAATGATGTATCGGCAACTGTCCCGACACATAAAAAGTGCTCCTGGATGTCTACTGAAGTCAACAATGGATCTAAATATACACTGCTTCTGTCAGTTCCTAGAGCTACAAGAATTCAAAATAGGGGCGCCTGGGTGGCTCAGTTGGTTAAGCGTCTGACTTCAGCTCAGGTCATAAGCTCACGGTTCATGAGTTCAAGCCCCATATCGGGTGAGCTCGAGCCCCAATGGGGGGAGCATGAACTGTGCATCAGGTGGTGAACATGAGCCCCGCTTCAGGGGAACCCCACTTCTCTCCCTCTCTCTCTCTCTCTCTCTGCCCCTCGCTCATTTGCGCCCTCTCTCTCTCAAAAAAAAGAAAAGAAAAGAAAAGAAAAGAAAAGAAAAGAAAAAAGAAAAGAAGAGAAAAGAAAAGAAAAGAAGGAAGGAAGGAAGGAAGGAAAGAAAGAGAGAGAGAGAGAGAGAGAGAGAGAGAGAGAGAGAAAGAAAGAAAGAAAGAAAGAAAGAAAGAAATCAAAAGAAGTTGGACAGCAGGGGGGTGGGTAGGTACCAAGACTTGAAATCAGAATGGGTTCTACCTCTGGCTCTGGCACCAATTCAACGTGCAAAGACCATCTTTGAAACAGGGCTGGTATCAGGCCCTGGCAGCTTTCTTTTAAAAAAAAAAATTTTTTTTATTTTGATGTTTTATTTTATTTTTGACAGAGACAGAGGGTGAGCAGGGGAGGGGCAGAGAGAGAGAGAGAGGAAGACACAGAATCCGAAGCAGGCTCCAGGCTCCGAGCTGTCAGCACAGAGCCCGACGCGGGGCTCGAACTCACAGACCGTGAGATCATAACCTGAGCCGAAGTCGGATGTTTAACCAACTGAGCCACCCAGGCGCCCCGTGGCCCTGGCAGCTTTCTAAGACCGCTGACAGCACGAAACAAGTGGTACGTAGGGCAGTCTGCCGGAAGGCATAGCCTATTACACGAACAAAGTTACTGCTGAGATACGGTAGCAAACCAGAAAGCCTAAAAAACCAAGCCAACAGCAGTGCTCTCTGTCTGGAATCGCTGGGCTGGATGCTAGCTGCGGTCACGAATGACACAAAATGCAGAAGCTACAGGCACTGGCTGGGGTGCTGACTTGCTCCATAACCCCGGGCAGGGACTTCTGTCGGCCCTGGTGGCTGGGAGGCGTGGCAACAGGGCGTCAAGGCTGGGCAACTGCGAAGCGAAGGCAGCGCCCGAGACATTTAGCCGTGCACCTTATTACCGGCTCCTGGCAAATAACTAAAGCTCAGCTGGTGATGGAAGGGTAGAACCCTTTCTTCCTGAGAACCAAACCTCACCCTTGGTTGCCTCTGATATCTTGACAGATCTGTGCTAACATCATGGCCCGGAGGAGGGTCCTGTCTACAGAGCTCAGAACCTCAGGAATGGGCAAGACTGAGGGAGGAGGCTGGGGGTGCGGCGGGGGGCAGTTTTACAAAGCACCTCGCAGAACGTGGAGATGCAGGCTTCCCTGAGCAGCCCAGAAGCCAGCAACTTCTTCCCTCCCGGAGCCTGCTCTCTTAAAGGGACTGTGCTCAGTTTTTCATCCTGGAACCAGATGACAGCCCTCTGGGCATAGCTGATGACAGTTTCAGCCAGCCCCTTCCAGCCGAGGCTAAAAGCTGGAAAATTGCTCCCTGGGAGGAGCAGAGACCAGTCACATTGCCCAGTCCCATTGTCCCGTTGCATTGCCCCAGGTGCTGGCTGTGGTGAGTCTTGAGATTTTTTTTTTTTTTTTTTTTTTTTGGCAACAATCTGCAAACAATGCAGACTCTTTTTAAAAAGAAAGAATCCTAGTTGGCAGATTCCCAGGAAACTGGGCATACCTGCGTCTGTGCTTGCCCCAGTAATACCAGTTGAAAGCTTGGGAAACCGGAAAGCCCTTGGCTTGGTTGGTGAGGTCAGGTGGCCGCCGCCCCATTTTACAGATGAGGAAATGGGCCAAGTCTTAATGCTTTCTCTTCTCCATAATACTGTGGGGCCCTGGAGGAGGCTGGGATGCAAACATACAGACGGTAAAGGCTCTTAAGGCTCCATCTCAGGGGAAAGAGTCCCAGCAAGGCTGTAATGGCTCCAGATACATCCTGCAGAAGCTCCTGCATGAAGGACTCTCCCGGACTCCCAGGAGAGGGGTCCGCGTGGGCACAGTGCTGGCCTGGGGCTCCTGAACTCATCAGACTTGCCCAGGACTCGGGTCGAGTATGTGGGGAGATGTGCAGATGTCTTAGACACAGCGGATGCCCTAATGGCGGGCCAGAGACAGAGAACAAGGACAGAAACCACGCTTGGTGTGGGAGGGGTGTTATAGGACTGATGTCCACGCCTAGGGAGTTCTTCAACCCCTTTCGGGCCCTCTGAGGGCAGAGAGCCAGCCTCTGCCAAGGGGCCTCGCGTGGCTTGTCCCCTTCCCTCTGAGAGGGGGCTGTCCTCCACCTCTGCCCTCACCCATGCTCCTAGTACTAACGTTGCATCCAGAGAAAAGCTTGTCATCATCACTCTGAAGTCTCAATGCACCCCAGTTAGAAGACGAATAGAACGAACACCGATTCACTGAAGCATTACCATGTACCAAACTCCTAGCAAAGTGCAATTATACTCCTCCCAATACTGTGGGAGGTCACTGCCCTTCCCAGGTCACAAACCACCACGAAGGGTCAATAACCCAACCAAATTCAGACGCTAGTAACAGAGCTGGGGATTCGAATCCACATATTCTGGCTCTGTGTATCTGTGTCTCACCTTGAATACTACGTTGCAATTCTAAATGCAACCTGCCAGGCACTAAAACATGACGACAAGAACCGAGGTGTAATCGTGGATTTTCCCGTAACCTTTTGTTCCATTGCAAACCCTAATGGAAGGCCTCCCGGGGAAGAAATGGGAGAGGGTGCCCTGGCCTCTACCTGATCTAGAATCTTCCACCGCGAGTTTCTGTGCTTTACAACCATGGTTCCCAGCCTGAATGCCTTGGCACCCAAGGCGTCCCAGAGGTCCCACAGGGAAGTCACAGGGGCACTGCGGTGTATTTTCAATGTTTGAGGACCACGTAGTCCTAATAGATGCTCTGTTATCTCAAGCTCAAGGAAATTATCTATCAGCTCAAGGAAATTCAGTTTTGATATTGGATCGTACGACATTCCTTTCAGTAATATCCACTCTCTGTAAAACTTGGTTTTTGGCAGTTGCTGTGATGAAAACAAAACAAACAAACAAAAGTACCAGGCAAAAATTCAGGCAGGATAGAAAATGAGAGCGGTTGTGTTCTGATTCCAGGGTTTGAGAAGTTGCACAGTGCCCAACAGGCACACACACACCATTACAATTCATTCTGATTATTTAAGAATGAAACAATTACAGGGGTGCCTGGGTGGCTCACTGGGTTAAGTGTCCAATTTCGGCTCAGGTCACGATCTCGCGGTTCGTGAGTTCGAGCCCCGCATCCGGCTCTGGGCTGACAGCTCAGAGCCTGGAGCCTGCTTCCGATTCTGTATCTCCCTCTCTCTGCCCCTCCCCCGTTCACACTGTCTCTCAAAAAGGAAAAAATGTTACAAAAAATTTTTTTAACAGAATGAAATAATTATTCTTTCAATGTAGGTGTCATTTTTTCCCCAAGTCTCCTGCATGTTAGAACACAAATACTTATTATTTTGACTTACTAAATGAAATTTCTAGGTATTTCTTTGGCCCTTAGGAGCACCATGAAAAAGTACCGAGACACTAAAAATGTTGAATGGAGAATGCTGAATGGAGAATGTTTGGGAACTTCTGTTCTAGAACATTCTGTGAACGCCCTCCTCTCACCTATAGTTATAAGTTCTTTAAAGGCAGGAACCACCTGTACTGGTCAAGACTTTGATTTCCCCTCAGCAAAGTACCTGCCTTGCTGTATTTTTTTTTTTTTTTTTTAGCACCTGTTCACAATTGACAACAAAAGACTGAACTGAGCTATAAGAGGCCATTCATGATCCACAGATGTCCAGCCAGGTATGAGTGATTATGGGGTGATTACACTTCAGCTAACAGGTCCCACTAGCTGGGGGTCAGGGACACATAAGGCACCTGCTGGGCCCTACAGAATAAATACAATTTTCTGAGCTCTCTGATGCAAAGTAAAATAATCTAACTGCCTCTTACGGGTTTTGAATTCAAATAAAGATACAGCATTTAGGTATTAACCACATTAAACTCCTCTGAAAAGGAGACTTCTCTTGCCATAGGTTGGGATTCTGTTTTATTTAAGCGGAATCTGCCATTGTGGCATTGAGCTACATCATTCCCTCCCGTCTCAAAAGGCAGACCCACACCTCCAGGAAGAAGGGGCCCTCGGCATACAAGGGAGGCTTGGAGCTGGCAGGCAGCAGCAAAGTTCGAGTCTAGCCCCCACCTGTCTTTCATATTACCCCCCCACCCCCACCCCGCTCCCAACCTGGTTTCTCATGGCTGGAACTCTCCAGAACAGGGAGTTGCTTCCCTGCTTCTCTATCTGCTGACCAGGGGATAAACTGGTTGCTTAGCAACAGCCACATCCCGCTGCCAGAGCAGAGGAGTTGGGTGTCCAGTGTGTGGCTGACATTCCAATCTCTGGCATGTGCCAGTCTTCTGCGTGGGTATCTCGAGATAGGGCAGGCGGGGGGGGGGGGGGCACCCCCCCCACACCCCCCCCAGGCACCTGCTCCCACAGGGCTCTGGTCCTAAAAAACAGCAGATGATATCAGCAACCTAAAAGCGCGACTGCAAACTGTGACGTTCACGGAACTGTCTTTGGCCCCGTCCCCCACCAGCCAGAGTCAGCAGAAGCGTCGTTCGCCAAGCAGAACCCGCTCTCGGCAATCCACTTGCCTGCCATGAGCTCTACTCCCCCAACACCCCTCGTTCTGCTGCTCTCCCTGCCGGGTTTCAAGAGGCAGCATTCCCCTCTACACACACCTCTGCTGTCAGTATATACGGGCATGCATTGGGTGGCAGGGGTTGAGCCTTTACGTGGACCTCTGTTCCCGTGGCCCAACTCTGCCGCCATCCATTTTCTCATCTGCAAAAGGAGGAGACTGAGCCAAAGCAGATCTCTCAAAGGGCTTCTGATTCTTTTCATGTTTATTTATTTATTTTGAGAGAGACAGAGAGAGAGAGCATGTGTGCGTGCATGAGTGGGGGAGGGGCAGAGAGCGAAGGAGAGAGAGAATCTCAAATGGGCTCTGAATTATCATCAAGGAGCCCAACGACACGGGACTCAAACTCACGATCCACGAAATCACGACCTGCGCTGAATCCAGAGTCAGACGCTTAACTGCGCCACCCAGGCGTCCCCCAAAGTGCTTCTAAGGAACACCGGTGCTCCTGGGTGTTCGTTGCCGGGCCATACACGAGAAGAGGACTCCAAGGCCGAGAGGTTTGGGAAGTGCTTGTTAAAAATGTTAAAATGCTTCAATTCTGTGTGCCACCCTCATTCCCAGCCTCCATCCTATTCCTCACAGGGCTAGGAAACATCAGACCCATCCACTAAGGAGCCAATGACCGCTTAGCCTCATATGCTGGTGTATGTTGGCTTCAATGTTTTTTGGGTTTTTTTAAGTTTATTTATTTTGGGCGATTCAGAGACAGTGTGAGTGAGGGAAGGATGGAGAGGGAGCGAGAGACAGAGAATCCCAAGCAGACTCTGCTGCCAGCTGCAGTGCCCAACGTGGGGCTTGATCCTGTGAACCAAGAGTCAGATGCTCAACCGACCGAGGCACCCTGGTGCCTCTTGATGTGTTTTTTTTTTTTTAAAGCAATTTTAAGCACCCTGTCCCAAAGGCACACAATAAACTGAAGCTGCGAGCGCCCTCCCCATTAAAAAAAAAAAAAAAAAGCTTCTCTAATATGGCACTTTTTTTGCACTATTAACATTTACATGAATCTCCAAGGAACCAACGGTGTGGAACGACCCCCAAACTATCTGACCATTCCCTTTTATAACAAAGGATGTTGGGGAGAAGAGGGACAGCCTGTGTTTGGACTAGATGTTCTATAGGGTCCCTCCAAGTATACTTGTCCCATGACGTATATTCTCTGTATACTGCCCTGCTCGCGAAACAGCCAATCTGTATTTATTTGGGGGTGTAGGAGCAGAGAGGAGATGACAGACTGGAGCTAAATCAGAGCTAACTATGGTCCCACCAGCTGGCCCTCCCGTAGCCTCAAGAGAGGACAGTGCCTGTAGCTGTTCTCGTGGGTACAATTCATGGAAGTGTGGGGAGGTGAGAGCATAAAAAAAACACGCTGGGAAGCAAATGCCACCCCCCCTCTCTCGCATACACACACCTTGAGGTTGAATGAGTAGAAAAGGGGGAAGTGCGTGTGTGGAAAACTGCTCAGAACAAAATCCAAGCAATTAGACATGTAAACAGCTCCCTGCAAAATTCAAGTAGAGGTGCTTTGGCCAAATGCTGATATGCAATCAACTTTCTAAAGGTCCACAATCAATGCGTGTCTTTAAAAATATCTGACACCCCTTTCCAATCCATCTGACTACTAGAATCTTTTCCAAATGTTGATACAGAGTGTGTGTGTGTGTGTGTGTGTGTGCGCGCACACACACAGATACATACACACCTTCCCGTTTAGAAAGGTAATCTATCACTGCCCATCATATGGCATTTGAGACTTTCCCTGCCTCGGCCATGCCGCGTCTCTTCAGTTTCTCAACATTCCTGCTGCTAAGTCCTCAAGTTCCAGCAGGTTCAGCCTCTCACCATGCACTTTCCTCCCTCAAACCTTTTCTCCTTCCTCTGCAACCTCTGTTCTGGCAACCCCCATCCATGCTCCACCTGAAGTCTTATTTCAATGCAGGGTTTGAACCCACAAACCATGAAATCGTGATCTGAGCCAATATTAAGAGTTGGACGTTTAATTGACTGAGTCACCCAGGCATCCCTCAAGTATTCCTTTTTAATAATGCCAAGCAATGTTTGAGTTTCAAAAAGCCTTTTTTTTAAAGCTTATTTATTTATTTTGTGAGAAAGAGAGAGCATGAGCAGGGAGGGGAGGCAGAGAGAGAAGGAGAGAATCACAAGCAGGCTCCATGCTGTCAGCTCACAGAGCAACACAGGGCTCGATCTCACAAACCAGGAGATCATGACCTGAGCTGAAACCAAGAGTAGGACACAACTGACTGAGCCATCCAGGCACCCCTCCAAAAATTCTTTCAGAAGTTGCTCAAAACAACTTTGTTTTTGGTTGGGGGGGGGTCATTACTTAATAAATTTGAACTCTACAGTAAACAGCACATTATTTTCTTTCCCCAATTTCTTAAAGAAATAACCTACAGATTGCTAGCTAACTAGCTAAAAAAAAAACACGTAGCCTGTTTTTAGAAGATCTGTCATTCAATGTTACCTCTCTCATGACTTTAAATTTTGTATTTCACATAGAAAATGAGAAAGATAGGGGCGCCTGGGTGGCTCAGTCAGTTAAGCGTCCAACTTTGGCTCAAGTAACGATTTCACGGTTCATGAGTCAGAGCCCCGAGTCGGGCTCCATGCTGGCAACGCAGAGCCTGCTTGGGATCCTCTCTATCTCAAAATAAATAAAACTTTAAAAAACATTTTTTTAAAAAACGAGAGGGGTGCCTGGGTGGCTCAGTCAGTTAAGCGTCGGACTTCAGCTCAGGTCACGATCTCACGGTCCGTGAGTTCGAGCCCCGCGTCGGGCTCTGTGCTGACAGCTCAGAGCCTGGAGCCTGCTTCGGATTCTGGGTCTCCCTCTCTCTCTCTGCCCCTCCCCCACTCATGCTCTGTCTCTGTCTCTCTCAAAAATAAATAAACATTTAAAAAATTTTTTTTAAATAAATAAATAAAGGAATATACTTTTGGGGCACCTGAATGGCTCAGTCGGTTAAGCATCTGGCTTCAGTTCAGGTCATGATCTCGCGGTTGTGAGTTTGAGCCCCACATCGGGCTCTGTGCTGACAGCTCAGAGCCTGGAGCCTGCTTTGGATTCTGTGTCTCCCTCTCTCTCTGCCCCTCCCCTGCTCATGCTCGCTCACTCTCTCTCTCTCTCTCTCCCTCTCTCAAAAATAAACAAACATTAAACATTTTTTTAATAAAATAAAAAAACAAGAAAGCTCTGCCTACAAGATATAGAAGTTAGAAAGGAGACTATGTAGGCAGGAACCAAAGTACATTTGCTTATATTTACGTCAAGCACCTCCGCAATAAAACACTGATAACCAGTGACATTGGCTCCCCCTGCACAGGAAATGGGTGGCTGGGGACAAGGGAGGCAGGGGGGGCTTTTCAGTGCATCTGCCTTTGTACTCTGAATTTTAAGCCAGATGACCACATTCCTAATTCAAAAATAAACAGACAAAATTACAATGCTTATTCAAAAAGCGAAAAATAACCCTTACGACGTCCTTCACATGGACGTGGGGGGCCTAAGTGTCAGGCGGGAGGGTCAGGACAGATGAAACAAGGCGGGGGCATCTCCTGCAGCACGACACCCCCGGCCTTTGGCACGGCATTCTGCCAAAAGGCACTGGTTACACGATAATGAGCCTATAAATCACCCGATAAAACGCCTATCAGTGGCCTTGCCTCTGATAGAGGAATCTTGTTTTTCCTTTCTTATAATACAATAGATTCATGAACTATCCAGAAATTGCAGTGTTGCAGGCTGGCTGGCTTCGGAGCTGGACGGATGCCAGACCCATCCCTTGGTGACTGTGCAAACCCAGATAAGAGTTAACCGCTCAGGGCTGGAGCTTCCTCACCAGGCAAATGTGGACAGCGATATCCCGAGGAGCAACTAAAGTTAACTTACGTAAAGTGACCAGCTGCCAGCACTCACTTACAAATGGGAGATCAGGAGCCCAGAAGCCACCACAGGGGGAGGCTTGATGAGTTCCCCGGTCTTTGCCCTTCCCCCAAAGAAACCTCCCTGGCATAAATACCGCTACCCCCAACCCCACTCGAGTCAGTTCCTGGCCAAGAACCAGGAAATCTGGGGACCTTCCCTGGGGAGGTCCCACTGAGGCTTGCGTTATCCCGGCTCCCGGGGGCCCAGGGCAATTCCAGGTCCAGCTTGGGGTTCGTTCATTCTGGGGAGACCTGATCTTGGGAGGAACATGGCAGCCACCGAGCCTGGGGTGAGTAGGGGCAGACAGAAGGGAGTGCAAGAATGTAATCCTACTTTTTCCCTACCTACTGCCTTTTCTAAACTTGCAGAAGGAGGCTCTCGAATTTGGGAGCCCGGAGAGCAGCATTTAGACGTGCAGTTAGCACTCATACTCACATAGTACATACAGGTATCCGGGAGGCTACACAACATGAAAACTAAGCTGAGGAACAGAGTCAGTCCCAGTTCCATGGAGCTCACCAGAAATTCTCCAAGGGATCATAGGCATGATTCATTGAGCACCTACTGTTCGCCAGGCACGGTGCTAGACGCTTTATTTTCATTTTCCCTGCAAAGTTAGATTGCTGTGTCCTTTTTACAGATGAGGAAAACAAGGCTGGTATATTCAACCTGCGAGAGGTCATAGCGCCAACCACCGGGTGAGGATTTGAACTCAGGTCTGAGCGCCCACCTGCTTTCAGAGGCACCTCTCAAAGGGAGTGCCACACTGAGGGTCTGAGAGCTGGACCAGCAGCAGTCACCCACAGGACAGGCGGCCTTTCCCAGGAGCTCGTGCCGAAGATTCCGGGTCCCCTGGTGTGGGAGGCTGAATGTCAACATCCTAATCCCCAGAATCCGTGAATGTTCCCTCATACGATGGCAAGAGGGACTTGGCAGATGTGATTGAGTTAAGGATCTTGAAATGGGGAGATTATCCTGGATTATCCAGGCCAGTCTGATGTCATCACAGGGTCCTCATAAGAAGGAGGCAGGAGATTCGAATGAGTGGGAGGGGATGTGTCATGGGAGCAAGAGAGGTTGGAGTGATGTGAGAAAGTAGTCACCGGGGAATACAAGCAAGGCAGCTTCTAGAAGCTGGAAAGGTAAGTGGATTCTCCCCTGAAGCTTCCAGAAGGAACGCAGGCCTGTCAGCACCTTGAATTCAGACTTCTCACCTCCAGAACTGCTCAGAGAATAAGTCTGTGTTGCCTTAAGCCACCAAGTCTGTGATAATTTGTTTTAGCAGCCATAAGAAACTCACATGCCAGAAGATGCTTCCTGTCAGAGGGAGGGATACACAGGGAGGACCTCTGCCAGGGAGATGCACAGGCTCTTGGGTGGCAGTGACCACAGTATGCAGTGACTCACGGAGGACCCACGCCTTATGAGCCACGGAGAGGCTCAGCTGGAAACAGGTGCTCATGGAAGGACCAAGGCACTCGTGATTGTCACTTCTGGAATCCACAGCAGTGACTGGGGACCTTGGGCCCCACAGAGGCCAGACTACAAAGGGAAAGGGATGTCAGCCTTCAGGCCCCTCCCTCTCCACCTGAGGACAGCCACCTGCTGTCAGAATTTATCCGTACCTTCACTGCATAGCTTCTCACTTCTGCTGTCACTCCCAGACCCTGTATCATCTCAGGGGCAGGTGCTGACATATCCCAAAAGGGTGGGAGCCAGCGCTATATCATGAGACCCAGAGGTGGACCACGGGGGAGACCTGGGGACCCTGTGACCAGCTGGCAGGGCAAATATTCGCCTGCAGCTACTTCTATGGTAGAAGCCAGCACAAGGGCCACCTGGGTGGCTCGGTCAGTTAAGTATTCGACTTCAGCTCAGGTCATGATCTCATGATCTCATGGTTTAGGAGTTCGAGCCCTGCATGAGTTCAAGCCCCACCTCAGGCTACCTGCCATCAGCACAGAGCCTGCTTCAGGTCAGATCCTCTGTCTCTGTCTCTCTCTGCCCCTCCCCTGCTCACGCTTTCTCTCAAAAATAAATAAACAGTTAAAAAAAAAAAAAAAAGCAGCAGCCAACACAAAACAAAAGAGCTGTGGGGAACAGGGAATATACATGGTCAAATACCAACTCAGTCATACGAGTTAAGAAAAGACAGTGGTGTTGTCTCCTGGCCCGTATGGCATCTCCCTGAAGTGTCCTTTGACTTGATTATGGGGGGGGGGGGGACAAACATTTTCATACTAATCATATTTTACATTAAAATGAACACAGACATGGGGCACCTGGGTGGCTCAGTTGGTTAAGCGTCTGACATCGGCTCAGGTCACGATCTCACAGTTCGTGGGTTCAAGCCCTGCGTTGGGCTCTGTACTGATGGCTCAGAGCCTGAAGCCTGCTTCGGATTCTGTGTCTCCCTCTCTCTCTGCCCCTCCCCCATTCATGCTCTGTCTCTCTCTGTCTAAAAAATAAATAAACATTAAAAAAACATTTAAAAAAATGAACACAGACATATCTGGAACTGAATACAAAGTCGGCATGAACTTTTAAAAGAAGAGATTTCCTACTACAGACCATGTCCCTAGATACTCCCTCTGTCTCCCAAAGTACGCATTCCCTTTTCGTTGTCCTTAACAAACGTGTCAGAAGAAAGTCTGAGAAGCCTGGTTTAGGGAAAAGTGCCAAACACTGGAGCCTTCCCAGCTGTGTCTGACTCCTGGGGTGGCCAGCAGTTAGCTGTATCATGTTAGTTACGGAATATATGTTATATATTGTTAATATATATGTTCATATACAGTTACATAATATACACTATATAACATGTGTAATATATAACATATAATATGTAATACATATACTCTATGTTGTATCGTACTATGTTATATAATGTTATATAACAATACCTATACACATACATGTATTTTACACATATACATATTAGGTCAGTCATGTCTCTAGGCCTGTTTCCTCATCTGTGCAACAGAAATAAGAACTCATACCAGTTTTGACTAATGGGCTTCCCCGCGCTCAGAAAGGAAGTAATTCAGGATCCCAAAGCCTGGAGGCAGAACACGGCCCTACTGGGCAATGAACTGCCCGCTCAGGATGCCGGCTCTTCAATGGCAACTTGTCTACCCCACCAGTCAGGGCTCAGGCCAGCCGGTGGCCGTCATCAAGCACAGTGCCCCAGAACGGGAACCAGAGAGGGGCATTCTGGGGCTCAGGGTCGTTTTGGGAAGCCTCTCTGTTGACGAAGATGCCACAGACACCAGTCAGCTCTGCTCGTTCTCTCCTGGTTCTCCCAGCGGAAAGCGTGAGTGACTTAACGGTAATGCTGGGCGCTCAAAACAGACAGCTGGACAAACGCTTTGGACAACGGGCATTATTTTTTTTTTTTTTTAATTTTTTTTCAACGTTTTTTATTTATTTTTGGGACAGAGAGAGACAGAGCATGAACGGGGGAGGGGCAGAGAGAGAGGGAGACACAGAATCGGAAACAGGCTCCAGGCTCCGAGCCATCAGCCCAGAGCCTGACGCGGGGCTCGAACTCACGGACCGCGAGATCGTGACCTGGCTGAAGTCGGACGCTTAACCGACTGCGCCACCCAGGCGCCCCTGACAACGGGCATTATTTTTAATAACGTGAAACACGTATCTACCCTAGAGCCCAGAAATTCCACTCCTAGAAACGTAACTGAAGGGAAATGAAAACCTATGTCTACACAGAAGACCTGAATGTGAATGTTCACAGCGACTTTTTTTTTTTTTTTATATACAGTTAGCTCCAAACTGGAGACAACGCAATGTCCCTGAGCAGCTGAGTGGATAAACAAATTACGCTACACCCCCAAAATAGGCTATTCGACAATAAAAAGAAACAAACCAATCAGACATGCAACAATACGGAGAGATCTCAAAAAATATTACCCTGAGTGAAAGAAGCCGTATGCAAAGGGGTACATCCTATGTGATTCTAGTTATAGGCAACCGTAAAACAGACGAAAGCAAGCTATTGTGACAGAAAGCACATCGGTAGGTGCCTGGGCTGGGAGGGTGGAGTAGGGACCACAAGGTCACACGGGAAACCTTTTGGAATCGTGGGAATGTTTCATATTTTCAGACTGGGGTGGTGTTAAGTGATAGATATATTTATTAAAGCTCATCCACTTATACAATGAAAACGAGTGCATTTTGTTACATGTAAACGACACCTCAATAAATAGAAACAATTGAGAGACAGAAGGGGGAGTAGGGTGGTGGAGAGAAGAGATGGAGGGAGAGAGGGAGGGGGAAAAGGGAGGGGAGAGGGAGGAGGGCGGGTCGGAGGGAAACGGGGAGACGGAGAGGTGTCTGATGTCTTCGATGGCACGTTCAATGTGGGGAAGGCCAACGCATCATTTTCCCTTCTCCTAAAATGCTTCCCACAGTTGTTCCCACGCTCGCTAAGAAACAGACTTTCATCCCAAAGGAAACTGTGGCAACACTGATTTCTTTGTTTTTTAAAGGAGGGTAGACCTCCAGCCTTCGGACACATTAAAGAGAGCAAAGACTTCACGGAAAGCGACGCCCCAGAGAGGACACCGTACAAACTATGACACTGAAACAGACACAATGCCTGGGTCGACATTCGACTAGCACACAACACTCACAGTGGAGGTAGGAAAAAAAAAAAAAATTAAACACGGATTTATCAGTCGGCAAGTAGTTGTTGGCCTGAGAGTCCCAAGTATCTCCTCATCACCCAGGACCCCTCCCCACCTCTTCATGGTCCAGCAGTTTGGTGGCTTGGCAGCTACCAGACCAAGACCCTACTCTTAGCTCCACGGTGGCTTTTGTATGGTAGGTTGGTGCCCAGCCATACTGGATGGGGAAATATTTCGAAAGCCCTCCTCCGCCTGAACAATATAAATTACGAATAATCGGCAAGCATATGGTGATCAAAAGAACATGCATTTTGTCAGAATGGAGTCGTGTCAGTGGAAAAAACCCACAGAAGTGGGATGTTTTTAGTCTTATGCCATGTAACACACTTCAGGGATTTTTCCACTTGGAAGAGCTTTGACCCGAATTGCAGACTTGTATCTTGCTTCCAGACCAACATTTTAAATGAAGGGAAGGGGAGGGATCTCGGAAGAACAGAAGGAAAACCACGTCTGGGGACTGGAGGCCAAGGAGGAGATGTGGGAGCATGCGAGGCCCTCAGAGAGAAACAGAGCCCCCCTCTTCTGCGGGGCCAAGGGAATCCAGCTCTCCACCCTATTAAATAAAGTGAGATGAGAGAGAGCCCTGTTTGTCAGTCCTTATAACAATTAGTCATTGATGCTCAAGTATTGGGGACGCGGACAGACAACAATGGTGTTCTGTCCAATATCTTCAGCAAGGATTAATTCTCCTTAACAGGTGTCTGGAGAGCCAACCCCAGCATCGTGCACTTGTGTAGACCAGTGGTCGTGCTGCTGAAGAAAATAATTTCAGGTTTCAAATTTCTTTATGTGAAAGAGGGAACCGTTTAATGAGGATTGTCTGACTCCAGAGGTTAGCCTCGAATGAGGTTAGAGACTCACTGTGCCTTAATCATATAAATTTGAATCTTCAGGGCATAAAAAAAAAAAGGGAAAAGAAGGCTGTTAGAAAATAAAGGAGAGTTGGCCGATATGACTTCAGGTACAAGGGGAAGACTTGGTTGGACCCTGATTTGAGAAAGCTAACCGTGAGATGGCATTCTACAATCAAAGAAACCTGAATGTGAACTGTGTGGTAGGTAAAAGCAGGGAATTTTGTTAATGGTTATGGGTCCCAGGGTGACTTGGTGGCTAGTTAGAAAGGCAAGAAAGAAAGCAAAGGGAGGAAGGAAGGAAAGAGAAAGGAAGAAGGAAAGGAAGAAAAAAGGAAAGAAAGAAATCAACAGATGCTACGTTAGGTATTTACAGGTGGAATGTCAGTACTCTGGATGGTCTGACACTGTTTGAAATTTCACAGAAACATTAACAATCTGAAAACGGAAGTAGGAAAACAGTTCATTTAGAACAAGGCCGAGAAGGGGCGCCTGGGTGGCGCAGTCGGTTAAGCGTCCGACTTCAGCCAGGTCACGATCTCGCGGTCCGTGAGTTCGAGCCCCGCGTCAGGCTCTGGGCTGATGGCCCGGAGCCTGGAGCCTGTTTCCGATTCTGTGTCTCCCTCTCTCTCTGCCCCTCCCCCGTTCATGCTGTGTCTCTCTCTGTCCCAAAAATAAATAAAAAACGTTGAAAAAAAAATTTAAAAAAAAAAAAAAAAAAAAAAAAAAAGAACAAGGCCGAGAAGGATGAAGTGCTTCGAAATAAACTTCAGAAGTGCAAAACTTGCACTCTGAAAACTAAGCAACACTGTTGAAAGAAATTAGCAAAGATATAAGCAATGGAAGGACTTCCTGGGTCCTTGCGGCAGAAGGCTTCATATTGTTAAGATGGAACGCTGCCCAAATTGATCTACGGATTCAATATAATTTTGACCGAAATCCCAGCTACCTGTTTTGTAGAGATTGGCCAGCTGATCCTAAAATTCATATGGTAAGGCACCCAGAACAGTAAAAACAATCTTAATAATTTATTTTTTTATCTTAGAGAGAGAGAGTGTGTGTGTGTGAGCAGAGGAGGGGTAGAGGAAGACAGAGAGAGAATCTCCATGCCATGCGTGGAGGCTGACATGGGCTCTATCCCACAACCCTAGGATCATGACCTGAGCCGAAATGAAGAGTCAGACGCTCAACTGACTGAGCCACCCAGGCTCCCCGAACAGTAGAAACATTCTTCAACAAGAACAAAGCTGGAAGACTTGTAATTCACGATGTCAAACTTACTACAAGGCTGTAGTAATCAAGATGCTGTGGTAATGGCATAACCATGGGCAAATCGATCAACGGCACAGAACTGGGAATTCAGAAATAAACCTGCACATGTATGGTTAATTGATTCTCAACAGGGGTGCTTAAGGCCATTCAATGGGGAAAGAATCGTTTTTTCAAGTAATCCTGAGACCACCATATATCCACATGCAAAGAAGCTGGGTGTTTAGCTTGTACCCTATGCACAAATTAACTCGAAATGGATCAAAGACCTCAACGTAGGAGCTAAAAATATAAAACTTTCAGAAGGAAACACAGGAGTCAAACCTTGAGACCTTGCAATGGCAGATTTTGACAGTAGCATCTGAAATACGTGGGCTTGAACCTCATTTCTGCCATTTTCTTGCTGTGGCCAAGTGGGTGGCCTGATTTCCCTGAGCCTCAAAGGGAACAAAGATACGATCATCATCACGGCACTGTTAGAAGAACTATACCAGGCACCGCTCTCCTGACAGCTCCCAGAATATGAACTCAACGCCAGCTAACTGTTGGGCACGTTCTCAGTACAAGAACATGTAAGCTACAGAGTAAAGCTGTAAGTGGACTTGGGTGCCAGGGTTAAAATCATGTCATTTCAAGATTTAAAAAAAGAACTTCCAATTTACAAAGCTCGGTTTGAATTGTCTGCAAGAGGTCGTTTTCAGGAGATCTGTAGCACAGAGCAGCTTTCGAGTTTTAAAGGCCCCAAGGGACACTTGGGTGGCTCAGTCAGTTAAGCGTCTGACTTCGGCTCAGGTCCTGATCTCACGGTTTCGTGAGTTCGAGCCCCGCGTCGGGCTCTGTGCGGACAGCTCAGAGCCTGGAGCCTGCTTCGGATTCTGGGCCTCCCTCTCTCTCTCTGCTCCTGCCCCGCTCACACACTGTCTCTCTCTCTCTCTCAAAAATAAATTAACATTTAAGAAAAAAATTTTAAAGGTCCCAAGAGTGGCACGCAGGAATCCTCTGGGTTGAATTCCACCTGAAGACGTTGCTTGTGGAGCACCCGGTGTTTTAAAAATTTTTAAATGTAGATGCTTTTACATGGGTTACTTCACCTCAGTGAACCACACGCTCCACCATTCCCTATCATCTAACCTCGAGCCCACCCCACTTATTTGTATCATTACCTGGTTCCTGAAGGGGATTACATTTCTCAACTCTGTGTCAAACGCTAGCACATCTCTGTTCGTTAACCAACCTTCTTCCTACAAAGTGTGAAGAGCCTCTCTTCTTTTAAAAGTCCTTTTATTTTTATTTAATTTTATTTAATTTACTTATTTTTAAAGTTTTTTTTTTTTATTAAAAAAATTTTTTTAAGAGAGAGAGCGCATGAGAGCGTGTGCACACAGGGGAGGGACAGAAGGAAAGGGAGAGACAGAATATCAAGCAGGATCCACACCCAACACAGAGCCCAACGGAGGGCTTGATCCCAAGACCCTGAGATCTTGACCTGAGCCGAAATCGAGAGTCGGACGTCCAACAGACTGAGTCGCCCAGGTGCCCCTGAATATGTGTTTAGATATCTTTACTAATGTACAATATGAAGTTCTAAACTAGTTGAAAGGATAACATAGACCAGCGTTGCCCCAGTAGAAACGTAACAAGAAATGCAAGCCACATGTGTGATTTTGAAGTTTCTAGCAGCCACATGAAAAATGTAAAAAGAAACCATGGATTTTGATAACACCTTTTGTAGTCTACTGCATCCAGCATATTATCAGCATGTAATCAATATAAAAGTTTGAGATGCTTTACCTTCTTCCCACCTACGTTTTTGAAATCTGGCGTGTGTTTTATACTTACTTACATCTCAGTTTGGAATGGCTACATTTCAAGGGCTCAATAGCTCCATGTAGCCCCTGGGCTCCCGAACTGGGCAGAGAGATACAACCAACAATAAATCATGCAGTATTAAGACCTTAAGGGGAGGAGGGTCTTGTGCAGGAAGAGAATATCTACGTTGGAAAGTACTGAAGTGGCAGATTCTGGGGCTTTGGTGGTCCTGGTGGCGGCCATGGTCACGTCGACGCTTACGACGAGCGAAACTGAGACCACGTTATTCCAGGGCAGAGGGGGAGGGGAGGACATCCAGGGCTTCTATTTCCGCTGCTGTTTCCACTTCTATCCTTTGTATGCCATGCGTGCCGGGGGTGAGGTAGGGCAGGTCGAAAAAGAAGCAAACAGAACGGAATAGAAGGTGGGGTTGATAGACCACCATCCCTAATATTTATCGCTGCCTCAAGTCCTGGCCCCAACTCATCAATGGTTCTCAAGGTCCCCAGGCCAGGGAGTTGCCGGTGCGGGGATGTTTCCTGCCCTTCCTCACTTCGCCTCTCCAGCTTCTGAGGCAGCCTTCTCGAGCTCCCAAGAACAGGCCTTCTGCTCCTGCTATTCAAGGAATATTATGTTCTCCCAACTGTGATATTTTGGGCCTTTTTGGCAGGAGGTGGGATGGGCAGGGGTGGAAAAAACTCACGAATGTTCTCTGAACAAGGAACCAGTAAAGCACAGACATCTGGCTCCAGGATTTTGCTGGCTCCAGGGATGTCACCGTAAACCCACTAACACTAATTGCTTTCACGTCTGCTCCCGTTTCTAGTGGAAATAAAATGCCTCTCTGGCTAATGGAAAATGAAACGCCCAATGGTTGTTTGTTTACCATGTTACATAACAGCTCCCTGTACCTCCAGTCCTGCCCCCAGCCCTCATCCTGAAACCCTCTGAAGGATCTCTTGTCCAAGACTATAAGGGCTCCACACATAAAGGGGAACAAGGCTCAGAAAGGATACCTGCATTCCTGCCAGGGCCATAGAACCCCTTAATCCTAGACTAAATGGATGAGAGGGGAAGGAAGAAAGAAGAGAGACAGAAAAGGGAAGGAATGCTACTTTTTTTTCCAATGCGTATTTATTTAGTTTTTATTATTGTTTTTTAATGTTTTTTTAATTTATTATTATTTTTTATGTTTTTATTTTATTTTTGAGAGAGAGAGAGAGAAAGAGACAGAGCATGAGTGGGGAAGGGGCAGAGAGAGAGGGAGACACAGAATCCGAAGCAGGCTCCGGGCTCTGAGCTGTCAGCACAGAGCCCGATGTGGAGCTTGAACCCACGAACTGTGGGATCATGACCTGAGCCGAAGTCAGACACTTAACCAACTGAGCCACCCGGATGCCCCAATCCTACTTGTTTTTAATTCATGCTTCCATGAATATTTTGGGTCTCCTTACTTGACCTAAATACAAAGATCTGAGCCTCAATTTCTGAATTCAGTTTGACTGCCAAAGAAAAGAAAATATAGGTCCAGCTGAAACTGGGATTTAGGGAAATGGCTCTCCACCCACTGGGTCTAATACAGCTGTCCTTTAAAATGATTTACTGTTGTAAGTCACTGGACAGCCTTCTTTGACAGTCCTGTTCCAGCTTGGTTGACTGTGTTTACCCATTAATTACATAACGTGGTAATGAGTACTTTATCTCCCACTGACCACTGGCAGGACTGCATCGTAAGCATCACTTTATTTCCAGTGCCTAGTGGCAAATCATAAGAGTAGTGGAGACCCTGAGCTGTCCCTCCCCACCCCTAAGGATGCAGTGACAGAACCATTTGTTGTTAGGTCTGCATGCGGTGGGCAAGAATAAAACTACATTTCCCAGTATCCTTTGCTGTTAAGTATAGCCATATGACTAGGTCCCAGCCAATAGGGTATGAGTAGAAGTGTGATGTGTAGATTTCCCATGGTGCCATTCAACATTTCCCATCTTGCTGTGTGGATCCCGCGTTAGGCCACGTTGGCGAGGACAACACCCTAGGGATAGCAGAGCAACAAGACAGAGACCCCTGGATCCTAGAAAACATGGAGCTGCCAGATGGCTTTCAGAGGGACTGTCATGTGGGGCAGAAATAATTATTTCGGATCCGGGTTACAGTAGCTGAAATTGTATGCTGAGGACTTATTTGTTGAAGAGGAGAAAGGAGAACACCCATACGAGAAATAATAATTCCACTGTGATGGTTATTTTGTAGGTCAACCTGAATGCACCACAGAGTACCCAGACATCTACTCCAACATTACTCTGGGTGGATCTGGGAGAGTGCTTCTGGATGAGATCAACATCTGAATTGGTAGACTGAGTAAAGCAGATAGTGTTCCCCGGTGAGGGTGGGCCTCATATAATCAGTTGAAGACCTGAATTAAAAACAAAAGGACTGGGGCGCCTGGGTGGCTCAGTCGGTTGAGCGGCCGACTTCAGCTCAGGTCATGATCTCACGGTCCGTGAGTTCGAGCCCCGCGTCAGGCTCTGTGCTGACAGCTCAGAGCCTGGAGCCTGTTTCAGATTCTGTGTCTCCCTCTCTCTGACCCTCCCCTGTTCATGCTCTGTCTCTCCCTGTCTCAAAAATAAATAAAACGTTAAAAAAAAAATTAAAAAAAAAATAAAAACAAAAGGACTAAGTCTTTCCCTGCCTTTGGACTTGAACTGAAATATTGGCTCTTTTTCGGGTCTCAAACATGCCAGCTTTGGACTAGAACTCACACCACTGGCTCTCCTGGTCCCCAGGCTTTCCCACTTGGACTGGAACTATGCCATTCGCTCTACTGGGCTTCCACCCTGCTGACTGCAGATCTTGGGACTTCTCAGCCTCCCTAACCATGTGACCCAATTCTTTTCTTCCCGGTAACCATGGGTCCGGCTAAAAGCTAACGGTTCCGCTCCTAGAGAGGGAGACAAGAACTGATTAGGGGGAGGGGAGGGGTAGCCAGGGGTCTGTGCTATCCCTGTAATTCACCAGGACCCGTGCTAGAGGTGGTGATGTGTAAGAAGACGCAGGCTTGCCCACGGTCAGTGGGAGAGAGACAAGGGATTGTGTAATTACAGCATCTGTGACACCTCCCACTCTTTCTCTCTCTCTTTTTCTCTGCCCCCTCTCTATCTCTATCTCTCCTATTGGCTCTGGCTCTGTTTCTCTGGAGAACCTTGACTAATACACCTACGATGTGGCTTTCATTGTGGAGAGCCAGCCTCCGGCTGATGAACAACCTCACATCCCCAACCGCTCTATGTGCTCCCGGGCTGCAGAGTGCCATCTTCCTCATCGCCTCCTTTTGCTATATGCTGTCTCCTCCTCCATGGCTGGATACAGAGTAGGACCTCTTGACCAGATCAACTTAGACACTTGGGATAAAGATCACATGAAAAACAAAGCCCTCTGTCATGTCCCTTGGGAATGCCTTTGAACCGTTCGGTTATGACGGCTGAAAAAATGGTCCAAGATGGCCAAGTCCAAAGGGCTTATCTTGGAATCAAAACCTTCTTGGACGCAGAGACCGGGTTTTGTATAAACACCTTCTGCGAAGCTATGAAGTTCTATGTAGCAAACTTTAGGGGAAATTAAGATGAGATGGGGCTCGGGGGAGCAGCTATTACAACAGGGTTTATTTAGTCAGATGGTTTTTCCTGAGTCACTCCATTTCATCAGGAGAGGAGTGCAAACACAAACCCTCTGTCTAACGTCGACAGTGAGGAAATAAATAGGGCGACTCCAGCCCCAACTGCCTCCCTCCTCACATGCGCCCAACGGACTCGCCAAGATTGCCCAACCAAAGAGCGACAGTTGGACAGTTTGCAGAGTATCTCTTCCTGGGTCACCTCCCAAAGGATGGGAATGCTTGGCTTTGCTCCCAGGAAAACTGCCATCTGGCAAAGGTATGTGAGAAATGCGCCCTTCCCTACTGACCACTGCAGAAGAGAGTGGCCAAGAGCCCTTCAAAGTGGCGTTTGTCCCCCATGTGGAGAGTGTTTATGAACCGACACATTCTCTCTCTAGCTCCGGAAATAGCCGCCTGATCAGAACACAATTGAACGCGACCTTGGGCCCAGCTGTGGTAGGCAGAGGTTAATTTCCTTTCCCGCTCAGGGCAGGACCCAGTTCCAATTGTGTCGCTTTGCCTAATTAAATTTTCTGCACAATGTAGCAAGTACCTTATCTTGGACAGTGAGGCAAAAGCTCCCCCTTGTTCCTCCCTGCGGTTTAAAGTGGAAGTTTGATAAAGGGCACATTTTGCCTTAAAAAAACAAACACAAAGCAGCATTAATGGTGAGGAGAAAGTGCTTTTTCTACTGGTGGCTGTTATTCTGGTAAAAATTTATACTCGCCTATGAAGACCTCCCCACCTGCCCCGCCCCCCCCACCACATGACCTGACAGGGAGGAAAGATAAAGCAGCCGTGTAAGGGAGCTCAGGTGAACGACTTAGGACCCGAAAGAAAGTAGGCCAGTGGGTTGAAATAAAATCCAGCCACGAGCAAACAAGAGGTTTAATAAACAGGAGACAATCTGCTGTCAGCACAGTCCCCGGGCCCTCTGCCCCTCAACGCTTTCCTGGCCAGCGGTACCCCACACTCACCTGGCTAAGACAGCTCTGGAAAGGGAACAGAGGGGCTGATACATTTGCTCCCTTACATATTCATTTATTTTGGAATGACTTTATGGTTCTTGGAAGAAAAGGATCCATGTTCCTTTCTTTTCTTTTTTTTTTTTTTAATTAAGAAATGCAGAAAAATCTGAAAAGGGAAATGAAACTTGAAATCCCACCACCTGTCAAGAATCGATCAGGAAGTTAGGTGACTGTCACCCAGTTATCTCTTGACACACACACACGGGGAGGAAGACGGGAGCACACCCCGCACTATCTTTAATAAAGAGGATTTCATCATTTAAGTCAACAGACAGACAAGAAGCAGAATGAAGCAGCATCTGCTGACTTTCCGAGATAATACAGATTTCCAGCCTGGCAGGATTCTGAAGGCGGGGCGAACGTCCAAGGCCAACTGAGGTAAGGGATATCAGAAAGGCAGATAACACAGGGATATAAAGCCCCAAACCCTAAGTGATTTGATGGTGTTTTCCTTGGCACTCTGGAGAGGTGCCTTCAGCTGAGATAAGAGAACTCTGTCCTGGGAGCCCAGGGCCCGGGCTCTCACAGTGTGGCTGGCTCACCCCGTGTCCGGACAGATTTTCTGACCTCTGAAGAAGGGAACATCGGGGCACCTGAGTGGCTCAGTCGGTTGAGCCTCCGACTTTGCCTCAGGTCATGATCTCACAGCTCGTGAGTTCGAGCCCCGCGTCGGGCTCTGTGCTGACAGCTCGGAGCCTGGAGCCTGCTTCGGATTCTGTGTCTCCCTCTCTCTCTGCCCCTAACCCACTCACATTCTGTCTCTGTCTCTCTCAAAAATAAATACACATTAAAAAAAGTTTAAAAAAAGAAAAAAGAAGGGAACGTCTACCTAGCACCCGGTGAATCCAGAAGGCAACAATGAAGTGTGGGAAGAAGGATGGGAATCACCTAACATGCTGGCAGGAGAAAAGTGGGAACCAATTGGGAAGCTCAGAATTAGTGTCAGGGGACTCCCTGGACAGGCCAGTGGAGGTCTGGGCACTTGGGATCAAAGAAGAGAAAGAAGGAAGAAGGAGAGCATAGGAGAAAGAACCAAAGCCTTGCCTACCCCAAACGCCACTCCCACCCTCTGCCTCAGGGAACTAAGGCCAAGTAATTATTCACACAGCAGAGCAGTTTAAGTGCCAGGAGACAGTGGGCAATGCTTTCAAAGTGACCGGGACCTCCTACATCACTGCCTGGGGAAGCCTTGAGCTCTCCCACAGGAAGAGCCCAGGGCCCTACAAACAGCTGAGTGTGTCTGCAGTCCTGTAAGCTTGCTGTCACTGTCTCACAGCACTGGCAGAAGGAAAGAAGGAAAGAAGGAAAGAAGGAAGGAAGGAAGGAAGGAAGGGAAGGAAGGAGGGAAGGAAGGAAGGAAGGAAGGAAGGAAGGAAGGAAGGAAAGGAAGGGAAGGAAGGGAGGAGAGGAGGGAGGGAGGGAGGGAGGGAGGAAAGAGGGATGGAGGGAAGGAAGGAAGGAAGGAAGGAAGGAAGGAAGGAAGGAAGAAGGGAGGGAGGAAGGGAGAGAGGGAAGGGAGGGAGGGAGGGAGGGAGGGAGGGAGGGAGGAAGGAAGGAAGGAAAGGGGAGGGGAGGGGAGGGGAGGGGAAGGAAGGAAGGGAGGAAGGAAGGAAGGAAGGAAGTGAAGGAGGGAAGGAAGGGAAGGAAGGGAAGGAAGGGAAGGAAGGAAGGAAGGGAGGAAGGAAGGAAGGAAGGAAGGAAGGAAGGGAAGGAGGGAAGGAGGGAGGGAGGGAGGGAGGGAAGGAAGGGAGGAGAGGAGGGAGGGAAGGAAGGGAGGAGAGAAGGGAGGGAGGGAAGGGAGGAAGGGAGGGAAGGAAGGAAGAAGGGAGGGAGGGAGGAAGGAAGGAAAGGGGAGGGGAGGGGAGGAGAGGGGAGGGAGGGAGGAAGGAAGGAAGGAAGGAAGGGAGGGAGGAAGGGAAGGAGGGAAGGAAGGAAGGGAGGAAGGGAAGAAGGGAGGGAGGGAGGGAGGGAAGGAGGGAAGGGAAGAAGGGGCCAGCAGAAGGAAGGCTCCAGGCAAAGTAAGACCTTGGATCAGAGAAAACAGCTGTGAAAACAGCAGGCTCCAGCCCTGACCGGATCAAACCCAGGGCTGTAGGGCCTGCCTCCTCTATTACCCAGAGAGGACCCACACAGACATCAGCTGGCCGTCCGCATGCGGTCATGACTCACGGCCTGCTCACACGCAATGATACAGTATCGCCTGGACGATCTCCTTCCCACAGGGGAAGGCCTGTTGTCGCAGACTGTGAGGGGCACTAGGCATGAGCATAAAAGAGTACCCCAGTATCTCCTTCTCTTTGATGAGCTGGGACTAGGCCTTTCCCCAACCTCTCCGGTGACATCACCTCCAGTGAGAAAAGTGGGGGAGGCCTTTGCCTCTGCGTGGACCCTGAACACGGCTTCGGAGTCAGGCTGACCAGTCTCAGTGTTCTAGCTGTTGGAGTCAAAGACCTTCCGTTCCCTGTGCCTCCGTTTCCTTGTCCGTGAGATGAGGGAAATACCAATCGCCACTTTAGAGCTGCTGCAGAGGACATGGTGCTCACAAAGTGTCAAAAGCCATTCCAATAGAGAGTAAGGCCACCCTGACCATTACCATCAGTGCCCAAGTGTTATGGGCTAGATCGTATCCCCCAAAATTCATGTTTTGTGTTGCTAAGCCCAGGACCTCAGAATGTGATCATATTTGGAGATAAGGTCTTTACATATATATTGTTTTATGTTTATTATTTTTGAGAGAGCATGAGCGGGGGAGGGGCAGAGAGAGAGAGGGAGACAGAGAAGCCAAAGCGGGCTCTGAGCTGTCAGCACAGAGCCCGATGTGGGGCTCGAACTCATGAACCGCGAGATCATGACCTGAGCCGAAGTCAGACGCTCAACCGACTGAGCCACCCAGGCGCCCCTGGAGAGAAGGTTCTTTTTAAAAAATTTTTTTTAACGTTTTATTTATTTTTGAGACAGAGAGAGACAGAGCATGAACGGGGGAGGGGCAGAGAGAGAGGGAGACACAGAATCGGAAGCAGGCTCCAGGCTCCGAGCCCTCAGCCCAGAACCCAACGTGGGGCTTGAACCCACGGACCGCGAGATCGTGACCCGAGCTGAAGTCGGACGCTTAACCGACTGAGCCACCCAGGCGCCCCGAGAAGGTTCTTTTAAAGAGGTAATTAAGGTAAAGGGAGTCACTGGGGCCCTAACCCACTATGACTGGTGTCCTTGTAAGAGAAAGAGATTAGGACACAGACACACACGGAGGGAAGACCCCGGGAGGGCACAGGGAGAACCTGGCCGTTTACAAGCCAAGAAGGGAGAAGCCTCAGGAGAAACCAGCCCTGCCGACACCTTGACCTTGGACTTCCAGCCTCCAGAGCCGTGAACGCACGAACTCTGCCGTTTAAGCACCACCCCCGGTCTGCGGTCTCTCGGGAGGGCTGCCCACACAGACTGATACACGCCAAGGTTGTCTGTTATTCTCAGCAGAGCTGATGCCCACCCAGCATGCACCAGTGTCGAAGCGGGGCCAGCGTCACATCCGGGTGGGGATATCGGCCCTAAAATATTTCAAGTGCTTTCAGCATCCGCCCCTCCACACACTCGTTGGTCTCGGATGGTGAGGGAATCAGCCTGGGCTGCAGAAATCAGCAAGAACATGTCTGCTTCCTGCCCGCCTCCCCCCGCCCCCCCCTTTCCTCTTGCCTTCCCTCCTGGGCTCGCACAGCTCGGTGCCACCAGCCCCCTCCTTCCTCTGAGGCATGTGCCTGGTGACAACGTGCTCTTCTGCAGGGGGGCTCCTCTCAGCAGAGCCAGTTGCTAGGCCCTGAGAAGCCCCACGGGGACGCTGTCTGAGGACTAGGCCAGGGTTGCCACGACAACAAGCACGCTCGCTCTTTGCTGGGCCCCCCCGTTCGGTCTTTCCAGCGGTGGCAGCGGCATCCAGTGTGCACACAAGAAGCCCAGAGAGATGTCACCTGTGAAAGAAGTTGTGTCAGAGCACCAGGTGGGCCTACCCCCTTGGCTCTGTCATGGAGGTAGCCTTTCCCGACATGTTCCCTTGGAATGTCTGCACCCAACATTAAGTGCCACTTTGATGTGACATTCTCTTTTTTTTTTATTTTTGAGAGAGAGAGAGAGAGAGAGAGAGAGAGAGAGAGGGGGAGGGCGGGGGAGGGGCAGAGAGCGAGGGCGACCCAGAATCCGAAGCGGGCTCCAGGCTCCGAGCTGTCAGCACAGAGCCCGATGCGGGGCTTGAACCCACGGACCGCGAGATCGTGACCTGAGCCGAAGCCGGACGCTTACCCGACTGAGCCACCCAGGCGCCCCGTGACGTTCTCTTTTTTGTAAGGTTGCTGGCTGCACATCTCAGTGGAATATATTTGCCCATGGTGCCCTGGCCCCCTTCATGCCCTCTTGGGTAGCAGGAGGAAGGAATGCAAGGGACCTACGAGTCTTAAAAATGTGCCCGGAGACAGCCGCCAGAGGGTTAGGTCACCCACTCACCACGGGCTGTTCAGCCTGGCACTGGCCTCCATTTTTGCCCCTGCCACCGAGGTATACGTGACAGGCAGTAAGTATGCATTCCTCATCCAAAGACAATCCACAACAGAGGTCGGATCCAAGAATAACCAATAAAACCCTTTCTAATGGAAGGTAACCGCTGTGGCATCCGTCCGGAAGGGCAGGGTACCCCCAGATGGCTATAATTTAGCTCCTTTCCTCTCCTCATCTAAGGTGAGCCAAGGGTGAGGCAAGCTGAAAAGAATGCCTGAGCATTCTTTGACCAAAATAGGAGGGGGAAAAAAAAAAAAAACAAAACAAACTGAAGCACGTACTGTCCCTTCCCTCCACGGCTGCACCAGCTACCTCTCCCCGGCTCGTCGGGCAGCCCTCGCTCCTTCTCAAACAAGCATGTGGGCTAATCGACCAACAGCAGCAAAGCAGAAACAACCCGGCAGATCAGACCCCACAGCCCTGCCAAGCAAACCAGGTTCAATGTCAGAGCTCATTTGGTTCTGTCTTTTGAACAGATTCCTGAGAACAGCAGTCATCTCAGGAATTACACAGCACAAAACACCCAATATAGGGGTGCCTGGGGGGCTCAGTCGGTTAAGCGTCCGACTTCGGCCCAGGTCACGATCTCAACGTCCGTGAGTTTGGGCCCCACATCAGGCTCTCTGCTCTCAGCACAGAGCCTGCTTTGGATCTTCTGTCCCCGTATCTCTGTGCCCCTCCCCACTCATGTTCTCTCTCTCTCTCTCTCAAAAAATAAATAAACATTAAAAAAAAATAACAAAATAAACCACTCAATATAAAGAGGCCAATATAAAATGCATAAGAACGCCATGTCCCTGACAACTCTCCCAAAAGTCTGGTTCTAAGAGTCTATAGATGATGTTCTCCTCTCCTTTACAGATAAGGGCTTTAATAACAGCCCAATGCAAGCTTCCTCCATTTCCAGAAGTCTGCTACTTACCAGGCAGGCTACTCTGTCCCCTAGTCAGGCTAAAGGGCATTAAACCACTTCCAAGTTCCCAATAACATGCCAAGTGCTGTGGGGAAACTGGAGAAAAATCAACCATGGGCCCTTTTCCTTAGCATCTTGCAATCTGGAGGGAAGAAAAGATGTGCATATTTGGAAATGACTCGAGATGGCAGTACGGTCCCGCTGGATGGAGTGCCAGATTGTGTGACGCAGATCTGTGAGTGCTAGAAGAATCCGGAGAGGCCCAGAGTCAGCCAGCCCCACTGCAGACCCAATCGACTGAACAAGACTGACTCAAGAGGCCAAGAGCTGAGCTGTTTGCCTTAAATAGAAAGCTCACGGTGATCACGGCTCACTCGGGCGGGGCACGCTGCCTAGCTTGGGGCTGAAGCAAGCAGGTCTGAGAGTCGCTCTATGTGGGTTCGGTTCCTGGCCCCCGCGCCCCACTCGCTGGATGTGTAGCCCTGGGTCCCTCACATGACCTCTGGGTGCCTCCACGGCTCCATCTGTAAAATGGAGACCATCAAAGAGTGCTGACATCATTGGGCTGCCGTGGAAGCGTTTCAGCACAGTGCGTAGTAATACGCTTCATAAATGTTGTTATTATCACGGGCCTGAACGTCTAAAGGGGTTAACAGCAGGCATCAGGGTAGTCAGTCGAAGTCAAAAGACACATCACGTAAGTAGAACCTAATTTTAAACAAGATTTTCTTGGGTGGGGGTCGGGGAGGCCCTAGATTCCCAGGAATATGGCGTCAGTCAAATATGGCGTCAGTCAGAAGAGGCTGGTACTCAAAGTAAAGGCTGTCGTAACCCCAGCTGATGCAGCGGCCAGAAACAGAACTGGCCTGCTGTTCCTGCCGCTGGTGATCAGCGGCCACGGCGCCCAAGCAGGGAGGAGAGGTCTGCGCTGAAGAGAAAGCATGTCAGGGATCATGTCCCACAACACCCAGCGGCAGGGAAGGAGCAGGCTCTCTGCTGGAAGGACTCCCTCTTCCCCCTGCACTGCCTGCCTTCAGATCCCTCCCCAGCACCGTTGGCCTCTTTGGTGAGCACGCTTAAAACATGCGTCAGCAGCTAGACCCGAACGACCAGCTCTTCTCAGGTCCTGGTTAAAGTTGGTCCCCTCCCCTCTTGGACAGACGAGTCTCCTCATGGGACAGTTCTAGAACACGCTGGACTACGAAACACACGGCCAGCCAGTTTGCCCTGCCCTTCCAACCCATCGAGCCCCTTCAACACTGACATTCCCTGCGAGAGGGGGGAGTCGTCCTTACGGAAACAGAAGCGGTATCTCTGAGTCACCCCACCTCTTCCACCCACCTAGCCTTGGCCACTCAAGCTCCGAGCACAAAACCTAGTTCTCAGGAGGTGGATGCCCCTGGGCAGGCAGCTGCCAACCTCGATGCCTTCCCACCCCTCATTCTTTCCTTAGGGCGAGGCACCTGTCCATGTCCTGGACCTGATGGGGGCTTGGCCTAACCTCCACACAGCATCAAGTAACAGCCCAGAGCCTGTGTGGTTCTGGATTCAATAGCCAGACAAGCTGACCCACTGGATGGCTCACTTTCTCATCACACGCATATCTGCCCCGAGCTGTGGAAGTGGCCACTTGACACGAAGAACACAAAGCACGCACTTGAGGGCCCGGCACATGCTGGCCATTCGCCTACCTGATCGTTAGCATCATTATCTGTGTGGTTATCATGACCAGCATCCAGCTCTCTATCCATTCATTCAACAGACACAGACCGTGTTTTTCTAGCACCAACCACGCGCCAGGCACTCGTAAAAGACAGACGGGGTCCTCAGCCCTCATGGAATTTAGGGTCTACAGGCAGGGGCTGGGGCTGTTGGCCCTGGTAGGCCCTTGATTTTTATCCGAAGGGGAGTCTCAGAACAGTTCTAATCAGGAAACGGTAGCTCGTATAGATGCATCACGCTTCTCGGATTATCCACAGTCAACATTTTATATCTATCCTCTATTGAGCACTCACCATATGGCAGGCTCTACACTAAGAATCTTACCTGCGTTATCCAGCCATGGCTACCCGCAATGGGAGCTGGGGTGACGGCGGTGGGGACAAAGACAAGTGGTCAGATTCAAGAAGGACATGCTGGTAGAATGAAGGGGGCCCAGGGAAGAAACCAGCACAGACCCTGCCCCTGGCTTCTCAAACCTCCCCATTACCCTCGTCATCATCCCAGGTCACGATTGTCATCCACGCCAGGAACCAGATTAAATCAACTTGTCAACGTCCTTATAAAGCACCTACCATACACACTGCGCTTTGAAAGACAACGAGTTCCCTAACAAGCCCGTGCTAGGTTTCTCCGTGCCCTAGAGTATTCCAGTAATCCACGCTTGGGTACTCCTCCTTTACCTCCTTTCAAAAGCTGAGTTAGAAATAGGTTCCAAAAGAACCCAACAACTGCCGAACGGTCCCACTGATTTAAGTCAGCTCCAAGAGCAAAAGCGGAGAATTAGACCACAGACCACTAAGTACCAGTACTGTTTACTGACCCAGCAGTGCTGCTATGAGAGACGGGCATCACCTAGCACGGAGGGCTTCTTATTGGATCATGCAGCCTGTCACGCACAAAGACCCACAACAATGTCAGGCTCAAAGCAGCAACCAAGCCCTGAGCCTGGGGACAGCGTCTCGTAAACATGGCAGGGAAAGCGTTGCTAGAATATGGGTTCTTTCAGCCACAGCATGAGTGACGCCATCACTTGCCACATCATCACTGAAACAATAACGCAGGCCTGCACTGGGACCTGCTGGGAAACCAGTAAGTCGAAAGAGCTGAATCCACCCCTCCGTGTAGAGCACACACGCAGTAAGAACATTCCAGAAACATGTCAGTACATTCCAGAACATGTCAGTACATTCCAGAACATGTCAGTAAGAACATTCCAGAAAACATGGGCCGCTTTCATCAATGTAAGGATGAATTAACTGCACAGCAGGTGTCAGGCACATTGAGAAGATGGAAACAAGGTAAGAGGGAAAAGGGGCTTTCTAAAGGTGAAGGCCTTGGGGCTCCCATCCTCTTCTGCCTGGAAGAACCTGGGTAGCTCGTAGGCAAGAAGAAAGGTATTCAGCCCCAGACCTGGCTTAGGCCTGTCGTTTTTGGAAGCCAGCCACACAAAAATCCAAGCAAGACACACAGCCTGGGTGACGCGTGGCTGATGAGACAAGGTCCTTTTGCTACATATGAAGCTGTTGGGGACGATTCTCCCGGCAGGGAAGAAGTTTTATTTTCTTATCCCACCCTTCAAGCCATGAAGCTTCTGATATCTTGAAAATAATGAATATGGATGTCCTAAAGGGGGGCACAGAGAAGCCTGCCCTGAATTCAGACCTGGGCCACCACTTGTAGGAATCTCTCTCCTGGAAGCCCAGAAGAGTGGCTTGATCGGTCACCTCTGCTGTATTTCTTCTTATACTCTTACTTAGAGGTGTAAGATGTTAAAGCAGAAAGGCATCTTGGAAGTCAAGCTCAGACTCCAGTTAAAGCTTAAGAAGTAGTCCCACCATCTGACACCGGCTGAATGAAAACCAAGTTCTTCTGAGCACTGGTCAAGCAAGGGCCTTCCTGTTATCCTGGGAAATGTTTCTCAGTCCCTTTTGCTGATATCATCGATAATACAAAGCCCCAGAAGGAAGTCAAACAGGCAGAGAAGCCAACAGACGTTTAAAATGCATCCTTAGCAACAGCAGTCAAATTACGGGAAAAGCCCAAACGCCCATCGACTGACGAATGGACAAAGAAGATGTGGAATATTACTCGGCGATGAAAAAGAACAAAATCTTGCCATTTGCAACAACGTGGATGGAACTAGAGGGTATTATGCTAAGCCAAAGAAGGCAGTCAGAGAAAGACAAATACCGTATGATTTCACTCATATGTGGAATTTAAGAAACACAACAGAGGAACATCGGGGAAGGGGAGCAAAAATAAGATAAAAACAGAGGGAGTCGAACCCTAAGAGACTGTTAAAAACAGAGAACAAACTGAGGGTTGCTGGCGGGGTGTTGGTGGGGGGATGGGCTGAATGGGTGATGGGCACTAAGGAGGGCACTTGTTGGGATGAGCACCGGGTATCATACAGAAGTGATGAATCACTGAGTTCTACTCCTGAAATCATCACACTGTATGTTAACTAACTTGGATCTACATTGTCAAGAGTCGAAACAAAACAAAAAACAAAACAAAAACAAAATGCCTCCTAACGAAGTGTCTGTTCCGTGTTTCCTGGTCAGCCCGTGTCGTTGGGGAGCTGCAGCAGGTGGTTCCTGATTTTGTTTTTTTCCCCTTAATTTCCCATCCAGCAGAAGGCTTGGCATGGGGGGAAAGGGAGCAGATGGCTTTTGCTCGAGGCCAGGCTGCCATGTTGGACCTCTCCTGCATTTCCTGTTGAAGAAAGAACGCAGAGAGAAAGACTCGTGCCAGTTGAAGGGGTGAGTGTCTTTCCAAAGGAGATGGCTGTGATTGGCACCTGGAGATCAAGATTCCAAAAAAGGAAACAGGCTATTTTAAAAGCTCTTACTTTGCCCTGTGGGAGGGAAGGATGCCAGAGAGCTGTCCGGGACTCTACTGGCCAGAGCTCTACTCCCAAGGGACAGAGTGATGGCAAACGACACCTGGCCTCCCTACAGCGTAGGATACCAAATGGGCCACTCCTGGATCTCCACGTTTTAAAACGGGACCTCGGGGGCGCCTGGGTGGCTCAGTCGGTTGAGCGTCTGACCGTTGATTTTGATTTGGGTCATGCTCTCACGGTTCATGAGATTGAACCGTTTGGGGCTCCGCGTTGTCAGCGCAGAGTCTGCTTGGGATTCTCCCTCTCCCTCTCTCTCTGTCCCTCCCCCAGTTCTCTCTCTCTCTCTCTCTCAAAATTGATAAACAAACATAAAAGGAAAAACAAAAGTGAGACATCAGATCACACTGCCCTCCTGCCAGCCACCCTCCGATGGCTTGGTGGCACCCTGAACAGAGAAGCCCCGAATCCTTACCATGGCTTACTGAGCAGTCCTTGATCTGCCCCTCCTCCCACACAACCCCACACCACGGCCCCTCGGCCCCTCGGCGCCTCGGCCCTCTCCCCGTCACTCGTTCCCTCCCAGCCCACCGGCCTCCTCTTTGTCGGGAACACGCCAACACATTCCCGTTTTGTGCTTGCTGTGGTTTCCACCTCCAACATGCACCCTGGGAATGTCCCCAGACATTCACACATCTCGCTCCCTCACTTCCTTCCATTCTCTGCTCAGCTGGCACATCTTCAGAGAGCCCTTCTCTAGTGACCCCAGGAGGCCAGCATCCCCCCCGCCCCCATCACTCTTGGTCCTCCCCCTGCTCTGCTTTCTGCAGGGCCATCATCATCCCCTTAGGGGACACCATCCCCCACGGGAAGATGTGTAACCTCCGTGCGGGCAGCGCTTGGTCTGTTTGCTACCCTGTCCCCAGTGACAACGGCTGGGACACAGAAGGCATCCAAAACATACCTGCTGGCTTGCGCGGAACTGAGCCCATGACCTTCAACCTGGTCTGGAGGAAGAAAACTTGATTTTCACGGGAAAACCCAAGGCCGGCGGGGCCCCCCTGACTTCTCTGTATACACAGGCTTGTTTCCAAATATAGATTCTCCCGTTTGTCCGCATCAGCGCCGTTTTTAAAAGGCGACACCCCACCCAAGCCTTCGGACATGCCACACGGAGCCAGGCAGAGAGAGCCGGTGGGGAGGGCTCAGCAGTGGAATCCCCAGGGAGCGGCTCTCCTCCCGCTCAGAGCCCACGCGTGGCCCTGACCTTCAGGAGAAGACCCCCTCCCATCTCCTTCCGAGAGACAGCTAAACTCGAGAGTGCAATGCTAAGGAGGTTAACAGTGGAAGAGAAGCAGGAGCAAAGATAAAAGCTGTCATACACCAGGATGGCCTCCAGAACCCTCCTGAAAACGTCCCGACTCCGTGGGAATGAAGGCAGAGTTTTTCCTTTCCAACTTCGCATCGGATGGACACCCAGGAGAAGACCCGACGTCCTTTCTTCTAAGTCTCTAGAATAAACTAGGTAGTCCTTTTAGCTCTCTGCACTTCTGGTTAGGCAGCTGGCTGATGCCTCTACTTTGACAAAGGACTGATTTTTCAGAGTCTTTAGGAAGAAGTAGGCACAGGCACGTTCCTCCTTTGTGTGGGAGTAGAACCTGGCTCTAAAGCAAACCTGCACGAAGCATGTTCCAAGCGTGTTTTTTTAAAATTCCATGCCCAGTAACTGTGCCCTGAGAAGTCCACTCCACAAGGGATGTCATAAATCAGGCAAAAAGTTATATGCTAAGATAGTCATCTAAGCACATTTATACTAGAAAAAAGAGCTGGCAACAACCTAAACATCTGAACATAAGAATTATTTTGTGTGTAAAATTCTTTAAAAAAAATTTTTTTTTTGAACATTTATTTATTTTGGGGAGACAGAGACAGAGGACGTGTGTGGGGGGAGGGGCAGAGAGAGGGAGACACAGAATCCGAAGCAGGCTCCAGGCTCTGAGCTGTCAGCACAGAGCCCCACGCAGGGCTCGAACTCATAAACCGTGACATCGTGACCTGAGCCGAAGTTGGCTCAGATGCTCAACCGACTGAGCCACCCGGGCGCCCCTTGCGTGTAAAATTCTTAGCCCAGTGCCTGGGACACAGTGAGTATTCAATAAGGGGTAGATATTAAATCTGTGTTGTGAATAATTACAGAAAATGTGGTATACGAGATGATGAATAATTTCTTAAGCTTCCCCTCCCCCCTCCATTGGTGTGGCCACATGCATATCAAAATCTGAGCGAAAGAAATACTTGAAGAATTACCTTGCAGTGGGAGACTGGATATCTGCCGGTATTGTCAGAAAAAGCCCCATCAAATCTTTTTCCACCAGCCCGAGCCCCCTGCACTTGACCAGTGCACAAGAGGCACATGCCGCCCCCGACACCTGTTTTCTCTCCCCTGACTGCGGCTTTATTCATCTTTACTGAGGCGGCGGAGAAAAACCTCATTCTGTAATCCAGTCAGCATCACTTAGCGTCTCTCACTTTTTGGGACTTGGCTAGGATGAACGTCACGGGGGCTGGACGCCCCTCCTGTCTAAGGCGGGTCCCTGGAAGAGTGCAGAAGGGTTTGCTGGGCAAGCCGAGCCTCCCTCTAGGGCTGTCAATCAAACAGACCCAGCAACTGGGAAGCAGCCAGGGGCGAAATCCGAACTTCCTAGCTGCAGCTCCTTTGAGGAGAAATGCATCCAAGGGATCCCAGGGAACGGTTGGGGCCCCTCCCCTTTTTCACTTCTGTACGTACATCCAGGTGCAAACACATTTGCACACGCAGACCTACTCACACAGACACACACGTGAAGACACGACGCACAAATAACGCATGCACACGCAAATGCACAATACACGGGATCGCCCTCCCTTTTCCGTTAATGATGCCCTTCTCCCTGCAATCCAACCCTTGCGTTCTAGTGACAACAAAAAGAGCCAGAAGATTCAGGGTGTGTGACGCCATGAAAACCCCAAGTGCTACCGTAGCTGTGGTATTCCGGTACAGCCGGAAGGGACCGGAGAGACAGGCCACCCTGCAGAGAAGGGCACTGGGGTTCCTCAAGGGATGCTGGGTGTCCCCAAGATGCTACAGCACAGACTCTCTATTCCTTCCCCAGTAAATCCCTCCCTCCACCCTCCCCCCCCCCCCTCCCCGCCACTAACCACGAGTTAGTCTCACTAACACCTCCCCAGGACAGGTGCAGACGCTCCCAAAGAGCAGAGCGGAGATGCTTAGCACATGTCCACACTTGGACCCTTGGCACGTGAGTCACTGTTTCAGGCAGGTGAAAAGAGAGAAAGAAAAAGGAAACCCACGTTCCTTTCGATTGAGATAATTTCTATTTTAGAAAGCCAGCCAACAGAGTAGACTGTGAATACGAATGGCTAGCGATTTCACCCCAGGAAGTATTTTCAATCCACCTTGCTTTTCTTTTCTTTACTTTTCTTTTCTTTTCTAAGTTGTATTTATTTAAGTAATCTCTGCACCCCACACGGGGCTTGAACGCACAACCCTGAGATCAAGCATCGCGTGCCCTGACTGAGCCGGCCAGGTGCACCCCTACCCCCCACCACCTTGCCTTAATTGGTGGTTTCTTCAACATCCGATGCTGCTTGAAATGCGGATTCTTCCAGGAGGGAAAGCACGTGTGGGAATGAACGTGGCACCCACAAAATGCTGTACCCCTTACAGCTGGTTCACTCAAAACTTTCTTGCCACCCAAGTAGGTGACAGTCTGCTTCACTTCCAAAAGCAAACGGGCAGAAACCCCAGACAGCATTACGTTTGAGGACACATCCAAAGTGCCCAGCGAAATGCCTGGCAGGCAAAAAGCAACATAAGCACCAGACCCCCTCGCTCCAGCATTCGAGTGAGACAGACTCCTAATGACAGCTGAAATTCATACGCAGTGATGCTGACAAGGACACTCCTGAGAAAACAGGACCGGTCCACTTACTGAGCACCTGCTGTGTGCAAAGCACTGGGCTAGCTGCCCTCCAGAAGGGTCACGTGTCACCCTGAGAGTACAGCTAAGCCCACTCTCCCATACAGGGGAGGATGCTGAGGGCGCTCAGGCTGCGAGGCCAAGGTCATTCCGTGAGTAGCTCAGTACACGACACCCTACCTCCCTAGCTCAGCTTCTTTACGTGCAAAGAAAACTCCTGACCTGCAGATGTGATACTTCTGCTCCCTGGGATGCCGACTGAATACGCTGCTCTCATTTTGCAGGCACCAGGGAGCGGGCAGCCGCAAGGGGCTGGGGGCAAGCAGAGGGAACGACACCCCTGGGGACCGAGAAGCATAGGTCAGGGTGGATGGGTGAGGCAGGGACTCCCTCCAGCAAGGGACGACCCGGTACCCTGCAAGCAGGATGGGACTGGGAGCCAAGCAGCAGAGGACAGAGAGCCCATTGCCAAATGATACAGGCTCTTTGCAGGGCTCTCCTGCTTTGGGAATGCATGGCTGGGAGAGTCCACTGGGGAGAGAACACAGCCCTGGTGCCAGAAGCTTGGGGTTTGAGTCTTGGCTCCTCTCATTTCCTGTGTCTTGGGGCAGGTCATTTAATGTCTCTGGGCCTCAGTTTTCTCCTCCAGGAAGCAGGAATAGGACGGCATTTCTTCTGTGGTTGTTGTGATGAGCAAGACTACGGAAAAGCATTTTCAGAAAACACAGGAAGCTGGAAACGGCCCCGGTGTGGTTCTGTGGGAACCCGCAGAATGAACCAGAGGTAGCAGAGGCCCCCAGCATGCTGAGTTTTTCCAGTCTGACTCAGTCGTCTGGAAATTACATTCTCAAGGTCATGCAGAATCTGCCCAGAACCCAGGGCCACGTGTCTTCGCACACAAATCAAGCCCCTGCAAGCGAGAATGTGTGTGCAGGACGGCTGGCCTTTCGGAAAGATCCAGAAACTGTGCAAGAATCCAAATGGACAAAAGGAGAGACTCGAGGGAGGTAGCAGAGGCGAGCAAACTGTGAAGAGTTCAAAACGCGATTTTTTTTTTTTTTGCAAGGATCGCTTACAGAAAGCTTCCCTGATGCTTTTGGGACACTCGGTTCACTGAAGTCTGACGCACCCACGTTTCACAAATGCCCGACTGCAGTTGGTAAGGAAGGAAAGTCTGTGCCAGCATCTGCTATGCCGGGAGCTCCCTTGGTCTGTGCACTTCTGAGAGGCCTGGGGGCGGGGGGTGGGCCTGCTGGGCACCTCTCCATCGTTAGCGTGCCCCAGGACACCAGACTGAGCCTCCTGACCCTGAGGCCACCCAGCACGGGATGGGACTACCAAATTTTGAGGCCAATCTTGCCAAGAGAGAAAACTGACCAGTCCCTGATGGCAGGCTGCTGACTGCTCCCTCTTCAAACAGCTCGGAGCTGGGCAGAGCACAGAGTCCCGACGGCACCCCCAGCGACAGCAACACAGTCAACATTCAAAGACACGCAGGCCTGGGGTGTCCGAGCATCTCGGGGCTGGGAAAGTCCAGGTGGGAACCAGTGACTTTTGCCTCCCAAACACCTCTGAATTCCACATTCCCTTTCCTTCGTGGCGTTAGAAAATAAAAGGGGAGTGGGGAGGACGCCGGGGAGGCTCAGTCAGTTGAGCCTGCGACTCTTGGTTTAGGCTCAGGCCATGATCTCACAGTTCGTGAGGTCGAGCTCCGTGTGGGGCTCTGAGCTGATCTGTGGAGCCTGCCTGGGACACTCTCTCTCTCTCTCTCTCTCTCTCTCTCTGCCCCTCCCCTGCTCGCATGGGCGCTCTCTCTCTCTCAAAATAAATAAACTTAAAACGAAGAAAACAAAAGGAAAACCAGCCCACGTGCGGTGTGTGGAGAAGGCTGGGTCCCAACCACATGAACTTCCCTTGCACTGGTCCCAGTGCCTCTTCTGCTTAAACGTGAGCCTGGCTGGGTCCAGGGTGCCACCAGTCGCTGAGCCCCATGAAAACGGGGTGCTGGAGAGGAAGTGAGGAGGGCGTGCACGTGGAGGCTGGGGGAAGTGCCACCCAAAGCCCCGCGGCAGCCTGTGAAGACACACACTTGACGTTTCCATTTTCCGGTCCCCTTCTCAGCTCGGGCACCCAGGGTGACTGCGTCGGCTGCTCGTTTCCACAGCCTTATGCACCCAGCACGTGAAAGACGGCCTCAAGTTTAAGGAAAAAAAAGGTTCAAGGGTTCACATCGTGAGGCTGAGGTGTCTCAGCAATGTCTCCAACGGAAGCACAGGGAACTTTCCCCCAGGGAGTCCGCCAGCCCGTGCAACCGCTGGGGCGGGGGGAGGGATCACCTACACCCCCGCACCGCCCTTCCATGCTTCCGGCCTGTGACCTTCCGTCAGGGGCAGAGAACTTTCTGATCATTCAGCCGCTCTGATCAACTTCCTGCCTTGCCTTCTGGTCTGCTTAAAAAGTACCGTGTTGGGGCACCTGCGTGGCTCAGTGAGTATGACTTTGGCTCAGGTCATGATCACACGGTTTGTGAGTTCGAGCCCCGCGTCGGGTTCTGTGCTGACAGCTCAGAGCCTGGAGCCTGCTTCGGATTCTGTGTCTCCCCCTCTCTCTGTTCCTCCCCTGCTCCTGCTCTGTCTCTCTCTCCTTCAAAAATAAATAAATGTTAAAAAAAAAAAAAAAAAAAAAAGAACAGAAAATAGAGTGTAATGCATGGAATAAAGGAAGTATTACCCTGCAAAACTTGTTTTATATGTTCGTATATTTATATATTTTATAACATATGTAATATGAATATCGTATATATTATGTGTTATTTATACGTATGTAACATATGTTATTGCACAAATATGCTGGTATGGAAATATTGGTTTGGCAAACTGGATTTTTCAAATGTGATCACGTTACTTCTGGTCTCACATATTCTAGAACCTTGCCACTTCCGGATGAAGAATTAGAATCTATGGCTCTCCTCTTGAATTTCGGTGGGTCTTTGTAACTGGCACAATGGGAAGAAAGAAAAAAACAAAAAGCAGAAGTGACACAATGTGACTTTGAAGGGTCAGTAATAATAAAAGGTGATGCAGCTTCCAGAAGACTCCCGCTTTCTCTCAGGATGCTCTCTTACAGAATCCAGCCATCATGCTACGAGGAAGGCCAAGCCCCATGCACGTAGCTTCTGCCAACCGTCCAGGCTGAGGTCCCAGAGAAGAGCCAGTGTCAACAACCAGACAAACGAGTGAGTGAGCCTTCGAGTGATTCTAGCCTCTTGCCCTCTTTAGAGCTACCCAGACGATGGAGCATGGAGCAGAGAGGAGCTGTCCCTCCCAACCCTGCCCAAATTACAGACCTAAGACCTAAATATATGGCTGGTATTGTTCTAAGCCACTAAGATTTGGGATAGCTCATTACGCAGCAACAGAGAAGCAGAATCAGTCAGTGGGTTGCAATATAAAACATACGTTATCTCTCACTATGGATCATGTTAAAAAAAGTTTGGGAAACATTAGGGGTGCCTGGGTGGCTCAGTCAGTTAAGTGTCCGACTTCAGCTCAGGTCATGATCTTGCGGTTCATGAGATCGAGCCCCACATCGGGCTCTGTACTGACAGCTCAGAGCCTGGAGCTTGCTTCAGATTCTGTGTCTCCCTCTCTCTCTGCTCTCTCTCTCAAAAATAAATAAACATTAAAAAATTAGGAGGGGGAAGTGGGGGATGGGCATTGAGGAGGGCACCTGTTGGGATGAGCACTGGGTGTTGTATGGAAACCAATTTGACAATAAATTTCATATTAAAAAATAATTTAAAAAAATAAAAATGCGGGGCGCCTGGGTGGCTCAGTCACCTGGGGCGACTTCGGCTCAGGTCATGATCTCACGGTCTGTGAGTTCAAGCCCCACGTCGGGCTCTGTGCTGCCAGCTCGGAGCCTGGAGCCTGTTTCGGATTCTGTGTCTCCCTCTCTCTGACCCTCCCCCGTTCATGCTCTGTCTCTCTGTCTCAAAAATAAATAAACGTTAAAAAAAATTTTTTTTTTAAATAATAATTAAAAAAATAAAAACGGGAAAAAATTTTAAAAAAAAGTTTGGGAAACATTGAACTAGACCATTGGTACAAGGGAAACTTACATGTACTCACACATTTTTCTAGTCATTTATTCACTTATTTACTCTATAAATGTTTACTGCGCCTAGTACTATGCTGGGCATGTTAATATACTATTTCTCCCATTTTCCCAGCATCCCTGAAAGAGCCGACCTCAAAACCCAAAGCTTGGCAGAAACCATTGATGTTTGCAGCCTGTGCTCCCAATGGCACATTTCACAGAAAAAGCCACTGTCTCCACTCTCGACATTCACAAACATCGATACGAAGGTCATGTCTCCCCGCTGACATCCTCGCTCTCCTCTGTTGGGGGCCTTCTCCCTCATCACTGACTCAGCCCCAGCCTGTCCCTCTGCACACCAGGTAGCTTCAGAACCCACCCTGAGCAGCCCGATGTCAACACAAGAAGCTACAGGTGCAAAGGTACAGATCAGTCAAGGAACAAAAGACAGCCACGGCCCCAACCGGTGACCAGATTTCGTCTTGGCCAGATTACTTTCCAGAGTGATAAGACTCTTAGGAAGCCAAGCAAAGGGGGAGCTCCTATTTCTAGGTCTACTCTGATACTTCTCTCAAAGTGAAACTTGAGGGAAGTTTCCCCATCTGGTCCCTTCACCTCTGTCTCGGCCCGCTCAGGCTGCCGTAGGGCTTCAGGCTATGGGGCTTCAACAGCAGACAATTCTGCTCACAGTTCCGGAGGCTGGGAGTCTGAGATCAGCATGATTGGTTCCCGGCGGGAGCCTCTTCCTGGTGTGCAGAGGGCCACCTTCTCCTATACCCTCAAATGGGGGAGAGAGATCATCTCTCTGGTGACTCTTCTTAGAAGGGCACTAATCCCATCATGGCGGCCCCACCATCCTCATGACCTCATCGAAACCTACTTATTTCTCCGAGGCCCCGCCTCCAAAGACCATCACAATGGGGGTTAGGGCTTCCAGGGAAGAATCTGGGAGTGGGGGGGATACAACACTCAGTCCACGGCACCTTCCTCTCCTCGGGACACATGGTTCCTCTTGCAGCTCCACACCTGCCAACGGCCTGTGCACGATCACAGCAGCCGCTGGGGCTGTTCTGGGAGCAGGCAGCACAGAGGACTGTGCAGCCTCTATCTCCTGCCTATCTTCCCGTCTCAAGCCCTGACAAGGGGCCCGCTGAAGCTGGGTCCTGAGAGAAGACAGAAGACGTCAATGAACAAAGCAGCAGAGGGCCCCCGACCCACTTCCTCTGAGGATCCCTGGTCATAAAACACTTCCTGTCAACGGTCATCGGTCATGTGTGCAAGTTAATTAGAAATATGACCATTTACTCACCTAGCCCTGGTCTGTTCATCAGCATGTGACTAGGCCACGGTCTGCTTACAACAGGGTTTCTCAACAGCTGCACGAGGGACATTTTGCACGGGCTCATTCTTTGTTGGGGGGGGTGGGGGGGTGACTGTCCTGCCCTGTGGGATATTCACAGCGGCATCCCTGGTTTCTACTCGCTAGATGCTGATAGAACCTCCTTAGCTGGGACAACCAAATTTACCTGCAGACATGGCCAGATGTTCCCTGGGGGGCAAAGTCTCCCCCCCTGGGAACCGGGTTGACCTGCAGGAGGGAGTCCAGTGGTGGGGAGAAGGCCACGGGGGTCCTCCAGATGGTGTCCACTCTTTCTCTCCCCCTCCACCCACCTCGCCTCACATTCTGTCTCCTTGGTGAGTTTCCCCTGCCTTCACCCAGCTGCCTGTGGCTTCCTCCCACTCTGCCATGAGGATCAGCAGAGAACAGATCCCTCCTATCAAGGCTTGATGGGAGGCTCAGTCCATACAGCATCACCCTGATCCAGTTCCTAAAGGTGTTGTCTGCAGACCATTTGTTCAAAAAACATTTTCAGCGGGGCGCCCGGGTGGCTTGGCCGGTTAGGCGGCCGCCTTCGGCTCAGGTCATGATCTCGGGGTTCGCGAGTTTGAACCCCATGTCAGGCTCCGTGCTGACAGCTCAGAGCCTGGAGCCTGCTTCGGATTCTGTGTTTCCGTCTCTCTCCGCCCCTCCCCTGCTCACGCTCTCTCTCTTTCTCAAAAAAAAAAAAAAAAAAAAAAAAAAAAAAAAAAAATAATAATAATAATAATAATAAATATTGAAAAAAAAGAAAAAAAGAAAAGAAACATTTGCGGAGCCTCCTTGAACGGCCTCGCCAAGTTCTTAAATACCAAGAGGAAGTAAGCAGAGACCTGCGAAGCACCATGTCCTGGGAGAGCCTCAAAGTCACAGACAGACGGCTTCACAGCATGGCAAACCCAGGAGTCCAGTGCCCGACCTGGGGCTCAGGCTTGAAGGACACGAGGAAGGAGTCGACGTCCCCCAGAGAAGCCATGTCAGGGCCACAGCTCCAAAGTCCAGTAAGAAGCAGCCAAGCAGGTGGAGCAGGGAAGGCCTTCCTTGAACAGGGGGTCAGAGGAGGCACAGTGGGTTCTTGGGAGAACGGGATGGGGGTCAATGTGCTGCAGAAACACCAGGGGGAAAAAAAAAACCAAACAGCAAGACAAAATGTGGCTGGAAAGCCAGAGGCCTAGAGAATTTGCCACACGCTCAGCCAATGTCTGATGCACTTCAACTGACAGGCTACCTGTGGCAGCAAAGGTCACTCCGCAAACTCACACAGTCCTGAGAGGCATGGGTTCCCCAACCCAACACCGCCAGGGCAACCTCAGAGCTGCTCCTTTCTAGAATTTTCTCTCGTGGGTATCTTCGGGCACAGGCTGTGTGCTGTACTTGTTACCCTCTCTTACCAGACCCTTCTTGTAAGAAGCTGGGAGTCTGTCAACCTCTAGCTACTTACCTGGGAAGGGGGTGCCAATAAAAAAAAAAAAAATCAAGCAACTAAACTCAAGCAAAGAGGAACAGAGAACTCTAGAGGAAAGTATCTTTGATTTGTAAGAAATGATGGTTGTCGGGGCACCTGGGCAGCTCAGTTGGTTGAGTATCCGACTCTTGATTTCAGCTCAGGCCATGATCTCACGGTTCGTGAGTTCGAGCCCCGCGTTGGGCTCTGTGCTGGCAGCACAGAGCCTGCTTGGGATATTCTTTCTCTCTCTCTGCCCCTCCCCTGCCCACACACTCTCTCTCAAAAAGGAAGAAACATTAAAAAAAAAAAAAATGATGGCCGTGGTTCTCTACATCCTTTGCTTGCATATCGTGAGAAAGTTATCGCGTGAAGCCTTGGCACATGCTGTTCCCTCCACCTGGAATGCTGCTTGCTCCCCATTCTCCACCCTCCTCCCCATCCTCTCCTTGCCAACAAGACTTGCTTTGCTAATGGCCTTCCCCAGACCCCTAGTGTATGCTCTTGTTTCTTGTCACGTCTCATACTATAACTGTAATTAAATAACCGACTGTGTGCTTTCCTCCACTAGACCAATAATCTCCAAGAGAGCAAAGCCTGAGAATGTCTTGGGTACCACATCTCCGGACGGGTCTGCCCAGGTGCCTCCAGCACACCAAGCAGTTGTGAGACTGCTGAGCTATCTCTGTACTGGCTGGTACCCGCCACAGGCCTTGCCTAGGACTCAGACTCGGTCCAAGCTCAACAACGGGTGTTCACAACAGGCGTTCATTGTCCTTCCTGTGGACAAAGGGCAGGCCCTCAGAAATGGGCTAGCCTGGGATTCTCAACTCTTGCCTTTTATCCATGGCTAACAGGCTGAGAAAAATTTAGTGTCTTCCCCGACTAGTTTTCTTCTAAAAACCCAGTATTATAAATATAGTAGTTGGGCAGTGGAGACTATGACAGAGAGGATGTCAGCTTGTGTTCATGTTTCCCTGTGTGATTAGAATGCTAATATCAGGGGCGCCTGGGTGGCTCGGTCGGTTAAGTGTCCAACTCTTGATTTCGGCTCAGGCCATGATCTCACGGTTCGTGAGATCGAGCCCCACGTCGGGCTCCAGGCTGAGCATGGAGTCTGCTTGTGATTTTCTCCCCCTCTCTCTGCCCCTCCCTTGCCTGATCATGCAAGCCTCTCCATGGGGTGGAGAGAGAGGGAGATTAACAGTTCATGGTTTATTCTTTGGAACGTTTGAAATTTGAATCACACGCATGTATTTCCTGTACAAAAAAAAAAAAAAAAAAAGTACACACACACACAAATGAAACAAGTGTTGAAAAATTAAATTTTGGAAGTAAACAAAAATTATTTTTAATGTTTATTTATTTTTGAGAGAGAGAGAGAGAGACAGAGACAGAAACAGAGACAGAGACAGAGTGTGAGTGGGGAAGGGGCAGAGAGAGAAGGAGACAGAATCCGAAGCAGGCTCCAGGCTCTGAGCTGTCAGCACAGAGCCCAACGCAGGGCTCGAACTCACGGAACGTGAGATCGTGACCTGAGCCGAAGTGGGATGCTTAACCGACTGAGCCACCCAGGCGCCCCAAACAAAATTTAATTTTAAAATGAAAACAAAATAGGGACGTTAAAAAAAAAAAAAAAACAAATCTGACACTACAGGATATAAAATGAAAATAAGTTTTCCCTCACCGATCCCTGTCTCTTCCCCAAACAATTATGAACAGTTGCTTGTATAGCCTCCTAGAATATTTATCTTTTTAAAATAATTAACCTAAATGGGAGCATGCTATACATGCTATTTCACACCTTCACTTTTCACCTAAAATCTCGGAGATCTTTCCATATCCGTGGATATGTACCTGAATTCTGTATATTATACTTGCTGTATATTACTACTTGCTGTATATTATATCGTATTAATATAGCACAATTCACACAACCCATTCCCCTACACATATACACTCAGGATGTTTCCAGTTATTCAACATTATAACTCAGGCTGTAATAAACAGTTGTGCCAAAATAGGTAAACGAATCCCCAGATGTGAAGGGAATTGCAGGGATGAAGGGTAGGTGTGATTTGAACGTTGCTATTGCTGCATTGTTGGGCATGTACTCACTCACTGCACGGCTTTATTTTCTCCATCTATAAATCAGGAAAATATTGACGGGCTATCAGGTTTCTCCCATAAAAGGCTTGGCTAGCCTGAGAAATACAAAGCAGGGTCATTTAAGGTGACATTCACTCAAAGGCACTGTGTTCATGCAAAAGCTCAACACAGAACTGTGTCTGGGGCCAGACACTGGGCTTGGCTGGAGGTCCAACAGCATGAGCCTCAGTGGCCCTGGATGTCTTGTGGCCAAGTAACAGGTCTGCCTTGCCAGGAGGGCTTTTTGCTTTCCTCCTAAAATCACGTTCAAAGCCAAAAAGGTGCTCTCATGAGTAAGGTATGAGAGAAAGGGGGAGCCCGACCCAAAGGCAATGGGTCTCAGTGAAGGCAGCGTTAAAGAGTTCCAGCTTCAGAGCCAGGGGTTTAGGAAAAAAAAAAAACCCAAGAAAATGCAAGAAAGTTGGATTTCTGCTACTTCTCCCGTGACCTTAACCCACTTTTGAGTTCCCACAATGAGACACCAAGCCCCACTGAAGGTTTAGCTTTGAAAACGTCCTTCCTAGGGGTGCCTGGGTGGCTCGGTTAAACGTCCGACTTCGGCTCAGGTCACGATCTCGCAGTTCAAGAATTCGAGCCCCGCGTCGGGCTCTGTGCTGACAGCTCGGAGCCTGGAGCCTGCTTCGGATTCTGCGTGTCCCTTTCTCTCTCTCTCTGCCCCTCCTCGGTTCACACTCTGTCTCTCTCTCTCGAAAACAAATAAACGTTAAAAGTAAGATGCCCTTTTAGTCCTGATCTCTCTCAGTCGGCTCGCTGAACACAACAGACTCCCCAGCTATCACATAACAGGTGGATGTACGGCGGGGAATACCCCACAGGCTAAAATACTGATCACGACCTTTGGCAGTCCCTGCTTGCGTCTGGTGACAAGCCGCTGCACCCTGGACAGGATCAATTGCTGGTGCACTTGAATCTGGGGAAGAAAAGACACTCCCCCTCCCCTTCATTCAACAAAAATCCATTACGTCTGTGCTGGGCTGGGCTCCAGGGTTATTTATCGATGTTTAAGATGCATGAGAGGAAGAGGAGGAAGAAAACATATACATGTGGAGACAGAGAGACCCCCAAGCCACGCAAACCACGTGCTGAGCCTTCTGTGGATGCTGTTCCCTGCAGCATCTCATCGGTTTAGCTTAATAGTGAAGATCCTTAAATGCCGAGTGACAACGTGACGTGATCAAAGGGGTGAGTCATCCTACGTACAGAGAACTCTGAAAGCCTCAAAGGGCATGTGGTGAGTTAATAAGGCTTCACCTCTACTCCAACGCGTGATTCCGTAGATCTAGTCTGGATGCCCCCCTCACCCCCACCTGGATGCCCCCCTCACCCCCACCTCCATCCACCGTCGCACCCATCCTAGTGAAACCTAGAATAAAGAAGCCGGGCACGGCGCGCTTATGTAAGAAGGAGCAGAAGAGACAGTTATTTCGACGGGGAAGGCAAGAGCAATGAAAACGTTGAGGAACCGAGGATGCAAATTATCTTCTTTACAAAGAGAATCACTTATAATCATACAGACTCTTAACAGATCTTGTAGGCCATGACCGGTTCCCAAGCCTGAGAAAATACGGTGCCGTCTATGAACATAAAATTTTGCCTTCCCAAACACGAACAGAGAAAAGTTTTAATTTTAAGACACGATGACCCGTCCCTCCCCGGAAAAGACATTAATATTAATTATATAACATTATACATGACATATGTTGCACATATTACATATAACATTCATATATTAATCTGTGTTGCTGAGCATTTATGGACTTGACATTCGTATGATTTGTATTATTTCTAATCTTTACCACCGACCACCCTGCAACATAGGCACCGTTGTCCCCATTTTACAAATGAAGAAAAACTGAGGTTCAGTGGCCAAGTCCTGACCTAGGATCCTAACCCAGACCTCCTGAGGTCAGGACTTCATGCATACCGCATGTTCTCATGACCTCAGTGCGGTGCTATCAACTCTCTATTTCCCTCCAGAAGCGAGCCCTCGGCACTACACGGTCCCAAACGCGGCCCGGCACAGGGGTGAACATCTGGCCCCAAGCAGGTGTCAGCAAAACCCCCCGAACCAGCGAATCTGTGTCACAGCCGGTACTCTGGTGAGGGTACTAGCTGATAACGTTCCAAGAGAATTGTTAACCCAGACACGATGCGTGAATTTTTTCTAATTAATGTTTAAGAGGGCGATACAGACACCTACTAATATTCCAAAGGTGGACGTGATTTTATATCAGGGAGTGAGAGTAAAATCACAGAAACAGGGGCCCAATTGCATTCTTGACTTCTGGAGACATCCTCCCTGCAGTCACTGCCCTCGGGACTTAACTGTTCCAGATGTGCTGGGTAGGAGGGTAGAGATATACTATTCAACCTTCACTCACATTTGATTCTCTGGAGACTGCCCCCTTGTCAAACACTGCAACAGGCTCGAGTTTTAAGCAGCTATTGTAATGCCGAGGCAAATGAGAGGGAGGGTCAAAAAATAAACAATTGAAAATTTAAAAAATGGTGATGACGAATTCCTGAGATTTCAAATGGATTTGGGCGTGCCGACAAGTCTGAGAAAGTCAGACAACGTCAGCACCACTGCCCCGTGCGGGCCCGACCCAGAAGGGGCTCTGATGCCCAGCTCTCCTCTACACCACAGCTGCAGGCTCGGACGCTGTCAGTCTGTCTGTCTCCAATGCACCAACTATTATCCAGAGCCTTGGACCCGAGAAATAACACCAGTTCTGCATTTCAGGAGGGTTTTGTTAGTTTGCTTCCTTTGCACGTACAGAAGCTGAGCTTGTAAAGTTGGGTGTCGTTTATTGAGCACTTACTATGTGCTGGGCCCTGCACTAAGCACCTGGCACGTATTACCTCCTTCTACCTTCACAGGGACCATCTATGTTAGAAAATATTATCTCCATTTGACAGATGAGGGAACACAGCTACCGAACTCCTAAACTCCACGGTCTTCTATCAACAGTCGTTCTCAGCGTGGTTATCCACTGTGAAGGGAGAAGACGAATTCTTTAAAGAAATACCCGTGCCTGTGTTCCACCCCCAGAGATTCTTATAGGCTTGCTCTAGGGTGTAGCCTGGGCACCCAGAGTTTTAAAATCAACCTGGGTGACTCTAGGGTGCAGTCAAGATCGAAAAGCCCTGCGCTAAGGCAAGTACATGGAGGAGGGAGGATCTGGACCCAGGTCTCTCTAATTCCAGAGCCTGGGATGGCAACTACTGATCTCTGCAGCCCTCCCTGCTGAAATTAACATTAGGCCCCGCCAGTCGATAATAATTGTTACAGGAACGCCAAGCGAGACTAGTTCTGCCATCTCAGGCTGCCCGGGTCTCCCTGCAGCCAACTTAAGGGTTAATGTGAGCTCTTTGTGAACCGTGCCCACCTGGACTGTAATCCATCAATCTGCAGACGACCGGGCTCAGAGCCCTGCCCCTGGACAGCACCTCTCCCTTCTAGAAAAGCAAGAGCTCAGACGCTCTCCCCTTCCAGGGCTGGCTGGGTCTCCTGGCAGCAATTTTGCTAACAAATGTTTGCAGAAATCAAAACCAGATATGTTTCCTATTAAATCAGAGAACAGCTTTCAATGTAAACAGTACTCGGGTTATGATCCAAACATCCGTAGCCCATTTTGAGAAACGCAGAGCCCTTTAATACTTTAAGAGAAGTGCTTATGTTGTTATCTTTCAGTGCTTCAGCTTTGCCTGGGGTGTGTCCGTCCCGTGTGTGTCTGTCCCGCCCTCCGTACATCCTCCACTCACTTCTCTTCCCTAGTGTTCCTCCCCACTGGATAGGCAGGAACCACTGCAACGACCTGGGTATCCAGACACACTGATGATCTCATCTGCTAATCTACAAGTAATCAGACCGCGGCAGAGAACTCTGCCCAGGCTGATATGATTTCACGATATCCTGAGCATTTAACATTAAGTTCGCCTCCCCCAGCCCTCCCTACTAGCTAGGGGTAGGTAGTGCTGTGCCCAGATGCGTGTCATGATCTTGTGGTATTATGAGTTCCAGCCCCTGGACTGAGTCTGACTTCGGCTCAGGTCATGATCTCGCGGTCCGTGAGTTCGAGCCCCGCGTCGGGCTCTGTGCTGACAGCTCAGAGCCTGGAGCCCATTTCAGATTCTGTGTCTCCCTCTCTCTCTGACCCTCCCCCGTTCATGCTCTGTCTCTCTCTGTCTCAAAAATAAATAAACGTTAAAAAAAATTTTTTTTTAATTTTTTTTAAATAATGAGGAGCAAAATGGGGTACAAACATGTTTGATATGAGCTCATCGGGCAGGGAGGTGAAAGGGTAAGAATCTGCATGCACCCCAGTGGCCGCACTGTCCATCCCTGGGTTCAAATGGTTTGCTCTTGTTCATGGAAAAGTGACTAAGGCCATGGTGTCATGGAAATGACCAGACTTATCTCACTGACCATTTCTGTTCCAAACTAGCTGTGACCTCAGGCAAGCACCCTAAAACCACTCGGGGCCCAAGTTTCTTTCTGTATTCTGAGGCAGTCTCCGACCCGCAGGTCCGTGAGCACCAACACAGAAATTTGCTCTCCTCTGTCCTCACACATTCCTGTTGCCACAGCACACATAGGGGCTTTGCCCCGATTTCTGAGCTGGTGAGGGTTTGGGCGAAAAGCTGTGGGGGAAACAGCAAATCTGAGATCACTGCAAATGACACGATCTCTTCAAAATGAAATGCGGCAGGGGTGCCTGGGTGGCTCCGTCGGTTAAGCATCAGACTTCGGCTCAGGTCATGATCTCACAGTTTGTGAGTTTGAGCCCTGTGTGGGGCTCTGTGCTGACAGCTCAGAGCCTGGAGCCTGTTTCAGATTCTGTGTCTCCCTCTTTCTCTGCCCCTCCCCTGCTCACTCTCTGTCTCTCTCTGCCACTCAATAATAAATAAACGTTAAAAAACATTTTTTTTAATGAAATGCGGCACACGGAACTGACAGGTCCCACAGAGAGAGACACATGCCAAGAGGAAAGGAGAAGATATTTGAATTTAGACTTGTCTTCAGTTTCATACTTCGTGCAAAAGAATTGCATCGTCTCAGCTCCACTAGAAAAATCAACCTCCTCTAATTATCAAGTGAATCCCCTAAACCTAACTTGATAAATAATACAAATACCAGCCTTCCTACAACAGCACATTTATTGTCAGTAATGCAGTAACAGACCAGCTTACGTGCACGGTAGAGGGGATTAAACACGGGCAAAGAAACAGAGCTCAGCCTCTGGCAAAAGGCAAAGTGGAGGAAGAGGGAGGAGGGAGGTCGTTAGCATTCTGGTAAAGGAGAAGTCTGGCAGCATTCCAAGCCCGCACTCCTGTCTCCATAAAGGACCAGATTTCTTGATGTTCCATGAGTACCACTTCTCACTTATGCTAATATGCGAATATTCAGGAACTAATATGCATATCAACAAGATCTAGACACTGCCATGGCCATAATCTATTTGATGACTGTAATAATGTTTGCACTTGTACTGAGCCCTTAATCTTTTTTCTTTTTTAAGTCTATTATTTATTTTGAGAGAGAGAGAGAGCACACACGCAAGTTGGGGAGGGGCAGAGAGAAGGAGAGACAGAATCCCAAGCAGGCTCTGCGCCATCAGCTCAGAGCCCGCTGTGGGGCTTGAACTCAGGAACTGTGAGATGGTGACCTGAGCCGAGATCAAGAGTCAGATGCCTTGGGAGGGGGGATGGGCTAAACGGGTAAGGGGCATTAAGGAATGTACTCCTGAAATCATTGTTGCGCTACATGCTAACTAACTGGGATGTAAATTAAAAAATAAATTAATGAATCTGAAAAAAAAAAAAGAAAAAGAGTCAATGCCTAACCACTGAGCCCCCCAGGCGCCCCTACTGAGCCCTTACTCAAAGGAGACCAAGATCCAACCCTACCTTTCCCCTAGCAGCCTAGCCATAGTATTCAAACAATTCAGGAGAATAAGCTCTTGTCTAACATTCTCCAGGGCCAAAGGCAAACAGATTTTTGTCCTTTGGCAATGCCTGTCTTCTTCCCTTGCAAAGCCACTGTTCTGACGTGGAGAGAAGATGCCTGCCACCAGCCAGAGGGAGGGACAGCTGGGTCTGACCTCACCGTTGTTGCTAACAAGCTCGCTTCCCTTTCCAAAGAACCAAGAAACGTGCTCTGTAAGAAGACATCTTACTGCTGCAACTTAGAGCAGGCACACACATAAGAAAACACAGGTCTGATCTTTAAGAAGCCAGGAGCTTGTCCCGCTGGGTCGCACAGTCCATACATCCCACCCTTCGCCGTCCTAAGCCTCTGGGGCTCGACACCGCTGTGCGGTGTCTGATCTCTTCATAGGGCATCACGTCAAGGAAGCAGCCAGGTGCGGAAGGCTTGATTAGAAGAGACGTACACACGGTAGCAGAGGGAAGGTGCGAGAGCTTCTGCCTGCTCCACCGCAAAAGGAGGAAAGCAGTGCTGGCAGGGACTGACCAGGACTCGCAGGGCGAGAGGCGAGCACAGAGCCACGGGCTGGGGTCTGGACCAGCCACCTTGTCCACGTGCCTAACACACACAGCCCCACTGCCGGCATCCAAACTGAGGCCAGAAACTGAAGTTCAACAAAGCCGCAGCTCTGGGGTCTATGAAACACAACAGGGCGTGGGTTTTTAAACAGCCACCCGGGTCACTGGCATTTATTTCAAATCACTTTTCTTTGTTTTTAAATGGAAGAGCTTAAGTTTATTTGTTTATTTTGAGAGCGAGACAGCACGAGAGGGGGAGGGGCAGAGAGAGAGGGAGAGAGAGAATCCCCAGCAGGCTCTGCACTGTGAGCACAGAGCCAGATGCAGGGCTCGAACTCACAAAACCGTGAGATCACGACTTGAGCCGAAAGCAAGAGTCGGACGCTTAACCGACTGAGCCACCCAGGTGCCCCTGAAATCACTTTTTAAAAAAAATTTTTAACCTTTATTCATTTTTGAGAGATGGTGGGGTGGGGCAGCTGAAGAGAGAGAGAAAGAGAGAACATGAGCAGGGGAAGGGGCAGTCTAGAGAGAGGGAGACCCAGAATCTGAAGCAGGCTCCAGGCTCTGAGCTGTCAGCACAGAGCCTGACACGGGGCTCAAACCCATGAACTGCAAGATCATGACCTGAGCTGAAGTCAGACACTTAACCGACTGAGCCACCCAGGCGCCCTCAAATCACTTTTAAACCCCCATGGACCTCTTCACCTGACACTTCAAAATCAAACCCTAGGAACCAGCACTCCTGTGCTGCCCTAAGAGAATAAGGGCAAAGCTTGGAAACAGAGATCTGTATTTGTTAGCACGGTAGGGGCCACCGGTGGGGTGATCAGTTATAACAACGCACGGCCCCGATCTCTAAACCTGAGGCTACCGTCAAAAGGGAGGACCATCCTTCTGGAAGACAGTCAGCCCAGGAGAAGCCTGGGCGTGCAGCCCCAGGAGAGGAAGGCTAAGCCGGGAGGAGCTGGATATCTGCCAGGTCCAAACAGGCCTGCTGCAGCCACCTGCTAATCCCAGAGTGACATTCTCAAGCAGTGTCAGCAGACACGCCCCCAAGATTGGTGGTGAATCCCATGTGCAGGCTGCGTCTACTCCTTCAGACACATCTATGCAGGTGGCAGCCAGTTACGGCAAGGGAGGTCTTGCAAGGACGTGGGCATCCTGAGAGAGAACGTGCAGGCCGCCATGATCCCACCAATCTGTCCTGCTGACAGCAAAGAGAGCTTTTAGACGCTGGAAGCATGTATTTGAGTCTCCCCTCCTTCTACCAGCCTGTAGTAATATGTCCCTTACCCCCACCAGACCCTTCCTGCCCACCTCGTAGGGCCTATAGCTGAAGTGGCTTCCTGAATTCTAGGCCCGTCCGCTCTAGGTGTCAACGTTTTTTGGCAAAAATTTCCCAATCTAGAAGGGAATGTTTAAGAACCCTTTTTGGAACCTGTATGCCCTCCTAGATGTTAAGCAGATCCCTATGTTACCATCATTATCGAAGAGCAAAGATTTCAGTTGGAAGGTGTATCAGTCTGCTAGGGCTGCATAACAAAGTACCCCAGATGAGGTGACTCAAGCAGCAGAAATGTGTGGTCTCACAGTGCTGGGAGCTGAAGATCAAGGTATCAACAGGGTTGGTTCCCTCTGAGGGCATGAGGGACAACCCATTCCACACCCCTCTCCTGCTTCTGGCCATTTACAGGCAACCCTTGGCTGGTTCCGGATCGCTCCAGTCTCTGCCTTTGTCTTCACATGGAGCTCTCCTTGGGCAAGTGTCTGTCTCCAAATTTTTCCTTTTTATTTTATTTTTTAAAGTGTATTTATTTTGAGAGAGAGAGACAGAGAGAGAGAGAGAGAACAAGTAGGGGAGCAACAGAGAGAGAAGGAGAGAGAGAACCCCAAGCAGACTCAGATGCTTAAACCGACTGAGCCACTCAGGTGGCCCCGAGTTTTCCCTTTTCATAAGGACACCAGTCATACTGGATTAAGGCACACCCAACGACCACATTTTAAGCTGAAGGCCCTATTTCCAAATAAGGTCACGTTCTGAGGTATTCAGGGTTAGGACTCCAACATAAATTTTTTGGGGGGCGGGGGTGGGTGGGGAAGGGGCACAATTCAACCCATAATGGGAAGGAATCTTAAAGATCCAGGGATTTTCAAGCTATATTTTATGAAACACCAGCTTTTAAAAATGCTCCGTAAAAAGAATCTCTCCACGGGTGTATACGTACCCCCAAATTCACTGAATTGCCTACATTAAATATGTATAGCTTTTTATGTGTCAATCATACATCAATAGAGTGTTTTTAAAAAATAAATTAAGGCCTTTTTAAAATTAATAAATTAGAAAAAGGGAGACACAGACAGAATCCTCTGGTCCGCTATGTTTGAGAATTGCCACGACCATGTCCTAGAAATTCATTATTATGACACAAACTTATGAAACACCACTCCTCCACGTCAGGCACTGAGCTTGCTGAAACTCCAGAATTCAGTAAGACCTGGTTGCCTCCAAGGAACTAGGGGTTTTTTGAGGGGGATGACGGTGGGGGTGTACAGAGAGGTAAATGTCACTGTACTGTGGTAAGTGCTATGACAGAGGCAGAGTGCAAGTCACTTGGGAGCCCAGAGGAGAGAAACTTACCTTAGCCTAAGGCATAAGAGAAGGCTTCCTCTGAGGGATTTGGGGGAACCTACCTGGGTTTTTTAAAATGCCAAGGTGGGGCACGTGGGTGGCTCAGTCAATTAAGCATCCCGCTTTGGTCCAGGTCATGATTTCATAGACCGTGAGTTTGAACCCTGCATCGGGCTCTCTGCTGTCAGCACGGAACCCGCTTCAGACCCTCTATCCCCCTCTCTCTCTGCCCCTTCCCCACTCATATGCTTTCCATCTCTCTCAAAACTAATAAATAAAAAAAAAATTTAATGCAAAGGAGTTTGCCAGGCAAAGTCATCAGGAAGGAGGGATTCCGGTCAGGAAAGTAAAGGGAACTGAGGTATACTGCAGTGTGTATTTGAGGTGCTCCTAGAGAAGAGAGGACAAGGGCAAATGACGGGGGGGGAAGGGGGGGTGGAGGTAAAAGATGAGGACGTACAGAGCCAATGAGGGCTTGAAGTTTATCCCAAGAGTGAGAAGAGCCAGGGGAAGCCCTGATGCGTGGGGGATGACAGAACGAGAACCAGTTCTGAATAGACGCGGGGTAGATAAGAAAGACTAGAGGCGGGGAGGCCCGCGGGGAGGCCTGCGGGGAGGCCCACGGGGAGGCTGGTGTTGGCAAAGCATCATTTCGCAGCCATCCTAACAGAGACCGGCTGAGGTACAACGCCACCGATGGATGTTAAACCCAGGGAGCAGTTGTGAAGGTGAGCCAGAAGTAGTCTCAAAGAGTCTCCCCACAGACTGCTTGTTAATTGCAACCGAACAGATAGTAACAGACACAGGAGCAACCAGGTATGCCTTGAACTGGGTGATCAAGATTACCACCACCAATGCCGGGCAGAGACATTGTGCATCTCCACACGGGATCCTGAGAACAGGAGAACCTGAATTTGACCATGAAGAAACTCAGACGAACCCAAACTGAGCGACATACTATTAAAAAAAAAAAAAAAGGAACTGTATTCTTTCAAACTGTGAATGGCATAAGAGAGAGAGAAAAACTTGAAAATGCTAATGAAACATGACAGGTAAACACAATGTCTGACCCGCATGGTGCCTGTGTCAAGGATGAAGGGCCACCGAAGACACTATTGGGTCAAGTGGCAAAGCTGGGCTATGGAAGGGAGATGGGAGGGAGACAGCGTGTGGATGGTTAATTCACGGAAGTTGAGATAACTGCATCGTGGTCTTGTAACAGAACGTCCCGTTCTTAGGAAATACACACGGAAGTATATAGGCGTTAGAGGCCATGATGTATGCAAATCACCCTCTAACGGTTAGGAAAAGATTAGACAGGTGTGTGTGTGTGTGTGCGCGCGTGTGTGTGCATACATGTGCATGTGGGAGGGAGAAAATAAGAGTGCATATACAACAGGGATGAGATGTTAGCAGCAGGGGGACCTGGATAAATGGCAGATGCGTGTTCTTTTATTCTAGAAATTATTTCCTCAGAGATAATGCTGAGGGCCTGAACTGGGGAGGCGTTGGCAGCAGTGAGGAAGGGAGGAGGTCAGATCTGCAGTGGTTGGTAGGATTCGGGGGGACGAGGGAGGGGGACGCACAGAATGGTTCCAAGTCTCTGGTGTGTGTGCCCTGAACACAGGCAGGGAAGAAAGAAGGGGAGCCGATCTGGCAGGAAAAGGAGAGGATTCTGGATTAAGTGTCAGCTTGCATGGCTCCTTCAAAAACCTCTTCCTTAATAATGTCGGTGTAGTTAGCCACATCTGACTCTGGCTACGATCCATCCTAAACGTAGACAAGGGAATGCTCACCTCAGGCAGCTATTTTCCGTTAATTTCCCTTTCTGCTTTGCAAGCACCCATCCGCCATTTTTTCCCAGGTGATGGTGGCACTGTGGCGTTGCCACCTTGTCCTGTCCAAAGGAAAGTTCCAGAAGGGAGAGGAGAAGCCTCTTCTCCCAAGTGTCTCCTCCACCCCCATAAGGCACTTCGCACACCGAGTAATCTGCACCAAGGACGCGCTCTGCAATAGGGGCTGGCCCACAGTTCCCTTTTGTGTCATGTCGTCATTTTAGCTGCCCCCCAAAAAGGGTATTCTTAAATTTTTTAACATTTATTTACTTTTGAGAGACAGAGACAGTGTGAGCAAGGGAGGGGCAGAGAAAGAGGGAGACACAGAGTCTGAAGCAGGTTCCAGGCTCTGGGTTGTCAGCACAGAGCCCGACGTGGGGCTTGAACTCACGAACCGTGAGATCGTGACCCGAGCCAAAGCCGGACGCTTAACCAACTAGCCACCCAGGGGCCCCCAGAAAGGGTCATCGCCCACCAAATGTGGATCTCTGAACAACTTGGAAAAGAAAGTGAAAGCTTCCAAATGCCATAGCAACACTCAGACTTCCTCCCACATGCCAAGAAGGGCAGAATATCTACATCATCTGAAGCGGCTCCGTGTGCGACTCGATGGCTTGCCTCCACTCTCCCCGGGATGAAGAAAAACGCCCTTAAGCCACATCCAGGTAAGGTCAGCGTCTCATGCCACTAAACTGCCACAAAATCTACAGACTCTCAGAACGGGCCTCTGGGGGTCATGCTTCTAGCACCCCGGTGGGTGGGGTCCTGGCACCACCTCCTGAAGATGTTCTGGAGCTGCCGACCTCCAGCTCTGGCTCCAGAGAGAGAGCCAAAGCCATTAGCAGGGGCTAATTTTAAATGCTGGAGTAGGAGCAGTGACCTTCTGCCCTTGGAGAGCAAGTACTCAACCACCCAGGCAACCCAGCCCAACTGCCAGCAGAGAAGACAGCTTCGTAGAGACTCAAATACTGGGATTAGAGCCCTCATGGGCCATAAAAGATCTGACGGCCAGACACACAGGTCGTGTTCTCCACGACTTACTTATAGACTCCCAGGTCTTGCCACTAAGGGGGCAAGACCATACCTCCCCAGGGCAGGACTTTTTTCGGAACAGAACGCTTCCCCAAAGCATTCTTGCTGTATTTCTTCCCTTGCTTGCATTTCTTCCCAAATGATCTTCCTCCGTCAGTCATTTTTTTTTTTTTTTCTCCAACTTACACAAGACCCATTGGCTTCGCTACTTGGCTCTGGAGAATGCGTAGCCTCATTTGATCAAGAATCCTGAAGCATGCCGCCAGAGTTGCCCTGATGAGAAGGAATGCCAGCCAAACTGTTTCAGAAAATTCACGCCATATTATGGAATGTCAAGCCGAACCGAGGAGAGTTCCTTGCTGAGTTTTTACACGGGGACTACGAATGCTCTGGCCTCTCACTGGATTCTATGTGGGGCTAGTGGGGACGTTAGGACTCAGGACACAATTTTAACTAAACTGCCACTCCTCTTGGAACAGGCAAAAACAAAACAAAACAAAACCCTAAGTAAACTCTGTGCCATGAATTAGCACTGGGGAACGGCACAGGGGTGTGGGGTTGATCTTTACTTATGGGACACTCCAAAGTCCGTGAGTATCCAGAGTCCCCAACACCCGCCCAGGTTTGGGAGGAGGATTAACAGGACTCGGCATATAGTTATACCCAAGGCTATGACTGCTCACAGTGAAAGAACAGGAAGCGAGAACAGCAAAGGGAAAAGGCTCACAGGGCAAAGTCTGGGGGAACCGGGCACAAGTCACCAAGACTACCTTCCCGGGTGGGAGTAACGCAGGACATGCTTAATCCCTCCAGCGGCTGCCAGTGACCATAGGCGTGAACTGCTGTCTGTCAGGGAAGCCCATTGGAGACCCCGTGTCCGGGGTCTTTACTGGAGGCTGGTCACGTCGGCACTTCCTGCCTGGAACGCACCAAAATTCCGGACTTCCAGGAGGAAAGTGTTCGGTATAAATCATACACGTTTTGCGCAAACAGTTTAGGCACAGTGACCCATGCTTATCGCTTAGGGAAAGTTTTATATCCGTGTAGGGAACTATTTACAGCCAAGCTCCCAGATGCCTCAGCCAAAGGTCAGCCTTGCAAGCAGGCCTTTCTCAGGCAGACAGTCTCGGGCCTGCGTCACAAGTAAACCGAGACTCGGGCCGAGGTATGTGAATCCCAGACCACAGCTGCCCTGGGAGGGTGCTCGGTAAGGTTACCTACCCTGATGTTAGAGAGGCTCTCACTTACGGACCGCCCGGTTTGACACGTATGACATCCTTTTTATCAGCTGTGATGCTCACTCTTTGTGCGTGCTCAGCAACTCCCGCCAGAGTCCCTCACGGACATCACAGAATTTCTCAGAACCAACAGACCCCTGAAAGAACATCTGGTACATTCCCTTCAGGATACGGGATGAGGAAAGAGACCCATAGGGAGGTTCAGTGATTGCCCCAGAATAAATCTGGATTTAAAGGCCCCTTTTCCTCTTCCAGACTCTCCTGGCCCCTGACGCTGACCTGGCCCTGGTCCATGGCCCTCAGCCATGACCTCCAGACCTGAGAGAACAGAACAGACCAGCAACGTGGAGGCCTGAGCCTAGGGAGCAGCCTGGCCCTGTGACTGGACCTGGGGAGATCAGGGAGGAATGACCAGTAGCTGAGTCATGAAGAGGTCGTGGAGTATGCAGGGTCAAGTCTAGTGCATCTTGATAAACACTGGGTCACTCTGTAGGCGTCTTGAGACGTCATCAGCAAAGCCCTCCAAGTAGTGTGTTAAGCGGGTCCCGGTATCATGGCTCCAATATGAAGACAGTAGCTTGGGGGCAGGGGCAGCCAAAGGCCAAACAGCTTGCTAAGGTCAAGGGAATGTTTACTCCAAAGACATAGCGAATGCTAGGTTGAGGTCAGAAAGACTAGTGATCCTGATCAAATCCACCACGGGAGGGAGGGCCCCTGCATGCTGTGTTTTCTTTAACCAGACCCCCATTCCCGCCCCCACTCTCCGTTCTCACATGCAGAAAGGTAACAGGATTCGTCTCTGAGGAGTTAGAGGGCTGCATTTTGGTGGTAGTAGCTGTTTTCTAAGTGTGGACTAGGAAAGAGAAAGTCAGTGGCCACACAGGGAAACCCAGGTAGAAGACAAAGAGAGAAGTCGCTCAGGATCCCTGTACCCCTCCTCCTAATCCTTCCTGAGGCCGAGGCATGGACCTGTACCCTAATCATACCTCACCCACCCACCCCCCGACCCCTTTCTGTCTACTCCTGGGGCTGGTTTCTGTGACCTACAAGCAAAACAGACTTAATAAATACCAGTAGGACTGGCTGGCCCAAGCTTGTAGAGTTAGCCTCTTCGTTCTTATGACAAAGAAAGCCTGTGGAAATGTTCCAGATTAAAGGAGTTTAAAGAAATGAAGGCTGGGGATGCCAGAGGCCAACAGGTAAGATGACAGGTAAGAAGTCTGCCCCCCAGCCTTCCCCAGCTGGGGAATCACACAGTGACCAAGCTTGGAGCCCTGGACAGAGAGGGCTGGCTCCGAAAGCCAGTTTCCTCCCTTCGAAGCTTCGAGATCTGAGCAGACAGCTTAACTCCTCTGAACCTCGGTATTCCTTGTCTGTAAAATATTTTATTATACAGGCTCACCGTCCTTTTTCCAAACTCTCTGGAGCCAGATACAATTTAGGTCTCCCAAATCTTAGAAAAATACGGTGCATTTACTAGATGTTACGTATCACCCCCAGCATTTTTCTACAGAGAGATGTGTGGGATGAACACTCACGTGCTGCGGGCCAGAGAAATCAAACCATAAATTGTCTCTCATCAGTTCAGCTTCGGCTCTGTGATCAAATGAGTTTGCACAAAACCAAAGAAAAAATTCAGTTTTTGGACTTTGGAGTGTTTGTTTGCTTTGGTTTTAGATTTTTGTTGTTGTTGTTGCTGCTGTTGTTGTTTTTATTTGTGGATTCAGCATTGAGGCTTGGGGGCCGTGGCCCTGTTACCTATCTTGCCGGATTATTGTGTGAATACACAGGTTAATCCAGGGACAGCACTTTGCACAAGGTCTGTTACCGCCAACGATCACATCAGCGTATGCCTGTGTCTCTCACTAGGCTGCGAGCTCCTTAAAACCCAGAGATATTGGGGCGCCTGGGTGGCTCGGTCGGTTAAGCGGCCGACTTCGGCTCAGGTCACGATCTCGCGGTCCGTGAGTTCAAGCCCCGCGTCGGGCTCTGTGCTGACAGCTCGGAGCCTGGAGCCTGTTTCAGATTCTGTGTCTCCTTCTCTCTGACCCTCCCCCATTCGTGCTCTGTCTCTCTCTGTCTCAAAAATAAATAAACGTTAAAAAAAAAAAAAAAAAAACTATTTAAAAAATAAAATAAAATAAAAAAATAAAAAATAAATATAACCCAGAGATATTATCTTAGTCATTTCTAAATTCACCTGAACACCCCAATGAAGTGTTTTGCGCACTGCAAGGTTTGAATAAATGTTTCTTAAACGGATAAATCCAGTTTCAAAGGTAAATTGTTTTCTGCATTCAAAACACCATGGATCCTTGCAGATTCCCTGCAAGGGACAACTATTTGATCATTTGAAGATGTACACATGTAGGAATCCAGGTGGTAACGTCCTTATTCCTTTCAATGCATCTTTTTTTTTTTTTTTTAATGTTTATTTTTGAGAGAGAAAGAGTACAAGCGGCGGGGGCTGGAGGCGCGTGGGTTGCAGAGAGAGGGGGAGACACAAAACCCAAAGCAGGCTCCAGGCTCTGAGCTGCCAGCACAGAGCCCAAAGTGGGGCTCGAACCCACGACCCACATGATCCTGACCTGAGCCGAAGTCAGATGCTCAAGCGACTGAGCCATCCAGGCGCCCCTCAGTTCATCTTTTTAAAGCATCCTTTATGATATGATGTCCTCAGAACTTTAAAAAACAAGTCAAACGATAGCGATAACAGTATAGCAGCTTACATTTAGTGAGGGAACGGTAACATGCCAACTGCTTTCTAAAGAACTTTATACGTATTAACTTATTTGCCTCCGTCAACCTTTTTATTCATTTATGTTTTGTTTTGTTTTTTTTAATTTGCCCATTTTACTGATACGGGAGCAAGGCAGGCACCTTGCCTACAGATACACAGACAGTAAGTGACAGCTTTCGACCAGGCCATCGGACCCCACAACCTGTGCTCCCAAGGCCTCCCATGGAAGGTGAGCACAGAAACCCTTTTAGCCAAATCTTATGGGTTGAGTTGTGTCTCCCCTCCGTGGCCAACTCTCCGTGAGAGATAAAGTCCTGACCCCCAGCATATGTGAATGTGGCTTTATTTGGCAATGAGATCTTTGCAGATGAGCAAGTTAAAACGAGGGAGTGGTTGGGCCCTTGCCCAGTATGACTGACTGGTGTCCTTATAGAAAGGGGACATTCAGACATACGGACACACACACACAGGGAGGCCACCACTGAACATGAAATTGGAGACAGGGAGGCACGTACAAGCCAAGGAATGGCAAAGATGGCCAGTGAACCCCCGGCAGCTTGGGGAGAGTCCTGGAACCGATTGTCCCAACACCTGGGTTTCAGCCTTCTGGGCTTTAGAACTGTGAGACATTTCCGTTTCTTAAGCCACACAGTTGGAGGTACTTTGTTAGCATCTAGGCCCAGGAAACCAATACGAGTGCATTAAGCCGATAAATCTGCTGGAACCAGCAAAGCCAACCTGTCATGAAAGTCCTGCAAATGAGCACATGTAACATGGTGACACATTCTAGCTGGAACGACAGCAAGAGACCCAGGACACCAAGAGGCTTCTCACTCACTGGCGTATCGCCAAATCCTCCTTTCTGGCCTTTGAGGGACTACTTCTTCCAAGCCAACCAAAAAAAGAAATGAAGAGAAGGCACATTTCCATGATTCGGAGATGAGAGCTGACAGCCAAGGACCACGGCCAGCGCCTCCTCGCCCTTCTATGACTGCCAGCGGGAGACAGAAGTGGCCCCATGTGGGACAGCAGAGCAGGAGTCAGGGATTGGGGGAGGGGGGGGTGCGGTGGAGAAACAGGTCTTTCAGACCCCAGGGCCTTGGCTTCACCCTTCAGCTGTCACTCACAGCAAACCTGTGGCTACCCCAATATGAAAAACCTCAAAGAGACTATACATGCATTGGGATGAGACTGTATACCATCTGATTCTGTGGTTCCCGCTAGAGTTTAGGGTTTAGTCATCTGAGGCCTTCTGATCTAAATCTCTCTGCTCATGTGCCTGTCACACTGGGGCTCTGGGCATACTCTCCTCCCCCACCCCCAGGCTCCCGTCCCTGCGAGCACCTAAACGGAAAACCCGTGCCTCCTGACGGATTCTGAAAGCTTGGCAGCAGGTGATTATGCCTTGAGGGGTGCATGGTGGATCCCGTTACTGACCCGATCTGGGCTGAGTTTTACACTCAGGGTTACTTCTTTCAGAAGTCCCTATCACTCAATCACCTTGGTAATTCCAGACGCCCATCAGGGGTTTTGTTTCCGGAGAGGAAAGCCAACCCCGGGGCTCACAGAAGTCCTGGAGAAGGCTTCTGGGCAGGGAGCCTACCATGAGTGGGAAAGCCCCCTGGTCTCTGGCCTGAATCTGGTTGTAGAAACGCCCAAGAGGTGGACAGGTGTTAACTCTCAAGAGGAGATCCTGTGTCTCCCCAAAGGCTGACACACTGAGAAAGAAATGGAATCGTTAGGCCCAAAGGGGTAGCAAGCCAGACATCCCACTGCCCCCTGTCACCAGCGCCCCACACGGGCCACCTGACATTCTGTCAGAACAGAGGAAGCCCAGGCAGAAGGGAAAAAAGTGTGTCTGCTGAATTCGGGACAGTCACCTACACGAACAGCAGCGTTCCATCAGGAAGAGCACAGAGGGTCCAGCTGTCCCGATCCTGCCTGCCCTGCTGTGTTCATACACCTACCCTCGGGAATCTGCTAAAAGGGAGGAAAATGAATAGCTGAAGATCTCACCCGACCGGCCAGGTGGTCGTGGTTGAACACCTGCCTGGTCAGCACTCTGTGGGCAGCATTTTCAAACAGTATGAGAGTTTAGGGACCCATTCCTCCAGCTTGATTGCTGCTTACTCTTAACCTATTGCTGGCCGTGACTTTGGCACAGCAGGCCTGACAGGCCGGGGCTTTCCCAGTTCAGCCCAGCTCGGTCCCGGGAAGCCCTCATCCCGAGAAGGTGACTCTCAAAGGTGGCCCATAGCATGGCCGCCCTATCTCGCAGGAAGCTCCAGAGGGTTGAGAGGAATCTTCTTCTTATAGATTGGTTTTGTTTTTTAAAAATATGAATGAATGCTGTCGTGACAGATCAGGTTTATTCCACTTTCTTTGAGCCATTGAATACAGGCTAATGTTTAAGCTACCCATAGCGGCCACCTCTAATCCTTTCTAGAAAAAAAGCATGAATCTAAATAATATATAGGCAGATCTCAATGGCTCTCTTACTGCAGATGATCGATGCTGAACAGAGTGTTAGGCTAACAGAGTGTTAGCCTCGAGCTTCACAGACCAGGGCACGTGTACCTCCCCGCCCAGACAAACACACCAGGCATATGATAGCCTCCTGGGAATAAAAGTTGATCTAATCATACAGTCACAGGAACGTGGGCATGCAGAATGAAGAGCTCACGTGAATTTTTGAACTAAGAACAAGAGACCTCGTCATCCCTGCTGGGCATGCTGAGCTGTGCCCCTCCCCCGCTCCGGGGGACCTGGGCAGAGGAGTGTGGGGAGCACCACGCAGGGACACGTTCCCACTCCTCTCTGCTCTCATGACTAGTAGGTGTCTTAGGGGCCAGCCCACATGGGAAAATCAAAGACAGGGCTTTCTATCGTAAATTTGAGCCAAAAAGGCAACGCTGCCTACGGCACGAGGCTGTGCAGACCAGAGACACACGTGCCCGACGAGGAAAGCGGGAAAGACTGCACGGGGAGCTCAACCTGCCCAGACACGCTCCCGCCTGTGGATCCTGGCGCAGACTTGCCAGAAGCAAACGGGCACCTGCCAGGGACTTCAGAAGTGACCCGGATTTGCTGTGATTTTCCAGAGCCTAAAATGGAGGCATGGTCTCTAGAAAGTTCTACGGCCTGTAAAACCACACCCTACAGATAGCAGGTGCTCAGGAAATGTGTGGGGGTGATGATTAATAGGCCTGCCACCAGCAGAGAGTCAAACAGGGCATGTGGCTCCCCCGGCCACCGGTGGTACCTGATATGACACGGTAGGGCCCAAGAGTCTCCATTTGTAACCAGTTTCTTGTCCCTCCCAATTCAGGGTCCTCAGAAACACTGGGAAACTGGTGCAGAGAACAAGACATATGCGCAGGGAATGATGGAACTGGGGCTCTGGGTCTGGATGACACCTCACTTGCTACTTTTATGCCAGGCTCTTGATTATTGATTATTGATGGAGAGTACAGATTTCCCGCTAAGTGTTAGCATCCATCTGTAACACATTCCTGCAGCTGGATGGGATTGAGAGTAAGCAAGTCATCCTTGGTATATAGAGTTGTTTTTTTTTTTTTTTAATTGATTTATTTATTTTGAGAGAGAGAGAGAGAGAGAGAGAGAGAGAGAGAGAGAGAGACACACGCGGGGCTTGAATTCACAAACTATGAGATCACGACCTGAGCCAAAATCAAGAGTCGTACGCTCAACCAACTGAGCCACACAAGCACCACCTCCTTAGTATAGTTTTAAACTGGACTTTATAACTTAAATTCTTTGGAAGTAGCTGCCAGCCTAATCTCGCAGGAAAAATAAACACGGAGCTTTCACTGGCTCTCAGCATCCTTAAATCACTAGCTTGGGCTACCTCAGAGACAGCCTTCCGATGAAACCAAAACGTGTTTTCTATCCAGGCAACAGCAGAGGTTCCAGATGTAATTCCTGGAATTCAGACTGGGATCAGTGCTTCGAAAGGATGATTTCACTCGTATCCCGTCCCACAAGCCTAGAGGCCTTGGCTCACCCAAAGGGAACCAAGGACAATTAAAATACAGGTCTAATTGATTGCTTCCCAGTCCCTTGGCCCCGTTTTCCTCCTGCATATTTTTTAAACCTCCTCTGTATTATTTATCATCTAATAAACCATTTCCAAACTCCTTTGAAATAGAGATGTAATCAATAATGCTCTCCCCCACTGAACTCATCAGGCGATGTGGTGTGGTGGAGAGGTCAGGCTGATGTTGACTACAGTCCCAGCCCCTCCTATGAGCTGTGTGGCCTTCAGCAAGTGACCTAAACTCTCTGGGCCCAACCTTCCTCCTTTATAAAATGGGGCCAATGTCTGCATTATAGGGTCACTGCAATGATAAAAATGAGGTGAACCTGTTTTGTGGGGGTGGTATGGTCCTGATTATCATCACCAAGGGCAGCCAGAAAAAGATTCCATCACTCCTCAGGCAAGAGAAGGGAATCTAGAGGAAGATGAGGGGGAGCATTTGTGATGGGATTTCTTCCAAGAAGCGACGCGGGATGGTGAGAAGAAAAGCCCAAAGGACCGCCATGGTGGTAACCAACAGATCAGACCAGCGTCTCCTCAAAAGCAAGATGGGCAAATGAAGAAAGGGGCAGGCGGGAAGGATCCAGAGATTCTGTCCCGTCTTTACCAACTGTTAGGAGTTGAATTATGAGTCTTCAAAGACGTTGAATCCTATCCCCCAGTACTTCAGAGTTAGCCTGAAAATAGGGTCTTTGCAGATGATCAAGGTACGATGAGGTCATCCGGGTGGGCCCCAGTCCAATGTGACTGGTGTCCTTCTAAAATGGGGACAGTTGGACACAGGCACACGTACAGGGAGAAGGTCGCGGGGAAAGGAAGACAGAGGTGGGGATGATGGCATCCGTGAGCCAAAGAAGACCAGAGAGTCAGCGAACTACCAGAAGCAGGTCAGAGGCATGGACTAAAGTCTCCCTCACAGCGCTGGGAAGGAAGCAAGCCAGCTCACGCCTTGCCCTGGGATTTGCAGCCTCCAGGACCGAGAGACAATAAACTTCTGTCATTGAAGCCTCCCGTTTTGTGACAGCAGCTCCAAGAAACTAATACGCCAATCAGCCGCAGGATGCTCTTATAACTGTCACGATTAACTATTGTACTTCCACACTGCTGGGCACAAGACCGATGCTGAGGAACGATGTCTGCGGCTCACGCCTTCAGGGTGTCGTCCGATTACGGTCTAGACTTCTACAGCTCTCTTCTATACCTCAGGGCCCTTCCCCCGGCACTGAGGCTCACGCTTGGTACCAGGTTAACAGGCCTGAACACATCCTCCCCACTCACAGAATCCGTTCTGGAACGCTCCTCCACTCCAGCCTGTGCCGACTCTGAAGCACTGACTGGTCTATTTGTTCCCACTTCCCTCCTCCAGGGCCCCAGGACAAGCCCACCCCGGTGCCAGCTTTGTCAGTAACGGTCCCACCAAATTCCGTTCCCTCTGAACTCAGACGTGGAATCCAAGCAACTTGCTCCCTAAAGGGGGGGAATCAAGTTAGGACAATAGCTGAGTCTGGCAGAGAGCCTCATATCTCTAAAGAATATGCCTACCTCTCTCTCGCACTCTTTTAAAATACTTATCTTTGAGAGAGAGAGAGCGTGCGCGTGAGCAGGGGACGGGCAGAGAGAGAGGGGCACAGAGGATCCAAAGAGGGCTCCACGCTGACAGCAGTGAGCCCCATGCAGGGCTCAAACCCACGAACCCTGAGGTCATGACCTGAGCCAAAGTTGGAGGCTCACCGAACTGAGCCACCCGAGCGTCCCCTACATCCCCAATTCACAGGTCCCCTCTCCACTTTCTTCTGTGATAGATGCTCCCAATAGGCTTCTAACACTACTTTATCCCCTCTAAAAACCACAGTGGTTAAATTTAATCATAGACTCCTGGCGGATGGTTGGAAACACCTCCACAAATTCCTTTAATGTCCCTCCTGTCAAGAGGGGTGATCTATAACCCCTCACCTTGAGCCCAGGGCCTTTGTAACAGCCGCAGTGAATAGAATGAGGCAGGGTGACGATGGCATGACTTCTAAGCCTGGGTTTGAAAAGCCACACAGTAGCATCTGCTGGGTTCTGGGACGCTCACTCTGGGAACGTCCAGCTACTCTGTAAAAAGTCCCGCTACCCCCCAACATCTGGTGGGGAGAGATGCAAGGGAAGGTGGTGGGGAGCTGAGGAGCCCCACCCATTCCAGCCCCCCCTGTTGATCTCCTCTTCCCTGCCCAGGTGTGGGCAGGAATCTTCCAGAAGATCCCAGGCCCGTCCGCTATCAGACTGCAGCACCAGGAAGAGAGACCCTGAGTGAGAACAATCTAGCTGAGCCCAGTCACCTCTAAGTTGGTGAGCAAAAGAAATGATTATCAGGGCGCCTGGGTGGCTCCGTCGGTTAAGCGGCCGACTTCGGCTCAGGTCATGACCTCGCGGTCCGTGAGTTCCAGCCCCGTGTGGGGATCTGTGCTGACAGCCCGGAGCCGGCTTCCGAGTCTGTGTCTCCCTCTCTCCCTGCCCCTCCCCCGCTCGTGCTCTCTCTCTTTCTCAAAAATAAACATTAAAAAAAATTTAAAAGAAAAAAAGAAATGATTATCACTGGTTTTTTGCCACTAATGGACTCAGCCACTGTTTTGGAGAGATACGTCAGCAGCTCTCACTTATCATCACGACTCTGTGTTGAGTGTTCGTCCATCAGGGACACACACGGCGGTCCCACGCCCCCCCGGAAGGAAGCTCATCCCTCCGGAAGCCTCTCCTCTCCCCTCCCCTTCCACCTCCCACTTCTGCCATCTGTGGGTCCACTTGTCCACGGCCTGTGTTTATTACAGTAACGTCCTGCCCACCAGCCACAGCGGGTCCTACCACCTCGGCTGGCCTCCCTGCCTCTGGTCGCCCGCCACCTCCAGGCTCTCCCGCGCTGCCGCTGAGGGACCGGTCTTCCCAGCACGGAGCTGGTGGTGACCCTCCCCACCTCCTGGACGGCACTCTGCTCCTTGGGCTGCTGGCTTTGACAACAGTCAGTGCTGTTCGGCACCTCCAGCTCCACCGCCTGGCCGTCACCCCACACTCCAGCCGAACTCACGTCCTCCCCAGGCCCCTTCCCTGAACACGCCAAGCCCATCAACTCCCGCTACTCCCTTGCCGGCAAAGCTGTCCTGGCTCAGCCTCCATTCAAATGTCACTTCTGTGGACACTTTCATGGAACTTCTATAAAGATCCCCTCCGGGCCCCGACACCCTGGCCCCCTCCTTTCCCAGGCTCGCAACAGCCTGTCGCTCTGTACCACAGCGTGTCCCCCAGGGGACTAGGAGCTCTTCGAGGGCAGGACCCCAACTCGTTCCGCCTCTAACAGACTCGAAGTAAGCGTCTGCCACATCGTTGCTGAAGCCAACTTTAGTAAGTCCCGCGGGCTGCCTCCCCAGAGGCCACAGGCTCCTGGCGCTGGATGGAGAGGTTTCCAAGGAGAGATGAAGGCAATCGGATCACCCCCCTGGCCAGCCCCGGAATCTGCCTTGGGTTTCGTTTCTCACCTCTCAGAGTAATGGGTACCAAGGACGCCCGTGTGTGTGTGTGTGGGTGACAAGGACGTCAGTGGCACACAGTGAGTCACAAGTACCCCGGGGCACCTTGAGCTCGTCATCCTTGAAGTGGAGAGGCAGCTTGCGTAGGTTTAAATGTTGACTCTGACAGTTTTTGTTTTGTTTTGTTTTTTCTTTTTTAAGGTTTTAAGTAATCTCTACACCCTACGTGGGGCTCAAACTCCCAACCCCGAGCTCAAGAGTCCCACTGACTGAGCCAGCCAGGTGCCCCCGCTTTGTTCTGTTTTTGTGTAATGTCTATCTTTGATTTCCCAACGTCAAAATGGTGCAGTGGTAGCATGGGAGATGGGCTTTGTCAGATCCCCCCCACATAAATGCAGCCCGTTTTGCCACAAGAACAAAATTCTGCCACGTGCGGGCATCTCGCTTAATTCTCACCACCACACTCTGAGGGAGTGAATTATCTTCATTCACGGCTAGAAAAACAGAGAGGTTAAGTAACCTGCCCAACGTTACACAGCTGGGAACCGGCCAGAGGCAGAACCCGAACCGGCCGTCTGGGCTATTAAATTGCTGCGCTGCCTCTCGGGAACGCCTGGGTGGCTCCGTCGGTGAAGCATCCGACTTCGGCTCAGGTCATGACCTCTCGGTTGGTGAGTTCAAGCCCTGCGTGCGGGTCTGTGCTGAGAGCTCGGGGCCTGGAACCTGCTTTGGATTCTGTGTCTCCCTCCCTCTCTCTCTCTCTCTCTCAAAAATAAATACAGATTCAAAAAAAAATTGTTTTAATTGCTGCACAGGCAACTTCAGGCCTGACAAGCTGAGTGCGGCCTGCTGTGCCCCGGGGTCCTCGTGACTCGCTACACCCTCCTTGGTACACGCAGACGGTACATGGGGCACACGCTGGCATCCTTCCGAGAGGTGGGCAGGCCGGTCCTCCCCTTGCCTGCTTTCTCGGTGGCGGCTGAGCCTGGCTTCTGTGCTTTCTGGGGGAGATGGGGGGGGGAGCTGTGGGGTGAGATGGACCGATGGAGAAGGAGGCTTCTTGCTCTCTGGACTCAGGGGGAGGGAATCCTCGGTGGTGGAGAGGGGTGTACCCCGTGAGAACCAGATGAAGGAGGAAGACAGCAGCACACTGCTCACAGATTCAGCCAACAGGAAACAGTTGCTGGAGGAGAACCGGGCGGGCGTGCGGGCGTGTGGGGGCAGAGTGGTGCCGCCCTGCTCTGGAGGGTGGAAGGTGTGAGCTGACAGTGGATGGAAAAACAAGGCGGGGGGTGGGGGGGGGGTGGGGAAGGCTGCTTTGGCTCATTAGTCAACGGAGTCACAGCTGTGAGGGCTGACACAGGACACCCAGGGCACTTCGGATGGCACTGTGGCAAGGTCTGCACACGGCCGGTCCTGGTGGGGGGGGGGGGGGGGGAGCTGACACAGACACAGCCCATCCCTCTTACGTAGGGGGAGGGGGGCGCCCTCCCTCCTTCCCCAGCGGCTCTGGCTCAGTGCTGTGACAGGAGCAAGCCTGGTGGGCTTATGCACACACAGAGAAAGCAAGGAAGAAACCAGATAAATGCTCCCAGCAGCCTGGGGCCATTTAATTCCAACCAGGGGCTGGTTATTTCGGGCCTTTCCTAGAATTTCGGCCTCTCTTTCAACCCCTCCCATCAGAGCCAAAATCTACTGGCAGAACCTCTCCGATCGCCGCCGGACTCAGCAGAAATCACCGGGCTGTGAGCTTCTCACCGAGCTCACCTCCAGTCCGGTCAACAGCAAGGGCCTGGGAGAAGAAATCACTTTCCGAAAAGTAAAATGAGCTCTTACCTGCCCCAAACCCATCGTGAGTCAAGGTTGATTATTACCGGAGCTTTTCTTTTTTTTTTGGGGGGGGGGGGGGGGAGAAAGAGAGAGGAAGAAATCACCTCTTCTTCAGTCCTTTCCTGGGTCCCCTAATTTTCCCAGCCAGGCCTTGAGGTCAGCGAAATAATGGGCCTTTTGAAATTCCAACTGCTAGAATTTAAACAAATTCTGTCCTCCTCGAACATAATCACCAGCTGTGTAAACCACATGCCCCAAAAATAACGCGCACCCACCCTGACGGTTAACCGATGCACCCACATTCCCACTGCCGTGTTCCTCTGGGCCCAGACACCTGGTCTGGAGAGAGGCGAGAGCGGACCACCTTGTGTTCGGGTTACAGATGCCACCCGCGGAGCTCAGCCAGTCCGTGAGGATGAGCTGCTAAGATTTCATTAAGCAGAAAGCATCTCTCTTTTCAGACTGTCAAGTCACACGGGTGAGCGGTTAAGCAACTGTAAGGGAAGAAGGGAAAGGTTTCTTAAGGAGCATTTAAAAATGCAGAGCACGTTACCTGTAACACCGCCCAGGGCGCTCAATTAACTTGTACGCCCCACGTCAGCATCCAGGCTAGCTTTCCTGACCACCAGAATCCAAAAAGCTGGAGCTAGCAGGCACGGTGGCCATCACAGAGTCCAGCATCCCAGTTTATAGATGCGGCACCCAAGGCCTGGGGGTGTGGGACAAGGGCGTACGTCGAGGGAGGGGGCTCACTGCCCTACAGCTGGTTAGAGGCAGAAGCAGGGCGGTATCCCAGGTGTGCGCTGTCCAGCACGGGAGCCACTAGCCAGACGCAGCTACTCACATTTAAATCAATTAAAATGGAATAAAATAGGGGTGCCTGGGTGGCTCAGTCGGTTAAGCGTCCAACTTCGGCTCAGGTCACAATCTCGCGGTCCGTGAGTTCGAGCCCCGCGTCGGGCTCCGTGCTGACAGCTCAGAGCCCGGAGCCTGCTTAGGATTCTGTGTCTCCCTCTCTCTCTGCCCCTCCCCCTCTTGCTCAGTCGCTCTTGTTCTCTCTCAAAAATAAATGAACATTAAAAACAAAAATAAAATGGAATAAAAGATAAAATTCACGTCCTCATTTGCCTGCCCATGGCTCATGTGCTCAACAGACACATGGGGCCTGTGTTGGACAGGGCAGAACAGAACATTTCCATCATCACAGAAAGTTCTACTGGACGGTGCCACTTAGAATCACAAGACTCTCCAAGTTCTTTCACTCCTCCAGGGTCTGGGTCTCATTTTTACTGCAGGTTTCCACCCACGAAGCATCGTGAAATCGATTCAGTGGGACAGAGTCAGCTTTCCTTATCCATAATGAAATAGAAGAGAATAGAAAATATCATAGTGCATCATTTGCCAATGAAATACGGGTAATGCCAGGTAATTATTCAGTTGTATGCAATTTTATTGATACACATACACACATTATCTATATCTATGTATTCATAGTTGTATATCCACTCTGTCACAGTGTAAATGTATTCCTTCCTGCGGGTCAAAGTCAGAGAACATCGGGCCCTCTCATTATAGTGGGATCCTTGTCTCTAGATATTTAAGTATTTTTGCTCCCATTCCTCTTCCCCTTTTCCAGATGATTCAAATCACAAGACAGTGAGACGGAATGCTTGCTCCATAGCACCACACACGGGTTTTTCTCCAGACCTGACTTTCCTTGTGTGTTCTTCCCTATTTGTCTGTTTCCCAGCCAGGCAACTGGAAGGCTCAGACACTTGTCTAGGCTCCAGTGCCCGCACACATGAGCAGCAGCAGAGGGGAGGGCGGGCAGACAGACCCACTGAGCAAACACAGATTCTGTGGCTTGTGAAGTCTGGCTCTTCTACATGTATAGCAGAACCAAGACTTGTCAGAACATCAACAGCAAAGATTAAGAAACGCCCAGACGCCTGGGTGGCTCAGTCGGTTGAGCGTCCGACTTCAGCTCAGGTCATGATCTCCCAGTCCATGAGTTTGAGCCCCGCATCGGGCTCTGTGCTGACAGCTCAGGATTCTGGGTTCTGGGTCCCCCTCTGTTTATGCCCCCCCCCCCCCCCCGCTCGTGTTCTCTCTCTCTCTCTCTCTCTCCCTCAAAAATAAATAAAAATTAAAGAAAAAAATTAAGAAGTGCCCAGAAATCATTCTTATTCCCCTGGACCACAACCTCCTCTATTTCCAGCTATAGTCCTATAATTCACAGAGGTCAAAAAAACTGAAATACCCCCTCCCTGTGATGGTTAATTTTATGTGTTAATTCGGCTAGGCCATGGTACCCAGATATTTGGTCAAACATTATTCTAGATGTTTCTGTGAAAGTATTTGTTAGGTGGGACGAACCTTGAAATCAGCAGACTCTAAGCAAAACAGATTATTCTCCATAATGTGGCTGAGCCTCATCTAGTCAGTTAAAGGTCTTAACAGACAAAGACTGGTCTGCTCTAAAGAAGAGGGAATTCGGCCAGCAGACTGGTCTTTGAACTTGAACTACAACACTGACTCTTCCAGGGTCTGCAGCCTGCTGTCTGGCCCTGCAGATTTCAGATTTGCCAGCATCCAGCATCAACCACGGCACAAAACAATCTCTTAAAATAAATCTCTCTCTTTATACACGCACATCCCTCATTGGTTCCGTTTCTCTGGGAAAACAGACATTTCCCTGACTAACACACACTCATATTCTGTCCAAAAAAAGCCTCCTCATTGTTCAAGGCTCTCTCAAATACCACCTCGTCTATAAAACACCCCCTGATTTCCTCTGTTAGAATAATTTCCTCTGTTCTAATAAAGTTTGAGAATCACTGTGTTAAACAAAGCTCCTTAACTGTGAGGACCACTAAAATATACCAAAGCCCAGTGACCACCCTCAGAGACTGATGTCATTGGTCCGGGGTACAGCCTGGGCATCAGAATGTTCAAAACCTTCCCAGGGGTTCCTGATGGGCAGCCACATTGGAGAACCCCCATAAATGAACCCCTCATTGTTATAAGAGGAATCGAGAGAGCAAAGTCAAGGGACTGTGTCGGGCACAGAGCGAGTTAATATCAGGAACAGGACCCTACCAAGGTTTCCTGTGTCCCTGAACATGTTAATGAAAGAGAAAAAAGATCTATATGCATGATCAGCAAATTTAAAACGAAACCTGGGTCATCCAACACCCAGCTGACAAAGGACATTGTTGTCACACCAACTGTCTCCTTTGTAAAGAAGAACTGACAAGATTCTCTATGGATTGAAAGAGCCACTCAGTTTAGGCTGGATCTCAGGAACCCTTCCCATTTATAATGACCGTCAAGCACTGAAGCCCAATGTAAAATCAGTGCTGGGAAAGACAGGAGCCATCCCCACTGCCCGGTCTAGGGTGACCCAAAAACGTCCCATGCCAACAGAGACAACACCCCCACTGGCTTCTTCCTTTTGTACTGGTCCCCGATCTCTGCTTACATAACTTCTGTGAAAGGTACAAGATGCTCTATTACCACGCCTTCTTAGTGTCTTTGCCATATGGCATGGCTTCCCTAATCTGAGTTAGGAAGCAAATAGCTATTACCCTTCAAGACTCTGCCTGAGTGTTATCTTGATGCTGACCTGGTGAGGTCCACTCATCCTGCCGCCAGGGGTCACAAACAGTAACAACAGGCTTCCCTCCACTGCTCAGCCACGTCATGTGCTCTTTTAGCAAGGGTGATGACGAGTAGAGGGGCCCATCTTGGTACCAGCGTGGACGTCAGTTACTCAAGGATGACAGAGTGACATTCTCTCTTGTCCCCCTCCCTCTGGCCTCCTGTAAACTGCCCCCAGTACAATTTCAGGCGTGGAGTTGGTTGGGATGAACATCCCTTTGACACTGACATGAACATTCCTCTGACATGAATATCTCTACTGTTGCTGACAGTGCAAGAGTTCTTTTTGGGCAAAACTACATCTTTCCTTATTGCAACAGAGCACAATCTGCCTAATGAGGCATGGCAGAAAAAGCTAACCCCCAACACACACTGTGCCGATAAATTTGTGCCCAGAAATTATACTGAACTCCACAGAATTATCAGCTTGACAGCTGGTAGCAGCAACTACACATACAGATGTGTTCTCAGCAGTGACATTAACAGAAGAAAAAAAAAAAAACCATACCATCAAGGGCGCAATGCACATCAGCAGGCACACACACACACACACACACAGCTGGCAAAAAGCCTTCCCTTAAGCCACACCAATCATGCCACTTTGCCCCCAAGATAGGGTAAAACTGCTTCCTGGTATAAAGGAGAGCTATGTGTGTTTGTGAAATAGATTAAAAAAAAAAAAAGTCAAACTAAACAACAATCTGGCAACAACAGTAATAACACGGTGCTTAAAAACATTTACCAAACCAAATAATTCTGGCCAGTAAGTGCCAAGTTTTTAAGTAAGTTTTACTGGAGTAGACAGACAAGGTGGGAACGGGCAGGGACTCGTAAGTCGACTGTGGCACCTGCATTTTACAGTTAAGGAAACGAAGATCTAACAGGTGAGGTCACTTGCCCAAGGTCACACAGCTAATTCGCTGTGGTATCGGGGACAAGAACCACCTGTCCGGGATCCCAGGCCAAGACACCACCATCCCCACGGCCCAGAGGGTAGCTCCAGCAGACTGTAACGAATTTTCTGAAGCTGCTTCCCATGTATACCAGTGCAGGTCTGGCTAAGTAGAAAACTTCCCCCAAAGAAATGGGGAAATGTAAACGCAGCAAATACATCACTCCTATATTCCTTTGGAAGGCTGAAGCCGACAAAAGCATCACTCTCCACTCTGGGCCAAATTCAGAAGCCAGTGAGAAACGATGCTACCACACAGCCCTCTTCAGGGTTGTGTTTGGGTTTTGGCTGTACACGGTTAGAATTACAAATAAATTACCCTACAACCAAGAGAGGCTACGGCTCTCCCCAGATTCAGAGTCACATCCAATTATCCCCCTGAAAACCAGCAGAGCTCCTTGACCTTTATGTATCCACTTCCTACAAGATTGCTAATTTTCCCTTCGGCCAATGCTGGACAAAGTTTTGCTTCACCACAAATGTCTGCACGTGCCTGGGGAGAGCCGTCCCAGATAAAAAAAAAAAAAAAAAAAAAAAAATCACAGAAGGTAAGAATCAGTCACCCCCAACCAAACAATTTTCCCCCATGCTATTGTCTCTCTCTTTTTTTTTTTTTTTTGGCAAAATAAATTTATTTTTTCCATTAAAATCAAATTTGTTAAATTGACAATTTGGAGAGGAAAAACCACCCATAATCCCACAACCCCATAATAACCATCATTAGGATTTTGGCTTATTATCTGCCAGGCTTTTAATTTTCTGGGTGTGTATGTGCATGTGTGTGCTTCCAAAAAGCCAGCATCAGGATGTGGAAACATTTCTGCTTCTTTTTGTCTTTACGCACAATTATATCATAAAAACTCCCCATAAGGCTGCAGTCTTCCCACACCTAATTTCAATGTCTATTAAGTATTTAATCAGCTGTATTTGCCATCTTTACATAACTGTTCCCCCGCTGTGGAACGTCTGTGTTGGTTTCCAGTGTTTCAATAACATAAATCAGGCTTCGCTAAACATTACTGTGTATGCAGGTCTCTTCATAGTTATTATTTGAGGTTCCTTCCTTAGGACGGCTTTCCAGAAGTCAACCTTCCCCATTTGACTCCTTCTTGGAGAAACTCAGCGCCCCCAGTGAGTAAATATCTGATAAGATGAAAGGAACATTCTCTGGAGACCTAGGTTGGATTAGCAGTGTGAACACTGACAAGCCACTCCACCACTCCGAGGCTCGGTTTCCCTGGGGCATTGGGAGATAGGTCCCAGCAAGGCCTGTCACGGCGCTCTGCCCGCCAGAAGTGCCCCCCCGTTCTGCTACTCCACGCAGCCTACCAAGGACACAAATCACCCAGCCAGTCTCCCTCCTGCTTCTCTGCTTTTCACATCAGCTGCTCTGGAAAATGACTTACTGAAAGCCCGCCACGGGACCTGATTTATTTCAGCACGTGGGGGCTGTGCAGATCAAGTCCAAGGTGTGCAAAGCGAGCAGCGAAATCGGCTGTTCCTCCCCCTGTCGTCCTTGGCCCTGCTCTCTCAATCCAGGTCAGCCATGGAATAGTCCAGACCTCGCTGCATACCTGGGGGTGGTGACCATAAGGTACTGCGACAATAATAAACACACACAGGCCGGGACTTGGGGACTTCCCAGAAGCCAGGATATGGGGGAGGGTGTCAGTTTGTGTCTCCTGTCTTCCAGGACGGTAAGGAGGCTACTGTGCCCACGACCATGGGTCACATCCCTAGGGGACGTCTGCAGGTAAAAACACTGCCCTCGGCCCAGAGCAACCAGGATTTTACTCGCTACCAAGAAAGAAAGCCTCTGCCAGTTCAGCTAGGACGTGCCATCGACTGGAAGACAGATCTGTATTGTAGATGCGGAAGTGTGAAAACATGTGCCTTAGAATCAATGATACGTGACGTTTAACCCCTCTACACTTACGCTTCTCACTTCTAAGCTGGAGATGCTAACTGTCCACCTGGAAGGCTGGCTGTGGGGTGGGAATGAGAGGGCACTGAACTGCGCCTGACTCGGGTACGCAGTGAGGCTCGATAAAACGTCAGTTCCTCTGCCCATTTCGAAGTGATGGGAACCGATCCTGGAATTAAAAGGAAGGAAGGAAGGAAGGGAGGGAGGGAGGGAGGGAGGGAGGAAGGAAGGAAGGAAGGAAGGAAGGGAGGGAGGGAGGGAGGGAGGGAGGAAGGAAGGAAGGAAGGAAGAAAAAGGTACACCAGGTGGCTCAGTTGGTTAAGCGTCCGACTTTCGGCTCAGGTCATGATCTGAGGGTTGTGGGTTCATGTCCCGAGGCTGGCTGTGCACTAACACCGTGGAGCCTGCTTGGGATTCTCTCCCTCCCTCTCTCTCTGCCCCTTCCCCGCTCACACAAGCACTCTCTCCCTCTCTCAAGATACATAAATTTTTAAAAACAAACAAAAAGAAAAATAAATTAGAAAAAGAAAAAAAGGGTGAGGAGTAGTTTCTGGATAGAATATAAGCTCTTTCAGGGGAGCCTGGGTGGCTCAGTTAAGCATCCGACTTCGGCTCAGGTCATGATCTCACAGTCCGTGAGTTCGAGCCCCACATCGGGCTCTGGGCTGACGGCTCGGCTCGGCTCGGAGCCCGGAGCCTGCTTCGGATTCCGTGTCTCCCTCTCTCTCTGCCCCTCCCCCACGTGTAGTCTGTCTGTCTGTCTGTCTGTCTCTCTCTCAAACATAAATAAAACATTAAAAAGTTTAAAGAAAAAAGAATACAAGCTCGTTCACAGTGGACACCGTGTCTCGTACATGTCTGACCTCTCCTCACCCCCTCATGGTCCAGAATACTGCCGTACCCTTTGTAGGCACCCAACAAATGAGTGGTGGATGCAAATGCTGAACTGGTTTGAAAACTGATACCCAAGCAGGGAACTGTCGGCACAGGATGGGACCGGCGCAATCCCCCTGGCTTCCCCAGCACCTGGAAGTGACAGGCACGTCTGCCAGTATGGTCTTCACCATGGGGGTGCTGTGGGGGGCTGGAAAGGAGAAGAGCGAGTGTCAGCCGCTCGGTGCACATCCCCCACCCCACCCCCGCCGGAATCACCCCTGCAGGCAGCCTGTGGGTGGCGCCCAGTGGGTCGGATCCGCACCCACACGCAGCTGGGTCTCAGTTCCACAGACAAAGCAGCACAGAGGTACCCCTGGGCCTCCCGGGGAGAGCCAGCCTGCCTGTGTGTCCTAGATGTGAACGGCTGTGCACATGAAGTCAGACAGGCTGCGTCCCCAGGGGCTCTAAACCTGTCCCCCAGGACACTCTGAGAACAGTGCCATTCGGTGTAAACAAATGTCCCACGTGGGCGGTGCTAGGGGGAGCAGAAGTGTAGACAAACAGAACCATGCGGCACTCTTTTTTCCCTCCGTGTGTTTGCCTGCTGCGTTTTCCTCTCCTCGGGGGCCCCAGCACTACTGGAAAAGGAGAAGCGACAGGGCGGCAGAAAAAAATCGCACTTCACCGCCCACTTTGGATTATTCACATTCAGGCAGGTGAGGAGAGGGGCCGCGAACGGCACATTTCGGTAACAAGTCACCTCAAGTCCCCGCTTTGCCCTTGACCTCAGGCAAGCGACATTCTGTGGGGGGCACGGGGCACGCGTGTGCTCACGCCCCCTGCCAAGGCACACTCACCTCGCCCTCCACGCTCCAAATAGCTGGAATTTCGAGTCCCGGTGCCCCAAAGCAACGCTCAGGCAAACGGGTATTGCTTTGGGGGCGCCTGAGTGGCTCAGTCAGTGAAGAGTCCGGCTCTCAGTTTGGGCTCAGCTCATGATTTCACAGTGTGAAATTCGAGCCCTGCATCGGGCTCTGTGCTGACAGTGCAGAGCCTGCTTGGGATTCTCTCTCTCTCTCTCTCTCTCTCCCCCCCCCCCTCTGTCTGCCCCTCCCCTGCTCACTCTCTCTGTCTCTCTCTCAAAAATCAATAAATAAAACTTTTTTAAAAATTATTTTTAAATAATGGGTATTGCTTTCCCCCAGAGGGAGGGGGAGAAAATCACAATTATAATTAGAAAAAAGGAATTACCTATTCGATGAGGCTTTGTGTGTTAGCACTTCTTCAGCCTCTCCCCTCGGCTTCAGGGACAGACAGGGGTGCAGAGAGAGGAGGCACGCGGGCAGAACCCCCATCTCCCCTGGTGTGTTGGTGGGAGAAGAGGAAGCAACCTTCCCGTGAAGTCGGGGTTCTCCCCCAAAGCACACCCTCAGGAACTGGCTGCAAGTGTTCTCGGTTCTTGTGGGATCAAGGCACCTGTGACAAGTCCCTGCCCGCTGTGCTTCTCTCCTATGGGCTCCAGATTGGCTGAAAGGAGGGGGACCTCGAGTACCTGTGATGACCCCACAGTGAGGAGGGGTGTCATCCACCTGCTTACCCACTCCCAACATCTAATGGGGATTTTAGGAAACTTTCCACAGCCGGCACATCTCCATCTTGTTAATCATAGAGTCCTTACTGGGGCGCCTGGGAGGCTCAGTTGGTTAAGCGTTCGACTTCAGCTCAGGTCATGATCCCACGGTTTAAGTTCGAGCCCTAGGCCAGGCTCTGTGCTGACAGCTCAGAGCCTGGATCCTGCTTCGGATTCTGTGTCTCCCTCTCTCTTCTCTGCCCCTCCCCGACTCGTGCTGTGTCTTTCTTAAAAATAGACATTAAAAAAATTAAAAAAAAAATAATAATAGAGTCCTTACTAATAAATAGAGGAGGTCATGCCCACACCTCAAAGTTCTACGAATTACTCATGAGACCAAATGCACTGTGTAGACTATCGTCCTATTCCTGGGAGAAAAGGAAACACACCCAAAAGTTTGGATTTCTCAAGAATCCGCATCTAGATGAAGCATAAATGAGTGCTACGTTCGCCCCTGAATCCCCAGCCTCGATTCGCGCCATCCGACAGAACGTTTTCTACAATGATAGAAATGTTCTATGCTGCACTGCCCAACATGGAAGCCATCAGCCAGCCACATGGGACCTTCAAGGACTTGAAATGTGGCTAAGGCAACCGAGGAACTGAGCTGCCTATTTGATTTAGTTTCAATTTATGTACATGTAAAGAGCCACTTAAAAAAAAGAGAGAGCTACATACAAGGGTACAGCGAATGGCTAGTACATTTCAAAGCACGGATCTAGACAGTGCCTGGTATATAGCTGGTGCTCAATAAATACCTGCTCAAGGGAAGAGTGAATAGATAGTAAGTAGCTCACTGTAGTAAGTCCTGATAAAGCAGGATTCTCATGTTTATTGAGTATTCACTTTAAACAAATCCCTGATTAGAAATGGGAACACTCTTGCACTGTTGGTGGGAATGCAAACTGGTGCAGCTGCTCTGGAAAACAGTGTGGAAGTTCCTCAAAAAAATTAAAAATAGAACTACCCTATGACCCAGCAATTACACTGCTAGGAATTTACCCAGGGGATACGGGAGTGCTGATGCAGAGGGGCACATGTACCCCAATGTTTACAGCAGCGTGTTCAACAATAGCCAAGTTATGGAAAGAGCCCAAATGACCACCGACTGATGAATGGATAAAGAAGAGGTGGTTTATATACACAATGGAATACTACTTGGCAATGAGAAAGAATGAAATGTTGTCATTTGCAGCAATGTGGATGGAACTGGAAGGTATTATGCTGAGTGAAATAAGTCAGTCAGAGAAGGACAGATATCATATGTTTTCACTCATCTGTGGATCTTGAGAAACTGAACAGAAGACCATGGGGGAGGGGAAGGGAAAAAAAAGTTAGAGAGAGAGGGAGCCAAACCATAAGAGACTCCTAAAAACTGAGAATAAACTGAGGGTCGATGAGGGGTGGGAGGGAGGGGAGGGTGGGTGATGGGCATGGAGGAGGGCACCTGCTGGGATGAGCACTGGGTGTTGTAGGTAAGCCAATGTGACAATAAATTATGTTTAAAAACCAACCAACAAACAAATCCCTGATTAAGTCAGCAACCTTCAGAGTTAGGTACTTTGATTAACTCTGTTTTATAGATGAAGAACCAGAGGCTCAGAAGAGTTAAGTAGAGGGTCCGCGGCCACTCAGAGGGTGGCAAAACCAGGACTCAAGCCCAAGCAGAGTGACGGGCAGCCTCTTCAAACTGGTCAACTTCGCCCATGATAGAACAAGCATTCGGTGCCTCACTTTACTTTCTACAGGTTAACAGAAGATTCAACAGGCAACTCCTCCTTTTGAAATAAAGCAACAGAGATACAATGTGTCATACAGTGGGGGGTGGGGGGTTTAAAAGCCCAGCCAGTGCACTCAGCTAGCAAGGCTCAGTTGACTGACTACCAGACCCCGGGGCAAGAACTAACTACCCATCCCCCCCACTGTGGCCTTTCCCTAAAACCATCTCCCCCAACAGGGGTGCCTGGGTGGCTCAGTCAGTTAAGCATCCAACTCCGGCTCAGGTCATGATGTCACGGTTCATGAGTTCGAGCCCTGCGTCGGGCTCTGTGCTGACAGCTCGGAGCCTGGAGCCCGCTTCGGATTCTGTGTCTCCCTCCCTTTCTAACCCTCCCCTGCTCACACTCTGCTCTCAAAAGCTGAATAACGTTAGAAAAACATTATTTTCCTGAGGTTGACATGTGCGTCCACATATCATGCACGGAGTGTTCTTCTCCAAGGAGATTCCTTCATCCTTTCTCTTGTGGTGCATCACAGCCCCACCCCAGCACTGACCCCTGTACCAAAAGGGGTTCCCCTGTATCACACAGGGACACGCACAGACCCAGAAACTGAGCAGGCTCCCCCTGTCCTCACTGGACCCCACTCTCTACCAGAGTATGGCCCCCAACCCCATCACACAGGCAGCTTCTGTCTTTACAAGGTCTCTTGCTGAGGGGCGCCTGGGTGGCTCAGTCCGTTAAGCATCCAACTTCGGCTCAGGTCATGATCTCACGGTTCGTGGGTTCGAGCCCCGCATCGGGCTCTGTACTGACAGCTCAGAGCCCGGAGCCTGCTTCGGATTCTGTGTCTCCCTCTCTCTCTGCCCCTCCCCCACTCGCGCGCTGTCTCCCGGTCTCAAAAATAAATAAACATTAAAAAAAAAATTTTTAACAAGGTCTCTCGCTGAATGGATTTTTACAGCTCTTTTCACACCCCATGAGGCCGCCATTGTGTTCCTCTCGAGGGGGTTCTTTCCAATGATCCTGCAAGCTGTTCCCTTTGCCTACCCCAGAGCTGTGTCATCTGTGACTGTCACCGTTTGGAATTCAGGGGAGAGAAAGATATAAGTGGAACTTCCTGCTGATGTGGCGGGGGGGGGGGGGGGGAGCAGTCAATTTGCCGGCAAAGAAGAATTTTTTTAATTCTAGACGAGAACAATTTTTTTTTTTTGTTTTGGACATTTTTTTTTATTTAATTTTTTTTAATGTTTATTTATCTTTGCGAGAGAGCGCAAGGGGGAGAGGGGCAGAGAGAGAGGAAGACACAGAATCCAAAGCAGGCTCCAGGCTCCGAGCTGTCAGCACAGAGCCCAACACCGGGCTCGAACCCAAGAACCATGAGATCATGACCTGAGCCAAAGTTGGATGCTTAACGGACTGAGCCACCCAAGAGCCAGTGGGTAGCCACCCAGGAGCCAGTAAATTTTGGACATACTTAAACTACTCTTTGTCCTAAGTGGTCAGTCATACGAAACACAATTTTCCTCAGAGTGTTGTCCCAGAACCAGATGGTTCCTTGAAAAGGATTTTACTTCATAAAACCTTCTGTATCTTCCTTTTCAATTATTTAAATCCTACCCCCTCTTCTGGGTCCATAGAAGCCCCACCTCCTCCAAAAGGTCTTCCTGGACCCTCTCAGCTCTCAGAATTCCTCTTTCCTCAGCTTTCAGGCAGCATCCATTATCGGCAGGGCCACCTCCCTTGGGACCCAGGCTGCCTGAGGAGAAGGGCCCTGGGGACCAGCGTGGCCTGTCGTCACAGGCCCTGTTCATTTCCCTCTCTAACCTCAAACCCAAGTTCCCCACTCAGCAAAACCAAAGCTTGGCAGTGAACATTATCCAGCCTCTAGATCCAGCCCTTTTTGAAGAGAGCACAGCAGTAATTCAGCAGCTGTTAGAGGACGCTCCTTCCAGTCTCTCTCTGCTCTAAGTCTTTTATTCACACACATAGCACCTTTGGTGGGGGGAATTCTCTGGGTTTTTTCTCTGCTTTTTCTCCTTCGCGTTAGTACCCTTTGCGGATTGGCACTGGGGAGCTTCCCAGGTGGCTGACCCTTAACCCAACACTGACATTTGGGGGGTTATTCAGTTGCCTCAAGCAAACACTTCCCAGCCTCACAGTATCACAATTCACTCTATTTCATGATACATGTTATTGCATTGTTGCGTGTTTGCGTATGCTTCTCTTCGGTCAAGAGCAAAGACTGTATCTTACCATCTGAGGCACGGCTGGTGGGCTGGTGACAGCTAACAGAGTGCTATAGGCATCCAAAGACATTTATTAAAGAGAAATGAATGAAGAAGAGAAACATTCTGCAGACACTGGGCAGAATAGGCGACTGAAGGATCCTGGACCCCCTCAGATCACCTTCAAATTGGAAATCTGAACGTTCAGCGCAGGCGAGCCTGGGCGGTTCAGTAGGTTAAGCGTCCGACTCTTGATTTCGAGTCAGGTCATGATCTCATGGTTCGTGGGATCCAGCCCCGTGTTGGGCTCTGTGCTGACAGCGTGGAGCCTGCTTGGGATTCTCTCTCTGCTCCTCCCCCATTCATGTGTGCATGAGCGCATGCTCTCTCTCTCTTCTCTCTCTCTCTCAAAATAAACATTTAAAAAAATTTTTTTAATGTTTTTTTTTTTTATTTATTTTTGAAGGAGAGAGACAGAGCACGAGCGGGGGAGGAGCAGAGAGAGAGTGAGACACAGAATCAGAAGCAGGCTCCAGGCTCCGAGCCGTCAGCACAGAGCCCGACGCGGGGCTCGAACCCATGAACTGTGAGATCATGACCCAAGCCCAAGTCGGACGCTTAACTGACGGAGCCACCCGGGTGCCCCTCAAAATAAACACTTAAAAAAAAAAGGATTTTCAGCACATTATCAGGGCCTGGGGCAATGCTGGTGCCCCAGACATCAGCATCCGCTCACATGGCTGTCTTGCTTTTCTAAATAATGAACCATTTCCATGAATATCTGGCAAAGCTCATCTTAATTAGGTTGGAGAATTAGTTCAGCTGCATCTAGTTCCAAAATCAAGAAGAAAGGAAAGTATTCAAAAACCAAAAAATCTACCCCTAACTGAACAACACAACAAGATCCCAAAACCAATGCTTACAACTCAACAGTAAGAAGAAAATTCAATGTAAAACTGCTCAAGAGGGGCGCCTGGGTGGCGCAGTCGGTTAAGCGTCCGACTTCAGCCAGGTCACGATCTCGCGGTCCGTGAGTTCGAGCCCCGCGTCAGGCTCTGGGCTGATGGCTCGGAGCCTGGAGCCTGTTTCCGATTCTGTGTCTCCCTCTCTCTCTGCCCCTCCCCCGTTCATGCTCTGTCTCTCTCTGTCCCAAAAATAAATAAATAAAAAACGTTGAAAAAAAAAATTAAAAAAAAAAAACAAAAACTGCTCAAGAAATCTGAAGATACATGAGTGGCTAATAAGCACACAAGAAGTTGCTCAACATCAATACTCACTAGGGAAATGCGAATCAAAGTCATAATGCAATAGCTCTATGCACTATCATGGTTGTCCTCAAAAAGGCTGACAATACCAAGTGTTGGTGCTGGTGTAGAGGAATTAGAATACCCCTACATAGCTGGTGGGAATACAGAATAGTACATACGAGGCAAATATATACATAGCATACAACCCAGCAATTTCGCTCTTAGATATGTATCCAAGAGAAGTGAAAAAAGCCTGGGTCTACAAAAGACTTGCATGCAAATGTTCAAAGCAGCATTATTGATAATCGCTAAAAACTGGGGGCGCCTGGGTGGCTCAGGCAGTTAAGCGTCTGACTCTTCTTTTCAGATCAGGTCACGATCACGAGGTTGGTGAGTTCAAACCCCGCATCGCATCGGGCTCTGCACTGACCGTGCGGAACCTGCTTGGGACTCTCTCCCTCTCCCCTCTCTCTCCCCCTCTCCCCTCTCTCTCCCCCTCCCCAGCTCTTGCTCCTGTGCTCTCCCTCACAATAAATAAACTTTAAAAAAAAAATAGCTAAAAACTGGAAGCAGTACAAACATCCATCAGAGGGTGAATGGATGAACAAAATGTGGTATTTTACTCGAAGGTTACTAGGCAATAAGAAAAAGGAATGAATGTCTGATAGACGCAACGATGCGGATGAACATCAAAAAACATGCTAAGGGAAATAAGTCAGACACCAAAGACTACATACTACAGGACTTCATTTATGTGAAATTTCTAGAAGAAGCCAAATGACAGAGACAAAGCGTATCCCGGGTTGCCAGGGGGTTGGGGTGGGAATGGGGGCCAGCTGCAGACAGGCAGGAGGAAACGTGTGGGGATGTTGGAAGCGTTCTAAAATTTTTTGCACAATGGTATACGCTTACTAGAAATCATTGGCTCTCGATGGGTAACTCTCGTGATACATAAAGCTTATCTCAATAAAGCTATTTAAAAAAAGCAATGTGAAAGCTACATACCCATTTCACTGGGGCTTCAACACTCTACAGTTTCAGTTTATGGGCGTCATGCTAATTGAAAGAGCCTCTCGGTACCATGAAAGCCGTTGCAGTTGGAAATCAGAAATTTTAAAAACAATTCCTATCATTGTAAAGTTTTTTTTTTTCCTGCACTTTTTAATGCTCACGGGGCATTAACAATTCTCAAGGAAAGTTTAAACTCCAGGGCGTCCTAAGCTTGCTTAAACCTGAGAAGCCAGCTTCCCCAAAGCCTGGATGACAGAGGTAGAACTGGTCAGGGTCCCTGCGGCTCTCAGCATCAAGGGTTCTAAAGCCTTCCCGCCCCGCCTTGTTGGAGTCTAAACCAAAAAGATCTTTTGCCTTCAAAGTCTTCCCGTTCTAGAGGACAAAGCTCAGACAGTGCTCTCCTCGGGGCCCACACTCACCGGCTGAACTCAATGGAACAGCTTCAGCACCAAGGAGTCTTGCCAGATCCACATCGCCCAGCTCACCTGGCCAGGTGGACTGGATCCAGGCAAAATGTGTGTTCATCAGAGGGCTCCAGAGAAATAGAGCCAATATGGGGTGGGCGGGTAGATGGGGGGGGGGGGGGGGAGGAGAAAGGGAGAAGGGAAGGGGGAAGGATGTGGGGAAAGTGAGGGGGAAGAGTGGGCGAGAAGGGAGGGAATGGAAGAGGAGGGAGGGACTACGGGTCGGGGAGTGAGGGCAAGGCAGGTTTATTTTTAAGGAACTGGTTCATGCAATTATGGGGACCGGCAGGTCCCCAATTTGCAGGGCAGACTAGCAGGCTGGAGGCCTAGGGAAGAGTTTTGCAGCGTGAAGGCAGTCTGAAGGTAGAAATTTCTCTTCCCCAGGAAGCTTTATCCTTTTCCTGACTCCTTGGAGGCCCTACGCTCACCACAGTCCGCCTCTGGCACGTGCCAAGCAGAAGGTGCTCGGCCATCAAACCCCATGGAGCTGGTCAAGTCTATCCATTCTCCCATCACATATTTTACAAACACACACTCCCTGAACTTAATACTAATGACAAGGTTGGCATTGGGTCGTCACACATGTGTTTCTTCTGTCCGCTGTTTTACTGCGGTTATTATAAAAGCGGCAAGTGCTGAGCGTGTGTTTCAGCAACGTGGCTAAAGAACCCACGGTATCCAGAAACGTCTACGTTTGTAAAACCTTCACCCAAGTGTGTGTTCTTAGAATTAGCACCTTGAGGGAGTGGGGCCCAGCTCGGGACGCCCGCTTGTCGTCCCTCCACCCCCCCACTTCCCTGCAGTAGAGGGTCCCCCACGGCATTTCGTGATGGGTCCCCCATGTTACAAGATAACCTCCAAAAAGACCAGGCCAGGGGAAAGCATTAGACACAAGAGGGGACAAGGGGAAGTGGAGACCGGTGATAACTGCATTTGGGAGTCCTGGCCACCATATTTGGTGTTCTGTCCACCACATGGATGCAGGAAGGCAGAGAAAGGTGGTTTAAAGCAGGACAGGCGATGAGGCCAACACGTGGAGAGAAGCAGAGCACAAAAACGATAAAATTCCAGGAGTTCATAGTTGCCAGGCTCCTCCTGAGACCTGAGCTATGCCCCTGCCCCTGAGTTCCGTGGAGGACCCGGCATCCTTCTCGCAGGGGATGATGAATCTCCACAGGTGTGGTGAGTTCCTGGGAACACCATCAGCACCTTCTAGATCATGCATCTGTGAAGCAAGTACTGTATTCTCAGCAAATCCCACATGTGAAGCGTGGCTTATGCACGTTTCCTCTAAAAGAGGACAATAATAACTTTCAACTGTATTTTCCGAATCTAGCAGGAGGGAATCACCTCTTTGAAAAATATGATAAACAAATCTTCAAAAGTACCACTGGTCGGGGGCGCCTGGGTGGCTCAGTTGAGCGTCCGACTCCTGATTTCAGCTCAGGTCGTGATCCCAGGGTCGTGGGCTCAAGCTCCGCGTCGGGCTCTGTACTGAGCGTGGAGCCTGCCTGGGATTCTCTCTCGCTTTCCCTCTGCCCCTCTCCCCTGTTTGTGCTCCTGCTCTCTCATATTAAAAACAAACGAACAGGGGCGCCTGGGTGGCACAGTCGGTTGAGCGTCCGACTTCAGCCAGGTCACGATCTCGCGGTCCGGTCCATGAGTTCGAGCCCCGCGTCAGGCTCTGGGCTGATGGCTCGGAGCCTAGAGCCTGTTTCCGATTCTGTGTCTCCCTCTCTCTCTGCCCCTCCCCCGTTCATGCTCTGTCTCTCTCTGTCCCAAAAATAAATAAAAAACGTTGAAAAAAAAAATTAAAAAAAAACAAACGAACAAAAAAATTAAGTACCATTTGGAATAGGTTGAAGAATTGATCACATCAACAAGAAATAGAATAACATTTATTGAGTTTAGGCAGATAGCGGGTGGGGGGCGTGGGCTCTTTACACACCCCCTCTCATTTTGTCACACCAACCTTGTATGATTTTTTTTTTAATTTATTTGAGAGAGAGAGAGAGAGAGAGAGAGAGAGAAAGCGAGAGAGAGTCGGGGAGGGGCAGAGAGAGAGAGGGAGACACAGAATCTGAAGCAGGCTCCACACCCGACGTGGGGCTCAATCTCATGACCATGAGATCATGACCTGAGCTGAAATCAAGGGTTGGACGCTTATCCCACGGAGCCACTCAGGCGCCCCCATGATAATATCTTTAAATCCATCTTGTTGGCCAGAAACCTGAGGCTCGACAAGGATGGTTACACACTTGTGACCTGCCAACCTACCCTATCACCAGTTCTGCGAATCACAATGTTGTCTACAATGACAGGCCACGACGGCCCTCAATCAAAATATGTAACTAATTGCCTGTGTATTTCCTTCTTGGTGAAACCTTTAAAACAAGCTATTTACTTCCACCATTTTTTTTTTTTTTTTTTTTTTTTTTTATTCCTCCCTAGTTTCAGCATCAAAATGTCCAGTTTCTTCCTTTGGCTTTTTCTCATTTCCGTTTAATCTTCTGCAGAATCGTACATTTTTAAAGCCAGATATCATCAGCAAAATAATCACTCAACTGCACCTAATTTCAGTTAGATGGATTGAATTGGTGAACCTTGACTTTTCCTAACAGTACAGAGTCATTTCTGCCATGGTTAGACATAACGCCCCAGGGCGTCCTCGACCCTACAACAAACCCATAGACCCAAACCACGGCACTCAGTGCTGAGCGGGCAGAAACTCAAGAGAGAAGAGCACATTGCCTTTTCCACCCTGTGTTCAGAGAGGAAAACATCCCGAAGAGACTTCGAGGGGGGAGCTAGAAATGCGGCGTTTGCTGGGATTTCAGAATGATGACCTCCACGTGCAAAAATGATGTCTGATTATCTACAGCCGTAGCTCCGCGCGTGTGGCCATGACGACCATCCCCGTTTTCTGTCCCGGCAGCCCTTGTCCGCCTTGAGCAATTGCAGACACTATGACGCAGGGGTGGCAAAGGGCATGGAGCTGAGGACGCCAAACAAGTCCGGGCAAGATCCACGTGTAGCACCATCAAAGCTCAGAGAAACTCCACAACCTTCGTCACCATCCCAAAGGAGCCTCCCATCCCGCAGAGAGGCTTCCCCCAGCTCCAGAAACCGGGGCAGGGACCAGGAAAACAGAGGTCGTCGTGTTACACACAAAGGCACCAGATACTTTAACACCGTTTCCCCCCCCCCACCCCCAACCTGCTCGCCAGTTTAATTATTCACAGCCAGGTTGGTCTTGTTTTCCCAGAGGCACAGAGCCATCACATCTCTGTGTCCGGCTGTCCCAGCATCCACACCACCCGGCGGAGGGAGGCGGGGCTGGATAGAAACTCTGAATCTTGGGTCCCACCCTGGAATCTGCCTTTTGTTTGACAAGGGCTCCAGGCAGTGAGACCGCGTGTGAGTTTCTGGGAGACAGAAACTGGGCTACTGCGTGCAGGGCAAAGCATGGTTTACTGATGGACCCATCCTCTTTGTAACCTTTTGCCTTCCCCAAGCATCCATTCATTCATTAAAAAGGCATTCATTTGTCATTTAGCAAATATTTACAGGGTGCCTAGTAGGTGACTCAGCGCCTGGCACTGTCTAGGGGAGATAAGGCCACCCCGGAGAGCAAAGCAGTCGCAGGCTCTACCTCAAAGAACTTTCTTTCCACATGGGGAGATAAATACCAAATAAGAGAACTAGCAAGGGAAAGAGGTCATACGAACAGCAACAGCGCTACAAAGAACATAAAGAGGGTGCAGAGGGAGAACTGAGAAGTGGGGGAAAGAACTTTTGGTTGGAAGAGGAAGATCAGAAAGGCCTCTCTCTTGACATAACATCGGAGCTGAAACGTGAAGTCAGAACGAGCTAGCCATTCAGAGGAGTGAGGGAGAACCTTCCAGGCAGAGGGAAAAGCCAGTTTGCAAAGGCCCAGAGTCAGGAAAGAGGCTGGTGTGTTTGAGCAAAACGGCCCAAGGTGCTGGAGGGTAGTGAGCCGGGGAGAGTGGACAGTCACCAAGGAGGTGACAGGGATTACTAGGCAGGGCCACTCAGGCCAAGAAAGCTGAATGATACCCCAAGTGCCATAGGAGATAGCACTGAGAGATTCTGAGCAGGGAATGACACAGTGCCATCTATATATATAGACAGATAGGTGGCACTCGCCTATCGTATAGAGACTAGACTGGATAAGGAACAAGAGTGGACCTAGGGAGCCAGCGTGTGGCTCATTGCATACTCCAGGTGCAGCAGGGCAAGTTGGAGACAGGTTTTGACTGACCCCAAAGGCTGGCTGGGAGCTTGTGCTGATCTGGACACAAAAGGTGAGTGAGACCATCCCGGCGAGGAGGGGCAGGCTGGAACCTAGTTCAGAAGCCTTCAGGCACCTGGCAGGCAAGGAGCTTGCAGAGAGAGAGGCACACGAGGAAATGGACAAACAGCAGTGTCATTTTGGGCGCCGGTTAATTTGGCAACATCTTTGTTAAAGGAAATGAGCACATACTTTTTGACCAGCCGCTGGCATATTTGTCCTACAAGCACGTTCGTGGATGCGCAAAATGACACAGGTTCTAGGTTGTTCACTATGTGTTTGTATAAGCAAAAGATTGGGAATAACCCGAATGCTCAGTAATAGGGAACTGTTAAATAAATGTTGATTTATCCATATGATGAAATACTATGCAGCCAAAAATAGGAAAAAGGATACTTTCAGATGGTTTTTATATACATATATATGAATATGTACGTGTGTGTATCTTTTCAAGATTAACATTGTTGCATGACAAAAGTATATTAACAGTACGTATGGTATGGAATGTTACCAGCTACGTAAAAAAGGTTTTAGAATTTTTCACCCACATGTTTGCCACTACATACCCAGCCAGATCTTCAAAACTGGTAAGAGTGATTGCCTCCAGTTTGCTGCGATGCACTACGATCAGTTTGGGGAAAGATGGGGGGCATGTGGTGCTGAGACCACCGCAGGGTACATGAGGGGTGAGAGGGAGAAAGGGGGAGGCTTCCGGGAGGAGGTAACCCAAGGGCAGACTCTTCCAGGATGAACAGGCAACCCTCACAAGGCAGGTGTTCCAGACAGAGGCATGGACATATAATCAAACAGGGGTCCATTCAAGGGCACACTAGTAGTTTGGGGTTTAGCTAAAGCTCATGGGGTTCCAGAATAGCCAGCAGGATATGAGCCCGGGCAGGCTCACCCGAGGCCAGCTCTTGCCCGACATGCCAAGCACTTGGGACTCTTCCTAGAAGTGACGCAAGGGGGGCACAGTGACATGACCGAGTGTAAAGTTCTTCAAGGAAATTCTGGCAGCGGTGTGGACAATGGAGGCAGCGGCGAGGAGGGGCAGGCTGGAACCTAGTTCAGAAGCCCAGGTACGGAGCCAGTTCCTTCTCTGGAGGAAGCAATGATAGCGAAAAAGGAACAGATGTAAGAGGGAACTAATTCCATGGGTGGGAGAAACAGGAATAAAGGATAATTCTACAGTCTCACCCGAGCTACCACGATCTGAGAAAAGGAACTGAGGCAAAGAAGCAAGGTTAGGGGATGGAAGGGGGAAGAAAGGACTCCAGGGAGGCAGAATGGTGGTGTTCAAATCCCCAGCAGTATTCCCTTGAGCAATTCCACTCGGGTCTCTGGATTTTAGTTGCCTCACTTGTACAATGGGCACCACATCTATCTCAGAGGACCATTCTCATCATGAAATGAAACGTTTTCCATACTGCACCTACCATATTGCCCGGCACAGGGTAGGTATTTAATAAGGGGCAGCCCTGGGCACTGGAGAAACTGTACAAAAGAATGGCAGGAAAGTCTCTACAACAGAGAAATGCCTAGTTCACCAAAGCAGGGATTTCAAGGGAATTTTTAGAAATTAAAGGAGGATGTATGTGATTCTATTTTTTTAAGGTTATTTATTTTGAGAGGGAGAGAGAGAGAGAGAGAGGGAGAGACAGAGAGAATCCCAAGCAGGCTCACACTGTCAGTGCAGAGCCCGATGCAGAACTCGAACTCACAAACCCTGAGATCACGACCTGAGCCAAAACCAAGAGTCAGACACTTAACCGACTGAGCCACCCAAGTGCCCCTGTGATTCTACTGATTCCAAGTGTCATTCCTCGATGGTCCCCAGACCAAACCCTTACCTTGACAGGCCTGAGACCAGTTATGAGTATGGATAGACGGCCACAGACCACTGGCCACTGCTGGGCCAGCAACTCAAAGCCCTAGCCTTTGCCAAAAGAAGGCCAATTCACTAGGACCCGTCAAAACCGGCTTGTTTCTTTTTTTTTAACGTTTTTTTGTTTTTTGTTTTTATTTTTGAGACAGGGAGAGACAGAGCATGAACAGGGGAGGGTCAGAGAGAGGGAGACACAGAATCTGAAACAGGCTCCAGGCTCTGAGCTGTCAGCACAGAGCCCGACGTGGGGCTCGAACCCACGGACCGCGAGATCATGACCTGAGCCGAAGTCGGCCGCTCAACCGACTGAGCCACCCAGGCGCCCCAAAACCGGCTTGTTTCAATTCCGGGCAAACTCTAGCATCTATAAACCCCAACGGCCAAACCAGGCCTCTAACTGTCTGGGGTGTTTCACTTCCTGTGTTGTATGTGCTGAACCTCTAACCATGACAGCAAAGCATACCAAGATGACCACCGGGCTGCATATTTGCAGGTACATCGTCCACGGGAGTGGCCGGGGGATTTTCCAGGAGAGATGATGTGGGGCATGAGACCAACATCCGGCCACATCTAAAGTTGATGCCCCCCTTCATTTTCGATAATCACAACCTATCTCAAGTTACCTGCAAAATCAGGAGTTAAAAAAAGAAAAAAAGCTCAAAACTTCCTACAAAACATATACACAAAACCCTATTCCTTAGTCATGCTTATTAAACTAAGTCTGTTTCTGAAGCCTCTTTGCTTGGCTTTGAAGCGGTAACTCATGTTAATCTTGCCAAGGGAAAAAAAGAAGTCACGGGGATTATTGCAAATAAGAACAGAAGTATCCAGAAATGTATAAGGTGCACCCCTCCTCTCCGACCAAATGCTCTTTGGGCTGAAGTACAAGAGTTGGTCAGGAAACAGGGACATCCTTGTCCCCCAAATTGCCACTCTCCTGGTGATACGCCTTAGGGGTGCTGACCGACAGGGCTGCGTTGCCATAGTGGGGAGAAGCGATGTTACAAGGTCTGATATGACCAGGCATAAGCTCTTCAGTAGAAACCTAGTGGATACCAACTGTCCTAATAGGTTCAGGCCACAGGAGGGTTATGACCTATTTGATAACGCACAGACCCACTGTAAGCACAGAGGTCAGCTATCCCACATATATGACACCAGACAGAAAAGAGAGCCCAGAACCCAAGGACATTCAAGTCAAGGCCAAAGAAAAATAAACAAAGGTCAGAAACCTAATCAAATTGACATGAAAACGGACAGGCTTGGGCAGCCTCCTCAGGAATTCGATCAGATGTCCCGTCTGAGTCCAGAGCAGAATGGCCTAATTTTTTTTTTAAAAAAATGGTTTTCTAGGAAGAAAGAGTTCTACCTTCCGGTCATAGGTCTCTGCAGTTAATTAAAATATACGTACATTTCATCTACCTTTAATCCGCGCCCATTAAAACGTAAAAATAAAACACGCCTTCCCAGATTACATAAATTACCATGGACTTCTGGGTACTGTCCCTGCCCTTCCCTTGAAACACTTCTTTAATGTTGCGTCCTGGGCCATAAGCTTGGTCTCTTTCCTCATCAATAAAAATTCCAACTTTCAAGGGCCGGCGGTACACTTTCTGGGCGGGTTCCAGAGGCAGGGATACTGCTGGGATCGTCTTAGGTACGTGTGAGGACTGCCAGTGGACAAAATTACGCTTCTTTTTCCCCTGGGCACGGCAAAGCTGCGGCAGCTCTGTGCTCGGAGATTGTTCAGACTGCCTGGGTTATACAGGTGGGGGGACCGGATGGCCAGGGGCGGTGAGCCAGTTCCCAGCCTCCCTGCCCACGTCAGACCTGAGAACTTTCCCCACGGTTATTAAGGAGGGACTAGTACATGCTCCCACGTGAAAGGGGCTGCGCGGGGCCTTTTCCCACACAAAGCACCCATGCCTCTGGAACGGCTGCGTTCGTCCCCTAAAAATTCAAGACCTATCATTCCAAACCCACGCAGAAGGCAGCTCCTGAGCTGCCACGCTCGACACTTAAATCCCCCTGGTTTTATCAAACCGGTCGTCACTAACCCACGACCTCCTGGAAGACGTCCCCATAAATCCCTCTCCCCCCGCCCCATCTAACCACTCCCGCCGTCCTCGCTTACAGCCAAGACTTAGTAATTCCAGCTGATCGTCAAATTCTAACCTCACACCAAACTAACAGCAGAAAGAAGCAAGCTGGCCGGGCAGGACGTCACAGCTGCTCCGGATCAGGCAGTCTCCCGCCCTCAGGAAAACCAGACACACGTGTGGGGCCCTTGTTTCGGGTGTTCCCGGGCGCGCACTCGCCTCTCCCAGGCGCGCACCCACGCACACACTCGGGGCACTACAGACACAGCTGGGGACTGAGTTTCCTCTCCCTCCGAGCAGCCCATGCCCAGTCCTCGGCATCCGATCCGCCTGGTCGACATCCCGGGAACACACGCCTCCTCCAGCCTCCGCGCCACACACGTGGGAAGGCGCGTCCAGGTGGTGCCAGAAGGGAGGAGAGAAGCGCAGAGGCTGGGAAGGCCGGGGATGAGGAAGGAGGGAGCTCCGAGTGGCCTGTGGCATCTCAGGTCCCCGGGCCGGCGTAGATGCCTCGTAAGCCTCGGGGATGAAGAGGGGGCGAGAGAAGAGCAGCAGGGAAGGAAGGAAGGCTGCAGGGGAGGGGGGAGGGGGGAGGGGGTCGCTCACCCAGGGTTTTGACAGCGATCTGCCTGGTGAGGGGCGGCGGCAGGTTGATGCACACCAAGTCCACGTCCTGATGCAGCAGCACCTCGTCAATGCGGCTGGTGTAGAAGGGGACGCTCATCTCCTTGGCCAGCTCCTCCGCTTCCTCCTGCGTGCGGCCCCACAGCGCCTTCACCGCGAAGCCCTCGTCTTTCAGCAGCGGGATGATGACACGGGCCGTGAGGCTGGTGCCGAACACGCCCACCCCGGGAAGCATGGCTGCTCCGGTCCGCCGGGTTCTGCTTCAGCTCAGATCTCCAGTCCCACAGGCTCACACACCCCCGTGTAGCCAGTCCTGCGCCCGGCTCGCCGCGGTGCGCCAGCAGCCCGTGCACCGGGCAAGGCGCCCGGGTGCCGAGAGCGCACCGAGCTGCAGGCGGAGCAGGCTCGGGGCGCCTCAGTGCGGCGTCTGCTGCAGTGTCCGCCACGCGGGGCTCCCGTCCCTCCCGGGGGCGGCGGCAGGGACCCCCCCGGGGCGCCCGAGGCCCCGAAGCCCCGCGGAGCCCCGGCTCAGGCAGCGCCCCCGCCGCAGCGCCGGCCGGCTCCGCGAGCCCCGCCGAGGCCGCCCCATGGCCGGCTCATCCCCGCGCCCGCGCCGCCGCAGCCCGGGACCCGCTCTCTCCCGCGTGCTTTCCGCAGCCGGCGAGTCGCACACCCTGCCCGAGCACGGACCGGCGCGGCTGCGGGGTCCCCCTCTCTCCCCCGCCCTCGGCTCCGAATGAAATAATCCAGCGGCCACCAGGAGGCCGGCTAAGCGCGCGGCTCGCAGGGCGCCGGACGCGGATCTCGAGCTGCAGCGCGGCGCCGACGGCCACGACCCGGCGCCAGCCTTCTCATTCTGCTGCCATGTTCGCTCGCAGCGCGGCTCGGGCGGCCTCGGCCCCAGGCCGGCTCGGGCTCCGGGATCCCGCGGGGACGAGGGCGGAGTTGGGGAGTTTGGCTGTCAGCAGCCGGGTGTCGCCGCGCCGCCCCCGCCGCAGCGCCGCGCGCCATTGGCCGCCGCGCGCCGCCCCCGCCCCCGCCGCCCCGGGCTCCCGGAGCGCGCCGCGCGGGGCCCAGGAACCCAGCCCGGCTCCTCCCCCGCCCCGCCCCGCCCCGCCCCGCCCCGCGCGCCTCGGGCCCCTTCGCCGCTTCCCTTTCTTCGCCCTCACCTCCTCCCTCCCTCCTCGCCTCTTCCCAAACCCCGCCCCAAGCGGGCCAATAAATCCACCGGCGCGGGCGCGCCCTGATGGGCTAGGTGTGCGTCCCTGGGAGGAGGAGCGCGGGGGACCCAGCGAGATGTGAGCGACGGAGCGGGAGCGAAGCCTATATGCCCAGAACACACTAGGGAAGCTTTCCAGGCATTCTCTCTGAATCCTCGCGCTAACCTTAAGGTTATTGGAAACCCACTTAACTGGTGATGTAATTGAGTCCTGGGAAGGGTAAGTGACTCGCGCAAGGTCACACCACAATAGGTGAGCAGCGGGCCTGCCATTGGAATCCAGGCTAGGCTCCAGAGTTTGGGCTGCGGGCTGGAGAGTTCTCTCTCCTTCTAAGAGGTCTCGCTCCAGTCGCGCGCCACCCCTGCCGCCGCGCGCGCAAGGTCCTGTAGCCTTCCTCCTCCCAGTCATCTTAACAAAAGCTCTGCTTTCCCCCGCGAGGCCAGCCCCTGCTATGTGAGGGGTCCCCGGAGTGGCTGCTGCACGTGTGTCCACGTCTGGGTTCCGAGAAGAAGAGGACGCCCTGGCCAGAAGCTAGGCCAGTTGCTTGGCTTCGAGCTTTGGCTTCTTTGGCAGCTTCCCGTGGCCTCTACTCGCTGGTCTCTCCCCCACCCTCACCCTCTGCTCCTTTGGAGGAAGGGGGGCCGACTAAAGTTGGCTCTGCGTCCCTGGAGCCCAGGGAATCCTGCGCCTGTCTGGTTTCCCATATCCTCCACACGGATCACACTGGCATGTGTGTAGTAAGCACTCAATAAACATTTGCTAAACAAATGAATGAATATTCACCGAATGTCCGCTACGTGTCCACTTGGTGCTGGGATGCGTGACCCAAAGCTGAAAGGGACCTGGCTTCTAGCTCCAAGTCCCTTGAGAGGTCAGGGGTCCTGTTCCTCTCTTGTCTTCAGCATTCAGCTCAATGTGGCACACGGTCTGCTTCAACGCAGGAGCGGAAAACGTGATACTTGCAAGCGTTTGAAGCAACTTGTAACAATCAGGCGAGCAACTTGTGGCAATCGGGCAGGCGCGTGGAGAGAGCAGGATACCAGAAAAGCTCGTGTGTTGCAATGAGGGGGGAGGTGGCTGACCTCAGGGCGTTAGAAGAAAGGCACAGAGGACACTGAGTGCTCTGAGTGGCTGCCAACGGCCTGGGAAGGTCTGAGACAAAAGGAGTATTGCCATCAGTACTGACAGGCTGCTTTTGAGCAGAGGTTTTGTAAGAACCAAGGCAGGAACGCCTACCAGAGTAAGGGGTGCAGGCAATGGGGTCAGACACGAGGCACCATCTCGGCACACAAGAGGCCAGGTCATAGGTCAGGGATGGCAACGGCTCATCCAGAGCAGGGGGGTGTGGAGCTTGGCATGGGGGTTGGAAGCAGAGACAGAGCACCTGGGGTTGACTCTTGGTTCTGCCATTTACCAGCCATGGGGCCTTAAGCGGATTACTCTATCTTTTGGTGCCACGGTTACGTTCCGTGTGTTAAATCGGGGTAACAATGGCATATACAAAGAGTTTTGGAGGATTATCAAATCCTTAGAATAGTGCCTGGCACATAGTAAGCTCTAGATAAACGTTAAATACATATGGTAAATAAACATGGAGGGGGGTCTGTTACCAAAGTCATGCTTGATACGAGAGACAGCTGTCCAAGGGCAGCAGTATCTAGCCAGTAAGAGAGAATTTTGTTTGTGTTCTTTTCTTTATTTTTTTAATGTTTTATTTGTTTTTGAGAGACAGAGTGCGAGCCGGGGAGGGGCAGAGAGAGAGAGGGAGACACAGAATCCGAAGCAGGCTCCAGGCTCCGAGCTGTGGGCACAGAGCCCGCTGGGGGGAGGGGATCCCACGAATCGCGAGATCATGACCTGAGCCGAAATCGAGAGTTGGATGCTTAATCAAATGAGACACCCGGTGCCCCTGCTTGTGTTCTTTTAAAGGGGACTGTACCCATAGCTGCAGTGTGAATAAAATAAACCTTACTTCTGTGTAATATCAAAAGAAATTGACCACAAGTGTATAAAACAGACATCATCCCCATTTCATAGAAGACAAAACAATCCTGGCAGCATCTCAGACTGAGGGATCTAAAACAGAAGGCTTCACTTCCAACCTCCCCCCCCCACCCCTCCCCCCATCACCCCCATCTTAACAAGTGGCACCACCAGCCCACAGCTGGCCAAAATCCTTGGAGGCGGCCAGGGCTCCTTTCTCGTACACTCTACAGTTGAGCATCACCAGGTCCTCAGCTTTCAAAATGCATCCAGAGTCTGACAGCTTCTCTGCCGGGTGGGGACCTGGGGTCCCTGTCATCACTGCCCGGACCAGAACATTCACCTCCCCGCTGGTCTACCTCCTGGCTCCTTTTGTACTTCCCCAGTCTGTATTCTCCACTCAGCAGCCAGAGTGAATCTTTAAAAGGTAAGTCCAGTCACGTCCCATCAGACTTGACGCCTAGCAGTGAATAAACCCCAAATTCCCCAGGATGTCCTGAAAAGCTCCTCCTGAGCCAACCCTCTGCCTCGCACATCTCTCCGCCTCCAGCCCTCCACCCCACCGCCTGTACTCCAGCACACTGGCCTCCTCGCTGTGCACTCTACCCACAGAGCCCCTTCTTGACTCAGGGCCCTTGCACTTGCTGTTTCCTCCACACGCCCCCTTACACACACACACACACACACACACACACCCCTTCCACCCCCATGTATCCACCTGGCTCACTCTCCTCACTCTACTCCGGTCTCTGCTCAGATATCACTTCCTTACACGGCTTTGCCCAACCATCCTGGCTAAAATGACATTTTGTCACATTTCCTCCCTGTGTCTGGCTTTGTTTTTCTTCATAGCTCCCCTCACCGCCTTGCAACATGTAATATACCTGTTTATCTGTTTATCATCCTTTTGCCTCCACAGATTAGAAACTCATGGAGGTCAGAAGTTTGTGTGAATGCCCAGCGCCCAAAATTGTATCTGGCGCCTGTTAGACACTCAATATGCATTTGTTGAACAAATCCTTAGATGTCCTTCTACCCACCGTGTTTTATTACGAAGTTCTGCACGAGTTAATGTTTATAAACTCCTTAGAACTATGCCAAGTGCCGTGTGCAAGAACGATTTAGGCCCCGGAGGAGCAAGGCTGAGTATGGCAGGGCCCCCGCCTTCAGGTTACTCATGCCTGGTGGCCTGTTGATACGAACTGACAATGGCAATGTAGCGTGACTCACACCATGGTAGGAACCTGCGGGGGGTGATCTGGGAGTGGAGGAAGCCTTCCAAGACTTGTAGCCAGAGGACACAACTAGACTCAGGTTTTGAAGGACTTGCTGGAGTTAGCTGGAATAAAGGGGAGAATATTCTAGACTGGGGGAGGCTAAAAATAGGCTAACTCAAGGGGTGCCTGGGTGGCTCAGTTGGTTAAGTGTCCAACTCCTTATCTCATGGTTCATGAGTTCGAGCCTCACATCGGGCTCTGCAATGACAGCACAAAGCCTGCTTGGGATTCTCTTTCTTTCCCCCTTCCCAACTCTCATGTGTTCGTTCTCTCTCTCTCTCTCTCTCTCTCTCCCTCTCAAAAATAAAATAAACAGGGGCGCCTGGGTGGCTCAGTCGGTTAAGTGTTCGACTTCAGCTCAGGTCACGATCTCGCGGTCCGTGAGTTCGAGCCCCACGTCAGGCTCTGGGCTGACAGCTCAGAGCCTGGAGCCTGCTTCAGATTCTGTGTCTCCTTCTATCTCTGCCCCTCTCCTGCTCATACTCTGTCTCTCTCTGTCTCAAAAATAAAAATAAATAAAAACATTTAAAAAATAAAATAAAATAAATAAACTTTAAAAATAGGCTAACTCAAGTTGGAAGCGTTTGCGTGGAAGAGGCTAGGACATGAGGGACGGTGGCCCAAAGACTTAAAGCAGACAGTGAACAATCAGATTGGAATTTTAAAGATTAAAAAAAAAATTTTTTTTAATGTAATGTCCCAAGGTGGGACTCGAACTCATAACCCTGAGATCAAGAGTCACATGCTCTACCAACCGAGCCAGCCAGGTGCCCCACATTGGCCTTTTACAACCATTACTCAGGCTCCGTTATGGAGGCAAATTGCAAGAGGGCATACCACACGCAGCCCCACAAGGAGCCCACCGCAATACCCCGAGTGTGAAGGGAAACTCAGGCATGGGAATGAAAATGCAGGCACAGGTACATGATAAAGCAGGGCACTCTGCTATGACAAGATGGAGTCTCCCAGGCCTTGCAACTAATTGGACGTGCAAGGGGGGTGAGGAGGAGTTGGGGTGACTTCCCAGGTTGGAGTAGGTGGAGAAGCCGAGTGTCCATCTGTGTCTCACCCGGTTCACGGTACCGGGCAGGGGAGGATTGCTCTTAGCACACATCGATCCCGAGCTTCTGATAACATGGACCTTTGCACCCCAGTGCTTTTGCACATGATACCCTCACAAACATCTGGTGTTTATTCTTCATGTTCTTTGTGCGAGACCCTCTTAAACCTGGATCCTGAATCCCAACACAAGCCGACGTTCTGACCTTTTAAACAGTTCTGAAAATAAGCCTAAAATTTTCTCTCCCCTCATTCCACGATTTATCTGCCAATCTCTACTGTTTGCATTTGGGTAAAGAGTTTAGGCCCATTTTCATGTCATTTAAGATGAGTGTCATGTGACTCCAAAAAGAACATTCTAAACCTTTCTTTAGAAATAAGAATAGTGTGGGGGCACCTGGGGGACTCAGTCAGTTACATGTCCAACTTCGGTTCAGGTCATGATCCCACGGTTAGTGAGTTCGAGCCCCACATCAGGCTCTGTGCTGACAGCTCAGAGCCTGGAGCCTGCTTCAGATTCTGTGTCTCCCTCTCTCTGTGTGTCCCTTCCCCGCCTGTGCTCTCTCTCTCTATCAAAAGTAAGTAAACATTTAAAATGTTTTTTTAAAAAAGAAATAAAAAATAAAAATAGTGTGTGGGGCACCTGGGTGGCTCAGTGGGTCAAGCATCTGACTCTTGATTTTGGCCCCGGTCATGATCCCAGGATCATGGGATTGAGCCCTGCATCAGGTTCCATGCTGATCATGGAACCTATTTAAATAATCTCTCTCTTTCCCTCTGCCCCTCTACCCTGCTCTCTCTCTCTCTCTCTCTCTCTCTCAAAATAAGAAGAAAAAAGAAATAAAAATAGTGGGGATTCATTTTTCTATTCATAGCCCTAGGATGATGATAAAATGGAATTTCTTCTCATATTAATTTAGTCTAATGATAATTTTAAATATTTTCATTGTACAAGTCACTGACACAGATTACAGAAATTTCAGAAATAAAAGGAATTCTACCTTAATCTCTCCAGCTTTACACAGCCACTGTAAATAATTTGGTTTATTCGCTTCCGCAATTTTAGAAATATTTTATTGTTTTAATGAAAAATAAAAGAGAAAGTCTTGCTATCTAGCTAGATTTGTTTATTCTTTTTGATACAGAGTAGAAATAAGTTTTGATCGTTTTTAGCTGAGAACCCATAAATGTCCAATAGCCTTATAAATCTTAATATTTGTAGAACAAAATACTTTTGCTCTTGGTAGAAACCTAGCTTTGCCAAATGCCTTGCTGGAGATCCTGGGATTCTACTAAACATTTCTAATATGGAAAGTGCTGAAATTTATTCCTGGACTTGTCATTAGTAGAGTTTTAAAAGTACCCATTCAACATTGGGTACAAAAGGCTGGGTGGCTCAGTCTTTTGAGTGAGTGACTCTTGATCTGGGCTCAGGTCAGATCTCAGGGTTGCTGGGGTGGAGCCCCATGTCTGGCTCTGCATTGACAGCAGGGAGCCTGCTTGGGATTCTCCCTCTCTCTCTCTTTGCCCCTCCCCTGCACGCGCTCTCTCTCAAAATAAATAAACTTAAAAAAATAACTACCGTTTATTGAGTGCTTGCCATACATGAGCCACTAGGCTAAGCCCTTGGCATGTATTTACTCCTTGCAGCTCTTGCTGGTAAGTACCATTATCCCCACTATACAAATAAAGAAACCGCTACCTAAAAAAAGTTAACTTGCCTAAGGTAGGTCATGAAGGCATGCGTTTGACTGAAATCACCAGACTCCAAACTCACAGGGTTATTACCACTGAGCCCTTGAACTTACGTTAGATACCACAGCCTCTGTTTCCCCCCTGACAACAGGGCACCGGGCCCTCTAAAGAGAAACACACTTACATTTCTCCCCTATGTCTTTCTCTCCTTCCCCTAGCAAAGGCCAACAGGCTGCCTGAGGAGGGGTTCCCTACAGCTGTGTCCAGGACAGAAAAATCAGTGTGGTACCTGTGCTGTTGCTCCTGGGGACAGGGACATGGGACAGGATTGCCCACCAGCATCTCTCCCCTGGACTCCTAAGAGGCCCGACCCTCACGCTGTCGCTGCCTCCCACCTGTAAGTAATCAGAACTTTGAAAAGCATTAGCCATTACTTCAATAATTAAAACATATTTTTTAAACGTAAAAATTGTATGTCAAATATACCTCAATAATAAAAAGAATTTGAAATACATATCAAGACAAAAATAAATAGAAATAAGACCACTGGCCATCTGGATTAAAACCCTCTGCTGCTTTCCTCCGGCACCTGCAATACTAGCCTAAGGCCCTCGCTATGGCCTCGAAGGCGCTCGGCTCAGTCCCTCTGTCCCAGGAATCGGATTCTTGGGCCCGGCAGGGATAGAAACGAGGCCAGACCTAAAAATCAAAGACACAGGGAAGGCTTTATTGGGGTCACAGATGGAGATAAAGGAAGACACGGCAGCAACAGAGAGGAAGTCCTGCTTCCATACAGACAGTTCTTGTCCAGGGTCCCTCTCTGGTGCAATAGGCTAACGAGGGGGGGAGGGGGGGAGAGACCTCATTCTGATTGGCTAGAAGGACCTCGTCCTGATTGGTCGATATTGGCAGGCAACTCAGGCAGCTCATTGGTGTTTTTCCCAGCCTGAGTCTTCTGGGGTTTTGTTTTTTGTTTGTTTGTTTTTTTGTTTTTTTTAATGTTTTTATTTATTTTTGAGACACAGAGAGACAGAGCATGAGCAGGGGAGGGGCAGAGAGAGAGGGAGGCACAGAATCCGAAGCAGGCTCCAGGCTCCGAGCTTTTCAGCACCGAGCCCCATGCGGGGCTTGAACCCACCAACCGTGAGATCATGACTTGAGCTGAAGCCGGAGGCTTAACAGCCTAAGCCACCCAGGCGCCCCCAAAGAGTCTTCTGTTTTAAGTCTGGCTTGTCTGTGGGGCCGCATCCTGGTCACATCCTGCTTCTGTTCTGTAAGAGAAGACGTTGAAACAATAGCCGCTCGCAAAAAGTGCCCCGGGTGCATAATATTTTTTTAAATGTTTATTTACTTTTGAGAGAGAGAGATAGAGGTGTGAGCGGGAGAAGAGCAGAGAGAGAGAGAGAGAGAGAGAGGGAGACATAGAATGTGAAGCAGCCTCCAGGCCCCACGTGGGGCCTGAACTCAGGGACTTCGAGATCACGACCTGAGCTGAAGTCAGACGCTTAACCTCCTGAGCCACCCAGGCACCCCAAGGTGCATAATCTTTTTAACCTGGGGCCTGTTTCTATGGTCCCTAACTGTTTCCCCTTCACCTCCTTTGTCATCCTTGAGCTGTCAGTTCTGTGTCAGTGACACTGGTGCCTTCTGATTCCTCCTCAGTCTCGCCTGGTTCTCTCCAGCCTCCAGACGTCTGCACTTTCTGTTCCCTCTGCGAGCAATGTTGTTCTTCAGCCCTTCATTCACCTGTTGGCTTGTTCACAGCCTCTGGGGCTCAACTGGCAAATCGCATCTCCCCCACCATATCCCGGTAGCTATTCTCTCCAACCCCCGCTGGCTACTCTCCAACACACCCCTGTTAATTCCACCTTCAGCACTTAACTCGCTTTCTTGACCATTGCCTGCCTCCCCTGGCTGGGACATAAGCTCCTTGGGCCCCGGGTTCTTGTTGGTCTCATTCATCGCTTTATCTCCCCAGCCCAAAACAGTACTTAGTACCTCACTGATACACCATAAATCCTCGTTGAAAGAATAAGCTAATCATCTAGGCGGTAAAACACTTTCTAATGTCGTGCAGTGGAATGGGAAAATGCTTAGAGCATAATGTCATGTTTTAAAAGCCAAAACAGGTTACCTGGGTGGCTCAGTTGCTTGAGCACCCGACTTTGGCTCAGGTCATGATCTCACCAGGTTGGTGAGTTCAAGCCCCCCCACATCAGGCTGTCAGCACAGGGCCCACTTCGGATCCTCTGTCCCCCTCTCTTTGCCCCTCCCCCACTTGTGCCCTCTCAAAAATAAATTAAAAACATTAAAACAAACAAACAAACAAAAGCCAGGGCGCCTGGGTGGCTCAGTCGGTTAAGCATCTGACTTCGGCTCAGGTCATGATCTCACGGCTCATGGGTTCGAGCCCCGCATCAGGCTCTGTGCTGACAGCTCAGAGCCTGGAACCTGCTTCGGATTCTGTGTCTCCCTCTCTCTGCCCCTCCCCAGCTTGCATACTGGCTCTCTCTCTCTCTCTCTCAAAAAAATAAATAAACATTAAGAAGAAACAAGCCAAAACAATGTTGCATATATAATATTGCAACTCTATCTTTTTTGTTGGCATACAATAGACATAATATGAAATTTACCAATTTAACCATTTTTAAACAGTTTCCACTGTTGTGTGTACAACTATATATTTGTAAGAAGAAATAACCTATCAAATGAAAACAAAGCCACTTTTTTCTCCATGTCTGTATTTTCCTTACATTTAAGGTAAAGAAAAAAAAAAAACCCATTGAAATGTTTACGTGACCAATCAGTTCTGGTCACAGGCTCAGAAATTCGTTTCGTCTCCAACTCCCACTCTGAGCAAATGAACTCAGTGGAGGAGGGAGCCTAAATGCATCTGGCCCTTTTGCTCGTCCTTTGAAATACCAAAAGGAGTAGTGGATGCAGCTAGGGTGCCCAGCAACAGGTTCTTGACCTGCGTCACTCACGGGGCCAAGGGAAATGGAGACATCGTTTAAAATGCCACTGCCGAACCCGTAGCTCTTAGACTGTGAGGACGGGCTTAAAGGAAATATACCGGAGCCTGGACATCGCTAGCTTCTGTGGAAAATACAGAGCTTTCTTTCTTGACAGGTGAAAATCCTCAGGGCACTTGCACTTGGCCTCTTCATGCCAAGAGAAACCGGGGGGTTTCTCTGAGAGAATGCTGTGTTAAGTAACTTTCTGCTGCCTCAGTCGGTGTGTTAAGGCATGGGGGCAGATGATAGCATTGCTCTATAAATAAACAGAAAGGAAGTATGGTGCTTTTTCCGGACAGATCAATAAGTACACAAGAAAACTATTTAGCATCCCAAATCATTAACACATTGCCTACACACACAGATGAGTAGACCAGAAAAATAATACTCTTAACCGTCTCGCAGAAAATAAATATTATTGGAGAGAGAGTAACATGGCCTTTGCCATTCAGATTAAGAGCATTATTCCACTCCCTCAATTGCTGGTTTAAAGGGTAGCCACATAAAACAATATATGTTCCATTTTATTTTATTTTATTTTTTTAGTTTATTTATTTCATTTTAAGAGAGAGAGAGAGAGCAGGGGAGGGGAAGAAAGAGAGAGGGAAAGAGAGAATCCCAGGCAGGCTCCACACTGGCAGCACGGAGCCTGACACAGGGCCCCATCCCAAAACCGTGAGCTGAGCTGAAATCGGGAGTTGGACGCTTAACCAACTGAGCCACCCAGCTGCCCCTGTGTGCTCCATTTTAAACAGGCCTCTCCTGTTTATTAATTAAGGCAATATACAGAACCCCAAATCAATCACCTGAGCTATACATGTCTAGGCAGTGACACCGTAACATGGGCTGTGGCCTCGTAATTCTGTGGTCCAACAGAGGGCCACCCAAAGGGCTGAGAGACCCAGGGCTTATTCTTGGAGAGGTAATCCAGGCCACAGTGTGGCCTGGGAGAAAGATGGCAGAGAAAACATGTCATACAACTCAAGCACAATGAGAATGGAAGGAAACCAGGGTCGTTCATTCACTCATTCATTCATCCAGGGATGATAGCAAAATTATTTAGCACCTGGTGTAGCATAGGCACCAAACAATCCAAATGCCAATGCCCTGGAGCATGGTCTTGGAGGTCCCCGGCTAAATCAAGCATCGGCACGTTATTCCTGGGTCATGGTCAGGCCCAGGAGACCTGGGGGAGAGGTCAGGGTGATGGGGTGGCAAAGTGGCACTCCACGCTCAGAGTGGTGGCTGAGCGTGTCCACAAGAGGTATCACCTATGCTGAGATCGTTCATGCCAGCTACCCAGCAGCCCTCAGTTCGGCCAGGCTCTGCTCTGTCCGAGTCCCTGAATTGCTCACTGGAAGTCTCCATCACGTGCCTAAAGGTGCTCATAGCCTCGTGTATCACACACACAAGCAGACAGACACTTGCGATGGAGTGTGGGCAAAGCATCATCGTGGAGGTAAACCACAGTTTTGTGGCAGTGATACGCACACACAGCAGGTGGGGTGGGGGAGGGGAGGCAGAGGAAGAGTGGGGACAAGTTATGAGAAAGAAATAGGAAGTGCTTCTTGCCTCAGTTAATTTTAGATCCTCTATAGTAAGCAATGGAGGGACAGTCCCCATGGGAGCAGCAGCCACTCTTCTCCCGGGATTCTCTTTCCCCTTGGAGTGTCTCACCAGCTTTTGCTACCGCCACAGGGATCCAGCTGTCGTGCCCCATGGCCCCACTGCCTCCCTCCCCATCACCCCCTCCCCCACGCCCATGCCACATGCATTCATCTCTTGTTTTTTCTCTCCACACACAGCCAAGACATGACTACAACTTTTACATTTAAGTTTAGTTATTTATTTTGAGAAAGAGACACAGAACAAGTGGAGGAGGGGCAGAGAGAGAGAGGGAGAGAGAGAGAATCTCAAGCAGGCTCCACACCAATGTGGGGCTTGAACTCACAAACTGCAGGATCATGACCTGAGCTGAAATCAAGAGCCAGACACTTAACCGAATGAGCCACCCAGGCGCCCCGACATGACTACCACTTTTATTTATTTATTTTTAATTTTTTTAACGTTTATTTATTTTTGAGACAGAGAGAGACCGAGCATGAACGAGGGAGGGTCAGAGAGAGGGAGACACAGAATCTGAAACAGGCTCCAGGCTCTGAGCCGTCAGCACAGAGCCCGACGCGGGGCTCGAACTCACGGACCGTGAGATCATGACCTGAGCCGAAGTCGGCCGCTTAACCAACTGAGCCACCCAGGCGCCCCAACTACCACTTTTAAACAAAGGGCTGGGAGCGGAGGCAAAGGACTAGGAGCTAATGGCAGAGAAATAATATCGGGAATAGCATTAAACTTGAGAACGTGGCTTACAAATTAAAGCATATTTATCTTCAGCTCAGAACCCCTCACAGGGCTTCCCTACCTTTACCATATCATGGTATGCAGAGAAATAGTATTTGACAGTACACTGGGGTAAACCAAGGAAGGCCTCATGCAGCTGGGGTGATCTGCCTGTGGGTCATCGGGTCTCCCAAGGAAGGAGTGACCGTCTCTCAAGTAAATTGGGAGATCCCTCTAGCCCGTCCCTCTCCACAGGGGTTGGTAAGCTCACTTGTGCCCCAACTGGAAGACTGCCATCTAGCAAGAGAGTGGCGCTCATGAATGTGCAAAATCACAGTCAGAGAGTGAAAAGGAAGGTAAGCCACAGAGTCCCTGGCTACCAAAACGCGGAGCAACAATGCTTAAGGAGGAAAGCCTTGTCTATGAGAATCCAAACGAAGAAAATTAGAAGTCCAAAAAAAAGTTCTTGCCCCAAGGAATATCTGATGACAATTTTCCTAGCTAAAAGAAAGAACCTGCCCCTGCCCCAAGGACTCACATGGAACTTAAAGGAAAGGCTGGTTGCAGAACCAAGACCTTCTCTAGCCACCCTTTGGTACAATACCAACCTCGGGCCGAGCTAAATCAATATTCAATTCACTTTAATTCAATCCAATATGATCTAATGAGATAACATCCCTAGTGAAACAACCCTATCGGGTATTGGCAAAGGAGAAATATTTGAAATAGGAAGGGCCCAGTTAACCAGTGGGTCACAACTGTGCTGTCTCGGCAGAGGCTACTTCTCTGTCACCTACTGGGTCACTAGGAATGCAAAGGCAGTGGCACAGCTGGCACCTATACTGTCCTGCTGTTCTGGCATTTCCAAGGGCAGGACTGTTACATTAGACCCTCCCCCACCTGGGGGTCAGAGAGGTAGTTTGTTTTTCCAGGACTACATAGTTACTGTAGCGTTTGATTTCCCGGGATCATACTCAGGTTCTGCTTCTTGAACTCTTCCCTTCCTGATAAGATGAGGTTTCTGAGACATAGACACTTTTTCACTCCTCTTTTCCAAACAATAAGCTATTTATCAGTAAAACAGCAGTCATACTGAGAAATAATAATGGATATGTCGAGAGAATCTTTGCCCAACAAATACAGAATGCATAGCCTTTGTAAGCCCACCCAGAATGTTTACACACTTGACCATTTGTTCAGCCACACAGGAAATCACAACAAATTCCAAAGGACTGATGTCATACAGATCATGTTCCTGCACCACAATGCACTGAAAATAGGACCCAACAGTAGACATTTATTCTCCCATCCTATAAATTTGACAATAAGAAATATCATTCCAAATAATCTCGGAGTTAAAAATGAAACCATAATGAAAGTGAAAAATGTTTAGAAACGATACATGAAGAAAGGATATCAAAATATATGAGGTACAGATAAAATGGTATTCAAGGGGAAATTTAAATCTTAAACGCATTTTTTAAGAAAACAAAAGAGATGGGACTCCTGGATGACTCAGTCAGTTAAACATCTGACTCTTGATTTCAGCTGGGATCCTGATCTCATGGTTCGTGAGATCGAGCCCCGCGTCAGGATCTGTGCTGACAGTGCAGAGCCTGCTTGGGATCCTCTCCCTCCTGCTCTCTCTGCTCCTCCCCCACTCACTCTCTTTCTCTCAAAAAATAAAAAAACCAAAACTTTAAAGCATACATTTAAAAAAACAGAAAACAAAAGAGATTTGAAAATTAATGAACTAAGCATTCAACTGAATGATCTATAAAGTAAAGAATCTAAGAGAAAACAGAAATTAATACAAAACACGAATAACAGTATCTAAAACCAACAATTTAAGAATTATCAATGAAAGCAAAAGATTGTTGATTAAAAGAATAATAGGCAAATCTTTGGAAAGACTAAGTTAAGAAAACAAAAAAGGCAAGATAAACAATATTAGGGACAAAAAAAATGCCATAAACAAATTTGTTGCCTATACTTTTGAAAATGTTCATGAAATGGACACCGTTACAGAAAAATATAAATTACAGAAGTGACCCAAGAAGAAATAGAAAATATGAATATGCCAATAACTATGAAAATAATTGAATGGCTGTAAATATCTCTTCTGCTACAGGTTCAAACAACTCAATAGGCAAGTTTTTCTAAACCTTCTAGGAACACATAATTCTTACATTTTTTTTTAACATTTTTATTTTATCTTTTGAGAGACAGAGACAGACAGAGTGCTAGTTGGGGAGGGGCAGAGAGAGAGGGAGACACAGAATCTGAAGCAGGCTCCAGGCTCTGAGCTGTCAGCACAGAGCCCGACGCAGGGCTTGAACCCATAAGCTGTGAGATCGTGGCCTGAGCTGAAGTCAGGTGCTTACCCGACTGAGCCACCCAGGCACCCCATAGGAACATATAATTCTTATTTTAGCCAAATAGCTCCACATAATGGGACAAAAAGAAAAGCTACCTAGTTCATTTTATGAGGTTAACACAAGTAGAAAGTATTTTGTAAAGCAACAAAAGGAAAACATAGGTCAATATAATTTTATAAATTAAATGCAAGGATTCTAAATAAAAAACCAAGAAGATCTAATTCTGCAGTACATAAAGATATCATAATTAAGTAGGCTTCATCCTGTAAAAATATACGTGACTCAACATTAAGAAAATGTATCAAATTGCTATAAAATATGAAGATGTTAAGAGGAAGAAAACTATATGGTCATCTTGAGAAATATAGAAAGATGTAGGCAATAGAACTAAACATTTATTCGTCTTAAAATATAGTAAAACTTTTAACAAAGGATAGACAGCAACTTCTTTAACTTGAGAAAATATCCCTCCCCACCCCCCAAAAAATCCCTATAATAATATCACACTTAGTGATGAAACTTTAAACAATTCCTATGAAGTTCAGGTACAAGTCGAGGTGCCCATTATCACCCCTACTGCCTGACGCTGAACTGGAAGTCCTTGCCAATGAAAAGAGACAAGAAGAGGCAAAAGAATCAGGGAGAAGGCAATAAAATGCTCATCATTTTCCAATTGTCTTCATCGAAAACCCGAGAGAATCCTCAAACTGTCAGAAAGAATAAGGGTTTGCTGCATACAAGGTCAACATAAAAATAATAGCATTTCCTTATGCCATCAATAACTAAACAGAAAAGGTAGAAAAAATACTCATTTGCAATAGTAATAGAAATTACACTGAATCTAAGAATGAATTAAGCAAAGGATATTCAGGGTTTGATGGGCAAACTATAATGATCTGTTGGGGTGGGGGAAAGCTAGGGGTGCCTGGGTGGTTCAGTTGTTTGAGCATCAAACTCTTGATTTTGGTTCAGGTCCTGATCTCAGGGTCATGGGATCGAGCCCCATGTGAGGCTCCATGCTGAGTGTGAGACCTGCTTAAGATTCTCTCTCTCCACCTCTGCCCTTCTCCCCAGCTCTCTCTTAACAACAACAACAAAAAAGATGGGGCGCCCGGGTGGCTCAGTCAGTTAAGCATCCGACTTCAGCTCAGGTCATGATCTCGTGGTTTGTGAGTTCAAGCCCGGCGTTGGGCTCTGTGCTGTCAGCTCCAAGCCTGGAGCCTGCTTTGGTTTCTGTATCTCCCCCTCTCTCTCTGCCCCTCTCCTGCTTGTGTTGTCTCTCTCTCTCTCTTTCTCAAAAATAAATAAATATTTTAAAAAAATTTTTTAAGGAAAAAAGAAAAGAAAGAAAAGCTGAATACATGGGCAAAAAGAAAGACCCAATATTCTTTCCCCCAGTGAATTTATAAGTTCAATACACAGTAATTTTTCAATAGAAGAGAAAGGAGGGGGAAAGAGCTATATGTTATCTATTGATGTGTAACAAACTTCGCCCAAACGTGATGGTTTAAGATAGCCATTGTGACCTTGTGGCCTGGGATGCGCTCAGCTGGGAAGTTCTACCCCTCTCCCAGGGACACCTGGCCAGATGCCAGCCGCTCAGCTCAGGGCTGGACCCAGTTGGCTTGCTAAGATGGCTAGGCTCCTGTCTGTCTCTAGGGAGTCTCACGGCTCATCACTCTCCACACGCTCTCCCACCGGGGGGGGGGGGTCTCTCCAGCGGGACAGCCAGACAATTTATACGGTGGCTTGAAGGTCCTAAGAGCACAAAACAAAAGCTTACAGCCTAAGGCTTAGGCCAGGAACAAGGAATGTATGACTTCTACCTTATCCTAAGATTGAAAAGCAGGTCACAAAGCCAACCTAGAGTCTGGACTAGACTTAGGGAATAGAAGTGGGCTCACTTCTAGTGAATAGAATAAAATGGAAGTGACAGCGTATGACCTAGAGACTATGTCATAAAAGGCACTGAGGCTCCCCGCTTGCTCATCCTTTCCCTTGAATGGATCACCTGCTCTGGGGGAAGCTAGCTACCCCATCCTGAGGACTCTCGGGCAGCCTGTGGGGAGACATCTCTACAGGGAGATACTGACGCTTCTCGCCAATAGCCATGTGAGTGCTTCATCTTGGAAGCACAGCTTCCTCGTGATTGTACCCCTGACCAACATCTGACACAGCCTCAGGAGAGACCTGAACCCCCCCCCCCCCCCCCAGCTAGGCTGCTCCCAGATTCTCAGCTCTCAGAAATTGTTGAGATAATATAAATGTTTGTGGTTTTAAGCTGCTAGGTTTGGGAGTAATTTGTGGTGTAGCAACATAATATCTCATCCCCCGAACGAAACAAAATTGGGTCCTTCCTTGGGGCCCCTCAGTGGCTCAGTGGGTTGGGCCACTGATTTCAGCTCAGGTCATGATCTCACAGTTTGTGGGTTCCAGCCCCGCGTTGGGCTCTGGGCTGACAGCTCAGAGCCTGGAGCCTGCTTCGGATTCTGTGTCTCCCTCTCTCTCTGCCCTTCTCCCCACTCGCACTCTGTCTCTCTCTCAAACATGAATAAATATTCAAAAAAAATTTTAATCGAATCCTTCCTCACACCTCACACACACAACTTTAGAACTTTCCAGAAGGTGATGTGGGACAATATCTACGATTATAGGAAAGATTTCTTAAAGCAGACACATACACACAGACATGTGCCATAAAGGAAAAGACACTACAACCAAGATGAAAAGGTACATGAGGTAAAGAAGAAGGTAATTTGCAATGTATAGTATCTAGAAGGCATAAAGAATCTCATCAAATAACTAAGTAAAGATAGACAGCCCAATAGAAAAATAGGTAAATGTAATTAATAGATAATTCATGGAAGAGGCAAGCTAAAATAACCATTAACCATCTTACTAATAACCAGAGAAACGAAAATTATGAATTTTTTTAAGTTTATTTATTTTGAGAGAGACAGTACAAGTGGGGGAGGGGCAGAGAGAGCCGGAGAGAGAGAAAATCCCAAGCAGACTCCATGCTCCCAGTGCCGAGCCAGACACGGGACCTGAATTCACGAAACCATGAGATCACGACCTGAGCGGAAACCAAGAGTCAGACACTTAACCAACTGAGCCACCCAGGCGCCCTGAGAAATGCATATGACACCAGGGTGAGAGTCTATTTCTCATCCATCTGACTGATACAAATTAACAAATCTAAAAATATCAAGGGTGTACCGGGATGTAGACAAATGGGAATTCTCCGACATTGCTGGCGTATAAATTTTTATAGCCATTGTGGAAGCAATTCGGCAGTCGGAAGTAAAACTGAATGTGTGCACATACTGTGAACTGACAATTTCACTTTGGCCATCGGAGAGCTTCCAGAGAGAATCTCTCGTGCCATCGAACGAGAAGACTCACGCAAGGACAGTTATTGCTGAATCGATGATGGTAGAGAAATACCCCAAACAACCTAAATGTCCATTAATTAGATGGATAAATATTAAAAATCATATATTTAAACCAAACACTACACCAGAGTAAAGGAATAACCTATAGAAACATACTGTTGATTAAAATAAAAATATACTTTTATACCGATTTTTTTTTTTTTTTAAACATTTATTTATTTTTGAGACAGAGAGAGACAGAGCATGAACAGGGGAGGGGCAGAGAGAGAGGGAGACACAGAATCTGAAGCAGGCTCCAGGCTCTGAGCTGTCAGCACAGAGCCCGACGCGGGGCTCGAACCCACAGACCGTGAGATCATGACCTGAGCCGAAGTCGGACGCTTAACCGACTGAGCCACCCAGGTTCCCCTATACCGATTTTTAAATCACACGCAAACATTCTGTGTTTTCATGGATATATTTGTGGTTTGTGTGTGTTTAAAAAAAAACTGGAAGAACTCATACAACGGTACATTCAACTATAAATTAAGCCTCAATAGGAGACTTTAAAAAATAGATTGGCAAGACTAAGATGGTTAATTTATGGATCAACCTGACTGGGCCACAGGGTGCCCAGATATTTGGTCAAACATTATCCTGAGTGTTTCTGTGAGTGTATTTTTGGTTGAGATTAACGTTTGAACTGGTAAACCGAGTAAAGCAGATTGCCCTTCCAAATGTGGGTGGGCCTCGTCCAATCAGTTGGAGGCCTGAGTAGAGCAAAAAGGCTGACTTTTCCTCAAATAAGAGAAAAGGCTTTCCTGCCTGACTGCCTTCAAACTGGGACTTCAGGTTTTTTATTGCCTTTGGACTTGAACTGAGGCATCAGCTCTCCCTGAGTGTCCATTGTGCCAACTCACCTTACATGTTAATAACTTTTGAAATATACTACCAAGCTACTTTCCCCAACCTTTCCAGAGTTATAAAAAACCAACTTATACTTCCCTAAGCCCTTGTCAACACTGAAAGCTGAACCCTCTAGGACTCTCTTAACCAACATATTCTCTGTGGTTTATTTATTACCTCCAAGCCTTTAGTTTCCTGGAATTCTTTATTTTTTTTTAATGTGTATTTATTGTTGAGAGACAGAACATGAGTGGGGGAGGGGCAGAGAGAGAAGGAGACACAGAATCTGAAGCGGGGTCCAGGCTCTGAGCTGTCAGCACAGAGCCCAACGCAGGGCTCGAACTCACAAACTGTGAGATCATGACCTGAGCCGGAGTTGGAAGCTCAACCAACTGAGACACCCAGGTGCCCTGAGCTTCCTGGAACTCTTAATAAAATTCCCAAATCTTTGAATCCTTGACTAATAACTTAGAGTTTTTGTTTGTGCCAACATCAAACTGAAAAATCTTATATATATATATATACATATACATAGATATATATATCTATGTATATGTATATATATATATATGGTGGCCCTCAATCCCCATTTCTCTTTAGCCTAATGGACTCTCCTCCTGTCTTGGAGGAGAGGTACTTTAATTTCGAACTGTTTGACGGCACCCAGAATTGCTAAGTAGGTTCTGGTCCTTTTTTGAAATGAGCTCTGCATTTATGGAAGTCACAGGATGTGCAAGGTGTCAATGGTGGCATCTCTATCAGTGACCAGGGCACGCTCCTGCGAGGTGTGGGGATCACTGGCCACTGAGCACCTAGATGCAGGGGCTCGTCCCAGAGGTGGCATAGCCATGTGATTTAAGGATCTCCAAAGGTAGAAGCACCAGGCTGATTTTTAGTTAGCTGTTCAACTGCTCAAGATTTCTTCCTTCTATGGACAACTTCCGTTTCCAGTCATTTTTCAACTTACAAAAGATTCTACTTGGCCAAGTGCCCAGCAGGTGACCCGTCATTCCTGCATATGCTACGGAAACATAAATGAGGCCATATTTTTATGGTGTGTTGTAAAAAGAGTCTGTAGAATGGTTCAGAGTAGCAACGGAAGCATCTTAGGATCTATCCCCCCTCCGCGCCCTCCCCCCCCGCCCACCTCGGGGGAGAACACTGGCATGGAGACAAGAGGTCAAACGAAAATCCCAGGATTTATTTGGAACTTTAGTAAAGAGTGTAGGACTTTTATGGGAAGCATCTGAGATGGCAATGTGAAAGCCACGCTTTGGAAATAGAGGCTGAAGGTAGCCCCAGGAACGGAAGGATAAGGTAACCGGTTTCTAAAATCAGCTACGCCCCGGACGAGTGGGCAGCAGGGTGACGAGAACTGGGAAACCCTCTGCTGTGGCCTCTGGTTCTCAGATCAGCTTCTCTACCCAAAGTTCTGCCAAGTAGCCCTCTAGCTGGCCGCTCCGTTCCACCAGCCGGAGGGGCAGAGAGGGATCCGGACAAGACCAAAGGGAACCCGCAGCCTCTTTCCACCTTCACAGTTGGCTGCTGTTGGCGGCTCTGGTCTGTAGCCTCCTCATCTGAAAACGGAGGGGAATGTTAACAGGTGTGCAAGGGCCCGTCCTGCTTTCATTAACCAGCATCCACTGTCTTGTCATCCATTCATCCCATGAACAGTGAATACCTGTCAGCTACTGTGCTGGACCATTCTGGGAGGGCCTACGTGATAGGAGAAAGAAAGCAGAAACTGAAAACGTTGCCGATAACAAAGTTTTGTGTGTGTGTGTTTTAACGTGCACAAAAATAAGAGATCTGGGGTGTAACTACAGACCAGTCAAGGTCTTTTCTTCCCTGTGACTCCCTTTAACCCCTGAATATTTTTTATAATACCTGTGCACAGGTTGTGTGGTAAAGCATAACACTCCCTGAAAACTGGTTCCAAAATTCCATAACCACATTTTTTCTGGGAACAATGGAAACACTTAGTACTGTATCCTCTTCGTGGAAACCTTACTACCCAAATATTCCCATACTGGGTATTATGCCAATCTCATTAACGTTCATGAGGTAACTAAAAACATGAGAGACTTGGAAGGAATGCTTGGGTGATTGGTTTTAATCCTTCAAGAACTCCACAAATTGTTACTCTTAGCAGGAGCATGTAAGCCATCGGTAAGAAAACTGAAATAGGCAGAAAACCATTTATCATTTGAACACTTGGAAACTTTCTGTGCATGCCCGAGTTCCAATCCCATGTCAAGATTGCGTCGAGATTTGGAAATCCGTATTGCAACTAGAGAAGAGTTGAGCTGTTCAAAAGTGAATTCTTTCTTTTTTTCTTTTCAACTAACAGAAAAGTGAATTTTTTTATTTTTTTAATTTTTTAATTTTTATTTTTTTTTAGTGAAACAGCATTTTATTACAGTTATATAAAAATTGTTTTTATTGGTTTATCTTAAAGACACAATTCTTTTGTAAAATAATTCACTATTAGATTAATTCTATCATTTCATCTAATGTTTGTCACTGGATTAGATTTGTTGAGCTCATATAACAATCTGTCTTTCCCTATTAATTTTTCATGTTACCATACAAATAGTAGCACATTAATCAACAAACTCCAGTTACTTCAAGATGAGCCATTTAATGGTTCGCTGAGTTAAATTACAACTTGAAATACTCCCCAGTTGAGAAAATTTACCAAAGTTACTTAGTCATTATCCTCTATCTCTTGTCTTCTTTTATGAAATAAACAAAATTGTGATACTTTTTACTTTCTAAATGTGCAACATAAGTTTCATATTTAACTGCACATTTATATGGCTCTTTCTATTTAGATACTATTATGAATTTCTAATGGAATAACAACTTTTGGTGCCATGGAACATGCTTTTAATGCTAATTCAATAACAGAAAAATAGGATTTCTTCCATTTTATAAAAAGCTGTATTTCAAAGGTCATTCTTTCAGAAAAGTGAATTTTTAAATGAACTTGAAGAAAACTTCGGTTTATCAGAAGGGCGCCTGGATGGGTCAGTAGGTTAAGCATCCGACTTTGGCTCCGGTCATGATCTCACGGTTCGTGGGTTTGAGTCCTGTGTCCAGCTCTGAGCTGACAGCTCAGAGCCTGGAGTCGACTTCGGGTTCTGTGCCTCTCTCTTTCTCTCTCTCTCTGCCCCTCCTTCTCTCACTCGTTCTCTCTCAAAAATAAATAAAAATTAAAAAAAAAGAAAACTTCAGTTCATCAGTAAAGAGAATTATAAGAGTCTACTCTATAATCGGGAGATCCATTGATTAACTACTTTTGTTCTAACCTAAGTTGTTAAACTGATGTCCATTCTGGGTATTCCAAAATATTCAAATACTCATTTATCTACTTTATAATAGAGGCTACTTCTAATTAGATAAAGTAATAGGGATGCGATTTGGGGGAAAAGGATGTCGTTTTTCAGATTTAGATTCTTCTAAAATATCAAAAGCTCATGAGGTTTAGAATACACTTACTTATTAATTTCTTTATTTTTAAAAACTTGTTCGCCGATCAAGTGGACAGTGAATTATCACCAAGTGCTTACACCTGTGCAACCACTTTCCTCGTCAATAAGCAGAGATTTTCTGGCACTGGAGAAGGCCCCCTCCAACCTCTTCCCTCTCTGTCCCCTCCCCACCCTCCACTGTTCTCACCTCTAACAACAACGATTAGTTTTGCTAGTTTAAAAAAATTTTTTTATATAAATGAAATGATATGATATGCGTTCTATTTTGTATGACTTCCTTAATTTAACGTCTTGTTTTGGAGTGTCGTCCAAGCTGTTATGCCTGGCTGTCGTTCATTCATTAAATTTTTTTTTCAATTCCAGTATAGTTAACATAATGTTGTATTAGCTTTAGATGTTTCTACAATTCTATACATCACCCGCTGCTCATCACAACAAATGCCCTCCTTAATCCCCATCCCCTATTTTAACCCAGCTACCCGCCTCCCCTCTGGTAACCATCAGTTTGTTCCCTGTAGTTAACAGTTTCCTGGCTTCTCTCTTTGCTCATTTGTTTTGTTTCTTAAATTCCATACATGAGTGAAACGTTACGGTCTTTGTCGCTTGCTGACTCCCTTATTTCACTCAGCATTGTACTCTCTAGCTCCATTGTGCCATCGCAAATGGCAAGATTTCATTCTTTTTTATGGCTGAGGAATATTCCATTATATTTATATTTATCCCCCACATCTTCTTTATATCTACTCATCTATCAACGGACACTTGGGCTACTCCTATAGTTTAGCTATCGTAAATAATGAGGTTATAAACATGGGGGTGCAGGTACCCCTTTGAATTAGTGTTTTTGTATTTTTTAGTAACTACCCAGTAACATAATTACTAGGGTCGTAGGGTAGTTCTATTTTTAACTTTTTGAGGAAACTCCACACTGTTTTCCAGAGTGGCCGCACCAGTTTGCATTCCCACCAACGATGCAAGATGGTACCCTTTCCCCTACCTCCTCACCAACGCTTGACGTTTCTTGTGTTGTTGATTTTAGCCATTGTGACAGGTGTGAGGTGACGTCCCACGATAGCTCTGATTTTCATTTCCCTGATGAAGCAATGTTGAGCCTCCTCTCATGTCGGCCATGGGTATGTCTTCTTTGGAGAGGTGTTTATTCAATTCTTCTGCCCATTTGTAAATCGGATTGTTCGTTCTTGGGGTGTTGACTTGTATGAGTTCTTAATGTATTTTGGATTCTAACCTTTCATTGGGCATGCCATTTGCAAACATGTTCTCCCATTCAGTAGTTTGCTTTTTAGTTTTGTTGAATGTTTCCTTCACTGTGCAGAAGCTTTTTATTTTGATGTAGTCTCAAGAGGTTATTTTTGCTTTTATTTCCCTTGTCTCAGGAGACATATCTAGAAAAAATGTTGCTGCCACTGATGTCAGAGACCTTCTTACTTCCTGTGCTCTCTTCTAGGATTTTTTTTGGTTTCAGCTCTCACATTTAGGTTTTCAATCCATTTTGAATTTATTGTTGTGTGTGCTGTAAGAAAGTAGTCCGGTTTCATTCTTCTGCATGTTGCTGATATGGTTCATTCATTTGATTTCTATATAATATTCCGTTATATGGCTGTACAATAATCTATTCATTCGCCATACTATTCATGGATATTTGGGTTTGCTTATAATTTGAGGTTGTTAGAAATTGTGCTCGTATGAACATTCTGCTACGTGGCTTATAGTACGTATCTCAGCATGGTTTTCTGTTGGATGTATACCCAGCAAGGAATTATTGGGTCATAGGTTATATGAATGCTCAATTTGGAGAAATCATGCCAAACAGTTTTACAAAGTGGTCAGGAAGCTTCATCTATTCTTGGCCATTGTTCTTTTTCTGTTTCTGGCAAGGGGAAGTCGAGTGAATCGGATTCTTAATGTCTCACAGGTGTCTTGGAACAAAACATCGTTTTATAAACACTATTTGAAGAAGTACAGTTTAAAGTAATTAAGGGATTAGAGATTTCATTTCTTTCTAAACTATAGACATGTGTGTGTGTTTTTTTGGTAAGGAGTGTAACAGTGCTGGGGGAAGAAGCCATTGGGGATTTCCTTGTTGCCAAACTATCTGAAAAGTAATCCCAGCCACTCAGCTCAAATGCTCCACGGCAGGGCCAGCCAGACCCTGACTTGATATCATCCTGGGGTTTTCAATAAAATAAATAAATACAATACAGAGAGAAGCTTGGGTCTCCACTGTCAAAGCAATGGCACTCCCATGAACTTAAGCAAATAAGCATACGTTTTCAATACAGCCAGAGCTCCGGCAACAAATAGGCAGGTGTGGGGCACTTGGGTAGCTCATCACTTAAGTGAGAGACTCTTGATTTCATCTCAGGTCATGATCTTGCCGTTCTTGAGTCTGAGCCCCTTGAGTATACATGTCATGCTGTGTTGACAGCATGGAACCTGCTTGGGATTCTCTCCCCCCCCCCCCCCCCCCCCCCCCCCCCCGCCAGCCTCTACCCTGCTGGCACTATCTCCATCTCCCTAAAAAATAAGTAAATAAACAGACAAAGAAGTAGGCAGGTTTGAAGATTTTTTTCACGTATTTACTTTTAGGAAGAGGGTGAGCGTGTGAGTGGGGGAGGAGCAGAGAGAGAGAGGGAGAGAGAGAATCCCAAGCAGGCTCCACGCTGTCAGCACAGAGCTGGACACAGGGCTCGATCTCACAAACCGCAAGATCGTGACCTGAGCCAGAATCGAGGGTCAGATGCTCAACGGACTGAGCAACGCCGGTGCTCCGATTGTGATTTTTTTTTTTTTAAACAGACCAGCAGCTCACACTGATGCTGAATAGCCCACTCCCTGGTCAGAAGGACACAGCCTCCCTACAGCTTTAGCCGTAATAATTACCATTTTGTGGCATAACAGCTATGCATTGGCTTTGTGTAACGTCCTGTACGTACATTATCTCCAGGCCTTAAAACAAACATTCAAAATAGGTAATATTGTCCCCCAGCTCACAGGTAAGAAAGTAAGTTCAGAGACGTTGAACTGTTTGCCCAGGTCACACAGCTAGTCGGCGTCTGAGCCAGATGTGGGTGCAGCCGGTCTGCACCAGAGCCCAGGCTCCCTCCTGAAGGAAGATCCGGGCAAAACTCCACCGTGGGCAGTCAGCCCACGCCATCTCCCTCTGGGGCGAGCCTGGATGAAGGTAAACAGCCAGGCCAGCCTGGAAGGGGGCCAGACTCAGAAGGCCGTGCACCAGAGGCCAGTGTGCAGTCTGAGGAGTGGGCGCCCGGGTGGAGGGGTGGGGTCCAGGCTTCCCGGCCCCGGCTCGGGTTCAGGCCAACGATGCGCTACCTTGGTCCTTGTCACCTAGCCACTTAGGAGGTTGTCCTGGCTCACCACTGCTGCGCGGCAGAGGCGATGTAGGCTTGGGACGAAATTCAGATATGCTGGGGGCACCCGGGTGGTTCGGTCAGTTGGGCGTCCGACTTCAGCTCAGGGCATGATCTCGAGGTTCACGAGTTCGAGCCCCGCGTCGGGCTCTGTGCCGACAGCTCAGAACCTGGAGCCTGCGTCGGATTCTGGGTCTCCCTCTCTCTCTGCCCACCCCCCCCCCCCCCACTCACACTCTGTCTGTCTCTCTCAAAAATAAATAAAAATATTTTTTAAAAATTCGGATGTGCTGTAGAGGCTTGCCTACCTGTGAGCTCCAGAAGGGGCCACGTCAGACAATGTCCATTCATAAGAGGTCAGTTCAACCCGGGCTTACTCTTCAGTGATTAAACCCTGATGAACCGCATGTCTCCCCAGGTGCTGTTATCACAGCTTGGAATGCTCCCTCCTCACCCCAAACCGAACACACACGCCACCGCCTCCAGGAAGCCTTCCCAGCTCTCTGAGCCCACAGGGCTCTCTCTCTCATTTTAGGGAGTCTCTTCCACATACACAGTTACATTTGATCTTCAAAGTGGCCAGTCGGTGCTATCCTCTTTTCTCAGTCAAGGAAACCAAGGCCTAGAGAGGTTCAGGGGTTTGCTTGAGGTCAAAGTGCTCAGAAATGGCAGAGCTGGGAATCGAAGTCGGGTTTTGCCTCCTAATCGCTCCACGTCCCACACTCTGTCCCGAATCTCCCTGCACTGTTATCCCATAGCTCCCTGTGCTGCTGGGTCTTTGAATGTATCACCCGGTCCTGTAATCACTGACTCATCTGCCTGTCTCCCCGGACTTGATGGTTGAGGCAAACTTGGAGAGGTTTATCTGGCTGGATATCCCCAGTCCTTAGCAAAGTGCCCAGGAAACAATAAGTACTTAAAAAGATTACCGGGGTACCCCGGGTGGCTCAGTCAGTCAAGCGTGGGACTCTTGGTTTCAGCTCAGGGCATGGTCTCATAGTTTGTGAGTTCAAGCCCCGCATGGGGCTCTCTGCTGTCATCGCAGAACCTGCTTCGGATCCTCTTGTCTCCCTTTCTCTCCGCCCCTCCCCCTGCTCATGTTCTCTCTCAAAAATAAATAAGCATTAAAAAAAAAAAAGATATAAAAATCAGCCCCGTTTCATAAGGTTGTTCCCCTCATTCAGGCTACTAAAACAAAATACCATAGACAGGATGGCCTAAGTAACATTTATTTATCACAGTTCTGGAGGCTGGAAGTCCAAGATCAAAGTACCAGCAGATTCAGCCTCTGATGAGGCTTGCAGATGGCCGCCTTCTCGCTCTAGCCTAACTTGGGGGAAAGAGAGGGAGCTCTCGCACCTCTTCGTCTTCTTCTAAGGGTACCAGTCCATCGTGGGGGCTCCACCCTCACTCATGACCTCACCTAAACCAAATTACCTCCCAACGGCCCCACCTCCTGACACCACCACATTGGGAGGTCGGGCTTCAACATATGAATTTGGGGAGGACACAACCGTTCAGCCCATAATCATTGTTAAGAGAATTAAGTGAACTAAAATATGTTCAGCGCCTCAAGTAATACCTAGTACATAGAAGTAGACATACCTAGTCCAGGGGAAAAAATAGCCAAATTAGCCGGGCAGCTTAGCAACAAAACCACCGTGGGTGCGAAGGAGAAAATTGTCACCTGGGATTCTTGGGTGGCGCAGTTGGCTGAATGTCTGACTTTTGATCTCAGCTCGGGACTTGATCTCAGGGTGGTGAGTTCAAGCGCCATGTTGGGCTCCGTGCTGGGGGTGAAGCCTACTGAAAGAAAGAAAGAAAGAAAGAAAGAGAGAGAGAAAGAAAGAGAGAGAGAAAGAGAGAAAGAGAGAAAAAGAGAAAGAAAGAAAGAAAGAAAGAGAGAGAGAAAGAAAGAAAGAGAGAGAGAAAGAGAGAGAGAAAGAGAAAGAAAGAAAGAAAGAAAGGGCAAGCATTGTCACGTATTCCTTGGTTTTATGTATGGGCAAGCAGATACCTAGAGAGGTGAGAACACCTGCCCAAAGTCACCCTGCCAACCAGCTGTGCAGCTGGGGTGTGGACCCAGGTGTACCTGCCTCCGTGGTCCATGCTCTTAAGCAACTGGCCGAGGTAAGCCTGGATAGGTGCGGCTGGGGACGGCTTCAGGGTGAGAAAAGATGTAAGAAGAATCTTGAAAAAGAAGTCGGGTATTAAGGAGTAGAAATATCTGCAGTCTTCATTCTGGCACTCAGTGCCCAGGATTGTGTTTTGGCCAATGGGTCTGGCTGGGTCGGGGCTTCTCAAACTCAATGCTGGTAACATTCGTTGTGGTGGGCGTCCTATGCGGTGGAGAAGTAGCAGCATCCTTTTTTCTTTTTTTTTTTTTAATTTTTTTTAACGTTTATTTTTGAAAGAGAGAGAGAGCGCGCGCGCACAAGCGGGGGGAGGGGCAGAGAGAGGGGTCAGAGGATCCAAAGCAGGCTCCATGCTGACAGCACAGAGCCCCATGCGGGGCTCAAACCCATGAGCCGCGAGATCACAACCTGAGCCGAAATCCGATGCTCAACCGACTGAGCCACCCAGGCGTCTGTTTTAATTTTTTTTAATGTCTGTTTATTTTCGAGAGCAGCATCCTTGATCTGTACCCACTAGATGCCAATAGCACACCCCTCTCTCCCAGTTATGACAACTAAGAATGCCTCCAGATTTTCCTCCCAGGGGAGAAAAACCACCTGTGGTTGAGAACCACTGATCCATGTACATACGTGATCTCTAGAACTCAGTTGTCAGCAGTACGAGGCCAGGAATATATTATGTCTTTTTGCATTCCGCAAACTTAACAAGCCAAATCTGGATACACAGTGATTGCCCCATAAAACACCTGTTGCCATCATCGACCTCTTACGACTTTCGAAATCGCTCTCCCATTAGTCCTTCATATCTCACCTCTAATGTGACCTTTTTAGGGATGTTTCTCCAAACCTAGGCTTGTCAGTTTCTCTTTTTTTCACTTTCAGCGAAGCACTGTTCTCGGTGTTCTCCCATCAGTTCCTCAGGCACCCTGGCGTGGTAGTAAAAGAGCGTGCCATAAGCTCTCTATTTTTCCTTAATGTGTATTTATTTTTGAGAGAGAGAGGGAGACACAGAATCCAAAGCAGGCTCCAGGCTCCAGATCCTGAGCTATGACCCCAGCCCAAGTCGGAGGCTTAACCGACGGAGCCACCCAGGCACCCCTCTCTATCTTAAGTAAGGAAATGAAGGCCCAAAGCACTGATGTGGCGTGTTCAAGATCACGCAGCAAAGAAGTGACAGGCAGGAACCCCAGTCACGTGACGGTGGGGCAGAACAGATGCTGAGCAGGACATCAAGGGGGCTGGCCTTGGGGGCCGAGTCCCCGTCGCAGGAGAAAACTGGAGTTTTAGGAGGAAGGCCGATCAGACACCAGAAGAGCGCTGAGGGTGGGGACCCACAGCACGCGCGATGCCGGCCCACGGCGCGTGGACCAACCCGGAGGAAAGCCCACCTTGCATGGACGAGGCCGCTCGTGCATCTGAGGACGCCAATAAACCTCTGGCTCAGCCCAGGCTTGCGGGACGCTGAGCTGCAGGTGGAGGAAGGAGGGGTGTGGACGTCTATCCGTCGCGTGGGCGCACGCCAGCGGGTGTCCAGCGTGCAGCGTCCACTGTCGCGTCGCGGGGAGACGTCAGCCACGCGTTTCGTTCCTGGCCTCAGTAATCGGCACCTGCTGCTACGACAGGTCCCGGGACGGGCACAGGGGGTGCGACGGGGAGCCCCGCAGAGGCGGTCCCAGTCCCGTGTGACCTCGTCATCACACGGATAAATGTTTAATTACAAAGTGTGACAGGAGCGGAGCGGGGAGGGGCGCCGGGCCACGAGAGCGTGTGACAGGGGGACATGTGCTAACCTGAGGGCTGGGGAAGGAGACCCCTGAGCTAAGACGCCAAGAGTGAACCAGAAGTAACCATGTTCCCGTGTGTGCGCGCACGGAGCTAGGTAGGCGCTTCCAGGCTGAAGGAGCTGCAGGGCAAAGACCCTGAGGGAGAACCGGGGCAGAAGGAGGTGGAACAGGAATGCAGCGCCCGAGAACATGCGATTGAGCCCTCTTTGCCCTTTAAGTTTATTTCGAGACAGCGAGTGTGCGTGAGCACAGGGGAGGAGCAGAGAGGAAGAGAGAAAGAGAGAATCCCAAGCAGTCTCAGTGCCGCCAGCACAGAGCCTGATGCAGGGCTCGAACTCAGGAACGGTGAGATCATGACCTGAGCAGAAATCAAGAGGCCGAGGCTTAAATGACTGAGCCACCCAGGCACCCTGAACCATTTTTTGAAACAGGCAAAGCGATAAGAAACAAAGAAAACAAATCTAATGCTCCATCCAATGTTCTCAGTGGTGAAAGGTTCGCCTCCCAAGAGGACAAAAACGATGTACTTCCTCAAAAAGAGAGGTAGGCTGGCTTTGCAGTCAAGGCCTGTTCCCTGTGGTGGAATCTTGGTGGAGGGGGTCAGTCCAGAGTTTGAGCTGAGAATGTCCTGCAATTCAGTTTTTCCAGTTCATCAGATCAGTCAGATTCAGGGGGCTGATTCACATTGACCGAAGTCATGGAAAACAGATCTATAAATCAAAATGCCTACGTATAATTTTCCCATAAAAAAAAATGCACTGCCTAGAGGCACCTGGGTGGCTCAGTTGATTAAGCATCTGACTCTTGATGTTGGCTCAGGTCATGACCTCGTGGTTTGTGAGTTTGAACCCCGCGTTGGGCTCTGTGCTGACAGCTCGGAGCCTGCAGCCTGCTTTGAATTCTGTGTCTCCCCCTCTCGCTGCCCCTCCCCTGCTCATGCTGTCTGTCTCTTTCTCAAAAATAAATAAACATTAAAAAAATTTTTTTGAATGCAACACCTAGCAAACTGAGATATTCATGTCTCTTGGTCAGTGCCCTTCCTTCCCTTTAAAGTAGCCCACAGAGGAAAGCAAACGCTGGTCAGAAGGTTAATGGGGGAGCCGGAGCTCGAACAAAGCCTACCGGTCAACCAATCCAGCTGTGACCATTTGATGCTCCATTTTCTGCTAGAGGTACGCATATTTTCTGAGCTCCAAATCAGAACACAGAGCTTAACGAGGAACTCTAACCTGATTTGTGGCATTAGTTCATTTAGCTGTCTTTAATGGCTCTTTCCTAAAAAATAACAACATGAAATAATTAATTTTTAAAATTGTAATGTTTACTTATTTTTGAGAGAGAGAGACAGAGCGTGAGCGGGGGAGGGGCAGAGAGAGAGGGAGACACAGAATCCGCAGCAGGCTCCAGGCTCCGAGCTGTCAGCACAGAGCCTGACGCTGGGCTTGAACTCACAAACTGCGAGATTATGACCTGAGCCGAAGTCGGAGGCTTAACCGACTGAGTCGCCCAGGTGCCCCACATTAAAAATTTTTTAATAATGTAATTAAGTAATTATATAATCAACGTCATAATATATTATTATTTAATAATTAATGTAAATAAGGGGCACCTGGGTGGCTCAGTCGGTTGGGCTTCTGCCTTCAGCTCAGGTCATGATCTCACGGTTTGTGGGTTCGAGCCCCTCGTCAGGCTCTGGGCTGACAGCTCAGAGCCTGGATCCTGCTTTGGATTCTGTGTCTCCTTCTCTCTCTGCCCCTCTCCCACTTGTGCTTTGTCTCTCTCTGTCTCTCAAAAATAAATAAATGTAAAAAAAATTTTTTTAATAATTAATGTAAATAATATTTTGTTACAAATTGAAGAAACCACCATTACTAGAAAGACTACAATAACATGAAAATAAAATATAACACTCAGAAAAATATATAATATATAATTAAATATTTGTGTCATCACTTTTATAAAACATTTATGTATCCAAGTTGATAGCAGAAAATAAGCATCAGCAGGTAATTAAACTAATACTCAGTTTTCTCAATTATTATTTTTTCTCGCAATGAAAAATCTTTTTAAAAGTCTGAGTAATGGGGCTCCAAGGTGGCTCAGTCGGTTAAGCGTCTGACTCTTGATTCCGGCTCAGGTCATGATCTCAGGGTTCGTGAGTTCGAGCCCCGCCTCGAACTCTGCCCTGACAGTGCGGAGCCTGCTTGGGATTCTTCCTCTCTCTCTCTCTGCCCCTCCCCTGCCTGTGCTCTCTCTGTCTCTCACAATAAATAGATAAAAAGTTTAAACTTTTTTAAAAATAATGAAATAAATGTCTGAGTAATTTAAGCGATATTTATGGCTTCCTTCATGATGTAAGACAGTTTCCGTTCTTCAATATTATGCATCAGACCAAGAAGCAATGACAGTTCAGTGGCAATGAACAACCCTCGCACCAGATGTAGTTTCTAAATACCATTTCTTACTAAAAGAAACCAGGGCTCCTTGGCAAAACAACTGATTCAGGATCTGGGGCAGGAATTGTTCAAGATAAGGCTACAACATGTTGCTATGCCTGAAATCAAAGCCGTCATCAAAGACTCCTGGGTCATGGCAAAAGGATACAGAAACTAACTTGAAGGGGCCCTCTCTCCGGCCATAGTTGGGTCAGTTTGAATACCAAAACGATACTCATAAAAGACGGAAACACATCAAATATATAAAAATCACATCGCTCATATAATGATAATTTTAAAACAAATTGGTGATCTCCTTTGGAGATTGCTAGGAGACCAACTCCAGACAGGCTGTTAAATAAAAGGAACGGATCTTTTCCTGCTTTTTCTGAGTAACCTGTATTTCAGGGTAACCGAGTTGTCGATATGGGAAATACCTTCTTTGTAGAAAGAGCACAGCTAATAAAAGCAGAAGGAATGACATAATTAGAAAATGATCATTTTCAAATCCCTATTGAGTTCATGGATCTGGGTCATGGACATCGATGGGTATGAAAACCATTAAACGAAAGGTTCATGGGGACCTGTATTATAGATCTATCAGGCTGACGATATCTAGAACCACCAGTCAATTTAACATCACTAAAGATGGAAATAGCAGACATCATATTTCTCCTGATGTGATGTAGTAGAAATGTGCACTGCACTACCATGAATCTAGTCAAGACTCTGCTCTTAACTACCTGTTTGCAGACAATACGGGGGCAGAGGGATGTGTTCAATGATGTCAGGAGAAAACAGTCCGTCAAATCTGGAATGGGAGAATTTTTATGGAAAAAACTGACCCAGTTTCTTTGACAAATGAATGGCGTAAAAAGGAGGTGCTCGTGGGGGAATGTAAGAAACTTACGGGATATATTGTATTAGCCAACTCAGGCCGCCATAATAAAATGTCATAGACTGAGTGGCATAATCGATGGAAACCTATTTTTCTCAAGGTTCTGAAGGCTGGCGGTCCAAGTTCAGGGGTGCAAGCATGGCTGGATTCTGGTGAGAACGCTCTTCCTGGCCTTTTTGCTGTGAGTTCATATGCCTTTCCTTAGTGAGTGCCCATGGATGCTCTTCTTATAAATCTTACAATCTATCAGTTGGATTGGGACCCCACCTTTAGGACCTCATTTAACCTTAAATGCCTCCTAAAGGCCCTACCTCCAAATAGAGCTGCCCTGGGGAGTAGAGCTAGGGGCACACAATTCATTCCATAGCACATATCAACTAGATACCATGCATAGATTTTCTTTGAATCCTGATTGCAACTCACCAACTGTAAAACAATTTATGGGCCAGAGAAATTTTAAAATCACCTATTGGATACCAGATGATGTTAAGGAACTATTGTTAATTTTTGTACACGTGACAAAGAAGTTGTGGGATTTTCTTTATGGTTATTGTTATATAAGTGAGTTTATTTGGGTATTCTATTCAGTAAACTACGGTTCTTTGTTTTTTTCTTTTTTCTTTCAATTCTTAAGTTAGTTAACATAGAGTGTAGTGTTGGCTTCAGGAGTAGAACCAGTGATTCATCTCTTACATATAACACCCAGTGTTCATCCAGAAGAGTGCCCTCCTTAACGCCCATCACCCATTTAACCCACCCATCCCCCCCACCCCCCAAGATCGTGCATATATCAATTACTTTACTGTCGGAGCTGGGTGATGGGCATTCAGGGTGTTACTATACTATTCTCTCTACATTTGTGTAGAGATTTTTCATAACAATACAAAATATATTTTTGTAAGTTTATTTTGAAAGAGACAGAGATAGTACGAGTGGAAGAGAGAGAGAGAGAGGAAGAGAGAGGATCCCAAGCAGGCTCCTCACTGGTTGGGCAGAACCCAACACAGGGCTCAAACTCATGAAACCGTGAGATCATGACCTGAACTGAAACCAAGAGTTGGACACTTAACTGATTGAGCCACCCCGATGCCCCACAAGAAAAAGTATTTTTAATGTAAAAGAGAGAGGGAGAGAGACTCAGGAAACATTATCAGCCGTGCACAATGTATAGATCTTGTGTAACCCTTATTCAAACACACCAAGTGATTAAGAAGATGTTTTGAGACAACTGAAGCAAATTGACCATGAAGTGTGTGTTAGGTGATATTACAAATTATTGTCAACTTTGTTGTGTGTAATGGTGAGTTTTTTATTTTGTAAGGTCCTTACTGTTAGAGATATGTATTGAAGCTTTTATAGGCTGTATTAGTTAGGGAAGTCCAGAGAAACAGAGCCAGATATAGATATAGATACAGATACAGATAGATACTTCTTTCAAGGAATTGGGTCACATGATTATAGAGGCTGGTGACTCCAAAATCTGAAAGGTAGGCTGGCAGTCTAGAGATCCAAAGAAGAGCTGCAGTTTGAATCTAAACAGATTCTATCTGCTGGCAGAATTCCCTTTTTCTTAGTCTTTGTTCTATTAAGGTCTTCAACTGATTGGGTGAGGCCCACCCACGTTATGGTGTGCAATCTGCTTTACTCAGAGTCTGGAGATTTAAATGAGAAAAGAAAGAAAGAAAGAAAGAAAGAAAGAAAGAAAGAAAGAAAGAAAGGAAGAAAGAAAGAAAAGGAAAAAAGACCTTCACAAAAACATCCAGAACAATACTTGACCAAATATCTGGACATCATGGAAGCTATGGACTGAATTGTGTCCCCCAAATCCCTGCACCAGATTTGTATGTTGAAACCCTAACCACCCCTGCCATATGACTGTTTTTGGAGATAAAGCCTTTAGGATGTAATTCAGGTTAAATAAGGTCATAAGGGTGGGGCCCAGAGAGCAAGATGGTGGCTACCTACAAGCCAAGAGGCAAGGGCTCAGAATGCAACCTACCTGGCACCTTGATCTCTGACTTCCAACCTCCAGAACTGTGAGAAATAGATTTCTGCTGTTCAAGCCCGTCTGTGGTATTTTGTTATGGCAGCCCAGGCTGACTAATACAGTGGCCCAGACAAATTAACACATGAACTTAGCCATCATGCAAGCATTTATATTATCTAGAATTTGCTTTAAGATGCTAACAAAAAAAAAATAAATAAAAGTAAAAGTAAACAAGGAGGATAGATGAAACATGATTGGCAACGTGTTGATAATCATTAAAAATGATGGATAGATGGGGTCTCACTACATTTTTAGCTGAAATTTTCTATCATAAACCGTGGGTAAGAAATATTCATGAGACTCTCGCGTTGCAACCCAATAATGACAGGAAGCATTCACACACCCTCTTCACACTTCGAAGACGAATGTTTTAATAAGGAAATTCTTTAAGTACTTTTTTTGTTCAACTCTGATGTGTAGCTTCCCTTTTCCTTTTCAACCAGCAAGTCCTGATTAAGGTATAACTCAAGGACATAGAGCCCATTAAAATGATCATCGTATCACGTAGAGGGAAGAACACGGTTAAAAAAAATTCCGTGTCTTGGGCAGAGCGAAAGGGTTTTCCACAGCAGAAACCACAAGAGCTGATAAGGGTGTTTGAGATCGAGATAAACGCGTCGTATTATCATGTTAAGCCCCTACAAAGAGATTCAAAATGCAAACTGCTTTACTTCTAAGGTTCTCATACTTGGCCTGGGGGGGGGGAGCTTAGACTATTTTCTTCCAAAACTGAATATTCATGCGAATATCCCGATCCAGCTTCCTATTACAACATTTCTGTTTTAGCTAGGTGAATGCTAAGTGGTGTCATCAGTGAAAAACCACCAGAACCAAAGTGGTTATTAAGGATCTTTGATTTTTTTTTTTTTTTAAGAAAATGCACTCTTGAAGGTTAAAGCGTTTGTATTACTTTAAGAATAGGTATTTTCAGATTTCTGTATGGAAATGTGCAAGTTAAAGAAAATATCATTAAAATTTTCCAGCACAAGCAGAACTGGGTCAGAGAACCTGTTGAAGTGGACGAAGAGGAAGGGCCTCCTAGCTGCTCTGTCCCCTGGATAACTCGTCAGTGGGGCCCAAACGGGCTTGAAAATTGGGACTCAGCATAATTGTTTCTTTTTTTTTTTTAATATGAAATTTATCGTCACATTGGTTTCCATACAATACCCAGTGCTCATCCCAACAGGTTCCCTCCTCAATGCCCATCACCCACCCTCCCTTCCCTCCCACCCCCCATCAACCCTCAGTCTGTTCTCAGTTTTTAAATTTTTTTTTTTTCAACGTTTTTTATTTATTTTTGGGACAGAGAGAGACAGAGCATGAACGGGGGAGGGGCAGAGAGAGAGGGAGACACAGAATCGGAAACAGGCTCCAGGCTCCGAGCCATCAGCCCAGAGCCTGACGCGGGGCTCGAACTCACGGACCCGCGAGATCGTGACCTGGCTGAAGTCGGACGCTTAACCGACTGCGCCACCCAGGCGCCCCTGTTCTCAGTTTTTAGGAGTCTCTTATGCTTTGGCTCTCTCCCACTCTAACCTCTTTTTTTTTTTTTTTCCTTCCCCTGCCCCCTGGTCTTCTGTTAAGTTTCTCAGGATCCACATAAGAGTGAAACCATATGGTATCTGTCTTTCTCTGTATGGCTTATTTCACTTAGCATCACACTCTCCAGTTCCATCCACGTTGCTACAAAAGGCCATATTTCGTTCTTTCTCATGGCCACGTAGTACTCCATTGTGTATATAAACCACAATTTCTTTATCCATTCATCAGTTGATGGACATTTAGGCTCTTTCCATAATCAGCATAATTGTTTCTCAACGTTTATTTACTTTTGGGACAGAGAGAGACAGAGCATGAATGGGGGAGGGACAGAGAGAGGGAGACACAGAATCGGAAACAGGCTCCAGGCTCTGAGCCATCAGCCCAGAGCCTGACGCGGGGCTCGAACTCACGGACCGCGAGATCGTGACCTGGCTGAAGTCGGACGCTTAACCGACTGCGCCACCCAGTCGCCCCAGCATAATTGTTTCTAAGTGAAAACGGAAATCGGGTTTTTAGGGGACTTGTTTGCTGGGAAATCTTGACCAGTGTAAATGAGAGCCTTGCCGTCCTGGCGCCCTGATGTGACATTTCGGTGCACTGACGGTCCTTTTCTGTTCTGAGAGGTGTGGGCTGGACAGTCAACCCTGCCTGGGCTTCCGGGAGGAGCCGCCCCCCCCCCCCCCCCCACCCCGCGTCTTCCAGGCCTGAGAGCAGCCAAGTCCAGAACCGTATTGATCAACCGCGGCCGTGTGACAGGCGGGGCCGACTGGACAAGGCAGCGTCTGCAGGTGTTTCTGCCAACTGAATGAAACAAAAGCAAAACCTCCTGGGAAGGGGGAGTGGGTCCGTCTGTCAGCGTCTAAAAATACCCAGGAAGGAGCAGAAAAACATCCCATCACCCCAGGGCAGTCCCAGGAAAGCCACAGAAGAGTATGTTTGGCCAGAAAAAGAAGAGGGCAAGCTGGCGAGGGGAGGAGAGCCTGGAGACCCAGAAAATCTGTATTTGGGTGACTGGAAGGCTGGCACCATAGCCCTTAGCAGACAGATGCTGGGAGAGCCCCGTAAATAGCCTCTGGTTGATTGCCAAGGGGCGGCCTTTGCATCAGGCCAAAGAGGCCAGCTTTGAGCCCCGAGAGTCCGTGGGCCTCGGGCCATGCTATCAGAACTCAGCAAGTTCACAGAGGAGCCACATGGGCCCCACCAATGCTGAGCCCGCAGGATTTTCCAGAAATCACCCAGAGCGAGGAGAACTGGGTGCATTACCTATGGATGGTGGGCCTCCAGAGTTCAGAGCGTATGTGAGACAAAATACCGGCAATCATCACTTGGCACCTTGTTACCAGAAACGCCCCTGGATGAAGGGCCATCCATCCGGTCCCACCATCCGGTCCCACCAGGCTGTGCTGTCTCTCTCCCTCCCGATGGACGAGTATTCCTGGTCTGCTCCGGGCTTTGCCCTTCCTTGTCACCCAGGTTTCCAGGCACACCCTCAGTCAGCCAAGAAGTGCTGGCCTGGGGCCTCTGGAGAGCATCACACTTCCAGAAAGCTGGAAAAAATCTCCTCCCCTCCCTCGCCTTCCTTCCGTAGCCCAGCACCCTCCCTTTCTCTTCTCTTCCCTGGATAAAAGTATGTTCCCCACAAGTGTCTGATGGGGAACGAAGGCCCATTTCTCCTCGGGACCCTCCTAGGGAGAGGATAAGCGGTAAACCAGAGCAGAGACCCACATAAGACAAGACAGGAAGGAATTTTCCGCCACAGAGTGGGCCACACTACCTAATACGTGTACAGTGCTGTAGAATTTATGACGACCTTTCTGACCCATCGTTACATCTTGGCCTGGCAATCGCTGAGTGAGGCAAGTATTATCAATCCCAGGCTGAGAATGTAGAAATGTCAACATGAAAAGCTGAAGTGATAGTTCCAAGGGCACCCAGTTACTCGATGGCAGAACTAGAATTCAAGGGGCACCTGGGTGGCTCAGTCAGTTAAGCGTCCGACTCTTAATTTCAGCTCAGGTCGTGATCTCCTAGTTCATGGGATCAAGCCCCTCATTAGGCTCTCTGCTGACAGTGGAGAGTCTGCTTGGGATTCTCTCTCTGTCCCCTCCCCTGCTCTCCCTCGGTCTCTCAAAAGAACAAATACACTTCTTTTTTTTTTTTTTTTAAGAGCTAGAATTCAAGCCTGGGCATTTAATTCCAAGTAAAACCCTTTCTCCAATAAAACAATAATAATAGCTACCATTTATTTAGATATGCTATGCTTCATGCCCTATCCTATGTGCCTTACACATTTAAATGTAGTTAAACCTCGAGCGCCTGGGTGGCTCAGTCGGTTGAGTGTCCAACTTCAGCTCAGGTCATGATCTCACGGCTCGTGAGTGCGAGCCCCGCGTGGGGGTCTGTGCCGACAGCTCGGAGCCTGGAGCCTGTTTCGGATTCTGTGTCTCCTTCTCTGTCTGCCCTCCCCCACTTGTGCTCTGTCTCTCAAAACTAAATAAATGTTAAAAAAAGTAAAAAAATAAATAAATCTAGTTAAGCCTCAGGAAAGCCCTCTCAGATAAGGGAATGCTATCATTATACCCATTTGGGGGATGAGGAAAACTGAGGCACGCGGATGTTGTGTAATGGCCTGAGGACACACAGCTATTCCTCGCCATTCTACACCTGCCTTGAACTCTGCTGTTCCTGTTTCACGACGAATCGGGAACCCAGGCTAGGAATCGAAGCAATAAAGAGAAAAGGACCCAAGTAGACGGTTTGCGAAATACAGAGCCAACAGTCAGGACCCCGACAGGGGGCGCTCATCCGAAAGCTCAGCCCGCAAGCAGTGGACCTGGAGGCGTTTGCTGCTAAATCTGGGTAGGCAGACAGCACCGACTTATTTGGAGCCTAAACGAAAAGCAGGTTCAGTGGCAGCGTCGGCCAGGGCGGCGGCAGGAAGCAGATGGCGTGCACGGCGGAGCGTTTAACGGAGGAGAGCTTAGCAAAGACGCTGTTTACAGAAGGGTGGGCAGAATGAGAGGAAGCAACAAGGGGTGAGGAGGCCCCCAGAAAGAACAAATGCCGGAAGCTCTTACCACCTGGGACCGCAAGGGCAGAGGGAGGGAATGTGTCACCAGAACACAGTGACCCCTGGGGCCGTCCCCAGGGGAGGAACGGCTTGCCGGGAGATGTGGGTCGCAGCCACTCGCAGGACTGCCCTGTCACCCTTCCGTTTGCGGCAGGTGCCGCCCTCTCCCCACCCCCCACCCCACCCCCTGCAAGGTTAGCAGGCAGAGGGCCTCGGCCAGGCGGTCCAGAGATGGCTCCTGGGCCACAGTCAAGGTGGAGAAGGGCAGAGAAGCAAGGGGCGAGGGGAGCAAGTGGGGAACAGCCAGCACGTGACCGACACTTGCTGTCCTGACCCTGCCTACGCAAGAGCTTCGGCCAGAGCCACAGGCCACAGCGTTTGAGCGCCAGTTGCCTGTCACAGAGTCGACGCGCCCTGCCCCCTGCTTTCTCCAAAAGTGCGACTGTGTTCAGTGGACCAAATACAGCTGCTTGAGCGTTCCACTTCGCTCAGGTCGTGATCTCGCGGTTCGTGAGTTCTAGCCCCGCGTCGGGCTCTGGGCTGACAGCTCAGAGCAGGGAGCCTGCTTCGGATTCTGTGTCTCCCTCTCTCTCTGCCCCAATCTGGCTCATGCTCTCTCTCTCTCTTTCAAAAATAAATAAACATTTAAAAATAAAAAAGGGGAAGCTGGGTGGCTCAGTCGGTTAAGCATCCGACTTCAGCTCAGGTCATGATCTCGCGGTCCGTGGGTTCGAGCCCCACATCGGGCTCTGGGCTTCAGATTCTGTGTCTCCTTTTCTCTGCTCCTCCCCTGCTCGCACTCTGTCTCCCTCTCTCTCTCTCAAAAATAAATAAACATTAAAAACATTTTTTTTTAATGAAAAAGAAGTGAGCCTCAAAACAAAAAGCAGCCTCCAAGGCCTGAAAACAAAATACCCACCGTGGGGGGACTGAGTGGGGCCAGACCCTGGGGCCTGAAGCAGCCTGGACGCCCACTTAGAAGACCCAGAACCTCAAAGCTCAGGTGATATAACTGCTCTGTAACCAAGGAATATGGGGGAAGATTGAAAGAGGAATTTTCATATTGAATCTCTTTGCAGTGATAAAAATGGATTTTATTTAAATAATGAAAAGTGAGGGGGGGGCTTTCTTCCCACCTGTTAGACTTGTCACTCGGCTTCATCTCCCAAGACACCTGTAAGATCAGAATCCTGATGCTGTTTGACAAGAACTGCTCTCAAGTGCAGAACGATTATGTAGGACGGCAAACTGGGACGAGGTCCACACTGAGAGACAAGCGAGTCACAAATACCCTGGGCTGGGGGAGAGGCGGGGTGAGGAATTGTAAGTGACTCAACCCGTGCCTCTTAGGTCTGGTCTTTGGGGTCCCGCGTGCTCTCCCTCACTCTCTGTTTTTGCAAAGGGTCCATGGTAGCAACTGGGGACACAGTGGAGATGGGAGCCAAAAGGTTAGCAGGAAAATGCCCAGTGGTATCGTACATGTGGGCTCTTCAGTATTTCTATTCACGTCACACCCATCAACCTGGTCACTGGGGCCCTGAACCAGGAAGTTGTCTTGAGGTTGTTTTGGGCTCTTCCCCCTCCTCCACCGTCCGCATCCCAGCGGTCATCAGGTCTGGCCAAAAACTGGAATTAAATATACAGACTGTGTATCTACGATATGCCAAGCAAAGTTCAGGTCCAGAGAGATTACCAGCATAAGGACCTCATGGCCAAGGAGCTTATAATTCTACCTGGTGAGATAGCAACAAACAGATGGAAAAAAAAAGCACCTCCGGTCGTGTGTTAGGTTGCTTTGGTCGGCTAGGTAAGTGAAACTGGCTTAATTCCAGTTGTGGAAGAGACTTCAAGGGTTTGTGATCAGCGGTTGAAGCACTGTCATCAAGGACCCAGTCCCTTCCAGCCGTCTGCCCTGTTCTTGTTTCGCATGAAGGTAAAGCTCGAAACAAGATGGCTGCCGCAATTCCAGGCATCGCGCTGAGATGACACCAAGGCCAGAGGGAGGAGAGGGCTTCTCTGCCTGTGGCTCTCCAAGGACAGAGGGATCTTTCCCTGGCAGCCCTCACAGCCTTCCCCTCATGTCTCTCCCTCTGGAACTGGGTCACTTGCCCATTCTAGAACCCCAAATTAGCAGAGGGTGTGAGATTACCATTGGATCAAACAAGATGGAGCCTCTTCCCCAAGGGGGTTTGTGGGAGGGTGACATCCGGCCGAAGCCAGGGTTTTGTTAAGAAGGAAAAGGAGGGGAACCAGCTCTGGCTTGACGGCCAACAGTGTTGACAAAATATTTAAAAAGCATTAAAGGGGCGCCTGGATGGCTCAGTCAGTTGAGGGACCGACTTCGGCTCAGGTCATGATCTCACAGCTCGTGAGTTCGAGCCCCGCGTCGGGCTCTGTGCTGACAGCTCAGAGCCTGGAACCTGCTTCAGATTCTGTGTCTCCCTCTCTCTCTGCCCCTAACCCACTTGCATTCCATCTCTGTCTCTCTCAAAAATAAATAAATGTTAAAAAAAAAAATTAAAAAAAAAAGCATTAAGAATAAGATGGACTAACGAGACAGAGGGGTCAGAAAAGGCTGCTCTTGACCTTGCTCCCATTGTCACTGCCTGGAGTTATGACAGCAGCTTCCTAATTGGTCTTCCAGCCTCCAACATTCCCTCCCCCACTCAATAAACCCATTTTTCATTTTGCCCCAGTGGATCTGCCTAAAATACATATCTGCTCATGCTGTCTTCTTGCTGAAAATGTTCCTGTCACTCCTTAGTTCATATGCAATAAAGAGACGAACCTTTTAGCATGATGTGATGACTGAGTATTTCGCCCATGCAAAGCACTATAGCTTTGCTAGATGGAAATGCTCTCACAGCCATACTGTATAAATGAGACGATCAGGAACTGAGATGTTAAATAACTTGTCCCCGCAGTAGTACTTTCCTATCATCGCCGTAACACGTCACTACACACGTAGTGGTTTAAAACAACACAAACATATTATGTTATAGTTCTGGAGGTCAAAAGTCCCAAACCAGCTTCAAAATCAAGATGTCTGGAGAGCTGTATACCTTCGGGAGACTCCAGGGGCCAATCTGTCTTCTTACCTCTTCTACCGACTTGAGGGGGCCTGTGTTTTTGGCCGTGTGTCCATATCACTCAACCTATGCTTCCAGACTCCTTCTTCTTGATCTCCTGCCTCCTCTCATAAAGACATTGTGATTACCTTGGGCTCACTTGAGTAACCCAGGATAATCTCCCCATCTCAAGATCCTTAACTTGATCACGTTGGCAAAGTCTCTTTCGCCATGTAAGTCCCTTTTGTCACGGGATACGGGTCTTAGGACAGGGACAGGTTTAGGTAGCCTGTATCCTGGCTACCACTCCCAAGGTCAGATGACCAGGAAGTAGAGGAGACAAGGTTTGAACCCAAGCTCTGGAGTTCCCAGAAGGAGTCACACCCTACTTCCCAATCTGCTTGCTGTGTCTTTCACCTGGAAGGCCTTTCTTGCATAACCAGCCCCTCACATGGCTAATTGCCACTTAACCTTAGGACCTAACTCACAGTGACCTCTTGAAAAGTTTTCCACAACAGCATTCTTACCCTACTCTTTTACCCCTGGACGTACCCTTCAGCGGAACTAGGTGTCCCTGCTCTGTGAGCCCATGTCGCAGGGCTCACTACCAAATTATCACTTGTAACTCTAAATGGGAAAGGCTTCCCACAGAGCGCAGGGAGCTCAGGAAAACTAGTTGATCGGTTGATCGGTTTGTGGGTTGGTTGGTTGAATAAAGGAATCAGCTGGGGGTAAGGTATTTGCAAGGAGAGATATAATTATAAGAGCTAATAGACATAAGGAAAAGGGGCTCTTGGCAGTAGTTCTGAGAAATCGGTCTTGGGGTAGGAGGACGTTTGGGGGTTTGGAACACCTTATATACTTTCAAGAACCAAGAAGGATCTGAAAAAAGAGGCAGGCAAGTGACCCTCTTGGGCTGCTCTGGTTTCCCAGCTAAATCTCCAAGTGAGAAAGGAAGTGAGTTTCAGGGCCAAAGCTGGGTTCTAGAACAGAGTGAGCACACAGTTGTGCCCTATCTCCCAGGGACAGGGCTGTGATGGGTGAGGCACAGAAGGAAAGATTTTGCAACCCAGGGTGACGAACTTTTAACTACTCCCTAGCTTGCGAACATCCAGTTCATTAGAGCTCAGAGTTAGAAGCTTATGTTGAACACTCTCCCCACCCCCACCCCCACCCATACTGGGGCAAAAAGAAATGTGTACATTACAGAACTAGTAAGTACCAGAACCAGGCTTTCAAACTGTCGGGGTTCAGGCCTGTGTACTTAACCACCACACCATACTGCCTCTCGAATACCAGTGTTTCATTTTTAAAAGAAAGTAATCTCTGGGGACTTTGGAGCCTGGCCTAGCAGGCAGACAGGTCACAGAAAGTCTAGGAGAAAAGAGGGAGGAAGAGGGGGTGAGAAATCATTTCCGAACCAGATCTCCTAAGGCCGAGCACAGCACCATGCCCGCACCCCTGTATCAGGCCAATTCTTTGTCTTCTAAATGACTTTCCCTCTCAAAACTCACGGTGGTTGCTCACTGAGAATTATCATTTTTACCAGCTAGAAAGGAAACCTAGAGGTAAAGCAATTTTATGCTTCTGATTCTAGCTAATTAAGTCTTGTAAATAAGAGGCAGAATGACTTCTCACCCCAAAGGGCATATTTATTTCCACTATGTGATTTTTACCAATGAGTTGAATCAGTGAGGGGTTCCTCAAAGGGCCTGCCTAATATTCTGAATGATGTTTTTATGAACTAAATAAACAGAGAACCCTCCTGTAGTAGGAAAGCTACCAACATAAGTCACTACAAACCAGGGCTCCCCTAAGCAAACCCGTGTATACTTTGTTGGATAACAGAGGGACCGGGGCTTTAGTTCTTACTTCCCCAGCAGAGGTGTTGACAGATATTGACAGGGACGTATGAATGCATCACACTTAACCCTGCTGGTAAGATATCCCTGAGAGAAGCCAAAAGCCCTAGCATGGCAAAGCATTGGCGATTTTCCAAGGTTAGACTTTTTCCGCCAATATGAAGCTCTGAGTCCATACAAATTGTGCTATGGCTTGCTAAAACACAATGACAACACCTTGACGTACTGTGGGTCCTATCTTAGACATCATCCAGCCCACCATCTAGTGAGGAAGTTAGGGCAAGGGACCCGCATGACTAACTCAAGGCCTCAGAGGGTGGGGCAGACGCCCAGGCTGGAGGTAGGGGTGTGGCAGGCTTCAGGAAAACCAAGGGAGGAGGCGGCCACAAATGGCAACCTTTAGCGGGTAAGCAGCGGGAGGGGTGCTTCTAAAGGGGCAAGGAAAACCGGGAGGGTCCAGGAGCCGGAAAACAAGGGGGAGGAGACAGTCAAAGCACCTGTCAACGCAGTCAGGTGCTACCGGGGGCAAGAAGGAGAAGGGCTGAGAAAATCCCACTGGACCCGGTGACCAGGAGGATGTCAGTGATCTCTCCCCACCCTGTTGTGGGGGCAGAATCAAATCTTAAGGTCTTAGAGAGCGAATGGGAGGTGAGTAAGGGGAGGTGGATTCAGGGGGTGCTGCTTCTGAGAAGCTTGGCTGTAAGAAAAGAGGAGAGAGAGCACTCTGGCTGAAGGAGCACTCCGCTCCCGACCTTCGGAGAAAGGCAGGGAGGAGGGAAGATCGGCAAGTCTAGGGTCAAGAGACTCAAAACAACAGAGCTACCACAAGGAGACAAGTGGCGGGGGGTGCCTGGGTGGCTCCCTCGGTTAAGCATCCGACTCTTGACTTCCGCTCCGGTCATGATCTCGCGGTTTGTGAGTTCGAGCCCCGCATCGGGCTCTGTGCCGACAGCGTGGATCCTGCTTGGGAGCCTGTCTCCGTCTCTCTGCCCCTCCCCCTCTTGCTTTCTATCTCTTCTTCAAAATTAAAATAAAATAAACTTAAAAAATATATTGAAAAATAATAAAATAAAAAATAAATTTAACTTAAAAAAAAGAAAAGAAAGAAACAGGAAGTTCCATTCTTATTTGAAACCCAGACCAGCCAGAGGAAACTAGTAGGAAACATGCTGCTTCCAGAGATATTAGGAGAATTCACTCGAATCTTGGTTACTGGAAACGCTTAGGGAGGACTGACTGTCTTGCTGTACAGGGCGATCTCTCAACTAGTGATCTGAACGACTCTAGGGAGGCATCGGGTCCCCCTAAACTACTGTCCCTGGCCAAGGTGCTCCTGTCACTTCTGCTCTGTGGCAGGAAAACACTACAAGCATGAAGGGAATTGTTTCTAAACCAAGACAATCAAAGAGTACCTTCTGATCCAAATGGCCACAGAGTCGTCCCTAATGGGTCCTCATGGGGCATGTTGACACAACCACTAATCTCTTTAGGGGATAATTTATTCTCTCTAGAAACTGGCTGTAAATACTGACAACCATTTTTCAATGATTGCTGTTGTTAACAGGCCCTGTTACCCCAAACCTACAACAGCTGGGTGTTGTCCCGCGGTCCAGAAGGGAACAAAATCCAGTGCATTTTGGGGAAGTCAAGGGATACCCGATAAGTACAGCACTGGTGTTTGCCTTCTCGGGAGTAACAGAGAGAGAGGTCTGAGAGGTCCAACCCACACCGGCAGAGGCTGGCTGTGAAGTTTGTGGGTGGACACGTGGTGATGCCCGTCCCTCACCCAGTGGCAACAAATACATTCACGAGACACTACCTATACACCAGGTGCTTTCCTAAACGTTTGACCCGTTTCCCCTCCCAACAACCTATGCGATGGATAGGAGGCCTCCCCTGAACCGACAAGGAAACCGACTTCAACGAGATGAAGGAATTGATCAGCTATCACACGCTAGCAAGCTCCAGACCCAAGATTATGAGCCAGACCTGCTCGCCTTGAAATTCCGAGGCTTAACTACGCTCCAAGACTCAGCTTAAACAAGTCCGGTCTAGCTGTTTGTTCTGAAGACTGGGCGAGTTAATGACTAAATGTGCTGTGACAACTTCAAAGAGGAAGAGCAAAGCCTCCTGACTGGTCTCCTTTGCACACCTACAGCGAGTAGCGAGTACGCTTCCAGCCCGGGGGGGGGGGGGGGGGGTCGGCATCCACGCGGTCAGGGGATCCCGGGATCCCGGGGAGGCACGTGTTTTCAGGCCACCGACCAAGGGTGCCGCACCCATCGGGGCTCACGGGAAGGTTTGGAGTGAAGGGGGCACCGTCTTGCCTCTCTGGTTAGCACGATGTCATTTCCTCATGTCACCTGCGGAGGAGTAATACTGGGTGACCTGGCCAGCTAGTTCCGGAGGGCCACGGTTAGGCAAGGGAGACGTCTGCTGGCCTAGAGCTCCCTCAGCTGTGTACTAAGGGACTTGGCTGGGAGGGGGAAAGCCTGTGTCGTCGTTTCGACCCAGCCCTCTAGAAATGTTAGAGAATCAATTCCAGAACTCCCTTTACCCAGCTCTTGGGTTGGCTGACTCATTGCTCAGATCTCCTAGCTCAAATGTCACTCTGTAAAGTAGCCCCCTCCTGTCCCTTCGGGTTTTTTTTTTTTAATCTCTATTTTTTTTAATTTTTTAATGTTTATTTTTGAGAGAGAGAGCGAGCATGAGTGGGGGAAGGGCAGAGAGAGAGGGAGACACAGAATCTAAAGCAGGCTTCAGTTTCTGACCTGTCAGCACAGACCACGACGTGGGCCTCCAACGCACGAATGCGGAGATCATGACCTGAGCCGAAATCGATCGCTTAACTGACTGAGCCACCCAGGTGCCCCTCCTAATCTCTATTAAAAAAATCTTTTTTAATCTTTACTTATTTTTGAGAGAGAGAGAGAGAGAGACAGAGTACGAGCGGGGGAGAAGCAGAGAGAGAGGGAGACACAGAATCCGAAGAAGGCTCCAGGCTCCGAGCTATCAGCACAGAGCCCGATGCAGGACTCGAACTCAAGAACCATGAGATCATGACCTGAGCCAAAGTCAGATGTTCAACAACTGACACGTGCAATCATCAGGCTCATTAGCCATGAGTTCCGTTCAGTCACTGCTCCTCGCTGAGAGGCCAGGTTCATCACACCTGTTCTAGACTCCCAGGTGAGGGGTAAAGTGCTATGAAGTCAGGGACCCCAGTAAACTGCTTGGCTGCTAGTGAAAAACAGCACATTTCTTAAATATCGACCGCGCAGCAGTATGTGGAAATAGATTATGTCTGTGATCTGTACCAACTTCACAGATTTATGACAAATGGCCATTAATCATTTTTTAAAAGCTATTAGTACTACATATTCCCTATTCCCCATTTTTTCCATTCCTTTGCAGCGTCGAGGTAATAATTCATCCGATAACGGTGAGGCTTAACAACAGGAAAAATTTCTGGCCAGGTAATCGATTCAATGGCTGCGAGTTATGCTTGAGATTCTCACTGAAATACGCCCAACCTATTCTTTTAGGCTTTTCCAAGTCGGAATCCATTCCTGAAAACATGAATGTTCAGTAAAGAGCCAAGTGAGCATGTAAATTATATTATTGGAAATTATTGCTAGGGTATCTGAAATTCTCAATAAAAATGTAACAGCACCCCAACCGATCTTAAGGGTGAACTTGCTTCAAGCTCATGCACACCTTGCTGGCTGACTTAAGTCCTTTTGATCTGTAGCAGAACTAAGTTTCTTTTGAGATTTGCAGACCACTGGCCCTGAGGAATGAAGGACCAGACTTTCTCAGAAGAGATGGCCTGACTACATTAGAAAATAGCCACGGTAGGGGCGCCTGGGTGGCTCAGTCGGTTAAGCGTCCGACTTCGGCTCAGGTCACGATCTCGCGGTCTGCGAGTTCGAGCCCCGCGTCGGGCTTTGGGCTGACGGCTCAGAGCCTGGAGCTTGTTTCCGATTCTGTGTCTCCCTCTCTCTCTGCCCCTCCCCCGTTCATGTTGTGTCTCTCTCTGTCTCAAAAATAAATAAACGTTAAAAAAAAAAAAATTAAAAAAAAAAAAAAGAAAATAGCCACGGCGGGTGCCAGCAAGTCTGTTCATGGTCATGTCGACAGGTGACTAACTGTCCGGGCACCTGCTTCTCGTGCGCATAGCCCCTCTCCCTCTCCCCATGCCTTCGAAACCCCTACCCACCCACCCCCGGCTCCCCCTGGACACGGAAGGTGGTCTTTGAGACATTAGTCTACCTTCGTCCCAGGTTGCTGGCTTCCTGAGTAAAGCAAACTTACCTTTCCCACCATCGCTTGTCTCTTGAGTATTGATTTTCGACCCCTGAGCAGCCGAGATGGAATTGGAAAGTGGTTCGCGGTCCCATGACAAAAACTCCAGAAAACCTCTTTTTAGGGAGAAAAGGATACCTCGCATTTGGAGAGAGCCTGGACCTCGTTATTATAATGACTCGGGAAACTGAAAAATCCGGATTCCCCAGCACGCTGTAAGTCAATTATATTCCAGGCCAATTGAATTAGAATTTCTGGGGGTGGGGCCTGGGCGTCAACAGTTTTAAAGCTCCCAGGTGTCTCCACAGATAACCTGGAACAACCCCCAAATATAGGATCACCTGGAGAGCTTTTTTTTAAATATTAATGCTGGGCCCCCTCCCCAAGGATTCTGACCCAACTGATCTACAGAGGAGATGCGGATTTTTTTTTTTTTTTTTTGAACGTTTATTCATTTTTGAGACAGAGAGAGACAGAGCATGAACGGGGGAGGGGCAGAGAGAGAGGGAGACACAGAATCGGAAGCAGGCTCCAGGCTCTGAGCCATCAGCCCAGAGCCCGACGCGGGGCTCGAACTCACGGGCCGCGAGATCGTGACCTGGCTGAAGTCGGACGCTTAACCGACTGCGCCACCCAGGCGCCCCGATGCGGATTTTTAAGATACACAGGTGAGTCTACCGTGCGGCCGGGATTGAGAAGCTCTGGCCTAATGCTGCTTCCTTAATTAAATCAGTCCAGACCAGTGAACCAGTCTCGAATCTTCCCTACATTCTCCAGGTTTTTTTGTTTGTTTGCTTGTTTTTTACTGCTGCTTTCTGTAGTCAAGCATGATAGGGTAGGGTGAAGCTAGTTTTTTCCCTTTGAATTTATATGTGGATTGAAATCAGCACAATCTTACGCTGTCAGTCATGTATACCTTTGTGCATTTGTACCTTTCTTACCTTTGGGGCAGCAGCCCTTTGGAAAGCTCACTCATTGGATTGCTGCTGGCCATCAGAAATGCAGAGAAAGGGGGGTGCCTGGGTGGCTCAGTCGGTTAAGCGCTCGACGTCAGCACAGGTCACGATCTCATGGTTTGTGGGTTCGAGCCCCATGTCAGGCTCTGTGCTGACAGCTCAGAGCCTGGAGTCTGCTTCACAGTCTGTGTCTTCCTCTCTCTCTGCCCCTCCCCTGCTAATGCGCTCTCTCTCTCTCTCTCTCTCTCTCAAATATAAAGAAAAATGTTAAAAACTTAAAAAAAAAAAAAAAGTGTGGAGAAAGGCAAATAGGGTAACTTCAAATCAACCGATTCCTTCATCTGAACTCGGGAATCTTAAAAATCCTGATGCCCCATCATGCCATAGGCCAAATATATTCTAGGCCTGTCAATTCTGAGAATACCATAGAACTTCCCGTTTGGCTCACTCACCATCCGCCTGTGGTACAGTGGCCTGAACAATTCAGGCATGAAGCAGTCTCCAAAAATGACAGGTGGATGAATGAAGGAAAAGATATATGGGGGGGGGGGGGGGTGTGTGTGCAGAATTTGAGGATGCTCACACCTGGGCAGTATAGGGAATGATCTATCAACCACCTGAGCTGTGTAAAGAACTTAAGTCACTTTCCTGCGGCCACAAAGTGGAGGGCCAGGCCTGGATTCAAAGCCAGGTGTCCAAGAATCCAAAGTGGTTTATTTTTCTCTGACTTGCGTTGGCATCATGTTGACATAGGTCCACAGTCCGTTTATTTGAAACCTCTGGGACAAGAGTACTCTGGAATTTAGAGTTTGGGGGGTTTTAGGAAGGTATATAAATTAATATTTCTGCAGCAAATCATGTTAGTGTTTTCACGAAAGGGGTCGAGAAGCCTCAGATCAGACTTTCATCAATTCAGTACAAACCATACCACCAAATTTAGGGTTTTCTGAACTTGTAAGGTTTTGGGAGTTGCAGATTAAAAAAAATCATCACCAAGATCGGGGTGCTCAGTCCGTTGAGTGTCTGACCCTTGATCTCAGCTCAGGTCACGATCTCGCAGTTTATGAGTCTGAGCCCCACGTCCGGCTCTGTACTGACAATGTGGAGCCTGCTTGGGATTCGTTCTCTCTCCCTCTCTTTCTGCCCCTTCCCTTCTCTCTCTCTCTGTCTCAAAAAAAAAAAAATAAATAAATGCAAAGAAATTGTGAAGATGAACATCAGAGGAAAGAAATTATGTATGTAGTAACAAACTTTCATTGGCTGATAAATATGGAGTGAATTGAGACACTCTGCAAAGCTCTGGACACGCATAACCCTAACGATAACTTGGCAAGATAAGTGCTAGTAATACCTCCATTCTCCAAATCAGGAAACTGAGGCATGGAGGGATTCAGTAACATGCCTGAAATGACCTAAGTCCATCCATTTGGTTCAGTCTCCGTTGCAATTAAAATCTGACAGCTGACATTTTTTAGAGAAGAATTTTTCTTTCTTATTGAAGGGTGGAATATGTCCAGCATGACTGGGAGGCACGGGGCTTTGATCTGAAAGTTTTGGCTTTGGGGCTTTAAATATGCCTTTTCTCTGGTGTTATCTGTCTTAATTTAGTGGCAGCCCATCCACGGAAAACAGCCGCAGCTTCTCCCCTCTGAGCGCCTTTAGAAGTCTTAGGAAATTCAAGGGGAAACTCATGGTTGATTCAATTCATTCATCTGCTGCTTGTTGAACACCCACGAAGTGCTGGCACTCTACCAGAATTAGACCCACTTCTGAGAAAGCAGAGCAGCCTGTGAACTTCTAAAGCCGTGTTGTAAAATTAGAGTCAGATGACCGCGGAAGGTTGCCCTCAGTAATGAGCTTCCATATGTAGATGCAGAGTTTGGCCATAAACAATGTGTTCTGCCTCCCGCGTGACTCATTTTCCCCTGGAATGATAACCTTTGCCTTCCTAGAGGAACCTGATAATGAAATTCACAGGAGTGGTCTCCTACTACTGTGCCTGATTGATTTTAGGATACACTTTAAATGCTCTCTGTGATTTACCAGGAAAGCACCCGTGTTCTAATAATCATTGAAATAGAAAGCACAGTCATTCAAAACGCGGGAAGTACAATGCGTTCTAGTGTTTAGTGATTAATTAGCCTTTCACCTTTCCCCCTTTAAAACTTAAGACCATTGCATAAAGCACACAAATCGCCCTAGCTGTCAGGCATCTATTTTGTGATTAACTGACGTTTATTATTTCAGAAAATAAGACAATTCTTTTCTAATTTAATTTTCAGGATTTAAGTTTGGGGTTTTGAAAACAGACAAAAATTGACTGCTGTTTATCCAGGGGTTCCTGGGTGGCTCAGTCAGTCAAGCCACCGACTCCTGATTTTGGCTCAGATCATGATTTCATCGTTCGTGAGTTTAAGTCCCGTGTCGTTGGGCTCCTTGGTGATAACTCAGAGCCCGTTTGAGATTCTCTCTCTCCTTCTCACTCTGCCCCTCCCCTACTGGTGCTCTCTCTCTCTCAAAATAAATAAACTTAAAAAAATTGCCCGTTGTTTACACATAAATGTGTTTTTTAAAAATATGATGCTATCTAAAGAGTAATTTTATTATGCTTGGGTAATGAAAATATCAAGGTAATGAAATCCAATGGAAACAATGGTTTATCTGTAGAAATTCATTCTATGGGCAACTTTGAACTAATTTTTTTTAATGTTTATTTATTTTGAGAGAGAAGGAGCACATGCAAGGAAGGGGCAGAGAGAGACAGGGAGAGAGGGAATCCCAAGCAGGCTCCGAGCCATCAGAGCAAGCCATACGTGGGGCCCAATCTCACAAACCGTGAGATCGTGACCTGAGCTGAAATTAAGTTGGATGCTTAATTGACTGAGCCACCCAGGTGCCCCTGAACAAATTAGTTCTTAAAAAAAAATAAGGGACACCTGGGTGTCATGAAGCCTCCTTTAAGGAAAGGAAGGAAGGAAGGAAGGAGGGAGGGAGGAAGGAAGTGCCCTTATGCTGGGTTGGCTTGCCCTACAAGTCTGCTACTTTCTTCTTCACAAGGCTCCCCCTGGTGTTTCATAAAGTTCAACTTTACCCAATTCTTTTGGACTTCTAAGTGCTTTTTTTTTTTAACATGAAATTTCTTGTCCAGTTGGTTTCCCTACAACACCCAGTGCTCATCCCAACAGGTGCCTTCTTCAATGCCCATCACCCTCTTTCCCCTCCCTCCTACCCCTCATCAACCTTCAGTTTATTCTGTTTTTAAGAGTCTCTTTGGCTCCCTCCCTCTCTAACCTTTCTTTTTTTTTTTTTTTTCTTCCCCTCCCCCATGGTCTTCTGTTAAGTTTCTCAGGATCCACCTAAGAGTGAAAGCATATGGTATCTGTCTTTCTCTGTATGACTTATTTCACTTAGCATAACACTCTCCGGTTCCATCCACGTTGCTACAAAAGGCCAGATTTGATTCTTTCTCATTGCCACGTAGTATTCCATTGGGTATATAAACCCCAATTTCTTTATCCATTCATCAGTTGATGGACATTTAGGCACCTTCCATAATTTGGCTATTGTTGAAAGTGCTGCTATAAACATTGGGGTACAAGTGCCCCTCTGCATCAGCACTCCTGTATCCCTTGGGTAAATTCCTAGCAGTGCTATTCCTGGGTCATAGGGTAGGTCTATTTGTAATTTTTTGAGGAGCCTCCACACTGTTTTCCAGAGCGGCTGCACCAGTCGGCATTCCCACCAACAGTGCAAGAGGGTTCCCGTTTCTCCACATCCTCTCCAGCATCTATAGTCTCCTGATTTGTTCATTTTCGCCACTCTGACTGGTGTGAGGTGGTACAAGAAGCATAAAATACCTAGGAACAAACCTAACCAACAATGTAAAAGACCTGTATTCTGAAAACTATAGAAAGCTTATGAAGGAAATTGAAGAAGATACAAAGAAATGGAAAAACATTCCGTGCTCATGGATTGGAAGAATAAATATTGTTAAAATGTCAATACTACCCCAAAGCTATCTACACATTCAATGCAACCCCAATCAAAATTGCACCAGCATTCTTCTCGAAGCTAGAACAAGCAATCCTAATATTTGTATGGAACCACAAAAGATCCCGAATAGCCAAAGTAATATTGAAGAAGAAGACCAAAGCGGGAGGCATCACAATCCCAGACTTCAGCCTCTACTACAAAGCTGTAATCATCAAGACAGCATGGTATTGGCACAAAAACAGACACATAGACCAATGGAATAGAATAGAGACCCCAGAATTGGACCCACAAAAGTATGGCAAACTAATCTTTGACAAAGCAGGGAAGAATATCCAATGGAAAAAAGACAGTCTCTTTAACAAATGGTGCTGGGAGATCTGGACAGCAACATGCAGAAGAATGAAACTAGACCACTCTCTTACAACATTCACAAAAATAAACTCAAAATGCATGAAGGACCTGAATGTGAGACAGGAAACCATCAAAACCCTAGAGGAAAAAACAGGAAAAAACCTATTTGACCTCAGCTGCAGCAATCTCTTACTTGACACATTCCCAAAGGCAAGGGAATTAAAAGCAAAAATGAACTATTGGGACCTCATCAAGATAAAAAGCTTCTGCACTGCAAAGGAAACAACAAAACCAAAGGCAACCAACGGAATGGGAAAAGGTATTTGCAAATGACATATCAGACAAAGGGCTAGTATCCAAACTCTTAAGTGCTTTCAATCATCCTAAAAAGCTACCCATCGACGCCTCATTGGTTATTACCAAAACTAGAACATCTGGCCAAATTTTGAAAGATAATGGGCATATAATAATTCCTCAACAGTTGTTTGTTGATATTCCTACAAACCTCATGCCAGAAACCAGGCAACTAAGGCAGAAAGAGGTAACTTAGCTCTCAACATTCACCTACTGGTGACCTTGGGTAAGTCACGTCACCTCATTTATTTATTTATTCAACAAAATCTCCTTGATCATTAATCCATGCCGGTCACCAACCCTCCACTTCCACCCCCCTTCCTGGGTACTAGGGACACAATGGTGACAAGACAGGTATGGTTCCTGCCTTCACAGACCTTATACATTGAGAGAATCTCAAACCTGGTGTGCATCAGAATCACTCATAAGTCTTGTTAAAAACGGTTGCTGGGTCCCGCCCCCCGAGTTTCTGATTCAGTAGGTCTAAGGTTGGGCCTGATACCTGGCATTTCTAAGTTCCCAGATGATGGTGTTGATGGATGATGATGCTGGCCTGGGAACCCTACTTTGAGAACCGCTGCTCTAAGAGAACGGGGGTCCTAATAGTATGAGTGCTATGATGGGCAGTCTATGGGGATAGAAGTTTCCCCAGACACAGCAGATTCAGTCAATACTAGGACCCTAACATCTCTGATGTTGTAAACACTGACTATTTTCTACCTTTTAATATCTCCAAAATCAAATGCATTTGATGAAATACTGTGACAACATTTGTTTTCTGAATGTTTATTTAGAGAGACAGAGGGAGAGAGAGAGCACAGGCAGGAGAGAGGGGCAGAGAAAATTCCAAGCAGGCTCCATACTCGGTGTGGAGCCCAACTCTGGGCTCGACCTCACGATGGTGAGATCATGACCTCAGCTGATATCAAGAGTCGGATGCTCAATGGACAGAGCCACCCGGGCGCCCCACATGAAATACTGTAACAACATTTAAGCAGACACAGTAATCAAGACAATTCCGTACTGGCACAAAGATAGACATAGTTCGATGGATTAGAATTGAGAGTCCGGAAATGGATCCACGTCTGTGCTCAACTGATCTTCAACACGAGTGTTAAAACCATTCAGTGGGGGAAAGGATGGTCTTTTCAACAAACAGTGCGGGGATAAACCATGGAAAAGAATGAAGTTAGACCCCATCCCATACCATATATAAAAAATTGTCTCAGGGCGCCTGGGTGGCTCAGTCGGTTAAGTGTCCAACTTTAGCTCAGGCCAAGATCTCACAGTTGGTGGGTGTAAGCCCTGCATCAGGCTCTGTGCTGACAGCTCAGAGCCTGGAGCCTGCTTTGGATTCTGTGTCTCCTTCTCTCTCTGCCCCTCCCTTTCTCATGCTCTGCTCTCTGTCTCTCAAAAAGTGAATAAACGTTAAAAATTTTTTTTTAATTTACTCCAAGTGGATCAAAGACCTAAGTGTAAGAGCAACAACTATAAAACTTTATTTTTATTTTTTAAATTACTCCCCATTATTTTAATTTTTTTAACGTTTCTTTGTTTTTGAGAGAGAGAGAGAGAGTGGGGGGAGAGACAGAGAGAGATCGGACGACAGAGGGTCTGAAGCAGGCTCTACGCTGACAGAAGAGAGTCCAGTGCGGGGCTCGAACTCACCAACCACGAGATCGTGACGGGAGCCGAAGCCAGACGCCTAACTGACTGAGCCACCCAGGTGCCCCATAACAACTATAAAACTTTTCGATGAAAATATAGCGATGAGTCTTCATGATCTTCGAATTGGCAAAGGATTCTTACACAACATCAAAAGCACAAGCAACAAAAGGAAAATGAGTGGATTAGAGTTCATCAAAATTAAAAACTTTTCTGCTCGGAATGGGAGAAAATATTTGAAAATCCTATCTCTGGTAAGGGAATTGAATTTGGAATATGTAAAGAACTCTCACAACTCAAAAATTAAAGGATAATCTAATGTAAAAATGAACAGAGATTTCTCGAAAGAAGATATGCAGACGGCCAAGAAGCACATGAGAAGGTGCTCAGCATGGTCAGGGCTGAAGGTGGGAGTGCAGGAGGGGAGAGAGTGAGTGATGGCTAAAGGGTGCAGAATTTATTCGAGGTTACGAAAATGGTCCCCAGTTGACTGTGGTAATAGTTGCACGTCTCTGTGACCATACTAAAGACCAAAGAACTGTGTGCTCTTTTTCTAATGTTTATTTATTTTTGAGAGAGAGAGCATGAGCAGGGGAGGGACAGAGAGAGAGGGAGACACAGTATCCGAAGCAGGCCCCAGTCTCCGAGCTCTCAGCACAGAGTCCGATGTGGGGCTCGAACTCACAGACCGCTCAAACTCAGATCATGACCTGAGCCCAGTCGGACGCTTAACCAACTGAGACACTCAGGTGCCCCCTGAACTGCGTGTTTTGAACGATGAGTTGTGTGGTATGTGAATTATGTCTCAATAGAGCTATTTTTAAAAAGGACACACACACACACACACCATATAAGCAGATCCCTCGAGGGTGGGTGACAGGTCACCAGGCAGAAAGTGGGGGTAGGGAGGCCACTGGAAGGAGGGAGCAGGGAAGGAGACAAAAGGAAGACAGTCCCAGGCTGAAGGAACTGTTTGCACGAAGGTCTGGGGAACATAAAGCATTCGAGAAAACAAAAGAATTTTGATGTGGCTGGCAAATGTTTTCCTGGAGGGGGAAGGGGTGAGAATTACAAAAGTGGGGCCAGGCCACGAAGACCAAAGACCGTTGTTCTCCCTACTTCCGCTCTAGGCCAGCGGATCCCACAGTGTGGTCCCCGGATCAGAGGCAGCCAGAAGCAACCCAGATGAGAGCATGTTAGAAATACAAATTTTGGGGGCATCTGGGTGGCTCAGCTGGTTGAGTGTCCAATTCTTGATTGCAGCTCAGGTCATGATTTCAGGGTTCATGGGTTCAAGACCGCATTGGGCTGTGCACTGACCTCATGGAACCTGCTCGGTATTCTCTCTCTCCTCCCGTCTCTGCCCTTCATGCGTGCTTTCTCTCTCTCTCTGGCAAAATAAATAAACTTTAAAATAAGGCAGGGGCGCCTGGGTGGCTTGGTCAGTTTTAAGCGTCCGACTTCGGCTCAGGTCATGATCTCATGGTCTGTGAGTTCGGGCCCCGCGTCGGGCTCTGTGCTGACAGCTCAGAGCCTGGAGCCTGTTTCACATTCTGTGTCTCCCTCTCTCTCTTCTCCTCCCCTATTCATGCTCTGTCTCTCTCTGTCTCAAAAATAAATAAACATTAAAAAAAAAATTTAATAAATAAAATAAAATAAGGCCAACTGTCTACTCCATTCCAGAAGGCCCCACCCCTAATCGAGGGAACCAGAAACTCAGAGGGTGGGGCCCAGCAACGTGGATGTTAACAAGCTCTCCAGCTGATAGCACTGAAATTTGAGAACTCCTTCTCTTATCTTCTTACAAATCTGGCTTCCCTACAGAAGCCCGTGTTTTTTTGATCCGTGTAAATCCAGTCGGGGGTCTTCGGTGCTTGAAATCCTCTGACGTTCCCCAGTGCACTTTCTTAGTGGACAGAGGTTTGACCAGATTGGATTTAAGCTTTCGGAGGTCCCCTCTGGGCTGTCTGTGGAGAAGAGATGGGGAACAGTAAGAATGAACACCTGCAGACAGATGAAGGGGCCCCTGCGGTGACCCAGGTAAATGTGATGGGGGTGGGCTTTGGGGCGCCTGGGCGGCTCGGTTGGTTAAAAGTCCGGCTTCGGCTCAGGTCATGATCTCTTGGTTCGTGAGTGCGAGCCCCACATCAGCCTCCCTGCTTTCAGCCCGGAGCCTGCTTTGGACCCTCTGTCTCCCTCTCTCTCTGCCCCTCCCCCACTTGTGCTCTCTCTCTGTCTCTCCTAAAAAATAAATAAATTGGGGGCGCTTGGGTGACTCATTCGGTGAAGCATCGACTTCGGCTGAGGCCATGAACTCACCTTTCGTGAGTTCAAGACCCATCCCTCCCAGCCCCGTTGGGCTCTGTGCTGACAGCCCAGAGCCTGGAGCCTGCTTTGGATTCTGTGTCTCCCTCTCTCTCTCTGCCCCGCCCCCGCTCATGCTCTGTCTCTCTGTCTCTCTCAAAAACAAAGATTTTTAAAAATTTTAAAAATAAAAATAAATAAGTAAACTTAGAAAAATGTGTTGGGGGGGCCGGACTAGCGGTGTAGCATCAGTCGGGTGGGGAGAGCACATCTGAGAGACGCAGAAGCAGAATCGACAGGACTGGACTCTTTATCTTTGGCTGGCCTCCCCGTAAAATATACACAATATTAAATTTACCATGTTAGCCATTTTTAAGTGTTTGGTTCTGTGGCATTAAGTGCATTCGCACGGCTGGGAAACCATCACTGCCAATCCTTCTCTAGAACTTTTTCATCTTCCCAGAGACCGTATACGCGCTAAAGAATAACCTTCTGGCTGGGGAGGCGGGGGGGCAGCGGCTGGGGGGCTCAGTCGGTTGAGCATCCGACTCCTGATTTCAGCTCAGGTCACGATCTCCACAGTCATGAGTGAGATCGAGCCCCACATCGGGCTCTGCGCTGGCAGCATGGAGCCTGCTTGGGATTCTCTCTCTCCCTCTCTCTGCCCCCCACCCCGTTCTCTCACTCACTCAAAGTAAATAAATAAACATTAAAAAAAAACAACAACAACACAATAACTTCCCATTCCCCTGCCCTAATAATCTCCACGAGTTTGCCTATTGTGGATACCTTCTATGAGTGGATTCATAGGTAATTTGACCTTTGTGTCTGGCTCCTTTCACTCAGCATTACGTTTTCAGGGTTCATCACTGATGTAGCCCGTGTCAGAAGTCCACTGCTTTTCGCGGCTGAATAATATCCCGCGGTATCGTTTATCTCTTCATCCACTAATGGATGCTTGGGGGGTTTCCATCCTTTGCTATCGTGAAGAATGCTGCAGGGGACATTGGTGTACAAGTACCTGTTTGAGTCCCTGCTTTTAATTCTTTGGGGTATATACCCAGAAGTGGAATCATTGGATCGCATGGTAATCCTGTTCAGCTCTTTGAGGACCTGCCAGCCTTGTTTTTCATTGTGGCTGCCCCAGTTTCTCCTCATCCAAATCAACATTTATTATTTTGTTTAAAAAAAAATTTTTTTTAAATGTGTACTTATTTTTGAGAGTGGGGGGGAGGGGAGGAGAGAGAAGGAGGGACAGAGAGAGAGGGAGTCAGAAGATCAGCGCAGATCCTGATGCGGGGCTTGAACTCACGAACTAGGAGACCATGACCTGAGCCGAAGTCGGACGCTTAGCCGACTGGGAGCCACCCAGGTGCCCCTATTTTGTTTTTTATAATAGTTGTCCTGATGGGTGTGAATGGGTGTCTTGTACTTTTGATTTGTGTTTCCCTAATGGCTGGTGATGTCGAGCACACTTTCATGGGCTTTTTGGCCATTGGGAGATCTTCTTTGGAGAAATGTCTATTCAAGTCCTTTGGCCAGTTTTGAATTGGGTTATTTGGGGGCAGGGGGATTGTTTTGTTTTGTGTTGTGGGAGATCTGTATACATTCTGGATCTTAATCCCTTAACAGATGTATGATTTGCAAATATTTTCTCCCAGTCTGGGAGATCTTTTCTTTCTCTTGATAATATGTTCTGGTGCACAGTTGGGCTTTGGTTGAGTGTGCCTCAGGAGCTATGGAGGCAGCAGGAATTAATCAGGAAAAAAACATGCTTGGTCCCAGGATGAGGGAGGGGTAGTAGATAAGGGAATAGAAAACCTCCCTTTAAGACCCGAACCTCTGACTCAGGGCTGAAATTTTGCTGCCTAGTCCTATTTTGCATATCAGCGGCAGAGTATTATTTTTCTTCTGGCATTATTTCTGTTACCAATTCTATTCCCTTCCAGGCAGAAGGATGCTTCGAGGAAAAGGAGGCCCAGATCTTTGTTAGTTTTAGAAATGGCTGAACTGATGGGCCCTGGAGCTTAAATGTCAGTAGCTTCAAGGTAAACTGTCCTCTGGGCTTCTGAGCCACCTGGGAACTTTGCTGAGGACGAAATCAGTGCTGTGGGCCAGCATTGCCAAGAGGAGCTACAGAGGAGGAGGGATTGATTTTGAAGGAATATGAGAGTAGGATTTCCTTGATCAGCTGTGGGCTTTCTTTCCCACGGGAGGCAACCCTACTCTTTCTGACTATGGATTTAACGGTTAAACCCAATATCGTATGGGACCGAAAAGCTGGACAAGGTAGGGAAGAATGCTCATCCCCCACCTTTCTGGTTCTAGGAAGAGAGATTTTCCTCTAAAGGGTCTTTCCGCACCCACCCTCGTCCACGCCCAGGGGGAGGAACAAGCCACTCGTCAGGTTGGTGACTTTGGGACAAGTAATCCTCTTGTGACTTTTCTCTTTGGGAAACTGAGTGGTGCAGAAAGCACTGTCCTTTCAAGATACAATTTAAGTTCAAGCTCTATCTCGTGAAGCAAAGTGTCATCGCTGAGGAAAAATGTTGTGCAGTTGAAGAAAATCCCAACCGACCATGTGAGAAGAAAGCCTGGCTTATCTTCCTTTTACATAAAGGGATGTTGTAAAACCACTCTTTTGTGAAGAGGTAATCAAAGAATAGGCGGCAGCCAAAAAAATGGAGAGGAATGTCAAGAAATGTATTTAAAAAAAGAAAAAGTCATGTTACTTTCTAGATTTGTAGTATCTGTCAGCTTTATAGAATTGTAATTTGTTGTGATTTCTTTTCTCATTCTAAATATTTACCTATTTAAAAAAAAATTCTTTTTATTTTAGAGAGAACATGTGATGGGGGAAGGGGCAGAGGGGGGAGAGAAAATCTCAAGCAGGTTCCACACTCCGCGCGGAACCCGACGTGGGGCTCGTTCCCATAACCACGAGATCATGGCCTGAGCCAAAATCAGGAATCGGTTACTTAACAGACTGAGCCACCCAGGTGCCCCTAAATATTGTGGTCATAATATTTATATTTATATTTATAAAATTTATATTTAATTGTGTGGTCATAATTTTGTTCTTTTTCTTAAGAGCGTCCCGGCATATTGTATAAGCATCAGGCCTCACGAAACCCAGAGCCATTCTCTGTCCCAATGAACTGAGGTACGAAAAAGCTCAAAACCCGCTCCTTATGCAATGTCCCATTCTAAATTAGGCCAGTCACGTTGTCCAGCATATAGCCTACCAGGGGTTCTGCAATGAGCTTAGGTGGCGTCATAGTGGTAACAAAATGCTAACAGCACATCCTTCCTGTCAGGATGTTCAGTGTGGATTGAAAGCTCAAAGATGAAAATCCCAGAGAGGTTGAATTCCTGAATTTTTAAGTTCAAGTCCAAAGGAATTAATCTAATATTTTCACTCTTATGTGTGAAAGCCTAAAGTTCCAATTCCTTAGGATAATTTTAAAAGAAATTAACAGTCTTCCCAATTTCTTCTAGTCCGTTCTACCCACAGGGGTTCTTGGAGCCTGGGTGGCTGGAGGGGCTCCTCTGGGAGATCCAGCCTGAAATAACCGTGTTCCTCCAGCATATCCAAAATGTCATCCATCACACTACTTTCCAGAAGGTCCGTAGTATGCAACAAGAGACGAGGCTTTGGGTGGCCCTGGCCCCACACCTACTCACTGGAAAAACAAAAACAAACAAACAAACAAAAGCCAAATTCTTGTTTTTAGTACAGTCATCCAAGTTCTCCGAAAATTACGTTCCAGAAGCCAACACCTTGAGCCACAGCTTCATGGAGGGAGAGAGGGCAGAGGAAGTCTCTGTGCCAGCTTCCCCAGGGAAGAACTAGTTAATCCCAGTTATCTACGACCCATGAGTTGGGCACCTATGTTTCTTTGGGAGACAGTTCCTAGCAAGAAGTCAGGCATGCTTCACCACTGCAGCCAAGGGGGTGGAGGTGCTGCACGCTATGTCCACTGTCCTTCCGAGGAGGAACATTAAAATCATCTCCACTTTCTTGCATAATTTAGAAATTTGCAACTGCCTACTTGTCACATCTTCCTCTGTTCGTTCCCACCCCCTCCCCCTGTCCCTGCATATTGAAGAGCTCAAAAACTCGATTTCCCCTTGGAGTCTTAACCATTTAAAGCCAGAGGCTAAAAAACAAATACTCTGCAACACTTGCAGAGTAGAATTCTCTCGTAGTTGAAAATTTCAACCTGCCGATCTGACTGGAAAACACACACACACACACACACACACACACACACACACACACACACACAGTAAAAGGTAGCAAATGCTTGTTCTGACCATAATGATCAAAAGTTCTTAAAAAAAAAAAAAAAGTTCTTTCATAATTGGTGTCCCTCACCTTTGTTGCACAATAGAATCGCCTGGGAAGCTTCTCTAAAAAAAACTACTCACTGAGGGGCCCCTGGGTGGCTCAGTCTGTTAAGCGTCCGACTCTTGGTCTCGGCTCGGGTCACGATCTCACAGTTCCTGGATTCGAGCCCCGAGTCGGGCTCCGCGCTGACAGCCTGGAACCTGCTTGGGGTTCTCTCTCCCCTTCCCTCCCTGCCCCTCCCCCTCTCGCTCTCTCTGTCTCTCTCTCAAAATAAATAAACTTAAAAATAAAAATAAAAAACTACTCGCTGAGCTCCACCCCAGGAAAATTAAATCAGAATTGGGGGCGATGCAGACGGGGAAAGGGGGAGGGGACCAGGGGAAGATTGAGTGCACAGCCAGGGTCAAGAACCGTGTGGCCTGCTGGGACCTGCTGCAGCCACCGATCACCCCAACCTCCACTATTCTTTGGCTTCCTCATGTTGATGAGACATACCTTCCAGTGGCCTCTTAAGAGAGGCGCATAGATGTAAGTTTTCTGAGTCTTTAAATGCTTGAAATGTCACTAATTGGGTGAACCGGTAGTTCACTACGTGAACTAATGAGCTCACGGTTTGCCTGCACAGAGAAGTTTACGTGGAAAATAATGACCCTTCGGAACCGTGGACATTGTTCAGGAATCCTGGCGCTTCTGACTCTCAGAGAATCCTGTGGAGCTATTAAGAAGCCTCATGCCATTCTAAGTCTTAGTCCTTCCATGGGAACCTACTTTCTCCTCTGAATGTGTTGGAATATGCTGTTTAGTCAGGAGACTCACCTCAGACATTTAAAAATTATTTTCTTATTAATTTCCTTCCCTTCACTTTCCCGATGTTCATTTTCTGGGACTCCTACTGCTTTACCTGACCTCCCGAACCGAGCCTTCGGGTAATTTTTTCTCACTCTCATGTTTTCTATTTTCTTTCTCCTGGAAGATGTCTTTGACTGTTCTCCGACCTCATCACCAAATTTCTTACTTCAGTCAACCTACTTAATTTCTTTTGAACGCTATTTCGACATACATAGCAAAACCTTTTCTCTGGAAGTACGCAAGCTGATTTTGACGTTTATGTGGGAAAATAAACAAAAAAGGCCATAAAACTTCTAAGAGGAAGTACACTGTGAAGGAACAAAGCCCTATCAGATGTTAACACATTTACAAAGCCTTAGTAATAAGAACAATGTGGTATTATGCCTGAAAAGACACTAAGACATATGGATCCTTGGAGCAGAACAGAAAGTCCAGAAATAGATTCAACAGATTACGGATCAGTTTCACGTATGACAAAAGTACCATCTTGAGTCCGTGGAGTAAAGATGAACTTTTTAGTAAAAGATACCGCAGTGACTGGGTACCCATTTGACCCATGCTTTATCATCTATCTATCTATCTATCTATCTATCTATCTATCTATCTATTTCTAGAAAGCAAAACAAAACAAAGGGCAAAGAAGACAGGGAGTTCATGGAAGAAAGAACTATAAATAATCCTTAAACATAGAAACAACTTCACTTTAATGAGAAAAATATAAATGGAAACTGTACCAGAATTCCATTTTTCACCTATCAAATTATTCCCCCTCCCCAAAAAATCTAAAAATGTGCTATTATACTTTGTTGGAAAGGCTCAGAAGAAATATGCAATTCCGTATTTTATTGGTGCAAAGCCATACATGCCCTTATGGTGGGGAATCTGGTGATGTTTTCCAAAATTACAGACACATTTTCCTTTGGACACAACAATCCACTCATCTGGGAATATATGCTATACAATCTTCTACATAGTAATGCAAGAACACATGTACAAGTTTATTGATTGTGGTGTAATTTTTTAAATTTAACCCATGTATTGGGGCACCTCGGTGGCTCAGTCTGTTGAGTATCCGACTTCGGCGCAGGTCATGATCTCTCGGTTCATGAGTTCGAGCCCTGCATCGAGCTCTGTGCTGACAGCTCAGAGCCTGGAGCCTGCTTCAGATTCTGTGTCTTCCTCTCTCTCTGCCCCTCCCCCGTTCTCTCTCTCTCTCTCTCTCTCTCTCTCTCTCTCTCTCTCAAAAATAAACAAATTTAAAATTTAACCAATGTATTTAGCAGTTAAGTACTAATTCAAAAAACGAAGGCACACCAATTCAATGCAACAATAGGCAGCTATAAAAAAGGAATGTGGAAAATCCCTACTGAAGTGAAGAGTTCTATCTATAGCTACACCATTAAAACATGAAAAGGATGGTGTAGATAGAATACTATTTGATGGAATGTAAACAGTATGCTACACTTAGTGGAATAAAAATATCAGTTGTATTTGTCTGCAATTGTAGAGAACAACACTGGAAATATAAATAAGAAAGTAATAAAAATATTTTTGGGGGGAGGAATCATTAGTCAGTGTTCAATTTCTCTAAGGATATCAAATAGATTTGAGTGACTTAGGAATTTTTTGTTTGTTATTCTGTTTCCTGAATTATTAACTTTGGTCTCTGTATCGGTGAGGAATGCTTTCAGCTACAAGCAACAAAACAATAAAAAGCAGTTCATTTTCCCAGGTAACAAGAAATATGGTGATAAGCGGATGCTGGGCATTAGTTAGGGCGGGCATCCTTACAGTTCTTTTGGCCTTTCCCTCATGACCATCAGATTGTGGCCCCAAATCCAAATATCACATCTACTTTCACAGCAAGAAAAAAAGGATAGAATAGGTCATTTCTTATATTCCTGAGGATTCCGTCAACAAAGCAAGACTTTTCTAGAAACCTCCCCTTACAGACTTCCCTACACCAGGTCTTTTGGCTCCCCAAAGAGGGAGCCAACCAATGGCTTGGACTATTGGCAATTCGTCATCTAGAACTGGGCACATTACTACCTTGAATAAATTTAGGGTTCTATTCAAGACATTGGAGGATGCTTATTGTGGGGCAGGCCTCATGCTAGAATGATTAGCCAGAGACTCAGACCTTCTTTTGCAGAACCTCAATTACCAGTATGGTGTGGTGGATCTGTGGCCCCATTCAGTTCCTCCAGGAGAGAAGCCTTCTATAGAGGTCTGCCTTGGAGCCAGGGTGGCTAGGGGTGGGTGCCAGAGGAAGGGAGTTGGCGGTCAGACCAGTCCATTCCCAGGCAATCAATCCTCCTGACGACAGCCCCAAGCCTCAAGACCATCCTCGGGTTCCTATTATCTTTAAGGCAGTGGTTTTCAACTGGGAGCCATTTTGTTCCTCAGGTAGAGTTGCCAAACTTAGCAAATAAATGGACAGGGTGCCCAGTTAAATGCGAATTTCAGATAAACAATGGATAATTTGTTAGTGTAAGTATGTTCCAAAACTCGCATCATTTATCTGAACTTCACATTTAACCGGGCATCTGATATTTTTTTATCTGGCAAGTTGAAGGTACCCAGGGGATATTTGGCAACACCTAGAGACTTTTCTGGTTGTTACAATTCCAGGAGTGGGTAGGGGCCAAGGATGCCGTTAGGCATCCTGCCATGCCCGAGGACAGTCCCCCACCACAAAGAATTATCTGGTCTGAAATGTCAATAGCACCGAGGTCGAGACAAATTGCTCTAAAGCAAAGCCTTTTCCTTTCAGCTTCTCCAGAGACGGAGGCTCCAGACTCTTGCCTGACATTATGTGCCCAGGGTGGGGCCCATTCATCTGTTTTTGAAATCTTAGCATGATCTATTTTTCGTGGCCGCATTAGAGACTCAAACGTTCTGTCTTCTTCTTCGTTTTCTTTTATAGGTAATAAGCAACCCAAGGAAGCGCTGGCCAAGAAGAAGACAGTGTCTATATTATGTTCAGGACCACGAGGGCCAGCCTGCAGGTACCCCTGGAGTCTTTTCCTGGGAAAGACCACGTTCAGCCGCAGCCCCACAAAGCAGCCCTGAGGAGCTGGGGGGGGGGGAGGGGGGTGGCGGGGGGGCACTTGGCTGGCTCTTTCAGGCAGGGGTGGTGGGGAGTGGGGTGGGGGTGGGCTTCCACCTTCCTGGCTGTGAGGGGAGGGATGCAACCCACACACAGCTGCACTTCTCATGAAGAGACGCTTTCTTTGCAGCCCCAGGGATGGGAGGGGAGCAGGGGGCAGAAGGGGAAAGTGTGACACGACTGTTAATCAAACAATTTTTCAGAGAACAGGGGAGGAAGGAAGCGAAGGGGTGGGGAAGGCGCTGAGTGTTTTCTGGTTATGAGATGTGTATAAATTCGCGGGAGGTTATTTGAGGATATTTAGCCAAGCCCTATTCACAGTTGTCCTTGAAATGAATACCAGAGCATTAGAATTCAGGGGTAATCGCTCCTCTTTCTGCAACCATCGGGCCCCATTTCCTTCCCCCCCTTCCCCCCGCCCCCGGCAGACCCCTGTGTCTCACACATGTTGGTGTATGTGCAAACAGAATGACCCACATAGACCGTTAACCCGTCCAGTCGATACACCTTGAGGTCCCTAAGGAAAAAAGAAATGACTGGTAGGTTTTTCTCCCTTTATTGTATTAATTCTTAAAATAATGAATAAAAAACTTTTTTTTTTTTTTTTTTTTTTTTTTTTTTTACCCAGTAACTGCTGACTCCAGGATAGAGATTAAAGGGTTTTTTGGGGTTTGTTTGTTTGAGGGTTTTTTTTTTTTTTTTTGAGAATTTAAAAATAAAAATCCATTCAGGCATTCATTAAGTCAAGCAAGATGAATCAGGCTTTGGGTTCTATAAAAGCTCTGCTTTTTCTGGGAGATCTGTCGCTGCAGTTTGCTGCTTGCTGGAGAAAAGAATGCATAGATCATAAGAGGGGCTGGACGGACAGCTTCATCAACACTGGAAAAGTCCCTTTTAGGCTCAGCTACAGCCTTGCACCGGCTAGATAATGAACCTGAGTCGGTGAGGGATGAGGGGCTGGAGGTGGGGGATTGGCCACCCCTCCCTTCTCCGTGACCATGTGTCATTTGTGGGTCCAGTAAAGTCACTGGGTATAGTGCTGATTAATGGTTGTCATTTCCATCTCAACTTTAGTGACTTAATCCGTTTCTCTCGTTTTTGGAAAGTATTGTAAGCTAAACCGAAATATATTAAAAAAGAAAAAGACCTTGAGTTTATCATGCATTGTAAGGGCCGTAGAGATATCCAAGGGAAAAGAAAAAAAAAAAAAAACCAACAACTCAGAAAGTACCAAAAAAACAGAAAAACAAAAAACAGAGAAAATAATCATTGAACCCTGTTTGAACCCATAGTTGAATATCCAGAGATGGCCCCTGTCCTTGTTCTATTTCTTTCCAGGGTTTTCTCTAAGCTTCGTTTATGGATTGAAGTGTTGTGGTGACTTTTTATTTATTTATTTATTTTTAATGTTTATTTTTGAGAAAGAGAGAGAGTGAGAGCAGGGGAGGTGCAGAGAGAGGGAAACAGAGGATATGAAGCAGAGGATATGACAGCAGAGAGCCCCACGCAGAGCTCGAACTCACAAACCATGAGATCAGGACCGGAGCCGAAGTCAGCCACTTAACCGACTAAGCCACCCAGGCGCCCCCGGGGTGACTTTTTAAATGCCAGATTGTACCTGGCTTTAAAAAATAGCAATTGCCATTTGACAAACACATTGCACAGTACGTACATAATTCCAATTAATGATCCAACAGCCTGATGTGGGGAAGATACTGTTGTGACTTCCCATTTTAAATACGAGCAATGGAGTTTCTTACTTGGCACAGAGTTAGTAAGTGGGAGAACGAGGCATATTCTACTTTTTTCACTTAATATTGAACACGACCTTTTCCATGTTGTAACTCTAACATCATTGTAATGGTCCGATATTTTGAGTTGCTCTCTCACAATTTTTTACCTAGCATTGGACACGGGGTTACTTCCAGTGTCTTATGGTTGTGGACCATGTTAGACTTTCTTTACCTATGATTACAAATAGCAGAATGAGCGTCTCTGAGCACAATTATTTTCGGATTTAGGGATTTGTAAGGATAGATTTCCAAAAGTGAAAATGGAATGTTGTTGTCTTTTATTGTCTTTGTTTTTTTTTTTTATTATTGAAGTATAATTAACATAAAATGTTATATTAGTTTCAGATGTACAATATAGTGATTCAACAATTCTATATACTTACTCAGTGCTCGGTGAAAAGTGTGCTCTTAATCCTCCCCACCTGTTTCACCCATACCCCACCCACCTCCCATCTGGTAACCATTAGTTTCTTCTCTATAGTTCAGTGTCTGTTTTTTAGTTTCTTTCTATCTCTCGCTCTCTTTTTTTCCGTTTGTTCATTTGTGTTGTTAATTAAATTCCACATATGAGTGAAAGCGTATGGTGTTCATCTTTCTCTGCCTGACTTATTTCACTTAGCATTATACTCTCTAGTTCCATCTGTGTTATTGCCAATGGCAAGATTTCATTCTCTCTATAGCTGAGTAATGTTCCATTATATACATAATGGAATATATATATATATATGTATATATATATATAGGAACATTACTAATATGGAACATTACTCAGCTATAGAAAGAATGATATATATACATATATACATATACATGATATATATGTACACATATATACATATATATGATATATATATATCTTACATATATATGTATATGTATATATGTAATATATTATGTATATATGTACATATATATATTATATATATGTATATATTATGTATATATATGTATATATATTATGTATATATATGTATATATGTATATATGTATATATGTATATATATATGTATATAGTATATATATATGTATATATATGTTCCATTACTAATATGGAACATTACTCAGCTATAGAAAGAATGATATATATACATATATACATATACATGATATATATATGTACACATATATACATATATATGATAGATATATATATCTTACATATGTATGTATATATATATGTAATATATATTATGTATATATGTATATATACATGTATGTATATATACATGTGTATATATATATATGTGTATATGTGTGTGTGTGTATATATATATATGTATATATCTCACATCTTCTTTATCCATTCATCTATTGATGGACACTTGGGTTTCTTCCAAGTCTTGGCTATCGTAAATAATACCACAATAACCACAGGGGCGCATATATATTTTTGAGTTAGTGTTTTCCTTTTCTTTGGGTAAAGACCTAGTAGTGAAATTACGGGGTCATAGGATATTTCTATTTTTAATTTTTTGAGGAACCTCCATAATGTTTTCCACAGAGCACACCAATTTGCATTCCCACCAAGAATGCACAAGGGTTCCTTTTTCTCCACGTCTTTGCCAACTCTTGTTATTTCTTGTCTTTTTGATATGGCCATTCTGATAGGTGTGAAGTGATATGTCATTGTGGTTTTCATTTGCATTTCCCTGATGATTAGGGATGGTGAGCATCTTTTCATATATCTGTTGGCCATCTGTATGTCTTCTTTGGAAAAATGTGTATTCAGGTGCTCTCCCCAATTTTTAATTGGGTTATTTGGGGTTTTTTGGTGTTGGGTTGTATAAATTCTTTATATCTCTTGGATATTAACCCCTTATTGGATATATCATTTACAAACATCTTCTCCCATTCAGTAGGTTGCTTTTTTATTTTGTTGATTATTTCCTTCACTGTTCAAAAGCTTTTTATTTTGGTACAGTCTAACAAGTTTAATTTTGCCCTTGTTTCCTTTGTCTGAGGAGACGTATCTAGAAAAATGTTTCTGTGGCTGATGTCAAAGAAATTACTGTTTATGTTTTTGTTTGAAGAGTTTTATGGTTTCAGAACTCACAAGTCTTTAATAATTCATTTTGAGCTTATCTTTGTGTTCAGTGTTAAAAAATGGTCCACTTTCATTCTTTTGAGTGTATCTGTCCACTTTTCCCAACAGTATTTGTTCAAGAGACAGTCCTTTTTCCATTTTATAGTCTTTTCTCCTTTGTCAAAGATTAATGGACTATATAATCATGGGTTTATTTCTGAACCCTCTGTTTTGTTCTATTGGTCTATGTGTCTCTTTTTTTGTGCCAGTACCATACTGTTTTAATTACCATAGTTTTGAAATATATCTCAAAATCTGGGATTGTGATATCTTTAGCTTTGTGCTTTTTCAAGATTGCTTTGGCTATTTGAGGTCTTTTTTGGTTCCATACAAATGTTAGGATTATTTGTTCTATTTCTGTGAAAAATGCTGTTGCTATTTTGATAGGGATTGCCTTAAATCTGTAGATTGCTTTGGGTAGTATGGACGCTTTAACAATACCATTTCTTCCAGTTCATGAGCATGGAATACCTTTCATTTATGTGTGTCATCTTCAATTTCTTTCATCAGTGTTTTATGGTTTTGGGAGTACAGATCTTTCACCTCCTTGGTTAAGTTTATTCTTAGGTATTTGTGTGTGTGTGCGTGCAATTGTAAATGGGATTGTTTCCTTAATTTCGCTTTCTACTACTTTGTTATTAGTATACATAAATGCAACAAGTTTCTATATATTAATTTTGTGTCCTGTAACTTTACCAAATTCATTTATCAGTTCTAATAGTTTTTTGGTGGAGTATTTCAGGGTTTTTTATATATAGTATCATGTCATCAGCCAATAGTGAAAGTTTGACTTCTTCCTTACTGATTTAGAAGCCTTTTATTTCTTTTACTTGTCTGATTGCTATGGCTAGGACTTCCAGTACTATGTTGAATAAAAGAGGTAAGAGCGGACATCCTTAAACCCTAATAAAGATTAGAGCAGAAAAAATTGAAATAGAGACTGGAAAAAATCTTCAATAGATCAATGAAACCAGGAGCTTGGAAAAAAGGTTTGAAAAGTTGATAAACCAACCTTTAGGTAGACTCATCAAAAAAAAAAAAAAAAAAAAAGAGAGAGAGAGCAAGAGAGAGAGGGGATTCAATAAATAAAATCAAAACCAGATAAAGACGCCACAAGAAAAGAAAACTACAGGACAACATCTCTGACTAACATAAATGCAAAAATCCTCAAAATATATTAGTAAGCCTCATTCAACAATACATTAAAAAATTGTTTGCCACGATCAAGTGGGATTTATTCCAGGGATGCAAGGGTGGTTCAATATTCACAAATCAGTCAACCTGATACGTCATGTTAATAAGAGAAGGGATAAAAAAAAAAAAACAAAGAACATATGATCATCTCAACTCAATAGAGGCAGAAAAAGCATTTGACAAAATACAACATCCATTCATAATAAAAACTCGCAACAGAGTAGATTTACAGGGAACATACCTCAACATAATAAAGGCCATATATGAAAAACCCACAGCTAATAATCATATTCAATGTTGAAAAACTGAGAGCTTTTCCTCTAAGAAAATGGAATGTTTTTTGGGGTGCCTGGGTGGCTCAGTCAGTTAAGCATCTGTCAGTTAAGCATCTGACTTCAGCTCAGCTCAGCTCATGATCTCATGGTTTATGAGTTTGAGCCCTGTGTCAGGCTCTATGCCGATAGCTCAGAGCCTGGAGCCTGCTTCGGATTCTGTGTCTCCCTCTCTCTGCCCCTCCCCATCTCTCTCTGTCTCTCTCTGTCTCAAAATAAATACATTAACATTAAGAAAAAAAAAAGACTAGAAAAGAAAATGGAATGTTTTTAAGGAGTTTTATATGTAGAGAATCATTGATGTCCGAACAGTCCTCTTTTCCTGTATGTTCATCAGCAATAAAAGTTACTATTGAAAAAATAACCTGTTGATTTTTTTAGAAAGAAATTTATAGTAAGTGGTTTGAATATAATTTTGCGTTGCTCAGCTTCTCCCTTCTCCTTCCTCCAAGTGTAACCTGTGTTTAACACTCCTGAGAGATTTCTCAGTAATATTTATAAAAAGTAAGTTTCAAAATAACACACAAACAACATACCCTTTCTCAACCCCCAGCTTTACTGGAACAATTGATTGCTGTAAGCTACCGGTCCGAAACCACCCAGAACTGATTTGTGCAAGCCAGCCCCAGGGCTCCCTCGATCCCCTTGGCAAGCTGTCCTGGTATTTAACAGCCCTCACTTTGTGATGTTGAAAATTCTCCATTACGGCTAATTTGAGCCTCTTCTGCTATGCAGAGCCATTTGCCTTTGTTCCATTCCGGGCAGAGACCTAACAGCTAGGCATTGTTCCCCAGGAGATTATTTCTTGGGGGGGTAACACTCCCCCAGTGCATGGTGGGCTCTCAATGAATATTTCTGGATTAAAGGTGATATTGAAAAATCTCTAATTAGATCTATTCTCGGGCTTTCTTTCTCAAAGTTGAATAAGCTAACAACTTTGTTTTCTGGTTTTTGGTTTGGGTTTTGGTTTGTTGTTGTTTGTCTGTTTGTTGTTTTTTGTTTTTGTTTTGTTTACGCTTTGGAACATCTCCGTGCCTCTAACTTGTTGGTCATCCTGAAGCCCAGTCTCCAAGTTGGGATGCGAAGTCTGTGTCCTCTGGTCACTCCTGCCCCACCACTCTCCCACGGTGTGAGCACCCAGCCTGTCCCCCCCAGCCCCCCTACCCAGAGGTGGCCTTTACCAGGGGTGTTCTCCCTGGAATAGATACAGATGAGAGGAAGCCATAACGGCAGTGAGAGCTGGCTGGGATAGAACCAGCTCTCAGGTCCAGGGGCACCTTAGTAATAACTAAGGGGCTCACAAGCTGACGTTGGATTGAAGATTAACCGGTTTCAACCAAAACAAGTTGTCATAGGTAGTGGAAATATTTATCATCGACACGAGAGGCTATATTAAAGTCAACAGATAGTTTTATATGTATTATACATAACTCTAAAAATGATTAAGAGAATTTTTTTTTTTTTCCTGAGAACGGCCTACATTCCCCAGTCTTTAAAATACCCTCAGGAAAAAACCAGACTAATAAAAACAATCGCACTATAAGCCCTATTTCTGTGCCACCTTATATCTGGGTAATCGGACGGCAGAGGACATCCTTATTACTCTGGAGTGAAGGAGTTACAGCCAGGAAAAGGGGGAGGCCTCGATGGACACTTGTTCTTACTTTGTACGTGGTTTGAATTTTACATCATCAGAAGTTTCTCTTTCCAGTGTTTCACAACCTTAGTTGTTACTAAAATTGAATTGACAAAGAATGATGTTAGGACTCCGATGCTGTGCAGAAGCCTCATTTTACGGGTGAAAGCCATTATGTAAAAAAAGGAACTATTCTCTTTCGTTTTACTTATTTGGCTTAAAGAGAAATACATTGCCCATCCCCTTCCTCACCTCCCATTTAATTTTTGTCGCTGGGGAAGGAGTTAATGGCCTGATTTAATGCTCCACCATCACCTTCATTGGATGCTAAATAGAGTCCCCCCAGAAGAGAGAATCTCCTTCTTACACTGCTTTCTGGGGCTTCTGTTTTGTCATCTTTGTGTACATCTTTAAATCTGGAACACCCTGGGGTGCCTGGGTGGCTCAGACCGTTAAGCCTCCGACTTCCCGCTCAGATCATGATCTCGCAGTTCGTGAGTTCCAGCCCCACGGAGGGCTCTGTGCTGACAGCTCAGAGTCTGGAGCCTGCTTCAGATTCTGTGTCTCCCTCTCTCTGCCCCTCCCCAGCTCGTGCTCTGTCTCTCTCTCTCTCAAAAATAAATAAAGATTAAAAAAAAATAAAAAAAGGAAAAATGCCCTTTCAGCGCTTTAGCTGATGGGTTTTGTTCCTCCACACTTAACAGGCTCTGTTCCTACCTGCTCTGTGTCAGATAACCGAATGCTTGTCTTCTCTAGGATATTGCTTTATGCTGCCCCGGAGATAAACAACGAAGACCTTAGACAGTTGATGCCATGAGGATAGAATGCAAGAGTGAGCAAAGAAGTTGCTTTAGTCAGGAGCTTGTCTACTTGGATCGCAGAATGATCCATTTTCTTAGATTCTCTCATTAAATCACTATTACTTAATTACAGGGTTCTCTGGAAGGCAAAGGAAACTGACTTTGAATTTCCTTCCAGAGCTTTTTTTCAGCCTTTCTGATGAGCCTAAGAAGAGACATTAGAAGACAAGCACTATTCTCATGCTAATGCCCAGAGGTCGCCACTATTGTGCCCAGGGTTCCTTCTAGTGTTTTCGACATTTCCTCGCTTGAGTGTCCTACAAAAAAGGCGTAGTATTTTTGCCACCTTATAGGTAAATGGGGCAAAGGCTCCCAGTATAGGACAAAGGTGTAGGAATAGGGAATCTCAGGATGAAAATATCCAAGATGAGGTAAACAAGATTAGGTATTCAGGGCGGAAATACCGCCCAACTTAGTACAATAGCAAGAAAGCTGCTTGCACAGGAAGGAAGGGCCAAATTAGGTGAATAGGTAAACAGGGCTATAGACCGCTGCAGGGCGAAGTTGCCCAGAGCAGATCTAATTAGCAAAAGAAAGGAGCCTTGTTGACCCAGAGGTAGCAAGCTCGTCTTTCTTGTCCCCTAGACTAGGTAAACAGAGGTGGTGCCTCACGTTGGCTGAAAACAACCTTCCACCTGGACGCCAGGATTTTGTTTTATATTAACCCAAACCCCTAACACCGCGTATCTTCAAAACCTCACAATTTCATTCTCTTTGTGCGCGCCCATCACCACGTTTGTAAGCCTTCTGATCCTAATAAAAACGGAGCAAGGACCCTTACTCGGGGCTCTTGTCTCCTCCCAGACATTAGCCTCTCTCACATTTTTAATCCTGTGTCCCACTTTCTTGTCCTGGACAAGAGAGAACTCCAGACCTAGAGTCTACGACACCACCTGTATTTTAAACCGACTCTACTCTTAAGAAAAGAATAAAGGAACATTAGCTACCAATTGCTTTTAAGCGATGGCTACTACATTAAGCTAAAATTCTTTCTCTTTAATATCCATTTTAGTGACCTTGGGTCTAAATCACCTCTTCCCTTAATCCCTCAGAAGGTCATTTTTAGAACATGAGTGTGAATATATAAAACACAGGGAGAAATATCTCAAGTGACAGTTTTAGTGTCTGTGGTTAAAGCAACGACCTGGATTGATTTAGAAGTCCCATTGTGGCAAGGTTATTTATTGGCCCTTCCCTGGGCGGCACTCGCCTAAGCCAAGTTTTGAAACAAACCAGCTCAGCACTTAATCAATCCTTCTCTTTCCTTTGACTTTTAAAGTGGCCTTGATCAAGAGCAGCCTTCTTCCAATGCATGCTACCCCGGTGGAATTTTCTTTTTCTACTGAATTATACAATCCCAGGTTTGACAGTGACTCACCCCTGACCTTGGACCAGCCACTTACCCTCTATATCCAGGTGGCTGCACTTAAAAAAGAAGATGTTAACATTGACCTGAAGATTCAGGGACAAATAAGTTATTAATGATTTGAAAGCACTTAAGACCTATAAAGCTCCATAAAAATCCCTCCTGCAATAACGTACGGGTAACATAAGGGAAGTGCGATAGCCAATCACCATAGTGGAAATGAACCACGGAGGCGTCATTCTGGTGTTCTGTGAAATTAAGCAAAGGAGGCTATCCCTTTCCACCAGAAGGTTTTTGCCAAAGTAGGTGAACACTTGCGAACCCGCCTTCTAGTTATTTTCTTGTGGCCGTAGTGTAACAATTTGATGTGATTCAAAGCTGTCTTCATATGTCAAAAAGCTTGGAGTGTCCTCATTGCCTTTGGCCTCCTTTGACCTAGAAAATAGAAAGCAAAGCTTGTGTTGCTAAACATGTTAGCGGAAAATGCTAACAGGTTTGGAGTTCGTAAGGGTCTGTCTAGAGACCCTGTTGGAGTATGTGGAAGAAGAGACAGGCAAGTGGTAGGTGAACCTTGTCAAACATCTTAGTGTTTTGAAAAATGTGTAGGTGCTTTACTGTCATGTGAAGCATTGCTAGACCGAAAGGAGCCAATTTAAGACAGTACTTAAAAATTAAAAAAAAATTTTTTTTTACATTTATTTATTTTTGAGAGACAGAGAGAGACAAGCATGAGCAGGGGAGGGGCAGGGAGAGGTAGACACAGAATCCGAAGCAGGCTCCAGGCTCTGAGCTGTCAGCACAGAGCCCGATGCTGGGCTCAAACCCACCAACCGTGAGATCGTGAACTGAGCTGCAGTCCGGCGCTTAACCGACTCCCGAGTCTCCCAGGCACCCCAACAATACTTTAAAGAGAACGGTGCTTGCTGTTGGGTGGACATTGTCCTTCTCCTTGGCTGCTCAGCACAGGTACCCCCTTCCAGTATCGGGGAATTCTCTCACTTTAGGGATATTGGTGGGAGGCAGGGTCTGCTTTCCACGCTAGAAGGTAAAAATGCAAGTTACCTGCTTTCCCGGGGCACAGCCACAGGACAAAGTCCTGCCAGACAGAGACACCTGTTGGGGACTTTGAAAACAGAACTAGTAACACAAAGAAAGGACCAGAAGAGCTCTACGTGACCGTGACCGTGGCAACAGATGCGGGAGCCCACCTCCTCGGGCAGCAGAGGGAGTTGTGAGTTGGCCATGTCCAGATCCAGAATTAGCAGTCTGTGGTTCAAGTTCAGATGTGGTCCCATCTTCAGACGTCTTCTTTCTACTGGAGTTCTACACTGGGATTTTGAGCACTGCTCCTGGCTGGAGGTCCCAGCCCTGGTCCCAGGGCTACTGCGAGATACCCAGGACTCTTTCGTTGTTAGTAACTGGTTAAAATGAAAAATATTCATATTTTGCATCTGTGTTTGTTGTTGTACAAACATGCACAAACCTCTCCTCTCCCCACCCTCCACTCCTCTTGGTACAACTAATTTACCATAACATTCACACATTGTGGTTGAGCAATGCAATGGGCTTTAGTAAATTTATAGTGCTATACAATTGCCACCACAATCTAGTCACATTTTTGTTTTGTTTTAGTATGCAGTTCTAGGAATTCTGACCCAGGTATGGATTTGTTTAGCCACCCCACAGTCAGGATACAGATGAAGCAACCACTAATCTGTTCTCCACCTCTAGAATTCTCTTTTCCAGAATGTCATATAAATGGAATTCTACAGTAGGTAGTCTTTTGTGTGTTTGCATGATGCTTTTGGGAGTCACCCAAGTTGTTGCATGTGATAATAGTCTATCCCTTTTTGCTGAGTGGCATTATGTTGACAGCTGGACCACAGTTTGTGTATCCCATTCACCTTTTGAGGGGCATTTGTGTCGTTTCTGGGGTTTTTTTTGGTGTTGGGGGAGAAATATCTTTTTCTATTTTAAATATCTTTTTTTACGTTTTAAAAAATTGTTTTACTTTGGAATAATCATGACTTATTAATAAAATTGGGGATACTATACAAATAATGTTTTTTCTCTAAACGATTTGTGAGCAGTTGATAATCTAATGTCCCATTATCCTCCCATTATACTTATGTATTTTCTGCACACAAGAACATTCTCCTGCATAACCACAGTACAACAGTCAAAGTCAGGAAATCCGCCTTGATACAGCACTACCACCTAATCCCCGGAGCCATTCAAGTGTGTTCAGTTGACCCAAGAGTGAATTGTTTAGCAAAAGTCTCCAGGTCACGATCACATGGAGTCTTTAGCTCCCATGGTTCTTGAGTCTCTGTCTGGAAGACTTCCTCAATCTTTCAGAGGCTTTTATGACCTTGACACTTTCATAATTAACAGTGCAGTTCTTCTGTAGATTATCCTCCAATCTGGTCTAACTGGTGTTTCCTTGAGATTAGATTAATACTATCATTGTTGGAAGTGATTGCATCCTATAATTTCTATTTGTCTCGTTACTGATGATATCCACTTTGATCCCTTAATTAGGTGGAAAATACCAGGTTTGACAAATATTTTGTAGGGTGGTATTTGGAAACTATCTTGGTACCCTGTTCTGTATCACACGTGCGCACACATGCACACACACGTGCACACACACACACACAGAATGCATATAAAATAAATGTGTACGTTTAAATATACATACCGTGTATCTATGTTCCCATGGTTTCCGGTGTTATTTAATAAGTTGTAACTATTAGCTCTGTGTCCTTCTGATGTCCCCATCGTTCTTGGGGCATGTTCTTGCTTTCTGGAACTACAGAATGTTCCAGGATCACCTTCCTCTTTCCTGTGCCAAATGCGTCAACTGATACTGGCTATTGCTGCTCCCAGGCTTTCAGTGAACAGAACTAGGGGAAATATGTACGTAGACGCACAAATACATACACACATTAAAAAAAATTTTTTTTTAACGTTTATTTATTTTTGAGAGACAGAGAGAGACTGAGCATGAGTGGGGGAGGGGCAGAGAGAGGAGAAACAGAATCCAAAGCAGGCCCCGGGCTCTGAGCTGTCAGCACAGAGCCCGTCGCAGGGCTCAAACTCACAGACTGTGAGATCATGACCTGAGCCGAAGCCGGTCACTTAACCAACTGAGCCATCCAGGCGCCCCCTACATGCACACATTTATATTACATCTTTCATCTATCATCATCATTTATTGGAGTTTTTATATATTTTAGATATTAGTTCCTTATCGCCTATATGATTTGCAAATTTTTGTTCTCATTCCATAGGTTATCTTTCTATTTTGCTTATGGTTTCCTTTGCTTTACTGAAGCTTCTTTGTTTGAAGTAGTCTCCCTTGTTTATTTGTGCTTTTGTTGCCTTAGCTTTTGGTGTCAAATCCAAAAAATCAACACCAAAACCAGTGTCAGGAACCCTACCACCTAAGTTTTCTTCTGGAGTTTTGTGATTTCAAGCCTTACATTCAAGTCATTAATCCAGTGTGAGTTGATTGGTGTGTGTGGTGTAAGATTGGGGTCCAGTTTCATTCTTTTGCATGTGGCTATCCAGTTTTCCCAGCACCATTTATTGAAAAGACTGTTCTTTCCCCCTTGTATATTTGTGACTCTTGTCACATATAATTGACCACATATGTGTGAGTTTATTAGTGGGCTCTCTACTCCATTCCGTTGATCTAGTATCTGTTTTTATGCCAGTACCATACTGTTTTGATTATGATAGCTTTGTCATATAGATTGAAATCAGGAAGTGTGATGTCTCCAGCTTTGTTCTTTTTTCTCCAGATTGCTTTGGCTATTTTGGGGTCTTTTGTGGTTCCGTGTGAATTTTAGGATTGTTCTATTTCTGTAAAAATGTTGGTATTTTGATAGGGCTTGCATTGTTTTTGTAAATCGCTTTGGCTTTGAGTAGGTGGACATTTTCAACATTATCAGTTCTTCCAATTCATGAGTATAGAATATCTTTCCCTTTACTTGTGTCTTCCTCAGTTTCTGTCATGTGTACAGATCTTTCACCTCTTTGGTTAAATTTATTCCTAGGTATTTTATTCTTTTTGAGGCGATAGTAAATAGTACTGTTTTCTCATCCCTCTTTTGGTTAATTATTAATGTATAGAAATGCAACTGAGCTTTGTATATTGATTTTGTATCCTACAACTTTACTAAATTCTTGTATCAATTTTTTTAATGGAGTCTTTAAGGTTTTCTGTATATAATATCATTTTATCTGTAAATGGAGACAGGTTTGCTGCTTTCATTCTGATCCTGATGCCTTTTATTTTTCTTGCCTAATTGCTCTGGCTACGACTCCTAGCACCATGTTAAAGAAAAGTGGCATTAGTGGGCATCCTTGTCTTGTTCCTGATCTTAGAGGAAAAGCTTTCACTTTTCACTGGTGAGTATGGTATTAGCTGTGGGCTTGTCATATATGGCCCTTATTATGTTGAGACATGTTCCCTCTGTACCGACTTTATTGAGAGTTTTATCATGAATAGACATTGAATTTTGTCAAATGCTTTTCTGCATTTATTGAGATGATCATAGGATTGCATCCTTCATTTTGTTAATGTGGTGTGTCACATTGATTGACTTGTGGGTGTTGAACCATCCCTGAATCCTTGGAATAAATCTCGCTTGATCGTGGTATATGATCCTTTTAATGTGTCATTGAATTCAGTGTGCTAATACTTTTTTTTGAGATTTTTGCAATTATATTCATTAGGGATATTGGCCAGTAATTTTCTTTTCCTATAGTGTCCTTGTCTGATTTTGGTCTCAGTGTAATGCTGGCCTCATAAAATGAGTTTGGGGGTATTCCCTCCTCTTCTATTTTTTGGAAGCATTTGAGAAGGATTGGTATTAATTCTTTAAATGGTTGGTAGAATGCACCAGTGAGTGTATCCATCCAGCCCTAAACTTTTGTTTGTTGGGAGGGTTTTTTTTTAATGTTTATTTATTTATTTATTGAGCAAAAGAGAGAGCAAGCAGAGAAAGGTAGAGAGAGAGGGAGAGAGAAATCCCAAGCAAGCTATGTGCGGTCAGCATAGAGCCTGACATGGGGTTCTAACTCACGATCTGTGAGATCATGACTTGAGCTGAAAATGAGAGTCAGACATTTAACCAACTGAGCCGTCCAGATGCCTCATTTGTTGGGAAGTTTCTAATTCCTAATTCAGTCTCTTTACCAGCAATTGGTCTGTTCAGGTTTTGTATTTCTTTTTGTTTTGTTTTAAGATTTTATCTATTTTTAAAGTAATCTCCACACCCAATGTGGGGCTCAAACCTACAACCCAGATAACAAGTTACACACTCCACCAACCGAGCAAGCCAGGCACCCCAGCTTTGATATTTCTTGATGGTTCAGTCTTGATACATTGTATGTTTTTAGGAATTTATCTGTTTCTTCTAGGTTGTCCAATTTGTTGATATATAACTGTTCATAGTAGATGCATGATCCTTTGTATTTCTGTGGTACCATTTGTAACATCTCCTTTTTTATTTCTGATCTTATTTGCATCCCCTCTCTTCTTGGTGAGTCTGGCCAAAGGTTTGTCTATTTTGTTTATCTTTAAAAAAAAAAAAAACAAAACAGCTCTTAGTTTCATTGATCCTTTCTATTGTTTTTTTTAATCTCTATTTCATTTATTTTTACTCTGATCTATGGTATTTCCTTCCTTCTACTAACTTTGGGCTTAGTTTGTTCTTCTAATTCCTTCAGGTATAAAGTTAGGTTGTTTATTTGAGATCTTTCTTATTTCTATATATAGGCATTTATTGCTATGAACTTCCTGCCTTAGAACTGCATTTACTGCATCCCGTAAATTTTGGTATGTTGTGTTTCCATTTTTCTTTGTCTTGAGATTTTTTTTTTTATTTCTCTTTTTATTTTCCCTTTGGTCCATTGGTTGTTTAATAGCATGTTGCTTGATCACCACATATTTGTGAATTTTCCGGTTTTCTTCTTATAATGGATTTCTAGTTTCACACTGCTGTGGTCAGAAAAGAAAAAAAAGCTTAGTATGATTTCAGTCTTCTTAAATTTCTTAAGACTTGTTTTGTGGCCTACTGTAAGATCTATCAGGAGAATGTTCCATGTACACTTGAGAAGAATGTGTATTTTGCTGATTTTGAATGTAATGTTTGGTATATGCCTGTTAAGTCCGTCTGGTCCGATTTGTCATTTAAGTCTGATGCTTCCTTATTGATTTTCTGTCTGGATGAAGAAAGCAGGGTATTAAAGTCCCCTGTCATTATTGTTTTGCTGTCTATTTCTCCCTTTAGGTCGGTTAGTATTTGATTTATATATTTAGGTGCTCTTATATTGGGTGTGTCAATATTTACAAATGTTATATCCTCTTGTTAGATTAACACCTTTATCATTATATAATGCCCTTCTTTGTCTCCTGTTACAGTCTTTGATTTAAATTCTGTTTCATCCAACATAGACATAGCTGCTCCAGCTTTCTTTTGGCTTCCATTTGCATGGAATATCTTTTCCACCCCTTCACTTTCAGTCTATGTGTGTCCTTAAAGCTGAAGTGGGTCTCTTACAGGCAGCATATAGTTGAGTCTTGTTTTTTTATTTGTTTAAATTTTTATCCATTCAGCCACTCTATGTCTTTTGATTGGGGAATTTAGTCCACTTACACTTAAAGTAATTGTTGAGGGGCACCGGGATGGGTCAGTGGGTTAAGCATCTGACCCTTGATCTCAGCTTGGGTCTTGATCTTGGGGTAATGAGTTCAAACCTCACTTTGGGCTCCATGCTGGATTTGGAGCCTACTTTAAAAAAAAAAAAAAAAAGGAAAGTAATTGTTGATAGGTATGGTCTTATTACTATTTTGCTAAGTGTTTTCTGGCTGTTTTGTGCTTTTGTTCCCTTCTTTGTGTCATGCTCCCCTCCTTTGTGAATTGATGCTTTTCTGTAGTGATATGCTTAGATTCCTTTCTCTTTATCTTTTGCGTATCTGCTGTAGATTTTTGCTTTGTGGTTGCCAGAGGCTTACATAAAGCAACTTATATTTATAACAGTCTATTTTAAGTGAATAACAACTTGTCCAAATGGATGCTAGAGCTCTACATTTTTACTCTCTTCCTTCCCATGTTTTGTGTTTTTGATGTCACAACTTACATCTCTTTATCTTATTAATCGCTAACACATTATTGTAGTTGTATTTATCTAATATCTTTTCTAATAAAATATTTTTTTTTCTAATTCAACTAGCCAGAATTGGTTTCTGTGGCTCACAATGAAGAACCAGACCACTATTTTTCTATACCTGGAATGTCCCTAGACCTCACCAACTGAGGGTACAAATCAGGTCACTTTACTATTTAGACATATTTTGTTAGTCACACTTATAAGCCCACACTTATATAACTATAGTATCCCAGTATTCTTGTTGTTTTTTTCCCAAGTATTTGTCTTCTTTTTTCTAATTCTTAAAAAAATGTTTATTTATTTATTTTGGGAGAGAGAGCCAGTAAGCAAAGGAGGTGCAGAGAGAGGGAGAGAGAGAGAGAATCCCAAGCAGGCTCCGTGCTGTCAGCGCAGCTCCCAATGAGGGGCTTGAACCCACTGACTATGAGATCATGACCTGAGCCAAAACCAAGAGGTAGACGCTCAACCAACTGAGCCACTCAGGCACCCCTTGCCTTCCTTTTTACATTTGTAGACATCTCCAAGCTCCTTCCTGCCACTGCCCATTTCCGCAAGATGATCAGCCCCACCCGCCACTTAATAGCCTACTTGTTCATCGTTGGCACGTCATTTCTCCCATGTAATGGGTAATGACTTGTAAGCACTGCTGTCCTTGGTTTATGTCCTTCCAGGCCCCCGGGAGAGACCTGTTGCCCCCAGGCATTACAGAGTTGGATGAGCTGAGTGCTTTCATTTTACACAAGCTTTTTCCTCTTTAGAGTTCCTAGGTTGTCAAGAGGACTGGGCTGAGGCAGACTCATGTAATGGCCACTGGGTTCTACCTGAAACTTCTGCCCTCCTCCAAACCTTAGTCTTGTTGCTAAGGCTGGTTCAGGGTGCCTGACTTTGTCTTCCCTTAGAATGAATTCACTCTCAGAGGCTCTGTGTTTATTGCTCTTTCTTCTTTTGAGCTCCCAGTCCCCGTCCAGTCCACCAGATATGACTTTCTTGGTGGTACATTCCCCCTTCTACCATGCACATCCATTATGGAGCAAATGAGCAAGTTCAAAGACCCCTGCACCTGCACCAAGCCTAGACGCATGGAAAGTGGCAAGAGTGACGATTACTTTCTTCTTATCTTATGCCTGATTCTCCTTCCCTGTTCCCCAAAACATCAGAGGAACTCCTCTTTAACCCTGCCTAGTTGAATACCTTGTCCCCTGCCGTAGAGATACCCAGCTGAGCTCAGAGGGTCAGAGGCTGCCTCTCCTACCCAAACCCTAGTGGCACTACGTTATTTCTCTTGATTTGGGCCCTTCCCTTTTCTCTCTGTCATTGATAGGTATATTACTTGCCTACCTTTGTGTAACAAATTAACCCAAAAGATAGTGGCTTGAAACAAAGCATTCACGGGGCGCCTGGGTGGCTCAGTTGGTTGAGCTTCCGACTTTGGCTCAGGTCACGATCTCACTGTCTGTGAGTTCAAGCCCCGCGTCGGGCTCTGTGCTGACAGCTCAGAGCCTGGAGCCTGCTTCGGATTCTGTGTTTCTCTCTCTCTCTAACCCTCCCCTGCTCATGCTCTGTCTCTCTGTCTCAAAAATAAAATAAAAAACATTAAAAAAAAATTTAAAAAAAGAAAGAAAAAAGAAACAAAGCATTCATTATCCCACAGTCTCTGTAGATCAAGAATACAGGAACAGGGGCGCCTGGGTGGCGCAGTCGGTTAAGCGTCCGACTTCAGCCAGGTCACGATCTCGCGGTCCGTGAGTTCGAGCCCCGCGTCAGGCTCTGGGCTGATGGCTCGGAGCCTGGAGCCTGTTTCCGATTCTGTGTCTCCCTCTCTCTCTGCCCCTCCCCCGTTCATGCTCTATCTCTCTCTGTCCCAAAAATAAATAAAAAACGTTGAAAAAAAAATTAAAAAAAAAAAAAAAAGAATACAGGAACAGCTTTGGGAATGCAAGCTGGTGCAGCCACTCTGGAAAACAGTATGGAGATTCCTCAAAAAACTAAAAGTAGAACTACCCTACGACCCAGCAATTGCACTATTAGGTATTTCTCCACGGGATACAGGTGGGCTGTTTCGAAAGGACACATGCACCCCCATGTTTATAGCAGCACTATCAACAATAGCCAAAGTTGGGAAAGAGCCCAAATGTCCATCGATGGATGAATGGATAAAGAAGAAGATGAGTATACTCCACACAATGGAGTATTACTTGGCAATCAAAAAGAATGAAATCTTGCCATTTGCAACTACGTGGATGGAACTAGAGGGTATTATGCTAAGTGAAATTAGTCAGAGAAAGACAAATATCATATGACTTCACTCATGAGGACTTTAAGAGACAAAACAGATGAACATAAGGGAAGGGAAGCAAAAATAAAAACAGGGGGAGGGGACAGAAGAGACTCATAAATATGGAGAACAAACTGAGGGTTGCTGGACGGGCTGTGGGAGGGGGGATGGGCTAAACGGGGAAGGGGCACTAAGGAATCTGCTCCTGAAATCATGGTTGCACTAGATGCTAACTAATTTGGATGTCAATTTTAAAAAATACAAAATAAAATTAAAAAAAAAAAAAAAAGAATACAGGAACAGCTTAACATGAAGATCCACAAGCCCTGGTCAAGCCTTCACATGACAGCAACCCCAGCTGACATTTGAGCCGGGAGATCAAAGCCACAACCACACAACTAAACTGCTCCCAAATCCCTAACCTCTAGAAACTGTGGGATAATAAACGCTTCCGGTGAAATTGACCCTTTTCAAGTGAACAGTTTTAGGAATTTTGACAAACATATGTGGTCGTATAATCCCCACTACAATGAAGATCTGGAATATTTCTCTGTCGCCAAAATGCAAAACGTTCTCATGCCTCTGTATAATCAATCTCTTACTCCACCCCAGTCCCCTGGCAACTGATCTAATTTTTATGCCGAGAGTTTTGCCTTTTCCAGAGTATGATCTGAATAGAACCACAGAGTAAGTAGTAGCCTTTTGAGTTTGGCTTTTTTCATTTAACATAATGCTTTTGAGAGTCACCCCCATTGTTACCTATGTTATTCATTTGTTCTTCTTTATTGCTGCCTAGATCTCCTTGCAAGGCTGCACCACGGATTTGTTTATCCATTCACAGTTGATGGTTATGTGGATTGTTTCCGGGTTTTGGCAATTAAGAATACAGCTGCTGTAGGGGAGCCTACAGTGGGTTGAACACTCAGTCGGTTGAGTGTTCAACTTCAGTTCAGGTCATGACCTCATGGTTCCTGAGTTCGAACCCTGCATGGAACCCTGCATCGGGCTCTGTGCTGACAGCTTGAAGCCTGGAGCCTGAAGCCTGCTTCAGATTCTGTGTCTCTCTCTCTCTCTCTGCCCCTCCCCGACTCATGCTCTGTCTCTCAAAAATAAATCAACATTTAAAAACAATTTTTAAGAATACAGCTTCTGTGGGGCACCTGGGGGGCACAGTCGGTTAAGCGTCCGAGTTCAGCTCAGGTCATGATCTCACAGCTTGTGAGTTCGAGCCCCGCACCGGGCTCTGTGCTGACAGCTCAGATCCTGGAGCCTGCTTTGGATTCTGTGTCTCCCTCTCTCTCTCTCTGCCCTTCCCTTGCTTGTGCTCTGTCTCTGTCTCTGTCTCTCTCAAAAATAAACATTAACAAAAAAAAAATACAGCTGCTTTAAACATTAGTCTAGAGATGTTTCTGTGGATGTATTTTCCATTTCTCTTGAAATACCCAGGAGTGAGATTGCTGGCTCAAAATGGATCACAGATCTGATTGTAAAACCCAAACCTATTAGTCTTCTACAGCAACATTTGTAATGCTGAAAATGTTTTCTTATCCTGTGGTGTTCAATACAATAGCCAGTAGCCACAAGTGGCTCTTGCGCACTTGAAATGTGGCTAATGTGACTAAGAAACTGAATTGGTCATTTTATTTAATTCGATTTTAATTAATTTAAATTTAAATTTGACATTTGACTAGCGGCTACCATGGAAGCCAATGCCCTTCCAGAAGAAAGCATAGAAAAGCACCTTTGTGACTTGGGCTGAGGCAAAGATTACTTAGGGGACACAAATCAAGCCATAAGCCATCGGAATTTGTTGATAAATTGGACTTCGTCAAAATTGAAAAAGGTCTGCTCCTTGAAAGATGCGTGTAAGATAATGGAAGGATGAGCAGCAGAGAAAATACTTATAAACAAGTATCTGGCTAAAGAATGTCACAACTTTATTAATGAAATATTTTGCCTCTTGTAAAAAATAATTTAATTAAATTTAAAATTTTGAATTAAACTTAATTTTAATTTAATGTCACAACCTAATTTTTTACAAGAGGCAAAATATTTGAATGGACACTTCACCAAAAGTGGACAGAAAATGACTACGTGGAGAGATGCTCAGGATGGTTATTCGTTAGAGAAATGGAAATCACAATTTGATGCCACCTTACGCTTAATAGGATGCCTTTGAAACTGCTGACAATACTAAGCACAGGAGACAATGTGGAGTAAATGAACTCCTCACATACTGCTGGAATGTGCAGACATTAAAAAAATAATCCAGAGCTCTTTCTATTGGAGTTTGATCAATTACATTTCCAAGGAAACTTCATCAATGTCAGCCACTGATTCCTTAACGTCCAAGGTCAAGTGCCTTGGTTTGCTCTGTATTCAGCTTTCCTCCTCCTGTAGATTAGCATTCTGTGTCCCTTGCATGCGCTGAACTACAGGATGGGTGTTTCATTTGCTCTTTTTGGTGAGAAATATAATTTCTCGTTTGGAGTTTCGGCAAAAGAACAGATCAGCCTTCCACTGGGCAGGAACAAGGATGCTGTGACTTTCTTATATAACACCGCGTTACCCCTGCTCTAGGGGCAGCAGCTGTTTATAATAACTTTGTCTCCACTGGTAGGTAAACAATGTCAGGGCCTCTCAGACTCTGAAGTTTCTGGAAATCAACCCAGGGATCTTCTTACAATGCAGATTCTGACTGAGAGGTCTGGGATAGGGTTCGAGTTTCTGCATTTCTAACGAGCTCCCAGGTGTTGTTGAGGCCGCTGTTCCCAGAACCACACCTGTTTTCCATAAAGCAAAATTCAGAATCTGATTAATGTTTGGTTCATACCTTCCCAAGAGGGTTGAGGTGCTGTATCTCTTTCAAGGAGGTTGATGACACAGCACAAATAAAGGGGTCAAGCGCTGGTAATGATGGCGTGGGTATGCTTTCAAAATACAATCTAGAAGGTGATTCCACCTTCTAGTAGTAAAATTAATAGCAACTGCTAGTTGTAAATTAATAGCAGTAAATTAATAGCAACTGGGCAACTGCTTATTGGGTGTAGCTACACCAGGCCCTGTGTTAAATCCTCTGTTGACATTATTTCACTTGCTCCTAACAAGAATCTAGTAAGAAGGGGCATTGTTAGTCCCATCTAAAAGGTAAAAAATCTGAGACTCAAGACGCTAGAACAGAAGCTATGGACCCTGGATTCTTAAGCCTTGTAGAATTGCCTACAACAAACTCACATACACACACCCGTGATGATCACAAACCGGGCGGTACGAGTGATCAAATAGGTTCTTAAAATAAATATCTGCAAACTACATAACAAAAAATGGACAGGCATATGTCAGATTACATGGAAACCACAAGACCTTTTCTCTTTGTTTCTTGAGGATGTTTTTGCTTCCCACCAATCTAGTTAATCTAGAAGTATGGTAGTTAGAGGTGGTTTGCCTCGACTTGCCTTGACATCTCACAGTAAACTTGTCAAACACCCCGATGGCAGGTTATTACAAAATGCTTCATGCTCTGAGAGAGAATGTTGACTTTTATACTAAGTACCCCGCACAGCTATTTATTGGAGGTCAAAAAAATTAAATAAAGAAAAGCAGATTCTAAATTTTAGTGCTTAATGTGTTGAGAAAGGCCGAGGGCCAAAGATACAACACAGTATATGTTTGATGGCAGAATTTTATTATTTGATCCGTGCATAGTTATCTCTGCTGGTGCTGTTAGTTCTTATCCATTGCTCTGATTAGAGGCCTAGCCATGGTTGGCACACGACTGATAAATGAATAAGTGGATGGATGGATGGATGGATGTGCCAATGGGGGGATGGAGGAGACTAAATCGGGAGGTCAAACTTGCCCAGTCAATTTAATGTGGTAGAATATTGGACACTTCCTTTTTATTCCCACGTTCCTTAGCTTTTAACCTCCTATTGTCTTGGTACTTCTTTTGTTGGATTCTTCGTGTAAAGAGGACTTTCTGCAGTGAGAGGGCTTTTTGAACGGTTAACTCCAATAACAGAATTTCAAGATAAAATAGGAATAATTTAACAAGAAATGTGGGAAAACTATATATGAAGAAAAATGTAAGGGCTCTTGGGAGATTTAAAAGATGCCTTGAATAAATGAAAAGGCATATATTTTTTTTAGTTGAAGTGTAGTTGACATACGATATTATATTAGTTTCAGGTGATAACATAGCGATTCAACAATTGTATACATTTTGAAATGCTCACCACGATAAGTCTGCTTACCATCTGTCACCATGGAAAGTTATTACAATATTATTGACTATATTCTCTCTACTTTACCTTTCATCCCCATGACTTATTTTATAACTAACTGGATGTTTGTAATCTTCATCCCCTTCACCCATTTCTCTGACTTCTTCTACCACCTCCCCCCCTTGGCAACTATGTTTGTCCTCTGTATTTATGAGTCTGTTTCTGGTTTTGGGTTTTTTTCCCTTTAAAAATTTTAATGGCCGGGAAATGGTATAGAATAACTGCCAAGTCACATGAATTAACTTTTTAAAGTTTATAATCCCAGAAAGGACATTCTATTGGTCGATGCAAACAGCATGGGAGTGTCATCAGTGGTCGTCTGGACCTGTGACTGAGTGCAGGCCATGGACCCCTCTCTACCTGGTCCAGAAAACATGGCGGCTGCCATATTTGGGAGGCTTCAGTTCTCCTTCCACCTCGGGGTTGGCCTCTGCTCTTGGTCTTGAGATTCTCCGGGAAAGGTTGATCTGTTTTCACTTGGGTGACTTTGACCGCTCTTTCGGGTCATGTCACACCCAGCCCAGTTTGTCCGGCACATGCTTGTCAAACTTGGTCTGCTGTTTGCAACACCAGCAGAGTTAAATGCAGGCTGGAATAATCAATGCAAGTTTAACCTTCTTATTTTTATTTGTTTTTTATTTCTTTTAATGTTCATTTACTTTTGGGGTGGGAGGGGCAGAGAGAGAGGGAGCCACAGAATCTGAAGCAGGCTCTAGTCTCCGGGCTGTCAGCACAGAGTCTGACGCGGGGCTTGAACCCATCAACTGTGAGATCATGACCTGAGCTGAAGTTAGACGTTCAGCTGACTGAGCCACCCAGGCACCTCTAGTTTAAGCTTCTGTAAAAGGCTCTACACAGTGAAGCTTGATCTGTTTGAAGAAGTCCAGAGCACATTTGTTGATGATCTCACATTCCTCTAAACACTGCCTGGAGTCGTTCTCTTTCCAATGGCACAGCATGAACTCATTGTTAGGCTTATCACGCTGAACTCCATAGTGATGAGCCTCAGCTTTGAGCACCGACTTTCACCTCCTACCCTTTCGGATCCCCCAGACTGCGGAGCTCCACTCTCCCTGGCATGATGGCGGTACCCGTGTTTTTCTTTGTCTGACTTACGTCATTTAACATAACAACCTCTAGGTACTTCTTGTTGTTGCAAGTGGCAAAATTTTATTCTTTTTTTATGGCTAGGTAATATTTCTATATGTAGAAATTCATTTATCCATGGACATTTGGGCTGCTTCCACATCTTGGCCATTGTAAATAATGCTGCAATAAACATAAGGGCGCATATATGTTTTCAAACTAAGTAGATACTGTTTTTGAGTAGGAAAACTCAATATCGTAAGTATCTGTCAATTCCCCCCATGTTAGTTTATAAATTTAACTTGATCCCTTAAAAAATACCAATAGAATTTGGCTTTCAGAAATGGGCAGGTTTAAAAAAAAATTTTTTTAATGTTTATTTATTTTTGATAGAGAGAGACAGAGCATGAATGGGGGAGGGTCAGAGAGAGAGAGGGAGACACAGAATCCGAAGCAGGCTCCGGGCTCTGAGCTGTCAGCACAGAGTCCGACTTTGGGCCTGAACTCACGAACCATGAGATCATTACCTGAGCCGAAGTCAGACGCTTAACTGACTGAGTCACCCAGGCGCCCCAAAACATGGATGTTCTAAACATGAAAAGAAAGAACAGGGCTCTTGGATACATTAATCTTAAAAACGAAGCAGTTATTTTAAACCAGCAAAAATGGGTTTATTCTGGAGTCGAAGTGGAGAATTGCAATTTGACACAGCAATCTGCAGCAAACCACAGGCACGTCCAACAAAAGAGAGGAAAGAAATGTTATTTTATGGAGAAGGAGGAAGTTGGAAGTGGTTTTTTTTTTTTTTTTTTTTAACGTTTATTTACTTTGAGAGAGCGAGCAAGCACGTGCACGAGTAGGGGAGGGGCAGAAGGAGAGGGAGAGAGTGAATCCCAAGCAGGCTCCACACTGTCAATGCAGAGCCCAATGCGGGGCTCAAACTCATGAACTGCGAGATCATGATCTGAGCCGAAATCAAGAGTCGGAGGCTTAACAGACTGAGCCATCCAGGTGCCCTGGAAGGGGCTGTTTTGAATGAAAGTCCACTGGACAAAGGCAAGAGTTCAGGGTGATGAAGGCTTCTCATTGGCTGGGTTGCAGGAGTAGAGGTGCAATGCACATCTTTTCCCTGTTGGCGCCTGTCATTGGGGATTCTTCCCTATTGGCCATTCTTTGTTGGAACCTGAAATTGACAATTCTTGTAATTGATGTTGAGTGATAAGGGCTCCCCTTCTGCCCTCTGGACTTTAGTGAAGTTTCCCTTTATTAATTATCACAGACATTAGGAATAAGGGCACTGACTCCCCTACACCTCGCCATCCAACTACTAGAAGATTGCGCCCTCGTTGTTCCAGATTGCTGTCTGATATAACCATTTCCTCATAACCTGGCTTCCCGCACCACAGAGCATGCAAACACCTGCACCCCTCATTTCCTGCCTTCCACCACTCACAGCTGTTTTGCTATATCCTATGCAGCTGTATTGTATGCAGATGGACTGACCAGCTGACGGAAGTGAAAGCCAAAGCCCTGGATGCTGTGTGTGTGGGATCCCTCCGAGGGCAAGGCCGTTCTTTGCGCTAACCACTCCTCGGGCCTCATACCGAAACCTGAAGAACCTGAGGGGCTGTGCAGACCCGTTCTTGCTCTCTTGCCTTTCTCCACACAGGGCCCAAGATGCCGGGGGGTAGATGGGGGGATGAGCGTCACATCGGCGTGTGATTGTGGAAACAGACTAGAGCTGGGAAATGTATCATCTACGCGGCTGGGGTTTTGCACCATTTCTGGATGGTGTTTATATCTCTTCTAGTTTTGCGGTCTTGATGTCGATTTTCTTGTTGTTCTCCCTTAGTACTGAGTAAAACCCTTAGAAACTTGTAGCTTTCTCCTAAGCATGTCAAAATCAGTCAATCGGTGAAGGACGCCAAGTCTAGATGTTTACATCCATGTTTACATTTGCACCAGAGCTTAAAGAGGACAGTCCACCCTTAAGAGGCAGCATGGCAATCAGCAAAGTGAGCGACTCGGACAGAATATACATGGGGTGCCTGGGGTGGCTCAGTTGGTTAAGTGTCCAAAGCCTGATTTCTCTTTTTTTCCTAAAATGTTTATTTAATTTGAGGTGGGCAGGGGGAGATAGAGCTCGCACATGCAGGGGGTGGGGCAGAAAGAGAGAATCCCAAGCAGGCTTCATGCTGTCAGCACAGAGCCCAACTTGGGGCTCAATCTCACAAACTGAGCCACCCAGGTGCCCCTTGATTTTGGCTCTGGTTATGATCTCACAGCGTGGAGCCTCCTTGGGATTCTTTCTCCCTCTCTCTCTGCCCCTCCCCTGCTCACGCATGCATAATCCCTCTCTCTCTCTCAAAGTAAATAAACATTTAAAAAAAGTCAGAGTGGGGGGGGGGGGAGATTTTCTTCCCAGAGGGAAAGTTTGGCATGTCTGAATTTCACTAAAGGGAGGAGGCAAGATTCTACTGCCTAGCGTATGTACTCCTAAATTCTTATATCACCTCCTTCATTATGCCAGGAAAACCTCTGCAAACAGGTAGTTAATCGATAAACTGCTTTTGCTTGTTTACTTTTGCTTTGTTCTGTGCTGCTCGGGACTCCTAAGCAACGTGAAAGGAAAAAGTAATTTACTTCTTCATTTTGGTAAAGACAGCCAAGCCATTCTCCTCTCCATGCTAGGCTGCTTTTCCTGTGAGGTTGCTCATTTACTCGTGTGACACATATTAATTGAATTAATAAATTGAATATCCACTGTCAGGCCCTGTGAGGCACTGGAAATACCACTGTGAGCAAAGAAAGACAAAAAGGTCATCTTCGGGGATGCTTACAGCCTGGTGGAGGGGAGACAATGGAATCCAATAAACAGCAGTGCATTTGAAACCTTCACTGGGATAATTGCTGTAGTGCTGTAAGAGCCTGGATCAGGAACAAGGGATCTCACACATTGGGGGGAGAGCTGGGGTCAGAGAAGGCTTCCTTGAGGAAGTTACGACTGAGGGGGGCCGGGAAGGTTGAGAGGAGTTACTCTTGAGGGAATAGGGAAAGAACGTTTCAGGAAGAGGGGACAGTCTTTGTTTTGAAAGAACAAGGCCATCGGGAGATTCAGCGGGAGTTGCTTGAAAGATGGCAAGGATAGTAGCTAATGATGCTTCAGGAGGAACCGTCAGCTCATCCAAGTCTGGAAGAAGGGATGGCGTTGAGGGGTTGGTAGGGAGGGTTGCTGCAGGGAGGAGACTCCTGGACCTTGATGGACGGCCACGCCCCAGAGGTGGGTGAACATGTGGGCAGAGGCAGAGGGCTACATGTTGGGCCTTGAAACCATGAAAGGTTGCAGGGAAGGGCACTGCCCCCCCTCTCCCGCCCCAGCTCCCTGCACCCAGTATCTGAATGTAGGAAAGGATGAACACTCAAAGGCTAATCTCACATGCACACGAAACCATGGAACAACACTGTAGTAAGAGAAAGTGTGTGTGGAAGCCCCGACCTTTGTATCTGCAGCTAAAGCACTTAGGTTCGAATCTTAGCTCTATCAACAGCTTTTCTGCCTCGGGCATCACTTCCCTGGGTTTCTATTTCCCCACCAGTGAAGTAGGGATAACAGGGAAGATTTAAACTGGTTAAGGATGGGCACCTGGGCGCCTCAGTAGGTTAGCATCCTGGCTCTTGGTTTTGGCTGAGGTCAGCCATCTCACAGTTCGTGAGTTCAAGCCCAGTGACCGGTTCTGTATTTGGCAGCACAGAGCCTGCTTGGAGTTCTCTCTCTTCCTCTCTCTCTGCCCCTCCCATGCATTCTCTGTCTCAAAATAAATAAACTCAAAAAAAAAAAAAAAAAAGAAAGAAAGAAACTGGCTAAGGTATGTTAAGCGCTTACAAGTGTCTATCACAAAGTAAGTGCCACATACACGTGGGGGGGGGTGGGGGAGGGAAATAGTTAGATGTGAGGCCCTCCTCCCATATCCTTGGATTCCCTAAGCCCCTGAGGGGCTGCGAGAGCCTACAGGAGCAAGAGAGGCTTCCAAAGTAGGCTGAATTTCCAGCCAAACTAGGAAGTGGTTGAGGTCTGACACCAGAAAACAAATGTCAAGGTAACGTTTTTTGCACCCAGGTTCTCAGGCCACTTCCGGTTCAGATCCACAGGCACACCCGTAGGCAGTTCTACTGCAAGAAGGCTCGTGCTGGTGGTCAGCCTGAATCAAAAGGAAGAAACCTGAGCGATTTTAAGGGAAATCAGACACGTGGAGCCACCTGGGACACCCTGCCCTAGAGACCCTCAAACTGTTCCCTTGGGACACCCAGGTAAAGATCTCAGGGGTCGCTGCCCGGAAACCCGGCTAACCATCTTTGGAGATTGCGTTTTCCAGTGTTTGAAGTGCTCTGTCCGGAAGCTGTGTGATCCGGCCGGACGAAAGCGGGTAGTAATTCACGACACCTCGGGGAAGCGCGCAAAGACGCGGCAAGACACCGCCCCCGGCTCCGCTCCGCGGTCGCGCAAAGCGACCGTCGCTGGCGGACAGACAGGAGCGGGGGTGGCCCCCGCCGTTCGCGAGCGCGGCCAGACTGGGTGTCCGGCAGGGGCCGCTGCAGCGGGGCAGGTGGCCGGCCCGCCCCGCGGCCTCCACGGCCCGCCCCCTGCGTCAGGGCCGCCGCCGCCGCCGCCGTTCCCGCCTCCGGCAGGTGCGTCTCCGCGCGGCCCGCGGGCTCGGCGGCCCGTCCTCCGCTCCCCGCCGGGGGTCCCAGCCCAGCACCGACCGGAGCGGACTCGAAGCTCCGCCGGCCGAGGCGGGCCGGGGGGCGGTGCCGGCGGGCGCATGCGCGCTCCCCTCTTCCGGGGCCCACGACGGGTGGGAGGGCGAGGGGGAGGGGAGCGGAGCTCGCTTCTGCGGGAGGACCCCAGGAGGCTCCCCGGGCGGGGCCGCGCCGCGTGCGGAGCCCCGAGCCCGGTGGTGGCACAGTTCGCGGGCACCTGCCGCCCGAGAGACGAGGGAGGGGGCAGGAAGCGAGGTTCAAAGTCACTCGGCCGGATCAGGTGGGCCTGGCGGGCCCCCTCTGTAGGGGGAGCCGCAGGGGGGCTCCGAGTGGAGCCAGTGTGGCCACCGCAGCAGCCCGGGTCGCAGATGATGGTGGCCTGGGCCAGACTGGGGTGTGAGATGTGAAAGGGAGAGGTCAGGTTCAAGGAGACGATGCCTTAAGGCTTTGCGCGGAGAAGGTGTGGGGAAGGTTCTGGAGCTCAGGCGGGGCTGTGTGAGGTGGGAGCGCCTGTTGGACATTGGAGGGGCGGATGGGAGACCCAGGGAGGTAGGAGGAAAATCTGGAAAGTGTGGTGCCTGGAAACCAGAAGGAGCAAATGTTTCCTGTAGAAGTGATCAAATGGGTCAGAGGCTGGACGTGGCCAAGTAAGAGGATCCGGACGACCATTGGGTTTAGCAAGGTGGATGGAAGTCACTGGTGGTCTTGACAAGAGCAATTGGTAGAGGGGTGAGGGAATAAGTGTGTTAGTGGGGACTGGTACATTGCACTTAACTCCTAGGGTTTCAGAAATTATTTGTGTCAGTTTTTGCAGTTCCTTTGCCATATACTTACGTATTTTAAATCAGTGTTTTTCTCTTGACTTCCTGATGGAGCCTTTCATTTATAGTATTTTTCAGCGTTGAAAAATACGCAGGGAACAGAGAGACGTTGTTCTTTTCTTCTAATTCAGTAGGTGATTTCAAAAGTCTGGTTAAACAGGGAACTGCCATTCACCCAGAGGAATGTCAGTGTTTGGGGAACCAGTCCTGCACCCAGAAAGCTCCCAATGACTGTTTGATGAGTTAGTTTATTTTCTCCCCTGTGGTCTGTCTCCCACCCTGAAGATAAAAGGCAGAGTAATGGAGTTCTCCATTCTCCGACTCAGCACATCCGTGGACTGTGCTGCTTAGAGGAATTTGCTTTTACACTTGAACAGGGTCGTAAGCTTGTAGAAGGTAGACCACTCCGACCAGCCCCCCCACCCCCGAAAAGCAGATAAATGTTGGCACAGAAGATATTTCCAATAAATACTTTGTGGGAGTATCTTGAAAATAGTCTTATGTTCTGAGCATTTCCAATCTGGGAAGTAAGTTTCAGGTGGCACTGCTGTATTTAATCTCTAGTCTGCACATTCACTGAAAGATTTGCAGAACATCTTTTAAATTAACGGAAAACTTAGCAAAATGGTTCCTACACTCATTAAAAACATCATGTGAGATGTTCACCAATAAAACAGGAAGCGGAGTGGGTTTTGTGAGACCAGAAATTATCTCACTGATTGACTACTTCCGATAGACAATGAAAAACTTGCATTCTGAGACGCCTGGATGGCTCAGTTGGCTAAGCGTCCGACTCTTGATTTTGGCTCAGGTCATGATCTCACGGTTTGTGAGTTCGAGCCCCATGTCACATTCTGCATTATCATCTTCGGATTCTCTCTCCCACTTTCTCTGTCCCTCGCCTGCTAGTTCTCTCCCTCTCTCCCTCTCTCTCAAAATAAACATTTAAAAAAAGGAAAACTTAGACTTTACTAATAAATTGATAAGTTAGTACGATAAAAGATTTGCAATACAAAGAATATAGATGTTTAGAAAGTATTTTAATTGTATTATAGTCCTTGAGTGTATGTATACATGCATATATATGTGTGTGTGTGTGTGTGTGTGTGTGTGTGTGTGACATTTGGCATAATTCACATAAGACCTAAAGCTATCTTCCCAAGAAGTACTTGCTGATTGCATTTCCTGGGCAAAGAAAATAGAAACTAGTGATTTTGGGAAATATTGAAATATGATCAAGTAAAACTTTTTTCTACTTTGTGATGATTATTATTTGAGAGAGAGAGAGAGAGAGAGAGAGAGAAAGGAAGAGAGAATCCCAAGCAAGCTCCACATTCCATGTGGAACTCAACCCGGGACTGGATCCCAGGACTCTGGGATCATGACCTGAGCAGAAATCAAGATTCTCCCCTTCCGACCCTCCCCTGCTCACCCGGGCTCTCTCTTTCTCTCTCAAAATGAATAAACATTTTTTTTTAAAGAAAAAATAGGGGGAAAAAAAAGATTTGTTTTCATTTCATAGCTATTTAGTAGAAGACTCATCATTGAGACCCTTGTGCAAGAGACGTTTATTCAGAAGCTAGCTACATGTCTTTGACAAGAAGTAGGCGAGTGTTTCATCGTATGGACGAACCACAGTGTTTTTACCCCCTTTGTAAGCTGATGGACGTTGGGTTTGCCTCCATGTTTTTGTCCTGGCACCGTGTGATGGACCCTGGTGTTCTGCTGTTGAACATAAATAATTTCCCAGAACACCGACATCACACAAGGCCACCCTGTGACCGGCGGTGAAACAGGACGAAAACAAGACAGCTCAGTGATTAGGTCTGAACCCAGACAAAAACAAGCACGTCTCCCAAGCCACAAAAATGACAAAACATTCTCCTGCCCTGGCTGATACGAGGGACTGCAGCTTCTTGACCAGTCGTGGTGCCAGCCCCTTTTTCCTCATTGCCCCTTTTCGGTAAGATCCACTAAAATAACCAAGGCATCGTGTTCTCTGACCGCATCCAGTCCAGAACGCGGTCCCGCTTCCGTGAACCCTGCTTGACCTTCCTAACACACGCCTCGATCCTGTAATAAATCCTTTCGAAGGCTGTTACTGAGACCCCCCGTAGGTCTCCATGGTGTTTCTCTCTCCCCGCAACCTGCCCAGCTACAGGTGTGTTTTACTCGCACCGTAAACAACATACAGAGGCAAGTATGGTGGATCCCTGCTTCCCCTCGTGTCTCCAGACATCCTATTTCCCACCCCACCTCCAACTCTTTTCACTTACTAGTTGGGAATTCTTCCACGTTTTTAACGCAAATGCCAACGAGTACTGTGGTGCCGTAGCACTCTGGTACCTCCTATCCCCTTTCTCTTACAAAACAGTATTTATATTCTGGAGACGTCTCTCCAGGTTAGGGAGGCTGTCTTGGGGCATCTGGTTGGGTCAGTCGGTAGAGCATCCAACTGTTGAACCCGGGTTGTGAATTCAAGCCCCACATTGGGTATGGTGCTTATGTTAAAAAAAAAAAAAAAAAAAAAAAGGTTAGAGACAATGTCTTTATTTATTTATTTATTTATTAACATGGGACATCTGCATACCGGAGTGAGTTGTGGAATTAAATAGTCTGATTTGGCACTAACAGAGTTTTGAGCCTCATCTTCCAGACATTTATTTCTAACCTCTCCAAACATCCTCTGCTCAGCTGATACCGGCCCTCACTCTGAAGTCAGGGAGCCGTCTGCTTCTAAATACTGAATCAGCCAGCAAATCACATGTGATCACTTGGTTCATTTGTGTGTTTTTTAAATTTTTTTAAATGTTTTAATTTGTTTTTGAGACCCAGAGAGACCGAGCATGAGCAGGGGAGGAGCAGAGAGAGAGAGGGAGACGCAGAATCCGAAGCAGGCTCCAGGCTCCGAGCTGTCAGCACAGAGCCTGACGTGGGGCTCAAACTCTCAGACTGTGAGATCATGACCTGAGCTGAAGTCGGACGTTCAGCCGACTGGGCCCCCCAGGCGCCCCCATTTTTAAAAAAAAAAAAAATTGTAGGAAACGACACATAACGTAACACTTAGCATCTTGGCCATTTTTAAGGGTACAGTTCAACAGTGTTCAGTAAGTACATTCACGTTGTTACATAACCAATCTCCAGAACTCTCTTTATCTTACAAAACTGAAACCCTATACCCATTACTTTTATTTTTTAAACTATTTTATAGTTCACATACAGGAAAATGAACCCTTTTTTCATGTAGTGTTCTGTGGGTTTTGACAGACAACAATCATAACCGCCACCATAATCAACTTGTAGGACAATTCCATCACCCCCCCAAAATCCCCTTGTGCCCCTTTGTGTATTCACGCCTCCCTGCTCAGGTGAGCATGACATACTTTCTGTCCCCATGGTTTTGTCCCTTCCAAAATGTCATATTGGTAGAATCATACGTACCTTCTTTTTTGTCAAGCTGCATGTTGTGACTGTGCCATTGTGTTTACTGAACTCGTCCCCCACAGGTGGACAGTTAGGTTGTTTCCAGTCTCTTGCTGTTAGTCAAACTGATCTAAAGAACAACCTACAGATTCATCATTTTGGATGTGGGCAAGTCTCCCTGTTTTACAAATTTCCTCACTTGGGATTGCTAGGGCAAAGGGAAAAATGCACTTGTAATCTTTTTTTTTTTAATTTTATTTTTTATTTTTTAAAATTTACATCCAAATTAGTTAGCATATAGTGCAACCATGATTTCAGGAGTAGATTCCTTAGTGCCCTTTACCCATTTAGCCCATACCCCCTCCTACACCCCCTCCAGTAACCCTCTTGGTTCTCCATATTTATGAGTCTCTTATGCTTTGTCCCCCTCCCTGTTTTTATATTATTTTTGTTTCCCTTCCCTTATGTTCATCTGTTTTGTCTCTTAAAGTCCTCATGTGAGTGAAGTCATATGATTTTTGTCTTTCTCTGACTGACTAATTTCGCTTAGCATAATACCCTCCAGTTCCATCCACGTAGTTGCACATGGCAAGATTTCATTCTTTCTGATTGCCGAGTGATACTCCATTGTATCTATATACCACGTCTTCTTTATCCATTCATCCATTGGACATTCGGGCTCTTTCCATCCTTTGGCTGTTGTTGATAGTGCTGCTATAAACATCGGGGTGCACTTGAACTTGGTCGAGCCATCGTCGGGCAAATCGAAACAGCACACCTTCGAAACAGCACACCTGTATCCCGTGGAGAAATGCCTAGTAGTGCAGTTGCTGGGTTGTAAGGTTTTAGTTTTTTGAGGAACCTCCAGACTGTTTTCCAGAGTGGCTGCACCAGCTTGCCTTCCCAGCGCCTGTAATCTTGATAGGTTGTCTTCCAAAGGGATTATGAAGTTTTGGTAAATGTGTTCTTTTTCTATTTTCTGGATCTACAGACTTTTTCATTCTGAGTCTATCCAACAGTTTGCCCTCTAGATAGAAGTCAGCCCTGCCAACTACCCTTTTGATGTCATTGATCTAAATATTGTCTTTCTCTGTGTCTGTTTCCCTTTTATACGTTTCCTCGGGGATGGATAAGAATCTACTAACTGTGCTTTAAGTCACAAGTTCCTTTGACCTGATGTCATCTTGATCCCATTCGTTGTCATAGTATGTGTCTTCCCTGCCTCGTTCTGTTCTCAGTTAGAGTTTACCTTCTCGTAGAAACTGTCTTTTGACCCAAAGTTGAGAAGACACACCTTTTTCTTACCTTTTCATACGTTTTAAAAAGCAGAAGAACTTGTTTTCTGAATGAATTCTCACATCTTACCCCTTCCCAAGCCTCTAGGGCAGCGGTTCTCAAACCTGAACATTCATCAGAATCACTTGGAGACAGACGGGGGCCCCACCTGCAAAGTTTCTGAATCAGTGGATCTGCGGTGGAGCCCCTGACTTTGCAATTTCTAGTAAGATCTCAGGTGCCGCTGCTGGTCTGGGGACCTGTCTTTGAGAACCACTGCTCCAGGGCACCAGGAACAGCTTGAAAACACAGACTGGAAACCGTTGCTTTAGAGGATGCATTGCCCTCAAGATCTGTTACTAATGATTTTTGTCAAGGGCCTTCTTACTTTTATATACACGTGTAGAAATAGAAGTTGACTGTTTCTGTTTGTGTCTGTGTTTTTTTTCTGAAGCCCATCTCTGGAGTTAGGACTACAAAGAAAACCTGATGCAACCTCTTCAGATTGTCCCCTGTCGATTACTCTCCTGGCTGCATAGTGGACTGAAGTCTCCAGTCTCCACCAGAACCCGGATTTGCCCGACGATGGCTCGACCAAGTTCAAGTAGGTCTTTCTCAGCCTGCCACTCCTTTATCTCCGGTGGAATTTAAAGTACCTGAACGTTCCTACACTTTGAGGGGGTAATGTCTGTAGTGGAGTGGGTGCTGGGCAAGATTTTAGAGAAAGCCACACTGCCCTCCTGCCCTCAGGCAAGCCCCCTGCAGGTCAGGATCTGGGATCATCTCCTAGTAGGTCAAGTGCAAGCCCATTGAAGACATTTTATTGCTTCTCCCAGAATGTTTGCATTCAAGCTTCTCACATAAGATTTGCATTTAAATTTTTTTTAAATGTTTATTTTTGAGAGAGAGGGGAGGGGAGAGGCAGAGAGAGAGAGACAGAGAGAATCCTAAGCAGGCTCCCAGCTGTCAGCGCAAAGCCCGACGTGGGGCTCAAACCCACAAACTGTGAGATCGTGACTTGAGCTGAAGTCGTATGCTCAACTAACTGAGCCACCTGGGCGCCCTGATTTGTACTTTAAAATCCTCACCTCTCAGCAGGAGGGGAAAGCAGGAGACTGTCCTACAGGGTAATGTGGAGTAGATTTTCTACTTCAGAGATAGATTAAAAAAAAAATTTTTTTTTAATGTGTATTTTTGAGAGAGAGAGAGAGGGAGAGTGCGAGTGGGGGAGGGGCAGAGAGAGAGGGAGACACAGAATCCCAAGCAGGCTCCAGGCTCCCAGCTGTCAGCACAGAGCCTGATGCGGGGCTCAAACCCACGAACCATGAGATCATGACCTGAGCGGAAGTCGGACACTCAACCGACTCAGCCATCCAGGCACCCCTTGATAACGACTTTTTTTTTAAGTTTACTTATTTATTTTGAGAGAGAGAGCAAGCTGGGGAGGGGCAGACAGAGAGAGAGAGAGAGAGAGAGAGAGAGGGAGAGAGTTACAGGCAGGCTCCGTGATGGCAGCACAGAGCCCGATGTGGGGCTCCATCTCATGAACTGTGAGATCATGGCCTGAGTTGAAATCAAGAGTTGGACGCTTAACCAAGTGAGCCACCCAGGCGCCCCGAGGTAGGATTTGTATCTCTACCTGGGGCCCTTAGTCTGCAGGGAGTATAGAGTCTAACAGATTTATATACTAAAAGGACCTTGGATGAGCCTGTTCAAGAGTGCTGAATTCAGGGTGGCATTGAAAGGCCAAGCTGACCTCTTTTGGCCTCATTTTCAACTTCTGGATTTTTCTAATCCTGCAAGTGTGCTCAGACATAACGGCCCCTGCTTCTGTTTTGCCCACCCTCAGAAATAAAAAGAACCCAATCCCTTGGTGGTCCTGGCTGTGGAGAACAGGGCAGGCTGCTAGAGGCTGTAGTGAGACCCACGGTTGTGCCTGGCTTCTGCCCAGAGCGGGCCGTCTGGGTTTGGAAGTGCAAAGTGTCCTGCTGTGTTAGGAAATGTTCTTTTCTTGTCTTCTTTTCTTTTCTTTTCTTTTCTTTTCTTTTCTTTTCTTTTCTTTTCTCTTCTCTTCTCTTTTCTTTTCTTTTCTCCTCTTCCTTTTTCTTCTTTTAGGATTTCGCACCACGTTAATGTATTATATCTTACATCCTGTTTTCCAAGAACCAAACCTAAGTTGCCCTTTTTGTTTCTAGACATTGCTTTTAAAGTGGGACCTTTTAAAGGAGTCACTTGGACCTGGGATCTTTTCATCAGTGGGATGACAAGAGTTTACATTTCAGGTGAAAAAGACTCTTAGAGCTGGAGAAAGTTTTATGGGTGAACTTTGAAGTCCTTGAGGATCTTTGTAGGGTTTGAACCCAGGAGTCGCACAAATACCCCCAAGTAAAATACTTGCCCGTTTTCTTATGAAGCATCTTGTTCTTTCAGGAGATTAGATCAGACTGCAAACCCAAATCTACCCAGACGGGGTTCCTTTTCTCCTGGTTGGTCAGCTTTAGTGGGCCTCATTTCTCACAGTGGTCTATCTCCGAAAGGGACGTGAGCGTGGGCTGAGCTTTGGTGTGGTTGGCAAATGGTGGTTGGGCTGGTTATACCCCAGGAACAGTGTGCCAGCACCATCTTCAGTCCTTTGAGATTTGTGCTGCCAGAAACGTGGTCCCGGAGAAGCTTCAGGAATGTGGTAGGAGAGGGAGTAGTGAGCCTCTGCGTCTTTGCTTCTGAGAGTCTGTTTTCACTCCCTGTGCATTCTTACCAGCAGCCGGAGAGGAAGGGACGGGGAGGGCAGGTTGGGTCTTTATTGAGATTCTCACCCTGGGCCAGGCGTGGAGGTGACTCTGGGCTTGTAAGGGAGGCGTCTTGGATGTATGAGAAACCAGCAGGATCTGTCTTCCCAGCCTGGGGCACAGAATGAAGTCACATTCCTTTCATGTCTAAGTTCATTGTCTCTCCACCCCCATCCTGCTATCCTTTCTCCTTTCTCCCATCCTCCTGTCATGGGCGCCATCTCTCAGGGGATGCTCATCCCGTCCAGGGGTCAACCTTGGTCACCACTGCCTCCAGCAGGAGACCAGAAAACCTTCTGTCTGCATCCGCTGAAGAACTCGTTTGCACTTTTGCCAGAATCTGCAGAGCAGGAGCCCAGGTTAGCCACTTCCAGAAGACGTCAGTGTCAAGGGGCCACAAGCAGTGTTGGTCCGGCTTTTGCTTCTCCAGCGGGAGGGCAGAAGGGGGAGTTTCTCTTCTCCTGGCAGCTTGTGCTCAGCTCTGCACCGCTTGGGCCCGGCCTCCAGGGGCCCCAGCACCACTCAATGGCGTCACCAAGTCACTCTTAACCAGGGACGAGGACATTTATTGCAAGGGCGGACTCTCCCTGGTGGTCCACTCACAGTGCTTGGTGTGGAGCCTGGGGCGTGGTGCGCCCTCACTGAAGGATGGTTGCTGCTGCCTCTGTTGGTCAGAGCTGGAGAGGGAGAAGGCCTGGAGGTGCAGAACAAGGCCCCCCATCCCAGACAGCGAGCCAGCCGTAGTCTGTGACCTGCTCTCCGGTTATGCTCTGGGTTCACCTGCTTTTTGTGACCCCAAGTCCCTGGTGATGTCTTGCTGAAAGATCCAGCTGTTGCTTGAGTTGTAAAGAACATGGTCCAGGTTTGGAGCCGAGCATCTGTTCACAGGGGAGGGAGCCTCACCCTCAGCTTGTAATGATGCCGAGGGGACGCTGCAATTAGCAAGATCCCCAAAGGGAAGGGGATCTGGGGAGGAAGGGAAGACTCTAGGGTCCAGTGGGCCTGAGGTGAACCCTCCTACACTAGCTTGTTTTTACTGTTAGGAAGGAGGATGCGTCCCATCCATTAGCTGCTAAGAACCCCTGCGAGAGCCTGCTCTGGGGAAGGCAGTACTGTGCACATCAAACAGCTAGGGCAGCAGAGGCCACTTGTTTGCATCGGATCTCACAGGCGGATGGATGGGAGGCAGAGCTGAGATCGGAAGCCAGTGTCATGTGCCTGAAGCCCCTACTTCTTTGTTTTTTTTTCCTTAAGTTTATCTACTTGGAGAGAGACAGAGCATGCCTGTGGGGGAGGGGCAGAGAGAGAGAGAAGGAGAGAGAGAATCCGAGCAGACAATGCAGAGCCTGATGCAGGGCTGGAACCCACGAGCCCGTGAGATCCTGCCCTGAGCCAAAATCAAGAGTCGGACGCTCAACCGGCTGAGCCACCCAGGCTCCCCGTTCCTGCTTCTTTCTTAAGACGCTATACGGTCTCACATCAGGCCCCACGGGTGGCATCTTCATGGCATCGGAATGATTCTTATTTGGGTATCCTAAAATCTAATTTCTTGCAAGGTCAAGTCAAAATACGAACGATTGATACAGAATATAAATGTCCAAACAGTACAGTGGATTTATAAAGATTTTATGCTCTCTTTAGGTATGGCTGATTTTCGGAAGTTTTTTGCAAAAGCAAAGCACATAGTCGTCATTTCGGGGGCTGGCGTTAGTGCTGAAAGTGGGGTTCCGACCTTCAGAGGAGCTGGGGGCTATTGGAGAACATGGCAAGCTCAGGTGAGTGATGTTTCCAGAATACCGAGAGGTTCTACTGAAGGAAGCACAGTTTGACTCAGAGCCTGATGCCTGGCCCAGAGGGAAAAAAGATTTGAAATTGACCATGACTCTTGTCCTTATTCATTTTGGCCTCAACACAAAGTCTGTATGATTAGGGTCTCAGGCATAAGCAAAGCAGCCACTTTCCTTACTTTGTAGATATGTACAGATCTCATTTATTCGTGTAACAATTTCGATTTCTTCTCGAACTTAAAGTGGAATCAGAAAAGTCGTGCTAAGCATAGCTCATTACTTTTCTATAGATCTTGAAATTAAGTATTAACACAGTTCTTAAGTGTATTTATTTATTTTGAAAGAGACAAAGGTAGCACGAGTGGGGGAGGGGCAAGGAAAGAAGGGGAGAGAGAGAATCCAAAGCAGGCTCCACACTGTCCGTTCATAACCCGACGTGGGGCTGGAACTCCCGAACCGTGAGATCATGACTTGAGCTGAAACCAAGAGTCAGATGCTTAACTGACTGAGCCACCCAGGCACCCCAAGTATTACAAATTTTTAAAGTTCCTGTGAACTTTCATGTTTGAAACCAAAGTTGCAGTTTTGAAAGCTTAGGGTTCGACGTTTAAAAACTTTATACGGGGGCGCCTGGGTGGCTCAGTCGGTTAAGCGTCCGACTTCGGCTCAGGTCATGATCTCGCGGTCCGTGAGTTCGAGCCCCGCGTTGGGCTCTGGGCTGATGGCTCAGAGCCTGGAGCCTGCTTCCGATTCTGTGTCTCCCTCTCTCTCTGCCCCTCCACCGTTCATGCTCTGTCTCTCTCTGTCTCGAAAATAAATAAAAACATTAAAAAAAAAACTTTATACGAAGGCCATTAGAATGGAAACTATGGGCACGGACTTTTTAAAAACAGACTTGTATTATGGTATAATATACAGATGACCCTCAAACCACACAGGTTTGAACTGTGCAGATCCACCTACGTGCGGATTTTTTTTATACGTACCGTAAAACTTTTTAGAGATTTGCGACAGTTTGAAAAAACTCTCACATGAGCCCCGTAACCTAGACATTTCTAAAAATCTAAGACAAAGTTAGGCATGTCGTGAATGCATAAAATACATGTGGATACCAGTCTGTCTTTTATCATTTACTACCATTCAAATTTATTGCAAAAAGAAGAATTTGCCAGAACTTAGGCACGCAAATGCAGAGCCTATATGGTGCCATTCGTAGTCTAGAGCAACGTAAACACATGTGAAGATACAGTGTTAAATCATAACCACGTAAAACTAACTGCAGTGCACACGGTACCTCTGTAGTGATTTCGTAGCCACCTCCTGTGGCTGTTGCCGTGAGCTCACGTGTTGCGAATATCTGCTTAAAATATGGTGTGACACAGGATGTCTGGGTGGCCCAGGTGGTTAAGTGATCAACTCTTGATTTTGGCTCAGGTCACGATCTCACAGTTCGTGGATCCGAGCCCCCTGTTGGGCTCTGCACCGACGGTACAGAGCCTGCTTGGGATCCTCTCTCTCTCTCTCTCTCTCTCTCTCTCTCTCTCTCACTCTCACTCTCTGTCCCTCCCCCACTCATGCTCTGTCTCTCCCTGTATCAAAAATAAATAAAACACTAAAAAATTTTTAAAGAAAAGAAAAAATAAAAGGAAATTCATGAAGCCATTGCTGTAGCTATACCAGCAGGTGCAAAAACCTTGCACTTTGGATGAAATATGTTTGTATCTCATATTGAAAATGCAGCTTTAGGGCGCCTGGGTGGCTCAGTCAGTTAAGCATCTGACTCTTGATCTCAGCTAGGTCATGATCTCACAGTTTGTGGGTTTGAGCCCCGCCATCGGGCTCCACGCTGACAGTTCGAAGCCTGCTCCGGATTCTCTCTCTCTCTCCCCCTCTCTCTGCCCCTCACCCGCTCGTACTTGCTCGCTCTCAAAAATAAATAAATAAACATTAAAAAAAAAAAAGAAAACGCAGCTTCTATACGGTTTCAGGATTGCCGTAAGAAAGGCATACCTGTGGACTAAGCTGATTCGGGAGAAAGTGACATCATTCTATGACAACTTAGAGCACAAAGAAAGCAAAGGACCTAAAGCTGGAGACTTTAGTGCAGGAGATGGTTTGATAACCTCAGAAAGGGGTTTGGCTTTAAAAAATGCCAAGGTCGGGGTGCCTGGGTGGCTCGGTTGAGCGTCCACCTTGGGCCGACGTCATGATCTCAGGGTTCGTGAGTTCGAGCCCTGCGTCAGGCTCTGTGCTGACAGCTCAGAGACTGGAGCCTGCTTTGGATTCTGTCTCCCTCTCTCTCTGCCCCTCCCACTCACATTCTGTCTCTCTCTCAAAAATAAATTAACGGAAGCAGCTTCTGTCAACCAAGAGGCAACAGACAAGTTCCCGGATGCCGTTAAGAGAATCATTGAGGAGAAAGGATGTCTGCCCAAACAGGTTTTTAACATAGACGAAAGTGCCCTATTCTAGGGGAAAAAATGCTACAAAAAACATTTACTAGTAAGAAAGAGAAGTGATCGCCAGGATTTAAAGCCAGAAGGGATAAGCTAACTCTATGGTTTTGTACAAACGCAGTTGGGTTTCTGATCAGACAGCCCTTCTCTAGAGAGCCGCTAACCCCCAAGTTCTGAAGGGAGAATATAAATATTTTCCTGTCTTTATCTTGTACAAGAAGAAGGCCTGGACACCAAGAATCCTTTTTCTGGGTGGGTCCCTGATGAAGTATCTTTGATTTCAGACGGTACCCTGTCCCAGAACCCTGTGAGTCCAACACCGAAGGCTTCAAACTGATCTCCTCACCTCCAAACACAGCGTCTCTAATTTAGCCTCTAGATCAGGGGTCAGAAGGACCTTTAATGCTCACGACACACGGTGTCCTATGGAAAGGATTGTCAACGCTGTGGAAGGGAACCCCAACAGAGAGCGTCACAGAAGTCTGGAAGGATTTCACCAGAAGGTGCCATTGTCGTTACAGAAAAAAGCCGTGAGAGCCACCAAGCCCGAAACAATAAATTCCTGTTGGAGAAAAGTCCAGACGTCGTGTGTGACTTCTTGGGATTTATCACGCAGCCCGTCGGGGAAACCATGAGAAAGATTATGGCTCTGGCAAAAATGGTGGAGGGGCGAGAGGGAGGTGAAGGGTTTTAAGATCCGGATCTTGGAGAAATTCGAGCGCTAAAGACACACGCCAGAGGCACCCACAGGAGTCGACGTGATGGAGGTGAGAGCCTTGGAACCAGTGCCAGACAACGAGGACGAAGATGCAAAAGCAGCTCAGGAGACAAACTGATGTTAGACAGTCTGGCAAAAGTGTTCTGATGATCCGGATGTGGGACTTGAACTCACCAACCATGAGACCATGACCTGAGCTGAGATCGCGAGTTGGACACTCTACCAGCTGAGCTACCCAGGCGCCCCTTGACTTCTTTTACGAGACGGACTTGGGCACTGTCCCTAAAGCAAATGGTGGAGGAAGAATTGCTTCTGTATGGGACCATTTTGAGAGAAATGAAAAGGCAAAAAAGTTGGGCAGAGATTGCGATGTATTTCTGCGAAGTCACACCCAGTGTGCCTGCCTCTCCAGCCTCCCCTTCCACCTCCCCCACCGCTCCCTCCCCTGATGCCGCTGGGACAGCAAGACCCCCCCGTCCTCCTCCCCCGCCCCGGCCTTCTGGAAGGCAATGAGGATGGAGACTTTATGATGACCCGCTTCCACTTAGTGAATAATAAATGATCATCGCGCCACACAGTTGATAAGCCGGCCCGTCGTGCATGCGTGTGTCTTCGTGTGAGAACCTCATAACCGTAGGGCTCAGACCATAGGAGGTGTCTTGTGTCGTGCCCGTTATCACCCAAGAATTCATCGTGTACGCCATCCTGTGTTCACTTGCATGGAAGTGCATCACCCACCCGTACGGAGGCATAAAGTGAGTGATAGTTAACATGAGGTTCCTAAGGTGTTAGTTTTCTCACGGTTCTCGAACGCTGCTTTTGAAGAATTACGGTACACTACAGTGAGCGTCTCTTACAATTTGAGAAACCGTGTATCAACCTATCACCACAGGCAAGTGTTTGTTTTTTATTTTTTTTAATTTTTTTTTAACATTTATTTATTTTTGAGACAGAGAGAGACAGAGCATGAACAGGGGAGGGGCAGAGAGAGAGGGAGACACGGAATCAGAAGCAGGCTCCCGGCTCCGAGCCATCAGCACAGAGCCCGACGCGGGGCTCGAACTCACGGGCCGTGAGATCATGACCTGAGCTGAAGTCGGCCGCTTAACCGACTGAGCCACCCAGGTGCCCCACAAGTGGTTTTTTTTTTTTTAAAGTTAAGTGTTTCTAACACTGTGTTATGAATATGATTGTGATACCGTATGCCGTAAAGATGTTATAACCACTCACCCAGCGTATGGGCTAGCTACCGCGGAGCAATCGTATCCATTTCAGTTGTTGCTGCTGCTTCATTACTGACGTATGAATTGTGTTATGCGTGAATAAATACGAACTTTTCACATTGCCTTTTACGTGTTTTTTAATGTTTATTCATTTTGAGAGAGAGAGAGAGAGTGTGTGTGCACGAGCAAGGGAAGGGGAGAGAATCTCAAGCAGGCTTCACGCCCAGCATGGAGCCCAGTGTGGGGCTCGATCTCAGGACCATGAGATCATGACCTGAGCTCAGATCAAGAGTCTGATGCCTTAACCAACTGAGCCGCCCCAGTGCCCCTCTTTTATTTTTTGAGGTCTACCGTTAGTAATACATAGAGCATCTACAGTGTTTTGTATCATATATAAGAATATTGATGTAGATACTGACAGATGATTCACGCTGTGAATGGACAATGTACTTTGGGTATCGATACGTACAGTACTGTAAATGTATTTGCTCTCCCTTAGGATTTTCTTAATAGCATTTTCTTTTTTCTAGCATACCTTCTTGTAAGAATACATTATGCAATACACGTAACATGCAGAATGTGTGTTAATTGCCTGTTTATTTTATCAGTAAGGCTTCCAGTCAACAGTAGGCTGTTAGTAGTTAAGTTTGGGGGAATCAAAAGTTATACGCAAGATTTTTTAATGCACAGAGGTCGCTGCCCTTTACCCCCACGTTGTTCAAGGGTCAACTGTACGTACAATAAAATTCACCAGTTTGAAAGTGTGCCATTTAATGAGTTTTGACAAGTGTGCCCCGTAGCGTAGCCATGACCATGATCATGGGCCCAGAATATAACTTCAGGCCTTTTGCAGTCAGCCTCCTGCTCTCCTCCTGGCTCAGGAAATCCCAAGTTTTGGAGTGCAGGAAGTTTTGTCTGCCCTTTTTTTTTTTTTTAATGTTTATTTATTTATTTATTTATTTTGAGAGAGAGAGGGAGAGTGTGAGTGGGGGAGGGGCAGAGAGCTAGAGAACACAAGGGGGGGTGGTGGTGGGTGGAGACAGAGGCTCTGAAGCAGGCTCCCCGCTGACAGCAGAGAGCCCAACGCAGGGGGCTCAAACTCACGAACCTTGAGACCATGACCTGAGCTGAAATCAGACGCTGAACCGACTGAGCCCCCCAGGCACCCCCGTCTGTTTTACGCATTGCTCTATCCCCAGCTCCCGGAACTCTGGCACACGTGAGTGCTTGAGTTGGGTGAATGGAGGCCATCGTGCATAGTTATTTCAGTGCACGAATTCCACATTTCGTAGGTAGTTTCTTGTTAAATGAAGGGCTGATGAACCTGCCTTTCCTGCCCTATCACATGCCCCCGGCTGGCAGATGTTCAGGATGTTCTGTCGCCTCTCTGCTGCCCTCCAGGTGAGCCTGTGGCTGTAGCCGTGGGGATCGTTGCCTTAAGGATGAAGGAGTGGGGGAAGGAGGGCAGAGGGCCATTAGGGTCCCGGAAGAAAGAGGAGGCTCAGAAAGCAGCCGCTGAAGCTGAGAGGCAGGGGGTGAGGGGGCTCGGAGGGTCTCGGGGGGTGCTTTGAGAGGAGAGGATAGTCAGAAGTGTCAAAACAGCTCAGGGTTTGTGGGGAAGTACAGGGTGGATGTCGATGATCCACGGCGTAGATGTTTGTTCCCCATTCACTCCCCAAGTGAAGGCTGACACTGTTAGCAGGTGGAAGAGTGACCTTCGTAGGTAAAACGAAAGGCAGAACACCACCACCACCGCAATGAAGATCTAGAATGTTTCGGTCATTGCCAGAGGCTCCCTTTTGCCCTTTCCTCATAGGCTCGCAGCCCCAGACAACGACTACCCTTCTCTCTTTCACGGTAGATGAGACTCTTCTCTCCTAGAAGAGGGATCGTACTTTAAAAATATATTTTTATATATTCTGTTAATATGTGCACTGTTTTTTTTTTTTTTTTGAAGTTTATTTATTTTGAGAGTGAGAGTGGGAGAATGAGGGAGGAAGAGAGAGAAGGAGAGAATCCCAAGCAGGCCCCGCATTGTCAGCCCAGAGCCCGATGCAGGGCTCGAGCTCATGAACCTGCGATCGTGAGATGGTGACCCGAGCCGAAACCAAGCATCAGATGCTTGACCAACTGAGCCCCCGAGGCGCCCCTGTTCTTTCTGTGTGTAGTTGTGTGTGTGTGTGCGCGGAGCCATAATTATAGTTATAAAGAACTGAGTTTGTCAACTGTGGCCATCATCAGTCGGGCATTTTGTATTTCACTTTTTTTCCTGCATCGATGCAAGGGACCTCATATGTTTTGGGACTCCATGAAAAAAGCAGATTCAACCTGAATTACTTTCTTCCACATTATTGCTTTACTTCCTGGTCATAACTTACTCGAGTGGAAAATGGGACAGGTTGCATTATCCCTGCCTTGTAAGTGGGGAAATGAAACGCAGTTTCTCCAAGGTCCCTTGTTGGTCCCAGGATTAGGACGGAGGCTGGCGCCCAGGCCCCTGTGCCCCGTCCGCCACACCGCGTGGGCTTAAGGCGGATGTGTTCCAGCTCGCTCCCCCCGGAAGCCGCCTGCCTCCACGTTCCAGAGCCTTAGTGCACCCTTCCTTCTCTGACTCCTGTCTCCTGTCTCACCCCCAGGACCTGGCCACCCCTCAGGCCTTTGCGCGAAACCCATCCCTGGTGTGGGAGTTCTACCACTACCGGCGGGAGGTGATGCTGAGCAAGGAACCGAACCCCGGGCACCTCGCCATCGCTGAATGTGAGGCCCGGCTGCGTGGGCAGGGCCGCCGGCTTGTGGTCATCACTCAAAACATCGATGAGCTGCACCGCAAGGCTGGCACCAAGAACCTTCTGGAAATCCACGGTGAGGTGCCCTCGCGTGGGGAGGGGAACCAGACTTCAAAACACGTGTCCTGCCATTTCCCACCTGGACCCACCGAACCACAGTCTGCATTTAGACAGGACACCCAGGCGTCTGGTGTGCGGGTCACACGGCAGAGACGCGAGTGCCCAGGGAGGCTGGCGGGAAAAGGGAAGTGTGGGCCATCGACCAACTTACGGCTTTGGCAGGAGCCGCCCGGGAAGACTCTGGCATTCCTGGGGGTGGCCGTTTCCTTTCCCCTCCTCCCCAGCTGGCCTGTCCCCTGAGGCTGAGCCTCTGCCCAGCTCTCAACAGATCAGTGACCAAGCCCGCCAGGTTTGTGACACCTGTGGAGTTTGTCTTACGTCCCGCTGGCTTCCCTCTGCCCTTGATGACACCGTCTCCCTCACGTCCTCTTTAATCCCCTCCCTCCTTTGAGCTCACCAAAAATCTCGTAAACTCATACAGTTTCGCATTTCATTCATACAAGAGCATAATCCCAAGGGCGTTTGTATTTAAGAGCCTACAAAACTTCCATCCCAAGCAACGCATTGCTAATTGTGGAATTTCCAGCAGTGGTGACCCAGGGGGGAATGGGGCTGGTTTCCTTGGGTATGCAGTGAAGTTGCCTATTTTTGCCTGGGATAACGGAAACCGAGCACTGTTCACTTGGGTCCCGTCCCTCTTTTGTGCCCTAGCCATAGTCAGCCACCTACTGACCTGGTGTCTTGTTGGCACCTTCTCCCGCTGGGTCTGGGCCACTGTCCATGCGGCTCCTCTCGTTTCTTTACACTATCAGAATGCAGGCGGTGTCTCTTGCCATGTAAAAATGTGTCAGATGGGGGTGTTAACACCTGTCTTGGTTGTTTAAGGATTAAATAAGACAATATGTACATATTATTAGTTGGGGCTTACGGGGTTGCAAGCGATAAGAACTCTCTTCTAATTTAGGTAAAAACAGGTGCGCCTGGGTGGCTCAGTTGGTTGAGCAGCCAACTTCGGCTCAGGTGATGATCTCACGGTCGGTGAGTTCGAGCCCTGCGTCGGGCTCTGTGCTGACAGCTCAGAGCCCGGAGCCTGCTTCGGATTCTGGGTCTCCCTCTCTCTCTGCCCCTTCCCTGCTCGCACTCTGTCTCTTTCTCTCTCTCTCTCTCTGCCTCTCTCTCTCTCTCTCTCAAAAATAAACATTCAAAAAAAATTCTGATTTAGGTAAAAAAAAGAAAGCCCCTTCTTTCATCAAACTAAAGATGCCACCAATTTTTAACATGTATCGTGTTTTCAGTGTGACCCTCGCAAAGGAAATAGTCTGCCTAAGCCATCATATTTTATTATCCCTGAGCATTGTTATTTTGCACTTACCGAAATGGCCTACTAAAACTTACATAGACACAGATTTTTAGAAACTGTATCACCCTTGCACATATAAAAAACAGTGAAATATAAAAATGCACATATGAAAATGAGTGAAATAAAGTGGTTAAGATACTTCTCACGTTCCAACTCTTTCAAATCACTTCTGAATGACTCCAAGGTGTCAGTGTTTTCCAGGCGTGTTTTCCAAGCATTTCCTAAGAGGCTGCTCCCCGCTCGTCTCCGGGTTCCCCTCCAAGCTGCTGACACACATCCTGGAAATCTGATATTGGGCCTTCCTGGATCGACACCAACAGGTGTCGGGGGGAATGTACTAGACAACAGCCCAAACTCGTTTTCTTCCCCCAAATGGCCCTTTGGTGGTTTGTGGGCTGAAACGTCCAGGGCTGGCCCTTGCCCCAGCAGTCCCTGGGGAATAACAGCCATGTCCCCACACGTTTCAGCCATCACTGTTCTCCTATAACAGGTGTGCCAGCGCAGGCTCTGACGGCCGCCTCACACCTGTCCTCTCGCCGGGTAGCGGTCATAGGACACATGCGATTTCAGAGATACTAACGTGGGGGAGAATGGCCTTGCCGAAATTGACAAAGTAGGGATGTTGTCTCACAGAACCCGGGAGTCCTGGGTTGGAGCTGATGTCGTGAGCAACAGTCTCTTCTTGCTCTGCCCCCCACCCCAGCTTTGTTGACTCTTTGAATAAAACCTCACTTCTCCCCGTGCATGCGGTCTGCCTCCGTGCGCCAGGCCAGTGAAGGGAGCTGTGGGCCGCTCTGGGCACCTTGCTTGGGTCACATACCTCCCTGTGACCGAAGGCCACTGCCAGAGGATTACGGTACCGTGATTGGACCAGTCGGGGGCGTGAGCCTAAGCTTGTATTTGGGGATGGGATTGACAGCTCCACCACTCAGGGGATAGAGGAGAGATGGCTCCCCGAGGAAGGAAAACTGGACAGAACGGAGCAGTGGACATCCACTCTGGTGCGTGGTGAACATTTAGTGAATCGTGGTCACCGTCGTTGCTTTAGCTCAATAAATGGGTTGCTAGTTTTAACAATTACTTGCTTCATTTGTTAGTTGCTTATGTATTTACTGAGCTGCTTTTGTAGAAAGACTCAAGATTTGTTGAGTCGACGGTAAGATTTTGCCAGTACATCCAACGTTTTGAGCCTTCGTCAGTCATGTACCTAGTAAACCACGCCCTTGGGTTGACACTGGCTTCATGTACCCTACTGACCACCTTCAAGTCCGCCTCAACATCAGGATCATTTGAGAGCTCCTTAATCATGCCATAAGTCATTTTATCTGTCTCTCTCCCTTCCAGATTACAAAATCCAGGAGGCAGATGTCCGTGGCTCAGTAGAACTGCGTGCCTTTGGATTTCCCTTGACACCTAGGGCAGGCCCATTTGTTGAAATGAACGAATAAAAACTAAATTCTGTTGCACCCCTTTAGACATGGAGACAATTCCTTCTAATTATGCTAAATAACGGTCTTGTTTAACTTGTGTTTTTCAGGTAGCTTATTTAAAACCCGATGTACCTCTTGTGGAGTTGTGGCGGAGAATTACAAGAGTCCCATTTGTCCAGCTTTATTGGGAAAAGGGTAATGACACTGCCCTACGGAATGGGTGTACTTTGTTTTCTCTTTTAAGTTGAACATAAACGGAAGGAAATTGAACAGTAGCCTAAGATTCCTGTGGATAGTTACGAGAAATGAGACTAGATTACAGTACAGCCATAGGATAAAAGAACTATTTTGCTCAAAATTTACAATGCTAAGTGAAAACCACAGGACCTAACTCTTATCTAATATGATCCAAACTTCATATTTAAACACATGCACGTGCACACACACACACACACACTCATGCAAACACACGCACACCCCATGTGGGTATACCTGGTATATAGATAACAGACCAGAAGAAAAGACAACAAAATATTAACAGTGATTATCAAGAATAGTGGGGTTAAAATCACTGGGTGTTAACTGTTTGGTATCTGCCCTTCTGGTACCCTTCTTTTTTTTTTTTTTTTTAATTTTTTTTTTTTTTTTTAACATTTATTTATTTTTGAGACAGAGAGAGACAGAGCATGAACAGGGGAGGGGCAGAGAGAGAGGGAGACACAGAATCGGAAGCAGGCTCCAGGCTCTGAGCCATCAGCCCAGAGCCCGACGCGGGGCTCGAACTCGTGGACCGCGAGATCGTGACCTGAGCCGAAGTCGGATGCTTAACCGACCGAGCCACCCGGGTGCCCCCTTCCAGTACCCTTCTAAGTCAGCTTGTATTAACTATGAGTTTGGGAGCTGTATACCGCCAGGCGAATATACAGACTCACGTTATGTTTTCTCTCTGTTCTTTGATTATACCAATGTCATTGTTTCTTTACTAACATCACTTACTCCAGGGCTCCGGAACCTGAAGCTCAGGATGCCAGAATCCCAGTGGAGAAACTTCCCCGGTGGGTAAAACTCTCTGATCCGTAGTTGGTTTTTCAGATTGAAATTAAAAAAAAAAAAACAATCAAAATCTAAGTTCATTTGCTGAGATGCCTCTTAAGTGCACAAATGCAGCCGGACGGGGGCCAAAGGTTGAAGGTGAACCACCCCAGGGCGAGGAGAACCACTCCCTTCCCGTCCCTTTTTTGCTTTGCACTGTCCCTTTTTGCTTTGCACTGTGGTGGGATAATTTGAGGCCTGGAAGGGTTCTGGAGCTGTTATGCCCCAGCTGCTTACCCGGTGCTTACGAAGCGTAGAGGCGGACGTCTTGTGAAAATGTTAGCTGCAATCATCTTCATTCTCCTCCTTGTCGTGTGTTATTAACCCAGGGCAAAGGAGGCAGTAAAAGGTCTCACAAAAGTGAAATTATAGGACCAAACAGGATTTTTGTAGATAAAAAAAAAAAGAAAAGGAAAGCCCTAGAGAAAGTTTTTTGTGTCAGTTTTTCTTTTTTTTTTTTTTTTATTTTAAAAAAAAAAATTTTTTTTTTAATGTTTTTATTCATTTTTGAGACAGAGAGAGACAGAGCATGAACGGGGGAGGGTCAGAGAGAGGGAGACACAGAATCTGAAACAGGCTCCGGGCTCTGAGCTGTCAGCACAGGGGCCCGATGCGGGGCTTGAACTCACGGACCGCGAGATCGTGACCTGAGCCGAAGTCGGCGCTCAACCGACTGAGCCACCCAGGCACCCCTGTGTCGGTTTTTCAAAAGCAGACGTTACAACGGCATTTCCCAAAGTGTTCTTAGAACACTCGATCCATGTGATGTTGATGGACGTTACTTTGAAAATGATGTTATGTGTTCAAATACATATGGAAACCGTAGAGTAAACAAATTTGAAGTATGTTTGCTTTACTGCAGGACTTCTCAGAGCATTTAATACACCAAAGTACACTGTTCTTTATTATTTTTTTTTAATTTTTTTTTTAATGTTTATTTATTTTTGAGACAGAGAGAGACAGAGCATGAATGGGGGAGGGTCAGAGAGAGAGGGAGACGCAGAATCCGAAACAGGCTCCAGGCTCTGAGCTGTCAGCACAGAGCCTGATGCGGGGCTCGAACTCACAGACCGTGAGATCATGACCTGAGCCGAAGTCGGATGCTTAACCGACTGAGCCACCCAGGCGCCCCTGTTCTTTAAAGAATAGTTATCATTTGTGAATATTTCACTAGTTTATTTAACCACAGAACCCTATTTGTTATTCTTTTCAACGTTTTTTAATTTAAGTGTTTTATTTACTTATTTTGAGAAGACAGAGAAAGGATGAGAGTGAGTGGGGGAGGGGCAGAAAGAGAGGGAGAAAGAGGATCCCAAGCAGGCTCTGGGCTCTTAGTGTGGAGCCTGACGCGGGGCTCGATGCCATGACCCTGAGATGATGACCTACCTGAGCTGAAATCAAGAGCTGGGTGCTCAACCGACAGAGCCACCCAGGCGCCCCAGAACCCTATTTATTATTCTTAAGAAGGGTTTTTATTACTGAATTCTAAAGTTTGATCTAAAACAATAGGGAATCGTGGGCAGTTCTTGAGAAGATTATTTATGATGAAAGTGAGGTTTGGGAAGTTGTTGTAGAAGGTCTACGTAAGATGACCCACAGGCAGTAGGGAGTGGAAGAAGAGGAAGGTGGCGAACTTGGCCGTGGCGAGGGCAAGAGAAAGGTGAATCTGAGGGAAAGTGAAAGGGGGACACAGATGCGACTAGCAGGTGGCTGGTGTGTTCGAGGCAGGGCTGAGCCTGGTTCCTCCCGGCTGCCATGCTGAAGAGTGCGATGACGTAGCTGGGAAAGGGAAAGCTGTGGTTAAAACCCCACATCCAGCTGAGTCCATGTTGAAGATCATTTGGCTTCATCCGAGAATCATGGATCGGACAGCATCCCACGTAGCAGACAGAAGCTCCAAGGAGCTGCGCACAATGGAAGACGTTTATAGGTGGAAGAGGCAGGGCGAGGAAGTTCTTCGGGCAAAGAGGGAATTGTTTCGGGCAAGGTCACCTTCCTTCTGGGGACCCAAGGGGTGTTTCAGGCGGGTTACCCCACTAGTGCCGACCAGGTGGCTCCAGATTGACTGGTTAAAGACCACAGGCCCTGGAGAGGCTGGGTGTACAGCTAGGTTAGGTACTAGGTCTTGGTTTGCTGATATGGGGCTTAGCCCACGGGACTCCATTTTGGGCCTGTGGTCTCTCTTTTTTAACACGGTTTAGAAAGAGAATGGTAAGGTTGGCCGAAACACATCTGTCAACATATCAGCCCAGTGCATCCGGACAAAATGAAAGCTTTAGAAGGGCCTGAATATTCAGAATAAGCTCACATGGTCTGGAAGGGGAGGGAGGGAGGATAACAAGGAAGAGGGCGACAGACTTGATTTGGGGTAGCCCCTAGCCTTCCTCTGATCCAGTGGGGCAGATCTTCTGGCAGGGCAGGTGTTGGGGTTGGGTGAAGGATAATGTTCCCACAGGTGCGAAGAGGCAGGGTGCGAGGGCCTGCTGCGACCCCACGTGGTGTGGTTTGGCGAAAACCTGGATCCTGCCATTCTGGAGGAGGTTGACAGAGAGCTGACCCTCTGTGACTTATGTCTAGTGGTAAGTCATGCCCTCCCCTGATCCTCGAGATTTTCCGGAACACCAGGACTGGGGTGGAGTTTGTTGTGTTTTTTTTATCTTCCCTTCCTTCCCTCTCTCTTCCCTTTCCTTCCTTCCTCCTCTTCCTACTGTGTGTGTTGAGAGGTTTTGTACCCTACAGAAGAATTAAGAAACAACGAATACGAATTGATCGTAAATGTGAAACTGCGGAAGACCATGTCTTGGGCTTTGCAAAGACACTCCCCTCCTGCCAAAAATAATGAAAAGAGCATGTTATTGGTTCTGATTTTGAAAGTAATACATGTTCATTATTACATTTGAGAAAACACAAAGAAGTGTAAAATTATAAGGAGGAAATTAGAAATCACCAATGATTCTGCCATCCAAAAATAGCCACTGTTCATTTTAGTGTATTTTTTCCTAGATCAGAGGTGAGAAACTGTGGCCGGTGGGCCAGATCTAGGCTGCCACTTGTTTTTGTAAATAAAGTTTTATTGGAACACAACCATGCCCATTCTTCTATGTATCGTGTATGGCTGCTTTCACACTCCAATGGCAGAGTTGACTATTTGTGATGGAGACTGTATGGCTTATAAATCCTAAAAATATTACTATATGGCCCTTCCCAGAAAAACATTTCCCTACTCCTGGTCTAGACCTTTTATTGTGCAGATGTATACATATGGTTAAAAATTCAAAAGTGGGTTCATACTGTATGTTCTGCTTTGAAACAACTTTATTCATGTAGCGATTCACCGGGCATATTCCGTGTCAGTACATCCACAAATCTGTATCATCTTTTCATTGGCGGCATGGTATTCTGTTGCATGGATATACAATGATATATTTAACCAATCCTCCATTGTCGGCCATTTAGGCCATTTCACATTTTGATATTTTCAATAATGCTGTAGTGAATATTCTTTTTTTGTTGTTAATTAAAAAAAATTTTTTTTTAACGTTTATTCATTTTTGAGAGACAGAGAGAGACAGAGCATGAGTGGGGAAGGGGCAGGGAGAGAGGGAGACACAGAATCCGAAGCAGGCTCCAGGCTCCGAGCCATCAGCACAGAGCCTGATGCGGGGCTCGAACCCACCAACTGCGAGATCATGACCTGAGCCGAACTCGGACGCTCAGCCGACTGAGCCACCCAGGCGCCCCTGTTGTTAATTTTTTTTTAACACTTACTCATTTTTGAGAGACAGAGCGAGCGTGAGTGGGGGAGGGGCAGGATCTGAAGCAGGCTCCAGACTCCGAGCTGTCAGCACGGAGCCCGATGCAGGGCTCGAACTCACGAACTGCGAGATCATGACCTGAGCCGAAGTCAGACACTTAACTGACTGAGCCACCCAGGCTCCCCTGTAGTGACTATTCTTAGTCATAACTCCTCGCATACTCTTCAAATCATTTCCTTGGGACATATTTCCTAGAAATGGAATGAATTAGACAGAGGGTGTGCATATTTCCGAGTTTCCTTAACACATCTTTAAAAGCAGAAGCACTTTCTCATGGGTACACATTCATTCAGCCAGTATTTATTGAGTGCACCCCAATGTTTCAGTGTCTGTTCATCACCAGTGCTTAAATGAGAAAACCTGGTTTGTACAACATATTCTGGCCTTTCCATTCTTGTAAAGCACACTTATACATATGTATCTATAGGGAAAAACCTGAAAGGATGTATATCCAAATGTGAACAGTGGTTATCACAGGGTAGCGGGAGTATGAATAACGTGAGTATATTTTTTCTTTGCGTTTTCTAATGTTAAAAAAAAAAGAAAAAAGAAAAAAATGAACATGGATTATTGGCATTACTTCACAGAGCAGAGACAAAACCGAGCCCTTGATTCTCTCCATTTGTGCTCCCTTTTGCCTAGCACATTCTTCTAGTGATCAGCCGACAGGATGCCTCTTAACTCCCCATCTGTCCCTTGGAAGCTCTCCATCTGTTTCATCCAGCTAGCTTTCCTCATATCTTGCAACCCTAAAGTGGCCTGAGTTTATGTAAGGTTTTCTGGAAGATGTTTCCTCTCCCCGTAGTGTGGTCATTGGTCCGTTTCCATTTGTTTGCTTTGTAGGTGGGAACTTCCTCCGTGGTTTATCCTGCCGCCATGTTTGCCCCCCAGGTGTCTGCCCGCGGAGTGCCAGTGGCCGAATTCAACATGGAAACCACCCCAGCCACGAACAGATTCAGGTACAGGGACCAGGTGGGAGATGGACGGTGCTGAGCACGTTTAGACATGTTATCTAAACAGATGTCACCTATGGTTCTAATTAGAAAAAAAGAGAGAGAGAGAGAGAGAGATGGAGACACACAGAGTATATGTTTTCTAATTTGGTCGGTCGTTGCTTTGATGGAAGAACAAAATCTTCACTGTAGACCAAGGTAGCTATGTCTTTTTACAGGGAATTTGCCTTAGGGCTTTTGGGGTTCACATTTTGAAAGTTCTTCTTTGATTAGCGTTTTGAAAGTTCTTTGATTCCCTAGGCTTTGCTGTCATTCGTGTGTTTATGTGAGATTTAGTAATGGCATTTCGGTGTAGGCGAGTTGAATACCCAGCACAGCCGGGGAGATGCCCATACGCCCTCATCACTCTGTTCTCACTGCGCGGCGTCCTGGGTGAGCTCCTCTTTGGTCTCATTGCCAAATAATCGCCAGGTTGCCACGTATCCTCAATATTAGTACTTGGGGCCATGCCACGGTACTGATCCCTTCTTCCACACTGTGGAAAGTGAAGACCATCAGAGTATGTGTTTTGGGGGTTCTGTTTTGTCCTCCCCTTCCTTTTGCTTTCTTTTTTCACCCTGGCTGTTGTGTCTTCCCTTAGTTTATACATTTTTATCAGTCTGCTTAATTCCTTTCTAGAATAAGGTAGAACATGAAAAACTCTTAAAGAAATATGAATAAATGGAAAACGTCACTGAAACTTCTTTTTTTTTAAGTTTTTAATGTTTATTTATTTTGAGAGAGAGAGAGAGAGAGAGAGAATGAGTGGGGAAGGGGCAGAGAGAGAGGGAGACAGAATCTGAAGTAGGCTCCATCAGCAAAGAGCCCGACGCGGGGCTTGAACCCATGAACTGCGAGATCATGACCTGAGCCGAAGTCAGACGCTTAACTGACCGAGCCACCCAGGCGCTCCTGAAACTTCTTATCATTACTTCAGCCAATAGTTTTCACCTCAACAACATATTTTAAAAATACCGACGGGGGCGCCTGGGTGGCTCAGTTGGTTGAGCGTCCAAATTCATCTCCGGTCGTGATCTCACAGTTCATGAGTTCGAGCCCCGCGTCAGGCTCTGTGCTGATGGCTCAGAGCCTGGAGCCTGCTTCGGATTCTGTGCCTCCCTCTCTCTCTGCCCCAACCCACTTGCATTCTGTCTCTGTCTCAAAAATAAATAAACGTTAAAAAAATTAAAAAAAAAATACCAACGTGTGGGTACCACCCAGGAGGTTCTGATGTAATTGGCTTGAGGTGTAGCCTGGCCATCGTGATTTTTATCAGCTTCCTAGATGATTCTAATGTTCAGCCACAGTGAGAACCAGCATTCTGAGTCTTCATTGGGATAAAAATGTGCCACAGACTGTGTGACCGTCTTCAGGTGACTTGGCCGAATCTGGTCTCCTCCACGTCTTTTTAATCAGCTACGGTTTGTGTCCTTAGTCCACCTCTTCATTTGTGCATAAGTGGTAGGAACCAGGAAGACGTCCCTTTAAAAAACTGCCTTCGATTATAAAACTGATTCTTTGAAAACTCCCCAGGAGAAGAAATATAGAAGATGAGAATATGTGGAAGGACATTCACGTTCATGGACCAGACAAGTTAATATTGTTACTATGGCAGTGCTCCCCACCCTGATTTACAGATACCGCTAGTCTCTATCGAAATTGCGGCTGGCCTGTTTGCTAAAATTGGCAAGTTGGTCCCAAAATTCATACGGAAATGCAGGGGACCCAGAATAGCCGAAACAAAAAGAATGAAGTTGAAAAACTCACGCTTTGCAGTTTGGAAAGTTACCACGAAGTTACAGTTACGCAGACCGCGTGGCGCTGGCCTGCAGATGGGCACATAGGTTAGCGGAACAGAATCGCGAGTCCAGAAATATACATAGGTTAGCGGAACAGAATCGCGAGTCCAGAAATACACTAGGTTAACGGAAAAGAATCGAGAGTCCAGTCAGCGTATGGCCAACTGATTTCTGGAAAGGGTATGAAGACAACTCAAGGAAAGGACAGTCTTTTTAACAAGTGGTGCTGGAACAGCTGGAGAGCCACCTGCAAAAGAAGGGACTGGGACTCTTTCATCACACCACCTGCAAAAATTAGCCCAAATGGGTCATAGACCTAGACATAAAAGCTAAAAATGTAAAATACTTAAATGAAAATATAGGAGTAAGTCTTTTTTGACCTTGAGTTAGTCAAAGCCCCCGTGATATGACTTCAAAAGCACAAGTAACACAAGAAAAATGGATAAATCAGGGGTGCCTGGGTGGCTCAGTCAAACATCCAACTCTTCCTTTTGTCTCAGGTCATGATCTCACGGTTCATGAGTTTGAGCCCTGCATTGCCCCACATTGGGCTCTGTGCTGACAGTGTGGAGCCTGCTTCGGATTCTCTTTTTCCCTCTCTCCTTGCCTCTCCGTCTTTTTCTCCTCTCTCAGAATAAATAAATAAACTTTTTTTAAAAAAATGGATAAATTGGACTCCATCAAGATTAAAAACCTCTGTACTTCAACGGACCCCATCCGCAAAGTGAAAAAGACAACCTACAGAATGGGAGAGAATATTTGCCGGTCTAATATTTGATATGGGACTTGCATCCAGCATATATAAAGAGCTCTCACAATTCAATAATAAAAAGACAAACAGTCCAATTTAGAAATGGACCAAAGATTTGAGTAGACGTTTCTCCAAATATGTACACATGGCCGAGAAGCATATTGAAATATGCTGAACATTATTAAAATTAGGGAAATGCAAATTAAAACCACCATGAGATACCACTTAACAACCACTAGAATGGGTATAATAATACAAAGTGTGTTTATATATATAATAAAACAAAGTAACAGGTGTTGAAGAAAGCGGACCTCTCACCTGTTGCCGGTAGAAATGTACAATAGTGCACCTGCTCCGGAAAACAGTCTGGCAGTTCCTCGAAAGGTTATATACAGAGTGAACATAGGATCCAGCAATTCTCTTAGGTAGATAGCCGAGAGAAATGAAAACATACATCTACTGGGGCGCCTGGGTGGCTCAGTCGGTTAAGCGTCCGACTTCGGCTCAGGTCATGATCTCATAGTTTGTGGGTTCGAGCCCTGCATTGGGCCCTGTGCTGTCAGTGCAGAGCCTGCTTTGGATCCTCTGCCTCCCTCTCTCTCTGCCCCTCCCCTGTTCTCGCGCTCTCTCTCTCAAAAGTAAATAAACATTAGGGAAAAAAGGGGCACCTGGGTGACTCACTCGGTTAAGCATTCAGCTCTTGGTTTTGGCTCAGGTCATGATCTCATGGTTTCATGAGTTTGAACACTACGTCGGGCTCTGTCCAGCCTGGGATTCTCGGTCTCCCCCTCTCTTTGCCCGTCTCCCACTCGTGCTGTCTCTGTCTTTCCCAAAATAAATTAAAAAAAAAAAAAGAAAAAGCAAGAATGATCCAAATGTCCTTCCGGTCCTCAACTGATTAGTGGAGAAACATAATTTGGTACATACGTATCAGGGAATATTATGCAGCCATGAAAAGAAATGAAATGCTGATCTGTGTTACAACACGAATGACCTTTGAAACATTCTAGTGGGTGAAAGAAGCCAGACACACAAGACCACACATCATATGATTCTGTTTATATGAGATACCTAGAAATCAACCGAGACTGGAGGTCGATGAGTGGTTGTCTAGGGTTAGGGCAGGGAGGAACGAGAAGTAACTATAAATGGAGACACGTTTCCTTTTGGGATGAGAAAAAATTGTCTAATGTGGATTGTGGTGATGGTCATATAATTCTGTGAATATACTAAAAAAAAAAAAACCACATTAAATTATATGTTTTAAACAGCTTATACGTGAGTTATATCTCAGTTAAGCTGTCCTGCTCAGAATTAAGTTATCTTCTAATGTATGCCCCGAAAAGTAGACATTGGACCTCTAACACGCGTTGTGGCATACACAGGTAGCAGCTGTGCTAGCCTGTAGCATTCTAAGAAGTGTCGGAGCAGGCAGCTCAGGCCTCTCGTCTGCTCGAAAGAACATCAGGGTGGCTCGGCGGCTTAAGTGTCCAACTTCGGCTCAGGTCACGACCTCACGGTTCACCAGTTCAAGTCCCGCGTCGGGCTCTGTGCCGACAGCTCGGAGCCTGGAGTCTGCTTCGGATTCTCTGTCTCCCCCGCTCTCTGCCCCTCCCCTGCTCGCATTCTGTCTCTCTCTCTCTCTCTCTCTCTCTCAAAAATAAATAAACATTAAAAAAAAAAATCAGTATTCTCCAAGAATGGGAAAGGACAAACTTTGTTTCCTTCTTTTTTTAAAAATTTATTTATTTGTTTGAGGTGGGGCTGGGGAAGGGCAGAGAGAGAATGAGAGAGAATCCCCAGCAGGCTCTGCGCCATCAGCACGGAGCCTGACTCGGGGCTTGATCCCACGAATTGCGAGATCATGACCTGAGCCCAAGTCAAGACCTTACCCCACTGAGCCAGCCGGGTGCCCTGGGATAAACTTTCTGAAGGAGGAAGGGAGCTCCGTCCCTAGTCCCTTTCTTCTAATGTGGTTTATTTTCAGTCCTATGATCTCCAGCTCACCTCTAAGAAGTATAAAGACTGAAAACAAAACCATCATGGTAGGAAAGTAACAAAATGCAGATGGGGGGGAGAAAAGAAGACAATAAAAGGAGAGTGTTTGCACAAGCCAAGGGCTGGCCTCTACCTTTCATGCCCCGGACTGACCGGCAGGGACTGGCAGGCATTGTGTGTGTCTTCGTGTGAGAGGAAATTGAACCTGCCAGTTGTCCCTGCAGGTTGAGAAGAGAATCGTGGCATATAATGATATCATTGCATAAGCTGGGCCTCCTAACACGACAGACCCGGTTCCGCCGCTGCTCCGTCTCGGCCAAAATCTTGGAAGCCTTGACCAAGTCTGACAAGCTACCCACTGACCAGCACCTACCACAAGAACCGCCTGCTGTTCGTTTGTTCCTCTGGCAGCTGAGGCTGGCTGTACCACCAAGTCTGGGAATTTTCCCAGATGGGTGTAACTGACGGGCGAAGACAGTCGTGCTTCTATCTAGGAGTCCTCAAAGGTGGCATTTAGGAGAGATGTAGGTGATCTTCTCACCCCTTCTCGGCTCTTCAAACGGGGAACCAGGGCTGGGGCGATCGAGTGTTTGAACACACAGCTCGACAAGGGCAGGATTTTCTCTTAACAGCTCACGCGTGATAGATTTTGGTTGGATTTGACTCTGGGTCGGTGCTCCGCAAACTGCCTCCCGTAGGCCAAATTCACCCGCCATCTGCATTTGTAAATAAAGTTTTATTGGCACTCAGCCGTGGCCCTGTGTTTACAGCAACGGAACTGGGTCGTTGCAACAGAGACCGTCTGGCCTAAAATATGCCTTCTCTGGCTCTTCACAGAGAAAGGCTTTGCCAACAACTACTGTAGGTTAATGAGAGAAACAAAAACTGGGATAATGTCTCCTTTTGGCCTAATTTTCCTTATTGCCTAAATAGGCGGGGCAGGAATGCGGGCCACACTTTGAACGTGGGTCTCACAGGACGTCTTAGACCAAGCACGCGTCGATTAGATTCTTTGCCCCAATTCTCATGTAGAGACAAAGTCACAGAATTTGCCTCCCACTGAAACGTGTTAATATCCTCAGGGTGTTCATTAGTTCCGGTTTTGTTTTTGTCATTTGTCCCATCCCCGCTGGTGGTCGCAGATGATTTCTGACAAGCCATTACGGTTAGTGTAGACACGAGCCACTTTCAGCTTCGGCTTCAAGGTTCTTGGCTGTTCACTCAGCGCCGGGGTCCTTGGCCCGTGAGGGTCTGTGCACTTGCTGAGGCAGAAATGAGGTTTGCTTGTCAGGAGGCTGATGTGTTGGGCCTTCCAAGTACCTGGTCCCCTCCCCCCACCCCCGTGCCCTGTGATCACCATGTCGTTCATCTTGGAATTTCTCTAAACTTGGGAATTTAGTTGAAGTCCACAGGTGTTCATTTACTAAGCACCTATAATGCCCTAGACACGGTCCTAGGTGCTCAGGCCGGGATACGTCAGGACACCAAGCAAAAAAATCTCTTGTGTGAACATGACCCTCTCGTGGTGGAGGCAGACGGTGAGCAGTAAAGCAGAATAAACGTGCCAAGACTGTAGTCGGTGAGCAGCTGGGCCGGAGGCTGTGGCAGAAAGCAAAAGTCGAATTGGAGTGGAGCAGACTACCCAGATTCCGCTGGGTAGTCAGGGCAGGCCGCACTGAGAAGACACCTGCGCGGGCTTGGAGGCGATGAGAGAGCGAGCTAAGGGGACTGTCTGGCTAAGAGCTTTCCAGACACAGGACCACCTGGAGCAGAGCCCCCCCACCCCCACCCCAGGACAAAGCACACCTGGGAGGTGTGAGGACCAGCACTGAGGTCAGTGTGGCCAGAGTAGGGGGAGGGAGGGCGAAGAGGTGGTCAGGAAGGTCAGGAAAGAACTTGTTTTGGGGGGGCGGGGGGAGGGGAGAAAGAAAGCAAACTGCCAGTAGAGTTTATAAGTCTGAGTTCTTGGCTAGAAAATGTTTTTTGGTTTTTTTTTTTAACATTTAATATTGAGGGACAGAGAAAGAGCACGAGCATGGGAGGGGCAGAGAGGGAGGGGGAGACACAGAATCCGAAGCAGGCTCCAGGCTCTGAGCTGTCAGCACTGAGCCCGACGTGGGGCTCTAACTCACGGACCATGAGATCGTGACCTGAGCCGAAGTCGGACGCTTTACCGACCTAGCCACCCAGGTGCCCCTATCACCCAGGCGCCCCTAGAAAATGGTTTTATAAGGGCACCTGGGTGGCTTAGTCGGTGGAGCATCCGACTTCGGCTCAGGTCATGATCTTGCGGTCCGTGAGATCAAGCCCCGCGTCGGGCTCTATGCTGACAGCTCAGCCTGCTGTGGATTCTGTGTCTCCCTCTCTCTCTGCCCCTCCCCTGCTCATGCTCTGTCTTTCTCACTCTCAAAAATGAATAAATGTTAAAAAAAAATGTTGTTTTTGAAACCAGTTTTCTAAATTGCTTTAATTATGTATTTGCTCAGCAAGAGTATAAAGAATATACTTTTAAATTACGGTCGGCCACAGTGGGTAGGAAGTCCAGTGCTCCCCCTGGCTGCACTGAGGGTGGGTAGGAAGGGCCCTAATCTTGGTTCATGCGGTTCGGCTCCTTGTTGGTCTGTTCATCAAAAAGTCACTGAGAGTAAGAACAATTTAAAAGGCACACATATATGCCTTAATAAAGTATACTTAAAGATACCTAACGAGATTTAATTTTATTGAATGAAACATATTTTCGTTTAGAGCAAAACACTGTGCATTCATTTGGTTTGTTTCGCTTTGCTTGACGGAGCTGGAGGCCATTTCTCTGAGCAGGGACCTGCTGATCATGCAGTCGCCTTTCTTGCATGAATCATGCTCTTAATCCTCCCAGCGTCCCCTGCCCCCCAAGCCCCTGCAGATAAAAATCACCCTAACCCTTGGGGCGCCTGGGTGGTTCAGTCGGTGGAGCGTCCGACTTCGGCTCAGGTCATGATCTCACAACTCATGGGTTCCAGCCCCGCGTCGGGCTCTGTGCTGACAGCTCGGAGCCTGGAGTCTGCTTTGGATTCTGTGTTTTCGTCTCTCTCTGCCCTTAACCCACTCGCATTCTGTCTCTGTCTCCCTCAAAAATAAATAAACATTAAAAAAAAAATCGGGCGCCTGGGTGGCTCAGTTGTTTAAGCATCTGACTTTGGCTCAGGTCACAATCTCGCGGTTCGTGAGTTCGAGCCCCGTGCCGGGCTCGGTTCTGACAGCTCAGAGCCTAGAGCCTGCTTCAGATTCTGTGTCTCCCTCTCTCTCTCTGCCCCTCCCCTGCTCACATTCTGTCTCTCTCTCTCTCTCTCTCTCTCTCTCAAAAATAAATAAAAACATTAAAAAAAAAATTTTTTTAAAGTCACCCTAACTCTTATTTTGTAAAAGAAAACAGACCACCAAAAAAACAGTCCGATCCCAAGGCTCTGGTCTAGACTTCCTGAATCAGACTTTCCGGGGCGAGACGACTATTTGTGTATTTGACCAGCAGCCCAGGTGACTGTTCTCATCAGGGAGTCTTAGAAGACACCGGATTACAGCCTCTGGTTTGGGTATTTTTCTGCCTTTTTTTTTTTCCCCCTTTTTAAAAGGGGAACAAGAACTAATGGAGAAGAAATTTGTGAAGCAGGCTTCCTCCCTAGTCTTTCCCACCTATGCTAATTTAACAGAATTACTTTCAGTGACCTGCCGTGCCTTTCCAAAGCGTAACAACAAATTTTCCCAGGAATAGCCCTCTCTTCACAACTATATTTTGGGGATTTATTACACAATTTTTACTTGAAGTAGATAATCTCATTAACCGTTAGAAGTGGCATGAACAGATTCCGGAACAAACACAGTGGACTTGGTCGCCCGCTGCTGGGGGGGAGGCGGGGTGGTGCACGGGGCTGCTACAACACGAGTCTTCAAGCACTTTTTTTTTGAAACTTGACATCTAACGTTTTGTATCGGAATGCAGTAAAACCCTGGATTGTGAGTAACTTGCTCTGCGAGGGTTCCGCAAGACGAGCAAACATTTCTAATAAACGTTAACTTGATGAACGAGCAATGTCTCGCAACACGAGTAGTAGGTGAAGCCGAACGTCACATGATCACAACTGAGCCGATGGTTCTTGAGATTCGCTTTGATATACGAGTGCTTTGGATTACAAGCATGTTTCCAGAACGAATTATGCTCGCAAACCAAGGTTTTACTGGAGTTGAAAACCATGTGATTCTAGGTGTATTAGAAATAAAATACTGAAATTTTATAATAAAAATGCATTACAAGCAAATCCGCCATTATCATGGTTTTATTTATTTTTTGTTAATGTTTATGTATTTTTGAGAGAGAGACAGAGACAGAGAGAGAGAGCAGGGGAGGGACAGAGAGAGAGAGGGAGACACGGAATCCGAAGAAGGCTCCAGGCTCCGAGCTGTCAGCACCAGAGCCCGACGCGGGGCTGGAACTCACGAGCTGCAAGACCATGACTTGAGGCAAAGTCGGTCACTTAACCAACTGAGCCACCCAGGCGCCCCTTCATGATTTTAAATGTATCCAGTCTGAGTGTTACAAGTGCTTGATACTCACCGTCATCTATTTACAAAATAGATATACAAGTCCTTTTCTTTAAAATTTTTTTTTTTTCTTGAGAGAGAGAGCGAAAGAGAGAGCATGAGCGGCAGGGTGGGGGTGGGAGGAGCAGAGAGAAAGCGAGAGAGAGAATCCCAGGCAGGCTCCCTTCTGTCAGCATAGAGCCCAAAGTGGGGCTCGAGCTCGTGAACCGTGAGATCATGACCTGAGCCATAATCAAGGTCAGATGCTTAGCTGAGATGCTCAGGTTGCCCCCTTTTTCCACAGCCTTCACGTTTTTTCTTCTTCTCTTTGAACTTTTATTTCCACACTTGATCTTAGCCAAAAGGCCGAGAAGGGATGAACTTTTATTTCCGTTCTTTCACTATATAAATTCATATTAATGTAATATATTTTTATGCTTAAAAATCTTTTTTGTTAACTACTCTATTTCTGTAGCACAATATGATATGAATCTTTTGTTTTCCATTTCCTTAAAACTTAAAAACTGTCCTATTGAAAAATTTCTCCAGATTGAATCATTGCTACAATAATTTGTGGTATAGCTGTTGAAAACAACATATAAATAATAAATTTTGACTAATTCCATAAAAGTGAAATTTTATTGGAAAGCATCTTATTTTTTTTTATTTTTTATTTATTTTTTAATTAAAAAAATTTTTTTTAACGTTTTTTATTTATTTTTGAGACAGAGAGAGACAGAGCATGAACAGGGGAGGGGCAGAGAGAGAGGGAGACACAGAATCGGAAGCAGACTCCAGGCTTTGAGCCATCAGCCCAGAGCCCGACGCGGGGCTCGAACTCACGGACCGCGAGATTGTGACCTGAGCCGAAGTCGGACGCTCAACCGACTGAGCCACCCAGGCGCCCCAGGAAATGCATCTTTTAATGTTTTATTTATTTTTGAGAGACAGAGTAGGAGCAGGACAGGGTCAGAGAGAAGGAGACATAGAATCTGAAGCCGGCTCCAGGCTCTGAGCTGTCAGCACAGAGCCCAATGCGGGGCTCGAACTCACGGACTGTGAGCTCATGACCTGAGCCGGAGTCAGATGCTTAACTGACTGAGCCACCCGGGTGCCCCAAAACGCATCTCTTAATAGATGCATGGGCCATGAACTTTTTGGAGTAGTTCCCGTGTCCCCGGCTAAGTGTTAGGAGACAGTTTATGTTGTTCCTGCCCAATCCGCCGGCAGTCACCAGAAACAAATCTGTAGTCAGATCAAGTTTACTGGTTCTCTGCAAATGAGGGAGACCGCATCCCAGGGGGACATGGTGCGTGTCCCCATGCGAAGGAAAAGGTGCCGTGACTACAGGATTTGGAGGGAGGGTGGAGCTTAGGTGAAATTTAAACAAAGCTGTTTTGGGGAGACAGAACAGCAAGCAGGGCTGTGTGGAAGGGGGTCAGGTGCAGTCTGGCGGGCAGCGTGGGCACAGGGTCCTGTTTCCCTGGAGCCTGCAAAGTGAAGGTAGACATGGAAGGCTGTGTCCGGATGCCCTTTATCTGGAGGTCTGCACCGGGATTGGAAGTCAAGGCTGCTGGTCAGTGGCACGGTGACTTAGATCCTCTGAGCATACTTACCCTTTACCGCTGTCATTTCCAACAGCAGTTTCGGGCAGTTTATGATTTTAGAGAACAAAGTTCCTCCCTGAGTAACAACAACAACAACAACAACAAAAAGCAGCAGTCACACAGAGAAGGGGGGTTGTCAGGATACTTTGCAGCTCCTCCTGGGAAAAAATACCGTTTTCTCTTTGCACTTGGCTTTCTCTGCGTCTCTTGTTCTCTCTAGTCTGAAGGCTGGGAGGGCACATTTTTACTGAATCGCATTTAGTGATCTCGTCGACGGCCCTACCGGGCCAGATGCTCTTCCGGTTTTATCGAAGACAGGAACGGAGTGGCCCCTGCTTGCCTAAGGATGTGTCGTCACCCCGTCTCCGGAAACCGTTTGTTTTCTGAGATGCACACCAACATTTCAAACGCCCCTTTATCCGGCCCCTCGAAAGTTTGCACGTTCTGTGATAAGGCATCGTGGGAAGGCTACAGGCGGGTGAGGGGCTCGGTTTGCTCTTGGAAAGTGGGAGAAAGCTGAATGGGGCAAGGGGCAGGTGAAAGGTCACTTTCTCAGGAAGGAAAACGTGTGCAAGTTGAGGCTGTGGGGATTCCCTAGGAGTTCTCCGTGCCTGGCTGGCATTTTTGGAAGGTCCTCAAGGGGCTGCAACCGGGCGGGTGAGGAGCTTTCTGGCAGCCAGTGTTCAACATACTGTAGGTGGCCGGAAGGAGTAGAGGTGTCACTGGGTGGGGACATCCATTAGCGGCACTCTGTCCAGAGACAAGACTTGTTTGAGGTCTAAGGCGTCCACGATTTGTGTTGTGTCAATAAGCGATATGGGGCGCGTGGGTGGCTCAGTCAACTAAGCATCCAACTCTTGGTTTCAGCTCACGTCGTAATCTCACAATTCGGGAGATCGAGCCCCGCGTTGGACTCTGCACTGGCAGCATGGGGCCTGCTCAGGATTTTCTCTCTCTCTCTCTCTCTCTCTGCCCCTCTCCTGTCTGTCTCTCTGTCTCTCTCTCTAAATAAATAAGTAAACATTTTAAACAATTTTTAAAAAATACAGCATGAATGATGAATTACATTGAACATGTGCTTTTTCCATTTTTAATTGTGCTCAGTTGGCTTGCTTATTAACATACTAGAAAATCCTACTTTTACAGGATTCTCCTCATCCTGCATTCAGAGTTGGGCTTATTTTTTGTGTTTTTCCTCAAAGGAAGCCGAAATCATTAATTTTTCTTCTTTGTCCCTGCTGTTTGCTCTTTATGTTTGTTTCTTTCTCCTTTCTGACTGTATATACGTCAGTCGTGAAGTCCAGTGGATCGCTTGAGAGGCCTGTTCAGCGAAAATGTTCATGGTCTGTGTGGTACACGAGGTTATTTTTCTTTAGTCTTTTTTTTTTTAATGTTTGTTTGAGACAGAGCGTGAGCAGGGGAGGGGCAGAGAGAGAGGGAGACACAGAATCCGAAGCGGGCTCCAGGCTCCGAGCTGTCAGCACAGAGCCCGACGCGGGGCTCGAACTCACAGACCGTGAGGTCATGACCTGAGCCGAAGTTGGAAGCTTAACCAACTGAGCCCCCCCAGGCGCCCCTCTCTTGTCTTCAGTGCACGAAAATGCTCTTTTAATGTAGCATATGGATTTTGTAAAACTCACAGTTTCAGTTATGAGGTTGGCAATACGGTCATAAAATGCACTTTACAATTATGTCTCCCCTACCCCTTAAAATAAAATTCGTGTTTATAGCGCCTGAATTCTAGGCTGTTCCTTTCCTAACTAAATTCCCTTGATTTCTGTGGCCGGCCTGTAATGAAATGTCTACATCTAGAATTGTCAGAAGCTAGTTTGCCAAGAGTGGGGACAAAGTTCACAATACCGTATTTGTGAGATTTGGGATTTTACTTTGGATACAACCACGCAGTGTGTGAGCGGCTGAAGTCGTATGTTCATTTTGCTCCTAACTCGGCTGTATTTGTCCTATTTCAGGTTTCACTTCCAGGGGCCTTGCGGTACCACTCTTCCTGAAGCCCTTGCTCCTCATGAAACTGAAAACGTGTCTTAATTGTCCCGGGGAAAGAAGAAATTGTGGCACATCTAAGTACCGGGCCACAGACAGAGGCGAAACAATCATGGGGATGGTGAGCTAAATGTTAGAAAATCTAGAAATAACCTCCGATTCCCTGGCTGGAATCCCACCTGATGATAAGCGATGGCAGTTTAGAAGGAACAATCGCAAACGTAGTCAGAGGGAGAAGTCAATGAACAGTGGGGTTGATGCAGTGTTATTTTGTGTGAACCTAAACACAAGATATCTCTGACGTGTTTGCTTGGTTATTGGAAGGGGATATTTTTGTGATTAGATTTTCTTTTAAAGAAGCAGTTGTGCTGATTTTATTGTTGCTATCTGGGCAAAGAGAGGAGTAGAGGGGTCAAACCTCGGTATTTCTAATTTTTGTCAAGTTTTGGTGGAAAACAAACTCACTCTCTACGGTAGGTGATTTATTGTATAAAGATGCTACCCCAAGAGATGTCTTTGTTGGGGGATTTTCCTTTTCGGTGTTTTCCTCGTTTGTCTGTCTTACCTCACAGTGCGTGGGATAACCCTACGACAAGAAGTCATGCAAGGAAGGAAGAGAAAAGTAGCACAAGACAGAAAATCAGGGGGCGCTTGGGTGGCTCAGTCGGTTGAGCTTCCGACTTCGGCTCAGGTCACAATCTTGCGGTCCGTGAGTTCGAACCCCGCGTCGGGCTCTGTGCTGACGGCTCAGAGCCTGGAGCCTGCTTCGGATTCTGTGTCTTCCTCTCTCTCTCCCCCTTCCCTGCTCACGCTTTGTCTCTGTCTCTCAAAAAAAAAATAAGATAAAAAATGTTAAAAAAATTTTCTAAAAAGATAGAAAATCCGGATTAAAAAAAAATAAACGATGCAAATATATGGACTCCAGGGGCAAACACAGCTGCCTAAAGTTGAGCGCTGGCCTTCTTAGCAGCCAAGGAGGAAAGGGGGACGTGATCGCTGTTTCTCAATGACATAAACACAGAAGCAAACGGTCTGTGTATGGTGGAAAAGCCCACCAAGCTTTCCCAGACACTGAATTCTGAAGCTTTTTTTTTTTTTTTTCCTGTGGACTTTAAAAAAATTATGCCCATTCTACCTTGGAGTAAAGTAGTAAAAATACAGCTCCTGCTCAAGCCTCACCATCTAACGCCACACCCAGGGTCCCGGAATGCCTGCTGTCTGGCCTGACCGGGAAGAGTGGTCTTTAGGAAACAGTGGAGGGAGGTCAGCCCTACCTGGGCCCCTTAGATGAGGTGGGTTCCCTGGGTGATCGCACACTTGGGCCACGTTGCCTCAGCCCCTTACAAAACCGCATCTAATGTTACACTGTTGGCTTTCGTAGAAATAGACAAGACACGGGTCACATAAGACTTTGTACTGCGTTTGCAAGTCATAACTTTTCATAAATCCCAGAGGTTCTTTGCTTGGGCAAGAGGGGTGTTCATAACCTACAAGGAGTCTGAGAGACGTCATAACTTTTCATAAATCCCAGAGGTTCTTTGCTTGGGCAAGAGGGGTGTTCATAACCTACAAGGAGTCTGAGAGACCGGCCAAGCATCTTGAGGGCTCGATTCCCACTTTCATCATTCACTCTTTTTTTTTTTAAATTTTTTTTTTTCAACGTTTTTTATTTATTTTTGGGACAGAGAGAGACAGAGCATGAACGGGGGAGGGGCAGAGAGAGAGGGAGACACAGAATCGGAAACAGGCTCCAGGCTCCGAGCCATCAGCCCAGAGCCTGACGCGGGGCTCGAACTCACAGACCGCGAGATCGTGACCTGGCTGAAGTCGGACGCTTAACCGACTGCGCCACCCAGGCGCCCCATCATCATTCACTCTTAATAGTTTTGTTGTTGGGCTTCTCAAAGTTAAATGCATACATTTTCCTAGGGTTAGCGATGTCCGAAGTCAGCATACTGTCTCAGTGAGTCTGATTATATATATTTTTTCAAGTTTATTTGCAAGAGAGAGAGAGTGCGCACATGTGCAAGTGGGGGAGGGACAGAGAGAGAGAGAGAGAGAGAGAGAGAGAGAGAGAATCCCAACCAGGCTCCACGCCACCAGCGCAGAACCTGATGCAGGGCTCGAACCCAAGAACCATGAGCTCGTGACCTGAGCCAAAGTCAGACACTTAACTGACTGAGCCACTCAGGTGTGCCCCGCGAGTCTGATTATATTTTTAACCTGTAATTTCTATCTGACCAAAGCCCACGTATTTCGGAACTGTTCTTTGCAACTCTTCTCATCCTGGGCCTTTGGCACCAGTGGCTTTTTTTTAGTTTTTAGTTTGATTCGTGTTTTTTCATTTTTGTTCACGTTTTGGTTTTGTTAGAGAAGATGAAAAAAAAGAGTTGAAAATACAAAACGTATGTGAGGTAGCATTATTTAATTCAATTTAATGTTTACTGAATGGCTCCCATGTGATAGACACTGGAAATTAGATGATCGGCAAGATATGGGCCTTACCCTCCAGGAGTTCACAGAATGGTTGGGACAACTGTTACGTAAACTATTTTACAGTGTGGCAACTACAGTGAAGTAATATGAGCAAGATTCAGGGAAGAATGCAATTGGAGATGGGTGGAGAGGGGATAGGGTAGATATTAAGGCACTTTAAGAGGAAGTCAGCCTTGGGGTGCCTGGGTGGCTCAGTCGGTTAAGCGTCCGACTTCGGCTCAGGTCATGATCTCGTGGTTCGTGGGTTCGAGCCCCGCATGGGGCTCTGTGCTGACAGCTCAGAGCCTGGAGCCTGTTTCGGATTCTGTGTCTCCCTCTTTCTCTGACCCTCCCCCGTTGATGCTCTGTCTCTCTCTGCCTCAAAAATAAATAAACGTTAAAACAAAAATCTAAGAGGAAGTCAGCCTTGGTGGCAATGTTTGAAGTATAAATAGTTCCACATGGAGGAGTATCAGAAAAGGAAACAGTGTGTACAAATGCACAGCAAGTGCGAAACAGCTTGGTTTGTTCAGAGAGTGACCAATCACTTAGTGCTGTGCAATGGGTGGGAGAAGATAAGCACAGAGATCAGGAAGGGGCCTGTGTGCCAAGAGACAAAATATACCCGGAGGCAGAGAATATAAACAACGCTCGGGTTGCATTCACTAAGTAACGGTGAAGTTATTCTTCTACCAGATTCAGGATTTGCGACCACCCGCCACTGTTCAAGGCTCCTGGGGTTAAAGCAGGGAACCAGACCAGGACCCTATTCTCACATTGCTTACATCCTAATTGGGGTGTCCGATGATCAGCTGTCAGAAGTGGTGTTGACGAACAACGATGAACAGAGGCGTGGACAGTCCAGGGGGCAGGTGGTCAGGGGAGCCTGGTGGCTGAGGTTGCCAAGCACACGTTCGATGCTGAGGATTGATTGAAACCTGCATCTGTCGACTTGTTCCTGTCGGCGACAGAAGGACTGGAAGGCATCGAGGTCCTATTGCTACAATTCTTCCCTCGGAAATGCCACTTCTTTGGGGTGCAGGGAGTGAAGGGAGCTGACTCTACAAATACTGATTAATTAGACTGTGAAAATTAATAAAGAGAAACTTCACTAAAATGGAGCCGGGAAGTTGGGCAAGGGCGGTCTCCCGCTCTACCACTTGCCCTTACTTGCAAATCCAACAGTGGACCTGGCAGGTGTATACTGCTTTATTAACGCCCACAGGAGTGAGAAAGGCTTTCCTCTTCCCCCAGCAACAGCCCAGCCAATGACAGCGTGACAACTCGCCCAATGAGAAGCCACTGTAGTTTGAACTCCCAGTTTACTCCAATGGCCTTTTAGTTTGTAACAGCCTCACCCAAAGTTTCCCTTTCCTTTATAAAAAGAGCGATCCACGCTTTGGGGGTACTTGCTGTGGTTTTGCCTGCAGCCTGTTTGCCCCGGGGTTGCAACTCTCTACGATTCCTGAATAAACCCATTTTTCGCTGGTAAAACAACCGGCAGTTTTATTTTTTCAGATTAACAGGACCAAGCGGATCCCCGTGGTAGGTAGGGCCGCCGGGGCTTGCGGTCACAGGTTTCTGGGCACTGGCTGGCATAACTGGCCACTGGGCCGGAGGAGGGGGGGAGCCAGCTAATCCTGCTGCCAGCCTCCCAGCGGAGGACGTCTCACGATGGCTCTTCCCCTCCTGGAAACGAGCCCCATCCCTGCCCGCTCTCGCAGCCGGCGCGCGAGCCACTGCTGCGGGGCGGAGAGGAATCCGGGTGGGATCCCAGGCGAGGAAAACATCCTACATACAGAGAGGAAACAAACACGGCCGGCTCTCTTTAGGCCACGCCCTTCCTCGTTCTGCGCCTGCGCCTCTGCTGGCGCGCGGCCGTCTTCGCATCTGCACCTGCAGGGGGCGGCCTAACTCGCGTCGCTCTTTCTTTGCGTCACGCGGCGCTTCCGCGTTGCTTCCGGGTCAGAGGCCGGACGGCCGGGCGCTGTGTGGGCCATGGTGCAGCTGCGGCCTCGCGCGTCCCGCGTCCCGGCGTCGGCGATGGTGGACGAGGGCCAGCCCGCCTCCGAGGAGGAGGAGGAGGCGGAGCACGGCCTGTTGCTCGGGCAGCCCAGCAGCGGCGCGGCCGCGGAGCCGCTGGAGGAAGACGACGAGGAAGGGGACGACGAGTTTGACGACGAGGCCCCGGAGGAGCTGACTTTCGCCAGCGCCCAGGCGGAAGCACGAGAGGAGGAGCGGCGGGTTCGGGAGTCGGTGCGCAGGTTCGGAGCCCGCAGCCGGCCGGGAGAAACCGCCCCCCCTACCCCCCCCTCCCCCCCCCCCCCCCCGGCCCGCGCGTGTCGCCCCGCACTGACTTGTCACTCTTTCTCTCAGGGACAAAACGCTCCTGAAGGAGAAGAGGAAGCGACGCGAGGAGCTGTTCATCGAACAAAAGGTTAGAGGCTGGGGAGGCGTCTCCGTTTCAAAGGCACCCCGGCCGGGGCAGAATTCCCATGTTTGGCAGGGAGAGTCGCTGAGATTTCTGGGGACAAGGCGCTCGTGCTCTTTGCTGTCCACCGGTTGAAAATGGGAGTGGGAAGAGGCGGGAGTTTGAGATCGTGGGGTTCTCCCCCTTGTACCAGCTCACCGTGACGAGCCTGGTCGTTTAGTCTCGCGGAGGTCGTTTCTTTACCCGAAATTGGGTTGCTCAGGTACTTTGCAAAGTGAAGGCTGTACCTGGAGTATCTTTGCTTTGCTGTCTGACGTTTGGCAGATTGGCCACAGAGAGCCCGCTCAGAGGGACGTGACTTGACTGCGCTCATGGCAGAACGGTGACCTCTGGGGTGGAATACCGGGGCCAGCCTTCCCAGTCTTCGCTCAGTCTTCCCAAGAATGTGTTACAGGTTCTGAGCTTCCTGGGCCCACTCCTTCCACAGCGTAGGGATCGCAGGGGCAGGGAGGGTTCAGCCTGATTCATTTCTTGCTCTGGGTGTAAATCTGTGTCCGTAGAGCCAGAAACTTGAGAAGCAGCCCAGGGTGTGTCATGTATCTCACCTCTGATTAATTTTTAAATGTTTTAATCTAAGAAAAGGAAACTCCTTCCGGATAACATTCTAGAGAAGTTAACTACAGCCGGACAGACTAAGTAAGTAATAGATCCTGTTATATGCGCCTTGCTTAGACACCTGTCTTTGGATGCTATACGGGTACACACGTTTGTTTGAATCCACATAATAATAAAGAGAATAAGACAGAAAGCTACACAGCAGGTGGTTGGATTTGGTGGGAAAGGTGGAGAGGTGGAGGGAATTAACTCCACTTTTCAGTCTTCTGCCACTTTTTAAAAAAAATTTTGATGTTTATTTTTGAGAGAGCAAGCGGGGGAGGGGCAGAGAGAGAGAGGGAGGCGCAGAATCCGAAGCAGGCTCCAGGCTCCGAGCGGTCAGCACAGAGCCCGACGCGGGGCTCGAACCCACGGACCGCGAGATCGTGACCTGAGCCGAAGTCGGATGCACCACCCAGGTGCCCCACCACTTTGTGTTCATTCCCACAGCAAACTCTAGCCTCCGAGTTACTGATTCCAGTGTGTTCAGTCAGGGGACGGTTGTGCTCCTGTCATTGTACTAAGGGCAGGGGAGACGGTGGTGAGTAAAATGACGTCTCGAACCGTATCAGCTAGTGGAGTAGCAGGCACATCCGCAGGCTCTGAGGCTCCTCTTGTCCCGTGCTTGCCTTGGCTGCTCCCCGGCTTCGGTTTCATTCCTCTCATTTAGCAGCTGTGCCCTGTGCCGAATGTGTAAAGGCCCGTGCAGTAGTTCTCGTCCTCCTCTAGCCCTTGAAATCAAACCTTAATAAATTTAGGCTGCTAGATATTCGGCAATTTTTTAACATTCTCCTGGCCTCTCCTGACTGCTTTGTTAAGTTCAGAAGTTTAGTCCTGTAGTTTTTTCTTTTTTTAATATTTATTAAGAGAGCGTGCAGACAGGGGAGGGGAGAGGGAGAGAGAGAATCTCAGGAGCCCAACCTGGGACTCAATCCCATGACCCTGGGATCATGACCTGAGCCGCTCGCTTAGTGGACAGCCACCCAGACACCCCTAGTCCTGTATTTCTTGCCTAGGCCAGCGGTTCTCAAAATTTTCAGTAAAAGGCTTTTCCAAAGAGCTATTCAAGTTCTGTAAACACTACCAGTAAACATACCAACAGTTGTTACCTGGGGCACATTCCCCTTTCCTCCTTAAAAACCAAGCTCAGATGTCCTCGCTGCCTCCTTAGTGTAGCTTTTCCCCTGTGCTGGTGTTTCCACATGGGAGTCTCCTGTTGTGTTTTGTCAGTTCACATTGGTCTCTCGTTAAGACCACTACTCTTCCAGGCTAGTCCTGGTCTCCATCCTTGTCTTTCTGTCTGAACTGCTGGATTAACCCTTTGTGATTCCTCCAAGTAAAACGAGGCGGTCTTACCACCTTTTCACTTTGTATTTTGAATACTGTATTACAGAACTCGTTTTTCCTGAAGTCTTTCACTTTACTGTTACCCACATCGATCTGCTTCTGCTGAAGTTTGCTCATATGCTTTGAGATCTTCACTTCTGAGAAGATACTCCCTTCCTAGCGTATTACTAGTTTGGGAATTGGTAGCAGTGCCCTGGGGAGGGACTTTTGCTTTCCAAAACTGATTAACGATCCTGAGTAAAAACCGAGGATGGTGGTAATGAAAAGGGGAGATCTTCGTAAAAGCAGATGAAATTGTGTTAACCAGTGGAGTCATCTTTGCTATCTGCCTTACCAATCAGTGTTTTTATTGTTCTTCCTTAGCATCAAGAAATCATCAGGAAAGTTGAAAGAAGGTATGAACTATTCTCATTTCAATAACTTCTCTTGTAAATGTCAGGTACATTTGCAGATATTTGCAGCCAAATGTTTGGCCCCGAGAGAGTGTGGGAATAGGCCTGGCCAAGCGGAGCTTGGCCCGTTGTCTCTATTTCTTACAAGTAAAGATTGCACCCAGATTGGTACTAGATTTAAAGTACAGTCCAGTAAATGTTCCTGCTTTGTTTTACATATATAAGCTCAATTTTTTAGCGAATCTGCAGAAGGAAAATGAAGACTGTGACAAAGGAAGTGATTCCAAGAAAGCTAAAGTACAAAAAGTACAGTCTGTCGGGTAAGGAGGGTCTTTCTTCTTTTCAGAGAATGTAAAGCTGACCTGAGAGAGAGTATTGGCTTGTGGGGGGAAATAGTTTCATTATAGTAGTTTCAGATTACCTCCTCTATGGGAAAACCAGTTCTGATATTTACGTAAAAATAAGACCTCTGCCTCCTAAAATGGAAACGTTAGTCTATTTGTATGTAGTAAAATAGCCCAGTGATGTCATTTTATTCACGATCTGCACATACAGAAAATTAGGATTTTGGGTTTTTTTAAATTTTTTCTTTTTTTTAATGTTTGTTTATTTTTGAGAGAGACAGAGACAGAATGTGAGTGGGTTAGGGGAAGAGAGAGAGGGAGACACAGCATCCGAAGCAGGCTCCAGGCTCTGAGCCATCAGCACAGAGCCCTACGTGGGGCTCGAACTCATGAGCTGTGAGATCATGACCCGAGCCAAAGCCAGACGCTTAACCAGCTGAGCCACCCAGGCACCCCTTTTCACTTTTTTAAGTAGCTAACAAAACTTTTTATTTTCAAACTCAGCATGTTATCAGATTTGCTCATTTTGACCTTTTGTGTTTGTCACCAGCCAGAATAAAAGCTACTTGGCTCTAAGGCTAAAAGATCAAGATCTGAGAGATTCAAGACAGCAAGCAGCAAAAGCCTTTATACAGAATTCTTTATATGGTCCAGGAACCAACAGAACTACTGGTAATTTCTTTATAGACTGTCTCTCTCACTTTTTACTGCAAATTAAACAAAGAAGTGATAGATAATTCTCTTTTCTAGTAAATAAGTTCCTGTCTCTTGAAAATAAGAGGTTACCAGTGAAAAAGGCTGCAGCCCAGTTTCTGAATAATGCTTGGGGTAAGATCCAGCTCCGCTCCCTCAGCTTTTTATATATCGCACGCTTTCTTTTAAGGAGGTAGTAAATACTTAAATAATCGTGAGATATCCATTTTTTCCTTATAATGGCTTCTGTATTAATATCTTGAAGTTGCTTCTAAAACATAGATCAGCGTGGTATATCTACTGTACAATTTGATTAGTGTTTATATTCATAGAATCTTGAAAACTTTGGAATTGTTTCTTGCGAATTTCGTATCCAATATTCTTACTGTATAAAATTTTCTATTCTAGGAACTCAGAAAAAACAAAATGCCAAGAGGTTTAAAAGACGGTGGATGGTCAGAAAGATGAAAACTTCTAAGAAGTAAATCAAATGAAGTAAATGAAGGATGAGAACTTGTATGTATAGGACTCAGTTATTTGGTTTAGAAAATGCTCTTAAAAAGATCTAATAAATGATTTATAAAGAGTTTTGAAGGGTTACTGCAAAACTCGTAGGTCTGTTGGGGGAAGCACCCCATCACCTCTCATCCTTCAGGACAGTCCTGCCTCGTAGTTTGAGAATGACGTTGGAAGACAAACCGGTTCAAAAGATGGTTTCTCTTTTTTATGAGCGTTTGTGCAGTTAATTGAAAGCTCGTCTTCCACCTGCGGTGTTGGGTGCACAGCAGGGCGAGAGAAGTGGGCCCTGGGGTGTTTTCAGCTGCAGCTCTCAGCTGCCTTGGTCTCGCAGAGGTTTTGGTGCTCTGAGGGGCATTTGTTTCCCAGGCTATGGAACGGGAAGGAAGTAGCTGAAAGCTCAGTATCTCAGTGCAGTAAGTATTTCTTCTCGAGGAAGATGGAAGCCTCCGTGCAGAGTTCATTAGCCAGAGGATTTGGTGATCTTGGCTGAGTGTTACTTTTAACCAGGTTGGGCAGGTGTGCTTTGGTGGCAGGCCACGTGCCATCGTTCCTACTGTAGTTACAGAAACAGGAGCTGAACTGTCTGTTTTCTTGCGGCAGCACCCACAGCATCAGGTCTGACCCTACTCTAGGGCGGCCAGTAAGCTGAAGGCAGTCTTGCGTTGTAGAACTCAGATTTAGAGAATTGCTCTAATTCTGTATTAGAAGTGTGCGGGCACCTAATATATAAATTCAATTGACACTCTAGTATCTGTAATAGTAAATTTTTAATGGCTGGTTAATTATATCACTACATTTTTATTGCAATATAGTACTCATTTAAGCACTTAAAAATGGAAGGTGTACAAAGATTAAATTAAGACACGGTAAATTGACTAAATATTTGGTTTTTATATAAATAAAGGTCATAACCACACTGTTGACATGTAATACTGTTATAATACAACAGTTAAACTTGTGAGTCTACAACAGAAGTTGTCTGTAGTTAAACAGGAAACAAAGTTGAAAAAGACCATGTTAAAACAAAACTACTGGGACTAACAGGTCGGGATTGTAAGTAGCAACAAACATATTCACTCAGCTCCTGAGTATTTCAAGTTTTACAGTACACATTAAAAATGATTTCTTCCATCAACACTATAAATTCAAACTGTCGGATGTTTATGCGTTTTGCAAGTTACACTGATTGAATGCTTATATGGGAGCGGGGGTCGGAGCATCTCCCAAATTGAAGTTTACATCACCCACATGCTAACACAAACACAACTGGTTCCGTTTCCTTCCCCCCTCTCCCCCAAACAAAGGCGGCAGGATTTTTTGGTTTCTTTTAGGTAATTGTTTTAAAGGATTTGTGATGATCAATTTGAACGTCTGAAATTCAGTAATATTGAACTCTTAGACAACTAAGAGGTTAAAGATGGAAAATAATTTCTCCTAACACCAAGTTAGAAAATCATTTGCATCATGCTGTAAACTAGGAAGCAATGTAAAGCGACAAAAACCTGTCCCCAGTACATAATTAAAAAATCTAAATTTCAAATCAGCAGAGCTGGTCTACTTCCAGGTTGACTATATGCCACAATGTACACGTGAGCTCCTTAAATGCATAGCTAGTGTAGGTAGTCTTCCACTGTGGCAAACGCACAGGATCCGATTCCTGACCGAGCCATCAGTCCTAGACATTGTGTGGCCTGGCCCATTGCTAGGGCGAGTGGAGGTTGCTTTGGCAGATTGTGGGTTTCTGAGGAAAAATGATTAAAAACGGAAACAGCAATTAGCAAGACATTTCCCAAAAACTTCTCAATGGGGAAAATACTGCATTACTTGAAAACTTACCCCTGCCTACACTGTTCTTAATTACCTCACTAGCATCGGTCATTTCTAAGCCAGTCATTAACGTCTTTGGCCCTGCTGCTCGGACTAGGTGCTATGGGTACTGAGTATTCGACTCTGAAGGAAAATTCTTGCAGAATTCGACACTTAAAAACTTCCACATTAACTATGATGGGAAAGAGGTCCGGTCTTACCTGATATTTACAGTGGGGAGTAAGGACTATTTAGTATTTCTCTTCGCCTTAAGTCACTTGACCTAACAGGAAAAGGCCTCAGGCTTAAAGTAAAAGTTTCACCGATAAACGCCTCCCCTTCTGGGGATAGAACCCACCAGAGGCTAATTGTCTCCAAGGCATATTGGTGGATGTTGTTTGGGCTTCTAGGGAGCAAATGGTGCCGGTGGCCGTGAGGCAAGACAAAAGCAAAACCACCCTACGACGTTGGAGGGAGTTGACTTACAGTTGGTAGATAAAATACGTTTTAAATGGCCGATAAATTTGTTCTCCGTGTCCTACATACCAGAAGTCTGCAAAACTTCAAGTTCTGTGCCAGAAATGAAAAAATGAACTACTGGTGAAACTGGCCAAGTTCCTAGTGATCTCTCCCTGGGTGGAGAAGTCCAAGTTTCAAGTTGATTAGATTCCCAATTAATAAAATCACTCCTCAGTCCTTTCTAGGCATAGTGGACAACGAAGGGCAAAGACCATGATACTGGCAGGTAAGGCCACACTCCATACTATCCTATTTTTGTTATTTCATAGGGAGAGAGCATGCACGTGAGTGGGGGAGGGGGCAGAGGCAGAGAGAGAGGATCTGAAGCAGGCGCCACGCTCAGCCCAGAGCCCGACACAGGGCACGACCCCACGACCCTGGGATCATGACCTGAGCTGAAATCAAGGAGTTGGACGCTCAAACGACTGAGCCACCAGGTGCCCCAATTTAATTCTACTTTTGATTCCAAGGTTACAATGGGGTGGGAGAAAGTTCCATAAGGAATGACCCCAAAAAATAAAGGAAGCAAATACAGGATTTAAAGGTACAAAAGAACACAAAATAGGATCAAGAATTGAAGAATGGAAGTCTGTAAGAAAAGGTACACAGATCAGTGAGAAAGTATGGTTTGAAAAGTGGTCTGTGGGTTAGGATTAATAAAGTCCTGGCTATTCTTCGGTGAGACACTGTTTAGCTAAACTTTGATGGTGATACAGTTTTTGCCAGCTCTAAGCAGGACGGACTTTATAGTTCTGTCTTGAGTCCAGAACAATTTAAGTTTTACACAAAATCAACATGAAAAGGAATAAAAAATGGAAAAGGAAGCTTTTTTTTTCAAAAATGTCTGATGGTTCACAGGGAAGTAACCTTGCTGGAAGATAAGCATCAGGAGACATGTGGTTATAAGCATCTTTAAATTCTTTTGGGATCTGCAACTGACAAGAACTAACATACAATTAATATGTAACAACTTTAAGCACTAATTACAGATTTATAAATATTCACATATTCATCTACAGCGATTTATATTAATAAGCCTGTCATTAATTTTGCAGGAATCCTATGAATATAAATTTAAGTACTAGGTACAGCTGAACCTATCTACTAGGTAGCACAGTGAGAGTACACAGATCTTTAATGGCCCTACAAAATTTCATATTTAATCACTAAATTACCTTGAAGAACTCGACATAAAAAACTATTCTAAGAAAACTGGTTACTTCAAAAATTCTTCACGAATCTGATCCTTAAATATGAAGGCTGTAATTTCAAAAAGACCATTACAGTAAACCACGATTTGCCCTACAATCTCAGCATTACTACTGAGTTCTGTTTTTACCAATAGAGCTAAGTGGATTTCATATAACCAGAGAATACAACACGTTAACCAGAGAAAATTCACGTGATTTATTATATACAAATTCTAAATTTATAGAAACCCCACCAAAGACTTTTTTTTTCTTACCGTTATTGCAACCCCCCCCCCCCCCCCCGTTCTACTTTAACACAAAGAATTCACAGTTCACCCCTGAGAAACACCAGTTTGAACTACACAGACCCGCTTCCAGCTGCGGTTTTTGATACGGTACAGGGATGTAGACGGCTCTTCCCTTCGGGTTTTCTTCACCTCCGGCTTTATTGTAAGAATCCAGAACACAACACGTGTCACATACCAGATCTGTGTCTATCAAGGGCTCCTGTTCTTGGCAGGGCTTCCCGCCAGCAGCGGTTAAGTTTTAGGGGAGTCAAAAGTTACACGCAAATTTTTGTGCTGGGGGGTTGGTGTCCCAACCCCCACTCGGTTCGAGCGTCAACTGTAATGAACTTTGTAAGAGCAGATAAGGCTCATGTAGGAACACTTGCTCCCTTCACATTCTAGCCATACGGTCCCTGGCCCGCTGCAGGTCTCCCTGCTCTTTGTGGCAATGCTCTCGCGCACCTGAAATGGTGTGAAACGTGTTGCTAAAAGCTCCCTAACAGGGCCGAGCAGGAGTGGGAGCCTCATTTTACCTGCGGATTTAGCCTGTAAAGTCAGGTCAAAAGCCACTCTTCTTTAAGTTACTTGTGAAAAGAATCTCCGAGAGAAGATCATAGTTTCACGTAAACCGCCCTGTACGGTTTATATATAAATGCACGGAATGTTATAGCATTCACAGAAAAAGTACTTGTTTGGGACATGAGTCCTGTAAGCATACTCTGTAATGAGTTGCTTACAGGGACAGCAACCGACCAGGGGAACGGCAAACCGGTCTCCCTCCGTGCTCCCCTCTAGCGACGTCTCACTACCGAAACTGCTGCTCTCTTCCCCCACCTCGCTTTTTACCTGGTAAGGGCATAATACGGCTGAATATGCTGAACTTTCATGCAAATACGGTGCTACTCCAAGGGCTGGTGCTGGCAGGGCAGTCACACGTCACCCGGAAGTCCCTCGTGTCCGTATCTCAAGCACAGCGGAAGCTGCGGTATGTGCGGCTCAGCCCAAAAACGCTTACACGACATGCACACAAAGACTTCCATTTTCCAGACTTCCCGGGGTATGATCTCAATATACCGTTGTGGTTTTTTTTTTTATTATTCTGTTTGAATCCATTTAATTTTGGAATTGAGATGGTGGAGGGGAAGGTTTCTATATTTTGAAATAATTTTACCTTTTTTAAAATGTAGAAATGGTTTCTACATTAAGATTTTACCAAAATACGAACCCCGTCTCAAATATGCAGACACTCTGGCTGAAGTGCCGCTTCACTCACCTAGTATTGCACTGTTAAGGGCTGAGCACACAGGTTCTCTCTGAATCGGGTCAAGCTGATTTCCAACCGGGCTGTTCCAAGGATCCGAGTAAGCGAGTAAACTGAATGCGTCCTGTTGAAAACACAGCAGTTTGGTTTTTCATTCAAACGCTTCAGCTACTGTCCTCCCCACGGCTACAAAGTTGAGAGACAAAATACACAGCTTTCCGGCACAAGACTACGGTAACACTCAAACCCATTTACCCCAATGATTATGAGGCTATATATGTTTTTTTAACAAGATGATACAACAAAGCCTAATGGGTCTTCCTTCTTCTTTACTGTAGACAGCCAATCCGAATCTGAATCTTCCCCCATCCCTACAACACATACACAACGGCAAAATTAAATTCTGGTGGAACGGGCTAATTAAAGAGGAAGACAAAAACATTCAGATGCTCTATAATTTATCACCACTGGTATGAATCTGACATTAAAAGGACAGAGCCTATTCATTTTCTTAAACAGATGTGGGGACGAGCTCCATCTCCCTGGATGTCATTTTCTCAAACTCGGGACCAACAAGGTAAACTGGCTGCCCTTCAGGAACATTCGGTAGCGCCAACCATCCTCGAGCCACCCTTCCGAAAGGGACGGACACGCGGTCTTCTCAGTCAGTGACTCTCGGTCAGTAAGCACTAACCGCTCCAGGACACTGGCAGCGTCCGTCCGTTCTAACCTCTCGGTACCGGAGGTCGTCCTCTCCTGCCCGAAGTCAAGGCCCTAATCCGGGGCGGTGTTCCCGAGAGAGGCGAATGACAGGACGCCTTCCCGGTTCAGAAGGCCTACGTAGGACAGTGCTCAGGAAAGCGTCAACGAATTCGGTCAGTGCCACTTTCAAAATGCGGATTACGGACACGTGGGAGACTGGACTTTCTGAAGGAAAGGGTCCCAGGGCCGGCCGCCCGGACGTCCCTCCGCTCAACTCACCGCTGCTCAGAGCGGCCGCGGAGGCCGGGCTTGCCGGTCAGCTGTGCTCTGGCCCTTTCTCACCCCACGCGGCCTGCACACCGGGGAGCCCGGGGGAGGGCTGTCCACGCAGCCGGAGCCGCGCGGCCTGGGGCTACCGGGCGGGGAATACACGTGCCTCTCAAAGAAAACGCGTGCGGCTCGTCCACGGTCTTCCTTCCGCTGCTGAATATTTCACGGGTGGTGGGCGGCTCGCCCCGGTTTTTATAATGAAAGGTCTCTGAAAGGAAAATTTCTTTCTTACACTATTTTGAGTCCCCTGCAGCTACTCACAGACGCTGGGAACAGGGAAGCAGCTTCACACACCCGCCCATCACAGGACCTGCTTCTTCCAGTGCATCGCACAGAGCCACTCCGTTCTACTTCCTGGCTCCCCCACCCCCGCCATCCGAATTTACTGATGGAAAGAGTATTAACGTCCTGTATCCTGGGAAGCTAACTCTAGTCACGGATCTTCGCTCAAGACTTAACTGACCCCACAGCCACCTAGTGAGGTACCATCCCCATGCCACAGAAAGTTAGCTGAAGTACACCGAAGAAGCGTTCAAGGAACAACTGGCACCTAACCACCTCTAAGCACAAAACTGTCCTCTCGGGTCTATACATCTGGACACGCAACCGAAAACGAGAAAGGTTGCGGTCCCAGATCTCAAGGCAGACCGTTCTTCTGTTAACACCTTCTTCTAGTATTTCACCAAAACCTCATGGAAAAAAACAGATAATGATGGTAATAATTTATCGTGCACTAATACCCGGTGAAGCAATGTTTCGAGCCCTAACGTGGAGAATCTCATTTTATCCTCACAATAACCTTAGGAGACGGATACTGTTATGCCCATCTTACAGAGAAGCAAACTGAGGCAGTGAGAGCTTAAGGGCACACAGTTAGTACAGAACCTCTTTTAGTAAGATGCAGCTTCTTTTAACTGCCAATCTAAATATCAAGATGAAGAAAGGCTAAAATTTAGCTCCAATATTTTCAAAACAATGGAGTATTATTGCACACAGCTGCCAGACCCTGAGGACACAGAGAGCAATCACCAGGACCTAGTCATTGTGCCAAGAACCCACGCGGTCTTACGGCGAAGTCAGACATGTAAATAAACAATGGACAGGGTACTGCTTATGAACATGCAGTATTTTGTGTCACGTGTCACAGTCCCAGAGAGACCCAAAGTACGTGGAAACAGGCTGAGAGAAAGAAAGGCACGGACGGAGCCAGAGGTAAGGGGGGTTAGATCCTAAAATGTCCCCAAAGGCTTAAATTTTTTTTTTTTTCCAATACGACAATGGAGTTTTAAATGGAGGACTGATGTGGGTAAGACTTGACTTCAGCAGGATCCCACCGCAGCACAATGGAACAGGCTTGGAAGTCAGGTGAAGCTATAAGCAAGAAAACTAATAAAACCTTAAAAGAAGAAGAAGAAGGAAAAAAAAGGCTTATGCCACCAGGTTCCCTGAATATCTACAACTTTTCCTTTTCAAAGGGAGTGAAATCAGGGCAGCGACATTAATGTTTTAAATCCTGAAGTAAAACCTAATTGATGGTGATGACCAAAGAAATGCAAACAAGCGATTTTAAGGTCTGAGCTTGAAGTCACTAAAGCAGACTAACACAGGAGTACGTCCAGCACTTTCCTTTACTACTGCTGTAAGCTGGGGGAAGGTTTCTGGAAAACAGTATAGCAATATATAGGAAAAGCCACGATAATCCCAAGCTTTGACTCAATCATTCTCTTTCCAGGACTCTATCCCGTGTTGTAATTTTAAGGAACAAAGACGCATGTATAAAGGCATTCACTAAAGCATCTGAATAAAAGCAAAAAATTGAATAAAGCAACGCTTAAATGAACTGACACAGCAACTCAAGAGAGTAGCGTGTAGCCATTTAAAAAGAACTAATGCACAGAAACTGGGAGTACATTTTTAGGACAATGACAACACCGCAAAATGGTATACTTACTACGTGAAATATACACACGGGGGATTTAAGGCACAAAACTAAAACTCTGAGGCGTGGGATCGTGGGTTACTTTTCACTTAAAAAAAACAGATCTCAGTGGGAATAACTTCTGAGGCAAACGTGACATCATTCAGGTAGGATTCTCAAACTGTACTTGTAGTTGGCTTAAAATCTGCAGCAGTTTCTAAACAGGGCTGGTCTTAAGTGGTTCTGTTTTGGCTTCAACTGCCAGCCGGGGCTGCTCCTTCGTGTGCGACTCCACGGTCCCTCCGGCCAGAGCCTCAGGACGCAGCTCCGGAACAAACTCAGGTAGCTGTCTGATGAGCCACTGGCAGGTGTAGGGAGGCGAGGAACAGAGAACAGGAGAAGAGGAAAGGAAGACAGAGAACTGGGAAAGGTCAAGGCAAACGGGCGCTGCAGGACGCCCTGCCCCTCCCACCCATTTGTACCGCACACGGGCCACCCCAGGCTCTGCACGAGGCCTGCTCCCCAGGACCCTGGGAAGCAGAATACGGGAAAGCATTTAGGGAACTCTTAGCTTCACATTTAAAGGAATCTTTCTCTCTACAGATGCCTGTGTGATTCAGATGCTTACGCAGACCCACACAAAATTAAAGATAAAAATCACCCACTACAATCACACGTGCCCTGAAATGAAAAATGAAAGGGGATAATTTCTAAACCTTCTCAACGATTGACAAAAAAAAACCACCTCTTCATGTTGTCCTCAAACCCTCCAGCTGTTCTTCGGGGACTTGTAACTTGGATCAGTCAGTCATCTTGTCCCCACGTGGATCAAGATAAGTTTGGGGAATGGGAAGGAAGGAGTTCAGAATATTAAGAAAGTCTCTTAAAGTAGTAGTTGGCATGTGCTTAGAAGTCAGAAGTGCAAAATCAAAGCCATCCACACTCTTTAGATGAGGAAGATGAATTACATCTTCACATAATTCAATATATAATCAAGGACTATCTTTGAGAAGAGGCCACATCAATGCCATTTTCTCAGCTTATGCACATCAGCATCAAAGACAGTAAGCTGATTAAGTGAAATCTTACATTCTGAAAGGCACTACATAAATCACATTCCTTCATCATGCACAATTAGCATAAAGTTTTAACAAGAAAACAGTCAAGATGACCTAGCGTAAAAAAGCACGTGAATTCTTAGAAACATTCCGTATCCCCAAATATCCCCTAAAACAGCAGTTCTCAAAGTACAGTCCAGAAACACTGGGTTCAATCTAAGATCCTTGCAGGAGGTCCCGGAACGTCAACGCTGTTTTCGTAATAAAACTGAGAAAACCCTCTCTCGCCTCACCCTCACTCTCATTCCCTCCCGGCCACACAGCGGGGTTTCCAGGGGCCACGGGGCCGGTGACAGTGACAGCACAGCACATCGAGTGCACAGGTAGGGACGAGAATCCAACTTCCCCTCCATTAAGCCTGGCAAATGTAAAGCGATGCCATTCTTCGGATGTTTCTGGAAGTTATTTTTCGTAAAAATATTCAACGGATCCAGGATTATTGGTCAGGAGATTAATCATTTGTTTTAATTTCTAGTATGGTAAATATCAATAAACAGAACCCATATAAACAAAACTCTTAATAAACATTCATGAATAGCGAGGTGCCATGTGCACTGGATATATTTAAAGGGGGAGGAGTTAGGTAAAGACCTAGTCTGACCTCAAGGAATTCTGCACCTTACAGGGCAAACGTGGGCAGCCATATTCCTAATATATCAGTGTCTGGCTTTAATTTATTGTTTTTTTTGTTTGTTTGTTTTTTTAACGTTTATTTATTTTTGAGACAGAGAGAGACAGAGCATGAACGGGGGAGGGGCAGAGAGAGAGGGAGACACAGAATCGGAAGCAGGCTCCAGGCTCTGAGCCATCAGCCCAGAGCCCGACGCGGGGCTCGAACTCACGGACCGCGAGATCGTGAGCTGAGCTGAAGTCGGCCGCTTAACCGACTGAGCCACCCAGGCGCCCCTATTGTTGTTTTTTTTAAACTTCAGTATAATTAACACACGGCATTAGAATAGTTTCAGGTGCACAATATGGTGATTCAACAATTCTACACATTACCCAGTGCTCCTCACAAGTGCGCTCCTTGATCCCCATCACCTGTTTCACCCATTCCCCAGCCCCCTCCCCTCTGGCAACCAGCAGTGTGTGTTCTCTAGAGTTAAGAGTCTTTTTCTGGTCAGTTTTCTTTATTTCTTAAATTCCACATATGTGTGAAATCGTGTGGTATTTGTCTTTCTCCAACTTATTTCACTTAGCAGAATACGAAGTCCATCCATGTTGTCACAAATGCCAAGATTTCGTTCTTTTTTATGGCTGAGTAACATTCGTGTGTGTGTGTGTGTGTGTGTGTGTGTGTGTGTGTGTGTGTGTCTCTCTCTCTCTCTCCCACTTCTTTATCCGTTCACCGGTAGGTGGACACTTGGGCTGCTTCCCCAATTTGGCTGTTGTAGACAATGCTGCTGCTATAAACACAGGGGTGCATGGATCTTTTAGAATTACTGTTTTCATATTCTTTGGGTAAATACCCAGGAGTGGAATTACTGAATCATATGGTAATTCTATTTTTAATTTTTTGGGAGATCTCCAAACCGTTTTCACATGTGGCTGCACCAGTTTGCGGTCCCACCAAGCGATTTGACATTTTAAATGAAAAACTGTTTAAATTACATATTCCACCAATTTTATTTAGCATAAAAATCATAATTAACTACTTCTTTTTTTTTTTTTTTTGGATAGCTCAGGGTCGCCACCAGAAACCGCAGTTGTGAGATCCAGCGGGTGAAGTACCGCGTAGAGCAAATACACCGCTGCTCCCGTCGCAGCCCCCGACGCTACAAGACCGCACGCCGTAACTGGCGATGTACGTGGGTGGCTCCTTCACCCACCATCCTAGGCTGAGCAGGTGGTGTTCCGTCTACACAGGCACCGTACGGAGGCTCCGGTGCAGGTAGCCGTTTGAGTTTTGGCTGCTTTTAGGCCGCGTTTGGTGCTGCTAGGTGGTGCTGACTGTGGCGCTGAGGCTCAGTTTGGGTCAGGAAGGGCTGGCAGAAGCCTTGCTCCTGCCACTGCACCCCAGCATCGGTCTCAGGGCCACAGCACACGCGTCTCTCCTCTTAAACACGCAGGAGAAAATGTTGCTAACGAATCACCTTTGAGCCCAAGCTGATGCAGGATTACAAAAAAAATGCAACAGCTAGGTTAACATGTCATAGACTTACAGGGCTGTTGGGACTTACGCGAGTACGAAAAAAAACCCTCTTGGAGTCTTAACATCTCTACAACTAACAGCAACGGCGACTTAAGGGAGGGAAAAACTCCATCCGCAACTGACACGCAAACTTGTGACCACCGTACTAAACTGCTGAAGTCCTAGCCATCTTACCATCTATCATGCGCATCAATCCAGAAGAGATCTGAAAATGTTATTTTATCTATCTGGGGTTGTGAAAGTGCCTCGGCAATCACTGTCATAATGAAAGCCACGTAGTACACGTTCAATCTGCTGCAGCCCTGAGCAGCGTTTATGGAAATAAAAATATCGCAAATTTATAGTTTTATCAGCAAACTCGCATGTCTCCTAATAAGTTTGCCAATTTTACAGCTAAGAAAATTACAGTAGGTCGACAAAGGGCATAAAACGCTGACAGGCGGCAGAACTGGGACTGAATCCCTACCTTTATTGATTTATTAAGTAGCCTTCGTGCCCAGCACAGAGTCCAACGCGGGGCTTGAACTCACGACCCTGAGACCAAGAGCTGAGCTGAGATAAAGAGTCGGGTGCTTAACTGAGCCACCCAGGTGCCCTGAATCCATCCTTTTTACCTGAAGTCCAACAAGAATTCCTAGTGCTCAGTGCTTTACAAAATTAAATTTTAGTTCCTCTGACAGATCAACAATTTTTCAAGGAAAAACAAATCTACCTTCAACATTTTTTTATTTGCTGTGTTCTTGCCACATTCTCTCCTCAGCTGTTCACTCATGGCTTGTAGCTCTCTTCCAAAGTGAATCATTCTTTCTATGGCGGCTTGACTTCCTCCACACAACTGGCGTCTTAACTGACTCGAATCAACTTCTGTAAGCAAAACAAACGAGTATTTTACTTTCTTATTAAATGGAGTGCCAGGGAGAAATGAACATCAGTTGCTTACAACATTTTGTACGTTTCATTTAGTAATTACTACCTAATAGTTTATTTAAATATGCGGTTTTCTTTCTCACTTAATAGGAAACATTGCAGCTAAAAGGTATACTTTATCTAGGTCTCAAGAACCTAGGCTCTACTCTCCAGCACGCAGGTCAAAGTCCGTCGAAATCGTCTCCATTTAGGATGCCCCTGGTATATCAGGGAAAAGTGTAGAAGAAGTTAAGCACAATTCTCTAAAACTTCATTAAGCAGCATTAAGGAGACAACGGCACTGCCACTCCAGCTACTCTGACACAGAGCAGAGATGGAAAAAAAGGACTCCTCCAGGTGAAAAGCTAAATGACTCCAATAAAAACACAGAAGACACCAGGGAATCGCAGGATTAATTACACACTTTGAGAAAATAATTGTTTAGTATATATCTTGGTTGACAATAACCGCTGATCAATAACGTAACTGTATGAATCCCTAATAACATATAAATTACTAACGATGACGATCCTTAACATTCACTAAGCACTTCCTTTGTGCCTACTAGCTTTTCACAAATTAGCCCATTTAAGCTTCACAGTGGCCTATGAGGCGGTTGCTATTATTACCACACCCATTTTACAGATGAAGAAACTGAGGCACTGTGCTCTTAAGTAACTTGAGCAAGGTCACACAGCTTGTAAATGGCAGTTGCAGAATTCAAATCCAGGTCATCTGGCTCCAGAACTCTCAATCACCATGCTCTGATTATACTCTGAATGTTGAGGGTGCTGGTATCTGATAGAAGAAAACTAGGCTGGCCTTCCCAACTATACCCCTTGCTGGAAAAATGGATTTTACACTGAACACATAATCCTCAACAACAGTCCTCAGTAAGGACCCTTTAACTCCCAAATACTCAAAAATCTAATGTTGCCATCGAATTCAGGCAAAAAAGCATTTTGAAGCTCCAATCATTTTCATTCTCCAATCGATGGGAAAGTTTGCTGATGGTTTAACATTATGGGTACAATTTACTATGCAAGTTACCAACAAAACAAAACTATGCGTGCTAATGTACCTTTCAGCCACATAATTTTGGGGGGGCCTGGGGGAGGGAGAGGGAAGGGGAGGGGTCATACTGAAGCACCTACTATGTGCCAGGCACTGAACTATTCATAGTCACAAATATTCACATTAAACGAACTTAAGAAATTGATTCGAATTTATAAAATCAGCTGTACCCATTTGGCCTTCACTGGCTATACTGAAGCCAGTGTAAAAACGTTCATTTCCCCAACCCCAAGTGTCCTAAAAGACAGTTAACGCTAGTAAGAGTACGGCTGCATCAACGCCAGCACCAAGTTGAGCCGAAGACAGTCCGGCACAGAAAACCGGCTGGAACTTAACTTCAGAAGGCACTGGAAAGCACCGCGCCCTGCAGCAGCCCGCGCTCACGAGGCAGTTTACGGGATATGTGCTCTTGTCAAATCCAATGGCACATACATCGCTAAGCATGATTTGTGCTCATCAGCTGTGAATCAATACAAGTAAAAGCATAACCTTGTAGTCACCATTTTTTATTAAAAACGTAAGAAATATCACTGCAGACCCATTTCGGTGTCACAGTCTTCCATTTCGTGGTCATGTTTAGAGCTACCATTTAGGAAGCCGTTGGATGAAGTCTCTCCAACCCCATTGGAGTAGTGCTCTGTCTCCATATCCACATCATTACTGGAAATAAAGAAGAAACACCTAACTTTAGAAATCACATCCTCGCAGCGTAGTTTAAAATCAATTCCTACTCCTAGCCTCCTCATAGACTGACTTCATAGGGCGACAGCAGTCTGCAAAAACAGGGTATTTGGTTCTATCCTGAATGTCTTCAGAGCCAGTAGGTAGCCGACTCGCAACAAAGCCGTACTCCTGGAAGGAGGAAAACAGCGTACGTCCTAAAATGCAGCGGTTTCCTGACTCTATATCCGTACGGACACACTCCTTTTCACATACGTCTCACCGTGTTTCCAGGTCAGATCCGCACTTGGTTCTGTGTTCATCAGCTCTTGCCCCCGGGTGCCCCAGCCTCACGCCGCTCGCATTTCGAGCAGCCAGGGCAAAAAAGGGGAAAACTACCCCGTCGAAACAAACCATTCCCCGACCCCACTTCACCTTTCTCGTGCCCTCATCTTCATCCCTTCTAGGACGAGGTTTTCTTTAAGTGGCCCGGACGGGGTGGCATCTGTCCTCACCACTCAGAAACGCAGCCTCCCACCAAGGTGAACGGTGATCTGGAAGGCCACTCTGGCTCGCCCTCTCACACCCCGGCCAGCCCCCACCGCGATTCTTCTCTCGCAGGCTTTCTCGCTGGCTACAGAATCTAAAAAGCACTGCTAAATCCTCATTTTAAAAATGTGATTTTGGGTATTTAGGTTGCTCCTCATTTTCCCTCAGGTCACATCTACTGAAGAACAGCCCCGTGCCAGTAACTGGGTCTGGACACACTGAACTTGTGGGCGCGCGCACCCGCCCTACGAACGGCAAACGCCTCCTCTTGAAGACTTCTCCAGTGACGATCCAGGCAGGGATTATACGGCCCAGAAGGAACGCGTGATGACAGTGTAGGAAATATTTAAATGAAAATGCACTTTTCTCATTAAAAAAGCAACTATATTCATTCGTAGGAAAAAAACAACACCGAACGCAGACAAGCAAAACGCGCTCTGCACACACACCACCAGAGGTAACCGCTGGTAGCACCTCGGGGTCAGTGCGTGAGTTTAAGTGTGTGCGTGTGAGAGCATTGCCTCCATCGGTGAGACGTGTAAGGCAAAAAGACACAGATCTGGGAAGAAGGGGGCAAGGGCCCCAGGATGACTCCATCAGGCAGAAAAGCTCGCGGACTGTATCTTGATGAGCTTTGACAACGAGAAGAAAAATCAAACTTTAAAAAATAATGTTTAATGTAATGGAAATTGTTGAGATCATAGCTCTTAGTGATCTTAATATACTAACACTTGTTTCTTTCTTTTTTTTTGACAATTCAATTCGGTATTTGGGAGGGATCCTTTCATTCAACACACACTTAAGAGCCTCTGAGCCCACACTGTGTGTTGCGGGCTAAGGTTACAATGAGACGGCCTCCGCCCTCCAGGGGCCAACAGAGGACCCACTGGGAGGGAGCCACCACCTTTGGTGGGGATGTCACAAGGAAATCATCCTGGGAATGACAAGTGAACTCAGTTTTACAGCCGGCTGAGAGGAGGGGAGGAGGGAGGGCGGAGGGAGCAGTGTTGCAGATGGGGCAGCAGGGGAGGGGGGTGCTGTATAATAGAAAAAGCACACGACTGGAAGTCAGGAATCCTGGGACGCAGTCACTGTTCTGCAACTTACTAGCCACGAATTATTGACGTGTATTGTTGACAACAACAAAATATCGCTTACTTTTCTGGTTTGGGCTCTCCATCTGGACAATGTTTTAATAGTTAGTACCACCCTCGCTACTTCGCAATAGGGCTGTAAGGAAAGCCTTCAGCAACTACAAAGGAACTGCTACCGTGTAACGGTTCCGGGCACTTCACAAGCTCACTTTCTTCGTCCGTACGGCACACAGAAGATGCTGTCGCCAAACCCTTCCGGTGAGCTTGCTTCCCTGAACGCAGGTAACAACAGGTCTCTTTAGCAACTTCCTTGCCATGAGGAGGTATTTCAGAGAAAAACCCACAAACTGCCCGAATTGCCCCCGGTCCTGCCACAAACAATGGCAGAAGCCTCTACCGAGAACAAAGTGCTAACGTGCTATATATAAAGCACATACGCACGCACACACCCATATTCCAGACAGAATTTTCAGCACGACACAGTCCTCTAACCTACTTTCCACTATGTCATTTCTACCGTGAAAGACAACCCGAACCTCCTCCGTACAAGACGGAGTTTTTTCCTACTCTTCTCCTACCACTTCTGTGGACCACCATTATGACCTGTATACACCACACGCCATTACTTCGGCAGGCTGGCGCTTGGGATAGATCATCTTGATACTCTCATTATTCTCCTGATTCGCAATACTGATTCTCACACATACGCCTTTCTCCAGAATCCTATTTCCCACGTCAAAAGTCAGATCCCATCCTCTCTCCTTCAGTGAGAAAGTTTTGCACTGATGAACGTTATTCCCCCCCAGATGGGGTGTGACCAAACAATTCATGTTGTAAGACCAAACCAACCTCAAGTTGATAAAATCTACACATCATTTTTCATGTGTATTATTTTTTTATCATGCCACTAGTCCTGAACCAAAGTGAATTCAGATGCTGGATGATCTGGGCAGGCTGATTTCGTAAGAACTCGTATTCAAATGATTACATTTCGTGAACCTCGAGGTTCGTGAATATTCAACCCGAATATATGTGACAGGACGGTGACACACACATCTCTTCTCTCCCAGCTCTCTGAAGCCGGAGACCAGGCCCGGCAGAATGTCTGACATCCGACAGGTCCTCAGCACTGGGCTCATGGTACGCTTACTAAATGGCCGAAGGTCCCTCTGCTGCTACAAGCAAGCCCCGCCCCCTAAAGTCAGGCTTTCAAAAAAGATTCTTTGTCAAGTTAGTTACCTGGAATTCAGAAAACCTGATGCACATCTACACCAAAAAACCCACACAGAGAGAAAAAGACAGTTGTAAACATACCATACGTTACTTCTAGAGAGTAAATGAACGACTGGGACTTAACCCGGAAATACAGGCACAGCATTATGTGACCACGTGTACAGGCCGCTGCCCACAGGAAGCCCAGAGGCAAGGAGTCCGGTGTGTATGCTTACAGCCCGGCAGAGGGAAAAGGTGATGCGGAGCACGACGAAGGAGCAGAGGAAAAGAGGCTGCCGGCCCCCGGGAGACCGGAGAGTTTGGGACTCACTCCTCACCCTTTTGTTCTCTGAGGACCTGGGAGCGCCCAGACCCCCTATGGACGATCTAATTCAAGTTCTCCAAATGATTAAAAATGACGACACAAATAATTAGGCTGCTTATAGTAATGTAAAAGCTAGGGAGATCACATACCTGGTGAAGTTATTAACTTGCTGTGATCGTGACATGTTTATACTGTTCAGTTCTGGTACATTCAAGTTGGATGACTGGTGTTTACTATGGCAATAGGATTGATGTGCTTTATTTGAGATCACACCATTACTACAACTTTCAAAACCTGGGGAAAAACAAGAAAAAGAGGCATGAAAACAGAAACAAACACCAACTTACTGGTCAGCTGTAACGACTATATGCCCATATTCTGATCTTGCATTTAAAACTTTTATAACGTGGCAGAGTCCATGCATTGCTTAAAAAGGAAACATAACTTCTTTGAAAGGACAGACGGATATTAACTGTGGGCTGTAATTATCATCTCCTCTAACATTTACTGAAGGCTTAATTATGGATCTTATTTAATCCCCCAAGCTCCCCCATGAGGCCTGTGTTCTCATCGCTCCCATTTAATGCACGAATACACTGAGGCCAAGAAGTCGTCTGGGCCCGAGTGAATGTATGAAATTCAAGAGGGGAGGTGGCGAAGGGTACAAACGTGGGAATCACATGCACTGCACAGGATGGTGATGTAAATAAACCGAGAGGTGGTAATGTAGAAAGGTGCATGCCGACTGAGAAAGAGCAAAGGTGTTACTCTATGAAAGGAAAGAGGATGTGACTTTTGCTTTAGAAGGTTAAATGTACAGAGGAAAGAGAACACGTCGGGAAGAACAGAATGAGAGAGACCAGCAGAGGAAGACTAAGGAAGGCTGGAAATAAACCTGTAGAAGTGATGTCCTCGAAGGCAGGAAAGGAGAGAATTTTAGTTCCTAGAACACCAAAAGCCTGAGAGACTATGACCGGTGAGCCCAGAGAGGGACGTGAGAAAATGAAGCGGGCAGAGCAGAGGCCCGGTGGGGAAAGAAAGAGAAAGCAGCCGGCCCAGCTAGCGTGGGGATCGGTGGCCAAAGCCGCCACGGCCACGGCACCACCTTCACGTTTATATGGGATTAGAACACACGGGTTACCTTTTACCTTTACCAAATATCTACTGATTTACTTTCTAGAGACAGCTCGAATGTCGACTTTGGCTTACGAAGATCTGCTAATAATCCATTCTCAGAAACAGCTCTGCTTCAAGTCACCTTCTGGTACTAAAAACACACGAGTCCGATCCACTTACAATTTTCCTTCCAGAACAGCGCTGAGGTCAAGTATGTGCATGTGCAAAACAGCTATGTGGAAACGTCCATGTTTCAAAAAATTTTCATTTTGGTTCAAAACTACAAAGAAGGGCAAACACTTCAAAGTAACGTCGTAAGACTGGGTCTCACCAGAAAAATGTGCGCTGCTTCCTTTGCCTGGTGCTAAGCTGTGGATGCTCGATCCGTGACTGGGGCTCATGCTCGGGCTACTGAAAGGTCGAGGGCTGACAGGGTAACTGTCCTGAGATTTTGGACTCCGGCCTCCCAGACATCGTACTTCACTATCTGTACCATTCACCATTTCTATAAACTGACGCACTCTAGAAAGATAAGAGACAAATTTACTTAGGTCATTTTCAAATTTTTTTTTTTTATGTTTCTTCATTTTTGAAAGACAGAGAGAGACAGAGCACAAGCAGGGGAGGGGCAGAGGGAGAGGGAGACACAGAATCCGCAGCAGGCTCCAGGCTCCGAGCTGTCAGCACAGAGCCCGACACAGGGCTCGAACTCCCAGACCACGAGATCATGACCTGAGCCGAAGCCGGACGCTCAACTGACCGAGCCACCCAGGCGCCCCTACTTAGGTCATTTTCAAAGAGCAGTTTGTTTAGTAGCAACAACAGATCTCTGAAAGGAAATACCTTATGGACTTGTATCTATCAGTAGGTGTGGTCTTTAGATAGTGTGCTAAAAACACTACATGTAGTTTCATACACTGTACTGCTTAGAATAATTTAAAAATTTCCGGAAAAACCAGAGTATAAAGCAAAACACACTATCTCTCCTTTAATTAAGATTTACTAAGAGGGACGCCTGGGTGGTTCAGTCGGTTAAGCGTCCGGCTTCGGCTCAGGTCATGATCTCACGTCTCGTGAGTCCAAGCCCCGCGTCGGGCTCTGTGCTGACAGCTCGGAGCCTGGAGCCTGCTTCCGATTCTGTGTCTCCCTCTTTCTCTGCCCCTCTCCTGCTTGCACTCTCTCAAAAATAAACAAACATTAAAAAAAAATTAAAAAAAAAAAAAAAAAAAAAAAAAAGATTCACTAAGAAAATGAAGGAGTCCATAGCTTAAAATCAGAAGACCTCATTTTTGAAGCTAAAAATAGTTTAATCAAATAATATTCGCATTTGGCGGCAAGTCAGATGGCGTGCAAGAACACGATACGCTTTCGTGTACACATCACGTAGACGAAGCGCCTTGCTCCACGCTCTTCCTCACTGCAACTCCCATCTGCAACCTCTTAACCAAAATGTGCCACAGTTAAAATTTTACTCTTAAGCAAAACAATTCTGACATTGGCTTACAAAGGAAGGGTTTCTGGTGGGGCGCCTGGGTGGCTCAGTCGGTTAAATGTCCGACTCTTGATTTTGGCTCAGGTCATGATCTCAGGGTCATGGGATCGAAGCCTGCAAAGGTCGGGCTCTGGGCTGGGCACGGAGTCTGCTTGGAATTCTCTCTCTCCCTCTGCCCCCCGCCCCCCGGCTCACTCTCTCTCTCAAAAAAAAGAAAAACAAACACAAAGGGCGTCTGGTACTTAGAGAGTTGAAATATTAGGCTTAATAACACCTGAATTTTAAAATAACAAAGATCCTTAACACCAATAAAAAAGAAACGCCAAATCATGATGGCTATGAAAACAAAAGCTGCAGAAACGAAGTGTCGGCAGGATGTGGGGACACCAGGACTCTTGCATACCACTGGCTGAGACTGTAAAATGGTGCAGGCCTCAGAGCTCTAAGGATTAATCTCAAAAAGTGAAACAGATTTATCACAGGTTCAACAATCCCACTTCTGGGTATATACCCCGAAGAGCTGGAAGCAGGGACCCCGCACAGATATTCGTACACCACCCCTGTTCACAGCAGCGTTATTCACAAGAACCAGAGTGGAAGCGACCCAAATGTCTATCAATTGTTCAGCTTCAAAAGGAGGGAAACTGACACATGCTATATAACATGGATGGGTTTTGAGGACAATAGGCTGGGAGAAATGAGCCAGTTACAGGAACAGACACTGTTACGCTTTCTTTTATCTGAGGCGCCCAGAGCAGCCAAATTTAAATTCACAGAAACAGAAAGTAAAATGGTGGTTGCTGGGAGGCAGGGAAGGGAGAAATGGGGACTTCCAAGTTTCCATCTGGGATAATGAAGAAAGTTCTAGAGGTGGATGACGGGTGACGATCAGAACAACGTGACTCCACTTAATACTACGCAACTGCACGGGGTGCCTGGGTGGCTCCGACGGTTAAGCGTCGGTCGGGCTTTTGATTCTGGCTCAGGTCATGATCTCACGGTTCGTGAACACGAGCCCTGCGTCGGGCTCTGCACTGACAGGGCGGAGCCTGCTTGGGACTCTCTCTCCCCCACTCCTTCTGCCCCCCACCCCCACCGGTGCACGTGCGTGCTCTCTCAAAATAAACTTAAAGCAAAAATACTACAGAAGTGCACGTGCAAAAATGGCAAACGTTACGTATATTTTACCACAGCTTTCGAAATGACACAGACTTACAATAAGGTACTCTGCAGGAAGAAAAACAGATATCCACCTTCTAACTACAATTTTAACATTTTTAAACATATAGCTAGCACCACAGAAGAGCAGAAACATAGCAAGAGATGCCATCTGCTTATAATCCTACCACAAAAGTGTCTTTTACAAACGGTTATGGAGACGTGCTGTATCACAGAATTATATGTAAATACCTGACACGAGGTGAAACAAAAACTATTAAAACATGAAAACAATTCTGATTATACATAACACACACACACAATAACGTTTTGTTGAACAAACTCACTTTAACGTGAAAAGGAGATTAGGATTTCTTTCAAGTAAACTTGGGTATAACTGTTGTGTTGTTTCAATGGCTTCTCCCATTCTTCCTGCTAACACCAATTTCTGAATTCCTATTTAGAAAAAGAAGGTAAAAGATTAATTTTTTAAGAGTAGAAACATAAACTTAGTGGACCGTCAAAAAAGGAGTTAGTCAAAAAAAGTATTTAAATTACGGTGATTAACTTCCATTTCTTTTTTTGTTTTAAATCATAGTTTCTATCAGGCAATCAAGGAACAATTTCAGACACATTAAAAAATTAGAAAAACAAGTACTTTCATAAACTATTTCTAAAAATCACGAATTAATATACAAGTAATACAAAAAAACATCTGTGAAGCATTACTGAAGTTTTAAACACGAAGATTAAAAGCAGGGACGTGTTTACGGCATACAGTGTGATGCTGGCTTCACGGAATCCTCAAGCCCCAACTCTTCAACTTACACACTAAATACGTCAGCTTCTATCTAATATGCCAATCATATCTCAGTAGAGTGTTGTGTTTTTTTTTTTTAAAGACCATAGCAAACATTAAAGACGTAATATTCAAAATGCCTTATCAAACGTGATAACCTTTTGAACCCAGTACTGAGAGAAGGTAGCCTTGGAGTAAAGTCTGAATTCAACATTCACTGAGTGTTCCCCGCTGTCAGGTAAGCTGTTCAATTACATGATGGGCACACAAAAAAAGTGATCGTCTCCGGTTTGCCAGAGCTTAAACACAGCGAGAAAGACAGACAAGCCTACAGTTGGTGACAACACAATGGAGTAAGTGTTCTTATAGCAGCGCGACCTATAAAAACATCGCTTTCACCCATCACGTTGTTTCGATGCCTAGGGTCTCATCAAGCCACCCCCTCCCCGGTGGACTTAGCTGCGCCACTGTCACTTAGGAGGCTAACTGTGGGAGCGACACACTGACGTGCCCCTGGTAGCCTGGGCCGACAGCTCTGGCCACAGCACCGGCACCCGGGCAGTACAACGGAAGACCAATACTACCTTAAGGTTAGCGAGCGATTTGAATGCAAAGGTTTACATTGCTTTGTACGTATTATCTCTGCTAGTCTCTAATCATGGGATTACTTTACCAACTACAAAAAAAAAAAAAAAAAAAAATTTTTTTTGTTTAATGTTTACTTCCTAAAAGCTAATGCAAACATTTTTAAAGAAAAAATGGTAAACATTCCTTATAAAACTTTCTCCAAAATTCTTTCTACGTCCGGAACGCTAACCCAGTCTTACGTGAGTGTTTTTTAAGGTGGTCTTCAAAAATGTCAGTGAAAATAAATTTCAGAGGCATCCATTTTAAGTTAATATATTTGAAAAGATCTTAGTTTAAAAAATATAATTTCTAAAAATTGATATAACCAAACCTATAATCTGAAAACAAGTGTTATCCATGCACCACAGGGTCCTTACTTTGTCTATTCTTAATGGAAGCTAATTCTTCTAGAACGGTCTGGTCTGTAGATCTGGCAAAGGCCTCTGCTGTGGCACAGTACCCATGGTGGACTAAATAAGATGAAACCATTCTTAAAATAAAAAGAAGAAACACACATCTTTTAGTCAAGAGAATACAGGCTTCATACTACAAGTTATATAAAACAAGATCTACTCTGATGTTACAAAACCAACCTATTCCCTTGAAACCAGGCTTTAAGAACCTCCACTTTAAAGTTAAAAAAAAAAAAAAAAAGTCATTTTGTTCTATTCATGTCATATTTCCAGCAAGGCAGCTGCAAATCCCATGTGAAGAGTGCTCTCCCTAGGAGTAACTACCACTAGAGAGGCAAGGACATTATACAGCTCTTGATTCTTGGCTCCCCGTTATCCCCGGGGCCTTTCCTACGATTCCCATCCTTATATTCAATCCCACTAACCGTAATTTCGGTTTCATCTTTACTGCATGGCTTATCCCAGTGAAGTGTTAGCATTTTATAAAATACAGTAATTTTTAAATAACAGATTAACTCTTTGTGTTGTGTGGAGCTCGACTCCTTTCTCTGCTCCTCAGTTACAAGAGATGGGGTCACAGGAGGTGAACACAAGAAACGCTAAGGTGAACCTGAGGATCTTCCAGAACAAAGTCTCTGAGGGCGATTCTACTAATCAATGAGAAACTGCCCTTCTAATCTAAATCTATTAGTATGACTGTACACACAAAAAACTGACTCAGCTGTGATTTACATGGAAGTGCCATACTTCCAAAGAACAAGTGTACTTTTTAAAAGGCCATCAAGCGGTCAAAACACATTTACATCTAATCACAAAAGGTTACAAAAACTTGACTCAACAATATTAACCCAAATAACCAATATATCCAAGTATTCAACTCCTAAGCCTGCCTCCATCTGGCACTACTGAGGCCCTATCAAAATGGGGAAGGAAGCTGTGGTTCCGGAAGGAGGGACTGGGGGGCAGAGGGGCAAATCTCCAAGAAACAAGATTTTTCATTTTAATTCATCTAATTGGTCAAATTAATTTCAAAGGGTAGGGAAGAACTGTTTTAAATGGACCCCCTAGGAGGTCATGGTGAGTGTCACTTGTGTAAAGGACTTGGTGGCGGTGAGGGTCCTCACTGGACTCTGACCACAGAATTAAGATAAACAAGGTTTCCTCTCCTCTACTACTCCCCTGCAAGGATGCTCAGCGGCACCCATTTTTAAAGCATGAAAGGGAGGTGACCCCGGGACAGCAACCCATCTGAGCTCTAACTCATGGTGACCACGAGGCGTTCAGCCAGACTTCACTGCTGGGTCAAGTGTGCCGGCAAAGACTACCGGTGGAGAGCTTCTGTGATACCAGATGGTAACAGCTCCAAGGAAGAAGCATGTTTTCCAAATTACCATCATGTCTTCCAATCACTATCTTCTCCAAAAAACACACACACAAAATTTCATTGTATCTTTAAGTTTACAACTGTTCAAAGCAATTACACAGACATTTAAGACACACTGTCGGATAGATGGTATCTCCAAGCCTTTGCTATTTTCTTGGGTGAGATGACAGCAGTGAAAATGACTAAATTCACTGGTACTTAGTTTTTAAGTCTGTACCATTTCAAGCTTTCAGAGCTACCGTTTAGTGCTACTGACACCCAGGTGTCATCTCTAGCCTTTTCACAAAGGTACAGTCTACAGAGTTGACTGTCACAGGACTTGCATTTTCCTGCTGACTTCCATAATGAAATCCTCTTTTTTCATAAAGGAGTTAAGATACAGGTTGTTCAGTTTAGAGTACTTTTACTGACACCCATTGTTTGCTGCTACCCATTCTGTATCATCCTAAATCCTAAGTATCAATCCTGCATTTAGGAATCCTCACTCCATAGTCTCAACTCTTTGATCTTCATTCTTTTTGCTTCCTCTTAAATGTCTAATGAGAACATATAAAAGTAAATTGCATTAAAAATAATTAGATTCTTAAAAATTCCTGCCATAGAATGCTTTTGGTCAGATTTTCCTATTTAGAACAGAGGCAATTATAGCCTCCCTGAATCTCCACGAAAAATAGTAAATATTTAGCACAACAGGAATCCTAGTAAGCAAAAGTAGCTGGTATTATTCTGACAGAGTAACCCACACACTGGAAAAATTGAGTCAAAACTTGAAATACAAAATGTACATCCCAAGTGTGTATTCCAGTACATTAACTATACCATTATTTTAACTGGATTATTTTTTTTAGCCCCATAAATATGTGAACCGGACACAGCCAAGTTCATGTCCAAAAACCACGAATTATACAACCTAAATTATCTTCCTGAATTTGTCTTTTGCGTTGGCACTATTAACAACAGAATCAAGTAGCCTATGGAAATCATTAAATCCTATTACTGAGGATAGCAAATGAACGAACCCAAGCTATCTAGTGTCACTTTATTTTGTCCTCCAAATCAGTAAGACCAGATACGAAATTATTTTTAATCGCTTAAGCAGAGTGAATTACTTTTTATAGAGATTAAAATATCATCACTACATTAAAATTATTAGGATATATAAAAAATATTTTTAATTAAGAAAAGTAAATTACTTTTTATAGAGATTTAAATGTAATCAATGATACACTAAAATTATTAGGATAGAAATGAGATTAAAATGCTTCAATAAATATTCTTTCATACTAGAAGAATGTTTCATAAATATATATATATATATATATATATTTTTTTTTTAATAACGTCCATTCAAACTTCCTCACTTACTTTTGTATCATGGTCTGCCATTCGCCTTCCCGATCTCCAATAGGAAACCGGTCTATCTGTGCCTGGATTTTGGTTCTCCACTCTCGCATATAGTCTTCTATATCAAACACGAAAGGATGCTGCCCGAAATTGGCATCCACGACTTCTCCTGGTGTTTGGAGCCCCACGGTGGGATATAAATTTGGCTGTAAGACAACACATTTCACTAGCATCTATCTAACTGTTTTAAAGACTCAGTCATTCTTTCAAATGCTACCTTTCAGAATTTTACTTCTTAAATAGTTTAAAATCTCAATCAAAACCAGCAGAGAAAGAAAATCAGCTAAAGACAAATAAAAGTAAGCAAATAATCGAAGTGAGACCATATGCTCGACAAAAAGTAGCACTTCCTATAATCTAATCATCAAGAGAAAGTCTAAAGCCACCTAAAGCACCTGTTTTATTCAGAGACCGTGTGGCATTATACTTCTAATAAGCAAAAACGTAAGTCTTGCTTTTAAGAACATGTCACATAATAGTTACACATTAATTCAAGTGTAAACACGTTAATTCGGATTTATGCTTTCATATAGGATACGTCTGATGCATTTTCTAGAGACTCCATGAGAAGACTAGTTACTGTACAACTCTATCGGGGCAGGCGCCACTTGAAGTTTACCGATTTCATTTCTCTGTGCATTGGGCATGCCATTATAAAGGGACGGTGGTGAGAACTTAATTATAAGCAAAACACACAGTGCCATTAAGAGTGGGGTTCTCTGTATAAAAATAAAAGACTCAAATGCACACGTTTCGGGAGCGGAAAGGGATTTCGATGATCAAATTCACAGAGAAATGCATTCAGATCTATTCCAAGATTCTGAAGCTAAACAATCAAGTTTAATAGCTTCAAGTATGCAAAAAATACAGGAATCCTTCTGGGTCTATCACTAGTTGTCATACCTAAAGGGCGGATGAATTACTGAATGTCTACTAAATAGCAGGGTTTAAGCACAATAATAATCCTGTGAAATAATTATTATTTGCATTACAAAGATAAAGAAAGTGAGGTTTGGGGTAAATTAACTTGCTCATGGTATGCATCACGACACAGGAGGGACTGGAGCACAGATTAATCTGACAACAAATCCACGTTTAGTTTTACTTTAAACTCCAAGGCTTACTTCATCTTTATTCTCTGTATTTATGCCTTATTTCTTTGCTTTAATGGTTATCACAAATATTTTCACTACAAAATTGGATAAAGATTAAGAGCGGATAATTTGGATGTGAATTTAAGATGCTTAGATATATTTCACAGCAAAAAGCTGAGAGGATGTATTTAACAACAACTCATCGATGATCAAGCAACCAAAATCAGAAACAAAGGGACTACTGTGTCAAAATACCGAGGAACAGAATTGCACTGGATTCGGGAAATAAATGGTGATGCGATGTATGCAAATGCCCGGATTCCAGATCAACCAAACTAGCAAGTGTTTACAATTTTAAGCCGGAGATAAGGGAGACACTTGTTCCAGCCCTCTCATTTCACCCCCCGGGAAACTGAGACCCAGGGAGTGGCAGCACACATCTCTGAATGAGACACATAAAAAAAGGGACGCAAGCCTCTCCACTTTTGGCACACGATTCTTTCCACTGAACTCCAGAACCAAACTTTGACATACCTTAAAACAAAAGTATATAAAGCCAAAGACTGTTCATACAGGCAACAACAGAGTGAAAGGCAATCCCATCTGTCAAGCAGAATGTGATTCTGACATTCAGCACTGCCCAGAGACGCTTTAAAAGGGGTGTGCTAATCTAAATTTTCCTGGCGAACTCGGGAAAATAATCCTATCAACACTAGAAAAGAAAATCAACATTCAGAAATACTCTGATAAAATTGTGCCATAACACAGATTAAGACTTCCCTATGACAAAACATGCCATAAACGTCAAGACAATAGACTTTATGGGGAAAAAAATCTGCTACACATGTAAGAATCAACATTCCCAATGTAAACAATATTCTCAAGATACGGGACAAAGATTAAAAGGCCAACTCAATTGTTTTTAAAGTGGTGACAGCTATACGCGGAATTTGCAGAAGAAATGTCAAATACCAATGAAAATATGAAGAGACACTTAACCTCACTGGCCTTCCTAGGATACAAATTAAAACAAGAAGAATTTTTTGCACATTAGATTAAGATTTTAAAAGCTAAGAATACCCAATGCTGATGACGGTTGAGACAGTAAACCCTCTCATCCACTGTGCACAGCAGTGTAAAAGGATATCATCTTTTAAGAAAGAAATTTGGCAAAATCTATTAAAACTGACAGAGCAATTTCACTTTTAAGAATTAAATCCTACAGAGAAACAAACATAACGCCCTGAAGCATTATTTTAATGGAAAAACATTAAAAAGAATGTCCATTCACAAGTGGTATTACATACCACATTCATCGAAACTCAGACTCCAATAATTGTAAGACATGCCATCATTTTATGTCTAAGAAAAAACACTTCCAATTAAATGTGGCAGGCCACAGATTCTAAGATGCACCCCCATTTTATAAAAGTCAAAACAGAAGGGTGCCTGGGTGGCTCAGTCGGTTAAGCATCTGGCTTCGGCTCAGGTCATGATCTCACAGGTTCGTGAGCTCGAGCCCCACACTGGGCTCTGCGTTGACGTGCGGGGCCTACTTGGGATTCTCTCTCTCTTCCTCTCTCTCTGCCCCTCCCCCACTCATTCTCCCTCTCAAAAAGAAACAAACTTAAAAAAATAAGTGTCAAAATATGAAAAAATGTGCATCTCAGAAATCGTGGTAGCGCATCATACAATAAGATATCAAAAGCAAGCAAAAAACAAGAGTAAAAAATTTGTATGCTGACACAGAAAGATGTTATATTCCTAAATGCAGAAAAGCAAGCTAGAGACTAGTACATAAACTATGACCTCACCTCTGCTGTAAACATTTAAATAATGGACATACTGGCTAACCTAAATTCAGAAACAGACCTGGAAGGATATATATTCAATGCAGCCATCATGTCTAAACAGGCTGGAATTTCGAGAAACTTCTCTTTTGTACCCTTTCTGTATTTACAAACATTTATTATTCAAATACTTAACACTGTGTATTACTTCTGTAATCAGGACGTGATAAAAAACTAGAAGTGGTAAAGTCAGTTGGATTCAATGAAAAGTAACAGTATTTTTTATACCGCTTACTCAACTTCAAACCTGAAGAACTGAGGAGAAAGGAATGGCTTAAGTGGCTAAACTATACATTATAAAAAAAAAAAATCTAATAGATAACTTGCTGGACTACAGGTTTCTAAAAACAGAATGTAGCAACACAACAGTTTTCAGTATGGTCACTGAGCTGTGCAACCATCACCACTACTTAATTTTATGACATTTTTATCACTAGCAGTCACCTCCTGCTCCCCATCCTGTAACCCCTGACCGCCACTCATCTACTTCCTGACCGTATGCAGCTGCCTATTCTGGACGTTTCACACAAACAGGATTCATACAATACGTGGTCTTTTGTGACCGTCTTCGCTCATTTAGCAAAATGCTTTCAAGGTTCTTCCATGATACGGCATGAATCTAGGTTGTGGATTTATGTAAAACAATGTTTTCTAGGAAACTTAACACATTAAAAAAAAAAGATCACCCCTTCTCATGTAGAATCAGACAAAAATGAAAATAAGTCTCTATGAAGAGAAACATAGATCTCATAATTTCTATTAACGTATTAAAGATAAAGATATTAAAAATAATATTCAAAAACTAAATACACACACAAAATCAAATTCAGTAGCATAATCTTGTTCTAAAGATGTTTTCTAATGAAAAGAAATGAAATGAAAAGAAACAAAAAGAATAATGTTATCTATAAAAAGTAGATTTCAAATCAGCCTAAAGAGCTGGAAAATAGCATCATTTTAAATGAGGACAGCTTCTATAACAAAAAAGAAAGAATTTATGTAATCCCAAAGTGAAATTAGTTTATAGATGGATATTTTTCCAACTGGTGAGGTGAGCTGGGGAAGAAAGATTATTCTGGAAAAGATGTAATGTAGGGTTTTCAGAGCCATGTAAACACCCTAGGTTCCATGATAAATGGAACACAGTCTAGATAAACTTTTTTTTTCTGTAAATACACTCTCTACCAGGATTTAATGCTACAGCTGGCCAGTGAGAGATCACAGGGAGAGAACACAGAAATACTTCTTTGGTGGGGCCCTTAAGGGAAAGATTCACTTTTCCTTTCCTTTTCAAGGAGCGGAATGCTGTGCTGCATGTGGAAGTCCCAGCAGATCTCAGAATCCTAAGAATAAAAGGCTCTCAGAACCACTATATTGAAACAAAACAAAACAAAACAAAACAAAACTTGTAACACTACCCTAACTACCACTTTACCCGCTGTTGGTAAAAAGTTACCACCAGCTAATTATAGACAAGGCAAGAAACATAACCAGTGATTCTAAAATGGGACAAAAATAACCAGAAGGCAACACAAAAATAGTCAACATGTCTACAACCGGCGAGTCTTTTCCAAATTGTCACCACTCATGAAAGTGAGGAACAAGAGCTCATAAAACATCTGCTTGTTCCGACAAGTTGGTTCTACTTACTTTGGGTCACAAAGAGGAAAAAACGCCCCCAAACACCCAACCAGCTAAACCCTTTGGCCAACTGCAAATGAAACTCAAGTGTTGCCCGAAGCCTCTGCGATGGTTCTGAGCCACACTGACCTGCGTGCCAGCATCCACACCTGCACCCCACCCCTGGCCCCTCCACAGATGCTCTTCTCTGCAGCCTCCCCTCCACGAGTCATGTGATCCCCAGCTTGTCCACTCACGGTGTACCTCTCCCTTTATGTTAACTTGTTTGGCTGTTCCTGAATCATTCTCACCAGCAAATAAACATCCTAGTAAATCAAAAAATCCTTCACTGCTCCCACCTCTGCCACCAGCCACGACAACCCACTTGTTTCCTCCCTAGTGCAGTCAAATTCTCCACCAGGTTGTCCGTACTCTGTGATTCCCCTCCTCCTATTCTCTCTTAAACCCTTTCCAATGAGGATTTCCCCGTCACTCAGTCGACTGAAACTTTGTCAAAGTCACCAGCGACCTCCACTCTGCTTAAATCCGCCGGTCAATTCTCAGCCCTTAGCTTACGGGATCTATCGCATGGGCATCTGACACAGCTGCTGACTCCTTCCTTCTAGAGAGGTTTTCTTCACGTGGCTTTGTGGACACACTCGCTTCTAAGTCTTCCTCCTACCTCACCCGTTGCTCCGTCTCAATCTCCCTTTGCCGCTCCCATCTCTTCTCCCAAACATGCATGCCCCTTCTTCTCTGCCTACACACACTCCCTTGTTGACGTCACAGTCTCGTGACTTTACATTTACATACTGAAATGCCAAAGACTCCCAAGTTTTCGTCCCCAGCTCAGATCATGCTCTTGAACGCTGTATACCTGGCAAGTCCATTTCACTTTTCCAAAGCTGAACGCCAGATCCACCCCCACTCAAAGCCTGCTTCCCTTACACACAGCCCTCTATCAGTAAGTGACATCGCCATCCTTTCCGTTCCTCGGGCCAAGAATCTCCAAGTCCTATCTATCCTCTTTCTCATACGTTCACATCCAATCCATCAGAAAATTCTCTTGCCTCTGGCTCTCAGTTGGGGTTTTGTTCAATCATATTGATTTCTGTTTTTTCATTTAACTCTTTACCTGGAACTTACTTTGGAACAAACACAAGACAAAACCCCAAGATGACATATTTTTTCAAAAAAAGAAACACATTGGGGCGCCTGGGTGGCTCAGTCGGTTAAGCGGCCGACTTCGGCTCAGGTCATGATCTCGCGGTCCATGAGTTCGAGCCCCGCGTCGGACTCTGTGCTGACAGCTCAGAGCCTGGAGCCTGTTTCAGATTCTGTGTCTCCCTCTTTCTGACCCTCCCCTGTTCATTCTCTGTCTCTCCCTGTCTCAAAAATAAATAAAACGTTAAAAAAAAATTAAAAAAAAAAAAAAAGAAACACCTGTCCCATCACTGTTTATTATTAAATAATGCTTCCTGGCGAGCATGTTGATTTTAGACTCCAAATTCTCCTTGGCTTAGCAGAGTTGTTTTCTATTATAACTTCGATTTCTTTCTGGGTTTTTTTCCTCCCCTAAAATTTTCTTCAGGAATATTAATAATCTACAGGTCAGATGACTATTCTCTGCCTGATTCTCCTGTCACTTTTCTCAAAACTTCTCGGAAACTGGAACGTGTCTTATCATCAGTGGCACCTTACATGTGTCTGGTCAGGCAGCTGTCGCTGGGCCCACAGGAGTGTGAATTTGTTAAAACAACGTTTTTCCTGGTGAAACATGGATCACTGCAATTTTAGTCAACAAGTCATGAACGGACCAACTAAGAAAGAAGTATCAGAGTCCTGACTGCTGTCAGAAAACCTCTGGTTAGTACCTTTTGGTAATATTAAAAAGGGCTGTCATCAGAGCCTGCACAATGGCACCAGGAGCTTAGAAGAAAATGCCAGAGACGTAATGGACAGCTCTTAAGAAATGTTCTTGATGGCCCAGAAGACCCCATCACGTAGACAACCAGATGTCAACTCTAAGAAAGTGATTTCAAAGGTTGGACTCTTGACATTAAGTTTGGGGAATACCTCAATCAATCTATATTGCATATCTTATTGTTTTTAAGTGTGCAACGAGTGATATGGATTAAAAACCTCTAAATACGCTGAGATAATTCAATAAACACAAAATAAAAATTCTAAGTGACAAGAAAGCATCGTATCATTGTTTGTTAGGTTTTTTCCCTTACTGTAGGGTTATATATACATGATGCACATGACAATGGACAGCCTCTGACTCGACAATGTATCTAGAATCACACCAGTTCTCACATCTCTAATGAGGGGAGTCACCATCATCTCCTGCCTCAATTTCTCAATGGCCTCCTCACAGGTCTGCTTGCTTCTACCCTTACTCCCTGTCCCTGTCTAGGTCTCAACCAGCAGTCAGTGACCCTTTAAAACTTAAGTTATACCTCAAACCCTGCAGGGTCTCTGCCTTTCACTCATAGTAAACGCCGAGTCCCTACAATGGCTCTCAAGGCCTCTGTGATCTAGCTCGTCCTCTCCCACCATGACCTCTGACTCACCTAGCACTCTCTGTGCTCCTGCCTCAGTACGGCTCCCCTGACTGTTCCCTCTGCCTGTGCCCTTCTCTACATACCCATTCAGCTGACTCCCTCACTTCGCCACAAGTCTCTGCTCGAGACTTACCCTGAGCAAAGGTGAGCAAACCGTACAGCTCCTCTTCTGTCTTTGCTACGCCCACGTTTTCTTTCTTTAAAAAGTACTTAAAATAGGTTATAATTTACTTGTTTTTAATGAATTGTTTATTCTCTATTCCCCAGCGTGAATGCTTCAAGAGGAGAGAGACCTCCACCTGTTTTGATGAATGACGTATCCCAAGCACAGAACCTGTCACCAGCAGGCACTCAATATACAACTGCATTAATAAATGACCAGAACTGTGGCACAGCCACCTGCTGAAAAGTTCAGGGATACCAAGTGAATGCAGTGACATTACAAGGTGTAGTCTAAGAATCAATCCTGATTTTTTTTTTTTTTTTAGCTACAACAAAGTTCCCTTGTGCCATGGCACCCAGAGCAACTTGGGAGTTTAATTTCTAAAGTGCACAACAGCGGTGGCTACAGAAAGGATCTCTATTCTACGCATGGCATTCTAAAATTAATAATTATCAGTAAGACTGAATTCCACACATGCTTAATACTAGTTTAAATTCTTTTAATTAAAAATGCAAGACTGCTTGTAAAAGAAATTATGTCTTACCGGTAGGTCGGTGAAAGCAATACCTAAAAAACAAACAAACAAAAACCAAAAAAAGTGGCATTAGAAATGGTTTTTCAAAGGCAGACAACAGTGACAAAGCTGAACTGAATTTATAACTGAAAACAAGGGAAGGAATGGCAAAGGAAGGAAAGGAAAAATTTAAAGGCTAAATATAAAATAATGAGACCAGCATTTTTCTCAAGAACACCAACAGAGGTTGGAGTGAATACTATCTCCTCTCAAAGTCCACATCCTTCTTAGTCACACACCAAGTCTGTTTATGGGGTACCATCTTGAAAAATGGTTTTAGATCTATCTCCTAGGCTATGTGAGGACCCTTGCGAGAATACCGGTTGCACGACAGTGACATCTGATTTTTGGCCAACACCCAAGCTGCTCTATCCAGTCTTATCACTTAATCTTCCTCACCTGGATTTAGTTTTTCAGTAATTCGGGGGGGGGGGGGTGGTGGAGGGGCACAGAGATTTCTTTTGTTACCAAGAAAAAGAAAAGTGAACAATGCAAAATACGGTATTTGTGTTTCCTTAAAAAAAAATGTTTCCCATGAAAGTACATTCTTAAATAACTTGACTGTTCTGTGACAAAAGTCAATTCCTCATTCAAAGAATCAAGATTTACACGGTTGAGAACTTCTCATGAATGTCCTGACAGTAATTTGAGCACAGTCATTTTCCAAATATACTTGAATAACGTGACGTCATTGGAGTAAGTCTACTGGCATCCTGAAATGACGACTTAATAATCTCTCTTCAAGTATTTAAATATGTTACTTAGCGAAAAATAAAATAATAAATAAACCAAACATTTCTGTAGGATCTCATTGATAGGTTTAAAAAAATGAGCTCTAGAAAAAGAGGAGGAGATGTTGTTGGCTAGTCAGTTAATCTCAGTTCTTCCAGTCTAAATACACATTAAAACAAAGCAAAAAAAACCCAAACCAAAACAAACCAAAACAAAAACCCACACCAATACCATGACCTCTCTGGGACTGATCATCATCTAAAAATTGAGGGCGTTTCTGTTAAATTATCTTTATGGTATCTCCCCACGTGAGATTTTATGGCTCTGTAATTGTGCTATACCATCAGAAAACACAATTATCTGATATTAAAGTAATAAAACTGAAAGACAGACTATATACATCTCTACTCGATGGTTTTTAGTAAATGTGTAGAAATAGTGTTTTGTAGTCAAAGTCTTATTTTTATGACTTTTAAAAACTAGTAAATTCATGTTGGCTTGTCAAAAGGCAAACAAAGCTGGAGGTTCCCCCAAGTCCCCTGTGAAACATCCTGATCATTTTGGCTTCATTCATAAATGGAAAGCAAAGGGACTACAGGCCAAATATGAAAATTTATTCTAAAATTTTCAGAAAACTAAACAGGATACAGAAAACAACAGAGAATATTTTAGTTGCCATTCATATCTTTACCATTTGCCATAAATTAGCAGCCTGACAAATTATTTTCCTCAAAGATGTCTGTTATAGCAAAGACTGTCTACTTTTATAGTTTCAGCAAAAGTTCCTTTTTGTTATTACTGAAATCTTCAGTCTTCACCAAAAACTCTAATGGAAAAACCCAATTCCACACATGAACCTTTGGAACGTGGCCAAACCCAGCTACCACAACCTGTACACATCCAGACCACAGGAAGATGCCACTGTAACTAGTGTAATTATTGAAATTTCACACAGAAGACACTTTTTTAATATTTCTCATTTTGTGACTTGGCAAGAGGTTTTCCAAAAAGTGATCTTCAGTTGATAATATTCAATAAAACAAGTAAAAAACTTTCCCAATTAAGTTAACCTGCATACCGAACTGTTTCTCCTTTACCTATTTCCTCAAATAAAAACTTCTCCATTTCTATTTCTATGATCAGTAAATATCCAGTTTTGAAAACCTTCACGAAACAGAAGCTAAAGACGTATCACCTTTTGGGTAGAAATTATCCACTCCAGGAAGTACACAACGACACTGTGGAAATAACATTTTATTTTCTAGATGCCAGTATTCGGATCAAAGTTACGTAAGCACACTTCTGTAAAGACAGTACGTATGTTCTGCTCTCTAGGCCGTATGGCCTCTGTCACAACTGCTCAATTCTGCCACCGAAACAGGGAAAGCAACCATACACATTACACAAATGAATGGGTGTGGCTATGTTCCAATGAAACTTTACTTAAAAAAAAAAAAAAAAAAAAAAAAAAAGACAGGAGACCAATCTGGACCATGAGCCATGGTCTGTTGACCTCTGTCCTAGAGGAGTCATTTTTTACCACTGGACTTCCAGCATCTAGCCCAGACCCTGGCAAACAATGATAATAAACAACATTTAGTGCATCCTCACTATGTGCCAGGCAATCACCTCAGAACTTCGCATGCGTCATTTCAGTCGACCTGAACAACCAAAAAAAGGTGGGTATTATAGTAATCCTGTTTTACAAATTGAGGCACACAAATACTAACCTGCTAAGGTCACAAGGCCTAAGCCAGGAGACAAACGCAGGCAACGAAAGAACCCATTTCAATCGCTCTTATACTGCCTCTCTGTGGGCCTAATAACCATTACTTTTAGAAACGAATCATGACAAATGTCTCACATTTACTTAAAATTAGAATGTGATCCCATCACTAAAGTACCCTTTTCCTAAAAAGCATCTCACATTTTAAAAACTGTTTCTTATTCAAGAGAAAACCTCAACATAAATGTTTGTGAAACTCGAACAGGAAACTGGCACATCACCTATGATCTTTCCACTGCCCAAAATAGAATTTTTTTCTCTGGAATAAAGTTTTAAAAACATGTCTTCCTTTGCATTTTTGAATCGAAAGTCATACCTCAAAGCAGATTTCTCCTAACTTAAGACCAAATATCTGACGCGAGCAAGGCCACTGAGACCATCCCAGTTAACTGCTTTGATAAGTCAGAGCCAAAGCAGTTATTAACAAAGAAGCTGAAGAGGCTGCATCCTTCTGGAAACTGGCTGGCCACAGCAACCCAACCTTAAACACACACATTTTGCCTGGCGTCCTGAATCAACGTTCCTGTACCAAGGACCATATAAGGGTCTAGTATGGACTTCGAATGACCTTTTAGTCAGGTAACACAGGGCTTCAGGATCAATATTAAAACTTGGAAGGAAAAGATTGAAGCCATATATAAATGTGAAGACATTAACTGCATACCACGAAGATGCTGAGACACTAGAAAGGAATAGCTATTACCAATGTAGCAAAACACTTAGAATTTCCCATGATGAAATGAAAGACACAACAGCTTTTGTGTTCTATCAAAGAACATCTCTTATTTGCCTAAGGACACTATTTGCAGTCTAATTTTTCAATACTGTTTATGAGCCAACTGAAATTTCTGCCTTCTGAAGCTACTTATTACTTTTTGCTTCCTTACGCTTTACCTCATCAGAAATAATTTGCTTTGAGCCAAGGATTTTTCAAATAATGTGAAACCATTTTATTTGTAAAAGCATCAGTCTTACCATTCTTTCTTTATACCTTCTGTATAAAAACGAAAGCAAAAAGACTTCTAAGAAAAGCGAGTGTAACAACCGCATACGATTCGGAATTTGAAGTGCTGTGGGTGCATACGCAACTAAAAAAGCCTAATTTCCTACTCGTCTTACAATGGACGGGCTTCTTCGTGTTTCCATTAACCTGTTTATTGTGTATCTGCCATCTGTCTTTTACCCGTAGAAATCCTGCTGTTATTTTTTTCCTTTCAGTTCTGCTCCTTTCTGCAGAACTAACTTGTAGCCATCATCCTGCAGTCATCACACTGTTAGCAGGCTTGACCTTTCAGTAGGTCACGGCCTTTGGTTTGCTTGATAGTACCAATCTTTTCCTTCATTATTCCCCCATACTACACTACCAACTGACAGCCCTTCTCTTCCCCTTAGCACCTGTTACCTAGAGACTTCAGTCATGCTACGAAGTGTTTTACTCAAAGCAAAGCAGAGAACACTTAGCATTTACTTCTATTACTAGAATAAACACGTGAGCCCCGGGGATTATTTTCACAGTTATTCCCGTACATGTGATACAATGTGGCCTTCACAGAATACAAATTTTCCCCGTTTGCTCAACCTCCACCTGGAAGGAACAAAGAAATAATGTCTACGGGCAACTATTTATAACAGAGAACTACATAATAAATGTGACTACCATGCTGTAAGTACAATAATCACAGTATTCGGTTATTTTACATGCAATACGTTATCTTAGTACCTAAACTATGTCCATTCTTGGTGTAGAAGCAGGTATTGTTGATAAGGTTAACACAACAGCCAATGACATCACCAGTCGTAAAAGTTGGTCCATAAGGTTGTCCCGTTCCAGAAGAACAAAATGAATGTCCATCATCCCCATGATAACCATATGAATGTTTATCCCAGCCTAGAGAGAAAGTTCCAGTATATTTACAATGAAAAGTCAGGTTCCTCTGTACGAGAGCTATTCACTAAGATTATGACAAGCAAGAATGGTACAACAAACAAGAGCACAAAGATAAATTCCCAAATGTACATTTAAATTCTCAACAATTACACCACATGATTTCTACATTAAAATACTGCTCACAACACTAAGGAAAATATGCCACACAGAAGACTAAAACATGCATTAAACAAGACTCCTACCATTTAAAAAAAAAAAAAAAAAAAAGTCACATTTTCCATGCATATTTCCTTTGCTATCAGACCAAAGGAATTTTGCTTTGATTTGGCTTAGACACACACACACACACACACACACACACACACACACACAGAGCATTTAGTGTAAAATATAAGATTTTTCTATTTTCAAAAAGTTTCCCCCCAAATTAATTTTTTAACATTGGTAAGCGGGATACCAGAAAATATAATCCAAGAATCACTTTCACACCTTCCTTAGTTTACTTTTCCTATTAGCCTACATTCCCAGAACATTAAACAAATGACAACAGGTTAAAAGCCAGGAATGTGCTGGGTAGCAAAGAGAACCAACCAATCACATGAAAATAGTTAAAGCAGTTGATATGGCTATATACTGGAAGTTAAAATGCCAAAACAAAACAAGCAAAAAACCCAAAAACCCAAAAAACCAAAAACATGCATAGTACACGTAAGTTTTGCTAAATAACATAAAATTTGAATTTTTTAAAACCTCTCGGCTTCCACTTTGAACTCGTAATACACGTGATTAAAAACACAGAAAAATCAGTATTTAACGATTTCAAATTATTACTTCAAATTTAACCAGAAAGAAGTAGTTGTAGGACAGTACTATAATTCAATCACAAGTACCTGGTAGTCTATTCATGTTCACACCTTGAGCAGAAAGACCAATTCCCATGTAACTGTTAAAAAAGGGGGGGAGGGGGGAGAAAAGCATGTTATTATAACCATATATGTAAAAAAACTACCCAACACCCTGAAACATCAGAACCCAGCCCAAGTTGAAACTCCTAGGACAGCTACAAAACAGTTATTACAATTCATTAAATGGCAAAAAGGACAATATTAAGCACAATAAAACCCAGATTCACAGTAAATTCCTACAGTACTCATTCATAAAGACACCCCAACTATTAGAAATAATTATGCACTCTACTAACAACTAGAAAAACCTTTCAACTTATCCACACAAATATTTAGGATTAAGACTTCTAATAAAAAGTGTAGGGGGATTGTGGAAGAAAAAGAAAACAATAATTAGGAAACAAATATATTTCTAAAAAGACACAGTAAAGATCTAGACCACAAAAAAAGGAACAGAGATACAGATTTAGAAAAAAAAAAGGATGTCAAATTCATATAAAAACATCTGAAATATTTAATAAAATTACACTTAAAAGTACTTTTAAAAGCTTATGAAATATTAATAAAACCTATAAAGACAGGAGAAAAGTGGAAAAGTATAAAGCAATACACCTGTAAATACTGACACAAAAAAACCCAACAACTAAATAAAACAGTAAACTGAATCCAGTTTGTTAAAAGGCTAATTGACTATGATTGCACCAGGATTTAAAATGGCATTTGACAGGATGCCTTGGGTGGCTCAGTCGGTTAAGCATCCGACTTCGGCTCAGGTCATGATCTCACGGTTTGTAAGTTCAAGCCCCGTGTTGGGCTCTGTGCTGACAGCTCAGAGCCTGGAGCCTGCTTCAAAATCTGTATGTCCCACCCCTCCCCCCACCACGCCCTCATTCATTCTCTGCACCTCACCGGCTCCTGCTCTCTCTCAAAAATAAACATTAAAATAAAATGTCATTTGACCAATTTCAGCTACATTTCTAATAAAAACTCAAGCAAAATAAGAGTCTAAGGAAACTAAAATATGACACACTTCCCCCCCACACCCCACCCCCCGCCCAACTCTAATACAGGAAGATATTCAACAGTAAACCCTGAAGCCATTTCCATTAAAATCAGGACATGGAGTTGTCTACAACTGTTAAACACTGTTTTGAAGTTTTCAGGTAATTTAATAAAAATAACTAGTATAATATTAAAAGATATAATCTTTACCCGTAGTCGCTATGATTATATACATAGAAAACCACAGAGTCTACTAAAAGTTTTTAGAATTACAGTTGACCCTTGAACAATGCAGGGGGTTGCAATACTGACCCCCATGCAGTCAAATATCCAAGTATAACTTGATTCTCCCTAACTAATTGTCTGCTATGGGCCAGAGAAGCCTTATCAATAACATGAACGGTCAGCTGACACATATTTTGTATGCTATGTGCATTACACACCGTACTCTTACAATACAGTTGTGTCTAAAGAAAGAAAATGTCAAGGAAATCATAAGGGAGAAAAAATACATCTACCGTGCTGCATTTATTGAAAAATATCTGCATATAAGTGTACCCATGCAGTTCAAACCCGTGTTGTTCAGAGGTCAACTATAATTATTTTGGCAAAGTGACTAGAAATGAGACCAACATTTACGTTTCTCTTTTAGTAGTAACCAGAGAAAGAAAAGTGGTGTGTGTAAATATACAGTCACAAAACTACAGAAATCATAAAACAGGAGTCCCACGGCATGAAAACAAATATTAAAATAAAAGCTATAAATACATGGATATACTATGTATTTGGATAGCCTGCCAGTACAAAAAAAGAGTATCTTTCTAAAATTTATACATGTAATAAGATTTAAGAAAGATTCCCAACGGATTTTCAAAACTAGAAGGATTTTGAGAGTATTGCACGTATTTTACATGCAATGTAAGTATTGGGAGAAACAAAAGACTTAATAAAGTACAAGACTTAAGTCTTTGAGAAGAAACACGAAGCTGCGAGCAGGGATACGACGGCAGACCTGCAAGGTCCTGGGTCTAGGAGCACCCATTAATGGCTACGAGTTTCCCCTTCTGGGAAAACGGCGACCAAAAATGCTCCCCAGGAGGCACATCAGCCGTGCTCACTGCTTAAGACCAAAGACTGGAACAGGCTTCCGCTCCTGAAAGGAAGAGAAGAAAATACCGATACCACTTGTTGCCTTGGCTTAAGCCTACTGGACACCGTGGCCTAGATAAGGCTAGCAGTAGCCTCCTGACTAAACCTGAGCAAAGCTGTTGAACGATCAGGGACTGACTCTGCCAGGCTGCCAATCCCCCTGAAGGGAGAACTGGAAGACTCTTCTACCAGCTTTTGTTTGGGGGCCCAGGGGTTAGAAAGTACAAACTGTCATAAGGAGAAAATGAGGATAGAAAAAGATGCACAAAATGAAGAGAAACTTTAAATTCTCTAATCAAAATGAGCTACAAAAGCCAAACTCTATAGGATATACCAAACATAGGCCAAGGAAATACATACAACTGCAACAAGAATTCATTCTAGATGACACAAGTGGACAATTAAGACAGAGGGAACAATTTAAAAAGGACATTTAGGATACGTAAAAGGAAAAAGGAGCCATTAGCACGGAAAATTAAAGCAGAACATCAGTGTTTATTAAGATAGGTAGCTAATTTTCCACAACTGAAAATTATCATTGTTGAATTGAAAGCGCACACACACACTGAAGAAGATAAAAATAAACCCGCACGCGGACACACTACAGAATATCGGTAACACTTAATCCTAAAAGCTTCCAAAGGGAAGATGCGGCTTATGTCCCTCCAAGAAAAGACCATTAGACTGACAGCAGATTTTGCCCCAGCGGCAGTTGATGGCAATAAACAATGGCACAAAGCACTAAGGGTAAAGAACAGTCTAGAACTTAAGGTAAAGAACCTAGAACTTAATGCCCAGATCAAGCTGCACTGAAAATGAGGGCAGCAGAAGGTATTTAAAGACACTAAAAAGCTAACAGTTTTACTATCCACAGACCCTCACAAAAGAACTACTTCAAGATATGCTTTACCAGAAAGTGAAAAAGTAAAAACAAAACAAAACAAAACAAAACAAAACAAAAAAAAAACAACAGAAGAAATGCAAGGGTCAAAGAAACAATAATCAGCACAAAAAATGATGACATATGTAACTAAAAATAATTCCTCAAAATACTATTATTTTAAAATTCTATAATCCATACCTAACACGCCAGAATACAATTAACGGTACTTTACATATAAAGACACGGGAAAACATGACCCATATCCAAGAGAAAAGAAACAAAAAACAGAATGACCCTGAGATGATGGAGTGGTTGAAATTAAAATATAAAGAATTTAAAGCAACTCTTGTTACAATGCTCAAGGACGTAAAGGGAAATATGCTTGTGATCATTTCAACAAAGAAGAAGAAACAATAAAAAAAAAAAAAAAACCCAAAAATTCTAGAGCTGAAAAATACCTGAAATAAGCACTTACATACTTAACAGCACACTGGAAATGGCAAAATGAGTTAAGTAAACATGAAGACAGAGCTATCTGAAGAACAGAGAGAAAAATGAGGGGAAAAAAGAGTTGCCTAAGGCAGTATCCAAAGGTCTAACATACATGTAAACCCGAGTCCCACAAGGAGAAAGAGAAAATGGGTTAAAAAATCTGAGAAAAATCTCCCAAGTCTGGGAAAAGCATTTATAGATTCAATAATCTACAGGTTAAACACAAAGAAAAGCACACCTATGCACAAGTCACAAGCCAAACTGCTGAAAAGTAAGAATAAAGTGAAATAGTGAAAGCAGCCAGAAAAAAAAAAAAAAACAAAAAAAACCTATTACTGTCACAGGAACACTGAGCTGCATACTCGTGCATTTCTCACATGGAAATAAGAAAATTTTATTTCACAGTAAAATATCTATAAATGCAGAAACTGGGGGAGGGGATCTCATTATATTATCACATTTAAGTTCCTTAAATTCACTGCACTATACAAAATCATGCAATAAAAACCACAGGGCTTATGGGAAAAAATGGGGTAAGAGCATGGCATTCCAAAACTCTAGCAGTAACACATTTAAAAAAGACAGAGAAGAACCCAATTAAAAAATTTTTTTTCAAAAAAAAATTTTTACACAAGCTAAATTGATTAAAATACATAAACACAACAATAAATATAGCCTCCTGCACTGAAGAAGACTTGAAGTTCACTTGGGGAAGTGGGTGGCACAGGACTGTAGCTTGTGGTTTATTGTGAAGCGGTGGAAGAAAAGTTGTTTGCCGGGCAAATCTGTAACAGCAGATGTGGATGGGTGTGGCTTGTAACAGGCAGTGAACCAACATAGTTGGTAGATGTCTGAGGTGTGGCATGACATATAAAAGCAAGTTCGAATTACACAGCAATGAGGGAGTGGCAAGATTTTTAAAGTACATGAACAAGAAATTTATTTTTTATTATTTTTTAATAATATTTATTTTTGAGAGACAGAACATGAGGGGGGAGGGGCAGAGAGAGAGAGAGGGAGACACAGAATCTGAAGCAGACTCCACGCTCTGAGCTGTCAGCACAGAGCCCCATGTGGGGCTCGAACTCACAAACTGTGAGATCATGACCTGAGCCAAAGTCAGATGTATAACCGACTGAGCCACCCAGGAGCTCCAATGAATAAGAAATTTATTATTGTGATACTCTGTGTTTAGCAAAGGAAATGGCTATAAAATTTTTTCAGATCAATATATCAATTTCAAATTATACAGTTATTAGCATTTTAAAAATAATGGTTGCACCAAATATCAAAGAACAGAGACTAAGAAGATTAGTTTATATTCCTACTATAGGTTTAAGGTTTAAGTCAATTAGCTTGTTAATTTCCCATCTGTTCTCTCCATTCATCCTTTTCTACGTTCTTTGTATTTTTCTATATTTACCCTTTGTTATTAGCTTTCTGCTGTATGTTTTGATAGTATATCAATGAACACCATGTGTTAAGAAATGCATCTTTAACCCACATATTCTTGACTGAATTAGTATATTTATTACATGATGACAATGTAACACAAAACTTTTAAAGCCCGTTTACCTCTTCTCACATTTTTGCCACTCACTCCACAAGAACGGCACCATTCTTGCTTTGTTTAGTTAATGCTACTTAACTCATTAGACACACAACAGACTTCTCATCAGAGACCATGGAAGCCAGAGGCAGTGGGATGACGTTTGGCAATGCTGAAAAAGCAAACTCTGTAAAGCAAGAATTCTATATAGAGCAAAACTATGTTTCAAAAACAGAGAAACTGAGATATTCCAAAATAAACAAAAACTGGAAGCTTGTCACTAACAAACCTGCATAAGAAATGATAAGGCATAAAAGAAAGGAAACTAGAGACTAACTCAAATCCATACAAAGCAAGGACATCAATACAGATAACTACATAGGTAAATACAAAAGAAGGTATGAATGGTTGTTTCTAACTCTCTTCTCCTACATAAAAAACATAAAAGCAATAATTATAACTCTTTAGGTTTAAATTGCATACAGATAGAATTTTAAGACAATAACAGTGAAAAGAAGAAATTAAATATATTAGGAAGCAAAATTTAACATACTATTGGAATTAAGTTGGTATTAATCCAAATTATATATTTTTTTATTTAAAAAAAAAATTTTTTTTTAATGTTTTATTTATTTTTGAGACAGAGGGAGAGACAGAGCATGAGCAGGGGAGGGGCAGAGAGAGAGGGAGACACAGAATCGGAAGCAGGCTCCAGGCTCTGAGCTGTCAGCACAGAGCCCGATGCGGGGCCTGAACTCACAAGCTGTGAGATCATGACCTGAGCCGAAGTCGGATGCTCAACCGACTAAGCCACCCAGACGCCCCCCAAATTATATTTTTACGTTAAGGTATTATCTGAGTAATCCTCCAGAGCAACCACTAAGAAAATAACTCAGAAACTACAGAAAAGAAACCACAATGAAATTGAGAGGTATACTAGAAGACATTTAATTCACACAAAAGCAATAATGGAAGAGCACAGAAACAAAAAGATACAACACATGTAATAAATATCAAAATGGCAGACTTAAGTCCTACGTTATCAGCAATGATAAGAAACACAAATGGATAAAGTCATCCAATTAAGAGGTAGAGACTCATAGAACAGTATTTTTCATTAAAAAAAAACCAAACAAACAATGGCATATTGTCTAGGGGAACACTAGATTTGAACACACAAGATGAAAATAAAAGGAAGGAAAAAAGACATTCTAAATAGTAATCAAACAAGAAATTAAGTAATCTATTACTAATACCAGACAAAATAGACCTTAAGACAAAAGCTGCTACTAGAAACAAAAGGATACATTTTATCATCAAAAGGGTCAATACATCAAGAAAACATAACAATTATACACAAATACAAACCTACCAACAGAGCCCTATTTAAAGTGAAGACTCCAAGAATTAAAAGAAATACACAAGTCAAAATGATGGCTGAAAATTTCAATAACTCACTTTGAATGACGGATGGAACAATCAGAGGATCAACAAGGAAATGCAAACTTGAACACAACTGTAAACCAACCAGAACCAACAGACATCTATAGAACTCTCCACCAACCATGGTGAGACATGCTTCTCAAGAGCACACAGAAGAATCTCCAGGCCCTAAAACAAGCCCCTGTAAATTTAAAATAACTGAAATCATACACAGCATATTCTCCAACCACAAAGAAATTAAATTAGAAATCACAAACATGGGGTACTAGGTAGCTCAGTTGGTTATAAGTGTCTGACTCTTGATTTCGGCTCAGGTTACGATCTCACCTTTCATGAGATCGAGCCCCGCGTCGGCTCTGCACCGACAGCACCGAGCCTGCTTGGGATTCTCTCTCCCTCTGTTCCTCCCCAGTGCACACACACGCGCACGCTCGCTCTCTCTCTCAATAAATAAATGAACACTAAAAAAATTTAAAGAACTCATAAATACAATAAAAATTGGAATGTACACAAATATGTGGAAGCTAAACACACTTCTAAAAATTCACAAAGAAACCACAATGGAAATTAGAAAATACTTAGAAATGAAGGAAAATGAAAACATAATACACCAAAACTTATGGGATGCATCTAACGTAGTACTTGGAAGGAAATTTATAGCTGCAGTTTCCTATATTTTAAAAAAAGAAATATCTCAGGGCACCTGGCTGGCTCAGTTGATAGAGTGCACGACTCTTATCTTGGGGCTGTAAGTTCAAGCTCCTTGTTGGGTGTAGAGTTTACTTAAAAATAAAATCTTGAAAAAAAAAAAAAAAAGAAATAGATCTAATGAATAATCCAACTTTCTACACTGAGAAACTAGAAAATTAAAACAAAACAAGCCCCCCCCCCCAAAACTAACAAACCCAAGCAAGCAATGGGATTAAAAGATTAGAGCAGAAATAAATGCAAAAATGACCAGAAAACAACAGAATCACTGAATCCAAAAGGTGGTTCTACTACGAAAGAAAAAGACTCAACAAAAGCAGCAACAAAAGAGCGGTAATTACTACCAAAGTAACAAAAGATTTTAAGGAAATAAAAAGAATTATAAGAAAATACTGTGAAAAACTATATAGCAACATACTACAGAAACTATTTAAAATGGACAAATCCCTAAAAAGTCATCAACTACCAAAACTGAATAGCAATCTTAAAACTTGCCACAAAGAAAAGCCCATGCTCAGATGGCCTCACTGGTGAATTCTACCAAACATAAAGAAAACTGACCACCAATCCTCAGACTCCTCCCTGCAAATTTGTAACAGTTTCTAGCTAATTCTACAGGGCCAATGTTACCCTGTTGTCAAAATCAAGCAGATACCACAAGAAAACAAGAGAAAATATCCTTTACAAATATAGATGCTCAAATCTTCGACTAGGAAACCAAATTTGGCAACACACAGAAAAGGACTGTACATCATGAACAAGAGAAATTTATCCTAGAAATGCAGGTTGGCTTCGAAACATAATCAACATAATACACCATACTTGCAGAATAGAGAATAAAAACAACTTGATCCCTGACACAGAAAAAGAATTAGACAAAATCCAACATCCCTTCTTTACAAAAACACTCAACAAGTCAGGAATAAAAGGGAACCTCCTAACCCGGTAAAAAGTATCTATTACAAAAAATCCACAGCTAACATCATACTTAACGGTAAAAGGCTAAATGCTTTCCCCTTAGAATCAGGAACAAGAAAAGGATAACCCCTTTTACTCTTTCTATTCAACACAGAACTGGAGGTTCTAGCTTGGGCAATAAGGCAAGAAAAAGAAAAGACATCCGTATTGTAAAGTCAGGAAGAAACATACCCTAGTCACATACAACACAATTTTATACATAAAAAGTCCTCAGAATCCTTACCAAAAACCTATTAAACAAGTTCAGTAATACTGCAGGATACAGGTTCGATATGCAAAAATCAGTTTTATTTCTACTCTCTAGCAACAATTTGAAAATAAATTTAAGAAAACAATTTCATTTACAACAGAATCAAAGAATATCTAGAAATAAAATTAACAAAAAAGTGCAAGACTTGAACGCTAAAAACTACAAAACGTTGTTGAAAGAAATTAAAGAACATCTAAATAAATGGAAAGACACCCACATTCACGGATTGAAAGAATACTGGTAAGATGGCAACGCTGTCCTAATTAATCTAGAGATTCAAGGCAACCCTTATCAAAATTCTAACTTGCTTTTCAGCAGAAATGGAGAAACTGATCCTGAAATTCATATGGAAATGCAACAGGGCCCAGGAGAACTGATCTATCTGGAAAAACAAAACAAAACAAAAAAACTTGGTGGACTCACACTTCAGTGTTAGAACTCGCTATAAAGTCACAGTACTTAGGACAGTGTATTATTACTGGCTTAAGAACAGACATATGTATTAATGCAACAGGACTGAGAGTTTAGAAATTAACTCTTATGTTTATGGCCAAGTGATTAGGGTAAGAGAGACAAGACAATTTCATGGAAAAAACAAGTCTTTGATTTAATGGAAATTGAATGGAAAAGACAATAGTCTTTCTACAACTGATGCAGGGACTAGATGTATCTAGGCAAAAGAATGAAAACAAAGCCATACCTCGACACCATATATAAAATGTAACTCAGAATGAATTAGAGAACATAAAAACTCTTAGACAAAAACACCAGAGTAAATCTTCATAACCTCGGATTAGGCAATAGTTTCTTAGATATTATACCAAAAACACAAGTAACAACCACAAAAAGATAAACTGGACTTCATAAAAATACAAAACTTTTGTGCTTTGAAGAATATTGTTAAGGAATTTAAAACAGGATAAGATATATGCAAATCAGCTGTCAGGGACTTGTATTCAGAACACACAAACAACTCTCACAACTTAGCAATAAAAAGAAAACCCAACTAAAATATGGCCAGAGGACCTGAACAGACATTTCTCCAATGAAAATATACAAATAGCCAATAAGTACATGAAGTGATGCTCCATATCACTAGTCATTAAGGAAATGCAAATCGAAATCATTATGAGATCTCACTTCACACACCCCACGAGGACGAGAATCAAGAATAGACTAGAATCATGAATGAGCGTTTAGAACTTTCACAGTTGGTGACGAGGTAAAACAGTGCAGTCACTTTGGAAAACTGTCTGGAAGTTCCTTGAAATGGGAATCATTGAGTTTCTTTCTGACCCAGCAATTCAACTCCTGGTTATCTACCCAGGAGAAACAAAAACATATCCACACAGAAACATGACACAAATGTTTATAACAGCATCATTCCAAATAGCCAGAAATGTGTTTCCACCTACTGATGAATAAACACAATGTGATATATCCTTATAATGGAATATCTGGCAAGAAAAAGGAATGGAATACTGACAAATGCCGCAACAGAAATCAACTCTGAAAACATCATGTTAAGATAAATAAGCCAGAAACAAAGGTCACGTGTTGTATGATTCCATTTATATGAAACGCCCAGGGTGTAGGTAAATCCATGGAAACAAAATAGGCACGTGGTTGCCCATGATCAGGAGAAGGGACTGCTGATGAGTACAGGATTTCTTTTCGCGCCATGAAAATGTTCTAAAATTAAACAGTGGTGAGGATTGCACAATTCCGTGAATATGCTAAAAACTACCTAACTTCATGCTTTTAAGGGTAAATTTTTATAACTATGAATAATGTCTCAGTAAGATTCTCATTAAAACATCAACAAGAGGACTTTTGTTTGCAGCGCGAATATGTAAAGAGCTTGGAACTTGTCACTCCCTTCCGCACAACAAGAAAAAAAAGGTGAACAAATAAAAAGGCTACAACGCTGTGTGATTACAGAGAATCAGAGCTTACCATGAGCAGGAGTCTCTGAAGATAGTAACTGGTACGAATATCACCTGGGTGGCTCAGGTGGTTAAGTCTGTCTGACTCCTGATTTCAGCTCAGGTCATGATCTCATGGTTTCTGAGATCGAGCCCCACGTCCAGCTCTTCACTGACAGCGCAGAGCCTGCTCAGGATTCTCTCTCTCCCCTCCTCAACACACACACACACTGTCTCTCTCTCTCTCTCTCTCTCTCTCAAAACAAACAAATTTTTAAAAACTAAAAGGTAACAATGAATTCCTGAAGGCAGAGTATAAACTAGCTTGAAGCTTTAAAACTGCTGATGGCCCAGTCTTCCAGAAGCCTCCACACTTGGATGAGTTTTACCTTGTCACCAGGTTATCACCCAGGAGCAAGAAGAGCTCTTCAGTTCTGTCCACGGGAAGGGGAAAAGTAACCATTCAGAGATAACACCCCGAGCAGTGTGTCCCTTTTAACAAAGACCTGCCTTCAAGAGAAACTACTTTATCAGAACCTTATTTGAATTAGAAAAAGAGCATTTAGACAACGCCAGTTCTTGTTAGCCTTCCTGACTGAAGAGAAGGGGTTAAAAAAAAAAGAGAAAGACTAAAATTCTTCTGAAATTCAGAGGAAAGGGACACTAGTCCACTATAACAACTGAGATTTAGTCATTAAATCACAGACCATTGCCTTTCCCTGGTACCTTATCACCACGTCAGCAAGGCTCTAGTGTAACACTATAATAGTCAATTACAACTGACAGAGGTGCAAGACACAGACTCTATTTAAGGAGTTTCTAGGGAAACCCCAAATAAGAGTGACAACAAAAACAAGGAAACCAGAGAAAAATGAAGCCCCTGACACAGTCAAACAATACATACACCAAGGAAACATTACACACAACTTGACTCCTAGCCACGGTATAAAACATCACATAAAGATCTATTTACCTAAATTTCTATTACCCAATCAATTATGTAACATTCTCAACAACAACAAAAAAATCACACTGCATGTTAAATAGCAAGAAAAATACAATCTGGAGAAATAAAGCAAGTATCGCAATCAGACTCAGGCAAGGCAGAGATTTGGGAATTTTCAAACTAAGAATTTAAGATAACTGTGATTAATAGGCTGTAGGCAATAAGAAATTTTTTTTTTTTTAATGCTAGAAGTTAAAAACATTATTACAAACAGTGCTCTTGATGCGTTCATCATTCGACCAAACACAACTGAGAAAGCCACCAGTGAGCTTAAGGATATGTTATTAAGAACTTCCCAAACTGAAATGCCAAGAGAAAAAAAAAGGAATAAAAAGATCAGAACAGAACATACAAGAGCTGCAGGACCAATATAAAAGGTGTCACATACACATAATGGGGATACCAAAAGAAGAGGAAAGAAACTTGAGTATTTTAAGTAATAATGGCTGGGAATTTTTCCAAAATTCATGACCGGCATGAAACCAAAATTCCAGAAAGGTTACAGAACACTAAACAAGATAAATACCAAAACATCAACACCCAGGCTTACATTCAAATTTCAGAAAGTCAAAAAAGAAAATCTTGAAATAAACTAAGGGCACAACAAAACAAAACCTCACCTGTAAGGAAAAAGGATTAAGAATTACATGAAGACTTATTCTCAGAAACCACGCAAGCAAGAAGAGACTGCAGTGACATACCTGAACGCTGAAAGAAAAAAACTATTCCCCTAAAATTCGGTGTCCAGCAAAATTATCCTTAAAAGGTTAACGACAAATACTTTATTAGACAGTCAAAAACTCCCAAGAACTGCCAACAGACTTGCCTTGCAAAAAATATTAAAAGTTCTTCGGAGAGAAGGAAAAAGTATTGGGGAGGAACTCAGATCCACATAAAGAATCAGGCAAGAAATAAATGAAGATATGATAAAACCTTGCATTCTTCTCATTCTGAATTGATCTTAACTGTTGGAAATAAAAACAGCGACAATAAATTGGGTAATTACAGTTTATGGACAAGTGAAATGAGTGAGAGCAGTATTATATGAGATGGGAGGGAGGAAGTGGTTATAATGTAATAAAGAACCTGTACTACCTGTAAAATGGTAAAGTGTTTTTCGAAAATGGACTTACACTCATGAAAACGACTACTGCAAACTCTGAGGCAACTAGGAGAGAAAATGCAATCATAAAAAAAATGCTCAATTAAAACCAGAGGAGGAAGAAAGCAGATTTTTCTTTTGAATAAAGGCAACGAGGAACAAACGCAATGAACAGAAGACAAGTACAAATAGCACTGACACTAATCCAGCTACAACAGTCAGTTTCAATGTGAGAGGTCGAAATATATCAATTAAGAAAACTGCCAGTTTGGATAAGAAAACAAGGCCAAAGTATATAGCATCTACAAGAAACCCACATTAAATAGAGATACACACATAGATGGAAAGTAAAGGGACAGAGAAAGGCATACCGTGCTAATACCAATCAAAAGAAAGCGGGACTAGCTATGTTAATTTCAAAGCAGATTTAACAAGGAAAACTATCAGAACTAAAGAGCATTTCATAACAATAAAGAACCAATTCTTGAAGATATAATAATCCTTAATGTTTACGCACCAGTAACAAAACGTCACAAGATGTATGGCAAAAACTGACGGAACTGCAAGGAAAAATAGTTAAATCCACTATTACAACCAGAGACGTCAACAAACATGCATTAGTAACCGGCAGACACAGAAAAGAAGCACGCATGTAGTCAAACTCAAAGACATCATCAATCAACTGGTTTTCGTTGACATTTATACAACACTTCACCCATTAACAGCAGAATACCCACTCTTCTCACGCTCACAAGAACATTCACCAAGACAGACCACCTTCTGCTCCAGCAATCGTGCTCCTAGGTATTTTTACCCAAATAAGGTGAAAACTTATGTCCAAACAAAAACCTGCACATGCAGCTTTGTTCGTAACTGTCAAAAACTGGAAGTAACCAAGATGCCCCTCATTAGGTAAACAGGTAAACAAACGGTGATACATCCGTACAATGGAGTATCATTCAGTGATACAAAGAAATAACCTATCAAGCCATGAAAAGACATGGAAGAATCTTAAATGCGTGCTAAGTGAAAGAAGTCAGTATGAAACGGCTACATACTGTATGATTCCAATTATAACCCTCGAGAAAAGGTAAAATTATGGAGACAGTGAAAAGATCAGCAGTTGCCGGGAAGTTTGGAGACGGGGGGCAGAGAGGGGAGGGACAAACAGGTGGAACCAGAGGGGATTTTTAGGGCAGTGAAACTATTCTGTAAGACACCGTAAAGGTGGATACAAGACATTATGCGTTTGCCAAACCGCACAGAACTGTACAACAAAGAGTAAACCCCAATGTAATCTATGGACTGTAGTTAGTAATAAGCTATCAATCCTGGTTTGTCAACTAGAACAAAAGTACCACATTCATGCAAGATGTTAATGGGAGAAACCAGGGGAGTGAGGGGTATAAACAGGAATTCTTTGTAGTATCTGCTTAATTTTTCTGTGCGAATTTTCTAAATTTCTAAAAATTTCCTAAAACTGGCCAAAAACCCAAAGGTACATTTAGGGAGAAAAACACCATAACCCAATACAAAGGGCAAACAACTTAGGAGTGATATTCCAACATACATAATATAGAATTACGCTAAACACAGAATGTGCTTAAAAATATTGTGAAAGAAGAAACCTATTCGCAGATACTCTCTGCAGCTGTACTCCTAACAGACATATGGACAACACAAAGTCCTTCCTACTGTGAACAGATGAATACATTGTGGGGCACCCTCACAGTGCAACACTACTCAGTAAGAAAAAGCAACAAAGAATTGGTACAGACATCAGTGTGGATTAATCTTGAAGGCACTATGCTACATGAAATCAGTCAGTCCCAAAGATTACATATGACACAATTCCATCCATATTTTTCAAAAAGAAAACCATGGAGGGAGGAGAATGGTTCAGTGGCTCTTAGGAGCTACCAGTGTAGAGAAGATTAATGATCATTCCCTTTTAGGGAAGAAGTTCAGGGAGTGATGGAATTGTTTTATATCTTGGCTGTGGTAGCGGCTGCAGGACTCCATGAATTTGTCACAACTCAGAGAACTGTACAAACAAAAAAGTTTTACTGTATATTAATTAAAAATAAATTTTAAAAAAGGCAGTACTGTAATAAAAAAATGGGTAATTTGAAAGCCAGCGTTCTCCTCCATGGGTAACAATAAAGGACAGGTAATAAATCATTTTACATGCATACATTCCAAATAGGCGGCACACAAGTCCCCATCTCACGCAGGTCCCCCCAGGACCCTACACGCTGCAACGTGATGGCTGGAGGAAGAGACGGCCCTGCACCTGACAAGCCAGCAAACTGCGGCCAGGCCCTGCCGGACTCCCCAACACCTTACAAAGAAACAAATCCATGTGATTACTGCAAATGCTGCCATAAAAAAATGTAATAAAATGTAAAGATATCAGACAATAATGGAGGAGGAAAGCCTGTTGTGAACCAGTGTGCACATCTGCTGGAACTGTAAAGGGATAGTGTTTTCCAAAAGGGCAACTATGGCCCTTCTGAGTGAAACAATTCAACTTTTGGCAGTTCTCAAAAAGACTGGTGAACTAGATGTTTCTGCCATGTGGGCTGGAGTCAGCTTTCAATTTAATCTTAATTAAGATTTAATATTCATTTAATTACAATAATTCATTCAACCACCGCCTTGTTCGAAACTCACCAGCAATCTTATCACTGTGATTCTTGACAAAAATCACTGTGATTTCTTAACAAAAGTGTTCATGGATCTCAGAAATAAAGAAAATTTCAAATTACACTGAATGTTAGCTCTTCATTAAGCATTCATCTAGTGGGTATAATGGTAACCAAGCAAATTCCTTGTTTGATGCTGAATTTTAAAATTTCAAATTCTGAATAGTTTTTTCATGTTACTCTAGGTACAAAGGGATCTTTTGGCCTCACAAGACTTGAAAATTACTTAATATCTTTTGAACTAGAATGTCTTATTTCTGTCTGAAGGCATAACGAATATAGTAAAATAAGACTCTTAAGGGCACCTGGGTGGCTGAGTTGGTTAAGCATCCAACACTTGATTTCGGCTCAGGTCATGATCTTACAGTTCGTGGGATCAAGCCCCACGTTGGGCTCCACGTTGACAGCATGGATCCTACTTGGGATTCTCTCTCTGCCCCTCCTCCACTTATGCTCATGCTTTCTCTCTCTCAAAACAAACTTAAAAAAAAGAAAAAACTCTTACTTTAAGAACACCAAAGGAGAGTAATTACTGCTTCAAGATATACTGGTATATGTGTATCTCCTTCTATACAGAAACTCAGGACACTTATCTGCATCTCACAAGTACCAATCTAAAACATGTGTAAAAGATATGAATATAACATCCATCTCTTCTTTATGTGAAAGAAAACATCTAACTACTTTCAACTGTTAAAAGTAAACTGCAGACATATACCCAACTGGTGACTCATATAGTGCTGTAAAATTAAACCACAAGATTTCATCAAAAGTTGCACATGCTCCCGTGAAAATATTTCAATCAGGTTTTTAAGAAATGCATGCTTCAGGGTTAAAAAAAACAAAACCAAAACCAAAACCAGAGAAACAAAAACAATTACTAACCAAATCAGTTAAAAACTTATAAGAAAGCAAACAAAGAAAAAGAAAGCAATTGTCTAGGGAGCTCCGGTCCTGAAAGATTATGAACACATCAGAAATTATGAGGAAAAACATATGGAAGTTCACTTTCATAAGCCACTAAAATAGTCATGCTTTTCACCGTATTTTATATGAGGTCTTGAACATCTTAAAGAGCTTGCTGGCCAAGGAGAAGACGGCAAAGGACTTGGCCCGGGGCACGTCTCCCACACACAAACCAGCCAATACCCGGTCTGCAGCCCATCTCGTTATCTCATTTTCACGTCAATCCGTCCCCTGACCTAAATCCCCCCAGGGTCAGGCACCAGAAAACTGGAGACCACCAAAACGGCCCAAAGCCCACCAAAATCATTCAAACGAGCCCCTCCTAAACTGTTGCATCGTTTCCCTTGGAAACCCCAAAGAAGGCTCTGGCCTAGGCCTTCCCCTTGCTCCTGTCTTCTGCCCCCTGACCACAACGCGGTACTTCCCCTGGGGCCCCTTGTGGCACGTGGGACCTCCCCTCTCTAGGACCTGTGAGTGTAATAAACTTCCTCGCCAGCCTTGCTCTGGTCTCCTCCTGCAGCTGTGACACCTTCACCATCGTATCCAACATGTGCGTTCTTAGAAGAGCTACTGCTACTATACGAAGGTAATTCAAGATCATGCGTATCTAAAATATTACAAATTAAGTACTAATCGCCAGATGACTATCTGAGAGAAGAGGACTGAGGTAAGAAATTTAACTGAAGAAAATGGAAATAATTATCCTTAATATTACTATTCAAACCTAGCGCACCCTGTGACGCAAAATGTTGTTCCAATTCTGATTCTCCACTGACAGCAAAGCAGCTACCGATCTCTCTCTACACTGCACTGCCCTTCCCCCATTCCTCCTAAAGCAGAAGGGTCATGAAAAACAAACTTAACAGGCTCTACTACTTGCCTCTGGGAAGTCCACCATAATATACATCAAACTTCGAGATGCAGATTTCTCCCATTACCTCTAAAAGAGCTATATAAACAATACCTTAAATTAAAGAGTGGCCTTCAAGTATTCACTGATCCTGCCTTTTAAGTAATAATTAAGACAATCAAACTCAATGACCCACAAAAGCAGATACTAGTATCAGAGTTCCTCTAAGAATCTCATCTGTAGTTAATTACAACAACGAAACATAATTTGGTTTCCTGACTTTTGAAAGTAGCCTGTCATAGTGTTAAACAGAGAGTAAGGAAAATAATTTATCACACTTTAGGTACAAAAGAGATCTTTTCCTCTCATACACACTAAATTATGACTCTAATAAAGTGAAATCTTTGGCTAACAAAATCAATTCTTTCTATTGTACTCCATACATAAAATTCTTGTTTTTCAGCATGTCCCTACAAAATCGATAAACAATAAATAGCAGCAATTCCAAATCAAGCCAATAAGTTAATAAGAAATTGCTTCACATCTGGGGCACTTGGTTGGCTCAGTCAGTAGAGCATGCAACACCTGACCTCAGCGGTTGTGAGTTGGAGCCCCACGTTGGCTGTAGAGATTACTTAAAATCTTTAAAGAAAAAGAAATGGCTTCACATTTCAATCTTATGAACTTTACAGGTACTATCCATTGTACCAAGCGAGGTATACCTACAAAACTACACAGACTGTGGTGTATTTTACGGTTTTTCAGCAATAACATTTCTCTTCATATTTCTCTAGAACTTAAAATTTACATTGGATCTTTAAGACTTTTTAATAGGAAGTCCCCAATTTTGAATAAACATAAGTAGAATAGTGTTTTTACCTGCATCATGTAAGAATTAGAAGAAAAAAATTACATCAGAAATGAAGACAAACTAAACAGAACATAAGAGTGAACAGTCTCCATAGATAAAGATGGAACAAGAGAACCTGGGTGGCTCAGTCGGTTAACCGTCCAACTTCGGCTCAGGTCACCATCTCGCAATTTGTGGGTTCAAGCCCTGCATTGAGTTCCGTGCTGACAGCTTGGAACCTGGAGCCTGGAGCCTGCTTCAGATGCTGTGTCTCCCCCTCTCTCTGCCCTTCCCCAGCTTGTGCTCACTCTCTCTCAACAATAAACAAAACATCTTTGAAAAAGAAAAAAAAGAAAAAGATGGAACAGAGAAATTTTCTAAATAAACAAAGAAGGAAAGTAAAAGGTTTTGTGAGCAAATGATATAGAAGTCAGGCAAAGAAGATCCAACACACCCTCTTGACTGGTGTCCTTAAAAAAGAAACTTAGGTAATGGAACAGGACAAGTACTGAATGAAAATCATCATACACTAAACCTTTCCTAAATGAAAGAGGGCTTGAAATTATTATTTAAGGCCACACAGGAAGGTTAACACCAAGATATATTCAGTACTGGCTCTTCAAAGAAAAATCTTTTGGCCATCCGAGTGAAAGACCAATTTTCTCATAAGGAAAAAAAGATGGCCTAAGACTGTGACAATGATGCTGCACATCCAAGACTATGGAGCTCAAGAAAATATAAGCCAGCGATTTTATATCCAGTCAAATCTTCAAATAAAATGAGTGTAATGGTCACAGTTTTGAACCAAAAAGGACTTAAAAATAATATTGTTCCCATGAGCTCTTCCTGAGTTCTCTAGTAAAGAATGATCTTCAGACAACCGGGGGGGGGGGGAACACCAAAAACCAAAAAACCCTAAGAGAACCTTTGGCATAAGGTCTGGTACTGAATTACTAAACACTGAATTTTTAACTAACACTAAAAGATGAGGTAACACAGCTGTGGATGCAAACATATTATGTGCTTTTACAACATGTAGATATAATGAAACTAACAAAATGGAGGAGTCTGCCAAAAAAAAAAAAAAAAAAAGAATGAACTATTGATATACATTGGACTACCTACATGAATCTCAAATGCATCATGCTAACCGAAAAACAAAGTCATACTCAAAGGGTAACATTTATAAGACATTCTGGTTTCAAATAAAAAAAAATTATAGGCATAGAAAACAGATCAGTGGTTGCCAAAAATTAGGGGTGGGAGGAAGATTTGATTATAAAGGGGCAGTAAGATGGAATTTAGGGAGGTGAGGAAGAGTTCTGTATCTTGATTATAATGGTTGTTACATGATTTTACGAATTTGTCAAAACTCACAGAACCATATGTACACCCTTTCCAAAAAGTGGATTTTACTGCATGCAAATCAGTAATAAATTTTTAAATGCCAGAAAACAACAACAAAAGATAGTAGGGAAGAGAGAGGTAAAGTGAAGAAGAGGTTACTGGCTGATTTCATTATTGCTCACAAAAGAGAATCTCTTAAAAGGAAGGGACTAGAGGTATTAGTATAAAAGTAACTTTCTAAATGTAAAACTACATAATCTTCCCCCCAAAAGAGAGCAATGAAAATAGGTATCATAAAAAACAAAATTCAGAAGTGACAAAAATGTTTCAAGCTTCCTTTCACTCCTATCTCCAGCTAACCACTTCCTCTATCTAGAAGCAACTGCTGTCACCATTTATTTGTGGTATTTGTTCAGAGTGTTCTAAGGCATATTCGGTTATACAGCTGACCCTTGAACAACACGTGTTTGAACTGCATGGATCCACTTATACATGGATTTTTTATATTACAATACTGTAAATGTATTTTCTCTTCCTTATGATTTTCTTAATAACATTTCCTTTTCTCTAGCTTCCTTTAGTGCATGAATACAACATATAATAGAGATACAAAATATATGTCAATCAACTGTTTATGTTACTGGTAACATATCTGGTCAACAGTAGGCTATTAGTAGTTAAGTTTCTGGGGAGTCAAAAGTTATACACAGAAAAGCAGGGGTAGCAATTCTTCTATCAGACAAAACAGACTTTAAAACAAAGACTGGGGGCACCTGGGTGGCTCAGTCAGTTAAGCAACTGACTTCGGCTCAGGTCATGATCTCCCAGTTCGTGGGTTCGAGCCCCATGTCATGTTCTGTGCTGACAGCTCAGAGGCTGAAGCCTCTTCAGATTCTGTGCCTCCCTCTCTGTCTGCCCCTCCCCCACTCATGCTCGGTCTCTGTCTCTCAAAAATCAATAAACATTAAAAAAAATAATAAAAAAATAAAACGAAGACTGTGATAAGAGACAAAGAAGGATACTACTTATTAAAAATGGTATCAATCCAATAAGAGGATGTAACAATTGTAAATATCTATGCACCCAACATTGAAGCACTTAAATACATAAAGCAAATGTTAACAGAATAAAAAGGGTGAAATGGACAATACAATAGTCCACTTTAACACCCCACTTACACTAAAAGATCATCCAGACAGAAAATCAGTAAGAAAACAGTGTCTTTGAGTAACACATTGACTAGGATGGACTTAGATATATACAGAACCTTCCATCCAAACACAACAGAATACACATCGAACATTCTCCAGGATAAAGCCCATGGTAGGCCACAAAACAGTCTCTATAAATTTAAGAATACTGAAATCATATTATGCATCTTTTCCAACCATGGCAGTATGAAACCAGAAATCAATCACAAGAAAAACACTGGAAAATACACAAACACATGGGGGCTAAATAACATGCTACTAAACAACAAATGGGTCAACAAAGAAACCAGAGAAGCAATAAAAAACTACATGGAGACACGTGAAACAAAAATGGGAACCCAACAGACCAAAATCTCTGGGACACAGCAAAAGCAATTCAAAGAGGGAAATTTATAGTGATACTGGCCGACCTTAAGAAACAAACAAACAAAAAATCTCAATCTAACCTTACACCCAAAGGAACTAGAAAAAGAACAAAGCCCGAAGTTAGTATAAGAAAGGAAGTAATAAAGATCAGAAGAGCAGAAATAAAATACACACACACACACACATGCACGCACACTAGAAAAGATCAAAGAAACCAAGAGCTGGTTCTCTGAAAAGAAAAACAAAATTGATAAACCTCCAGGCGGTCTCATCAAGAAAGAGGAAGGAATCAAATAAAATCAGAAATGAAAGAGAAGTAACAACCAACACTACAGAAATATAAAGGATAGTAAGAGAGTACTGCAAAAAACAATATGCCAACAAACTGGACAACCTATAAAAAAATCAATCAATTCCTAGAAACATACCATCTTCCAAAACTGAATCAGGAAGAAACAGAAAATCCGAACAGAGTAGTTACTGGTAACAAAATTAAATCAGTAATCAAAAAACCCTCGGCAAACCAAAGTCCAAGACCAGATGGATCCATAGGTGAATTCTACAAAACATTTAAAGAATTGGTGCCTATTTTCCTCAAACTATTCCAAAACCTAGAAGAGGAAGGAAAGTTTCCAAATACATTCTACACGGCCAGCATTACTCTGATACCAAAGACCAGACAAAGATACTACCAAAAAAAGAAAACTACAGGCCAATATCCCCGATGAACACAGATGCAAATTTCCTCAACAAAGTATCAGCAAGCCACATTTAGCAATACATTCAAGGGATCGTTCACCATGATCAAGTGGGATTCATTCCAGGGATGCAACAAAGATGGCTCAATATACACAAGCCAACGTGACACACAACATTAACAAGAGAAAGGACGCAAATCACATGATCCTCCCAATAAAAGCAGAAAAAGTACCTGACATAATTCAACGTGTTTATGGTAAGAACTGTCAACAAAGTGAGTTTAGAGAGACGATATACCAACATAATAAAGACCATATACGAAAAACCCAGAGCCAACATTATTTTCAATGGTGAAAAACTGAGTACTTTTCCGTAAGATCAAGAACAAGACAAAGATGTCCAGTGTAGCCACGCTTATTCAACACAGTCCTGGAAGCCCTGGTCAAAGCAATCACACACAAAAAAATAAAAAATAAAAGGCATCCAAATTAGCAAGAAAGAAGTTATACTGTCACTATTCGCAGATGACATGACACCAATACATAGAAAAACCCTAAAAACTCTTAAGAATTGAGTAAAGTTGAAGGATACAAAATTAACACACAGCAATCGGTTGTCTCTAGACACTAATAAAAAAGTAACAGAGAAATAAGAAAATTCAAATTACAAGTGTATCAAAAAATAAAATATCTAGGAATAAACTTAACCAAAGAAGTGAAAGACCTATACTCTTGAAAACTCTAAAACACTGATGAAAGAAAGATGATACAAACAAATGGAAAGACAGCTCATGCTCATGGATTCAAAGAACTAATATTGTTAAAATGTCCATACTACCCAAAGCAATCTGTAGATTCAATGTAATCTCTATCAAAATGCCAACAGCAATTTCACACAAGTAAAGAGTACTAAAATTTGTCTGGAACTACAAAAGACCCTAAATAGTCAAAGCAATGTTGAGAAAGAAGGACAAAGCTAGAGGTATCGTAATCCCAGATTTCAAGACATACTACAAAAGATAGTAATCAAAACAGTATGGTGGCACAAAAACAGACACAAGATAATGAAACAGAATACAGGGTTCAGAAACAAACTCATGTTTATATTGTCAATCTATAACAAAGGAGGCAAGAATATACAATGGGGAAAAATAGTTTCTCCATTAAATGGTGCTGGGAAAACTGGACACCTACATGCAAAAGAATGAAAGTGGACCACTTTCTAATACCAAACAGTAAAATAAATTCAAAATGGGTTAAGACCTAAATGCAAGACCTGAAACCTTAACACTCCTAGAAGAAAACAGAGGCAAAAATCTCTGACATTGGCCTTAGCAACATTTTCTAGACAGGTCTCCTCAGACAAGGGAAACAAAAGCAAAATTAAACTGTTGGGACTACACTAAACTAAAAGGCTTTTGCATAGTAAAGAAAACCACCAACAGAATCAAAGGGCAGTCTACTGAGTGGGAGAAGATATCTGTAAATAATGTATCTGATAAGAGGTTAATATTCAAAAAATATATATAAGGAACTTATACAACTCAACGGTGGGGGTGGGGGTAACAATCCAATTAAAAACTGGGCAAGGACCTAAACAGCCGTTTTTCCAAAGAAGACCTACAGATGTCCCAACAGACACAAGAAAAGACGCTCAACAACACTCATCATCAGGGAAACGCACACCAAAACCACAATAGGATATCATTTTACACCTGTCCAAATGGCTAAGACCAGAAAGACATAACAGGTGCTGGTGAGGATGCAGATAAAATGCAACCCTCACACACTGTTGGTGGGAATGCAAATTGGTACAGACGCTGTGGAAAACAGTATGGAGGTTCCTCAAAAAATTAAAAACGGAAATACCATGTGATCCAATAATCCCAGTTACGGATGGATATTTACCAAAGAAAACAAAAACACTAATTCAAATAGATGCATGCACCCGTATGTTAACTGCAGCATTATTTACATGGACCAAGATACCGAAGGAACGAAGCAACCTAAATGTCCGCTGGCAGATGAACGGGCAAAGAAAATATGATACACACACACGGAATGGAAACAACAGTGGAATATTACTCAGCCATTTAAAAAAAAAATGAGACCTTGCCGTTTGGCAACATGGGTGAACCTAGCAGGTATTGTGCTAAGTGAAATAAGCCAAAGACAAATACCCTTTCATTTATATGTAGAATCTAAAAAACAAAACAAAACAAACAAAAAAAAAGCAAATGAACACACAAACAAAAAGCAGAAACAGAGCCATAAATACAGAGGAAAAAACTGATGGGTGCCAGAGGGCAGAGGGGCAGAGGGATGGGCAAAATGAGTGAAGAAGACTGGGAGATACAGCCTTCCAGTTACATAAGTCACCGGGCTGAAAGGTAAGAAAGAGGGAATAGAGTCAATGTTGCAATAGCATTGCCGGGTGAAAGACGGTAGCTAGGCTTGTGGGGGCACAGCCAAAGGTACAGAGTCTACACCCGAAACCAACATGACAGGACTCAAGTATACATCCAAGGAAAAAAAAAAAAAAAAAAGATGCCATCTCCAAACGTATCAAACATTCCAGGTGGAAAAATAACTTTTGATCAGGTAAAAAACAAACAAAACCCCCCAAAATTATGTATTTGCAACTGCATGGAGAGTTAGCAGCCCTAGTGCCCTGTACTGTTCAAGGGTCCAATGTATTTTCAAAAGAAATAATGGAAAGGTAAACCAAGAACTAATAAAAACGATTACTTGCAGGCATGGGGAAGATGACCCATTAAAATGAAACTTCTGTGATGTACCTTCTTATACAGTTTTAATTTTGGAACAGTGCAAATGTTTAAATGTTTTACATAATTACAGAAAACAAAAAGAAAGAAACCCCTAAAAACCTAAAACACTTAAATAAATGAAACTAATAATGTCAAGTTAGTTGTAGTAACACAAAGAAAAGAGTTACTTCAAGGGACTTTAGAGCGCAGTATTTTGAATATCTATCCCTAGTAGGATATGTTCTAAAAAACAAACAAACAAACAACTAAAAACACATCATATAGTAATATTCTTTTTAGTAACGATACTGGTATTTTAATTTAGAAATATATAGCTATGGGGGCGCCTGGGTGGCTCAGTCAGTTAAGTGTCCCACTTCAGCTCAGGTCATGATCTCACGGTTCATGAGTTTGAGCCCCATGTCCGGCTCTCCTCTGTTCTGTTCACTCAGATCCTGGAGCCTGCTTCAGATTCTGTGTATCCCTCTCCCTCTGCTCCTCGCCCGCGCGCACTCTCTCTCAAAAATAAACATTAAAAAAAATTTAAAAAGAAATATATAGCTATGTTGTAGTATGAAACAAATGAAAAAAATGTCAGTAACGTAGGGAGCAAAGATTTTCAGATTAAGAAAAAAGAGATACAAGTATAAAATTAGAAAATGCAAGTAAAACTGATCTGAAAACTGCAATTTACTTTGAAATGCACTAAATGAGACAGACTGATGATGGCTAGACAGACCTGTGATAAAGCAAATGCATCAGTCCCAATCCTAAAATCTAGGTGCTGTGTACATGGGTATTCCCTGAACTCTTGCGTGTGTCTGAAAACGTTGGGGAGGAAAACGCTTAGAACGCGTGCTGTCTGAATCACCAAGAGAGAAAGACTGGGATGAAGCTCAACTTTTAACCAGCCCGGGCTTCCATCCGAGAACAAGGACTGCTCTGTAATCACTTCAAACACTTCGACCGCTCCTCCTCAACAACCCATCCGAACCGCCAGGTCAGCCACAAAGAGGCAAAAGGTCTAGGACCAACAGACCACTTTCTCCTTATTTTGAAATTCGTTTAATTTCACCTAAATGATTCTAGCCGTCAGCGAACAGCAAGCACGCTATCTGAGGTCACCATAAACCAACTGGTTACAAACCGGTTTTCTCGTTCTGAAAAAGTGAAGTACGACCTCAAGTAAGATCTTCATTATGGCAAAGCTATGTATCCTTACAGTTATATTGAAAGATTATGGGTATTTTCAAGACATTATTAGAGAGAGGTTTTCTCTCTGAATTTTTCATTAAACTCATCCTAATGTGAAAATGTAAGTAGTGGTACACACAAGAATAATGTATTTCATTATTCAAATACATCCTAAGTCTTTTTTTTAGAGTAATGTTAAAATTTGTTTGAATAGAGACAAAAAGTCCTGGAGAACACCACAAAATGTCAACTGCACTTTAGTATGTATGGGTGGTGGGACTGCAGATCCTTTTTAAAATAGTTATGCTGTTTTCTACTTCACAGGATTTGTCTGGCTTCTTTTACATTAAGAATGTGTTACCTTATACCTCAAAAAAAAAAGAAAAAAAGACTCTTGAAAAAATCCATATGCATTTGCTGGTTATAAAATAACTGATGGGAGTAGGGGATAAGGGCGATTTGAGATTCATTACACCGAAGATAGTAACTCAAGAATAATTTGAGATGGGGCCCCTGGGTGACTTGGTCGGTTAAGCGTCTGACTTCGGCTCAGGTCATGATCTCATGGTTCGTGGGTTCAAGCCCCGCATCAGGCTCTGTGCTAACAACTCAGGACCTGCAGCTTGCTTCGGATTCTGTGTCTCCCTCTCTCTCTGCCCCTCCCCTGCTTGCATTCTGTCTCTCTCTCTAAAATATATAAACCTTTAAAAAATTAAAAAAAAAAAAACCAAAACGAATAATTTGAGAAACACAATGGTGCTTTATCTCTAGGTCACTTTTCCCATATTCCCCAGGTCCTTTGTTAAACAACACTGTCCTCCCCACCACAAACACAGCTCCCAAAATTTCTGATCCTTTCACAAGGCAGGTAAAATCACTCCATCCATTCTAAATACATACCTACCCTCTGCACAAGGCAGAGCTGGGGGGATACGGAAGAAAAAGACATCCCTATCTACCTCCACTTGGTCAACATACTCCTCCAGCACCGATTTTGTGGAGAATACAGGAGTGAGCAGAACGGACCCCAAATCCCTTCTGCTTTCTCTTCATGGAAGTTGTCCTTCACTGCTACATCCAACCTGCCTCTTTAGCAATTCCAGCTCAGAAATCCTACCAAATTTCTTCTTAAACCTCACTACAGACAGCAATCTATACATCTCTTTAATTTTGTTGGAGTTTATCAGTTCCTTACTCATTTCATTTCTTCACTACCCAGCATGAACTAAAACTGGCTTATTTTAGTTTAGGTAGGATCCATGCCTAAAGTGGGGCCTGAACTCTCAACTCTGAGATCAAGAGTCACATGCTCCAACTGAGCCAGTCAGGTACCCCTAAAACTGGCCGTTTAATTATTCCCTCACCAGTAACCACAATCTACTGCACCTATTCTTCCAATTTACCTAATCATTTCCCAACCTGCATCAATCATGCAATTCAACTTTCCTCCCTAATCAGCTAAGAACATAGAGGAAAACGGTAGTATGTAAACTGCTGTCACAACAAATTCCTGGTTTTATTATTATTTTTTAATGTTTATTTGTGAGAGAGAGAGCGAGAGAGAGCGAGCGCACACAAGCAGGGGAGGCGCAGAGAGAGGGGGATACAGAATTCAAAGCAGGCTCTAGGCTCTGAGCTGTCAGCACAGAGCCCAACGCAGGGCTCGAACCCACAGAACTGTGAAGTGAAATGAGCCAAAGTCAGATGCTTAACCAACAGAGCAGCCCAGGCGCCCCACAAATTCCTGGTTTTAAATCTCAAGAGTTCCTCAATACGTTTACTTCTCTGATCAGTGACTGTTCACTGATAAGTATGTGGGAGGACAACACATAGACAAAAAGTCTGTGCTCTCATGGAGCAGACACTCTCACAGGGAAGACAGACCTTAAAAAAACAATTATAAACACGACAAAATGCTAGGAAGGGGCAGCACAAAGTGCCATGAGAACAGGCAACAGGAGCCTAACCTAGTGGGGAGGAAGAAAGGCTGTCAAGAAAGGCTTCCCAAAGTAGAGATATATACGTTCCAATCAATTTCAAATTCCATCCCATGTTCCTAATTTATTTAAAACCCCCAAGTCCATCCACTTAGCAAAGGAATTCACTCCCTCAGTCCTTCTTTGGACTCAGCAGGGACTCCTCCTCATCAACTGATTTCTATAACTAAGTCTCTCCCACCTAAAAGGGAGCTGGACTCCTCTTCCTGGAGAGTCTTTTGGCTACTGTATCACAAGTCTCAAAAATGTGTGTATCTTTTCCTTTGGTCCAATAATTCTACTTCAAGAAATCTTTGCCTAGGAAACAGAGATAGATTTCATGCTTAAAAATTATTTATAATAGTCAAAGGAGTTCACTAAAATAACAAGAGAACAGCTACAGATGTGCCTTAATATAGGTACGACAAACTACGTTGCAGCCAAAAAGTAAAGGAAAAAGAAAAAAGATGTTCAGGGCTTTTAATCTTACAGGAAAATGCTTGTCACTGTGTAAAAAACATGTAATAATAAATACAAATAAGTAAGCCAATAAAACAGGACGCAAAAATCTGTAAGTAGAGAATAATCATATTTAAAATATGAGAGCGTATTATCTAAAAAAACTAGAAGGAAACAAGTTGGATTATCAATAATAGCAATTATACAAGATTATAATTTTCTTCCTCATTTTTCTTCTGTGCTCCCTGAATCTTTCAATTAGCTGCGTATTACTTTGCTGAATGGACAGAGGATGGTCTCCCACGACAGCAACACAGCCCTGGAGTCTGCAGGCTCCGTGGTTTCCGTTCCCCACCTCCGGAACTCGGAGTTCTGACCTACTGTGCCCGCCTCTATCCTGACTTCAAGGAAACTGTTTCAAGCCAGTGGACGCTTCAGTTCTCCTTTTTACGGACTTTCTTGGCTTCTGACACAATACGGTCTCCCATCTCCCTTCTCTCTGACCATTCCTTCCTAGACTCTTCAAGTCGATTTCTTTCCTCCCGTATATATAGGAGGTGGCGTTTCAAGCGTCCGTCGCCAGCCTTTCTTTACGCCGCGTATGTGGGTGATCACATCGATCCCTACGGCTTTAACAACGTACATTCTGAGGACTCCAGAATCCACCCGTAGCTCTGCTCTCCCTCGGAAAACCCACCGCTTTGCCGTTAGTCATCTGGCTGGCCCACAGCAGTTCAGACGCTGCTCCAATCTGCAACCTGGAAGCTCAGCTTCCCTCCGGTATTTAATTTGTTTAGTCACCGGAAACCTGGAAGGTGTCCTCAACACTCTCTCTCTCTCTCTCTCTCCAAACCCACCCCTGCCACCTCCTTCTCTCAGGTAAGGTTGTTTTTGTTTTTTCCGTGTCCTGATAACTAACCACATCTGTCTAGGCTCTCACCAACTCCAGGACAGATTAAGCCCTCGATTTAAAATCACAATAGCCCAAACGGTCCCGTCCATATCAGTCTCAGATCTCCTCTCTGTATTACCATCAGAGTAACCTCCGTAAAATGCAAAGCCAAGCGCTATCATTCCCTTGCTTAAAACTAGCACCTAAAGGACCAAGGGCCACGCACATAAGCACTGGAAGTCCATGTGAGGTCACCTCTGCACACAATCCTCCCACAAAACCTGGGGCTGCTCTTTCTCCACCAGCGACAGCAGCATCCAGCATGTGCACCAGACACTCTAGTAAGTGTTTTCAACGAATTACTAATCCTCTGAGGCTGGCACTCTTATTTCCATTTTACAGATGAGGCAACAGAGTTCATCCAAAAGTACACGCGCAGACCCAACGTTCGAATCTCCGTCTGTCCAATCCCAAAGTACACTGTACTTCTTGGCAAAGGTCACTTATCAGCTTCTAAAACAGCTATTCATCTTTTTTTTTAATATTATTTATTTTTGAGAGAGAAAGAGAGCGAGTGGGGAGGGGCAAAGAGAGAGGCGGACAGAGGATCTGAAGGAGGCTCAGAACCCGAGTGGGGCTCAAACTCAGGAACTGTGAGATCATGACCTGAGCCGAAGTCAGACGTTCAACCGACTAAGCCCCCCAAAAAACAGCTATGTCTTTAAAAGCTCTGCTCATAGACTTGGGGGGGGGGGGCGGGGGGAATCTCCAGGCAATTAGTCTAGGGAGGGTAAATGAGGGCTAAGGGACAGTGAGAGACTTAGATTTAACCTTCCTCTTCCGTAACTATAAGCAAGCTTTCTATGGTGGCTCCCCACCCTATCCTCTGATAGAGTTGGTCACTTCCTCCATTACTACATATATTTTATACTATATTTAACAACTCACTGACCTGTCCGTGTCCCTTCTTACCTGCGAACCTCTGGAGGGCAGGGACCCCATTCATCTTTATAAACCCCAGGTTCCTAGCACATAAGTACGCCAAAAATTAAACCACCACCTGTCCCTCTATTTTTTTCCATGTTTATTTTTGAGAGAGATCGCGAGCGGGTGCGTGGGAGAGATGGTGGGGGGGGGGGGGAGGCGGGGGACAGAGGATCCAAAGCGGGCTGTGCCCTGATAGCAGCAAGCCTAATACAGGGCTCAAACTCACGAACCGTGAGATCACGACCTGAGCTGAAGTGGGATGCTCAGCTATCTGAGCCACCCAGGCGCCCCCCTCCATTGTCTTTTTTTAAAGCACTAACATAATCCATCCCAAGGCACCAGCCTCATAACCGAACTCCAACCGTAGCCACCTTTCACGCTGCCACCGCACACCATATCCAACGTACCCCACCCAGTTAGCACTGCCTTTCGAAACAGGTATCGCTATCACTGCCCTACTAAAAAGACTCCAGGCTCCCTACTACCTTCCACGTGAGAACTGTCCCCAGTGCTCTCTAGAGCAGTGCTCTCTATTGCCATTTTCACTTCTGGGAACTCTTCACTATAATCCCTTCAGTCTCCAGCAATACTGAGCCACATACCTTGGCCAAAGATACCATACGGCTCCACTCCTCCCATGAAACTAGTCCCGCCACTATCACAGTCGGGAGTATTTTTCCCCAAAAGAGCGTCTTCAATTCTTACTCATTTTGTAAAGCCTATCCATACTACCTTCTTTACAAATCGGTCTCCTTGAGCGAGAATTAATCACTCTCTCCTCAGTTCTCCCATATACTCTCTTGCTCTTCAAGTGAGTAGTGTATCTTAATTTAGAGTGATCTGTATATGTCTGCCGCTTCCCCTGCCCCACTGTACTCTCCAATGAATTTACTATTCTTTGAGGGCAAGGACCCACATTTAGTTCACTCAGCGTCCTCTAGGAACTATGGACAAGACAGAGATGTATAAAATAATTTCATTTTTATATTCAGCCGCTGACAATGCCTGACACATCACATGTCACACGTGGTCAATATATATTTGCTAAGTTAATAAATACGTCACCTGATGCCTTTGTTCACTTTTTCCATCTGTGTTTCCATTTGCTGCTTGCTTATCACTCATCGAAAACAGAAGGAAAGACTTTTTAAAGCCGTTTAAAACTAAATGGGAAGAGAGGACTTATTTCTTTTCCTCACTCCCAAGAAATAATCCAGAAAGTCAGCGAGCATAGAAGGAACACTCTAAGGACTGCACTTTCTTATCAGCAGAAGAATTTAGGAACAGAACAGAGACTGGATTACCTGCTGGCTTCTCTTGAACCACTGGCAGAATGGCATCAATATTTTGTTTGAAAAGCTAAAAATACCACTCATAATAAATTATAATTCTACAAATACTCAAATAAAAAATGGATCACTTCTCACATTTAAAACTGACTGGATCTTCACTGCCTGCATTAGTATGGATAATCTAAAACTTGAATGAAATTCCTGCACTGAATGTACATTCATGAGACACAGCTTTGAGAAATTCATCTCGAGAGTCAACAATCATTAACAAGACCACAAAGTAAATATATAGCCTTAAATATGTTTAAAGTTTATTTAAATATATTAAAGTTATATAACTCCTAAAAAAAGCTATGCAGGTGACAGGTGATTTAATCTTGTTACAAAATGTATTCAAAATTTATTTTTTTTTTTTTCAAAATTTATTTTTAAATTAACTACAAAACTTAGGCTCTTGTGTCCCAATAAATAAGCTTATTTTCCTGAACATACACAAATGTTTAAATGAAAATCTAAGGCAAAAACCAAAATATATTATTTCTTTCACTCAATAAAAGGCTTCCTTCAAGCCTTATTCCTTAGGCAATAAAGTACAAGTAACAATGATCACAGTCATATTCCTAATTTTCCAAGGCAGACCCAGAAATGATGCATATCACATATAAATTAAGAGGTAATTCATACTCAACTCATGCTATGTCATGAGAAAACATGCTGCATTTATCAATTTATCTTAAGACAAGTTCTTGGATCTAAATATTTATTTGCCTGCTCTAATCCTGGATAAACACACAGTTTAAAAGAAAATTAAATTTCAAATATAATAAACTCTCAGATGAGCACATATCGCTGCAAATGAAAAGTAACAGCTGCTCTTTCTGGTCCATCTTTACAAAGATGCTGGGATTTTAGGAATTTTTAGTTCTCTTGATACAGTTAAATACATCTCCAGAAAGACATTACTTGCCCAGTTAGCAATACGACTTGCTTTCCTTCATAAAGGAATCATGCTTCCCTGCCAAAAACATGGAGTTACACCTAGAATTTTGTTCAAAAAGTGCACCAGAAAGATGACTAAGATCTGCCCAAAGACACAACAGATTTGTCCAAGAAGAGAAGGTAAGTACTGTTTCTCATTCATTCATATGAATGCTGGCTATAAATTAGTTACTAGTACTAGAGTGACAGAAACATAAAATAGGCCCTTACCCTTGATTCTGCAGTTTATACCACTGGCAGGAAGTGAAACAGTATAGACATAATTACAGTCTGGCCAAAAGGTAAATGAAGATTGTTAAAGGCATAATCCTATTTGGGGGAGGAGAAAGTACCACGAAAAAGGAATCTTTAAACTAGGGTTGAAGAGTAATTAGTTAAGCTGGGCAAATGGTAAAGAGACAAGAGAAGGTGAATGTAAGAAGGAAGGAAAGAGGGGCCCCTGGGTGGCTCAGTGGGTTAAGTGTCTGGCTTCAGCTGAGATCACGATCTCATAGTTCCTGAGTTTGAGCCCCGCGTCAGGCTCTGTGCTGACAGCTCAGGGTCTGGAGTTGCTTCGAATTCTGTCTCCTTCTCTGCCCCTCCCCTGCTCATGCTCTGTCTCTCTCTCTCTCAAAATTAAGCAAACATTAAGAAAAAAAATTATGAAAAAAAAAAAAAGAGTCTGCAGACAGAACTAGAAATATTTGGCCACATGCACAGCAAACTGTGGTACTACACTGCTGTCTACCCAATGCATTTTTCACAGATGCTGATTCTGATTAAAAACAGGTCCTTGTCGGGCACCTGGGTGGCCCGGTCAGTTAAGTGTCCGGACTCTGGGTCAGGTCATGATCTCACGGTTCATGAGTTCAAGCCCCACGTAGGGCTCTGTGCTGACAGCGTGGAGCCCACTGAGGATCCTCTGTCCCCCCTCTCTCTGCCCCTCCCCCACTCACACTCCCTCTGTCTCTCAAAAGTAAATAAACATTAAAAAAAACCAAACAGTTTGTTCCATCCCTCTTTGGGGTCATTTCACATTGACTCCACTCTGTTTCGTATCCTACTTTCTACTTTCTGGGGCTAATTTCCCACGCCTAAGCTTGCATTAGGTGGAAATGGAGATTAACTGGATGCCCCAGGTACAGCTTACAGTGCTCAGAAAAGAGATGAGGTAGAAGGACCTTGAATTTAACTGGCGTGAATGACAAAATGAAAACTGCCCTATGAAACTTTCCACTCAGTTTCGCCGTCATTCAGGATTTTTAAGTGTGTTTGTAAGTCGTTTCTTAACCACTTCCACAGTGGTTGGCAGATGATTAAAATCAAAATCAAGTAATTTTGGAGTTTGTTAAAGGGGGGGTCAGATAAGAACTCAAGATGCTTTAACAACATTAGTCATTAGGGAAGTGCCAATCAAAACCACAACAAGAAACTACCAGATACCTATTACAACGGCTACAAATTTGAAATAAAAAAAAAACACCTGACAATACCGAGTGCTCCTGAGGGCGCAAGGCGCCAGGAACTCTCATACACTGCCGGTGGGAACACCAACTAGTACAGCCGCCTTGCAAAAACGACTCGGCAGTTTCTCATAAAGTTAAAAGTGCACCTAACACACGGTCCGGCAATCTCACTCCTACATATTTACCCAACTGAAATGAAAACTCAAGTTTGCACAAAAACCTATACATAAGTGTTGACAGCGGCTATATTCCTAATTGCCAAAAACGGCAACAACCCAGATGTCCTTCAACTGAGAAGTGGATAAGCAAACTGTGGTTGGCTCAACCATACAATCAGCAATAAAAGGACTGCTCTACCAGTATATGCAACAACAGGGATGAATCTCAAATGCACCATACTAAGTGAAAGATGCCAGAATTAGAAGGCTACATACGATGATTCCATTTATATGCCATTCTAGAAAAAGCAAAACGAGAGAGACAGAAGATCAATCAGTGTTGCCAGGGGGCTGGAGATGGGGAAAAATTGTCTACAAAGGGGTAGGAAGGAATCGGGGTGGGGGGGAGGAATGGTTTTGTCACTGATCCTTGAACTATGGTGGCCTTGGAACACCAGCCTCCCACCCCCTCCACCCCCCCTGCCGCCACACAGTTGAAAATCCTGTGTAACTTTTGACATGTCCAAAACTTAACTATTAACGGCCTGCCGTAGCCTGAAAGCCTTACCGATTACATAAACAGTTAACACATATTTTGTATGTTGTATATGTATGATACGCTGTATTCTTACAATAAAGTACACTAGAGGAAAGAAAATGTTATTAAGAAAATCCTAAGAGGGAAGAAAAAGAAAATCGTAAGAGGGAGCCTGGGTGGCTCAGTCGGTAAAATGTGCCTTTAGCTCAGGTCATGATCTCACGGTTTGCGAGTTTGAGCCGCGCATCGGGCTCCGCGCTGGTGGTGCGCAGCCTGCTTGGGAATCTCTCTTTTCCTTCTGCCCCTCCCCCGCTCATGCTTTCTCTCTCAAATAAACTTAAAAAAAGAAATCGTTAAGAGAAAGTATATTTACAGTACTATACTGCAGTTATAAAAAATGTCCGCGCATAAAGTACACCCATGCGGGTCAAACCTGTGTCATTCAAAGGCCACTTGTATATTGACTGTGGTGGTGGGTGCACGACTATCCACACCTGTCAAAATTCACAGACCTGCACACTAAAAATGATCAATTTTACTACACGTAAAAATCACCTAATTTTAAAAAGAGAGGAAAAAAAATGAATGAGGATCCCGGCAACAAAGAGATGAGACTGAAAACCTACAAAGGGAGTTAAGTCACACCACGAAGGACCCTGCTAAGAAGTTTTAGATTTTATCCTCCAAGCAACAAGCGCACCAAACAATCTCCCAAAGGGGACAGGCACAACTGTGTCTGAAAGAACACTGACAACAGTCACAGACTGAAGTAAGACCGGTGAACCAACCACCTCGGTAATTTAGGGGACAAACGAGGGAAGCTGACTTAAGGCGGAGGCCATAGAGATGCAGAGTCAGTTAAGAGGAAGTTCTCAAGTTTCCAGCACGAGTGACACCACTGACCAAGCTAACCTGGAACGTGTGTGGGACACTCACATGCAAACACCGGGTCAGATGTATGGGGCTGGCGCTCGAGGGAAAAAAAAAAAAACATGAGGGGCAGCTTTAAAGTTGAGACTCGTCAGGGCACTTGCAGCCATGAAAATATAAGGTCAAGATCATGCAAAGACAGAATATGGAGAATGAAAAGGTAAAGAGAAGGGCGCCTGGGTGGGTCAGTTGGGTTAGGCGACCGACTTCAGCTCAGGTCGTGATCTCACAGCTCATGAGTTTGAGCCCCGTGTTGGACCCTGTGCCGACAGCTCAGAGCCTGGAGCCTGCTTGGGATTCTGTGTCTCCCCCTCTCTATGCCCCTCCCCTGCTCCCATTCTGTGTCTCTCTGTCTCTCAATAATAAATAAATGTTAAAAAAAAATTATAAAAAAAAATAAAAAGAAAAGGTAAAGAGAATCCTGGGAATCACTGTGAGCGACAGCAGCATTAATGAGGTTGATGGTATAATCTGAAGTAAAAACAGAATTGGCTTACTGAGTATGCAGCAGCCGAGTAAAAAATGATTATAATCATGTGTCTATTTCAATCTGGGGTCTCTCAACCACTTTATCTGTGGCTTCTCTGATTTTATCTTTGCCCTGATCACCCTGGGGAAACTGAGGCAGTTAAATAAGAAGTTATCATGAATTCCAAAGTTTCTACTTCCCATATTGTTGACAATGAAATTATTCCACAAATAAAGAGGAATAATCTATTAAACATACTTATTTTGTCAGTTAAACACAGAAGAAGCACTAAGAGGTTAAATGATTCACTTCAAATACAGGTCAACTTAGTAAGTTTATCTTGGTAGTCGGACAAATGACTCTGGATGCTTTAAAGGATTTCTGGGCCCCTCCCCCGCTTGTGCTTTCTCTCTCTCTCTCAAAATAAATAAATACACTTAAAAAAATGGGGGGGGGGCGGTGCCTGGGTGGCTAAATAGGTTGAGCATGTGACTTCAGCTCAGGTCACGATCTCACAGTTCCTGAGTTCAAGCCCAGCATCGGGCTCTGTGCTGACAGCTCACAGCTCAGATTCTGTGTCTCCCTCTCTCTCTGCCCCTTCCCTACTCGCGCTCTCTCTCTCTCAAAAATAAACATTAAAAAAAAAATTTCTTTTTTTTTTTAAAAAGGGACCTCTGGTACCACAATGAAGTTATCCGGAAATACCAGAGAATAGATCCAATGATTCAAGGTAATTAGTTCTTAATCAGAGATATGCACCAAAATTTCCTGCAAAGCTTACTCAGAATGCCCATCTTGCCTAAGCTCTGCTTCTGAAAATAGTGATTTAGGAACTTTTAGGATAAGGCCCAAGCTACTACGTTTCCAATAGTGCCGTAAGTGACTCTAATGTATACACACACAGAACACACTGATCCCAAGTTGAAAAGCAATGCTATCAAAGTTGCCTCCAGGATCTAGGTGGAGTTCTCATTTGGAGGCCATTCCACCACATCCTAATCCCTGCCAATCACCTCCAGCTGAGAGCATATAAACATACACTTCCCTGATCTAAACCCAAAAGTTAAACTCCTAACCCCCATAAAATACCTATGAATCACCGTTTGGCCTTGGTTAACTAGCTCTGGGAAGATTTAAATTCTCAACAGAATTCAGACAAAGGCAGTGTAAGGCAAGGCATGGAAAATGAGTCAGTCTCTCTGTCGTTTAATTCCAATTCTCCAACTTAATGACAAACCCACCAGAGAAACTTTGTTATTTCACCAACTCAGGTATTAGCTTCAACCAGTATTTAAACAAAACTAGAACTACATCCAACCTGCTACAGTGGAACGTTCAGATCCTACTTGACCGATTACCAAAACTTCCAAGATCCCCGTTTCCCAGTTACATCACAATTATTATAAATCAAGGCAAAATAATTACGCAAGAACAGCCAACAATTCGTCCCACCAAAATTTACACTTACCCATCTCTTCCCTTACTGACAATTTTTACTTCAAAATAATAGATCCCACAGGCTGCTGGTATTGGGTGCGTGGCACGAACGGACGCTGCATCTTTGGGGGTTTTACCATGACCTGCATAGGACACAGGAAGGGGGGAGAAAAACACCTCAAATGAGATATTCAACAAAAATCTTACGCAATTCAGGAAAAATACAGTTTTTAGAACGATATATACATTTCTGCTCCCATCAGTACATATAAAGACTTAGTGAAACATTTATTATCGCAAATCGATATGCAAAACAGCCCACGTTAGCCCCGGGACTTTTCACACTATTACTAGATTTAATACACTTCAAGAATCTGAATACACAGAACCTACCAAACTAAATAGGGTAGACTATATTTTAAGAGAAAAAAAAGGCTGCATTTGAAAAAGATGAAATTTTATTAGATCCAAATTGCATAGAATTTATACTATTCCTACTCTTTTGTCAAGTGGTCTATTTTTTAAACCTGAAGCATCTATATCATAGAGTATTATTTTATTTAAAAAATTTTTTTTAATGTTTATTTATTTTTGAGAGACGAGAGAGAGACAGATTGAGAGAGAGACACACAGACAGAACATGAGCAGGGGAGGGGCAGAGAGAGAGGGAGACACAATCTGAAGCAGGTTCCATGCTCTGAGCTGTCAGCACAGAGCTCGATGCAGGGCTCACACTCATGGACTGCGAGATCATGACCTGAGCCGAAGTGGGACACTCAACCGACTGAGCCACCCAGGAGCCCCTCACAGAGTATTAGTTTTAAGTGAAGTTTTATATAATTAGATTGGACTTGGCAGAGCAGCTTTCTTATTTGAAGAATTTACAAGTTTTGGGCACCTGGGTGATCTCCTGATTTCAGCTCAGGTCATGATCTCATGGGTCATGAGATGGAGCCCTGTGTGGGGCTCCACACTGAGCGTAGAGAGGCTGCTTGGGATTTTCTCTCTGCCGCTACCTGGCTCCCCACTTCATGTGTGCACACATGCGTCCTCTCTAAATAAACATTAAGAAAAAAAAAAAAGAATTTACAAGTCTGTTCTTTGACATACTCTTATCATTCATTCTATACAAAGGCTGATCCATAAAATTTCTTTGGTCAGTTACAGCCTACTGAGAAGTAGATCTAAACTCTAGTTGTATTTTCTTTCTCTCTTTTTAAAGAAAGGAATCTAACACCATACCACTGCTGAAATCTTTAGGGAATCTGTTAGCTAATGGCTTTTAAACTTTTTAAAATAGCAATTCCTCAATTCTAATCCAGGAGGATTTCCTTCCCTCACAATCGCCTCCCCTGTCCCTTGCCCAAGACACAAATTAGCCTAAAGCTAGCATGTGAACAAAATCAACTGAGCAAGATATGCCCAAAAAAATCACAAAAGAAGAAAAACATAAGTTGATGGCAGAAAGTACTCAAGAGTGAGACAACTCTCCACAATCCCCAAAAGGACTGAGAAACAACACTCTAAATTCTTTTTCAGTGTTAAATATGTTTCCCCCAGTACAAACTTAGGTCATTACCCTTTAGTCACACTATAATATGACCTTCATGGGTTGCAAACTTCCCGTTCTCAAATGTACCATGTTTCAAAACTAAATGTCTTCTTCAAACAGAAAATTCTCTCTTAGCTATACAATAACCCTCACACACCAATGAGACAGCTTCCCTTACCATACTTACACCTTAATCAAATTACATCATTAAACAGGTAAGCTTACACTAGCAAAGCAAACTAGCATGTGTTCACATGGCCCAAAAGAAACTGAGTGATCTCAGACACTCCTTTCTGTTACCATGAAAACCTGTGTCCACAGATCTCTTAAGTATGTACGTTATGGGCAAAAGTGGTGACCACTGACAGGTGATAAAATTGGTGAGGAAGATACAAATGGAAGCAGCAATATACCGATGCCCCTAAAACTGCTTTAACATATGTTAGCTAATAGATTTACATCGAGCTAGGCAGAAGGAAAACAAAACAAAACAAAACACATCAATCTGTAGAATGATACCAGTCAATTCTTAAAGAGACATTTAATAAATTACAGTTTCAGCAAAACTTGTTTTTCAGTAAGAATGTGTTCAAATAATTGAGTTGCCTGGGAAATGGTAGGGTGAACTAAATGACCTTTTAAAATTCAGACAGTTAAAAAAAAAAAAAATCTAAAGAAACCCTACCCTGATTAACCCTGGAGTCCTGAATCAACTTTTACTTTTAGTTTTGGTTTTCTGGAAGAGAAGTGACCAAAACTTTGAGGGAAAAAGTAGTCGCAAGGTATATATTTAATAATAATAATCAGGGTGCCAGGGGACTCGGTCGGTTAAGCAATCACACTCTTGGTTGCGGCTCAGGTCATGATCTCACGGTCCTGGAGTTTGAGCTCCATATCGGGCTCTGTGCTGACACTGTGGAGGCTGCTTGGGATCCTCTCTCTCCCTCTCTCTCTGCCCCTCCCCTGCTCCTGCTGTGTCTCACAATAAACTTAAAAAATGATGATGATGATAATAAATGACAATAGTCAACATACATTTAGTGTTATGTGACAGGCACTTCTCAAAGAGGACCATATTTGTTCACTCGTTTAGTGTTCAAAACAACTTCTGAAGTAGGTACTATTTATTATCATTTCACAGTTGAGGAAATTAAGGGAAGATGAAGAAACTCGCCCAAGATCATACTGCTGTGTGAGAATTCCAAACCAGGATTTGTGCTGGGATTTAAATTCAAGAGGTCTGATCCAGTGTGAGCTCCGAACCCACAGGAAGGGTTCAATGAGCATCCTGGGATCACTTCACTTGTATTCCTAGCTCCTATTCTTGCTACTTCTATGGGAAAAGAGAAAGAAAATTAGTATTTGAGGGTGAACAACCTCCCAAAGAATTAGGTGCTTTGGTATAGATTTTCTCCTTCAACATCTGTGAAACAGGTATCATTTAACCTCACTTTAAAAATGGAGAAACTGTGGGGCACCTGGGTGGCTCAGTCAGTTGAGCACCTGACTCCTGATTTCAGCTCAGGTCATGGCCTCACGGTTCGTGAGACCCAGCCCCACACTGTCACATGCTGACAGCACGAAGCCTGCTTGGGATTCTCTCTCTCCCCTCTCAGCCCCCACCCTGAAAACACACACACATACATACATACATACATACATACATACATACATAAAGTAAAAATGGAGAAACTCTTACAGAGGTTGTATAACTTGCCCCTAATTAGTAGAGTCGTGTGTTAAATCCATATATGAATTAAAATGCCCTGGGGCGCCTGGGTGGCTCCGTCGGTTAAGCATCCGACTTCAGCTCAGGTCACGGTCTTGTGGTCCGTGAGTTCGAGCCCCGCGTCGGGCTCTGGGCTGATGGCCCAGAGCCTGGAGCCTGCTTCCAATTCTGTGTCTCCCTCTGTCTCTGCCCCTCCCCCGTTCATGCTCTGTCTCTCTCTCTCTGTCTCAAAAATAAATAAACGGGGCACCTGGGTGGCTCAGTCGGTTGGGCGTCCGACTTCAGCTCAGGTCATGATCTCACTGTCCATGAGTTCGAGCCCCACGTCGGGCTCTGTGCTGACAGCTCAGAGCCTGGAGCCTGCTTCCGATTCTGTGTCTCCCTCTCTCTGGCCCTCCCCCACTCACACTCTGTCTCACTCTCTCTCTCAAAAATAAATAAACATTTAAAAATAAATAAATAAATAAATAAATAAACAAACGTTAAAAAGAAAATTTTTTTACATGCCCTACATTTTCCTCTTATACAAAAATAACTGTAAACTACACAATCATCAATCTTCCAGGTTCTATTATATTATGTTCTATTTAGACGCTGTAGAAAAATTCCGTAAATGCTAAAAGGATTGGTCTCATTTTTAAATTAAATTAAACTTAAATGGAAAGACCCAGGAAAAAGTTGCGATGTCAGACTAAAGGAGTCGTACTGTCTCCTAGGTAAGACTCGTAATATCAATAGCGAAGGGCCTATTTCTAGTAACTGCTCATCGGCAGGAAGCTTGTTACCTTAAATTCTGTCGTGACCAGACAACACTACTTCACACTACCAAAAGATAAACTTTTAAACCCACAAAGTCTTCAGCGTCACGTGTTTTCTATAGGATTCAGAGACAAAGTACAGTTACTGCTTCAAAACCGTAAGGTTAGCTCTTTCATTTCACAACCTGTCGATTCCTTTTAACTACAAGGACAAGGTTTTGAGTTAAGCCCACCTCTCACCCCCCTCCGCTCTCCCAACGTGCAGTCAACTGCCTTTCTGGAAATATCAATCAGTCTTCCTAGTGCCACTATCCCCTCACACCGCTAACACTCCTTCTCACCAGCCTCCCGTTCAGCCAGGAAAAAGATACACCACTGCCTGAAAACTCTGTCGATCTGGCCCGCCCCCCAGCACTTTCCACCGCCTTCCAGCACCGGCCACACTGGCCTGACCAGTCTTCACCCAAACCATTCCCCCTAACTGGAAAGCTCTCCCCTTCCTCCTCACCTAGTTACAGCAGCTCGCCCCTTAGCTCTCCGCTCAACTTTTTCTTCCTCAATTACTCTTCCTCTAGCCTCTGACTGGGTCTAACCTCCTTCTTCTGTGCCCTCCTAGCAACACGTGTTCGTCCCATACACTTACACGCTCCACACTTACTTGTGATTATCTTATTGTTCTCACATTTTAATTCCCAGGCCTCTTTACTTCCACTGACCTCCTCCTACTCTAACTTCAATCATTCCTTCCTGGAGCCACACTCTGGATTCTGACAGCACCTGAAACTATGCCGCCTCAGAAACAGTAAATTCTAACGACGTGTGTTCTGCTACAAAACACGTTTCTTGAATACAAATTAGCTCACACGTACTTGATAAATACAGGAATGATGTCAGCACAATAAAGAAGTCATTTAGTTCATAACACCGCTTTTCCCAGTACATTAATGAATTAAAGAGCAAAGCCTAGCAACATGCAAAAAAACTCTCAAGTCAAAAAACCTGGGGCCCTCTACAAGTGCATTCCTACGGTGTCCAGTGTTCAGTGGCCTCAGGAACAGCTACACCTGCCAGGGCATTAAGCCATCTGGGGAAAAATTCAAGCGCGACACTGATCAAAAAGTATGAAGATACTCCCTCTTCGTTTATACTGGTAGGACTCATGCCTCTCTTGCATATTTACTTTACACTCTGTGTTATAATTCAATACTACTTTGTTTTGCTGCTCAAACTGCCCAGCCTCTGGGAGCTTTTTCATTTGGCTCCCCTGACATACCTCCATTATGTCGCTTCTTGCTGTTTGCTCTTTTCTGGCCCTAGAAGACTCTGGCGGCTCATCTTGTGTATTTCCCACCCTAGTCCTAGAATCAGCCATTCTCCAAGGAGCCCTGGGGCTCGCTCCTTTTACTGGCAAATAGCACCAGAACCCAAGATCGAGCTAGCAGGTGTGCTCCTTGTTACTGGGGTGTCACTGCTTTTAGGCTTGCTCATTGACAAGAGCAGGGAAATATATGGATGTATATAAACCCTTACATGTACATACGTACATGTATACGTATGCACACATACACACACACACCCCCTACATATATCTACGTTTCTATATGTAATCATCTATGTTTGTATTAAACCAAACATGAGGTCACGCTGAGGTCTCCAAGTTTATTACCACACAGATCATTCTAACCTTCTCTCTCTGCTCATCTGTAAAATTCCACCCCAACAGTAAGAAACGTAGCTCCCACCGTCCGCCATGCATTTAACTGTGCAGTTCCAGTACACGTGTATAATAGCGTCTGAATTGTTAATCCATATCCCCACGGGACACAACTTGATCAGTAAAAGTTCAGTGCTTTTGTAGTTTCTTTTACCTTTACTTTTACAGACTATCGGTTTCCAAAGTTACCTGGGGCAGCTCCTTTTCCCCTCTTCTCCAAGGCTATTATTCCATGGATTTGTAATAGTTAGACTGGTTTGTCACATTCTGCGTTTTATCCTGGGATTTCCCCCCTCTCTCCTAATACATTTTTTTTTGAAATGTACAGACATTAAAGTGCACTCTTTATGGCCATAAAGTTCTGTGGGTTTGATAAATACACAGCGTGATGTGTCCACCGTTACAGTAACGTGCTTTCACGGCCCAGAAACCCCCTGTGCTTTGCCCATCCCCCCACTCCCCTCCCCTCACGCCCCCGACAAGCACTTACTTATCTTTTTACTATCTCTTTACTTCTGCCTTTTCCAAAAGGTCAGGTAACTGAAATCATACAGCACGTAATCTTTTCAGACTGGCTTCTTTCACTTAGCAATACGCATTTCAGATCCATATGTGCCTTTGCTCGGAAGGACAGCTCATTTCTTTTTATCACTGAATAATATTCTACTGTATGGATGTACCACAGTTCACCCATTCACCCCCTCAAAGACCTCTTGGCCGCTTCCCCTTTGGGGCAATTATGGGAGAAGTCGCTCCAACGTTCACATGCGGCTTTCTGTGTGGGCCAAGTTTTCAAGTCAGCCGGGTAGGAGCTCAACTGCTGGTGAAGCCACGTTTAGCTTTGTTAGACACCACCCAACGCTGTGCAGAGCGGCCGCATCACTTTGCGCTCCCGGCCCGGCAGTACGCAAGCCCCCGTCGCTCTCGAGTCCTCACCAGCAACTGCCATCGTCAGGTTTTCTTTGGACTTCAGCCATCCTAACAGCTCGAGTTTGTATGTTCTTCCTTTGTTTGGAAGGGGGGAGGGGGGGCGGGGATTTGAAAAGAGCTAAACCCTGAATCAGATTTTTATTTTTGATCGGACGGCTGTCAAGCGCTTACCTAAGAAGGAAGCCCAAACCCCAGGGCTCCAGGCTGCAGCCTGTGATGCCGGACACAAACGCCAGCAGAAATTTAACCGGGCTTCTGTTTTACTAGGCCGTTATTTTTGTGGGGCTCTGGTTACAAAGTTCCATAGGTTTCAAGTAGTCTGCCCCAGCCCTATTTTTCCCATAAGCCCCGTTACCTTCAGTGCCCAATTTTGTGGAAAACCTAAGGTTTTTCCAGGAACACATTTTTGGCACAGGAGCTGCAATGTCTGTATCTTCCTCTAGGACACAACTCCCTCTGCCCTCCCCTTCCTAAACATTCCTGGTCCACACTCCTCTTCAACATCAAGGGATCAACGGGAACTCCCAACTCCCGTTCCCTGAGCCCTGCTCCCCCCGGCTGCGCTCCGCTCCGCCCCATCTCTCCTCTTCCGGGACGGGCTACGTGGTAATCACTCAAAAGCTCTCAAATATCCTTGATCTCTCTCCCACGCCTATCCTTCCGCCACACGCAACCAGCAAAACCACAGCCTTAGATCAATATTATAATCCACTTCCCTCTTCCTGCCGGGGGCAGTTGGCCTCTACCAAGTCAAGTCCAACAACCTCGCACACAGCCACCACTATGAAGGAAGGACGTCGGCTGGGCTCTCCCACTGCTGTCTACGGTGTACTGAGAAAGCTTTAGTTGGCCTGTGCCCCCTTCCCCTCGATGGCCGGTCCACATTCTCATCACCCACTTTAAGGTCACCACCCACTTTACCGATGCGAGCAAACCGCCTCGCCTCCTTTATCGTACACTGGGACTCCGCTAAGTGCACGGTCATGTTCTCGTCCCCACTCTCCTATTACAAACTGGTCGTCGTCCACAGCAATCCTCACCTCTCCCCCGATCGGGGGAGTCTCAGGGGAGTGGGATGTCCTCTCTTCTTCGGGACTGCACTGTGCTCCGGAACCGCCCTCCTCCCCGCAGGCCAGCGGCGTCAGCCTCCCAAGCTCTTCTTCCCCCTTCCCCTCGTCACTCTCCTTCCTCTCAATCTGTAAGGCGGTGTCTCCAGAATCCCCCGTGCTTCGGGGCCACATCATGGTCAGTAATGCACTGGGGTTGGTAGTAAGTATAATGAACTTTTTTGTTTTTTTAAGGTAATAAAAGCAAGTACCGTTGACAGTAACTTCGTCAAAAGGTCCATTAAATTTGGACATAACATTTACCGGGAGTCCGTACATTCGACTAACACCACGCTCTCATCCAACTTCACGTCACTTCAGTTTTACCCACACCGCCAAGCAAAAACGAGACTTACCTGGAAATGATACAACAGTCTCGAACACAGTACCTTCCAATGGAGTGTTCGGGGATCATTTTGACTATGTGGATTTTCATCTTCTGTGCTGGTGTGAGACGCTAATCACCAGGCGCGATGTAACTCCACCGTCCACCATTTAAACAACAACAACAAAAAACCCTGCCTTAACCTCCATCCTCCTCCAGGTCTCTTCACTTATTTTCTCAAGAGTAGTCTATATTCACTATCCCCTCTGCTTGGTCCCTACTATTTACTCTGATCTTCGCCCCCCAACGCCAAATGCAAACTGCTCTCCTCAGGTCGCAATGATCTAGTTTCCAAATCCAGTGGAAAACTCTGCCTGTCTCACTGAGCCGATCTGTTGCACTTGACACTTGAGGTCGCTTCCTCATTTCCCATAGTCCTCTGCTCAGCTTCCGGGACACCACACTCTGCCCTGTTCAGGTACCTCCCACCTATTCCTTCTTGGACCCCACCCGGGCTTTTAATGTTGGTGTCGCTCAGGGTTCCATCTTTAGCCCACTGTTTTCACTGTATCTACTCCCTCTCTGGGTTTCAGCCACCACCTAGAGGTGACTCCCAGATCAGTCACGACCTAGACCTCTCTCCCAAGCTCAGTCAGTTACCGTGTGTGCCCACCCTTCCTAGGAGAAAGGGCCTCAGACACCATCCCTACTGCAAGTGGGGCCCCGACTCTCCTTATGCCCGGAGGGTGTTGTGTATTTCATCGGGACCCTCTCGCCTCTACAGCTGACTCAACACAGGTTAGCACCTGACGTGAAGGCCACCCATTCACACCACAGCTCGCAACGAAAAGCTGCGCCCAACTAAGAATGATGGCAATTAGCTAAGCCAATCTGCTAAGTCCCTCAGGAATCTGAAATAGGAAGGAAAGGATAAACCAGTCAGCAGGGAAAAGAGAAGAAAACAACCAGAGACTAGAAACTGTAGCCGAGTCTCTTTGGCACTGGAATAAAACGAAAAGTCATGAACTCCAGCCACTGCAGTGACTTGGAGCCACCTTAACTCCAGAAGACCTGTTCCTGCTCTTTCTGTAAGGTGTCTCTGGGTTCTGCTGGTTGCCATGAAGTCAGATCATATGACTAAGATTCCCAGTCCTCCTTATCTCCAAATACACTGTAATACTTCCTTGCAATCGTTATTTGATTCCTGGTTCTTTGCAAGAACCTAACAGAGCTAGAAACCCAAGTGTCACCCTTGATTTCTGTCTCCATCATTCCATCACTTTCTATTAGTGTTACTCTAAAACATATCACCAATCTGGTTTTCCTCCATCCCACCACTGACCAAGTTCTAGGCCTTTCTTATGGTCTGTCTGCCAAACAATCATCTAAATGAATTTGCTCTTCTCAGCCCTGTACTCCTTAAATCTATCTTCCAACTGGTTGTATCACAAAAATGAAACTATGAGCCAGTCACTTCCTAGTTAAAGTCCTTTGAAGGGCACCTTGGGGCGCCTGGGTGGCTTAGTCGGTTAAGCGTCCGACTTCAGCTCGGGTCATGATCTCACGGTTCATGAGTTCGAGCCCCGCGTCGGGCTCTGTGCTGACAGCTCGGAGCCTGGAGTCTGCTTCGGATTCTGTGTCTCCCTCTCTCTCTGCCCCTCCCGTGCTCACGCTCTCTCTGTCTCCAAAAAAAAAAAAAAAAAAAAATTAAAAAAATAAATAAATAAAGCCCTTTGAAGGGCACCTGGGTGGCTCAGTCAGGTAAAGGTCTGACTTCAGCCCAGGTCCGGATCTCACAGTTCGTGTGTTTGAGCCCTGCATCAGGCTCTGTGCTGACAGCTCGGGGCCTGGAGCCTGCTTCGGGTTCTGGGTCTCCCTCCCTGCCCCTCCGCCACACTTTCATTTTCTCTCTTTCTTTCTCTCTCTCTCTCAAAGATATTAAAAGAAAAAATTAAAAAAAAAAAATCCTTTGAAGATTCCTCATGTCCTAGAGAAGAAGATCTAAGCTTGGTAAAATATTCCAAAGGCCTCTCATGATCTTTTCCCAGCTGCTACTTGTCACACCTCTTAAATTCCAACAAAGCAAACCTGCTGGTCAATCCGAACATACAGGATAACTCTCTCCTCTGTGCTCTTAGTTATGCATTTTCACTCCTAAGGCCCCTTCTCCTATTTCCTCATCTTTCCAGACTGACCACTGGCCTCATCCCTCCCAAAAGCTGTCCCTGACTCACCAACTTTATCACTTCCAGTATCAGCCAGGGGTCGATGCCCCTCCACTCTTCCACAGGACTCTAACACTTCCCTTACTACCCTTGAGTGTTTTACACGTGCTTTCAAAGACATTATCTTATCACCTTGGAGCGCCTAGAACTTGGTACAAAGTAAACATTCACTTAAAAGCTTGTTGGTTGGGCATCCTACTTCGGCTCAGGTCATGATCTCACAGTGTGAGTTCGAGCCCTGTGTCGGGCTCTGTGCTGACCATTCAGAGCCTGGAGCCTGCTTCGGATTCTGTGTCTCCCTCTCTCTCTGCCCCTCACCTGCTTGTGCTCTGTCTCTCTCTGTCTCTCAATAATAAATAATGTTAAAAAAAATTTTTTTAATAAATAAAAGCTTGTTGAATAAATGAATGAACAGAGAGCAGGGCATAAACACAAACTGTCTAGCAGAATATCTGCACCATAGGAACTGCTCAATGAATGCCATTACTACTACTTTTCTATGAGTGTGATTATTAGGTTCACTTAATTGTTGTAGTTATAAACTACCATTTTTAAAAAATTGTTTTAATGTTTATTTTTGAGAGAGAGAGAGAGAGAGAGAGAGCGCGAGCAGGGGAGGAGCAGAGAGAGAGGAAGACACAGAATCTGAAGCAGGCTCCAGGCTACGAGCTGTCAGCACAGAGCCCGACGTGGGGCTCGAACTCATGAACCGTGAGATCATGACCTGAGCTGAAGTCGGACGCTTAACTGACTGAGACACCCAAGCGCCCCTCAACTACCATTTTTAAAGCTCAGTTTCCCTAATACTGGCAAAGAGATCCCTGGGAAAAGCTCAGCTTGGTTTTTAAATTCTTTGATATTAGGGAACATTTTTCTATCATCCCCATAAGTCCTGAAAGACATTCGTATTGGTAGGCAAGCAAATATCATAAAGATATTTCTTCAACCTGAAGAAGCGCAAAAGAATTCAGTGAGTAATTAAATTTCAGAAGTGTCAAAGGCCTGATGACCAGGGATACTGAGAGGGATGGGAGTGAGGCACACCAGAAAGTCAAGCTATTTCATTAGATGCTGTTAATAATGCCTCAATCAAAAAGAGCAATTCACTAGTTCATAGCTACTTATCATTTCCAACTTTCACTTATCCTGCGTTTCTTCTAAGCTGCCATAAATTGCTATAATCAAAGCATCTGGACTTTTCCAAGGCATTAGTGTGTTCCAGACCACGTTTTTTTTTTCCCTAGAGGAAGTACTTTTAACGTCAACTAGTCCTTAAAAAGTTCTAAATGTGATCACTGGATTATATCCACTAGAGATAACTAAAACTCATACAAATTGAAAGAGGCAATACTGGAGGGTTGGAAAGAGCACTAAATTTAGAGCTGGTGAAAACTAGTTTCCAGGCCTGGCTTACTTGTGACTGGGAACACCTAGCCTCCAGGTGCTGCCACTCGCTCATATCTGAAATTGAGAATTCCACTACCTTGTCCAAGTCCACTAAGACACTTGTGTGTATTAAAAAGCTTTGTAAAGTATCCAAATGGGATAACTTCACAAATATAAAAATGCAATCTGTAACTGAAGCATTTAGGACTAATTGAATCCAATTGTCATATGCATTAAAATGCTTTAAGTTGGAATAAAGTTCTCATTATAACGGAGTCTAAGCTTGTCACATTCGTACTTATTCAAGGCTGACAAGAGTTTTAAAAATAAAAGGGGCTATGCCTGAGTGTTTCACCAGTTGGTGTGTGACTGCTAAGCAAAGGGTCTTTTTTAAAATTTTACCACACAGTACACACACCCTGCTATTCCACTGCAATCCGATCAACTTTGTCTGCATGTCTGGCATTGTTTAACATGAATCCCTTCAAATCATTTAAGGAACCATATGGCTTCCAAAACAGTAATTCCGACTCAGAAGAATAACATCTTAAAAACTGAGCATGGTTCAGAGCAAAAGAAGCCAACGTATTTCTATTTCAAAGGTAAGAAAAATCCTTATCCTTATAACACCCATCTTTTCAAATTCCATTATATGCAAAAATATTTTATCAACAGTGGTTTTCATGTTAAAAGGGTGCGAAAAATGCTTCGGTCCAAATCAAAGCAGCCCAATGATAGGTTAAATAAAACTCACTCTTCCAATTTGGGGACTTCAATATTTTATCCTCCATACCTATGACACTCCCCCTTTGCTCCCTTCCCTTCTTAATGGGACAGAGTTGCCCAGTACTTTGGTGTGGTCCACTCAGAAGGCACACAGAAAAACAACAGGAAAAAAAAAAAAACAAAAAAACACAAAACCTCACACACATTAAAATAACAAGACAAGAGGAAGAGGCATTGGGGGGGGTGGGGGGGAGAGATTGTGACAAGGGGGAAGGGAGAGACAAAGGGGAGAGAGAGAGAAAAGAAAAAAGATGACAAACAACAAAATCTGTTCTTCCAGAAATAATGCCTTGTGTTTATAAAAGAGTGAAGTTTCCAGAAAGTGAATCTTAGTATTACACAACAAGTAATAAGAGGCCAACAGGAAAAATAATGGGAGACAGCAGTATCATAAATATTCCAAACTCCAACCAATTTCACACAAGCATGCACTTTTCTGTGACCCAAATCATCAATTTTACGTAAAAGGAGTCAGTAAAACTAATCGAGGCATGTTACAGTGCTAAAGAGACTCTAATCAGAAATCCTAGATCTCACGGAAATTCGGAGCTGGAAATTTCCTTACCATCCAGCTCAACTCACTGAACTCTCAGAGGAAGAAACTGAGGCCCTGTCCTGGAACATGCCTAAAATCACAAATGACTGCGGGACTCAAGAAAGGTAGGATTCTTTGTTCAATAATTTTCCATATCGCTTGCCTCTGATTTTATAAGCTAACTATTAACCATCAACCATAAATTTAAGATAAAGTTTTGTCAAGTCTAACAAAAAGCTTTCCGGTAGCCAGATCAGAAGTAAACACTTCACAGCACAGCACAGCTCACACAAATTAAAACGCAAAATTAAATAGCCTTCACAGAGCATTAACGAAATGTCCTAACTTAAAAAGAAAGCAAAGGTCATTTTCAGCCATTTTAGAATAAGGAACATAATATTTAAAACGGAAAGTACTTCTGTGGATCTATGGAGAAAAAGAAGGAATGTGCAACAAGGCCTATTTTTGTGCGTGATTCTTTCCAGCCAAACCATTTGCTAGATTTCTGCCGCCATTCTCCTTTCTGATCAAACAGTAACTTACTTATCAAGGTTCTTCTCCGATTCTAGTCCTGTGTACTTCAAGAATTTATCCACAAAAACTGTTTATACCCTCTATATCCCCTGTCACTAGGATCTGATGAGGCCCCTTCCTTTGTAGCCAATCAAAACGAGGCTGCTTTGAAATGTAAAAGCTCTTGCTTCAGGTTTGGGGCCTAAAAACTGGATTTGCTTCCAGACAGACATACGTTAGATTTTGTTTTCTCCCGACAAGTAAACTTGACGCATGCTATTCATTTAGACTGCTACGTTTCAAGAATTGTCAGAGCAATTGATAATTTCATATAAAACTGATCTACTTAATGCTTTGTTTTAACAGATAGGTGAGGGAGGAGGGGACAAGCCTAAGGCTGCTGTTTTTTTTTTTTTTTTTAACTGCAGGTGTAAAACGTAAAGCCGTTTTCTTTAAAATGCTATATAACATTTTTAAATATCCGTTTTCAATTAGACTTCATATAACACGAGCACATAAATATAGGGCATTTCCAATCACTAGTGGTAGGTTTCTGCTCCCCTAAGAAAACACCTACTTTTGAGCTTCACCTCTTCCCCTCCCCGTTGCTCTGAGTAAGAAACACTGATGGCAAACTTGGGGCCCTTGCCCTTTTGTCCCCGTAGACAATCTCTGGCCTAATTTTGGACAAAATCCTCCACTGATTACCCCTCCCCCTATATATCCCTGATCTCCCTTAATTAGAAATCATACCTCGGGATCGTGCCTGTCCACCCCCCACCCCCCCTCCCCCCCACCCCCACGTAAGAAGAGAACGCCTGACCCCATCACCACCACTTGGAGAACAATGTAACCCAACTCCGGGTCCGTGGATTCCTCCACCCAAGCCCTAAGATTTATCTTCAAGGGAAATCGGAAAGCGAGTTATGTCCTGTCATCCTGGATTCCCTCAAGGTGTCCCACTCCTGGCCTAGGATCACCGGCTCCATTACACCTAGGGACATGCTACTCACCTGCCTTGCCCGACAATCTCGCCCGTTCCCCGCGACCCCGGTCCCACCCTCGCAGCCGCGAACGGGCGGCGAGTCACCTCGGAGGGCCCCGGGCGGGAGGGGGTCGGGGGCGGGTCGAGAGTCGGCTGCGGCGGCGGCAGGACACGTCGGGTCAGCGGCCCCACTCCCACCGCACGACGACACACGCCCAGTACCTTTGTAGTGCACCCGCAGGTTGTTCTGAGAGAGGCCGATGTAGCTGAACTTGTCCTTCGGGCTCCAGGATCGCGGCAGCGGCGTCTCCTGCTCGTCCACCGCCGGGTAGAGGCGCTTCAGCCGCCGCTGCAGCTCCTTCTCCTGCTCGTTCAGGGCCGAGTCCCCGTGCGGGAAGGGGGCCGCGGCGCTGCTGCCCGCCGCCAGGGCTGCGGCCGGGCCGCCTCCGGCCGGGCCGGGGCCCGCGGCGAGGCCCGGGGGCGCGGGGGGCGCGCTGGCGGGGGCGGCCGCCGAGGCGGGCGGCGGGGGCGGCGGCGGCGGCGGCGGGGCCGCGGTGGCGGGGGGCGGCGGCGGCGGCGGCGGGTGGAGGAGCAGGGCGGCCGCCGCGGCCCCCAAGCCGCCGCCGCCGCCCGCACCGCCGCCGGGCGAGCCGGCCGGAGAGGAGCCGGCGCTGACGGCCGGGGGCGCCGGCAGGACGACTCCGGAGACGGGGGCCACGGCCGCCGGCGGTGGCGGCGGCAGCTGCTGCTGCTGCTGTTGTTGTTGCGGCGGCGGCGGTGGCGGCGGCGGCTGCCCGGACATCCCGGCCGCGACTCAGCCTGCGGCCACCTCCACCTCTTCTCTCCTTCCTCCTCTGCTTCCCGGGGGCGCTGTCGCTGCGGCCGCCGGCACCAGGCGCCCAGTCCGCCCGCCCCGGAAGCAGGCGGCGGGCCGCGCGCCGAGGGAGAGCTCGGCGGTTGGGGGGCTCGGAGACGGGGGAGCGGGCGGCGGGCCGGGGGAGGCCCCGAGAGAACGTTGGCCGGGGCGCGGGCCCGGGACGCGGCGCCGAGGGCGGGGGCGAAGCGTGAGCGCGGGCGCAGAAGGCGCGGTGGCGACCGCCGCGGCCGCTGCTCTCGCGGCTGTTTCCCGGCGGGCGGGCCGGGCCGGCGCGAGACGCTGCGCGCGGGCGGCGCTGGGCGAGGGGGCGGGGACGGAGGCGCGAGGGGCGGGGGGAGCGCGGGCGGCGAGGGGCGGGCTCGCGGGGGTCCCGGCGCGCGGGCCGCGGGAGTGGGAGGCGGGGGGGGGCGGCGAGGCGCGCGGCGGGGGCGGCGGAGCGCTTCTCCCCGGCGGGGCGCGGGGCTACCGGCGCGGGGTCCCTCTGCCGGTCCCTGCCTCCTCCCACGAGCCCGCCGCCTCCCCCCCCCCCCCTCCGCCCGGGCCCTCCCGGGAGAATCTCCTCCTACTTTACTTCTTTTTGTTGTCGTCGCCCCACCTCCCCCCCCCCCCCCCCCGTAGGGTTCCCGCTGGAGCGGCGGTGCTGCTTCTCGCCCAGGCGAAAGTAATCGAGCCCGGCTGGGGCCGCCGCGAGCCCGGCCCGCGGGCTCCCGGGACGAACGGAGAGGCTCGGGCTCCGGGGGCCCCGCTGGGTCCCCGAGGTGAGCGGTCCCGAGACTGCCCACGGGCTGCCCGGGCTCTGCCGGCCGAGCTTGCCCCGGACGGGGCGAGGTACCCTGTCCGCCGCCTCCCTCTCCGTGAACCTACTTGCTCTTTATTCTGCACGGGACTTAATACCTCAGCGTTTAGCATGTGGGGACTGGAAACCATTTCTGAAGGCAAAGTCTCCCACTTTAAAATAGTGGTCATTTGATTAATTAATTTTATGAGGACTTAAAGTGAACTTGGAGTCGTAGAAGGTGGCACAGGAATACTAATAAAGACTGGCATATCTTCAAAGAGCAGGAACACGAACTATATGAATACAAGATTATAGTGTGGGTTTAGAAAGGGCTTCTAGAGACGTCAAAACATTTTATAGACTCGTTAATTTTCCTAACAGGCCTCTTGGTTAGGTAGCAAAGAATTATGCACATTTTTAAAACAAGGAAATATTCACCGAGGTCAGCAGAGTCAAAACTAGGACTTCCTACTTTGCAATTCCCAATAGAGTGCTTTGCTTGGTCGACTAATTTGGCACAACTTGCCAAGTGTTGCTCTCTGACCCATCCTAGCATTACTATTTTGTTTTCCTCGCTTCCCTTTGTTTGGGTTATCCTTTCCTTAGCTGGCAAAATCGATCTCAACACGTGTAAACGACATGATGTAAATTCTGGTATTTTGTTTGCTTGCAAAGATATTGTGGTGGTAATTGTCCAAATATGCAAGGAACGAATAATTTGCTGAATAGAGAAGTATTTATTTTGTCTTGAAGAGGGTAGGTAAATGGTGATTTAATTGAAGGCCCCTAATGTCTGGCCAGAACGAATAAAGTCATTCAAGTCTAATTTCTCCCTCAATTACCCAGACAACTTGATGCCCTCTTGTTCTTTAATAAAAATTTCTGATCATTGTAACCTATTGTTTGATGACTTTTTCCAAGCCAATGCACTTTAAATTACAGGATGTCATTGTATTTAAATTGTTCTAAAACTTTCATTTACATTACAGCAACAACGAGTCCAATGTAAGCCACACTCTATTTAAATGTTGGCTAATCAAGGTAGAATAAATGCGCTCCAAGCCACTCAGTAGAAGTAGGACTGCAGGAGCGTGTTTAGCACGTTGGTTTGAAATTTTTTTTTTTTTTTAATGTATCCCGCTGGGCAGCGGAATTGCCAGGAGAAGGAGGCCAACCAATTAGAAACAGACACTCCTTTCTCTTGATTTAGTCAGTGGATATTGGGCCCAATTTCAGACCTCCCTCCAGGCCTCTTGCACGGGCATAGTGTGAAATAAATATATGGCCCCTTAAAAATATGGTTTTGAAGACCTGGAAAAGAGATTATGATGCGCTACATGGGAAATGACTACCCAATAATCGTACCTGGACCCAATTGTTACCAAAAAGAGTTGAAGGAAAAAAAAAAAAAATCACAAGATGTTTCTGTAATGGGTAATTATAATACATGATTAAAAGTAAATTTTAATTATGAAAACATTCGGCTTGTACATAGAGATATACGTGGTAAAAATCCATTAGCCTTGAACTCGTCCACCACGTCTGGCACCTGTTTTCAGCCTTTGCCATGTATTGCAATAATACTGATATGTATCTATGTGCTGACGTTCTTGGTTGCAAACAGTAGGAGCCAGTTCGTCTCTCTTAAGCAGAAAGAATTTACCGGAAAGATATCGGATGGTTCTCAGAATTGACACAAGCCTGAAAACAAAGGCCAAAGGTAGTCAGGCCAGGGCCCCACCACTGGTCACAGCAGCCACCATCAATCAGATGCCACCTCCACTGCCTGGACTCTCATCTCTCTGACCTCCAATCTTCTCATCACTCACTCAAATTTCAAAGTTGGCAAAGCCTAGGTGGCATGATCATGCCAGGGGCTCCCTGTGAGCAGAGATTCCCAGCTTATTCTATGGGTGGGTTATAGAGGGTAGCCCTTGAACGCCTGGAGCCCACAGAGCTGGTGGTCTTTCCTGGCCTTGAGCAGCCTCATGCGTTCATAGAGTACACCTCATATTCATTTTCTTTTTTAAAAAATTGTTTAAATGTTTATTTTTGAGACAGAGACAGAGTGTGAGCAAGCAAGGGATGGAGAGAGGGAGACGCAGAATCGGAAGCAGGCTCTAGGCTCTGAGCCGTCACGGTGCTCGAACTCACGAGCTGTGAGATCGTGACCTGAGCCAAAGTCGGACGCTCAACCGCCTGAGCCACCCAGGCGCCTCTCGTATTCATGTTCTATGCCTGGCATGACATGAAAAACGTTAGAACACACTGCCCTAGTGGAAAAAGGGCCACTGATGCCCAGAGTTGAGGATTTCCCAGTACTAGAAAAGAGGGTCAGACACTGGCCAGCCAGTTTCAGGAAATATCCATGACAGTATCCTTCTAAGTACTGGAAAATGTGACGGCCAAGTATGCCGAGATCCAGAGTATGGCTTCAGGGTCTGTACTGGTTATCTACTGCTGCTTGGCAAATTACCCACAAAGTTAGCGGCTTAAAGTAACAACATATAACATAGTTTCAGTGGGTCAGGAATCTGGCCCAACTTAACAGAGTCCTCTGCGTGAGAGTCTCTCAGGGGCAGTCAAGGTGTCAGCTGGGCGACCCTCATCCCAAGGCTTGACTGGGAAAGGTTCTACTCCTAAGCTCACCCACCTGGTTGATGGCAGGATTCAGTTCCTTGAGGCCATTGGACTAAAGAGCCTCAGTTCCCTGCTGGCTATTGGCCAGAAGTGGCCCTCAGTAACTTGGCCCATGGGCCTCTCCAATAAAACAGCTTGTGTCATCAAAGTGTGCAAGCCAAGAAAGCAGATAGCAGCTAGACAGAAGTCAGTCTTTTGTAACCTACCTAATCACAGAAGTTCCATCCCATCATTTTCGCCATGATCTATTTTTTCAAAGTAAGTCGCTAAGTACATAAGTCACTCTAGGTCACTAGGTGCAGCCCGCATCCAAGGGGAGGGGATGATTCTGGGGGATGAACAGAGACTTCAGAGTCCAAGGCGAGGTAGACAAAACCTAATATGAGGAGGATTTGTGTGCTGTCTTGGCCAGGCCAGGAAGGGGGTGCTGGCTATGATCGCAAACCCAGAGGTAGGATTCCTGCGGCTGAGGGTTCGGGGTGAAAAGGGTCCGCAAAATCACTTGGAATAACACAAATGCACCATTTCATATTCATGCGTGACTAGAACGGTTACAATTCAGTGTTCATTAATAACACAAATGTGAAAACCCAAAAGTTATTAAATGTAGAGGAAACTACATGTTTTATTAATCGGTTCTAGAAGGATTTGAACAAAAATTGCAATTTTGGCTTAGAGAAGCTGGGCTAAGAAGTTAATCTATTATCAATCTGAGTTCCCTCTTAATTTTTCCTTCTGCTTTTTCTAGTCTCCCGGAGCTCCTCCTTCCTTTGTCAAAACTCGCATCTCTTCCCTCCGTGTTGATTTCTGCGTCCCCTCTGTTTCCTGGTAGTGCCACAAAAGCACATGCAAGGTGGCGTATCAGCAGGGAGCAAAACTTGCTGTCAAGCTCTGATCTGGAACTTGCTTCCTCTGCACCGTCTCCCTCAGTGCTATTGAGTGGGGGCGATCAGGTTCTTGATGGAATCATAAAATGAGAAGCCTGCCCAGAATTTCCCTGAGGTCCAGACAATGCACCTGTGAGCCCAGGAAAAGCCTATTGGATGCTAGATCATGCGGGCAGCCCAAGGCATGCTGGTTTGGTCCGTTTGGGCTCCTAGAATAAAATACCACAGACCAGGTGGCCTATAAACACCCAACGTCTACTGATCACAGTTCTGGAGACGGGGAAGTCCAAGATCAAAGAACCTGAAGATGTAGTGTCCGGTCAGGGTCCTCTTCCTGGTTCATAGATGGCTATCTTCTCTGTGCGTCCTCACCTGGCCGAAAGGGCTAGGGAGTGCTCTGGGATCTTTTTTATAAGGGCACCCGCTCCCATTCACGTGGGCTCCACCCTCGTGACATAATGATGTCCCAAATGCCCCACCTCCAAATTCCATCACATTGGGGGTTTAAATCTCAACATCTGGAGTTTGGCAAATAGTTAGGAGGGAAGAGACAGGTGAAAGGAAGACAAAAGACAAAAACAGAAAAAATAGGTGAGAAAAAGGAAAGAAAGAAAGAAAGAAAGAAAGAAAGAAAGAAAGAAAGAAAGAAAGATGGGTCCTCAAAGGGCAATGGTAGATAGTTCCCCAAAGTGCCAAACATCCCTGAGGTCTATAACTTGCCTACAACTGTGGGTTAGCCCCCTATCTTCCTGGGATATGGGCTGCATTGCAGCCATCATTTATTGGGTATCTATTACATACAATACACAGCGCTAAGCAGCACATGGGCATTTCTAGCAAAGGAGAGGGGAGGTGTGGGGGGGAAATCTTAAAGTCCTTGACTTCGAGGAGTTTGTCGTTGTGTGCGAAAGAACATTGCTTTTACATAACCAATTTTTCAGGTTGAGTAGGAAAAGTGCTGTAATAGAGACGGAAAGCACTATGGCTATTTTTCTAATATCCCAGGAAAAGTAATTCTCCAGCCAACCCATTGTTGTCAGTAAAATGAATTAATTCTTCGATCCAAGTTTCTTTGTACCTAGGTTACCACACAGACATAATTAATGCACATATTTTTTTTTTATTGTAACGGCCCTCAAAGAAGGTGCAAGGTGTAATTTGCAATCTAAATACAAGAAGAAAGTAATTTAGTGAGGCAATTTATTTTGCAATTCACTGTTTCCTTCATCACGGCTGCATATCACTTTATGCTCAGTAATTAATTTCTTAAACTTTTTTGTTTGTTTTCCTGAAGTGCCTTTAATGATATGCAAGGAAAAATATGCCAGGCAATATGTGAGGCTTTTTAAAATCATAATATTTCAAAGATGTCAGAACATCTGTATTTTCTCAAAAGATTTTTTTTTTAATGTTGTATTTATTTTTTGAGAGAGAGAGAGAGCACAAGCAGGGGAGGGGCAGAGAGACAGGGGGAGACAGAGGATCCGAAGTAAGCTCTGCACTGACAGGCTGATGGCAGAGACCCAGTGTGGGGCTCGAACTCAGGAACCATGAGATCATGGCCCGAGCCAAAGTCAGACACTCAACCTACCGAGCCACCCAGGCACCCCTAAGGGTTTTATTTTTAAGTAATCTCTACACCCATTGTGGGGCTCGAGCTTACAACCCTGAGATCAAGAGTCGCACGCTCTACCAACTGAGCCAACCAGGAGCCCCCTTTTTCCTTTTTCGTTTTTTAAAATATTTTATAGAACATCTGTATTTTAAGAAGCAGCATAAACGGTTTCAAATACTTCTTTAGTAGTTTTCTGCCTCAGCTGAAATCAGTTTACTTTACAAATATTTAACTTATATAAACAGATAGCAGTTATTTAAAGGAGTGGCCTTAGCTGGGAATTACTGGCCTGTCTCCTGCTGTCACCAACTGTCTCAGCCCCTGACATGTGCTTTGTGCCACTATCCGAAAATTTCCCATAGACAATTGATCTTCAGCATTTTTTTAAATGCTTGGTTTTTTGTTTTTTGGGGTTTTTTTTTGTTTGTTTGTTTTTTTGAGAGAGAGAGAGACAGAGAAACAGAGTGTGAGCAGGGGAGGGGCAGAGAGAGGGAGACGCAGAATCCGAAGCAGGCTCCAGGCTACTAGCTGTCAACACAGAGCCCGACGCGGGGCTCGAACCCACAAACTGTGAGATCATGACCTGAGCCGAAGTCAGACGCTTCACCGACTGAACCACCCAGGCGCACCATGACCTTCAGCATTCTTAAAAGATCAAAGACCTTTCTAAATCCTTACACTCCAAATCCCACCGTAGCATAGCATGCCACCCTATAAAACACACTAAGCATAATGAGAATCATCGACATGGTTAGAGCACAGAAAAGCTGCACTAACATGTGGGCGTTGGGTGACTACTCAATGACCAGGTTCCTATTTCCATGTAGTGCTCTCACCTCATCGCACATGTGATGCAATCTGTGCTCGGGCAAAATTATGAACCTGGATTTCGTCAAGAGTCTTCCGGGCTGCCTCTAAAGAGGCGAGACTGTGGGCGTTCAGAGTTGAGTACGGTGCGTAAGTGCTGCCCTGGTTGGATTCCTCAACGGTGCACGGCCCTCTCTATCTTGGTGCGGCTGTGCACACACATACACACACACTGTAGTTGACCCCAACATAGCACCCCGAAAGATGTCCATCTGTGAACCTGTGAACCTGACCTTATTTGGAAAGAGGCTCTTTGCCGATATGATTAAGGAGGTAATGAAGTAATGCCTGGATTATTATGGAGGGCCCTAAATCCAATGGCAAATGTCCTTGTGAGAGAGGCAGAGGGAGATTTCGGACAGACCCATGAGGAGAAGACGCACACAGTCAGAAGGCCATGTGAAGACAGAGGAGGGGAAAGGGAACGCCAACATCCACCAGGCAAAGCCTGGATCTTCCCTTACAGAGATGGACAGAGTACAGCCCTGTCCGTGCCTTGATCTCTGGACTTCTGGCCTCCAGAATTATAAAAGAATAAACTCTGGGTTGTTTTTTTTTTTTTTAATTTTTATTTATTCTGCGAGACAGAGAGAGAGAGACAGCACAAATAGGGGAGGGGCAGAGAGAGAGGGAGAGAGAACCCCAAGCAGACTCCGTGCTGCCCCCGTAGAGCCCCACGCGGGACTCGAACTCACGAACTGTGAGATCCTGACCTGAGCCGAGATCAAGAGTCAGACACTTAACCAACTGAGACACCCAGGCGCCCCATAAACTTCTTTTGCTTTAAGACGCCAAGTTTGTAGTCATTTGTTACGGCAGCCTAGGAAACTCACGCACACATATACTTCAAACTTATTAGGTTCTGGGGGGAAAAGTTGTACGAAGTCGTTAAGAAGATTAAGTATACCGGGTGCTGTGGAAGCCAGAGTGATCCATGAACACATTTCCCCCATCAAAATTGCAGTGCTTTTTACTGGAATGTACTTTGCCATACGATCCAGAGCTCACGTGTCATGTTAATTGTCTATCTCCAGAAGGCAAATCTAAGCTCACTACTTGTCTTCATAATTTTATAGCTTAGCCTCATTTCTCTCTCTCTCTGTCTCTCTCCTCTCTCTCCGGGTTCTGAGTTCCAGTAAAGGAAGGGGTTATAAGCACTTTGGTTTGATGGAAAAGTAATTTTATGACTGGGGTATGAACTGAAATGGCTCTTCCATGGGTCAGAAGCATAAATGCCGTAAAACTGCCTTAAGGACACTATTAGAGGGTCACCTTGGCTGCCCCAGCTCAGAGCTGTTACTTTTTAACCATAAGATGCCTATAATGTCATGTGTATCATGCTTTAACAACTCTTGAAAAATTTGACCCCATAAGGATAACTTTGTAGGACAGGTCAGTTGTCCTATTTCACGTTTCCTAGAAGCTGAACCCGAGATGGGGTTTCTTTGTTTTTTATTTATTTTTTTAATCCCAGTATAATTAACATACAGTGTTCTATTAGTTCAGGTGTATGTGCAATGTAGTGATTCAACGATTCTATATATTACTCACTGCTCATCATGATAAGTGTATTCTTTTTTTTTTAATTTTTTTTTTTAACATTTATGCATTGTTGAGAGACAGAGAGCGAGCAGGGGAGGGGCAGAGAGAGAGGGAGACACAGAATCCGAAGCAGACTCCAGGCTCTGAGCCGTCAGCACAGAGCCCGATGTGGGGCTCGAACTCACGAACTGTGGGATCATGACCTGAGCTGAAGTCAGATGCCCAACCGACCGAGCCACCCAGGCGCCCCATGATAAGTGTATTCTTAATCCCCTTTATTTCACCGATGGTCCCCCCCACCTCCCCTCTGGTAACCACCAGTCTGTTCTTTATATCTAAGAGTCTATTCTTATGTTAGTCTCTTTTTTCTTTGTTCGTTGAGATGGGATTTCCGGTGCACGTGGTTTTTGAGACAGCGCTCTCAAGTGACATCTGTAAGAGAATAAGGGGAGCAGGAGAGGGCAGGGGAAGAAGCCAGGCAAAGATGAGTGTCCAGCGAAGTCTGGCTTCTGCCTGACCCCACGGGGAGCTCTGAAGTGTGTGCGATGCTGCAGGATTGCCCCATCTCGGGCAAGAGTCCAGGACTTTTGTAACTTGTATTCAGCCCTCATTAGCTGACCACCTCCCTCCCTGGGGGAGCATAACATCCCGGCATCTCTGGGCTACGAGACCCCCCTCAGGCAAGGGCAGTTCTCTGGAGAAGGATACAGTGTGAACCACTGGCAGCTGGTGCTCCCAGCAGCCTGAGATGGGTGAGCCGGCTGGTGACGGATACTGGTCAAGGTAGTAATCGCATTTAGGGATGTGTGTGCTCTGCTCCAAACTACATTTCTAATCACACGACTGATTATTTCTTTTTTCTTTTTAATGTTTATTTTATTTTTGCAACAGAGAGAGACAGAGCATGAGCAGGGGAGGGACAGAGAGAGAGGGAGACACAGAATCGGAAGCAGGCTCCAGGCTCCGAGCTGTCAGCACAGAGCCCGACATGGGGCTCGAACCCATGAACCGTGACATTGTGACCTGAGCCGAAGTCAGACACTTAACCTACTGAGCCACCCAGGCACCCCACATTTTTTTAATGTTTATTTATTTATTGAGAGAGAGAGAGAGAGAGAGAGAGAGAGAGAGAGCGCATGCATGAGTAGGGAAGGGGCAGAGAGAGAGAGGGAAGGAGAGAATCCCAAGCAGGCTCTGCACTGTCAGTGCAGAGCTCGACACGGGACTCGAACTCACGGACCGTGAGATCATGACCTGGGCCAAAATCAAGAGTCAGACACTTCACCGGCTGAGTCTCCCAGGCGCCCCACGGGTGACCATTGCAACGAATACACCTGCCATAAGAGAACTCGCTGAAAGAAAGCAAACAAACAAGCATGTTTGCATTCCCGAAAGGCTGGAAATTCACGTCTTGCAAATCCTATGAGGAAGACCTCATCAGCAAACACTTTCAACTTTTAGTAGGAATAATCTAGGAAGAGTGTGTTTTGTAGAGAAATCTGTTTTTAGGATGCCTGTGGGAGCAACCGCACAGTTGTGAGTTTGTGCTGCCACGCTCAGTGCTGACCTCACGCCGTGTTTATTTTCGTGGCCTGCATGCCTTTTTCCACTCTCTGTTGGCCACATGAATGTCCGTCTGTGTCCGAGTGGTTTATTTTAGTCTGTAAGGTCCTAGTAGACACAGGTCACATCTATTTTTTGTTCTCTATGTCGCGTGTTGCACAATTTTCTGCTTAATAACTACTTCTTGTTGATGATGCACTGTAGAGATGTGACTGTTTGCTTTGTGATGACGGCAGTGATATTTTACTCAATGACTTACCCAGGCTTTAGCCATATGACTCAGGCACCATCTAAACAGGACGTGCACATCCAGATACCTCCAGGAGCCAGACGGATCATGTAGAAGAGTCACCCAGGTTAGGTTTAAAACCATACGGAGCCGTGGGGACTGTCACAGATGGAGAGTGTGAAGAAATTAGAATCGTAATGTTTGAAACAGTACGTGGGCCAGGCAAAACATCTCTCTGCGGGTCAGATCTGGTTAGTGGGTCACCAGTTAGTGGCCTAAAGGCAACCCTGAGCTCAGAGCCGGACATTCGGGGCCAATTACAGATGTCCTGGATGTGCTCTGCCGTCTCCCATCTGCCTGGTTCACTGAGAAGCCAAAAAGTGTTGTGATTTGCCTCCACCTACCTACCATTGGTGATTGGGGACATTAGTTTTTTCAGTCATGCTACCCTGCCTGTAGAACCAGATCTAAAGAGCCTGATACACTTCCCGGCTTGCCAGGGAAATCTGAGTCACAGGTGCCCCATTTACTTAACACAAGCAGGAGAAACCCCTTCAAAGAGCCCACTTCCTGTTATAATGCCCCACATCTAGTGTGTTCTCCTTAAATACTTCCCAGTGCTACACACGGGCTGGTTTCAAAATCTTCGACTCCAGGCCTTTATGAGCACCTCGTGGTTTTCATTCTCAGAAGGAAGTTTTTCACAGTTTGATTACGATGCCCGGATTACATGTACTAACAGCCAGTGTTGGCAAGAACGTGGAGAAGTCAGAACCCTCACACCCTGCTGGCGGGAATGTAAAATGGGGCGGCCCCTGTGAAAAACAGTATGGTGGTTCCCCAAAAGGTTAGTTACGCATAGAGTTACCATACGACCCAGCGATTCTACTGCTATGTATACACCCAAGAGGAATGAAAACATGTCCACACAAAAGTCTGTACACAGATATGCATAGCAGCATTATGCATAATATAGCCAGAAGGTAGAAACAACCCAGATGCCCATCAACGGATGAACAGATAAATCAAAGGTAGTATATCCATACCATGGAACATCACTCAGCAATAAAAAAAAAAAAAAAAAGAAAAAAGAAATGAACTAAATGTCTCATTCCTTATCAAACTTTTAATTCACAAAGTTATTTATGTATCTGTCAACACATGACTTCCTATTTATTCAGTCGGTTCATAAATCACCACTATTATCATTTATTTTGATGCTCAAAGTACCCGTGGTTTGGCTAGTGGGTCCTTTTGACACATCTCTGTCATTCTTTGAGCATTTTCTTACTCTCCGGCACAAGATGATGCTCCAGACTCCTCTTGTACCTTCCACACTTTAGCCTTGGAATGAGCCATTTCTCCAAGAAGCCATGGTTCCTTGTAGTTGGAAATGACATTGGAAGAAAATCTGGGCACTAGGTATATGTATTGCTATTGGGGTGTTGTTGTCCTTAAGCCTTCTCAGTGAAAGCTAAGGTACATGCACTACACGTAACGAGTTATCTATTGCTGCGTAACAAATTTCACAAACTTAGCAACTTACACCAACACCCAGTTATTATCTCACAGTTTCTGAGGTCAGGAATCCTGGCATGGATTAGCCGGCTCCTTTGCTTTAGGGTGTCACAAAATGTCTGTTTGGGGTTGTGATCTTATCTGCAGGCTCGGTTGGGGAAGGACCCCCTTCTCAGCTCATGTGGTGGCAGAGAGCCTCAGTTTCTCAGTGGCTGTTGGCTGGAGGTTGCCCTCAGTTCCTTGCCCTGTGGGCTTCTCTACAGAACCACTGAAAACACAGCAGCTTGCCTCATCAAAGCCAGCAAGGGAGAGAGAGGCTCCAAGCAAGACGGGCATTACAATCTTACGTAACATAAGCACAGAAACGACATCCTATTTGCCGTATTGAATTGGTTAGAAGCAGGTCATAGGTCCTGCCACACTTAAGGGGAGGGAATTACACAAAGGCATGAATACCAGGAAGTGTGGATCACTGGGGATTATCTTAAGAGCTTGCTACTCCGATCACCTTATTAAGTGATAGAGGCAAGGGGGCTATCTTGTAGTCCATCTGCCACAGGACGTATATGCATATGTACGTCTTTGTTTATATTTCTATCTATCTCTCTATCCATCCATCCATCCAGTCTATCCATCCACCTGTTCTGTCTTGCAAACCATGCTTCATACTATTTCACCTACTTCCAATGTAACATCACACCGTTCATTTTCGTTTTCTTCCTTTCCGTATTTGTAACTCTCTTTTCCCGACGGTGAGAAACCTCTATATATTTATTTGATCCATTCCTTACCTCTTCTGCCACTCCTTCTCCATTACAGATGCTTTCCTCTCTACTCGGGCTCCGATATCCTGTGTCCGGCTGCCCTCACGTGAGGATGCCTCTGTCATCGTGCTCACACCCTGACACACACATGGAGCCACCCTGTATGTGGATGCCCTCTCACCCTCAGAGGCCCTACCTCCCCTTTGCATGGTGGCCCTCTTCACCTTGCTTAAGATCTGACACACCACAGCTAACCCTCTCTCCCCGCACCATGGGTGTCCAGCCCCATCCAACGCTTCAGGTCTGAATCATTTGGGATGAAAGGGAAGGGAAAGGAAGGAAAAGAGCACATTTCTCTTTCATGATTCCATTTTTTTCCTCGTGAAATGCAATTCATCCTCCCCTCCTTCCAAAGTTGGGAGAGTAGGTACACAACATTCCCTGAACAGATGGCGTAAAAACCAAGCGGCTCTTCTATAAATTTGCAGCCTATTAGCTGGAGTGGAAGGAGCTCTAATGGGCGAAGCGGCAGCAAGAAACTATAAAGGAAGGACAAAGAGAAACAAGCAGGCACAGCTCTTTCATTCTACTTCTGTGCTTTGTTCAAGCTCATCTGTTTTCCAGTCTGCAAGGCTCACTTTTCTGTCCTTTGCATTAGTTCAATTCTTCACTCGAGGGCCAACTCCCAAGCTTCCTTCTTCCACAGAGACCCTCACTAACTGGATTCCAGCCATTTTATCCCCTTTTAAAATTCCAACCCATACTCACGTCTTTGTCACCACATTCTAACGCTTGATTCTATATGACCTCGTATTGATCGCTAATTCTTTTATGTACACGTGTCTTTTCTCCCGAACTAGAGAGTGAGTTCCTTAAAGATGTACTTCACTGTGCCTACCACATGCTTGGTGACTGATTGAAAGCAGCCACTCTGTGTAGGCACATGAAATCAGGCTGGAGGGGCGCCTGGGTGGCTCAGTCGGTTGAGTGTCCGACTTCGGCTCAAGTCATGATCTCGCGGTTCGTGGGTTCAAGCCCCACATCGGGCTCTGTGCTGGCAGTTCAAAGCCTGGAGCCTGCTTCCGATTCTGTGTCTCCCTCTCTCTCTGCTCCTTCCCTGCTAGCTCTGTGTCTGTCTCTTTTTCTCTAACAAATCGACATTACGAAAATTTAAAAAAAAAAAAAAGAAAGAAACCGGGCTGGAAAGGGACAGATGGGAACTTACCTCGAAAAGCAGCCACTAGGTGGTTCATCTCTTATCCTCTTGTTTAGTTCGGTGTCTTGAGTAGAAGGCACACTCAGCATTGAAACGTTCAATAAATATGGACTGAATTATACCTTAGCGCATACAGTAACCACAATTCTCCAGAATACGCGGGCCCCAGAAGCCATGTGCATTGTATCTCCCTGACTCCAAATGGATGGCCAGTGACATCCATATGAAAGCTGAGGCATTGCTTTATTTATACCCCCGTTTTTCTGGATCCTGTACGTAACACAAGCCCCACAGTTTAGAGGAGTCTCCCTGAATGCGGATGCCCAGTTATATTCACGAACCAGTTGAAGAGAGGGAGCAAAGGGTGAGATGTTCTTCTGATACAGAGTCTGAGTTAAGAAAGGCAGCTTCCTCGGCTGCAAAAGAAAGCAGTAAGCTCAATTTCCGAGGGGGACGTGTACCCTCAGTCTTTTGTGTCACGGCCCCTGTGTTTAAGGGGGTTATTTCTTGTAGATCCTTTGGAGCTACTCAGTGGATGCAGCTACAGGTGACTGAAATTTCAAGCTTATTTATCAAATAACTCAGAGGGTCTGTCCGATAATAAAACCCCTAGTAAGGGAGGTTTTACTAGGGAGGGGGTAGATGTTAGTCATCATCACAGAAGGTTCACTAGCTTGACCAAAGTCACTAAAAAGCATCAGACCTGGCAAATCTTGACCTTCTGACCAGTACCCCTTCCAAGAGTCCTTGTGGGTATGACTGTTATCTATTTGTGGGTTTTTATTTATTTTTTATTTTTTGCGTGCTGGGGTTCACAATGAAAGATACCACAGTGGCTGGCTTTGGGGTGTGCACCGTGGGGTAGTATCATCAGGCCTTCGCTAATCGCCCTGATCTAAGGTCCAGCTAGGCGACACAGCCCCAAAGCGGAAGCTCATGCGATCCCAACACGCGGTATGCCCCTCACCGCCGCCGCTGGGGTGACAGTCCCAGATCCGCTCGGCTGGACACGGCTCCTTTAAGGGGTGGAAGCACGAAAGAATGCGTGTAGGCTGCCAGAGCAACATGTGAGCCTGGTGAAGAGGATCCCCAGCTGGGAGCACGTGAAGAGGGTGAGGCGACACGTAAACAGCGCTCTTTCTTCTTGGCAAAAACAAGGGACAAGAGACACCTCGGAGGAGACAGAGATGCTATTTTTAGATGCCGTGGCTCTGGCCACTGGTAGAGGGTTTTCCCACCAAACTTAAAATTAGGTGTGTTTTTCTTTTCTTAAGCGGAACATTTGAGTCTCGTTCTAGAAAGCAATCGGATACACACACCTGCACCGCTGGCCCATTTTGTTGGCCAGGGGGCTAGCTGAGGAGATCGGACGAGCATTTTGAGGTCCTTATGTGTGGCAGGGACCACAGTGGTTGCCTCTGAGCCTTCTTAGTTCTCCTGAAACACTGAAGGGAAAGGCGGCAGCGTCTGAGGACCCGGGTTAGCCCTGTAAGGAACGGCCCGTTGAGGTTGCCCTTGCCCTTTGATCGACTAGACTACCATTCGAAATCGACATACTCTCACGATTAGGAAGAGACCCCACGGAAAGGGAGCTGGACAGCAGCAGAGGGTGTAAATCGACTGGCCAACTCAACACCTGTTGGAAACGTTCCCCACCTGGGAAGCTGAGCAGCTTACTTATGCTCAAGAGAGGTTCTGCGTCGAATTCTTTCGGTGAGCAACTACCCCCAGTTATTTTGGCTAAACATCTGAGTGTTCAGTTATCGGGCTTGCTTCGTTTAAGTTCCACCTGCGTTTAATCAGACGGTTGTTGAACACCACCACCAACAATTGCTTTTTCATTTGCCGGGCTGGGTAGGTGGTGGGAAAGGGCTCGAACGATGGAGTCAGACCTACCTATAATCCACTTCTGTCCCTAAACAGCTCTGAGTTGCAACAGACGGGTCAGCGAGCCTCTCTGACCTTCTGTTTCTGCGTCTGCAAAATGGGGGGGCATGTTCCCAACCCCACGGGACACTCTGCGGTCTTCAGTACCTTTCTGGCCCAAGGTAGACCCTGAGAGAAGAAAAGTGACGATGAGTTTTGTTCATTGCCGAGTCAGAAGCCTCCAGAGGCTGGCTGCACGTCACAGAAGTTCAGCGGCTCTGACCTAATTCCTGCTTGGGCTGTGGAGGGGGATGACCTGAAGCTCAGAGATCTCAGGATTCAGAGGACAAACTGCAAGATTTTTGCCCTTCAAAATCCACTGTAGACACGAAAGGACAGATACTGTATGATTCCACTTAAGTGAGGAACCTAGATTAGGCAACTTCATAGAGAAAGAAAGTAGACTAGAGATCGTCAGGTGCCAGAGATCATGGAGATAATGGATATGGGATTTCGGCGTAGGATGATGGAATGTTCTGGAGATGGATGGTGGTGATGGCTGCACAATCATGTGACTGTACCTCATACCCCTGAAATGTCCGCTGAAAAATGGTTAAAATGGTCGATTTTGTCAGGTATATTTGACCACAATTTTAAAAATGGGCAGAAAAAATCCATTGGAATGAAGCAAATCAAGATACAACCAATCATGAAATACCATATAACTGTTAGGAAGAATGGGGTAAAAAGATGTAAAAAGATGAGCCTATTATTATTCTACTGACGTAAAAAGATGCCCAGTACAAAAAGCAAGTTGTCAACCACACATGTAGCATAATGCCAGTCGTGTTTTTCTGCTTTACTCTTACTGGATCATCTTACTTTTGCCACGTCCCTATGATGTAGATACGGCTGTCATCGCCCCATTTTGCAGATGAGGAAACTAAGGCGCAGAGAGGTGAGGTGCCTCGCCCCAGGACACAGATCTAAGAAGTGGCAGAGTTAGAATTTGGACCCAGCTCCAACTATCTGGCTCCCAAAGTCTGAGTTCTAGACTCTTCAGCATCGTCTTCACCTGGGAGATTTTAAATATGCAGGTTCACAGACCCCACCCCAGACCTAATGGATCAGATCTGCAAGGCACTGAGATCCAGGAAGGGTTCTTGGGCACCTCGGAGCCTTGGGAGACTGACGTCTAACCACCAGGCAACACTTAGTGCCTGTTTGATAAGAATAATAAATGTTAATATATGCATAGGTAAACTTTACTGAGAATTCTGTGGACTTTGTTATTGTTGTTTTTTTAACGGAGCAGTTTATTCTAGAAACTAGGCACACACAAAAATCTGTATTAAATTGTCCACAAACCAGGTTCCATCCTATCTTATTGGCTTAAGAGTTATTTTGTCAGTTTAGAAACATTTTTTCTCTTGAAACTCTTGCCTGTGACCTTCCAAACTCAGTCTTTAACCGAGTAAAGTAAAAGCATAGTGAAACCTTACCAAGTTGCACTCAATTCTGAGTGGCAATGTGTTCTTTTTGGAATATGGTGAAGTCTTGGAGAAATTTAAGAAATTGTTTAGTAAATAAATTGTCTAGCTAGTTAATAGGCTCATAAGGGGGCATGCTTAATTGATCAAATAAAGCCAGCCCAGCCTCTTTTCCAATTTTAAGAATTTTAGTACCGTAACGGTTCTTGACTGCAAATGAGACCTCGGCATTCGTTAGGGGCACATGATTGCTTTCTGGCTCAACGTTCTGGTAGTACTTTAGTTGGTTTGATGTAATTTAATGCACGAGATCTAATTTCTTAGAAATGATTCTCTTATACACTTGCCATGACATGTAAATTCTCCCCCCATTCCACACTCCCCCCACCTCGCAATTGGGTTGATCAATGCATTTTTATCTTATCAAGCTTTGAATAGAGTATTCTGTGATTAGCATGAGTTTGATTAAACCCTGAACTAAGAAAGTTTCTCTGAACATCTCCATGCCTCAGTTTCTTCACCTGTAAAATGGGTATATGAAGGGTTATAGGCAGGGTCACCACAGGTTGTGCAGGCTGAGAGCTGTGTAGGGTTGGGGGCGCCGGTCACAGCCTGCATGGTTGTGGGCTGCTGACCTGCTTGGAGGGTTCCGGAGAGGATTACATGAGCTGACAGACACGGATCAAGTGAAATCGTGCCAAGTGCCGAAGAAGCACTGTTTAAGTATTCGATGATTTTAACAGAATATGTCTTTTTTAAAATGTTTCTTTATTTTGAGAGAGAGAGAGAGAGCAGAGGAGGGGCAGAGAGAGGGAAAATGAGAATCCCAAGCAGGCTCCACTCTGTCGGCATGGAGCCCTATGCGGGGCTTGAACTCATGAACCGTGAGATCATGACCTGAGCCGAAATCAAGAGTCAGACGCTTAACCGACTGAGTCACCCAGGTGCCCCCAGAATAGGTCTTGATCCAAGGGATTATTGCCCTCAAATAACAGAGGGCACTCATTCCCACCCCTATGATGTCGGCCCATTGTTTTCTCCTGCCTGGAATTTTCTCTCTAGCACCTGCTCTAAACCCTTGAGTTGAACCCAAGACAAGACTCATCTCCTGGAACCAAGAAAGGCCAGGAGAGTTGCACCTGCACTTAGATTACTTAACAACAGTTAGCCTCCGCTCCTATCCCTTAGGAATAACAAAATGACAATGGTTTTGTCCTCACGATATAAAACGTGGCTTTGTCCTCATAATGTCCTCATATGTAAATATCCTCAAATATAAAAAAAAAATGTCCTGGGTTTTTCTTTGTTTCATGTTTAGCTATTCCTTGCATTTGAGCTTTCAGATAGAAACACGAGAGGCATCTGGGTGGCTCAGTTGGTTGAGCATCTTGACTCTTGATTTCGGCTCAAGTCATGATCTTGTGGTTCGTGAGATCGAGTCCGGCATTGGGCTCTATGCTGACATGTGGAGCCTGTGTGGGATTCTCTCTCTCTCCCTTTCTCTCTGCCCCGCCCCCCACAAATAAATATTAAAAAAATAATAAAGTAGAAACACTAATTGTTGCCCCACTTAGTAAGTTTTTAAAATGGTATTTGTAAAAATAATCGCTTATTTGTTCATTAAATGAGTCTTGCTGGACAGAAGCCACGTGTTAGACATAGTCACAAAGAGAAATAAGGTAGAGATTGGTACTCGAGGAATTTATAGCCTTTTAAGAAAAACATAGGGCAGGGGCACCTGGGTGGCTCAGTCAGCTAGGTGCCTGACTTCGGCTCAGGTCATGATCTCACCGTTCATGGGTTCGAGCCCCACGTCGGGCTCTGTGCTGACAGCTCGGAGCCTGGAGCCTGCTTTGGATTCTGTGTCTCCCTCTCTCTCTGCCCTTCCCCTGCTCACGTTCTCTCTTTCTCTCTCAAAAACAAATAAACATAAAGAAAATAAAAAGAAAAACACAAGGGAATAACAGTTACCCAGCAGGTGCCAGATTCTGTGGCTGAAACAAGCTCCAGATGTTAAAGGGTGTTCGTTGGGTTCCACAAGCAGGAGCTTCAGGCCTGCAAGCTTTCTCAGGAGCGATGAAAATGTTTTGAGTTCTGGGGAAAAAAAAGTATCATGACCAAAATATCGAAAGGGAGCGACAATATCAATATCAAATGCATATATAATTGCATGTCTACAAAATTACCATTATGTCAACGGCATCCAAATTAATTAAAGTGATTACATGTGAAGACAGTTTGTAAGCCAGCTTTTTTCACTTTGCATTGCCTCTCTTACAGCTTCCGGGGGTTTACAGGCAATCTCTGGTTATTTTCTTGGCTTGTGACTTCAGTCTTCCCACGGCCCTCTCCTCCGGCTCTGTGTCCAAATTTCTCCCTTTCCATAAGGACTGAGTCCTCGTGGCTTAGGGGCCACCCCACTCCAGTATGACCTCATCCTAATTTAACTAATGACATGGGCAGTGCCCTATCTCCAGATAAGGTCCCCTTCCGAGGTACTAGAAGTTACGACACAAATCATCCCAGTGAGCGAAGTAGAAATGGGAGGAAGGCCAGCGAGGCGTGTCCAAAGGCCCTGCAGAGAGTAGAGAGCACAGGGCCATATGCGGGTCACGAAGAGAGTCACGATGAGGCTGGAGTGGATTGCAAACCACTTTGTAAACCAAGTGCAAGTTTCATCTGAAGGGTTTCCATCTAAAGGTTTGATTTTAAAATCAAAATGAAACAACAGCAAAACAACCCTTACGCACCTCTGCCTTTCCTCACCCTCCTTTTCCCCAAACGCCCCTCACCCCAAGACCCTAAAAGCCAACCAGGAAAAGAACCAAGCCCAAAGGTGTGGGGAGTACTCTGAGTCATGTGGCATGTTCCTTGCACAGCCCAGCTGAGAATCCGAGGACCTGATCCTTGTTCACGTGGCCTCCCCTACCCCTGCCTTTTGCATTTGGGTCTCGTAGAAGGTAATGCTTTGCTCGTTGTGGAATCTTAGATCATAATTTCTTGGAACCATTTTTTTTTTTTTTTTGAAGAATTCCGTGACACTAAGTGAAGCAATATCGTCCGTATCACTGCTTGTATTTAAATGTTTTGTGAGGGTGGCGAGGACTGTTGATCAGCATGGGAGAAAGACTGAAGTGATCTGCTTCTATGCCCGTTCCCTGCATCACCCTGGAGGCACCTCCAGAGCAGGAACTATATCATTTCTATATCCTGTACCATTTCTGGATCCCACCGCTAACCACCGTGCTCAGTAAATATTAAACTAACTGAAGGCCAGAGACCCCCTTGCTCAGCTCAGAAAGCCTTGCTGTAGGTTGGGTGTCCTGAAGGGCCTCTCTCAGACCAAGGAATTCATAGTTTATAATAATGTCCAAGAGGCCCAATCTTCTCCAGGAAAAAAAAAAAAATCCCAAAGCTAATGCTATCCTGCTCTAAATAGAAAAGCCAAATGCGTATCAAAAATTCTAAGTAAAAACCATCCTAAAAAGACACAATCCACAAGCCATAAGAAAAAAAAAAAAAAAAAGGACAGATTTGACTACATAAAAAATATAAACTTCTGGGGCGCCTGGGTGGCTCAGTCGGTTGAGGGTCCAACTCTTGGTTTTGGCTCAGGTCATGATCTCACTGTTTGGTGAGTTCGAGCCCTGCATCGGGCTCTGCACTGGCAGTGTGGAGCCTGCTTGGGATTCTCTCTCTCCCTCTCTCCCTCTCTCTCTCTCTCTCTCTGCCTCTCCCCTACTCATGCTGTGTGTGTGTGTGTCTCTCTCTCTCTGAATAAACTTAAAAACAATAAACTTCTAAGAAACCAAAGATAGTAAAAGACACAGGACAGACCAGAATAAAATATTTATATCGTACATAGTAGACTAAGGTTTAGTATCCTAAATACGCAAGCAATTCATGGATTAATGCAAATGGCTGATAAACAAAGAAAGGGCTTGCTACTGATCAAGACGTGCAAATTAAAACAGCAATGAATAACTTTTTTGCTCACCAGATTGACAAAAATGAAAAATACCCAATGCGGGGCCGCCTGGGTGGCTCAGTTGGTTAAGCGTCTGACTTGCACTCAGGTCGTGATCTCACAGTTCGTGAATTCGAGCCCAGCCTTGCGCTCTGTGCTGACAGCTTAGAGCCTGGAGCCCTGCCTCGGATTCTGTCTCCTTCTCTCTCTGTCCCTCCCCTGCTCATGCTCTGTCTCTGTCTTTCAAAAATAAATAAATGTAAAAACAAAAATTAAAAAAGAAAAAGAAGAAAAAGATTTAGTGTTGGTAAAGGTGGGGGTGAAAGGCACTGTGGGAGAAAGCAGAACTTGATTTATTTCTGGAGTGCAACTGGCAGCATCTATCACGATTTAAAAGGTAAATAAGCTTGTGTCCAGAAAGCGCAATTGTAGAGATTCATTCCGGTGATAATAACAACAGCTAGCCTTATGTGAGCACCTACTGCGTGCCAGATCCCATGCCAGGCGCGTTACATAAACAACTTCCTTTGCTTCACAAGATGACCTATAATCACCTCCATTGTCCGAGAAACTGAGGCTGAGGGAAAGGAAGTTTTCACAGTGAGTAACTAGCGAAACCAGGATTTGATTCCAGGCAATCTGATTCCAGAGCCCATACATGAAGTCACTCTCTTTAACATGCCTCACACCTGCATGAGGATGCATGATTGTGCTATAGAGTCTAAACCTAAGGTTCTAAAATTAGAAAGACGGCTTGATACATAAGTTACAGCCATACCATGGGATACCCTGCAGCAAACAGGTAGTTTGGTTTGTACGGGTAGGGAAGCTTCTCACGTCATTTTATTGAGTAGAAAAAAAGCAAGTTGTAAAATAGCATGAGCAATAAAATGGATTTTTTTTAAACCAACTATATGTGTGAGCACGTGTGTGTGTGTGTGTGTGTGTGTGTGGGAAGGGACATATCCTGCTGTGACAAGCCGCCCCCGCAGAGCAGTTTGAGAAAAAGGACATACAACAGGTTGTTTATGCTAGTTATTCCTTAAATGTGGAAGTAGGGGGACTCCTTTAAACATGTATCATTCAGGTCTCTTCACTTCATAAGTAACAGAAAGCCTAACTCAAATTAACTTAAATACTACAGGGGAATATTTACTCAGGCCTCTGGAAAATTCGGAGGTCTGGTGTGATTTGACAGCTTAACAATGCCAGGATTGGTGTGATTTGGTAACTTAATAACGTCTTTAAGGAGTTGGTTTCTTTCCATCTTTGTACTCTGCTTTCAGTTGTGTCTGCTGCATTCATAAACAAGATTCCCTCATGGTGGCAAAAAGGCTGCAGCAGGTCCAAACCTCACATATGCATCCCCACAGGACCTGGAAGCAGAGATGTGTTCTTGTCTCCTAATTCTCAGCAAAAGTCTTCAGGTTCAATATCAGTTGGATCAACCCTGAATGAACTCCTGGGGCCAGAGGAATGGCAAGTGCTAATTGGCTTGGGCCTATATTCTCTAAATAAACCACTATGGCAAAGAATCCTGTTTAGATCAATGACGGTGTCCCCTGCAGCTGAGAGTGGGGTTGATCCCATGCAAATCACTTGTGGCTGCCACGTGACAGGGGAGGGGTGGAATGTTTGTTGTGGAAACAACCCTACGACACGTGTGCATTATTTAAATTTTCTACCAGTTCTATAGATGCCAAAGCGCCTAATACTTTGGCAATTTTAAAATACAAGAATGGGCCCTTTTTTTCCCCATGAAGATCCGTTGCAAATGATCAATTTTATAAATATTTTTATTTCTTCCTCAAGTTCAAATTATGTAGCTAGATTTCCTGCATCGAAGCGTCATCTAAGAGATGGGATGCAGCGTGTTGTAGCTAGAGGGACCAGTGCTGGACCGAGAACTAGCAGCCGGGGCTCAAGTTCTAGTTCAGTCAGCAACAGTGAGCTCGTGGAAGAGTCACAGACCTGCTCGGCACTCAGTGTCTTCATCAACAAACGATGGCATTGGTGTAGATGATCTTAAGGTCCCGTCTACCTCAACGATTCCTCTGTCTTTGTTGATAAGATATTCCCTTCCTATCCGTCCATCCATCCATCATGCAATTATGGCTCATTTTGGTGAAAATACTGTATGCACAAGATAAAAATACTCTAATGATACAAAAAGATACACAGTGCAAAGGCTTGTTCCTCCTCCACCCTTGACTCCCAGCTTTCTGCTTTCTGCCGAGCTCTCGACAACATCTCAACAACATATCATGCTCTCGACAACATCTCAACAACGTATCATATACTCATGCGTTACCCCTGCCCCATTTATACAGGCAGTGACGTACCACAAGCACGCCCTCCAGTCTGCCTTTGCACGTAACTATCTATAAATGGACCTCTTGGGTCAAAAGATAAGTGCGTTTTGTATTTTGATCGATGCGTGGCTAAATCACCCACCCAAAAGGATGATGCTTGGGGCCCCTGGGTGGCTCAGTCATTGAGTGTCCGACTTCAGCTCAGGTCATGATCTTACAGTTCCTGATTACTCTTTCATTTTTGTTGTTGTACAGGATCAAAAAAGCGCATCTCGTCGTGGTTTCACTTTGCCTTTCTCTCATCGTGTTTGAGGTTGAGAACGTTAATATGCTTCAAAGCCATCGACAGTTGTTATTTTGTAAATCACCTGTGCAGGCCCTTTGACCTTGTCCTTTCTCCTGCAGCTACCAGCTTTCTTGGAGTGCAGAAAATGGGGCATCCGTAACCCCCTTCCCCATCTTGGGGAAAGATGGAACTCCTGGGCCGTCACGTGAGGCCATGGGGTTACAGGTGGTGCTAGAGTGGGGGCAGTGGGCAGAAACCCACGCAGTGTGGCGGGCACCCCATGCGACAGGTGCATGGCTTTTACATTCTAAAGGGTTTTAAGACACCAACTAACAATCCAAAACCAGAAAATGTGCCATAGAGAGCTTATGGCCTGCTAGGCCTGAAGTATTTGCTATCTGGCCCTCGGCAGAAAAGGAAAACGTCTGCAGGTCCCGGAAGGGATAAAGAGAAAAAAAGAGGAGGCTGGGGACGCGGCAGGATGGGGCAGCTCCGACAGGTCCCAAGTTCTCTCAGCTGGGAGGGACCCACAGTGTCAAGTTTGGCCAAGAGCTCAGGAAGGATGAAGGTTTAAGAGTGTTTTGGAATGAGCAATGAGGAAGTAGGTCACTGTGACCTTTGTAGAACAGGTTTGGGGGAGTGTTGATAGGCAGGTTTTTGAGTCACAGGAAGGGAAAAGACAGAAAGGGAGGGAGGGCCCTGAGGGGTGGGGTGGGGGAGGGAGGGAAAGAGAGAGAGAGAGAGAGAGAGAGAACGAAAAGGAGGGAGGGAGGGCGCGGAGGGAGACGCCTGGACACAACACACGAGTGCTTAGTAAAAGTTAATTGGGAAAAAAAAGCTGGCACGACTTCTTTAAGACAAATAATAATTGTTGTATAATGTTATGTAATCGTAATTATGATTATGAATGTGAACACTGCTCACTTCTTTAAAGCACACGTTAGGTCTGTCTGACTTAAGCTATGGATCTCCCATTCTGTAGGGGAGGAAATCCCTAGTGGCTACAGAAACAGCGTCAGCCCCAGGCCGGACGTTGGGCACAAGCCAGTCCAGCCCCCACGCCTTATGGGGGAGGTGGCCCAAGCTGAAGAAGGACAAGTGACACTCTCCGGCCACACGGGGAGCCCGGCAGGAGCTACAAGTCTGGCTTTTCATCTCAGTTCTTTTTCGGCCCCATGGCCGCCTCGACCAACTTCTCTGACGGCCCAGGGGCATCTCACATCTGGCTAGCACCCAGTAGGTCCTGTAAAACTCTTCCAAATTTTACATATCCATTTCCAGACAGTGCTCTTCATTCTTTTCCAGGCCGCTCTTTGAAACCCCCCCTTCCGTTTTTGTAAAATTGACATTAACGAGGCACAATTCTTTTATTGCGGTCAAAGACACACAATGCAAAAAATCACCATTGCAACCATTTTCAAGTGTATGGTCCTATGGCATTACGTATGTTCACACTGTTGTTTAAAAGTTTACATGAAGAGGGGCGCCTGGGTGGCTCAGTCGGTCGGGCGTCCGACCTGGGCTCAGGGCATAATCTCACGGGGCGTGGGTTCGAGCCCCGCGGCGGGCTCTGTGCCCACAGCTCGCAGCCTGGAGCCTGCTTCGGATCCTGTGTCTCCCTCTCTCTCTGCTGCTCCCTACTCACACACTCTCTCTCTCTCTCTCTCAAAAATAAATAAACATTAAGAAAAATTTTTAAATAATAAAATAAAATTTACATTAAAAATGACATCCATCACGGCCATGAAAAAGCAGAACTTCCCCGTTATCCCCAACTGAAACTCTGTACCTATTAAGTGGTAACCCCCCATCCCCTTGGATGAGGTATAATTTATATACAATAAAAATCCCCATTTTAAGTGCACATTTTGTGGGATATTGACAAACGTGTCCTCTTGGGTAGTCACTCCTTAATCAAAACATAGAACGTTTCTGTCACCGCAAAATGTTCTCTCGTGGTCCTTTGCAGTCAGTCCCCAAACTCTGTCACTGACCTTTAATCTAGATTTGTACTTTGCTCAAAGCACATATTTTTGCAGCCCTGCAGATTACAAAAAAAAACCAACAAAACCACACCTCATTGTGGTTTTGCTTTTTTTTTTTTTTTTTATTGTGTATGAGGTTGAGAATGTTTCTGTCATTATAGGTTTTTTTCCGCGTTTCTAGAATTTCATAAGAATGGCATCACACAGTATACGTTCTTGGCTATTGGGTTTCTTTCCCCGAGTGTCGTGTTTCTGAAATTCACCCACGTCATGGACACGACCAATTTGTTCCCTTTCGTTGCTGAGAGGTGTTCTGTTATGTGACTTGACCAAAATTTGTTTATCTATTCACTTGCTGGCATAGACATTTTGGTTATGCACGACTTCGTTTTGCCTTGCTATTATGAACCAAGCTTCTATAAACACTCAGGCACAAGCCCTTGGGCGGACATATATTTTCAATTCTCTTGGGTAAGAAAAACCAAGCAGGAGTAGAATTGCTGGGTCGTGGGGTTAGTGCAGCTTTGTGAAAAACGGCCAAACGGTCTTCCAACTCGGATGTACCGTTTTGTTTTCCACCACAGCTTGTGTGAGAGTTTGGTTGCTCTACGTCCTTGCCGACATTTGGTGGCGTCAGTTTTTAAAACTGTAGCCATTTCAGGGGGGATGTGTAGTGGTATCTTATTGTGGCTTTAATTTTCTTTCTCCGATAAATAAAAATGTTGGGCATTTTTCATGTGCTAATTGTGTATCTCCTTTTCTGAGACGTTTGCGTAAATCTTTTGCCCATTAAAAAAAAATTGGATGTCTGTCTTCTTATTGATTTGTAGGAGTTTTAAAAGAAATATATCTGGATCGCAGTCCTTTGTCAGATGTATATGAATACCAGAGGTTAAGATTTGTCTAATTTGCACCCACAGAGGCAAGGGTCAGACTTCTTAATTCCCCAGGAACAGCAAGGGCATCCTCACCAGTTTTTATACCTGTGGCTGGTATTGTTCTCGAAGAGGAAACGAAGGATGGCTTGAGGGAAGCTGGCATTTTTGAGCCCGGGAGCAAACAGGGGCTTGAGGGCTTGGTGGGTAAGGGCAATCTAGGGTTCCTTGGCATTCCAGGAAGCAGCCTCAGGACCATAACCCAAAGCCACAGAAAGTCTTTGGTGAGTAGGGTCTGAAGTGTCTAAGCCACATTTGTCTTTGGGAGAAGGAAAACATGACAGTGTAGCAGGCCCAGGGGAAGCTGGGGGCCCTTGCTTGGTGTCTCATGAAGGGCACACTCACGAAGGTACACCGCCTGTTATCTTGTCCTGATCACACACAGGGAAAGCGTGAAGCCTCAGAACGGGGACACCTTAGCATCCGGGGTCCTCCCCTTTCCATCTGAATAGCTGAAATAGTGAATGACGTGTGACTATGGAGTCCTCTCCTATATTCGTTCTCTGCCGGTGCTTTAGAAAGAACCTCATCAAAACAGGGTTCCTGAGGGGCGCCTGGGTGGCTCAGTCGGTTGAGCGTCCGACTTGGGCTCAGGTCACGATCTCACGGTCCGTGAGCTCAAGCCCCGCATCGGGCTCTGTGCTGATGGCTCAGAGCCTGGAGCCTGCTTCGGATTCTGTGTCCCTCTCTTGCTCTGCTCCTCCCCCGCTCATGCTCTGTCTCTCTCTCTCAAGAATAAATAAACCATTAAAAAAACAAAAACAAAAACAGGGTTCCTGCAATCCTCCACAGGAAGATCTCCATGCAGCCATGGGAAGTCTCGGCGAATTCTACGGGAATCAAAGTGGTGCTCGGTGATTATCCAGAATATTTATCTGCAGGAAAACCTTTGGTAGTCACTATTTGGTCAGGAGAGTGGAACATTTTCCCCAGCATGACTAGCAAGCAGGAGGACGTCTCTTCAAAAACTGGATATGGCTCTTGCTGAAAAGCCCTGTCCCATAAAACAGGTGGGACTGACCTCACGTGGGCAGCCTGAACCAGAGGAGAGCAGCTGGAGAACGCACTGTGTGAACAGACTGCTTGGGGGGGTGGGGTGGGTTGGGCTTGCTTTTAATCCAAGAAGAACCAGGAAATCAGAGCCCGGGTAGGGGGTGGGGAGTGAGAGAAGCAGGGCAGCAGGTGCACCAACACCTAGCAACGAAGGGGAAGCCAGGGGACCACAGCTGCACGAGAAAAGAAACAAAAGAAAGTTGGGGGAAGGGAGTCAGGAAACTTCGACAGGTTTCAGATGAGACAGATCTCAAGGTTGTGTAAGAGTCGGCTGGGGATGGCGGAGAGGGCCGAGTCCTCCAAGCAGAGAGACCACACAGCAAAGGCCCCGAGGGGGCCTGCTCGTCCTCGAGGCGTCTTCATGGGGACACCTTGCAGCCTTGAATCTCCAAACACAGGCTGGGCACCTCCTCAGTGTGAGCCCGAGCTGTTACCCCTTCCCTGCCCTGCAGCCTTTCCAAGGCGGGAATTTCTGTCCCCCTGCCCCGTGCTGCTATCCAGGGTCCTGTTCGTATTAGATGCTGGTCCTTTAACTTTTAAAGCCCTCCCTAAAGCCTTGTGGCTCCTGATGCCTACTGATCTCCCTTGGGTCCTGAGGACAACTGGCCTGGCCCAGAATTGCTGTTTTCTTGTCCCCCTGCCAGGCTTGGCCAGGCTTACTCTGTGGCATCTGGAAAATAACTTTCTTGCTCCCTGTTTTAGTTTTTAAAAACTGCATGCTATTCTATAATCTCACAGTCCTATTGTGATAGCCTGTTTTTTTTTTAAGAGCCTTTGAAGAAAATGTGATATAATTACATTCAGTTTCATCCTTGATGTAGCCAAGAACCCAAAGTGCGATTATAGGTGTACCCAGTTTTTAGAAAAACTGATACATGGAAATTCTCATAACACGGTTATACTCGGAGAGGATTTCTCACACGAAAAAATCACTGCTGGGGCGTCTGGGTGGCTCAGGTGGTTAAGCATCCAACTTCGGCTCAGGACACGATCTCACGGATCATGGGTTCAAGCCCTGTGTCAAGCTCTGTGCTGACAGCTCAGAGCCCGGAGCCTGCTTCAGATTCTGGGTCTCTCTCTCTCTCTCTCTCTCTCTGCCCCTCCCCCGCTTACACTCTGTCTCTCTCTCAAAAATACTAAACATTTTTTCAGCATTTTTAAAAAATCACCACTGGTTTCCTCTAAGTAATTTCCCCCAAGTAGTTAAAACAAGACCAAGTTTTCCAAAAGTTCAACCCATATCCAACTTCTCAGCGTCCGTAGGAGGACAGTGTAGAAAAAGGCACATCTGAAATGCTCTGTTCTCCTTCCCTCTACTCATCACATCAGGATTTGCATGGCCTCCTCAGCCCCAAACCCTGTAATCTCCAGCCTTCAGGTGGGCCTCTGGGTGCTCACCCACGGATTCCACCCGGCCCAGACTCCGGAACTGTTTTCGGGGGACCCGAGGCTCACTGGCCTTCTCCTGACCCTGAAGGCATCCATGCTACTGCGCCATTTCTCTGCTTCTCTTTCTTTCCTTTTTAAATTTATTTTTATTTGTTTTGAGAGAGAGAGAGAGAGCATGAGCAGGGGAAGGGCAGAGGGAAAGGGAGAGAGAATCCTGAGCAGGCTCCATGCTGTCAGCAGGGAACCCACGAACCACGAGATCATGACCCGAGCGGAAACCAGGAGTTGGACGCTCAACCGACTGAGCCCCCCCCCCCCCATGTGCCCCTCTCTGCTCCTCTAACAGAACTCTTCAGAAAGTTGTTTGTACTGGTTGTGTCCAATTCCCCTCCGCCTGTTATCTCTTGAAGGCAGTTCAATCAGGCTTTCACCCCACCACCACCAAGAGCATCTGAAACCGCTCTTGTCCAGGGCGCTTGCCAGGTCTAACGGGTCCTGCTCCTTCTCTCCTACTCGCCCTCTCAGCAGCTGATTATTCTCCGAGGTGGAACCTTTTCTTTACTTGGCCTCGGGACCGCTGCTCCCTCATGCAGTTCCTGCAGCCCCGCTTGTCTCTCTTTGCTGTGTCCTCCTCCTATCTCCGGCCCCCAGCCAGCAGAATCTTCTGGAACTCAATCCTCAGACTTCTTCTCTCCACTCTCTGCATTCACTCCCTATGGGGTAGCTGGGGTCACGTGGCTTTAAATGCATCACGAAAGGGGCACCCGGGTGGCTCGGTCGGTTGAGCGTTGGAGTCTTGATTTCGGCTCAGGTCATGATCCCAGGGTCGTGGGACCGAGCCCCACATCAGGCTCTGTGTTGCGTGTGGAGCTTCTCTCTCTCTCTCTCTCTCTCTCTCCCTGTCTGTCCCCTTCCCCTGCTCGTGTGCGTGCTCTCTCTCTCTCTCTCTCTCTCAAATAAATAAATACATAAATAAATAAATGCATCACGAAAGCTACCAAATTCATGTTTCAGTTGGGACCTTTCCTTTGAATTCCAGACTCACACAAGTCTTCCTCCTTCCCCTTTGCTTCTCCACAGTCTGTTCCCCTTAGCTACAGGAGCGATCAGGTTAACATGTGAATTAGAGCTCGGCATGCCTTTCTCAAGACCGCCAGTGGGGGAACGAAAGCCCGTCTTCACGAAGGTCTCCGAGGTCCGCACAAGCTGGCCCCCCGACACCTCTCCGAACTCGTTTTCTGCCACCGCCCTCTTACTCACTTTGCTCCCATCACGGGCTCATGGCAGGTAGTGCTGCCGGTCGATAGCCTTCAGGCGCCCCGGGAAGGAGAGCTGCCCACCCCAGCCCTTTCCAGGGGCAGCCACGGCTCAATGACCTGGGGGGGGGGGGAGTGCCAGGGCCCAGCCGCCTCCCCCAGGGCACGTGGCTCTGGAGGGTCATCCTATCTTCAAAACTCCCCGCCGGAGACAGCTCGTCTTCCGCCCCGTCTTGCTCCCTCCCCGCTTCCCTTCCACAAGTTGAACCCAAGAGTACTCCCTAACACAGACCCCGGGCACCCATCACCAGCTCACGAGGGCAGGGACTCCACCTATCTTGTCCACTTTTACTCCCACGGCCCCTGCCGCGTAGTAGAGCCTCGGCACCAAGTCAGGCTGGTGCTGGTCATGCTCTGACCGTCTGACGCTAGTCATTGGCCCTTGTTACATCCTCTGGGACTGAAGTCCACCGTGGTGGGTCTCCATCTTGACCCCCTTGTTCCCTTTGATTTGAGTCGATGTTTTCGTGGCTCCCATTGTCTCCTCCACGACGTAGGGTCTGCCTCATTATCTCCTCGTCAGTCTTTCTGGAGCTATGATCCTGCCCTTAGAGTCTAGTCCCTAGATATCTGCTATTCGATTAGCAGGAATCCCGCCTCTCGCTCTCTGGATGCCCTTGTGCTGTTCAATACTGGAACCTCCCCCTGGAAACCCAAGTCCCCATTCTCATCAACGTCCCACCCGTGGTCTGGCAGAGACTCCCTGAAAGCCACGTCCAAACTTTGAGCCACACCTTCATCTTCAGCGTCAAAGGGGGCATTGAAAGGCAGTGTCACTGCCGTAGGAAAGGGTGTTTGCGTTGGGGCCAGGAGGGTCTGGGTGTACATCCCGGCTGTCACTTACAGCGGGACACCCTTGTGCTGGTCCTTCATTCCTCTGTGCTTTAGCTTCCCCACCCGGGAAAGCACAGTGACATCAGCCTCGCTTGGTGGCTGTCAACAACACGTGAAGACATACGAAAATGTCTGGCACGCAGCTGGCAGTCAGCAAACTTCTCCCGACCGCACTGAAATCCTCTGAAACATCTGCCCTATTGTGTTCCGTGGAATAGCACAATGTCCTCGGGAGGAAACTCTGAGTCCGGGTAGCTCTGCGTGCAAAAACATAGTATTTCCCTTGGGAAAACATTAGCGTTCCGTGAAGTGCCATGATGATTTCAAGCATATTGAAACAAGACAACAATAACCTGCGTTGCAAAATCCACACCGTCAGCCGAGTGCACCGGGTCGGGGCAGAATCTCACGTCTAGGAAAGCGTGGCTTTACCTCCGAAAGGCAGCCTTTAATGAACAGGGAGCACTAACGTATACCGAACACCACCCTGGCTCTTGCCCGACCTCATGGAAACCTGTATATACGAAGCCTTGCCAAATTCACAGAAGCTTTTCTAGTTCCCATTATTTTGCTGCTCGAAAGGAAGGGAGTAATCTCTTGGCTGGTAGGGTGTGGTACCTTTAACAGAGCGCTGAAAGCAAGTTCAACACAAATGACCCATGCTGGCGGGTTGCGCAATTCTCAAGTTATTTTTATGATGGGCAGTGTTTTTCTTTTTTATTCTTTTTTCCTCCCTCTTGAGTTGGCTAATGCTTTCCAATGAGCAGGCTCTATCTGGTGCAACTCAGCGAGCCCAAGCCGCACGCACGGTGCCAACGAGAGGGGCCGTGTGGACACGCGTTATGTTAATGGACTGCCAGTAGGGCGAGGACGGGAGAGGAAATATTGGGCTGTCCACTTGCCATTTGTACTCTTGGCTTGGAAGCAGGTCATTAGCTCAGCGAAGAGAATACAAAAATACACAGTAAGGTCGCCATAACTTCTGAAGCCTGAGCCATCGTCTGGGAGGGAATCGAAACGTGGGTAGACACATCATGAAGGTGTGCGGTGTTCCTCTATGTGACCAGGTACAGAGCCTCCCTGCACAACTGGGACGAGCTGTTTCGTGCCGGCCTGGCAGGTCACTCCAGGTATGCCTAGCACCCTGCACTCAGCGGGCTGCCCCACTCACCACCCGCTGTGTTTTCTCTGGGATAAAGAGGCGAAGGGCGTCCTGGAGATTGTGCAGTGTGAGTCCAAGAAGGCAGATTCCTTCTTCATATTCAGCCCACGATGGCTCAAAGATTCCCAGTTTCCTCTTGGGGAGCTGAGTGCAGGAGTCAAGAGGGACGATTGAGTCCAGCGAATGGTTCCCAGGAGAAGCTTTGGCGTTTGACTCTTGCGTTCGGGGCGCCTCGGTGGCTGGGTCAGGTAAGCGTCGGACTGTTGACTTTGGCTCAGGTCATGATCTCACGGTGCGTGGGGTCGGGCCCTGAGTCGGGCTCTGTGCTGGCAGTGAGGAGCCAGCTTGGGATTCTCTCTCGCCCTCTCTCTCTGCCCCTCCCCTGCTCGCACAAGCTCTCTCTCTCTCTCTCAAAAATAAAATAAACATTAGAAAAAAAAACCCCCGACAACTCTAGTGTTCATTTTTAAAAAATATTACACGATCATGGTAAAACAAAATTAACTAGCACGCCATGAAGACTAAGCCCCCCTCAGCACACTGACCCCCCAGTTCCCTTCTCCAGCGGCAACAAAGATTACCACTTTTTTGCGTGTCCTTCCCAACAGAGTCTATGCACATTAAGAGGAGCTTTGATTTTTGAAATGAACTTTCAGACGTTCGGCTGAAACGGTTGGTAAGATAGCTTTTCCAAATAACTCTCCATGGTAACATAACTTTGGAACACACACGCTCACACGGACATCCACATGTACACACACAGTCGTCCTCTTAAGCACAAAATGGAGGGGAAATGATGCAACAGAGTGACTAGAAGGTATATTCCAGTAAACCGCGGCGGTGAGTGGATTCTCAGATGGTTCCAGACAGCTTTTTGTACAGAAATAGCCCCGTGAGAACACCCAGCCCACTCAGACGGCAGAACAAATCCCAGGAACTTGCCTTTGTGCAACCTTCCCCGTCAAGCTCAAGTCCAAACACATCAGACCTTGGCAGGGCTGCTCGGGTACATTGGCCGACAGACAGACACTCTAGAAGCTCTCCGTGCTTCTCCCTCCGCAGCAGTAGATTCGTCCAGATTGGGATGCACCAGCTCCTCCCCACCCCCAACACACACAAGCCAAAAGCCCCTCAAGTTTCTCTCCATCATGCGGTTGAGTAAAGCCCCAACTCGCTCTCACTCAAAAGGAAAGGAGGGGCGCCTGGGTGGCTTGGTCGGTTAAGCGTCCGACTTCGGCTCACGTCATGATCTCACTGTCCGTGGGTTCGAGCCCCACGTTGGGCTCTGTGCTGACAGCTCGGAGCCTGGGGCCTGTTTCCGATTCTGTGTCTCCCTCTCTCTCTGCTCCTCCCCTGTTCATGCTCTGTCTCTCTCTGTCTCAAAAATAAATAAACGTTAAAAAAAAAAAAAAAAAAAAGGAAAGGAAAAAGCACCAGCAAGTATAAAGCTAAGACATATGTGTGCATATTTGGTAGAAATAAGAAAACCCATCCTCTCTCTGAGGCCATTCTGAAACTCAGTCGTGCTCGGAATCGCTCAAATTGGCAAGGCGTGTTTGGCTTCAGAATAGAGGTGGCTGGGTGGGAGTGATACAGAGTGACTTGAGTCGTTGTCATTCTAGTGACTTTCCATAAGTGACATGGGAACGGGGACACTGGAGGACTAGGTTTCACCTAAGTACCGATACAGAACACAAGAGCTGTCATAATTTTTAGTCAAGTCAGCCAATCTACAGGAGCCTGGGTAAAAATCTCTCATCGAAAGCCAGCATTCTAAAATAGGAGCCTGGAGGGGCGCCTGGGTGGCCCAGTCGGTTAAGCGCCCGACTTCGGCTCAGGTCACGATCTCGCACTCTGTGAGTTCGAGCCCCCGCGTCGGGCTCTGTGCTGACAGCTCAGAGCCTGGAGCCTGTTTCAGATTCTGTGTCTCCCTCTCTCTCTGATGCTCCCCCATTCATGCTCTGTCTCTGTCTCAAAAATAAATAAACATTAAAAAAAAATTTAAAAATAGGAACCTGGGGCACCTGGGTGGCTCAGCCAGTTAAGCGTCCGACTCCTGGTTTCAGCTCAGGTTGTGATCTCACGGTTCGTGAGTTCGAGCCCTGCGTTAGGCTCCGCGCTGGCCGCATGGAGCCTGCCTGGGATTCTCTCTCTCCCCCTCTCTCTTTGCTCCTCCCCCACTCTCTCTCTCGAAATACATAAATAAACTTTAATAAAATAGAAACCACATGGAAGAAGCCAATAGAAAAGGAACATTTCTATCATATAGCAGATACACTTGGGAGTGTAGTCTTTCTCCTGGTTAAGGAAATAGTGACTTTGTACGTCTGGTTCGGGAGACCTGGAAGGATCACACTCCAAGAAAATACTGCTTCACCTGCTGGCTACTGCCTGAAAATCCTTTCCTAGTTGAGAAAGCCTTAAATTCCTCAACAACATAGAAAGTGTAATAAGCAGAACCCCCTGCATGGAACAGCAATTATTATAATGCTCATTTCCTGAACTCTTATTGATGGTAAATGCTTATATTCATACTCGAGACTTTCCATGAATGATCTCCTTTAATCCCCGTGGTAGCTGGTCCCCAGGATGAGCCCTCAGTGATCCTGCCTCTATATATACATGCCCTTGTGTGGTGCCCTTCCCTTGAATCTGGGCTGGCTCTGTGCCTCCCATGTAACCAGTAGAATTGGGGGGGGGGGCGTGGTGGGGGGAGGAAGGCATACTGTGTGGTCTCTAAGGCTAGATCGGGAGGAGCCTCACAGCTCCTGCCTTGGTCTCTTGGAATGGTCATTCTGGGGATAGTCAATCGCCATATGAGAAAACCAAGTCTCCGGAAGCCATGTTGTAAGGAAGCCCAAGCAAGTCACGTGGAGTGGTGGAGGGGACACAGGTGCTGGCCAGCCCTCAGCGATCCCAGCCATATACATTCCAGACATGTGAACCAAGAAGCCATTTCCATGCCAGCTCAACATAGTTTTCAGGGGATTTGGCCCCCAACTGACATCCGATTACAAACGCATGTGAGACCTTAAGTAAAAATTGCCCAGACGAGACCGCTCAACCCACAGAACCATTGAAAATAATAATAAGTTGGTGTTTTACGCTGCTAAGTTTTGGGATGTCTGTTATTCAGCGACAGATGACTGAAACACTGACTCTCCAAGATTCTGAGTATCACAGCTAATTCTCCAACGTCCATGTCACCCCTTCCTTACCGTGCAGTCTGGGGCATTTGACCCGAGTCTAGGGGTACCCCTGCTCTGACTACGTTAGTGGTTTTCAGAGCGTGATCTGGAGGCTTCCGTGGCACCCCAGAACTTGTTAGAAAGACAAAGTCTCAGGCTCTTCTCTTGACCTACAGAATCAGAAACGCTGACACTGAGGTCCGGTTATCTGTGTTTTTGTAAGTCCTTCCGGCAACCCCGATGTACGCTCAAGTTTGACAACCACTGCATACCAACCATGGTAATCCTGTCCATGCCTTGCTGGTAACTGGTTTACGGAGCCAGGCCCGAGGCACTAAGCGCATAGCATTCCCTTCGTGCCAGTCATTAGCCCGTGGTCAAGGGGGTGGTTTCCTCTGCCCTGGCTGCCACTCTGTGAAGGGAGCCAGGTTTAAGATGCGGCTGACCCCGAGGATGGAACGCAGAGAAGCAGAAAGAATCTTGGGTCCCTGATAGCGGGGTTCAGTCAGCCTGTTGCACCTTTGAACTTTCCATTATTAGGGCGGGGTGGGGGTCAATCGATTTCCTCACTGGTTAAACCCATTTGAGTTGGCTTTCTGGTTACTTGTGGCTAAAAGCACCGTGAGTGTTATGATCTGTGGTTTATGTGGGACAGGCAGGCTGATTTGCAGGAGCTCAGACCTCTAGGAAGCAGAAAAGGCTGGGGTTTGAACCCAGGTCTCTGTGCTGTCAAAGCCCACCCTCATAACGAAGGGCTGAGATTTGCTCTCTTCCCGAGGGGAGAGGTTTCTGGGTTTATTTTTGGTGGGTTGGGGCACTGAGAATACACGAAGGCAGTGGGCGTCTCACAGAAGAAGAGATACCATGGAATGGGGGAAAGGTCCAGGGGCGGGGAGGGAGGTCGCATAAAAGAGAATTCCTGCCCAATTCGACTCAGGTCTGGTCTGTGCTCGGGTATCTCCTCATGTCCTTAAATTGAATGATGTCCTTTCTCCTCCCCTTTCCCCCAAAACAGATCGTCAGGCTATGTTGTTTTGCAAGGAAGACTCTGGGAGAGGGTAAGACAAGCGTTCCTTTGGGGAGCAGGCTGATTGGTCCAAGTAGTTCTATAAACTGCATCCGCCCACATCACGCTACTCCAAAGACAGTTTATAATCACAAAAGGAACAATCTGGAAGATTCCAGTTGTCAACACAGCTCAAATGTAGCAGCAGCAGACCTCGCAGAGAAGACATATGCCGTAACACGGATTTGGGATTTTTACAACCTCGGGGAACCCCAGGCTCTGTGCCCCCTTCGGAGATGCCAACATTTGATGGTGGGGGCGGGGCGGGGGGGGAGGTTCTTGCCTCTATTCCCCTCCACGGTGGTCCCCAATCGCAGGCCAGCTTCATCCACTCCCGCCCCATCCCTGCATCTCCGGGCACCCCCAGCGAGAGCGAGGTGGCTAATTTTAACCTGTAACCCTGAAGCCCAGTTCGGGGCCCTTCCGAGGTACCAGGGTGGCTGCAGCTTGCAAAGGACACTTCCGAGGGAAAATACAAAAGGTGACGATTCTTGCCTCCGACAATCACCCGGGGTTTAAAATACGGGCAGATCCGCCTTGACAAAATTTCCAGCGAATGTTCTCTACGTTTGAAACAGATTGCGCCGGGAAGCAGAGAGCAAGCGTTTAGTGAACACTCCGCTGTGTGCACGGCGTCGTTTCATCACTGGGAAAGGACATCGGTTAGGGGACAGTCCTTCCAGGAGCGCTTAGAAACAACTGTAAGTCCACATGTTCACTAAGCAGGAAATGCAGATGAGAAAATGCACCGACTCACAAAACGGTTTCTAGGCATTGGGTGGCGATGCACGTAAACTGATTTCATCCTCCTAATGACCCTATGACTTGCGTACTATTATTATCCCTATTTTACTGATAAGGAACCTGAGGCACTGAGAGCTGGGGTCATTTCCCCAAGGTCAAGGGATTCAAACGGAAGCAGCCTGGCTCTGGAGGCTGTGCTTCCAACCCTGACACAGGACGCGAATGGCGAGGAACACAGAGAAAGAAGAATGGGGTCGACCAGATGGCTTCCTGGAGGAGGTAAGTTGTCACAAAGAATGATGGAGATTCGGGGCCACGTTGGTGGTGAATGAGAATGAGCAAGATTAAAAAAAAAAAAAAAAAGACAGCTGGTTCCCCTTCTTGCTAACCCGTCTTACTTTTTAAAAAAATGTTTATTTATTTATTTTGAGAGAGAGAGGCGGAGAGGATCCGCAGCTGACTCTGCAGTGGCAGCAGAGAGCCCGATGTGGCCCCGAACTCACAAACTGCAAGATCGTGACCTGAGCCGAAGCCGGATACTCAACGGACTGAACCACCCAGGCACCTCTAACCCTCTTAGTTTTAATGACTCTTTAGTTTTAAGGCCTCCTTCAGGGGGAGGCCTCTTCCCTCACCTTTATCATTCCGCAAGCATCAGGTACTGGGGCCCTGTGTGCCCTGAGCCCCAGGACTCACAACGTGTTGTAGCCTCAGGGCTGTGGTCTGGGGAGGAAGAGAGTCTCCTAGTTTCCCCTCCTCGTGTTACAGACAAGGGACAGGAGGAGCAGAACGGGACGTCCCGTCTCAGAAGATACTGGAAGTCTGAGAAGACTGGTCACGGCTGGGGAATCTTGACTTGCCTACCTAGGCCGGCATGAGTTCAGAGTCGGGGGCGTGGGGAGAGCACCGCGGAGGTCCCGGGGGAGGAGTTTTCTGCGGAGCGCGGGGGGGTCTAGGCTCCTTGGATGGCTAACCCTCTGGGCCTTCCGGGAGACTGATCAAGAGTCATGTGGCACACAGGGAGGGCACCGCAGGAGGACTTGGCCCCCGCGGGGTCCCTGGGTGGCGGGGGGGGGGGGGGGGGGGGAGTAGGAGGAGCTCCAGTAGCCAGCTGTGTGACCCACGTGGCAGACTGCACAATTTTCTGGCTTTGGTTCTTCATCCGAAAGCTGAAGGGGTAGAATGGACATTTTTTTTTTTTTTTAAACCAGTTTCGGGGTGCCTGGGTGGCTCGGTCGGTTAGGCGTCCCACTTCCGCTCAGGTCATGATCTCACGGTCAGTGAGTTCGAGCCCGCGTCAGGCTCTGTGCTGACCGCTCAGAGCCTGGAGCCTGTTTCAGATTCTGTCTCCCTCTCTCTCTGCCCCTCCCCTGCTCATGCTCTGTCTCTCTCTGTCTCAAAAATAAATAAACGTTAAAAAAAAAAAAATTAAAAAAAATAAAAACCAGTTTCAATGAGTTCGACATACAATTTACGGATTTAAAGTGTGTCCTCCGTATATTCACAGAGTTGTGCAGCCATCACCATAATCCATGTTTAGAACATTTGCATCACCCCAAAAAGAAACCTTGTACCCTTTGCACTCACCCTTTCCACCCCACCCCCACCCCACCCCCACCCCTCAGCCTTAGGCAACTCCCAGTCTAGGTTCTGTCTCTATGGATTTGCTTATTCTGGTGAAGTGTCTGTGTGTGTGCACACCTTTTATCCTTAAATAACTTAAAAAAAAATGTTTATTTTCGAGAGAGACAGAGACACAGTGTGAGCTGGGAAGGGGCGGGGGGGGGGGGGGGCGGGGGGCAGAATCGGAAGCAGGCTCCAGGCTCTGAGCTGTCAGCACAGAGCTCCAGGCGAGGCTGGAACTCACCAGCCCTGAGATCATGACCTGAGCCGAAGTCCTTCTTTTGCTTAACCAACTGAGCCACCCAGGCGCCCCTATTCTTAATGTAACTTTTTTAACCCACAAGAAGGTGGGATGAAAAGCCAGTGCGCCCTTCCCGCGTGCCCCTTCTCCCTCTCATCTCTCTGAGATCTGAGATCTGAGGCCCCGCTTTGAGAAGAGCAGGAGATACGTGGTTTCCATGGAAAGCTGAGAGCAGGCAAGAGGGGTTTTATGCAAATAAAACAGAATTTGGAAAAGAGGCAAATGCTTCCAAGGGCCCTGTCAGGATTCAGGTAGCCCCGCTTTCTGGAAAACTTTTGAAAAGTGGCTGAATATATATACATATATATATATATATATATATATATATATATATATATGTATGTATGGTATGTATTATATATTTTATATAATATATATATATTTTCTCACGTAGTGCTACAGATAGATGGTTGCCTTCGTTGATTAAGAACGAAATATTCTAGGGGTGCCTGGCTGGCTCAGTCAGGGGAGCGTGCGACTCTTGATCTTGGGGCTGTGGTTTCGAGCTGCACACTGGGTGTAGAGATTACTTAAAAATAAAATCTTAAAATGGGGCTCCTGAGTGGCTCAGTCGGTTGAGCGTCTGACTCTTGATTTCGGCTCAGGTCATGATCTCACGATTTAGGAGTCTGAGCCCCAGGTCGGTTTTGCAGGTGCAAAGCCTGCTTGGGACTCTCTCTTTCCTTATCTCTCTGCCCCCCCCACCCCGCCATCTCTCTCAAAATAAATAAACTTAAAAAAAAATGAAATACCCTACTTAATGATCCACCAAAAAAAAGGGCATTAAACTAAATAGTAAGTAATTATTTAAGGCCTAAACTTTGAATAAATCTAAGGCTTAGACAGTGACCTTCATGTCAACATCAATCCTTTAATACAAAAACCCCCACATAAAATGAGGAACAGTCACAGTCACTCTGGGATTTATGCAAGGGGCTGGCAGAGTAGAATCCTTCACAGCTTATGCTCATTTCCTTGAAGTTTCTGGATTCCTGCTATGATCTACGTACGTACCTGCTACAATCTATACCCTAGCTGTTCAAGCGATTATTGTTTTTTGCTAAGACCCCGCATCTTTCTCAACAAATTCATCTGACTCAGGTGCCTGAGTGGCTCAGTCTGTGGAGCGTCCGACTTCGGCTCAGGTCACAATCTCACGGTTCGTGGGTCTGAGCCCTACATCAGGCTCTGTGCTGTCAGCGTGGAACCTGCTTCAGATCCTCTGTCCCCTTCTCTCTCTGCCCTTCCCCCGTTCACGTGTGCTCTCTCTCAAAAATAAATAAAACATTGGGGGGCACCTGGGTGGCTCAGTCGGTTATGGGTCCGACTTTGGCTCAGGTCATGATCTGACTGCTCGTGAGTTCGAGCCCCACGTCGGGCTCTGTGCTGATGGCTCGCAGCTTGGAGCCTGCTTTGGATTCTGTCTCCAGCTCTCTGCCCGTCCCCTGCTGGTGCTCTGTCGCTCTCTCTCCGTCTCTCAAGTAGAAACTAAAAAATTTAAAAACAAAAATAAAACACTAAAAAATAAACCTGCCCTGGTATGTGTTGGTGTCTTGGCACTCTGGGGAGATGGCGAGGGAAAGGTATTCCTTTGAGTCAGAACGCTTGGGTCTGAATCTGGAGTCACCATGTCTTAGCTGGGTGCTGGTGGGCACATTACTTCGACGGTCTCTGCCTTGATTTCCTCATCTGTAAAGAGATTATTTCAGCGCTTACTTCATAGGGACGTGATGAAGATTAAACGAGCACGGAAAGACGTTCGAAATGTGCCTGGAATATGGTAAACAAATGCTCCATAATCATTCCCATTCTCGTTACTGTTCCTGCTGTTACTGTAGAAATGTGGGAACCGTGGCTTGGCAAGCTTCGATGGTTTTCCCAGGAGCATGGCAAGTGGCAAGCTGGGGAGCTGAACCCAGGGCTCCTGACTCATCGCATTAGTGGTTTTGAAATTATCTGCTTAGAAAAACGGGTGTTGAGCAACCACACCGTGATCCTATGCCGCTAAAACAAAACAATCATGGTTTTATTCATTGGCAGGAAGAAGTTAATGGACTTCTCTCAACCTTAAACTTTTTCCCTTAGAGTTTTCTTAACCTTTGAGGGCTTGCTACTCTTTGGTCTATTAGCACGCGCAGTGCTCATAACCAACGGGAGGCATTCGCATAAATATTAATGGTGGAGACTCGGAAGTTACCGGCCGTGCTCCATTCGACCGCTGTTTGGTTCTCACGCACGCTGACCTTGTTTCTTAATTGCACTCACACCTCGGAAGCAGACTTTCTGCAGGGGCACCTGTCCAGGGTCCGAGTGAAGGGATCAGATACGCCAGTGATTTGCAGCATCCCACAGAGGGCACCACGTTCAGCGGAGAAGGCGATGCCTTCTGGGTCCACCACCCCCTTAACAAGCCTGATGGCCACCAAGCGTGCCATAGCCGACCCTGACTTCTACCGGGTGTCGACTGATTTTTTTACACATTTCCCTCAAACCTGCGAATTGCAGATCAAGTATATGTGTTTTGAGGTATTCTTAGAGGAGAGAGTCAGAAAAGAAGGAGCCAGAAAGCTGGGAACAGAGGAGGACAAATGGAGTGGGGGACACATGCCTTCGCCATGCAGCGTAAGGCAACCGAGGCAAAAATAAACCGCAGGACGCCGGGGGTCCAGTGCCTGTTGGAAGTCTACCCTGATCTTTCTAATTTAAAATTTTTTTTTAACATGCAAGGGACTTTTCTTTCTTAAAAAAAAAAGTGTTTTTTTTAATGGTTTTATTTATTTTCGAAACAGAGAGAAAGCAGGAGCTGGGGAGGGACAGAGAGAGAGGGAGATAGGACCTGACGTGGGTTCCGCGCTGACAGCAACGAGCCTGACGCGGGGCTGGAACTCGTGAGCCGCAAGACCATGCCTTGAGCTGAAGTTGGATGTCCAGCTGACTGAGCCACTCAAGCGCCCCTCTAATTTTGAGAGAGAGACACAGACAGCAGTGGGGAAGAGGGGCCGAAGGAGAGAGAGAACCTTCAGCAGGCCCCATGCTCAGCACAGAGCCTGATGTGGGGCTTGATCCCATGACCCAGGGGTCATGACCTGAGCCGAAATCAACAGTCTGACGCTCAACTGACTGAGCCACCCAGGCCCCCCTACCCTGCTCTTTTTAAGGGGAAGGGAGCAGTATCTGGGTTACACCATGCTTTGCTAAAATAATACTGCAAAGCTGAGGATCTATAACCCTGCAGATTGGGGAAGAGCTTTGAGAAATACGTCTGCGTGTGAATTTGTCCATTTGAAGTGATTATCTTCTTCTCTTTAAGTGTGCAGGCCGTGTCACTCGCACGCTTAACCAACGCTGTGAATGCCAACCCAACAACCACTGCTAGCTTCCTTCTTCCTTGTCCGCCTCCCACCAGAAGGGCTGCAAAGGCGAAACACTTTTCGCCTTGACTAAAAGGCGAGACACCTATGAGAAGAGCCCTTTTGGAGCTCTCTCTCTTGTTCTGCATGCTGCCACCTGCGGATGTGAGGCCTGGAGCTGTGGCAGCCATATTGTGATCACGTAACCCCAAGGCTGAAGCTGACGGCCTAACATACAGAGGAAGGGAAGAATGCAAAGATGAGAACAGCTGGATCCTCGAAGGCAACACTGACATGCCAACCCAACCCTGAGGATCACCTGCATTTCTAGACTCAATTAAGCTATAAAAGTCATCTGGCATAAGCCACTGTTTGTTTTATGTTACTTGCCGTTGAAAGCACCCGATCGCTACGACGTAAAAAAAAAATACTCGTAAGTGCTCTCATGGGTTCGCTGAATACCTTGGTCCCGCAGGTTTCCATCTTTTCTCCGTGAAGTCTCATCACCCTTTTTCACAGATACCACAGACACACCGCCTCTCAGAATGATGTGAGGCTCACACACCACAAACTACTATAAAAAAGAAATAATAAAAAAATGCTTCCGTGTTAGGCACAGACGCTGGCTTTCGTGCAGTAAGGGACACGGTGCCACTCAGCAGCTGTTTCTTCTCTCCTGGGAGGACGGACGTCGTGGGCTCTCAAGTGGCCATGGAAGAACCGTAATATCTTCCAGAGACAGTTAAGTGCCCGAGCTACAACTGGGAGTGCAGCTCCCTGGGCCGATCTTAAGCTTCCAAATCATGAACTGATAGGGGACGGGGAGGATGAAACGGAGAGAAGAATACAAATTAGGACCTTATAAAATACCCACGCCTCGGGGCGCCTGGGTGGCTCAGTTGGTTGGGCGTCTGACTTCCGGTCAGGTCATGATCTTGTGGTGAGTTTGAGCTCCGTGTCGGGCTCTGTGCTGACAGCTCGGAGCCTGGAGCCTTCTTCGGATTCTGTGTCTCCGTCCCTCTCTGCCCCTTCCCCACTCATGCTGTCTTTCTGTCTCTCAAAAATGAATAAACATTGAAAAAAAACCAACCCAGCCTCAACTCCTTCCTCCTGAGAGTGCTGGCCTAGAAATAGTTGTGCGCGTACTTGTAACATGTAAGAGGCGACCCAAGGCCGTTGACGTTGAGGTGCAGATGCCCACATCCTTGTGGGTGGCGGTGGCCCCCGCGAAAGCTCCCCAGCTTCCCACAGTCTGTGACCCTCGCGTGAAAGCTGCGGAATTAAGGTAGACGCCACTGGCTGTACGATGCGTGGCAGAGCTCGGCTGGGGAAAGGCGGAGTCTTCGATTCCAGAAAGCAAGCTGTTTCTGGAAAATGCCATCCTTCGAGGCAACGTTCTTATTTTGGAGGACGTCAAAGGCCGGAGGCAAAGCCAAGGCTTTCGTTTTGCCGCACCGCGTGGATGTGAGAGCAGGACCAGGTGGATGGACGCCCCCCACCCGCTTTGTAAACACGGAGGCTGAGTCTGCAAATCATTGGAGGCTTTTTAGCAACTTTAAGGCTCATCCTCAAGTCCAGTTTATTTGACTCTCTACCATTGGTAGATTTCTGGTTGGAGACCATGAAAGGTACCTAACGTTAATTTATCAGCTATTTCACTTGTCCGCTTTCCCAAGGTGTCCACTTTCCTCGCATGCACACGCGGTTACACTGAAGGTCGCCTGCACAGCGACTCGCGAAGAGCTCCCTCTTCCAGAGCTGGGACGCTTACCCAGCGGGTCTCCAGGGAAGGAGCTGCCCCAAGGAACCACAGCACCCCTCCCTGCACCCTCCTGCTCGGCTGCCACCTTGGCCACTGGCTTTGGATACGTTCTTCCAGGCTTTGTCCCAGTGGAATGAGCTCTCCAATCACCAAGCCTCGGGGCGTGTGCTGGGCCTTTCCGGTTCTTCACCAGGAAGCTGGTCTGAGAGAGTTTTGCCCACCTGGAGAGAAAGGGGAGGTAAGAGGTGCAGAGAGGAGGTCTGATGGCATTGGAGTCTCGCCCCTCCTGAGCTTTGATCATGTGAGCTAAAGGGGCAGATTCCTTCTTGCTCAGGCTAGCCTGATTTGGATTCCTAACACTCATACTTCTAAAACTTGAGCTTGAAAACCTCATTTCCCCTCAAACAAGCAAAGGGTTTTACACAAGCATGCGAATTCTTTTGAATAATAAAAAAAATTTATTTTGTAAATCAAATAAGCACTTCCCAGGTTGTCTATACAAACCCAATTTTGGGGGTATTAGATTTTCTTATAATACACCAACGTTACCCTATGCAATTGGAGAGAGTAACAGTTAAAATACAGTGCACAGGTTGGTCTAGTTTTTCTCCATTCATTGAAAAATCTGAATGAAAAGTAGTCACACAGAAACAATTACATATTCTACTTTAGATAATAAAGATATTATACCCACTCTACAATAAAATGGAATTGAACGTTTGCTTAAGTAACGAAAAGGTTAATAAATGATTTGGGTTACAATCAAAGGAACGGGAGTGTAAATCTTCAGCAGGACAGGTATTTTCAAAATAGAACAAAAGGCTCGACATTCTCAAACACAGAGAATACAGAAGGAATAGCTTCCGCTTTACACGTTCTTGCTTTAGTGTCAGAAAAGCTGCAAATCTGATACACGTACGTTAAGGCCGAAGTTTCCTAGACGGGAGTTCTAGATTCGTTCGCAAAGGACGGCGACAGATTCGACGGAGCATGGTGGGGTGGAAGAGAAATGCTGGGCCGGTGCTGACATGGTTAATGCACAGGCAGAGGCAGGGATGCGGAGGAGGCTGAGACACAGAAGCAAGGCTCCTGTCACTAAGGGCAGCTACAAAGGGAAGGGCACGAGCTGAGCCGGGGCCAACCCAGGCAGGGACATGTTCGCTGTGGCTCAGGGTGTTTATTTTTAGAGTGTTCCCGAGACAAATTCCAGCGAGATGTCTGGTTTGAGTCAAGCCTTTCTTCTCGAACTTGACTTCTCAACTGAGGTCCTTGGCGTACTTGAGGGAAAAAATGAATACATTCGGATTTGGTTCTGTTAGAGACGAAGCTGGAAAACCGGCCGAAGGGGTAAGAACGGCCCCGAGACCAAACTGCTGTTTCCTGGAAAGAACCGTAGAGACAGGCAGGTTTTGCTTACTAATGGAGCAGGAAAGGAGTCGATTTGGAGTTTAGGTTCTTTAAAAAAAAAAAACCAAAACCAGGGCAGGCGGGAGGAGGAGGCAGGAATGCAGAGGCAGCCTCGAAGGAGACGGAGCCTGTCCGTTCGATGCCCTGCCTTGGGCATGCGTAGCTCAGGCACCTGTACCCACAGGGGCGTGTTGGCAGCTCTCAGCTCTGGTTAACTCCCCAGGGCCCGGACACGGGCTCCCTGTGAGTTGGGCCGGGCATCCTCCCCCTTCCTGAGATTAGAAATTAGGCGAAGGCCTAAATCCCCAAGTGATCTGAATCCCTCTGAGCCAGGCTAGTTCAGGGAATGGTCACGCTGCTCAGAAGCCTGGGCCAGCCAGCAGCGGGGAGGGCATGCTCGTATTTCTGGCCCATATGCTTTTCCCATAGAAGACCTCTGACCAAACAAAGAGAACACGGTCCCGGACCCTTGTAACCTCCACGGACGCACGCAACCTGAGCCACCCAAAGGCGGGTTCGTTGTTCCCAAGGTTGCGGGGATGGGGAGGCTGTCCTGTGCTGCAAACGACGGCAGAGCAAAATCCAAGGCCCCGCGTTCAGGGCCTGACGCAGCGCACGACTGCAAAACAGTGGGGATGTCACTTGGAGTACTTTCTGGCAGATGAAAGAGTGTCACCCCACTGAATGTCACTTAAAGACATGTTTTACCGGGAAGTAAGGTCACCTCACTTGTTTTTAACCTACACGAGTTACTGTTTGCTCTGAAACGTAATTGCCTACAGTGCTTGTGCCTCTTGGGGATTCTTTTAATTTTGGAGGAGTGTCTGCGCTCCAGGCCCTCTCTCCAAGCTCTTATTAACGAAAGTTGTATCTACATTAAGCAGTGGCAAACGTGGTCTTAATGGGATGTCATTTATTTAAATCTTTAATAATTAAGGCAATTGCTAAATGTGCAGTATTTTCTGGGGCTCCGTCCCTGAAAGGGGAAGAACGTACTGCCACAGTAGTTTATGGAGCAGTTGAGAGAATTCTGGATCAAGTTGAAAACGATTACATTACATTCACTTTGAAACTGATACCACCAATGCCAAAGTACTTGATTTTCATGCCTATTTGGAGTTCAGAATCTCTGTGCTAAACCTATGTTTTGAAAAAAGACAATGATTTACACTTCCAGAAGTTTCGAAATGACATCCAAAGGACAAAGGTAATTTGTCTGCCAACAGTGACGGTGGGTGATTTATTTCACCCGTTTGAGCGACACTTGTCTTCTCCACCGTACCAGGTCGCGTGCACACGTGTGTGTGGAGAAAGATGGAAAACGTGGCCTCCGTGTCCTCGTTTTAAAAATGCTTCTCCTCTCCCACATCAGTCATTCAAATAACATGAGAACGTGCTTCTCTAAAAGGACCCTGTCGGTATCTAGGCATTTATTTGTTTTAAAAACCAGAGGTAAGGCAGGCATAAGAAAGTCTTGAACAACCAAAGGAATAGACCCAGGTTTGGACGATGAGCCGGCATGACGGTTCTCTAATTTCCAAGCATATTCATTAAAGAAAGACTTGTGTAAAAAGTGCATCCGCTATCTAAAGATCTAGATACTGCTGCAGAAGGAAAACTAAGTGGTTCTTTTGCATGCAAAGCAGATGAAGACCAGAAGGAAGGAGACCATGTTGCACAAACTAGACTTCCATGCCGAGAATTAGCGCGTTTTCTAGGTAGGCAATGCCACAAATGGGAGTTACCTTACGGTTCTCACATCATGGAGACTTAAGTGAGAGGGTGGGAGAGAAACCTAGCACTCTGGGAGGTAAAAGAGAGTCCCCAGTACCGTTACAAAACTTCGTTAGGCAACAAGATTTTCTAGCTGGAAGGCACGTAAAAAATAACCATGACAATAACAAAGACAATGGAAATGAAGAGGAAAAAAATCTGCTTTGGGTGGACAGGAGAGGGGAATCATTAACACCCCAAACAACTGGGCCTGAAACACAGTTACCCTAATGTGGGGACTGGCTGATGGAAAGGACCGGGTCCTCAGGTAAAGAGGATTTGGTGCTTTTGGTTCAGTTTCGGTGATTCTTCAGCACTTAGTGAAGACGCCGAGACCCCCACGTCCTCTGACAAAAGATTTAAAATTGTGGAGAATTATGCAAATATTTACTGTTGATATGTCCCACAGGTTAGACCAAGTTCACTGGTCCAGCTGAGCGGGGTCTCCCACGCTTTGTCCACCACCGCTCAGCGTTACAAAGCCAACTAGACAGAAAAGACGAAAGGAACAATTATGAAATTCTTGACTCCTTTCCTTGGTCATATGTCCATAATCTGCATAAAATAAATAATACATGTTAAATCGAAACCAGGATTAAAATCTGGAAATGGGGGAGGGGGCGGGGAAGGACAGCAGTCTGGTTTTCTTAAGGCAGAACGATAAGGATTTCTTTAAACAGACACTTTATTACATCCACAGGCGATAAAATCCCAGAGCTACTGTTAGGCACGTAAATACAGACCCTGTAAGAAAAAAAAAAAAAAAAACAAAACCGAGCATAGTATTAGTTAACAGTTACTTAAGGAACAACTTTTCATTAAGAAAACACAGCTGTTTATCCACCTACCCACCAAGCAAAACAATGAACAAACGCAAGAAACTCAGATCGTCTGCTAATGTGCCACATTCCACGAGACACCTGCCCACGACAACACTCCACTACTTGGGGCACCAGGGTGGCTCGGGCGCTTGAGCGTCTGCCTTTGGCTCGGGTCAGGATCTCATGGTTCGTGAGTTTGAGCCCCACATTGGGATCGCTCCTGTCAGTGTGGACCCTGCTTTGGCTGCTCTGTGCCCCCCGCCCCTTTCTCTGCCTCTCCCCTCCTTGCACGCTCTCAAAAATAAATATAAAAACATTAAACAAAAAACAAAAAAAACCCCTCCACTCCTTCAAATCATCATCTTCAAAGTACAAATTACCCAATATTCAACAAAACTTTTTAATGAAAGCTGAGAATCACAGAAATTCTGTGGTCACAAAATACATGTATATTACAGGGACACACCCTTTAAACTAACTTCATGAACAAAATTCCACTTCTAAATGCTTTAGAAACGTGAAAATACTGATTAATCCAAAACGTTAAATAGGAGTTGCAACGGATGGCTAATTATATTCACATGTGAGTCTTCATTTCCTCTTCGGGCTCAAAAATTACAAAACCAAAATAACTCCTCACAGGGAGCGGGACCAACTGAAGCAGAGAGATCACAGTTCAAAAGCCTTTTACTCCATCCATAAAATGTTCTATCTTGAATTCCACTAAAAAAGTTTTCAAGTAAGTAACGACTGTTCGATGAGAGTAACTTACAAAATTAAAGATTCTGACCATCGTAAAGCACGTCGCTACACTACTAAGGGGAAAAAAGGCCAATTACGGTATGATGATCCATCTATTAGAAATTGTAAGGTGCCTTCTAATTTCAGAGACGTTACAATGTGAAAAAAATGTGTTAGAATCAACAAAGTGCACATCTTTGACTTATTTTCTAAATTTTATGTATTTTCAGCTGTTCTGAATGACTTCGACACAAAATAGCTTACCTGCTAAATATTTAATGTTATCAAGCTTGTGCGACTCCAGCATGGTTTTGAGGCCAGCGACCTCAGTGTCTATCTTCCTGTCGGTCTGGGTGACAGCCCGGTCTTGCTGGGCATGCTTTTAAAACAGAGAGAGTTTAAAACAGCGTTAAACCAGCTGGGATACCTCTGTCCCCATGGCTCCCTCCTAGGGACCCTCCCCAGCAGGGTACAGTCGGAGAGAAAGCTGGGGTAAGATTGAGGAGACCTGGGCTTTGCTCTCTGTTCTTCTGTCCTCACACTATGTGCACGGATCAGGGCCTTTAATATTTCTGTTACTTTATTGTAAGAATACAGTATACAATACATACAACATACAGAATCCGTACTGACTACCGATGTTACTGGGAAGGCTTCCGGTCAACAGGAGGCTATTGGTGGTGAAGTGCTCAGGGAGTCACAAGTTACATGCAGAGTTCTGATGCATGGGAGGGTCCCTAATCTCCCTATTGTTCAAGGATCACTTGTAGTTCCTTATGGCTAACAATTCAGGGAATGAGTAAGGAAATAAATGCCTGGATGAGTAGAAAATATTCTGGAGGAATATTCTATTCTCTGATGGAAGTGTCTTGTGAGTTTCAGAGGTCCCGAGTAACATAGGAGGGAAAAAAAAGTAATGCATGCCCTAAGTTCAAAAACAAAATAAAAAATAAAAAATCTCTATTCCTTATTCTTCAGTCACTGAGATTTAAACTTTCATTAAGATAATCAAACATTCTATTAAGTGCAAAAAAAAAAAAATCCCCAAGATACTCCACACTTCTGGGTGCGTACCCCAAAAACTGAAAGCAGGGACTCCAACAGGTACGTGTCCAACCACGGTTCATAGCGGCATTATTCACAATGGCCAAAAGACGGCAGCAACCCAAGTGTCCACTGACAGGATAATCCAAACGTGGCACGTCCATATAATGGGATATTATTCAGCCTTACAAAGGAGGGCAATTCTGACACGTGCTACAACACGGATGAACTTAAGGGCACTGTGCTGAGTGAAATAAGCCAGCCAGTCACAAAAGGACAAACACCGTATGGCTCCACTTCCATGAGGTCCCCAGAGTAGTCAAACCCATAGAGACAGAGAGTAGAACAGGGGAGAAGGGAATGGCGACTCAGCGTGTAGCAGGTGGTTTCAGTTCTATAGGTGGTCAAGAGTTCTGCAGATGGACGGCAGTGATGGTTGTGTCATGATGCGAATGTACCTAATGCCATCGAACTGTTCACTTAGAAGCGGTTCAGGTGGTGATTTCGTGTGTACTGAAAAGAAAACCCCTAGGACGCTGAGCCTGCGTGCATCCTCCCTATGACACATCACGAATGACAGTAACCATGCGTGGGATGAGGCAAAGATGGACACAACCATCAAGGAAAGTCAGTCTCACGTCTTACCAATGCCACCATTTCTGTCCTCATTTCCAGCAGCTTCCTTTCATTCAACGAATACTGAAACAAACATGTAACCCAGGTCAGATTCTGATTTATTCCTCTCTCCCTTTCCTCCTTCTGCATTCTCCGTACTTCCAAGAACACAGAACACTAGAGATCACCTCTGCTGCTAGCCCCTCTCCTTTAGATGCGTTTGCTCAACTTTCTGATTTCTAGCCACTCACTGCTCCAGTATCTGGATTCCTTTCATCACCATTTCACCCCCTACCTCTCTCCCCTGCTCCTGTGCTCTCTTCGCTGTGATGTCATTAGGCCCCTCCCACTAGGGGACCAATCTGCATGGCTGCTGAGTCAGATGCTTTTTGGTTGTGAGAGGGTTGAAACAAGTGGGGAAGGATGTAGTTTGGGAGTTATCCCTTCACAATTACAAAATTGGTCACTAGCTGAGGCGTAGACAAAGATAGGAATTTTATAAAGTTGGGGGAAAAACAGTTTCAAAGAATATTATTCTGTGACGCACATGTTGCCTAAAGATACAATTTAAGTACATCGATACAAGAAATGCACGAACCATCACATGTTGGTTTTAATTACACAACAACAACCCACTTGGGTGTTGTCACAATCCAGTGTTAATAAAGGAACAGACTAGCACTACCCAGAATCAAAATGGTATCTTGCCTTTGGCTATTAATGCTTATGCAAAGATTTAGTGCAATTTTGTTGTCATTGAGACCAAATTCAGATATACCACCTTAGCAATGGGCATTAGGATTTAACTGAGTTAATGAAAACCTATAATTTAAGTGAAAAATTAGCTTTTAATTCGTCACTAAATTAACACTGTTATAGGAGAGAAAATCAATGCTCTAGTATCTAGAAACATTCTAGCTATAAAATGTTCCCCTGGCAATAACAGGGGGATAGAGTATAAAAACAGTGATGCCCAGAAATGAAAAAAAAAAAAAAAAAAAAGAAAGAAAGAAAAGAAAAAGAAGACAAAAAAAAACCCAAAAATCAACAAAACCCAAAACCCCAAATCAAGGAATAGCCTAGGACCAAAGACTGCTCATCGCCTCTTTGTAGGTCAAGGTTTCAGAAAAGGAAAGAGCTATGCATCAAATCACCACAAGAGGGCAGGGTGGACTGGATCTTTCTGCAAACCTTGGGCTCCAGTCTTCCCTAAGTCAGTCTTGACGAAACAGAAAAGAAAAGCCTAAATCTTGACATGGCCATGGATTTTAGAATAACTTCTATGGGATTCCATCTTCCTGCACCCCAAAGCAGTTTATAGGCTGTACTGCTTTTGAAACTGGCTGGATGTGCCACCAGTTATATCTTTGAATCAGCATTATAACTTTATTTAATTTTATTACTATTATTTTTTAAGTAGGCTCCACGCTCAATGTGGGGCTTAAACTCATGACCTTGAGATTAAGGGTCGCATGCTCTACTGAGTCAGCCAGGCGCCCCAGAATGATAACTTTATTAAACGAGGAAAGGGAGGGTCAAATAACTCATCTTCCCCAATGCACACTGAATCCACGCCAGCTGCGAAACAGTATATATGGTTGTCCTGCATTTCAGAGTCTTCTAAGTTAAGGATTACTGAGAACTACTTCTCAGCTAAGCTAATAAATCACATAAATTCACTGGCTTTAGCCCATGTTTATCAATCCCATACCTTCCCATCTCCTAGATGTATTTCTTCCCCACCTGGTTAGCTATGGGCTAAATCAAGTGCATTCAGATTTTCTGCTAGGTACATAACCCATAGGGACAAATGTAATTAAAAGAGTTTCTCTTCTAGAGACTAATTGTATGCTAATGATTGTCAACTATTTTAGCGGTACGAGGTGATTTAATCTTCATGGTTGAGACGTGTTTTTTAAGACAAGAAAGACAGGTGACATGGGCCCAATAATTATTTTGGACAACAAGGCTCAGCTCAACTCTTGAAATCCAGACACAGTTCTAAAATAAAGTTAAGTACCTATTTGCATTTTAGTACTGGCTTCATTTATCATCGCAGCACATTTTGGTTACAAACTGTGAAAAACACGAAGTCAATGGACAAATGTGCATACTCAGTTTCTACAGGTGTATCCAGTTCCGTTTGTGAAAAATGCTTTGCACCCCCTATTTCTCATTATCCTAAGAATAAAGAGGCTATCTAACTACTGCTATCAAATTGAAATAAAGCCTGAAGAAGATGGATGGCTTAAAAATCGCTAGAGGCAACTCAACATGTATCTTTATTAGAACATATTCACTGAAGCATTATGTACAATCACTGAGACGTGGAAGAGGTAAGTGTCCGCTGATGGGTGAATGAAGAAAATGTGGTGTATATGGGGCGCCTGGGTGGCTCAGTTGGTTGAACACCTGACTTTGGCTCAGGTCATAATCTCACAGTTCGCGGGTTCAAGCCCCACGTCAGGCTCTGTGTTGACAGCTTGGAGCCTGGAGCCTGCTTCAGATTCTGTCTTCCTCTTTTTCTCTCTGCTCCTCCCCCACTTGTGCAATCTCTCTCTCTCAAAAATAAACGTCAAAAAAAAAAAAAGAAAATGTGGTGTGTGTGTGTATGTATATATGTGTGTGTATGAAATATTACTCAGCCATAAAAAGAAGGAAATCCTGCCATTGGGGACAACATGGATGGACCTCGGGTGATTAAATAAGGGAAAGACAAATACTGTATGATCTCTCTTACATGTGGAATCTAAAAAACTGCCCCCAAACCAAAAAGAAACCCCTCAAAACCCGAGCTAACAGACACAGAGACCAGATTAGTGGCTGCCACAGGTGGGAGCTGCAGGGTGGGTGAAATGGGTCAAAAGGTACAGACTTACAGTCGTAAACACTGTAAGTCCTGGGATGTAACGTAAGGCATGGTGACTACAGGTAATTGTACTATATTGTATATTTCAAAGCCTTTAAGAGAACAGATCGTAAAAGTTCTCATTGCAAGAAAAAAATTTTGTAACAACATATGGTGAGAGATGGTAACTAGATTCACAGTGGTGAAGGTTTTGCAATGTATACAAATATGAAATCATTATCTTGTATGCCTGAAATGAATATAATGCCGTATATGTCGATTATAACAATATAATAAACTTTTCAAAAAGTATTACTGTGAAAGTTCTGAGGGGGGAAAAAGTACTTATCTGCATCGTGTTTGAAAAAAGCAAGGGCAGCAGAACTGTATTTCCAGTTTTCTTGGGTCCCCGTATGTGATCCCACACATTGCTGTATGAGTACCAGTCGGCTTACTTACTCTAGAATCTTTTTTGTAACAAATGTATACAACTACTTTTCCTAATTAAAAGTTTCAATTTAACGTAACTTAAAGAATCATTTAAAATTTGCATTTCAAAACAATGCAATAAAGTCATTAAGATGTCTTTATTAAAAAAAAAAGACTATGCTTTGGAGTCTGCATCTCCCTCTCTGTCTCTCTCAAAAATAAACTTAAAAAAGCTTACATGGAAATATTTTTTTAATCCTGAATTTCAGTGTAGAATTTGATATTAATAATTTAATATTCAAGACAGGTCATGAACTTAACTTTTGAGAAATCAGGACCTGTGGAGGTTTAAGTCAGATTAAACAGAGCGAGATTGAGTTTGGTTTCTTTGGTAACGTCTAAGTAACACATAATTTAGTCTCTCTGAAATAAGATTCAAACTTGATTTGACCAAGATTTTAATTAAAAAAAGGTTTTTTTTAAAGATTTTTTAAAGATTTTGAGTAATCTCTACACACAATGTGGGGCCTGGACTCGTGTCCCTGAGATCAAGAGTCACAGGCTCTACGGACTGAGCTGGCCAGGCATCCCTCCAAAATTTGCATTTTAATGCCATTTTGGAAAGCATCAAATTTAAGCTCTAAGCCAAAAACAGAATTAAAGCAAAAACTGCCTACCAACAATACCTGGGTAAGTGTGTGCCAGCACTGCTGAGCTGTAAATAAACTCAGACCTGACCAAGTACGCTATCCTGCGGAGAAATGAATTCGCACTCGGTTTTTAAAGAAAGGACATACCAGTTCCTTCACTCTGCTCTTTTCTAGATTGAACTCTAGTTTGGTATCTGTCCGGACCTTGACCACTTCATCCTAGGAGGAGGGCAAAGAAAGAAAGAAGTCCACAGTGAGAAAGGGGAACCTTGGGGTGCGAAGCCTACAATGGTGACCCTGCGGGTTCTCTCCTGAGCACGGGGTGGGGCCAGGGGATCTCAGAGATACGGAGACACGAGGCCCGTCCCTGGCCAAGCCATGGCTGCACTCAGCCCTGTCTTGGAGTCCCCAGTCGCATACACAAACAATCCCCTTTTACGCTCAAGTCAGTCCAGGGGGGGTTATTGTCGCCTTCAACCTCAAGATTCCCAGGGTAATCTCTTTACAGAATTTGTGGCAAAAGTCATTCCCCGGACCACTCTGGAAAGCAGAGTTGGGCTCAAAGAAGGAAAATACTAAATTCTGGTTTACATAAGCCTTCTTTCTGACACTCACCAGAACCTTTTCTTCCTTAACATCCATGTCCTTTCCACTTAAAGAAGAAAAAAATCAAACAGCCGGCACAGTAAGCATTTAAAACCACAGGTCATTCTCCAAGGCCAGTCTCTTCTAAGAGAATCTAGAGGTTCCAAGTGGCTACCTTAGAATTTTTTAACCTAAAAATGACTTAATTCATCCGATTCATCCTAGAACACAATTTTCTTAACGAATTTGGTTACAGACATCACTAACTTATTCCGTGACTATGTTCTTAGCTAAATCTTCTAATGTGTACTTCTGAGACATATCACACAAATAATTAACAGAGAATTAAAGGGCTTCTGACATTATATTTGTTACTACGTTTATGTAAGTGCAAACAAGCAAGCAGGAGTGAGGATCTTACCATGACTTGTTGCTTTAACCGATGTAGTTCGAGGTTTATTTTCTAAAAACACATCAAAAAAAAAAAAGTCAAGGGTACGTTTAGAAGGTTAGAAAAAAAATACACAAAACCTGGTAATAAACACACATCAGGACAACGTATTTGTGCATGAGTTTTCCTGATTCTTTTCTCATTGAACACGAACCTCGCCGCATTCAGAATGAAATGTGACCTGCACAGCCCCCGCAGCAGAAATCTGTCATATGCCAGGAGGGTAAGACCACGCGTGTGCCTATCTTGAGATCAGTTTTAATTCATTTCGAAAGATACACAAAATCAATAATGCAATTGTTTTCAACATACATGTTTGCCTCCAGAGGCCCTGCTTTCTTTAATACCTCCTTCAACTTTGAACGAATTCTGCCTTCAAACAAGCTGATTTCAAGGACAAGTATGAGAGTTTCAAACTTTACCATTTCTAGCAAAAGAAGGAATCTTTTGCTAGAAGGCTTCTTACAAGACTAGGATGAACCGGTAATAAATGGACTTCCTCTACGGAACTCTAACGAGGACTGAAAACAAAAGGAAGGATGCAAACACAGCACAGGCCGCACTTTACAAACCACGGGATTCTTTATAGCACCACTTGGTCAAGAGAACCCAAATTTGGAAACAATTTTAATATGCACTTGACCCTTGAACAACGCAGGCGTTAGGGGTGCTGACCCACACACAGTTAAAAATCTGCATATAACTTCTGACTCCCCCAAAACTTAACTAATAGCCTACGGTTGACTGGAAGCCTCACCAATAACATGACACATATTTTGCACGTTATATGTATTATATACTATCTTCTTACAATAAAGTAAGCCACTGAAAAGGTAATGTTATTAAAAATCTTTTAATGCTTATTTTTGAGAGAGAGAGAAAGAGAGAAAGAGAGAGAGAGAGAGAGAGAGAGAGAGAAACGGTGTGAGCAGGGGGAAGGGCAGAGAGAGAGGGAGACACAGAATCGGAAGCAGACTCCAGGCTCCGAGCTGTCAGCACAGAGCCCGACGCGGGGCTCGAACCCACGGACCGTGAGACCACGACCTGAGCTGAAGTCGGAAGTTGAACAGACTGAGCCCCCCAGGTGCCTCAGAACAGGAAATGCTGTAAAGAAAATCCTAAGGAAGAGGATACACATTCACTGAACTGTGTAAGTGGACCTCTTCAGTTCCAACCCACGTTGTTCAGGGGTCAATCTCCTGTACGTCACAGGAAAATAATGTGGCACATTCACATGACCCTACAGACAGTGGACAAGAGCAAAATCTGCTGCTGCAAGCCACACTGCATGCTTCCCCCGGATGAGGTTCTGGAAAAGGCAAAACTGGCCAACGGTGCCACAGGCCAGGCTAGTGGTTTCCTAGCAGGGTGGGGGTCAGCAGATTTCTGAGATTTCTGGGGTCCCAGTAACATTCTACTTCTCGACCTGACTGGTAGCGGGCACCTGGCGAAGACACGTCTATCGTGCACTTTGTCTCTGCGTGTTGGGTCTCAACGCCTCGATGCTATTTTGTAAGGATGAGGGGCTCTTCGGCGTTACCTCATTTTCTGCTCTGAGGGCTGAAAATTCACTCTTCTCCAAAATAACCATATCTTTTTTCACATTAGCAATCTGAGACATGATTTGCTGAACAGTGATCTCCTAGGAAGAGAGAAACAAAACACATCAATAACCTGGGCGGGCCTAGGACGTCCGCCTCCTACCTGGTATCATCTTTGCGAGAAACCAGAGGAACGCGGACGTGAGAAAAGCAGCGCAGCGAGGCCATGCTCTCTATTAATGAGGAAAGGAAAACGGCAAAGACCAAGTGCAGTATCATCATCAAGCGTGCCACGGTTAGAAGGGTGGCAGTCTGAGGGCCAGCGGCTCACGAACACGCCGCCACAGCGCTGGCCAGATCGCCATTTGTTGCGTGTGGCTGGTGGACTGCAACAGTTTGTTTTCAAGCATAGTGAGTTTTCCAGAACGATTCTACAACAGTGGACAGAAGAGCTTCAAATAGATATCTTTTATGCCACTGGAATCATTCGCCTCTCAACTACTGGTTAAAAGTACCATATGCTTTTCAGAGGTGCCTGGGTGGCTCAGTCGGTTGGGTGACTGACTTCGGCTCGGGTCACCATCTCACGGTTCGTGAGTTCGAGCCCCGTTTCGGGCTCTGTGCTGACCCCTCGGAGCCTGGAGCCTGCTTCCGATTCCATGTCTCCCTCTCTCTCTGCCCTTCCCCTGCTCGTGCTCTCTCTTTCTCAAAATAATAAACATTAAAAAAAGAAATTAAAAAAAAAGTACCATATGCTTTTCAATAGAATATCATCCAAAAATATGTATCACAAATAACATCCCAGCTTCAGACTTGAAATTTGCTACAGTGCCCCAACTAACCTGCTGCATCTTGGTGACCATATCCTTGTAGACGATGTCCATATTGGCATCGGTGATCTTGACCAACGCAGAGACAGTGATTTCTGCTTGCTGGGTGGTAAACCCTAAGCGAACACACAGAGACAGTCACACTCTGGAGACTCCGTTTGTCAGAAAACAAAACAAAACAAAACCCAGAAAAAAACCCTTCACAGAAAGGGAGACAATGCAAAGAAAGGGAGAAAGTGAATTCAGAAAGCCCAGTGTGGCAGGAGGTGAGGAGACCAGAGTCCGGGCTGTGATGTGTCTGTCACTCTGGACAAGCATGACACAGCGGAGTCTATTTCCCCAAGTAAGATAAAGGGTTGGGCTGGTGTCCTCTAACATCCCACCCAGCTGTCAAAAATCATGTTTCCAGAGAATGTCTCATGACAAAGAGGAAGCCTGAAGTGTGGGGTCAAGGGAAGGAAAGCAAGACTCAAAACTACAGATGCAGTTTACTGCTTTTGTAATTTAACAAAGACCCTAGGTAATTTTTCTTTTTCTCTGTGTGGTCTACATTTTCTAGAATGACATGTCTTCCCAAATTTTAAAATGTACATGTTAGTAAAGAATAATTTACTTAAGTAGGAAAGTTCAACTGTTTTATAACCTGCATAAATCCGTCAAATCACCGACCATATAAAGATAACTAGTAATTCAGCTGTTAATTTATTTGATGTTAAAAAGACAAAATCATTCTTTTATGTTTCCTCTACAAGTCTCTTGGGTTACTTGTGGAGAGGGGGCCAGGTGCTACTCAGTAAATGATACTGAATTAAATTATATAAACATCCAACTCAGCAGTGTTACTGTTTCCAATAACTGTAGACGGTAATTTACATTTCACATTGGAAACCCTAATAAAAATGCTTAAAACCAAGTCCCTGGAAAGTAATTTTTTTTCCATTAAACACTTCTAGCCATAAGAACTACGGAAGAATCTACTGATTATTGTAATTAAAGGCACTTTGAATAAAGTTATAACTGATAACAATTTGGATCAGACGAAGCATGGGAGTAAAATTTTTAAAAACCAAAGGCAAAGTCTTGAAAGAAACAAAAAAGGACCTCCAAAGACCTACTCCCTTCACTTTACTCGAAATCCTTAAATTTTCAACACGTGGGTCATGCACATTTAGAAAAATCATCTAAAAGGTTACCCACCAAAATGTTAATGCTGTTTAGCTCTGGGGTATTGGGATTCAAAACAGTTTTTTTGTTGTTTCTTTTCTGCCTTCCCCATTTTTTGAAAATGAAAATGCGTCTTGCAAGTTTTGAAACTTTATGACAGGTTCCTAGTTAAATATAATTAGTTTGGCAGCGATGAGTAAAAGAGAAAGAGAAACCGGAGGAGAACTTATGCTGATGATCAACTCCACAACCTTATAGTTTATAGCCAGCTGTGGGAGGAGAAAGGGATAAGAAAAAGCAGAAGTTAGGCCTAAAAACCTGCCGGGTTACCAGGTACAAATCAATGTTTTGTGAGAAGGACAGACCAATACACGATCAGGGTCAGTGAAGCTGCAAGACGGACGGAACTTCTCTCAAGCAGGAGACACAGCCTCAGAGAAGAGGACAGAGGGTGGGGTGCTCCTGGACGGGTCCTTCTGGGCCTCACCCTACAGCATGGCGGACCCATATCGCTCCTCTAAGAGGCCTCGCGCCCTACACTGCAGTGGGTTCCTCCCAACACCGGTCTTGAGAGATGCAAACACTCAGGGGTCAAGGTTTGAAAACAAGAAAAGCAGGAAGTACACCCATCGGAATAAGACACTTTAAACATGAACAATTTTTATTTATCAAAACTAACTAAATCGACTTGTATGCGGGGGGAGGGGAAGTAAACCACACCTGTTAGCGGGACGTAGCTCTGAGGCCATCTCGAGGCCACTGCAGCTACCCTGCCACTTAGCAAAATTTGTGACGCTTCCTCACCAACCCCACGCACCTGCGTGGAGCGAAACCTCCCCATTATCTTGAATGTGTCTTTTTACGTTGGGTTACTTTCAATGCAAGAACACGAGGTCCATCCAAAAAAAGAAAAAGTAGGAAGACTTCTGCTTATCAAGACAATTCTTATGCCCCTCTTCTCACTTATGCTCTTCTTTTTCAAATTCTGAGCTGAAAGACACTTTGGTGAAAGAAAGGCCTAACGTTTCAACTCTGAGAAGCAAAGTGGTGAAAATTACGATACAGTGCTTGACCGTTTCTCCAAAGTGCGTTCAAGTACACGGTATTTCCTTTAATTCTCAAAAGGATCTTCGGAATTCTTATTGCGCTGACGCTACCGATGAGATGAAGAGATGGAAACTGGGAAGAATGACAGAGCTGCCTGGCTGTGCAGCGGGGCCCCGGGCAGAGCTTGAACCCAGAACTTCTAACTCCCCTGCCCAAGCACGGCAGAACTCACACCATCGCGTGTCCTGGGCAAGTGAAGCACAGGGTAGCCCGGAGAAACAGCCACACAGGGTAGTAAAGGGTCACAGTACAGAGAATGAGAATTGGTGTGTCGGTCTAGATGAGACAAAAAGAGAACGTGGGGCACCCGTGTGGCTCAGTCAGTTAAGTGTCAGACTGCGGCCCAGGTCACGATCTCATGGTTTGTGAGTTCGAACCCCACGTCGGGCTCACAGCTGTCAGCACAGGGCCTGGAGCCCGCTTCAGATCCTCTGTCCCCACTCTCTCTCTGACCCTCCTCCACTTACACTCTCCCTCTCTCTCAAAAATAAACATTTAAAAAATAATAATAAAACACAAGTAAAAGAGAATGTTACCTATGTACTGAAGGCACTTTCGGTAAATGTCGTATATGTTAGAGCTACCTTTCATGTTAATGAACAGCAAAAGGGAAAATATTAGACTATTTAAAAATGCCACAAGTTAGAATTATTAGCAACTGCTGCTCAGGAAAATTTTAATTTCATGAAAGTTTTCAAAGCACACATCATGCATAGTAATAAAGCTACCCCTTCTATGCTACAGACAGCTGTCACAGGAACCATTCCTGACTTTTGCTAACTTGTGTCTAAATTTTTAGCTAGAACGCTGTCCTTCTAGAATGATGTCATAAAAAATACACTTCTTGGGGCGCCTGGGTGGCTCGGTCAGTTAAGCGTCCGACTTCGGCTCAGGTCACGATCTCGCAGTTTGTGAGTTTGAGCCCTGTGTCGGGCTCTGTGCTGACAGCTCAGAGCCTGGAGCCTGCTTCGGATTCTGGGTCTCCCTTTCTTTTCTCTCTGTCCCTCCCCTGCTCACACTGTCTCTCTCTGTCTCTCTGTCTCTCTCTCTCTCAAAAATAAATAAACATTAAAATAATTTTTTTAAAATACACTTCTCTCGGACAGAGAGAAAATGGGTGGGAAAAGTCTCAACTGTACCAATGAAGCGAAAATGTCCTTAAGCAAAAAATACGAACTTAAAAAACACAGAGTGAGCAAAAGATTACCTGTAGACTTACAAGTCAAAGAATAATATGAGAAATTAGATAAGATCATGAGAAGTCATATTTTACAGCGTTTTTTTTCCTGTGGCATTGAGCTTGGCACAAAAGGATTACCATTTTCTTCGAGTAAACACACTAAGGCATGGGTGTCGAAGTAGAGCTTCCTGTTCCCACAAGAGGTGAACTCCCTCCTTTTGTGCTCCACATCTCTCCTGTGTTCCAGCTGCAGGCTTCCAGCAGACAGGCTTAGTTCTAGAAAGGACAGGACAATAAAGCTCAAAACAGGACCTGGTGGTAAAGGAAAGCCAGGAAAGAACATGGCATACCTCAAAAGCCTAACTGGTTTTTTGTACGTTTATTTTTTAAAAGTAATCTTTACACCTAAAGTGGGGCTCAAACCCACAACCCCAAGATCAAGAGTCGCACACTCTTCTGAATGAGCCAGCCAGGCACCCCTCTTTTTTTTAAACAGCTTTATTGAGATGTAATTCACATACTATGCGATTCACCCATTTCAAGTGTTTAATGCGATTTTTACTATAATTATAGAGTTCTGCAACCTTCTCCACAGTTAACTCTAGAACATTTCCATCATCCGAAAAAAGAAACCCTATATCCTTTAGCTATCACGCCCCAATCTCCCTACTCCCTGACCCCCATGCAACCCCTTATCTACTTTCTGTCTCTACGCATTTGCCTACTCTGGGCATTTCATAGGAAGAGATCATAAGGGATGTGGTATTTGTGACTGGTTTCCTTCACTTAGGTGAGGTTTTCAAGGTTCACCCACCTTGTAATTACGTGCACTTTTTATACCTTTTTATTGCGGAATCACATTGTGTTTCAGGAATATACCAATTTTTTTCTTATCTGCTCATCAGTTGAAGGACGTTTGAGTTGTTTCCACTTCCTGGCTATTAGGAATGATGCTGCTGTGAACGTTAGTGTATGAGATTTTGTGTGAACCAGTTTTCAATTCTCGTGGGTATATATCCAGGATTCAAACTGTTGCATCATATAGTGACTGCTCAACCTTATGAGGTTATGACAGGCTATTTTCCAGGCCATTTTTCATTCCCAACAGCAGTGTCCGACAGATGCAATTTCTCTACATCCTCAACACTTGAAATTGGGGTTTTTTTATTATTATTATAATCATCCTAGGGGGTATAAAGTGGTATCCCATTGCAATTTTATTTTATTATTATTTTTTTTTTTAGATGTCTCTTCAACTATGGTATTTACTTATTTGTTCTCTACGATTAAGAGTCTGTTTCTTGGCTTACCTCTCTCTCACCTTTTTCCCCCTCTGTTTGTGTCTTAAATTCCAAATATGAGTGAAATCATAGGACTTATTTCGCTTAGCATTGTACTCTCTAGCTCTATCCATGTCTTTGCAAATGGCAAGATTTTATCCTTTATGTGACTAAATAATATTTCAATGTATATCTTTACCACATCTTCCCTATCCATTCATCAGCCGATGGACCCTTGGGCTGCTTCCGTAATTCGGCTGTTGTAACTAATGCTGCAATAAACATAGGGATAGTCCATTGTAGTTTTCATTTGCACTTCCCTGATGCCTGATGTTGAGCATCTTTTCATGTGCTTAGTGGCCATTTGTATATCTTCCTTGGAGAAATCTCTATGTCCACTTAAAAAAAAATTGGGTTATCTTTTTATTATTGAGTCGGTTGTTAAGAGCTCTTTATACATTTTAGATAAAAGTTCCTTATCATTTATATGATTTGGAAATATTCTCTCCCATTCTGTGGGCTGGCTTTCACTTTATCGACGGTGACTTTTGAAGCACAATAGGTTTTTATTTTAACGAAATCCAATGTATTTATTTTTTGTTCCTTGTGTTTCTGGTGTCATATCTCAGAAACCACTAGCTAATTCCAGGACACAAAAATTTACACCTGTATTTTTTTCCTAAAAGTTTTATAATTTCAGCTCTCATATTTAGGTCTTTGATCCATTTAACTTTTACGTGGTGTGAGATGAGGTTCAACTTCTTTTGAGTGTGGATGTCCAGTTGTTTCAGCATTATCTTGGAATTTGTCAAAAATCAATTGGCTGAAAATATAACGGCTTTATCTCTGGGTTCTCCATTATATATCACCGATTTATATTTGTCCTTATACCAATGCCACATTTTCTTGACTACTTGTAGCTCTGTAGTGTAAGTTTTTATATCAGGGAAGAGTCATCTAGTTTTGTTCTTTTTCCAGATTGCTTTGGCTATTCTGAGTCCCTTGTATTTCCATATGAATTTTAGGATCAGTTTACCAATTTCTGCAAAGACGACACGTGAAACTTTGAGAGAGATTGTTTTAAATCTGTATATTAATTGGGGGAGTACAAATTCAATCCATGAACATAGGATGTCTTTCCATTTCTTTTTTTTTTTTTTTTTTTTTTTGGTTTTACTGTTTATTTATTTTTGAGAGACAGAGACAGAGTGCGAGTGGGAGAGGGGCAGAGAGGGAGACACAGAATCTGAAGCAGGCTCTAGGCTTTGAGTTGTCAGCATAGAGCCCAACGCAGGGCTCGGACCCACGCACTGTGAGATCATGACCTAAGCCAAAGTCAGACGCTTAACCAACTGAGCCACCCAGGCGCCCCTATGTCTTTAATTTTTTAATAATGTTATGTAGGTTTCACAGAAGAGCTGACACTTGAACACAGGTTTTAACCACATGGGTCCGCTTATACACAGATTTTTTATAGTACAGTACTGTAAATGTATTTCCCCATCTTTATGATTTCCTTAATAACATTTTCTTTTCTCTAGCTTACACTATTATAAGTATATGGAATAGAACACACGTCATAGACAAAATATTATATTATACACAACTGTCTATTAGGTGAAGCTTCTGGCCAAGCTATTACCAGTTAAAGTTTCAGGAAGTCAGAAGTTAAACACAGATTTTCAACCATGTGGAATGTAAGTTTTGTGGGTTTTTATGTTAAATTTATCCCTAAGTATTTTATTCTTTTTGATGCTACTATAAAGGGTATTGTTTTTTAGATTTTTTTCAGATTGCTCATTCTAGTGTAGAGTAATGCAACTGATTTTTGTTTTTTGTTTTTTGTTTTTTTACATTTTTCATTTTGATCTTGTATTCTGCAATCTTGCTGAACTGGTTAATTAGCTCTAATGGTTTTTTAGCAAATTCCTTAGAGTTTTCTATGTACAAGATTATGTCATCTATGAAGAGTGATAGTTTTACTTCTTATCTGGATGCCTTTTGTCTTGACCGGGTCAGAACTTCTAGTACAATGTTGGATGGATGGTGATTTGCTCCTGATCTTTGGTGGGAAAGTATTCGTCTTTCACTATTAAGTATGATGTTAGCTGTGGGTTTTTCACAGATGCCTTTCCCCTTTTTATCTGAAGGGGTGCTGAATGTTGTCAAATTCTTTGTCTTTTGAGATGATCATGTGGTTTCTCTTCTTTATTTTTTTAATATGGTGCAGTACGTGAATTGATTTTCAGATCTTAAATGAACCTGCTGTTCCTGGGACAGAATCCCCTTTTGTCACGATGTATATACTCCTTTCTTACATAGTGCTGAATTTGATTTGCTGCGTATTTTGCTGAGGATTTTTGTGTCTTTATCCATAAGAGGTATTGGTCTATAGTTTTCATTCTTTGTGATGTCTCTGTAAAAGCCTATCTTTAGAGAGAGGTGTCCTAACAATTTGTATATTATCTTTTCTATGAATTTCTGTGCATTTAGCCACAGATCCAACCCATTTTGTAAACTTGTTTCGAGGTTCCCTGGCTTTTGTATTTCATGAACCATAAAAATAGTTTTAAAAAATATGTAACAATTGCAATGCCAATGAGTAATTCTGTCAAAAAGGACATTTAAACATAATAGCTCCTTACTATTACAATACTATAAAAGGCACTTTGACAGCAAAAGAAAAAAAAAAAAGAGATGAACAATATAAAAAAAAAAACCTTTCAGGGGCGCCTGGGTGACTCAGTCGGTTGAGCGTCCGACTTCGGCTCAGGTCATGATCTCACGGTTGGAGTTCGAGCCCCGTGTCGGACTCTGTGCTGATAGTTTGGAGCCTGGAGCCTGCTTCGGATTCTGTGTCTCCCTCTCTTTCTACCCCTCCCCTGCTCATGCTCTGTCTCTCTCTGTCTCTTAAAAATAAATAAATGTTAAAAAAGTTAAAAAAAAACCACTTTCATTTAAATGTAATAAACATAGCTGTATGAAAATATTGCCTCATATTTGTCCTTACTTTTCTACGATGCCAGGTTTGGAGAAGGGTGGTAGAAGAAAGAACAGTCACTACTAACTCAGAGTTCAAAGGTTTTCTCAGCAAGATCCCTAGGTGACTAGAAAGATAGTTCAGCTCCTATAGTCAGTCCTTCACCTCCAAACATTTTAAAGGAAACTGCACGTAAGCAAAAGTGTGGCATGGACAGGACCCTACAGATCTGATGCTTGTCTGTAAGCTACAGCAGTGGTTCCCACCTTGGAAAGAGGCTCAGTTGGTATCAGGTACAAGAAATCCAATAAGCATTTTGTACCAAGCGCGGTTTGCAGACTGATGAAATACAAAATGCAACAGCTATCATATGTATGTGTGAGTTTAAGGGTTAAACAACAAAAAAAAAGGCCCTTACTTTCAGAGAACTGTTAGCCTACAGTATAAGGTCCTTGGCAAGGGGCAACCGGATGGCGCAGTTGGTTAAGTGTCCGACTTCGGCCCAGGTCATGATCTCATGGTTCATGAGTGTGAGCCCCATGAGCATTGGGCTCTTTGCTGTCAGCACAGGGCCTGCTGTATTCCCCTCTCTCTCTGCCCCTCCCCCACTCATATTTTTTTCTCTCTCTCAAAATAAATAAACTTAAAGAAAAAAAAAGGCGTTGGCAAAGCATACAAATACAGAGCCTGTCCTAATTTAGCCCACACTTGCCCTTTCAGCTTTCTTTCCAGCCACTGAAGCTATTCCGTTTCCTGCACTTACATAACCTTGGTACTCCAACCTTAAGTCTGCTCTGCCCCCCTTTTTCAACTGGTAAATTTTACGAAACCTTTTTACGCTTTTTCATTTAATTTTACAATCTGCTAAGCACATACTAAGTTCCGGGCAGAGCATTACACTCCTCTGTATGGTTCTGTCTGCAAGTTCCACCCAGGGCAGGGGGCAGCCTTGATTGCTCCTTATCTGTGTTCTCAGCCCAGTTCAGACAGCTCGATCACAGCCCTCCCTGTATTATTCCCACATCTGTATCATCCATTGGTCCAAACATCCCAAGAGCAGCCAATCTTAGTCACGTTCACATTGTTAGCATCTAGCAGAAGGCCTGGCATGCTGCAGGCCAGAAATAATTTTTTTTCTTTTAATGTTTATTTATTTGAGACAGACAGAGAGTGTGAGCAGGGAAAGGGCAGAGAGAGAGGGAGAGAAAGAATCCCAAGCAGGCTCTGCACTGTCAGCACAGAGCCCGACGTGGGGCTCGATCTCCTGAACCATGGGATCATAACCTGAATGGAAATTAAGAGTTGGATGCTTTAACCAACTGAGCCACCCAGGTACCGCCAGAAATTTTTTAAGGGAACTCTATGATCTGGATTATGAGACTGTCTAGAGAGAAAATTTGAAATCAACTCCTTTCGCCTCTTCACCAATGATCTTTCTATTTTACATTAAGTTGCTCAGTTAAATCTGGTCTTTCTTCATCCTTTATGTCCAGTCCTGAGATAAAAGTGGCCTCCGTAAGAAGAGACCCGAATGTCTGCCTGACACAGAACAGACCTAGCTCGAGAAACAGTGGGGGTGGACAAATGAATGACCGAATCTCTTACGGGGCTCTCTAGAGGTTACCCCACCCATCTTTCAACTGTGCTGAACTGTCCCATGGGTCGCGAGTTGAAAACACTGGAGTCTAGAGGTGGCTTGTGAAGAGTGATGGAGTTTTCTAGTATCGAATTTCTTGTTTAACCAACAAAAATAATCACTTGTGTGATTTAAAACCTCTCTCTCTCTCTCACACACACACACACACACACAAAATAAACTATCACAACTACTTTCGAAGCAAGAGCTAATTCCAAACTTCGATACCACAGATTTTTTTTTCTTGTCCAAAAACAACTGGAATTTATTTCAGTCGCAAAATATGTACTGCCATCTGAAAAGTGGAGAAAAGGACTGGACACTTGTCACTTGGCAGGCCAACCTCTGCTGACAGAAGCTGCATGTCCTGCCTTCTGTCAAAGGGCAGAGCCTGAGGACGACCAATATTCTGGCATGTGGAATACCTCTGACTCATTTTTTCTCCTTTATGGTGACAACACAGTGAGGCCCAAGAACTGGGAACTCCTACCAATAACCAGGAAGCAAGTAAAGGGAGCTATGCTAAAGCGTCATGTGGAATTCTCCTTTGGAGGGACCATCAGGCTATCAAAAGGATATTAAAAATGCATACAAAAGCAGCCCAAAGTTGGCCTTGAACAGAGGAGGAAGCCAAGCACAAACTTCCTATTCGTAACATCCTTAAGTCTCAGTAGCTCTGGTACTGAACACCGCATGAGGCTGGAGGCAAAGGACCAAAACTTATGCTGCTAGTTAATGGGCACACACACTCCTTAAGTGTGTGCTGTCTGTTTCCCCATAGTTAGGCATCCGTTCTCACTGTGAAGAATGAGATCCTTTGGGACTAACCCAATAGGACCTCCTTCTTGACACACTGTCAGAAAACTGATGAGAAAAGGCTCTTCCCCTTTGCCCCAGCATCTTGAATTATGAAATGAAAATAAATCACAAGTTACCAGCCTGTCAAAAAAAAAAAAAAAAAAAAAGAAAGAAAGAAAGAAAGAAAGGAGCAAAAGCACTGAAATAAAGACCAAAGCCATCTCTAACTCAGAATTACTGCAGGACACTGACAGAGTTCACGACTCTTTCTCCACTCTTTATGCATAAAGCTTCCTCCCTTCACTTTCTTCCTCTCCCAGTTTCTCCCCCAGCCACAGGCATTCTCAAATTTTAGACGCAGTCAACATTCACAGGGCATTTCTACTGAGAAAAAAATAATAAATAAATAAATAAATAAATACCCATCAATGTGTAGTTACTGATGGCTACCGACTCATACCTATAGCCCACCCAAAGTGATATTTTTGCCCTTTGCTAATTAATAAATTTTTTTTAACATTTATTTTTGAGACAGAGAGAGACAGAGCATGAATGGGGGAGGGTCAGAGAGAGGGAGACACAGAATCTGAAACAGGCTCCAGGCTCTGAGCTGTCAGCACAGAGCCCGTCGCAGGACTTGAACTCATGGACCGCGAGATCATGACCTGAGCCGAAGTCGGCCGCTCAACCGACTGAGCCACCCAGGCGCCCCATGCCCTTTGCTAATTAATAAAGGTGACCACCAATGATGGGATCTAGTAAGCAACCATTTGCTGTCTAGTAAACTGAGCCTGTTTTTGGACTTCCCTAATCTTTATGCAGGGCAGTGACTGCCCTCACCTTCCAGAATTTAATCAAATGCCACCTTCTGAATGAAACCTATTCTGATAACCCCATTTAAATCCATAGCCGGAGGCCCCCCTCACTTCTAACCCTTACCACCTCTGTTTTTTTTCCCCTACAGTATTTACGTACGTATATGTAAATTACATGTGTATGTGTAAGTTAAAGCTATCAAGCCGTATCATCTCCTCTGCTAGAGTGAAGATCCGAGATTTTGTCAATTGATACAGCCCAAGGACCCAGAAAAGTGCGAAACACAGAACAGGCAACTAGTGGTTAAGGAGTTAATAAACCCGTTAGAGTAGGGGGGGACACGTGGGGGGGCGCCTGGGTGGCTCAGGTCAGATCTCACCGTTTTTGAGTTCCTTGGGAGTCGGGCTCTGTGCTGACAGCTCAGAGCCTGGAGCCTGCGTCCGATTCTCTGTCTCCCTCGCTCCCTGCCCCTCCCCCGCCCACTGTCTCTCTTAAAAATAAATAAATCTAAAAAAAAAAAAAATCCATGAGAGTCGGAAATAAAATGGTAATAAGCTCGCAGACCCCCGCAGCCGCCCGCACCCCAGGCGCGACAGGACGCACGAGTCAGCGGCGCCCACGCGGCGGCTCCCCGCATCCCGGAGCACCTGCTCCCCGCCCAGCGCGCGGTCCTCCCCGCAGCCCGAGCCAACAGCGCGACACACACCTGGTGCCCGGGACTCCGCGTCATTCGGCTCTTCCCGGCTGGCCAAGGCCAGGCGACCGCGGGTCACCAGGGCAGGGCACCACACAGACCTTCGTCCCCACGCCCCAGAGGAGCCCGGCGACCTCGGCAGACCCGACCTGTGGGTGGCCGAGCCTCCCCCCCCGACCCAGCTCGGGAGGTTAAAGCCAGAGCTGCCCCCGCATCCCGCGGCCGCGCGGCCCTCACCTCTCCTGGAGGAAGCGACGGGGGCCACCCGGCCGCGGCACAGGTGGAGGAGGCCCGCGGCCGAGGCGACGCCCGGGGCGAGGCCCCGCAGGCACCTCCCAGCGCCGCCGCGACCGGCCGGGGGCACGGAGGGCCCCGGACGCGAGCGCTCCCGCTCCGCGAGGGGCCGGCGCGGGGAGGCGGCGGCGGCCAGGCGCGGGGAGGGCACGAGCAGGAGGAGGAGCAGCGGGGAGGCACGTGACGCTCCGCCACGGGCCGCCGGGGCGCGGGGCCGCAGCGCCCCCAAAGCCCCCGGCAGCGCGGACAGGCAGTGGCGCGCCGGGACGCCGCGGCCGTCCGGGCTTCCGCAGCGGCCGGAGGGCAGGAAGAGCAGAAGCCGCCGGCGGCCCGTAGGGCGCTTCGGCCTCCCGCCCGCGACGAAGCCGCACTCCATCGCCACGGCGGTCACCGGCCCGGGCGCGCGCTCATGCCGCCCCTCGCGCGGCGCCGGCCCGTGTCAGACGGCAGGAGCGAGCGTGGGCGGCGGCCTCGGCCCGCCCTTTCCTGCCGGGCTGCCGGGCTGCCGGGCTGCCGGGCTCCGGACGCGCGCCGAGGCGGGGCGGGGCCAGGGGGCGGGGGCGGGGCGGGGCCGGGGGCGGGGCACGGTCCCAGGCACCGCGAGAGTGACTTGCCCCGGACCAGCTCAGTAGGGTGGAGGCGGCGGGCGCTCCGGGATCTGGGTTGCCTGCCGGGCTGCCACGATTTGCATATTCAGTGTTCTGGTGTCCTTACAAAGAAATTAATGACCCTGGCGCCCTTCAGAATCCCTTGAAAAGTCCCCGTACCACCAGGCTGCCCTGGTCATTTTTCTGGCCGAAGTCTCCCAGAGTGTGGTGTGCACGTTAAGGGAATTAACAGGGCCGAGGGAGCGGCGCTTACTTAGTCAATACATTTTAAAGGATAAACTTCAGAGCTTTTGTTTTCGGATTAGTACACAATCTGGGGAATTTAAAACGTGGGGCTTGTATGTTAACGGAGAGCTACTGGCGTAGGATATCTGACACTAGTGGGGTTCAGTTCAGTGAACTTTTTGAATGCCTAGCGCACCTGTCTCGGTTACAGGTCGGTCTGTTGTGTGAACTCGGTGTTTCCTGAGTGAAGGAATGAAACGCACAAAGCTCAAGGCTTGGAGAGAGAATGAAAAATGAGTTGTCCTTGTCCTCCAGGAGTTTTCTTACACACTTACATATGTCCACATACATGATGGAAGGAAAACATGTTTTATGAGCCTTAAGAGCTACAAAGTGCTGGTAAGAGAGAAGAGAGTGCATATGGCGTTGAAAGAGGTGGAAGGAAGGTTTAAGTAGCTATCAAAATACAAATAACTAAAAATGTTAAGGTGCAAGTTGACACTTTCATAAGAAGTTAGTAGGAGTTACACATTTGTAGAACTGGTAGGGAAAGCAATTTAGCAAAGTGTATCAACAGCCTTTATGTTCATAAATTGACAGCATGTGGTGGTTTGTTTCCAGTTTTTGGCTCTTATGAATACGGCTGTTATAAACATTCTTATATACACCTTTGTGTGGGTATGTGCATTTATCCCTTGTTAAAGGAAAAAAGTTATTCAATGACACTTGTTAATGCACAGTAAGGAAAACTTTATTCAAGGGTGGGGAGCTATCTTGATAGGTCTAGGGAGCACTACTGTGGAATTTTGCAGTGGGGGAGAGAGATTGGGGTCAACTTCAAACACAGCAGGGACAGACGGGAATTCATAGCCACAGAACAGGGTGCGGATAAGGAAACATCAGAATTAAGATGGATTCTGGCTAAACCAACCTAACAGGAATCTTGCCGGCAGCCCTTCAGGGTGATCAGATATGGAGGATGGAAGGTCCTGGTTGAATTGATTTATCGGGAGTTTTGCGAAAATTGGATCATACAGAGAGGAACAGGGAAGTCTGAAAGTCAGGCCTAGTTGGAAAGCAGTTCTGTGGAACCTGAGTAGGGTTTGGTTAATGACAAAATCTTTGTCATCCTCTTGGGAAAGAACCTAGGAGTCAAACTGATGATTCATATGTTCAGTGTAATTTAACTGCACAGAAAATGCCAAAGTGTTTTCCAGAGTAATCAGACCCCTTTACACTCTCACCAGCAATAGATGAGTTTCAGTTGTTCCATATCCTTGCCAACTTTTCATATTTTCAGTCCTTAATGGAATGCTATCTTATTGTGATTTTAATGTGCATTTTCCTGATGAATAATGATATCCAGAGTACCTTTTAAAAAAAAATTATTTGAGCGAGAGAGAGACAGACAGAGAGAGAAAATGCAAGTGAGTGGGGGGAGAGAAGCAGAGGGAGAGGGAGGAAGAGAATCCCGAGCAGGCTCCACACTCAGTGCAGAGCCTGACACAGGGCTCGATCTCATGACTATGACATCATGACCTGAGCCGGAAAGCAAGAGTCTGACGCTTAACTCACTGAACCGCCCAGGCGCCCCTGAGAGTACCTTTCCATGTTGTTTTAAAAATCGTTATTGTCAGTATTAAATGCAGTGGTATATGTAAAGTGCCTAGCACAGTGCCTGGTATAGGGTTGAAGCCTAGCAAATGTCAGTACCAATTACAGGTTGGATACGACTTTTCCTTAGATAAAGCAGGGACACATGTTACTTGCTTTCCAAAGTACCTTCTTGTGTTTGGTGTCAGCACCTCAGCTTTCCATGGGGTGACGCTGGTCCCTGCTCAGTCCATGTGGTTTGGGTAGGCCAACCTCTCTCCAGGCCATAGGCGTGGCCATGTCACCAGTTAAGAGTTAATGAGCTTTGATACTAGAATTTCTCTAAGAGTTATTGGGAAGGAGAAGATCTCATTTGCTGATGATATCTAGGTGTAGGATGTTTTAAACCTTGAGCTCTTGGGGTTACCACGTGGCCTGTGACTGAAGCCTTTATGGAGAAAACAGCCCGGCAAGATGAAGAGAAATGTCTTGTTCTAGCTTAACCTGAAACTGAAAATTTTATTTCTAAAAACCGACAAACTGCTTTTGTTTAAACCAGCTACGGTGGGGTTTGTGTCTCCTATCCTGACTAATAATAGGAGCCTCATGAATGGCAGGCCAAAGAGAAAACAAAGAGGCCGGAGCATGTTAAGTGTGACCTTTACCGTAATGACCTCATTTACCAGTAAACATTGACCAGGGGAGATCAGCGTCCACTACTCAGATTAGCTCTTCTCCCTCATGGAAGAATAACAAAGGGCGAGGAGAGGATTCTGGTTCCAGGTGGGATGTAGTTAGCACACCCCACCCTATCTCTTCAACTCAGTACAGCTATAAAATCTGGACACAAAGCACAGGGCAGGTATTTGAGGACTCTGAAAAATAAATAGTAGCAAACAGGTCCGTGAAGGCAAAAATTCAAAGTGCCACCAAGCCGATGCTGAGTTCACGGATATTTTTTTTCCCCCTTTGGCATCCTTCCAGCCTATCCTGTCAACCCAGAATTCTATATCCAGCAAAAATTCCATCAGGAATGAAGTTGAAATAAACCTCTTCTTAGATGAAAGAGAACGAAGACAATTTTTTTCTTTCTTTTCTTTTCTTCTCTTTTCTTTTTTTTTTTTAGCCAGCAGATTTGTTCTAAAAGAATTGCTAAAGGAAGTTCATTAGGTAGAAGGGAAATGATGCCAAAAGGAAGCTTGTAACATCAGGAATGGAAGAAGGGCAATAGAAATAGTAAATATTCAGGTAAATGTAATCGACTATTCTTCTCCTCTATTCTTTAACATGTGTTTAATGGTTGAAAGCAAAAATTATGAGTGTCTGGTGGGGTTTTCAGTGTTTATGGTTAATGGTTATGGGTATGGATATCCATTATATATCGTATATGTACATTATTATACATATATGATGTAATGTATATAATATATGTAATGTATGATGTATTTATATGATGGTAAGTTTTCTATATTGCAGTTCAAGTGCTAAATATTAATTCTAAATAGATTCTAAACAGACTTAGAAAAGTTAATATGTATATTATAATGCCTAGTGCAACCCATAAATATATTATCCAAAGAGATAGAGTTAAAATACACGATAGATAAAATGCCATAATAAAAAGTGTTCAAATAACTCAAAAAGAGACAGGAAAGGGGAAAGAGAAGATTTAAAAAAAAAAAAAAAAAAACAAAGGGAACAAACTAAACACAAATAATACAATGGTAGACCTAAGTCTAAACATATCAATAATCACATTAAATGTAAGTGATCTAAACCAGGGGTCAACAAAGTTTTTTTCTCTTCAGTTAAAAAAAATTTTTTTTAATGTTTATTTATTTTTGAGACAGAGACAGAGACAGGGTGTGAGTGGGGGAAGAGCAGAGAGAGAGGGAGACACAGAATCCGAAGCAGGCTCCAGGCTCTGAGCTGTCAGTGCAGTCCTACGTGGGGCTCGAACTCACGAACTTCGAGATCGTGACCTGAGCCAGTCGGACGCTTAACCAACTGAGCCACCCGCAGGCCCGCCAGATAGTAAATATTTTTTACTTTATGGGCCACATACAATCTCTATCACATGTTCTTCTTCTTCAAAAACAGGTGCTGGGCTGGACGTGGCCCAGGGGCCATTGTTTGCCAGCCTGTAGCCTAAGAACACCCATTAAAGGACAGACATTTTTGGATGGATTAAAAAGTAAAAGAAAAAAATGATGACCTAACTATTTTTTTAAATGTTTATTTATTTTTAGAGAGAGAGAGAGAGAGGCAGAGAGAGAGAATCTCAAGCAGGCTCCTCACTGTCAGTGCAGAGCCCCGTGCGGGTCTTGATCTCATGACGTGCGGGTGAGATCATGACCTGAACTGATATCAAGCGTTGGATGCTTCACTGATGGTGCCACCTAATTGCCCTCTTTTATTTTTAAATAAACAAAAGAAATTTTTTTGAGAGAGAGAGAGAGAGAGGGAGAATGTGGCGGGGAGGGGCAGAGAGAGAGAGGGAGCGAGAGAATCCCAAGCAGACTTTGTGCTGTTAGTGCAGAGTCCAACACAGGGCTTGTTGACACAAGCTGTGAGGTCACCACCTGAGCTGAGATCAAGAGTCAGACACTTAACTGAATGAGCCACCCAGGTGCCCCGAAACAATGACCTAACTTTACATAGTTAACAAGAAACTCATTTCAGTTAGAAGGGTGTGAGTAGGTTGCAGGGGTGGGGAAAGGGGAAGATGCTTCTCCTTAGTGCTTCCCTAAGAGGCAAAAACCCCAGTGAAAGAAGCTTCTAATGTGTGCTGAGATAGGGACTTGACAGAAATAGAGGGGTTCTCCTTGCTATTTCCTTCCTCTTCCCTTCTAGGGAAGCCAGATTTCTGGCAATTTCGGAGTGGAAGCATATAGCCCTGAAACCGAAAGCAGAGGGTGACTCTGAGTATCGTCAGTTACCCCCATCAAACCTGAGCCCTTTATGCCACGCAGAGGACTTTGGACACTCATTCTGTGCCCATTTGTTCTTATTTTACATAGAATATTAACTACATTAGCCCTTCTCACAATATTATCAGGTAGGAAACAGTAAGTTAAGAGGGAGGAGAAATAAGAAACTAATGTGTAAGGTAGCGTAAGAAAGGTATATGATGGGGGGCCTGGGTGGCTGAGAGGGTAGACCATATGACTCTCCATCTTGAGGTTGTAGGTTCGAGGCTCACACTGGGTGTAGAGATTACTAATCAAATAAGACCTTAGGGGCCCCTGGGTGGCTCAGTCGGCTGAGCGTCCCACTTTGGCTCAGATCTTAATTTGGCCGTTCGTGAGTTCGAGACCCACGTCAGGTTCTGTGCTGAAGGCCCACAGCCCGGAGCCTGCTTCGGGTTCTGTGTCCACCCTCTCTGCCTCTCCCTGGCTAGCACTCTGTCTCACTCTGTCTCTCAAAAATAAATAAATGTTAAAAAAAAATTTTTTTTGATAAAATAAAATAAAACCTTAAAAAAAAAGAAAGGTATGTGACAGTACAATTGCCTTTGAACAATATGATGATAAGAGGATTGAAGGAAAGGTTGAGACATAACCAGTTTCTCTTTTCTTTTCCCTATATTTTTGATAATTTTCCTATCCCTTGGCTGAGTTTCTATTTTAAAAAAAAAATTTTTTTTAATGTTTATTTTTGAGAGAGAGAGAGACAGAGAGTGGAGGGGTGGGGGCAGAGAGAGAAGGAGACACAGAATCTGAAGGAAGTTCTAGGCTCTGAGCTGTCAGCACAGATCCCAACTCGGGGCTTGAACTCACAGACCGCAAGATCACGACCTGAGCCAAAGTCAGGCACTCAACTGACTGAGCCACCCAGGTGCCCGGCTGAGTTTCTATTTCAGGGACAACTATCCATATTTTGAATCACTTTTGTTTTCCATATCTATTTTGTTCTTTTGAATAACTGTTACTGTTTTTACTCCTCCTGCATTTACTTGTATGACCTCAAGCCTTCTTCTTTGGGAATCATTTAAGTCTTTGCTATACCCATTCTCTTCCTTACTTTTATAAGTAGTCTGCCTCGGACATTTGTAGAGACCAGAGCAAGAGAACAAATGAAGACCCATTACCCCTATATCCAGATATTGAGAAGTTATAAATCAAGCTAAGACCCTGTTAAATAAAACATGTTCCAACCTCCTTTTTTGTGAGGGCTATAGTAGAATAAATGCCACCCCAAAATATGCCACGTTGGCTTAAGGACTGTTTCGAACTGAAGGCAATTGAGAGGAAGTCGATACGAGAAAAGTTCTCTGCTTTTCCCCTATTTGCCTACACATAGGACATAGATCTGTAAAGTTGTCCCCTCCCCTTTCTCTACCAGAAAGAAGTTAATCCCCAGAGGGAACCTAGATCAGTAACAGCCAAGAAGTAGAATCAGAGGAATCTACATAATAAACCTTTTCTACCCTTATCAATCATTACTGCCCCTTAGATTTGCCTTCTCACAATTTGCTACCCCTAGAAGCTCAAAGCGCTTTTTTGCTTGTCTTACCACTTCTCCACAAAATAATTGTTCTTTGCTAAGATGCTGTACAAGCCCAAGTTCTACCACTCCTATGTGTTCCTCATCTCTGACCACTCCTGTGTGTGCCCTCTGTACTTGTGAATGAACTTGTCTGTTTTCGCTTGTAGATCTTTTCTTTTAGCAGTTGAACTGATGGACTCCAACCAAAGAACTTAAGATGGGGGCACCTGGGTGGCTCAGTTGACCAAGTGTCCGACTTCAGCTCAGGTCATGACCTCGTGGTTTGTGAGTTTGAGCCCCGCTGTGGGACTCTGTGTTGACAGCTCGGAATCTGGAGCCTGCTTTGGATTCTGTGTCCGTCCATCTCTCTCTTTGTCCCTCCCCCACTTGAATGCTGTCTCTTTCTCAAAAATAAATGAACAATAAATTAAATTAAATTAAATTAAATTAAATTAAAAGTATTAATTTAGGGGTGCCTGGGTGGCTCAGTCGGTTAAGCATCCCACTCTGATTCAGGTCATGATCTGATGGTTTGAGTTCAAGCCCCACATCAGGCTCTGTGCTGATGGTGTGGAGCCTGCTTGGGTTCCTCTCTCCATTCTCTCTTCCCCTCATCCGTGTGTGTGTGTGTGTGTGTGTGTGTGTGCGCTCACACGCACTGTCTCTCTCTCAAAATAAATAAATAGACCTAAAAAAAGAAGATGGGTGAAGGGAAAATAGTTTTTCCTCCCTTACACTTGACAAACCACTTTCTTACCAACAAAATATAAAACACGTGTATAAGCAATCGTTTTCTGGTTTGTTTTTTTTTTTTTTTTAACGTTTATTCATTTTTGAGACAGAGAGAGACAGAGCATGAACAGGGGAGGAGCAGAGAGAGAGGGAGACACAGAATCTGAAACAGGCTCCAGGCTCTGAGCTGTCAGCACAGAGCCCGATGCGGGGCTCAAACTCACGGACCGTGAGATCATGACCTGAGCCGAAGTCGGATGCTTAACCGACCAAGCCACCCAGGCGCCCCAATCGTTTTCTGTTCTTTAAGCCACTCCATCGATGGCATTTTGTTAACAAGGCATCCTGAGAAGCCCCATACACTAGCTATATTGGTTTATTAGGGTATAGGTTCCGTATCTAAAACAGAAACCCACATGGGGTGCCGGAGTGGCTCAGTCACTTAGGCGTCTGACTTCGGCTCAGGTCATGATCTCGTGGTCCGTGAGTTTGAGCCCCGCATCGGGCTCTGTGCTGACAGCTCAGAACCTGGAGCCTGCTTTGCATTCTGTGTCTCCTTCTCTCTCTGCCCCCCCCCCTCAAAAATAAATAAATGTAAAACAGAAACCCACAAACGGGATTGAATAGTATAGGGTTCTGTGTCTCTGTGGTGTTGAACTGGTTGACTCCTCCTAGAGCGTTGCTCTCATCTGCCAAGATAAACGACCAACATTCTGGCATTCTAAGTAGGCAGAAAAAGGAGAGAGTGTGCCTCTTCCGTTTAAGGATGTGATCTGGAAGTTGGACACATTACTTCTGCCTACATCCCATTGGCCAAACCATCGTTAAAGCGCCAACCTTAGCTGAAAGAGAGTCTGGGAAATATAGTCTTTATTTGGAGTGGCCTTAACCTCACTAGAACCTGGGGGTTATAGTACTATCAGAAAGAAAGGGAGAATGAATGCTGGAAGGAAACTCACAGTTCTTCTACAAGTGGAAGAGAGATTTCTTTACATTGCCAGAGGAAGAAAATACACACACACACACATTTGATTCCTTAGTGAATAATACTACAATCTACTTCTTTTCATTCTGATAATTGACAAAAACCAAGCTTGGAAATCTCGGTGCTGCCTCCAAGTGCTTATCAATGTCATTTCAATGCCTCTGCGTATTGATTTGTTTCCAGGTTCCGCCAGTTGTAACCAGGAGCTTACCTAGATCCTGACTTCCCTGGTGTCACCACCTATGGGGTTTGAGTTCTGGAAAGAATGAGACCCAGAAATACACTGTATAAATGTTAAGGGGAGTGTGGCAAGCACAAAATCCATATTAGTGAAGAGGTCAGAGGACATCAGGATGGACCGTATTTTGTGAGCATGGCTTTCCCAGTGCCCAGTTTTCTCATCAGAGATGCCCTAGGCTGATGGTCATACAATCCTGCCTAACCAGGGCCAAGTCCTTTAAATCATAGGGATTTACCAATTCTTCTATAGCCCCAACTGCCATCTGGAAACTCAGGCAAAATAACATTCAAGGATGGCAAACCCCATTTGGATCTAATAGTTAGGTCCCAGGTGCAATTTCTCATAATGCCATCGGCACCATGTTGCTACGTTGTTTCAAAGATGATGTATTAGGAAAACAATCAATCATCACACAACCACCAATACATCTCATCTAGCTCGTGATTACCTGTCTGAGACATGTGCACTAAATCAACTCCATGGCAAGGCCCAGGAGAGACCCAGCAGGCTTACCAGAGCACCCCCAACCCCACTCCCAATTACCTTTTCTGCTTAATTCATCAGCTCCTCTACACTGGGCTGGACTCAGAGCAAGGAGTCCCTTGCTCCCTATTTCTACTCCATTTTGTCCTTCTTCATTGCCGCCTTTTCCAGGTAAGAATAGGGAATCTGTCAGGGATAAAGGTGACTGCATAGTGGGATAGATGGGACTTCAGGGCAACGACCTCTTAGATCCCATGGGCTGTGGCATCCTGATCTTTTAGGGAGCTTGGCTGACCCTGGACACGACCCACTGTGTCTCAGGGTATGCAGAAAAGAGTTAATAGAGCAAGCTTAAACCATAGTCCCTGGAAAGTCCTGCTTACTAGGTTGGTACTTGGGTGGTGTCTGGGAACTTAGATCTCAGGAGGGGTCTCACTGCTAAGTGACAAGACTAGCTCACTGTGCCTAAGCTGTTTGTATAAACAATATGGCTTATGCTGAACACCTGCTTTCTTTCTGGGTGTCCGGAATTTTGGCACATGTCTAGCAGAGTCTGTCTACATGATCAGTCCCTAAAAAGACCCGGGCGAGTTTCCTGGGTGGCTCAGTTGGTTGAGTAACTCACTCTTGATCTCGGCTCAGATCATGATCTCACGGTTTGTGGGATCGAGCCCCACATCAGGGGCTGTGCGCTTAATGGCTCGGAGTCTGTTTGGGATTCTCTCTGTCTTCCTCTCTCAGTCCCTGCCTCGCTCACGCACTCTCTCCCCCAAATACATAAATACACATTAAAAAAAAAAAAAAAAAAAAGACCCTGGGCACAGAGTCTCTAACGAGCTTCCCCAGTAGACAAGACTTCACATCCATGGTCACAGCCTGTCGCTAGGGGAATGAAGCGTATCCTGTGTAATTCCAAAGGGATTCCTTGGAAGCCTGGTTTCCTCTGTACTTCACCCCGTGTGCCTTTTTCCTCTGCTGATTGCACTTGGTATTCATTTTGATGTAATAAATCAGCCATGAATACAACCATGTGCTGAGTTCTATGAGTCTTCCTAGTGGAGGTGGTCTTGGGGATCTCCTCTATGCAGAGTGATAACAATTTATCAACAATTTTGTTACCTCTACCATATATGTAACAATTTAACATCCATCCTTGCGTTAGAGGGCAAGGTCCATGAGGTCAGGGGCCATGTTGTGTTCGTCATTCTATCGTTGGCGCTTGGGTATCATTCCTACCACATAAATGATGATTCATTACTTTTTCTGGAAATTAGGATAAACAGGGTGGGAGGAAGAGGTCCTTAGCAGGTGAATTGTGGAAAAGTGGATGCTATGGATCTGAGTCCAGATTTGATTTCATTTTAGATCATAAAGATAAATGTCACATCTTACATTGTATTCCAGGTATTGACCTAGCCCCTATCTCCGTGCTATGGAATGTGATTCTAGGTATTTTCACTTATCTATATTTCTGCCTGATGTTGGGTTGAATAGTGTCTCCCCAAAATTCATGTTTTCCCAGAACCTTGGAATGTGACCTTATTTGGAAATAGGGTCGTGGCAGGTATAATTGGTTAAGAGGGGGTCATACTGGATTAGGGTGGGTCCTTATCCAATCACTGGGGTCTTTATAAAAAACAATGCACAGAGACACAGAGAGACACAGAGAAGGTGATGTTAATAAAGACACATCCAGGGAGGGAAGTCAGAGATTGAAGCGACATCTCTGTAAGTCAAGGAACACTTAGGATTGTGGGCAACCACTAGAAGTTAGGAGAGATGCACGCAACAGATCTTACTCAAGGCTTCTGGGAGCTACCAACATTGCCAACACCTTGATTTTGAACTTCTAGCCTCTGGACCTGTGAGAGAATTAATTTCTGTGGCTTCAGCAGTACTTGTTATAACAGCCCTAGAAAACTAATGCACCCTTTAAATTTTATGTAATGAAGATGCTTACATTCTTTTTTTTCTTTTTCACTTCTAGGGAATTGGCAAGATTCCTTAATCACAGCAGTACAACTTTTATATTTTGTCTTTATAACTTCACATAATTATACATAAATGTACATATTTAAATCTGTAAACATAGGCCTTTATTCCAGCATACAAGTCTTATTTCTAAATGAACATGTCTAGATGGCTTTCTTCAGCCAGCTCTGGAGCTAAAAAAAATTACCAAAACCAATAATCTTGCATGAATCTATCTGTATAGCTATTTTGAACTTAAATATTCCTTATTTGAATATTTCTCCTTTGGAAGAAATGGCACGATACAAATTCGATAAATATATTTTCACAAAAGCGTAGTATAAATATTTTCTCTTCTGAGACATCAGTGAAGCCATGGATAGAGGATGGAAGAAGAATCCCACAAATATAACAGTAAGTAGATCAAAATGGATTTCAATCTGTCAAAAATACTTAGGGGCACTTGATCAGTGGCAGGGAGGAGAGGAAAATAAAAGCATACTGATTTTTATCTATTAATGAAGAAAAGCTTTCTTAAGGTACTTGGGTAATAAGCAAAATTGGTTAATCAACAATATTTCCTGGGTGCTTACTCTGCACTTAAGGTAATTATCATTATTATCATTATCATGGGATAATTGCTGATATGGGGTTTTTTTTCTACCCAACTTGCGTCACCCAGTTCAGGCTACAGGACATTCCGAATTCAGTCCCTTAGGGAAGACTTGTTACAGTCACAATATAAAGAAAAATAAAAGTAGATCTTAGCTTCTGAGTTTCAAAATAGACTTCTGTTTTAAAATGGAGGTTTTATTATTATTCAAGTACGGTGAGTTCATCCTGATAAGGAGATGCCCACCATTGAAAAGATAATTCGTTCTATTCACAGATTCCAAGAGAGTAGGGTATGCCATTCAGGAGAAGCAGAGAATGAGGGGAAGATGTAGGCCAGAGCCTTTATGGTGGTTTCTATGGGGGAGGAACAGGAAGACAGGGTAAGCAGGCTTAGGGTTGGCTCCCTGGAATCATTTCAGTGGGCTTTGGGGGTAGGGTTGTCCTGAGTTGTCTGCACCTGCCCTGGGGTGATTACCACAGGGGAATATTGGTCCTGAGGGAGTGAGTCTGATAAAGAAAGTAGTGGGATGTGTGAGCTCTGGATTGCTGCTTTGCACTTGAAAGGCACTCTCCCAGGCAAGTCATTTACTGTCTCTAGGTTTTGGCTAATCCTGGGAGGGGCAGTCCCTCTGGGTTAGCAAGGCCCCAAGGTTAAAACGGCATGATTAACATATAATTTTTTTTAATGTTTGTTTATTTTTGAGAGAGAGAAACAGAGTGGGAAAGGGGAGGGACAGAGAGAAGGAGACACAGGATCTGAAGCAGGCTCTAGGCTTTGAGCTGTCAGCACAGAGCCCGACATGGGGCTCAAACTCACCAACTGTGAGATCATGACCTGAGCCGAAGTGGGACACTTAACTAACCGAGCCACCCAGGCACCCCTATTTCACTGTTTTCTAAAAGAAAATAATCCTTTTTAAAAAACCCGCACATAACACTCTTACTATACGTGATAAAAATAGCATGAATTCTTTGCTGTCATCAATTATCCAGTTAGCATTTATATGTCCTCAGTTACCTGACCACATTTTTCAAAGTTTGTTGGCTCACGCTAGGATACAGTTAAGGCTCAAACGTCGTCCTTGATTGCTCTATCACTTAAGTCTGTTAATTCTAAATTGTCTTCTTTTGGGGTTTTACAGTCGTGATATAAAGACAAGAGTCAAGTTTCAGCTTTATGAGTTTCACAGTAGCCTTTAAGTATTGCCTCAGAGTTAGTCGTTGAAAGTGTCTTGGGCTTTTGAATGCCCTGTCGTTTAAGCATTCAGAGCATGGTATTCACCCTAAAAACAGCAGACGTGGAGGAATGTTGGCTGTGCCATGTTGTTTTTCCTTCCCCAGAGGAACTGAAGATGTCTGGAAGCTAGAAGAAGAGCCAAAGGTGGATGAGCGGGCTCCGAGCCCGTTCCTGGTCCGCTCTGCCGTGCCTGCCGGTGGAGGCTGTGTAGAAATACAGCTGAATGTGTTTAGGGATCAGAGGTACGGAAAAGACCAACCTCATGAGGAAATTAGAGGTGATTTATTCAGGGCTTGCTGTAGTGAAAGAGTCGGCCTTGCTGACTTGCATTTTGAAAGACACTCAAAGGCAGGCAGGGACATGAAAAAGCTTGAGAGGAAGAAAAAGGATCCGCTTCAGGTGTGTCCTCATCAGAAGCTGTTGGCCCCGGGAGGCTGGAAGCAGGGTAACTACAAGGGGGGGCTTCCTGTGTGACTGGAAAGGGATACCTATTTGGTCATCTCTGATTGGTCCTGAGTTGGAAGCAGGGACAAACCTTCGCGAAGCCGTCAGTTATCAGACGAGTCCTGGCCATTTGGGGCTGTTAGGTTTCCCGGATTGTTGCCCCAGGTTGCGGTCCGACTTCCGGAAGGTCTGCTTTTGAGCAGGCCGACTTCCGGGGCTGGTCACTGTAGATAAGGGGTTGGTTTCCTGGGCAGGTGCTGCAGGTTGTGGGTCAGAGTCTGAATTTTCTAAATGGTCTGGTCATTGTCTGTTTGTCTATTCAGTCTCTAAAGGGCAGGAAGGACACCTGTGTGCCCTCCGCACGCTGGCCTTGCCGGTTCTCCCGACAATGAGCTGTGACAGGGACGGAGTGGATGCGACACAGGGCCAGGGAAGACTTTCTGAGCGAGAGGCATGGGGAAATGTCCCAAGTCCCCCTCAGAGAGCCAAGAAAGAGCTGAGAAGGGCCTGCAGGGAGGCCACGTCCTCTGAGTGTAAGAGTAACCTGTGTGGTTCAAGGATCAGAGACCAGACAGAAACACGGGACTCGTCCGAGCTCAGGCTTTGGTCTCTAGTTGTCTTAAAGAAAATATATTCTTCTTTGACATTACAAAGATTGCATCATTTCCATCTCACGGTAGCCCTGTGTATTGACTACGTGTTTTTTTGTTTTTATGTTTTCGTGTTCTTGATGCTCTGGCATGTGGGGCCTCCAACCTGGGCCTCCCAGGGCTAGCTAATTCCTAGAGGTAGCAAATAAGTCCCCTGCGAGCTTGCCTTGGATATAAAAACCAACCAGTGCCACAACACTCTAACCATCTCCTTTTTCAAATTCTCAAACACCAAGCCAATTTTTCCCTGCCCTAAATCACTCCAGGGCTAGATAGATATGGGACAACTAAGGACCACTCCTAAAGCCCAGAGCCCGCTGAAGTTATTCAAACTATCCAGTCCCACCATGTGGGAAGGGAAGGGGGAAAACGAAAAGTTACGAAGAGGGAGGGAGGCAAACCACAAGAAACTCTTGGATACTGAGAATAAACTGAGGGCGGATGGGGGTGGGGGAGAGGGGAAAGCGGGTGATGGGCATGGAGGAGGGCACCTGTTGGGATGAGCACTGGGTGTTGTATGGAAACCAACTTGACAATAAATCATATTAAAAAATAAATTAAAAATATTGTATTGGTTTTACTTGGAAAAAACCAAAAACTACCCAGCCCCAAACTTACTCAGCATATGTACCCTGCCTTGCCCACTCCTTCCTGTGAAAACCCCAACAGAGGCCCTAAGCTATGCTCTCCCTTCTCACCCCTCTTCTGTCCCCTGACTGTCCCTGGTGCTTCTCCATGTGTCCCTGCGTGACATACCTCCTGTTCCTAGGGCTCTGTGAGTATAAACTTCTTTCTTCATTACAATAATCTCTGTGTCTGCATCTCTTACCGTATCTGATGAAAACAAATGAGAGTATTTGTCAACACACCCCCTCAAAGGGTTTCACTATCCCCGTTGAAAGATGCGTAAGGCTGCGTGACCCAGTCAGTTGAGCGTCAGACTCTTGATTCGGGCTCAGTCGTGATCCCGGGGTCCTGAGATGGGGCTTTGTGCCGGGCGTAGAGCCTGCTTGGGATTTTCTCTCTCTCTCCCTCTCTCTCTGCACCTCCCCTGCTTTCTCTCTCCGTCTCGCTCAAGAAAATAAAAAATAAAAAAAACAAAGATGAGCAAACCAAGACTTGGAGCCGTTTAGTGTCTGCTAAGCTGGTGAGGTGTGGAACTGGAATCCAAATCCAGACCCTTCTCTCAATTTATGTGTGTTACACAGAGGACAGCCTCCATCAAGGTTCCCACAGAGATAGGCCCTCTCTCTCTCTCTCTCTCTATCTCTCACTCTTCTATGTCTCAAAGCTCTGATGAAAGTCACATCCTCTGAGCCCACTGAGGGCCACCAGCAGGGATGGGTGAGCACAAATCCATTGCAATTCCTATCTCCTTGGGTCCTCGGGTTCCTTCCGGGTTCCAGGGAGGAATTTCTGGCATCTCAGCTTCATTGGGTCAAGTCTGCCCCTGGCTTCAGGTTTTAGTCAGGCCAGTGGGCAGGCAGTGAGAGTCCCTCCTAGAGGCAGAGACTGTAGGCACCACGCGTAGGAATCGCAGGTAAGGATTGTCACCATATAGATGACGTCAGCGCTGAGCTCTTCCCTTTCGGGATAAGTCTCTTGGGGATCTGTGTCCACACTCACTCCCCAAGGGTTCAGAACCTCCACAAACCAGGCTTTCCTTTTGCTGTGAGACTCAGTTTTTCCTGGAACTGTCTTCTTAATTGGCTCCCGAGGGGCACGGGGGGCCCCGACTCCATGTGGGTTTGGGGGTGCGATAGAGGAGTGGGGCAGGAGGGCAGTTGCCAGAAGAGCAGGCAAGGTAGGGTCAACCTCATTACGCGGGAGGATGGTTGTTTCTGCTGGAGAGGGAGACTCAGAAGTTTTGGAGGTTTAAGTACTCAGCATCATCCAAATTTTCAACAACCGTAGTTTAAGTCTTTCTTGTTATTGTTTTGGTAATTCTGATTTTTTGAGGGGCCATTTTTGGGGTCGTATCTGATTAGAAGATTATTATTTTTACCTTAAATTATGACTAATAAAGACCGTGTGCAAGGGAAGCAACAGCTCTGTCATTTTCTTGTTATGCCCCCGGTCTAATGTCTTAAAAAGCATTTTTTTTTTTAATTTTTAAAGTTTATTTATTTATTTTGAGAGAAAGAGAGAGAGAGTGCACGTGCACGTGTGCGTGCACGCGTGAGTGAGTAGAGGAAGGGCAGAGAGAGAGAGGGAGAGAGAGAATCCCAAGCAAGCTCCGTGCTGTCAGTGCAGAGCCTGACTCGGGGTTCGAACTCAGGAGCCGTGGGATCATGACCTGAGCTGAAATCAAGAGTCCAACACTTTGACCGACTGAGCCCCCCAGGAGCCCCATGAGTAGCATCTTTCATCTGAAGTTTACTCGTGGGCGGGTGTTTTAGCTTGCTAAAGCTTCTGTAGCAAAATACCACGGACAGAGTGGCTTAAATAAAAGAAATTGGTTGTCTCACAGTCTGGAGGCTGGAGCTAAAACCAAGATGTCAGTAGGGTTGGTTCTTTCTGGGGGCTGTAAGGGAGAATCCGTTCTATGCCTTTCTTCTTGGCTGGCAGAGGACTGTTTCTCCCTTCTCCTTCTTTACATGGTCTTCCCTCCGAGTTTGTCTATGTCCAAAGTTCTTGTAATACAAATGCCAGTCGATGTTGGATTACAGCCCACACCATTAGCCTTGCTTCGACTTGGCTACCTCTGTAAAGACCCTATCTCCAAGTAAGGTGACATCCTGAGAGATGGGGGGTTAGGATTTCCCACACATGGATTTTGGGAATGACAAATTCTATCCATAACAAAAGATGTCTTCTTAAGATCAGTTTACTTACTATAATTTTCTTAAGTTGATTTATTTTGAGAGAATGAGAGCAGGGGAGGAGCAGAGAAAGAGGGAGAGAGGGAGAATTCCAAGTAGGCTCCACACTGTCAGTGCAGAACCCAATGCAGGGCTTGAACTCACGAACTGTGATAGCACGACCCAAGCTGACACCAAGAGTCGGAGGCTTAATTGACCGAGCCACTCAGGCGCCTCGAATAAGATAATTCTTGACTTGACTTACCTAGCACGGGTAAACTGTAATTCACGCAATTCTCTGAAAGTGAATGAGGCTATTACAAATCCTTGTTGTGGTAGAAATCCTACTTTTGCTAAATGATCCCTCACCTACTATGTACAGCACGTGATCTTACTGCCTGTGGGCCCAGTTGGGGCAGAGCAAAGCCATATGCTAAACATTAGTAAGGTTTCAGTTCTTATTCTTCACAATTATTCACGTTCTAGTATTTTCTTCCAACTTTGGAGACACTACTTTACTGGTGTCTTTTTGGTCCAAATCAAGAGATCTGTAGGGGTGCCTGGGTGGCTCAGTCCGTTAAGTGTCCGACTTCGGCTCAGGTCATGATCTCATGGTTTGTGAGTTCGAGCCCCGCGTCGGGCTCTGTGCTGACAGCTCAGAGCCTGGAGCCTGCTTCGGATTCTGTGTCTCCCTCTCTCTCTGCCCCACCCCCGATCAAGCTCAATCTCTCTCTCTCTCTCTCTCAAAAATAAATAAACGCTAAAAAAAGAAAACACATGAAGGGACCTCTAACTTGAACAAATGAGGGTAAATTTGGGGAGAATGAAAGAATCCTGGCTGTAGGAGGTCATTAGCTAGCTGTTACAATTAATCATAAAAGAGGTATCCCTCCACTTGGGGTATGAGAGTTGTGACCATTGGTTTAAAGGAGATGAGGGGCGCCTGGGTGGCGCAGTCGGTTAAGCGTCCGACTTCAGCCAGGTCACGATCTCGCGGTCCGTGAGTTCGAGCCCCGCGTCGGGCTCTGGGCTGATGGCTCGGAGCCTGGAGCCTGTTTCCGATTCTGTGTCTCCCTCTCTCTCTGCCCCTCCCCCGTTCATGCTCTGTCTCTCTCTGTCCCAAAAATAAATAAAAAATGTTGAAAAAAAAAAAATTTAAAGGAGATGAAGAGTTGGTCAGTAGCATGATTAGCTAAATGGGTCCTCAAAGTAATTTCCAATTGCTGACTAATATTCTCCCACAACCCCTTGCACAGCTGAGCAAGCTTAGGTTGACTGAATATATGCACATCACTTTACTAATAAACAAATAGCATTATTTGATGGAATACATTATTACATGATCAAATTCTGCAACTTCAAATCTGAAAACAACAAATTAAAGACAGTAGTCTGCTACCGCAACAACGGCTTTTGGTATTGTGTGGCGTTAGGAAAATACCAACAATTTATTCATTTTTTTTCAACCATCGGGTTTCCATGCTGAGAAGTGCTGTTTTTGGCTATTGTCCTATGGGGTAGTTTTTTAATAAATAATTTTGGATTGTTTTTATTTAGCCCAGTGGTTCCCCAATTGTAGCGTGCATCCGAATCACTGGAGAGCTTGTTAAAAAAACAGATCGCCAGACCCGACTCCCCTCTGATTCGGCAGGTCAAGGGAGGGGGTGGGTGGAACTTGTGTTTTTAACAAGTTCCCGAGTGAGAAGTGCTGCTCTAGTGTATTCTGTTTTCTTTACTTGTAGATGGGTTTTGATAACTTTTTACCTAAAACTGAAGCAATTGGGAGAGCTTAACAGCACACTAATTTATATTCTTTAAAAAAATGTTTACGTAATCGCCATTTCCAACGTGGGGCTCAAACTCATGACTCCAAGATCAAGAGTCACATGCTCTTATGTTAATTTTTGAGAGGGAGGGAGGGAGAGAGAGGGGGTGGGGGAGGAGCAGAGAGAGAGGGAGACAAAATCTGAAGCAGGCTCCAGGCTGTCAGCACAGAGCCTGACGTGGGGCTTGAACTCACACACCATGAAATCATGACCTGAGCCCAAGTCAGACGCCTAACCAACTGAGCCACCCAGGCGCCCTGAGAGTCACATGTTCTTTTGACTGACCAGCCAGGCGCCCCTGAAAATATTGCTTTTGATTAATGTTACATGAAGGTGCAATGATATTGGTAATTATTAAGTTATAAGATTTTTCATTTGTATTGATCTAAATTCCTCACATTGGACTTGCCACGCATTTTCTTGGAGTAGAGATATATATATATATATGTCATCAGCACTATCTTGAGTATGGTTTAGGGAATTATGGATAATGTTAACTTTAATATACATTTCTGCACCAGTAGCTTGTCGAAGGAGGATTTAGAACTGTTCCTTGTTTATTTAAAAACTGACATTTTATGCCCCATTTCTAGGCAGAAGATGTTGCTTTCTTAATAATTATTACAAAATTCATTTATTTTAAAAAATCGATTATATGATATCTCTAGGTAGCATAAAGTTTATTAAGCATCAGTTATCGGGGTGCCTGGGTGTCCAACTCTTGATTTTGGCTCAGCTGTTGATCTCATGGTTTGTGAGATTAAGTCCTGTGTCAGGGCTCTGTGTTGTCAGGTGAGATTCTGTCTCTCCCTCTCTCTTTCTGTCCCTCTCCCACACATGGTCTATCTCTCTCTCTCTCAAAATAAATAAATAAACATTAAAAAACCCCACTAATTATAACTTTTGAGGTAAAATTATTGCTATTACATTAATGCTCAGTAAGATTTTCCCATTAGTATTGTAAGTAATAAGAAATAATTTATAAAATAAATAATAAAATTTTTTTAAATTTAACTTTATTTTTTATTTTTTAAAATTTACATCCAAATTAGTTAGCATATAGTGAAGCAATGATTTCAGTAGATTCCTTAATGACCCTTACCCATTTAACCCATTCCCCCCTCCCACAACCCCTCCAGCAACCTTCAGTTTGTTCTCCAGATTTATGAGTGTCTTTTGTTTTGTCCCCCTCCCTGTTTTTATATTATTTTTGTTGCCCTTCTCTTATGTTCATCTGTTTTGTCTCTTAAAGTCCTCATATGAGTGAAGTCATATGATTTTTGTCTTTCTCTGATTGACTAATTTCACTTAGCATAATACCCTCTAGTTCCATCCACGTAGTTGCAAATGGCAAGATTTCATTCTTTTTGATTGCTGAGTAATACTCCATTATATATATATATATATATATATATATATATATATATATATATACCACATCTTCTTTATCTGTTCATCCATCGATGGACATTTGGGCTCTTTCCATACTTTGGCTATTGTCGATAGTGCTGCTATAAACATGGGGGTGCATGTGTCCCTTCGAAACAGCACACCTGTATCCCATGGATAAATGCCTAGTAGTGCAATGGCTGAGTCGTAGGGTAGTTCTATTTTTAGTTTTTTGAGGAACCTCCATACTGTTTTCCAGAGTGGCTGCACCAGCTTGCATTCCCACCAGCAAAGCAAAAGAGATCTTCTCTCTCCACATCCTCGCCAACATCTGTCGTTGCCTGAGTTGTTCATGTGAGCCATTCTGACAGGTGTAAGGTATTATCTCATTGTGGTTTTGATTTGTATTTCCCCAATGATGAGTGATGTGGAGCATTTTTTCATGTGTCGGTTGGCCATCTGGATGTCTTCTTTGGAGAAGTGTCTATTCATGTCTTTCGCCCATTTCATCACTGGATTATTTATTTTTTGGGTGTTGAGTTTGATAAGTTCTTTGTAGATTTTGGATACTAACCCTTTACCTGGTATGTCATTTGCAAATATTTTCTCCCATTCTGTCAGTTGCCTTTTAGTTTTGCTGATTGTTTCCTTTGCTGTGCAGAAGCTTTTTATTTTGATGAGGTTCCAGTAGTTCCATTTTTGCTTTTGTTTCCCTTACCTCCAGAGATGTGTTGAGTAAGAAATTGCTGTGGCCAAGATCAAAGAGGTTTTGCTTGCTTTCTCCTCGAGGATTTTGATGGCTTCCTGTCTTACATTGAGGTCTTTCATCCATTTTGAGTTTATTTTTGTGTATGATGTAAGAAAGTGGTCCAGGTTCATTCTTCTGCAGTCGCTGTCCAGTTTTCCCAGCACTGTTTGCTGAAGAGACTATTTCCATCGGATATTCTTTCCTGCTTTGTCCAAGATTAGTTGGCCATATGTTTGTGGGTCCATTTCTGGGTTCTCTATTCTGTTCCATTGATCTGAGTGTCTGTTCTTGTGCCAATATAATAAAAAAATTTTAAGTATTACTGTTAATCCAAACAAGATGAGAACTTTCAGTCTTTTATTGATTCAGAGATTTTTAAAAAAATGATTATATAGCAATTACAGATGTAATAGGACCACCAATTTGTTCAGAATTTAATTTTTTTAGTACAGAGCCTAATTTGCTCAAAATTTGAGGCAAATCTCAGGGCATCTGGGTGGCTCAGTTGGTTAAATGTCTGCCTTCAGCTCAGGTAATGATCTCACGGTTTGTGAGTTCAAACCCCACGTGGGGCTCTCTGTTGTCCCACACACAGCCTGCTTCAGATCCTCTCTCCCCCTCACTCTGCCCCTCCCCCCATCGTGCATGCCAGCTCTCTCTCAAAAATAAATAAATAAAAACTTTTTAAAAATTTGAGGCAAATCTCAAGAATTGACAAAGTGGGTAAAAAACACGTGCATTTTGAATAATTCCAAAATAATTACATACTTCTGATCCTTGCTTACTGTCTTGTTAGTAAAGAAATTGAGATTCTCTTATGTCTGCTTCTACTTCAATTATTTTATTCATTTATTAATATACTTCATTTATTGTATTCATTCTACCATAGTCCTGCCTATGGTAGGACATTTTGAATGCTCCAGATCGCTAAAACTCACAGTATCCAAAATTAATATAATTCTAGCAAGTTGAACCATCCTCCAAAACAACAAAATCAAGAAATGGTTCCTTGGTATCTGGTTTTTTTTTTTTTCCCTCTCCAAAAAATGGATCTTTGGAAAATTTGGCTGTATTTACACATTAAATTTAGTTGAACTCTTTGAAAATATTTTGAGTTGTATAAGCAAAGCAAGGAAAATATAGAGGTTCTTTAATCTATCTACTTAATTATTTTCCTAATTGGCTCAAGCATTTAGTAACTTAATTTTGCATCTTAATATTATGTCATAAGTCCAAAAGTTGCTTGATGCCTACGTTATATTCCACGGAAAACTTTTCCACATTAAAACTTAAAAAAAAATTCTTATTGGTTAAAAAAGTTACGACAATATTAATTACTTTAATGAAGTTGGCTATAGAGGGGTTTATAATTCAGGTTTGAGATTCCCTATGTTGTCTATGGTCAAAAATTATAATTTATATACCATATTCATTGAGACTTTTCCAAAAATGGAATCATACTAGTCTTATTACTTTGTAGTTTGATTTTCTTTTCCCACTTAGCATTATACCTTGGATAGACCTTCAGATCAATATATATTGTCCTAATTTATTACTTTTCATTGCTGTGTATTATACCATTCTTATAGCCCATGAATTTTTGGATGACTTTAGAATGAGTTTAATGAGTTTCTCAGAAAGTTGTCTTCAAGCTCAGGTCACGATCTCATGGTTTGTGAGCTCAAGCCCTGCATGGAGCTCTGTGCTGACAGCTCAGAGCCTGGAGCCTGCTTTGGATTCTGTGTCTCCCTCTCTCTGCTCCTCCCCTGATCACACACACTGTCTCTCTCGAAAATAAATAAGTGTTAAAAAAAATTAAAAAAAAAAAAAAAAGAATTTCAAGTTGTGAGGACATCAAGTGCAAAGGCCCTGAGGTAGGAGTTTGCTTTGTTTGTGTGAGGAACAGCAAGGGGGCCAGGGTGAATGGAACAGAGTAATGGGGAGAGTTAGCAGAAGAGGAGATTTAGAGAGGCCTGTGTGGACTCTTACAAAGCCCTTAGGCTTGTATCTGAGTGAGAGGGGACGTCCCTGGATGGTTTCGAGCCGAATGACACGATCTGACTCACCTTTAAAAGTAGCCCCCTATCTGCTGTGTGGTGAGGAGACTGTAGCGGGAAACAGGGAGACCACCTTGGAGGACATACAGGAATCCAGGGGAGAGATGATGGTGTCTAAGAGCCCATCAGGCGACGGTGGGTGTAGTGAGAAGTGGTCAGATTTGGGGTGCATTTTGTCACTGGAAGCAAACAGATTTGCTGTTGGCTTTGTTCAGGTGAGCACCGTGACAGAAAGAAAAGAAGTCCGGGGCGCCTGGGTGGCTCAGTCGGTGAAGCGTCCAACGTCAGCTCAGGTCATGACCTCACGGTCCGTGGGTTCGAGCCCCGCGTCGGGCTCTGTGCTGACCGCTCAGAGCCTGGAGCCCGTATCAGAGTCTGTGTCTCCCTCTCTCTCTGCCCCTCTCCCGCCTCACACTCTGTCTCCTTCTCTCAAACATAAATAAACCTTAAAAAAAATTTAAAAAATAAAAGAAAATATTCCTAAGCCATAAAAATCATGTTTCTTAATTCTAAGGCAATGTTTTGACCCAATTGACAAATGGCTGGGCAAACATCTTCCTCTCACTCTCCGTGTTACAATGGCCTGTTCTGACCAGTTTACATGCACCTGCCATCCAGGGGGATGTAAATGAATTGGAATGTGAGTGGGTTTGGATAAGGTAAGATTTATGCTGATGTGTGTGCTTAAAGAGGCAAAGGAAAAGGAGAGACAAACTTGGGTGATGTATCGTCCTTGGAACTGTGAAGGGGGTGATTGATGTTTTGATACAACCCTTTCGACAACGGTAATTTGTTGCATGCGAAAAAAGTCATTTGACTTGCAACCTCTAACTGTAGCCACGTAACAAAGCTTGACAGATACTGCTGCCTCTCCTGGCCCCCATCCCATCCTTGACTTCATTCCTTCTCTTTTAAAAGATATTCCATTTGAAAATTTATATCTTCGATTATTGATTTTTTTCCCCTCAGTGGAAACATTATGATAAAAACACACATAACATAAAATCTGCCACCGTGACCATGTTTCAGTGTGCGATTCAGTGACATTAAGTACATTAACGTTGTCCTGCAGCCATCATGACCATCCCTTTCCAGCACTCTTACCCATCTTGCAAAATTGACCCTCTGTAACCATTGAACAATAACTCCCCATTTTCTCCTCTCTTCTTTTTTTTTTTTTTTAATTTTTTTTAACGTCTATTTATTTTTGAGACAGAGAGAGACAGAGCATGAACGGGGGAGGGTCAGAGAGAGAGGGAGACACAGAATCGGAAACAGGCTCCAGGCTTTGAGCCATCAGCACAGAGCCTGACGCGGGGCTCGAACTCACGAACTGCGAGATCATGACCTGAGCCGAAGTCGGATGTTTAACCGACTGAGCCACCCAGGCGCCCCTCTCCTCTCTTCCTTCAGCTCCCAGCAGCCACTATTCTCCTTTCTGTGTCGATGAATTTGACTGCTCTTGGCACCGCAGTATAGTGGTGAAATCACAGGATTTGGCCTCTAGTAACTGGCTCATTTCACTCCGTGTAACATCCTTAAGATTCATCCACATACTGGCATGTATCCGAGTTTCCTTCCATTTAGGGCTGAATCACATTCTGTTACATGTATACATCACATTTGGCTGGTCAGTTCCATTGCTGGGCACTTGGGTTGCTTTAATCTTGGCTGTTGTGAAGAATGCTGCTGCGAATGTGGGTGCACGATGATCTCTTGGTGATCCTGCTTTCAATTCTTTTGCGTATATACCCAGAAGTGGCATCGCTGCATCGTATTGTAATTCCATTTTTCATTTTTTGAGGAACCGCCGTATTGTTTTCCGTAGCGGTTTTGCCATTTTGCGCTCCCACCAACAACGTGGAACAGTTCCGATGTCTCCACAGCCTCGCCAACACCAGTTGTTTTCCAAGTTTTTTTGGTGGTAGCCATCCTATAACAGATGTGAGGCATCCCTTCCCTTTTAACTGGCACGAGGGTGTGCGGATTCCAATCAACTTGGGATCGGTTGCCTGAGAGAGGCTCTGCTTGTAAAAGAAGCCAGTAGCTCTTGGCAGTGGTGAAAGAAACAGCACGAGACCGATTGAGCTAGAAAATGCATCGCCGTGCAGAAGTGAATTGGCACCACAGCCGTTCATTGTGCTTTACGAGACTCCACGAGGATACACGGAAAACAAACCCTATTCAGCTACGGTGTTGGGATGGGCGTGACAGGCAAGCTTTTGTTTTGCTCCCCAAGTTCAGCAAGAAGCAAAAAGTAGGAAAGAAATATCCAGGAGGAATCGCGCTGGGGGCAAAACTGCTATGAGTTTTACTTTGGTGAAATGCTTCCTGAGATAACTCTCATTAATGCTTATCAGGCAGAAAAATGTGCAGTGAGCCCGCGTAATCCAAGGTGAGGTCTTGGGGCTCAGCCAACTCCGGCACCCAGGCTCCTGCTTTCATTGTTTGCCTTTACTTCCGGTGAGGGTGACCCCAGGGACATTTTAGTCTCGGGTGTCTACTTGTGGCTCACTCTCTTTGCATGAGTGGAGCTACTCCTGTTGTAAGAGAAGGGTTTATCTCCCTCCCCCCAGCCCCAACTCCCACATGTTATTTACCAGCGCTCATCCACTGGAAACGGGTTTATGGAACCCATTTGAAGCAGTTAAGGAACTTCACACCAATATTTGTGGTGGGGGGGAGAAGGGGGCTTAAATATGGGCAACGGATGGTTGGCACGTATTTAGTGTGGCCACAGCCTAAAGGGTGCTTGTGTACAGAGGACAGACGTTGAGAGGACACAGGGAGAAAGCGGCCACTTACCGGCAAGGAGAAGAACCCATTGACCCCTTGATCTGGGACTTCCAGCCTCTAGAGCTGTGGGCAGAGACTTTGTCATGATGGGGCAAAGTCGAGAAAAAAGAGGAAAACTGGTTCATCTTCTTTTCTTGGGTGTGTGTGTGTGTGAGAGAGAGAGAGAGAGAGAGAGATAAAGAGGTGGAGGAGAGGGCAGGTGGCTTTTCTTCAGGGGGATCAGAGTTGATGATGGCAATAATCCCTTCCCCCTGCCCTGCCCTTCTGGTGAGGAGGGGGGCGCTCACCTGCCTGTCACATCTCAGGCAAGGGTTAATTATCTACCCCCGCCCCCCCCCCCCCCCAGGCTCTGGGGTCCCAGGAGAATGAAGAGGCTGTGAAGTAGGTGGCTGGACCACCAACGACCGGGAAGGGCAAGGACTGTCGAGGAGAAGCGACCACCACGGAGGAATTCTCCGCACTGCTCTCCTGGAGCGGGAGCTCTGAGCGCCGAGGCAACGGAGGTCGCCCGCACTGCCCTGCGGAGTCCCACCCCTTGGTGGTCCCCGGAGCACAGGCCACTGGGCACTGGAGGCCCACCCACGGCTCCCAGGGCCATGGCCGCAGCGGCTCACAGCTCACGGTGGCGGGACCAGGTGAGGACAGGAGCAGGTGCCGCGGCGTGGCGGTGGGGGCGGGGCGCGGACACCTGGACGGCTGGAGGCCCAAGGGGCACAACTTCAAGGATAGATGAAACTACGATTTACGCACCTGAAATCCCCGGAAGGGTCTGAAACATTGTCGACAACCACTAGCTTTCAATTGTTTGCCCGCCCGCCCCTAGGGCTGGGGGGGGGGGGCTGGGGGGGGGGGGGAATTGGGCGGAGCTCCTGGGAGCAAAGTCATGATCAGTTACCGAGAAGAAACACTCCACCAAGAACCCTGCGTCCCGAGAATCCTTAAAGAGTCAGTTCAAGGACCCCCGTTGGACAGTAACTATTGTTTTTTTTTTTTTTTTTCAACTTTTTTAATTTATTTTTGGGACAGAGAGAGACAGAGCATGAACGGGGGAGGGTCAGAGAGAGAGGGAGACACAGAATCGGAAGCAGGCTCCAGGCTCCGAGCCATCAGCCTAGAGCCTGACGCGGGGCTCGAACTCGCGGACCGGGAGATCGTGACCTGAGCTGAAGTCGGCCGCTTAACCGACTGCGCCACCCAGGCGCCCCTGGACAGTAACTATTGTATAATCAGCACTTGGAGAGGCTGGGTTCCAGGACTCACGCAAGGAAAGCTGCCGTAGCCAGCTGGTCGAAAAACCAGACTTTAAGGCAGAAAGGGTTACGAGACCGAAAGAGGGTCTCTCCATCATGATAAAACATTTACCGGAAAGAAGTAACAATACTCGTGTTGTGTGCGCTTCATTTCCTTTGATACCCAAAGGAAAAAGCCATTAGGAGAAATGGACAAATCCGCCTGCCTACGGAGCTATATTAATGTACCCTTTTCACTTCTGGGAGACCAAAAGAGAGTAAATCAATAGGGACGGAAGATTTCAAAAATACTACGAACAATATTATGACACATTATAAAGTCTTGCATCCATGAAATGGAGAATAGAAATAGTTTTTACAAGAACACACAGAAATTGGCCATGAAGGGGCCATAAAGGCCATCTTGACAAATTTCAAAGATCACATTTTCTTTTTCTCTTTTTTAATGTTTATTTATTTTTGAGACACAGAGAGACAGGGCATGAACGGGGGAGGGCCAAGAGAGAGAGGGAGACACAGAATCCGAAGCAGGCTCCAGGCTCTGAGCGGTCAGCACAGAGCCCGACTTGGGGCTCAAACCCACAAACAGTGAGATCATGACCTAAGCCAAAGCCAGAGTTTAACCGACTGAGCCACCCAGGCGCCTAAAGGTCACGTTTTCTGACCACAGTGAAATTAAGTTAGAAATCAATAAGAACAACTAAAAATCCCATACATTTAGAAAGTTAAATAATACATTTCTAAACACCTCATGAATTAATGAAGAAAGCACAATGGAAATTCTAAAAATATTAACCATGGAATGATAATAATAATACTAAGCTGAAAGCCTATAACTAAAGAGGTATTTCATGAGAGATTTTTAGTCTTAAAAAGAAAAGCTGAAAATTCAGGAAGCAAAACTCAGAAGAGGAAAATAATGACACGGAAAATGAGGAAACAATAAAGGAATACATTAACAAAGTTGAAAACGGGATCATTGAAAAGACACATTTCTGGGAATGGTAAATAAAAGGAAATCTGCAACTAGACATGGTAATAAAGTTGTAAAGCATCCAAGACAACACAAAATTCTTAAAGTAGCCAGAGAGAAACCATGGATTACACAACAAAGAACAAATTTAGACTGGTAGGGGAGGAACCAAGAGTGGGGAGGGGGGGAGGGGGGAGGAGGGAAGGGGGGAGGGGTTTAGCCAGAGGAGAAGGAAACAATATAAAGAAAGTGTTAGAGGAAAATAATTATCAACCTAGAGCTACATACTCTGCAAAGCCGTTCTTTAATAAGAAGGCTGAAATATAGACAATTCTGATAAACACTGAGAATTTATCACCAACAGATCCTTGTTAAGGGAATTTCTAAAAGATATACCTCAAGAAGATGGAGAACCACCTCAGAAGGAAGAACTGAGATACTTATCTGTACCCTTTCTTCTAAGTTTTTATCATGGACTTACCACCATCTGACCTACTGCATATTTTTCATATTCATTTTATTTTTGTCTCCTCCCCCTTCTCCCCTCCAATGGGATATAAGCTCCAGAATGGAAGAAAGTCCCAGGGAACAATATGTAGAGTCCCTCAATAAATATTTCTGGGGGCGACAGAGTTACTTATACCATAAAAAGGATCTTAACTTCAAAGAAGAAATTCACAGTGATAAAATAAAAATATGTTGTTTTCAAAAACTTTTCCTGTTATCCAAAGGTATTACAGGATCAGCTCCCTAGTGAGCAGACTGGGTCTGATTCCTGGGCAATGCTGGCTCATTGCTCTGGCTCACTGCTCCTTTAAGCAGAGTCCCAGAAGGATCCACCCCACCCCCCTCACCCCTGCACAAATGGCATTATCTTGTATTCTCTGCTAGGGAGAGCCGGTGGTTTGGCTAGTCGTGGGAGAGACTTTTAAAGAGAAAGGTTCAGGACCCTTGCTAGTTGGAAATTAAAATTAAGATGATGCAGGGCGCCTGGGTGGCTCAGTCCATTGTGTGTCCGACTCCTGATTTCAGCTCACGTCATGATCCCAGGGTCACAGGATCCAGCCCCGTGTCAGGCTCTGTGCTCATTGTGAAGCCTGCTTGAGATTCTCTCTCTCTGACCCTTCCCCACTTGTGCGCTCTCTCTCTCTCTCTCTCTCTCTCTCTCTCTCTCTCTTTCAAAAAAATTGAGATGGTCACTAATTCTGATTGGGTCACTAATTTTTTTTCTCTCCAAGTATAGTTTATATAGTAACAGGTGTTTCCTTGGCTTCCCACTTGAATTCATAGTAGTTACGGAAAACAGTAACAAACTGATTTTGAGGCTCTGAGTGGTCCAGCTACTTCTGGCTAGCAAGCCCTTGAAATTCCTCCTTCTGGCTGAGTGTGCATATGAGGATACTCGTGTGGACGTCCGAGCATGTGTGTGTGTGTGTGTGTGTGTGTGTGTATGAGCATGTCTGTTTGTGAGCAGGGAGGATGTGTGTGTGACAGCGGCTGTGTGTGCATGTGAGGCGTCTGTGTGCACCTATGGGGAGTTTGTGTAGGAGTCTGCGTATGTGGGTGAGTGTGCAGATCCCCCTCCTCCCCTCCCTCCTGCCCTCCTCCCCCTCCCCCTCCTACTTTCTCCCCCCCTCCTCCTCCTTCTCCTCCTCCTTCTCTTCCCTCTGTTGTTTCCTTCAGTTTCTGCCTTTTTAGAAAGGTGTTCTGTGCCCTCACTTCCCGTCTCTTCCTCTCTGTTTTGGAGTTTGGCACAACATCTTTCCAAAGACACACCTATTCCACAGAATAATGTACAAGTAGTCTCCTTAAACACAATAGTTACGTTTCCACTTTACAGATTATATTTTCATGACTGATATCAATATTTCCCTCTCTTGTAACTTCAGACTTTAGCTGATTAAAACAAGACGCTTACACTTGGTGACCGAAAGAAATGCCTTTCTCCTCTCCGGAGCGTTTCTTTTGGCCTTTGTAAATCTCCCCTTGGACACTTTGTTTTTCCTCCCTGTCATTATGGAGCAGAGTATTGTTTCAGCTTCTGGAAACAATACTTACTGGTTTTATAATTTTGCTAGTTCTCTTCTTAACGGCTCTCTGAATCTTCTCCAAAATGTTAACATTTATCTCCAATTAAAAGGTGCCAAAAACACAGCTGTATTTCTTTCCCTAGCTTGGAGCTACGCTAACTGGCTTCATCACTGAGCAAGTGCTTACCTTGTTCTGAATCCAGCCGTTCGGGGCTTTACTCCTTTCTCCGGGAAGGGGACCACCCTCCACCCAGTCTCCCAAATGACCCTTCCATTTGCTTCACCACTGACGGCAAAGTCTTCTTGCTTTCCGCCCGTCAACTGTGGCTCACGCTGGAAAGGTCCTCTATGTCCTCACAATGGTTTCCCTCTGAGAGGCCACCGGGCTTCTGCACCCTATTTCCCGAAAGCGCCCTGGGTTTGGTCTCCTCACGTCACCACATCATCTCTAACTGATTCTCCATCTGCAACCTGTCTTCCATTGAATCTACTCTACAGCCAGATAGTTCTGTGCAAACAAATTTTTTTTTTTTTTTTTTTTTTATGCATTTGCTTTAGATCCTGCGATGGCTCCCCATTGCTCTTTGTAGAAGGTCAAAACTCCTTGGATGGGGCGCCTGGGTGGCTCAGTCGGGTAAGCATCTGACTCTTGATTTTGGCTCAGGTCACGATCCCACGATTCATGAGATCTGATTTTGGCTCAGGATTGATACGATCTGATCTGAGATGATCTCAGGATTCGTGAGATCGAGCCGGGTGATGGGCTGACAGCTCAGAGCCTGCTTCGGATTCTCTCTCTTCCCCTTGCTCTGCCCCTCCCCTGCTCTCTCTCTCAAAATAAATAAATAAATAAATAAGCATTTTAAAACTCACACACAGAAAACTCCTTGGATGACCCAATCACTCTCTACCCCCACCCCTCAGCTTCCTCTCTTACCACTGTGTCCCCTACCACCCTTTCGCTGTGCAATGATACACCATCAGTTCTCATTTCCTGACCTTTATTCCTGGATTATTCCTTCCCCCACTCAGCATGATGTCTCCTACTCCTCTAGAAGCCCTCCCGGACCACCCCAGTCTAACGAAGTGCCCCACATCCGCACTTCCGTGATCGTGTTCATCCTATATCATTGTACTTACCACGTTATTATAATCACCCTTTTGTCTATTATCCTTCAAGAGGGCAGGAGCCGTGTCTTACGTGCTGCCCATCGTATTGTTAGTGCATAGCATTGTGCCTAACAGAGACAAGGTGATGGTGATGATGATGATGGTGATGATGGTGATGATGATGATGGTGATGATGGTGATGACGATTGGTGAATAAATGAAATAAGTTGCCGCTCGTATAAAGGAATTTATGATGACGGAATTTCAGGCAGAATGGAGATGCTGTTTGGCAGAAAGAAGTCTGGCTTTCTGTATTGGCTAGCTTGGGTTGCCCTAAGAAAATACTACAGACCGGGTATCTTAAACAGCAGAAGTGTATTTGCTCGCAGTTCTTTAAGCTCAAAGTTCAAGATCAAGGTGTTAGAAGGTTCGGTTTCTTCCAAGTCTCTTTTCTTGGCTTGTTGATGACTGCCTTCTCAGAGCTATGTCCTCACCCGGCCTTTCTTCTGTGTGTGTGTGTGCATTTCTGGTATCTGCCCCTTCTGATGAGGACACCAGGCCTTTTGGATTAGAACCCATTCATATCTGACCTCATTTAACGCGAAACACCTCTTTAAAGCCCCATCTCCAATCACAGTCACATTCTAAGGTACTGGCAGTTAGGACTTCAACATACTAATTTCTGTGACCCTCAAGTTACAGGACACCTATCTACTTATTCCGCTCGCATATACCGCAAATTCACATCTCTGCTTAGGCATTGCTCAAACTAAGTGCGCTTGCAAAACTTATCTCCTGACGATACGCACCACTGATAAAGAAAGATGTAAAAAAACAACAACAAAAAAAAACCGAAAAAACAAAAAACGGGGCGCCTGGGTGGCTCAGTCGGTTACACGTCCGACTTCGGCTCAGGTCACGATCTCACGGTTCGTGAGTTCCAGCCCCGCGTCGGGCTCTGGGCTGACGGCTCCGAACCGGGAGCCTGCTTCCGATTCTGTGTCTCCCTCTCTCTATGCCCCTCCCCCACTCTCACTCTGTCTCTCTTCTTCAAAAATAAATAAACATTAAAAAAAAAAAAGATGTGATAGTATTACCAGTCTGAAGAATAATACTTGTGTAATCCTTAGAAAAGCTGTAGAACAAAGAACATAAGATGATGCTTCAACCGCTCTGACCTATTTTACAAACGCACTTTCTATTTCTTTAGGTTCATTTTCGAGTTATAACGTTGCTCACAATATGTGGGACCCATTTTAACTTTTGAGCTTCCTTTCCGACAGACCACCTCTTTTACTGACTCTTTAACTACCGACCTGTTCACCCAATGAAAATACAAATACAGGAAAACCTTAGACTGCGAGGAACTTGTTCTGCGAGTGTTCCACAAGACGAACAAACATTTTTTTTTTTAATTTTTTTAACATTTATTTATTTTTGGGACAGAGAGAGACAGAGCATGAACGGGGGAGGGGCAGAGAGAGAGGGAGACACAGAATCGGAAGCAGGCTCCAGGCTCTGAGCCGTCAGCCCAGAGCCCGACGCGGGGCTCGAACTCACGGACTGCGAGATCGTGACCTGAGCTGAAGTCGGACCCTTAACCGACTGAGCCACCCAGGCGCCCCACGAACAAACATTTCTAATAAATGTTAACTTGATAAACGAGCCATGTCTTGCCATACGAGTCGCACATGATGCTGAACGTCACAGGGTCACAACTAAGCCAATGGTTCTTGAAATTCATTTTGATATATGAGCGCTTTGGATTACGAGCATGTTTCCAGAACAAGTTATGCTCGCAAACCAAGGTTTTGCTGTACTTACCATTGCATGTGTATATTTCTTTTTTTTAAATAAAGTTTATTTATTTTTGAGAGAAAATACAAGCAGGGAAGGGCAGAGAGGGAGAGAGAGCATCCCAAGCAGGCTCTGCGCTGCGCTCACAAACCATGAGATCACGGACCTGAGCCAAAATCGAGTCGGACAGTTCACTAGCTGAGCCACCCAGATGCCCCAGCACATGTATGTTTCTGCTGGTGTGCCTTTAGGTCTCAGAGTGTGAAATCCCAGGTAATTTGGCAACTCTTTCATGACAAGAGGGATCGTCTCTGACTAGCACTTGCATTGTAGATGGCAGAAAAGCTCAGAGTGCTTCGGAAGCGGCGTTGTGAATTCAAAACCGACATTGATGCCCCTCTTTGAGGACTTTCCTGACAAGTGTTCCTGGAAGAACGTAGCGATCCATAACTTTGAAAACATTACAATTCTTACTACGTGCCCAGGAGGACTCTGGATCCAGTGTTTGTTTGGGTCGTCACGGAAGCTTCTAGCATCTCTAGCACCTGCCCTCCTGCTTGCCTTGCAGGTGAATGTTTGGATTTTGGAGGGCTGTTAGCTATTTTGTGATGAATTGTTAGCCAGTCACAGCTGCTCCTGTCCGCGCTGTGCCAGGAATTTGTGTAGCCCTGTAGACATTTAAATTCTGAATTCAACTTTGGATTGACAAACTGTGCTAAATAAGACTTTAGCCAAAGTGTACTCATTGAAGTAAAAATTGTGAAGCTTAGCAGTTGTTCGAGCTAAAGTACCCTGAATCACAAATGATAGAGCCATCCTCCTCCCAGTGGAAAAGATCTCAGGCCAGCTTGTTTCACTGGTGAATTCTACCAAACATTTAAAGAAAAATGAACAGCAATCCTTCTCAAACTCTTCCAAAATATTGAAAAGGAGGGAATACTCTCAAACTCTTCTTATGGGGCCAACATTATGATGATAACAAAGCCAGATAAGGACACTACAAGAAAAGAAAACTGCAGGCCATATCCCTGAAGAAAACAGATGCAAGGATTCTCAACAAAATACTAGCAAACTAAATCCAATAGCATATGAAAAGGATCATGCGTCATTATCAAGTGGGATTCATCCCTACAGTTCAAGGATGGTTTAACACATGCAAATCAATAATTATGATTCATCAACTTAAGAGAACGAACAATAAAAATCATATAGTTATCTCAACAGATACAGAAAAAACCTTTGACGGTATTCCATATTCTTTCACGAATAAAAAAAAAAGCTCAACAAATTGGATCTAGAAGAAATACACCTCAACATAATAAAGGCTGTATATGAAAAGCTCATAGCCAACATGGCATTTAATGGCGAAAGGTTCGGAACTCTTACTCTAAGATAAAAAACAAGACAAGGATGTCCACTCTCACTGCTCCTATTCAATGTGGTTCTGGAAGTCCTAGCCAGGGCAGTCAGGCAAGAAACAGAGGTAAAAGTCGTTCAGATCAGAAAGGAAGAAGTAAAAGTGTCTCTGTTTGAAAATGACATGATCTTGTATATAGAAAAATCCTAAAGATTGCACCAAAAGAACGTGGTCCCTGCTTTTCTGACTCCCCCCTGGACTGGCCTTTGAGGCCAGCTGAATGGCTGTATCCAAATGCTGGCTGTCTTGGGCTTCAAGGATTTTAAAAACGATTTGTTTGTTTTTGAGAGCTGGTGGAGGTGGGGCGGGGGGCTTTCCACTGAACAATTCTCTGACATTGGAGAGTTGGCTCCGGTCGGATTGTTTGCACCTCTGCTTAGCTCCTGCCACCGCCTGAACGGCCAGGCTTTTTGCTGTTTGGATTCTTTTGTTTAGTGGATCCCGATAAGAAAATGGCTCATGGCTGACTTCTTTCTGGGGAAGGGCACTCCTGTGTCCTTGCTGTGCCAAATGGTGGGAGGCAGGCTGGCCCACTGCTTCTGTCTTTCTCCACGTTACCTTCTCACTCTCATTATTGCAATTATCTTAATTTAGCACTATGCAGTTGGAGCTTTATTTAGAATATCCAAGGGTTGGAAATGGATCAAGTCTCAATGATAGGGAAAAGGTTAAAAGAAATGTAATCCAATTTTACAGTGAAATCCTTTATAGTCATTAAGAGTCACATTTTTAAGGAATAGTTCATTGCCTGAGAAAATGTTCATAATATAACAATAACAGAAAAAATAGTTAATTGTTTACAGTAAATCCCAATTTTACTTAAGACACACACATGTGCACACACACACACACACACACACACACTCACACTAAGCAATCCTGCAGGAAATATAAGACAATGTTAATAATGGTCTCACCTGGGTGGCAGGATTATATGTGACCTCATATTCTCTTTTTTTTTCTTTTTTTTTTTTTGAGAGAGAGAGGGCACAAGTGATCAAGGGGCAGAGAGAGAGAGGGAGAGAGAGAGAGAAGTGGGGCTCACCTGAAGTGGGGCTCATGTCACCCGATGGGGCACTCCAGCTCACGAACCATGAGGTCATGACCTGAGCTGAAGTCAGATGCTTAACGGACTGAGCCACCCAAGCTCCCTGTCATATTCTGTATTATAGGTTTTTTTTTTTTTTGGTTTGTTTTTATTTCCTCCAATTATCCATAATAAATATATGTGCTTTTATAAGCGAGGGAAAATTTTCAATCCTGTCTGAATAGTTACCAATTTTACCAGGAGTTTGATAATTTTCTGCCACTTGTAACAAGGGCCATGATCTAAGACCACTGGGGACAGTGTAAGAACCAGTGTGCCAATAAAAAGGGGTTGAGGATAAACAAAGAAATGCCTTCCTGTGCATTTTACCAGTTGCTAAAGGGAGGGATCTGTGCTTACAGTCAGGCACTGCTCTGTTACTCCCACTTGTGATATATAACAACGGTTAAATTAACCGTAGAGTAGATTGGATACGGTTCTCATCTCATAGTGCGCATCATTTAATAACTGTCTTAAGAAGGTTTGATATTAAAATATCCTTTCTGTTGCCCCTATGGATTCCAATGATTTTTTTTAAGTTTATTTTTGTTTTATTTATTTGTTTTAAAAAAATAAAGTTTATGTTTAAAGTTTTGTTTATTTTGAGAGAGAGAGAGCACGAGAGCGAGCACGAGTGGGGGAAGGGCAGAGGGAGAAGGAGAGAGAGAATCCCAAGCAGGCTACATGCTGTCAGCACAGAGCCAGACTTGGGGCTCGATCTCGCGAATGGCGAGATCGTGACCTGAGCTGAAATCAAGAGTGGGACACTTAACCGACTGGGCCACCCGGGTGCCCTCCCCTCCCCAATTATTTTTAACCAACAAATTCTTTCTCTATGTAGATGTTGGACCCCAAAGTGGGATGCTCTTTACTACCCTTTCTCGCAGGTACCCTCAATCCCAGTGAGTCTTTTGAGGAACTTCTCCCTTTGCTTCAGGATGATGGTGAAGAAGAAAGCTTCCTCCCCATGAAACTGCTTTCTGACTACTCAGAGATTCCCTGTCCTCTTGGGAGGGACACTGGGTGGTGGAGAGTGGCAGGGACCAGTTCTGTGTCCTCAGGAGGTCAGAGAGACACGTGATTGTGGGCAGGTGTCTTTAGAAAGTGGAAGTCCTGGCTCAGTCAGTTGAGCGTCCCACTGCAGCTCAGGTCACGATCTCGCGGTTCGTGGGTTCGGGCCCCACTTCAGGCTTTGTGCTGACAGCTCTTTGTCCTATTTTGGGTGCTGATTGTCAATGCAGGATCGACAGGAAAAGACTTGAATAGCCCGTTGCATTCTTAGTCACTATACTACATAGACTCTTGGCTGTTCTCTCTTCACATTGTATTTCACTAGAGGCACCATTAAAATATATTGCTTCGCAGAGCAAATTTCTTCTCACTAGGCTTTTGTCGCTCTCTGCATGAGAGGCTCTTCAGTGTTGCTGTGTGAGCAACGAAAGGGAACTGTAGGGAGGTAATCCACATGAAGGGTCTAGCACAGTACCTGGCTTGTTGACCCTGGAAAAGTCCAAATCATTAATCCCTTTATGTTTTCAAGGCGAAAGGACTTAGGTACAGTTCAGGACCGTTGGACTCCTTTTGATCAGTTTACAGAGATTCAGAAGTGCTCCTTTTGATAATAACGGGTCCCTTTTGGGGGGCACAAAACTGTTAGGAATAGTTTGGGCCACGAATAACATAAGGCTGAGGTGCCTGGGTGGCTCAGTGGGTCAAGAGTCCAACTCCTGATTCCGGCTCAGGTCCTGATCTCCCAGTTGCGAGATCGAGCCCCGACTGGGGCTCTGCTCTGAGCCTGGAACCTGCTTAAGATTCTCTCTCTCCCTCTGCCCCTCCTCAGTTCATGCTCTCTCTCTCTCTCTCTCTCTCCCACTCTCAAATACACACACACACACACACACACACACACACACACACACACACACATATATATAATACTAACAAATAGTTGCTCAAGCTGTGATACATGTAATTATCTTACTTAACAAGAAGTTTGTGGGGCAAGCATTTCCAAGTTTGGTGAAACGGCTCAAGAGTGTCTTCAAGGACACTTGGTACTATCATTCTGCTCTGCTCTCCCTAGCCTGTTACTTTTTCTTGCTGCTTGCCAGGTAATACAACAGCTCCAGATGTTGTGACTACCTGAAGGCAGGAAGCAAGGGGAAGCGGGGGAAGGGCATTCTTACGGATCGCCCACCATTGGGTTTATAATCCCTACTCCCCCAGAGAGATGTCTCTTACAAAGCTTTGGCCAGAATTGGTTTGTCAAGCTACCTTGGCTGCAAGGTAGATTGGCAGAGCAAATTTCTTAATCGGCGTCAAGAGATCTGGGTCTGCCTTGCTAAACTGCCCAGTACCTTGGGCAAATCATTCAGCCCTCTGGAGCCTCGCTTTTCCCTGCCCTACGAAATCTTTGAGGGAAGGATTCAAACAACCTGGACCGAACCTTAGCCCAGTCACCACCTTGGTCAACTTTCTCACCCCCTTTGTACGTTGTTTCTTTACATGTCCGATAAAGGTAATAGTAACTATCTAATACGTTCCTGGCGCACAGTAGGTCCTTTCTATTCCCTTTATTTTAGGAAAATCGTGAGACTGAAATCTAGACTCTAGTTCAACACACTAGTTTGACAAGTGAGAACGCTGCAAAATGGAGAAATGAAGTCACTGGCAGAAAGAATATTCACTGCGTAAGCGTCTGAATCGTGACGAACTCAACTCTTCTGATGTGGACCTGTGGATCCCTGTTATCAATCCCTGGTGACCACTTGTGATGCCAAGCTTAACCATGAGAAGAATGGACCTCCTTTTGTGGGCATTTCATTTTTCATCAATTGTTTGATTTCTCATTTAGCCTAGTGAAGTAGACTAATTTTACAGCTGTTGAGTGAAGAGGTTGGTGGTTCGCACTACAGCACAGGGAAAGTTAGGGGCAGCTGCAGGATTAGAACTCTCTTTTCCTTAAAATGAACCCGAGGGTGGAGTGAAAGAAAAATGTGAATAAATTTCTACACCAGGTCGGTAATGAGAATGTTGCTCTCTACTACATTCCATCGACAGGAGAGATTGCATGATTTTCCATTATAAATGTAAGTGGTTGTGTGGGGGGTGGGCTGGGTGGCTCAGTCAGTTAGGCGTCTGACTGTTGATCTTGGCTCAGGTCATGATCTCACGGTTCATGGGTTAGAGCCCCGCATTGGGCTCTGTGCTGACGGTTCAGGGCCTGCTTGGGATTCTCTCCCCCTCTCTCTGCCCCTCCCCTACTTGTGCTCGTCTGCTCTCTCTCAAAATAAATAAATAAGCTTAAAAAAAATTTTAAAAAAATGTAAGTGGTTAACTAGAAAATTGGAAAATACGAAAAGGTATAAGGAAGAAACATAAATGAGACTGCCACGATCGAAACGACGTTATTCTTAGCGATGGTAAATTTCTGTTTTATTTTCCATTCATTCAGAGCTCTGTTGCACACATTTGAATATATACTTCTGTGTCTTGCCACTTACCCTTAATATTAGCACCATTATCATTACCGTGAGCATTTCATGTTATTTCGTGGTCTTAATGCTTCTTATTAAATGGCTGCGTAATATTTTTATTGAGAGTGGCGGTTTATTTAACTATTCCTGTTAACCACTTGGGTGTTTCCACTTTTCTGCTATTACAATAGAATTCTCTTTGCGAATAAAGACTTTCTGTATTAACTATTGTTATGCCCAGAATTCGTGATCCCCAAAGACCACCAGGGAGCCGAGTCCGATGCAAAAGCAAAAGAACCTTTATTCGAGCTAGCTCGAGCTCAATCCCCTACCTGCACCGACGCAGCGGTGAGATACCAGGGAGAGAGCGAGTTTCAAAAGCACAAAGGTTTTATAGGGGTCTAGGGGCAGTTGGTGAGGTAATGGCTGTGGCCTCAGCCGATTGGCTGGGGAAGGGTCGGAGTCCTGTTACGCAGGTCGCTGGGCGTGTTTTGATCAGAAAGTTTGAACGGGTGAGCGGGAGGTTACTCAAGGGGAGGAGGCGCCGTCTGAGGTTTCTGTGATTTTCCCGGAAAAGGGGTCATGTCGGGGACATAGTCACTCAAGGTGGAGAACACAGAACAAGATGGAGTCGGCCGGCGTAGGCCCGCCCTTTCACTATTAGTGGATTAAAGAATATAAATGACACAATGCTTATAGCACACAGGAACTGTCTTAAAGGACCACATTCAGCTGACACACAAACTTTCATTTGAAACTTTCAGGTTATTAATGTGCAATTTATTTATTATACCGGCTCATATTTAAAATGACACAGAAGTCCTTGTAAATTGGAGAAGTAATATGTGGTGATTGTAAACACTTTACACGATGCAGAGATAAATCAGGTTGAACATGAAATTATCCTATCATGTTATTTCCTAGGATAATTACTGTCTATGTTTTGTTCCATATACTTCCAGATTTTTTGGGTATGCGTATACCAAAATCACTAATCCGTTTATATTTTGAAGGCAAAAGGATTTAGGCACACTTCAGGACCATTGGACTCTTTTTTTTTTTTTTTTTATCAATTTACAGAGATTCAGAATTGCTCCTTTTGATAATAATGGGTCCCTTTTGGGGGGGGGGGGCACAAAACTGTTAGGAATAGTTTGGGCCACAAATAACAATACCAAGGTGCCTGGGTGGCTCAGTGGGTTAAGCATCCAACTCCTGATTCCGGCTCAGGTCCTGATCTCCCAGCTGGGAGATCGAGCCCCGAGTCGGACTCTGTGCTGAGCCGGTGCTGTTACCATTAGTATTGGAAACATGCATGACATTTTGCAACTTGCTTTTCTTCATTTATTCATAGATGTTAAATATCGTGCCATTGACACATGCACATTTCCTTCATTCTTTCTAATAGCTGCGTGGTCTGAACACAGCACAATCTCTTTATGTCATCTCCTTTGATAGACATTTGGGTTAGTTTCAAGTTGTCTCCACTTGCAAACAATGCTGCAGTGAGAGCTCTCGTATACATGGTTTCTTTTTAATGAGCTTTGACTGCTGGGAAAATGTGACTTGGAAAATAATTGTTGCCAAGATCCTTCTCTCTCAGTGTGCTGAGACTTGCAGTATTTAACCATCATTTGAATTTTAAAATTTGGATTGAGTCATTCCCATTAAAACCAGGTTAAAATCACAGTGATCTTTTTCTCTTATATAGGAGTGAATCCTCTTGCTCCAGACGGGACATAAAGCTTCTTAAATTGAAATTCATTGCACGGGGGGCTCTGACGGCCCTTCGCAGAGGGAAGAGCAATCTCGTTTGGATGGTCATGCAATTCAGCGATTATCACGGAACCCTTCAGATGGTCTCAGAGGTGAAGAGGCTGAGGGTTCACTATATTTGCTTCTTTGTGTGTATTTATTTGTTAGTGTCAAGAAGGCTGGAATCCGAGATCTGTGCACATAACACAGTCTGGTCTAAAGACAGATCTTGGGATCCAAATCACGCATTTGGATCCCAGTTGGAATTCAAATAGTTTCCTGTTAAATAACCTCGGGAGGATCATTCCATCTCTCGTTTTCACAAGTATGCCACACAATGCCTCTAGTAGAAGGGTACGATAATCATATTCATTCATAGATATTTATTGAGACTTCTGTGCTGAGAAATGTTCCAAGTGCTAGAGATACAACTGTAAACAAAATAGATGAGAATTGATTCCCATTCCTCCGAAGGTGATGTTACCTTCCTCAGCTGGAAGCAATCACTTGATCTACTCAAACGTAGTCGATACACCCTACCAAAATTTAGCCTTTATGCATTACATCTTAGTAATGCATGCTACACTATGGTAAACATATTAACAAATTAAACGATCTTGTCTGAACTTACTCATTCAGCAAGATACTATTTCTCCTGCCTTAGCTACTGTTTGCATTGCTAAAGTTAACATCCAGTTTTTAACACACACTACAATCCATCCATCCTTGTTTCCTTTTACCTGTGATAGTGCCTCGAGTAAGTATCTAATGAGTATCTGTTCCTCTCTCTCTCTTTTTTTTAAAAATATTTTTTAATGTTTATTTATTCTTGAGAGAGATAGAGACAGAGTGCGAGCAGGGGAGGGGCAGAGAGAGGGAGACACCGAATCCAAAGCAGGCTCCAGGCTCTGAGCTGTCAGCATAGAGCTCGATGTGGGGCTCGAACTCATGAACCGTAAGATCATGAACTGAGCCGAAGTCAGACGCTTAACTGACTGAGCCACCCAGACACCCAGTATCTAATAAGTATCTAGAACAGTGATTGGTACATGGTAGTTGCAAAATGAATTTTTGTTGACTAGATATCCATAAATATTTTTTGTCTTAACTCCAGGCACTAGGAATAGCTTTGGAATATGCAAGGACAAATAAAATACTATTTCTGCTTTGAAAGATCTCACATCTAGTTAGGAGATAGGAATATCAACCAGAAATATGACTATGCTTTAAGAATCGTGTGCACAGCGGGGCACCTGGGTGGCTCAGTGGGTTAAGCCTCCAACTTTGGCTCAGGTCATGATCTCACGGCTCATGAGTTCGAGCCCCGTGTCGTGCTTTATGCTGACAGTTCAGAGCCTGGAGCCTGCTTCGGATTCTGTGTCTCCCTCTCTCTCCCTGCCCTTCCTCAACTCGTGCTCTGTCTTTCAAAAATAAATAAATGTTAAAAAAAAAAAAAAAAAAAAAAAAGAACGGTGTGCTCAGTGTGTCTGCCTCAATCTCTTCAACTAAAGTTGCCATTTCTTATTCTCCTGTTCTGTTCACCTACCCTGGGCTTTTAATTTGCCTAAAATTAGCAGACCAGGTAAGTAAGTCCAAACAACTTATTTTTTTTGTTTCTGTTCTGTTTTTGTTGTTTCTGAATCAGAGATGACAGTGTCTATCTTTTTCAAGGATGTGTTTGGAGGCAGAACTGGTAAATGTTTTATACCTAATGGCAAAGCTGGTATAAATATTTCAGGACACAGTTGAGTTTTTCTCATTAAAACCTGTTTTCTTGTCTCTGTATGCAGAAGTTTCTAGCTCTAGAGAGAAAGTACTATTTTAAAATGGTTGCCAAAAGCCTAATTGCATGGTTACCATGACAAATAGACCTTTGCTATGATAGGTTTTGATGGGCTTCTTTTTAGTTAGAACAGAGACAGTTTTTGCTATTAAAAAAAATCCCTTAACCTAACTTGATCTCTGTTTTTTTTTAATTTGCTCCCAGTTAAAGGCTGGGGTGGGCCATACAAATCAGAATCAATTCATTTTTCAAACCAATAGCATCATCTGTGAACCACTGTTCTTAGGCAGATTTGCAGATATTTGTGGTAGGGTTGTTAGAAATCCTACATCTTTTTTTTTCTCTTATATTTCTGCATTTAGGAAAATCAGTGAATAAGCAAAAAAACCCTTCTTTGCTACTTTCTGTAGAACGACATTTGAATGCATACTCTTTTTTTTAATGTTTATTTTTGAGAGAGAGAGAGAGAGAGAGAGAGAGAATGAGTGGGGGAGGGGCAGAGAGAGAGGGAGACACAGAATCTGAAGCAGGCTCCAGGATCTGAGCTGTCGGCACAGAGCCCCATGTGGGGCTCAAACCCAGGAACTAGGAGATCATGAGCTGAGCTGAAGTCGGACGCTTAACTGAGTCACCCAGGCGCCGCCCCCCGCTTCGGTCACTTTTAATGTCCTACCCATAGATGGCAGCAAGTGATCACTTTGCTAACGCGCCAGCCCTAGCCAGTCCCCGGTAGGCCCACGTGTTGTCAAACCACAGTGAAGGGAGAAACGTGGAAGCCCATTCCAGATCACATCTCTGGAGGACGCTTCATTTACTTGTCTGAGATGTGGCCCATCCCTTCAGACCTAGAGAACTTTGTTCCGCTTTGATTCTTCTTCTGAGGCTTCAGGGAAGAATCCCAGGAGCCCCGAAGGAACTGTCAAGGCCACGCGGGGAGGGCAGTAGTCGGGGTTTCCCTGATCCTGCCTTCTCCTTCAACTCAGCTCGTTCAACTCAAGTGTTGTGAAACGGAAGTTCCTCTGGCAATTCAGTCTTGTTCATTTGGTCTCTATGGGTCTGGCATCTCTCTCTCTCTCTCTCTCTCTCTCTTCTTTCCCAACCTCCCTGCAAATTGTATTCCGGGGCAGCCCGCAAGTTCTGATATATGCCAGGGGCCCCGCGAGGCTGGAGAGTCAGCCTGCAAATGATTAAAAAAAGAATTTTTTTTTTAACGTTTATTTTTGAAGGAGAGAGACAGAACGTGAGCGGGAGAGGGGCAGAGGGAGACGAAGAATCCGAAGCAGACTCCAGGCTCTGAGCTGTCAGCCCAGAGCCTGACATGGGGCTTGAACTCACAATCTGTGAGATCATGACCTGAGTGAAGTCAGTTGCCCAATCGACTGAGCCACCCAGGTGCCCCTACCTGCAGATGATTTTAGACAGAATAACTTAAAATAGGCATAAACTGATTGATAGGTATGTATATATATATATTTTTTTCTTCTATTCTGTGCTTATTTATCTGTCTAGCACAAATACTTTACAGATAATATCTCATATAATACTTACAAGCACTCCATAAATTAGAGATTATGAGGGGCGTCTGACTCTTGGTTTTGGCTCAGGTCATGGTCTCACCATTCCTGAGTTCAAGCCCTGCATTGGGCTCCGTGCTGACAGCATGGAGCTTGCTTGGGATTCTCTCTCTGCTCCTCCCCACCTGCTCCTTATCTGCTTGTGCTTTTGTGCTCTCTCTGTCTCTCTCTCAAAAAAAAAAAAAAAAAAAAAGGAAATGGAGATTATGAATCTCATCTGATCAATGAGGAAATGGAAGTGAATTAACTTGTTCAAGTTTACAAATCTGGTTTACACCGCTTTGGCTAGTTTAAGAAGGCTCCTTTTTTTTTTTTTTCTTTTAAATGCTTTATTTATTTATTTTGAGAGTGAGAGAATGTGGGGGAGGGGCAGACAGAGGGAGAGAGAGAATCCTAAGCAGGCCCTGTGCTGGCTGCCAGCCCAGAGTCCACTGGAGGGCTTGAACCCATGAACTGTGAGATTATGACTTGAGCAGAAACTAAGAGTCGGATGCTCAACCGAGTGAGCCACAGCGGTGCCCCTAAGAAGACTCCTTCTTGAGAAGTGGTAAGACTTTGACCTTGCTCAGTATGTATAGGTTACTTCCACGTGCATTATGAAAGATATAATTGTTCCATATCCTTGAAGACTTTATAAAATGGGAAGGCTTAGACACAGGAAAAAGACACCAAGGTAGCAGAATTAGCGAAAGCCCAAATTATGGTAACTGGGGCCTTTGGAAGACACTGGAATAAAAGTTTTCATAGCAATAAAAGAGGCCTGGGGCGCCTGGGCGGTTTAGTCGGTTAAGCTGCTGCCTCTTGATTTTGGCTCAGGTCATGAGCGATCAGGTTGTGCGATCGAGCCCCGAGCTGAGCTCCACGTGGAGCCTGCTTGGGATTCTCTCTCTCTCTCTCTCTCTCTCTCTCTCTCTCTGTCCCTCCCCCCACCTCTGTCTTTCTCTCAAAATAAGTAAATAAACATTAAAAAAAAGAAAGAAAAAAAGAAGACATATAAGAGACCTGGGTCGAAAATGGGACCTAAATAGGAACCTGGTGAGCTCAAGATGTACTGTCCTATTTTCCTAGTTTCCCTTGATTCGTAAAACATTAAGAGCATGACAGTGCCGTCATCTTGCAAGGGCCAAGTTGGATGACCTGGATCTTCTCAAACTCTCACGGGAACCTACGATACAGATCTGCTCTCAGAACATCTCTGGTGGCGTGAGGTCTCCTGAAACACCAACACGAGATATTTTGTTAAGAATCAATGGCAACGATGCTCAACATCATTAGCTCTTAGGGAGATACGGATCATAAAGCACAACGAGATGACGCTTCACACCCGGAAGGATGGCTAGAATCAAAAAGGCAGAAAACAACACACGTTGGTGAGGTCGTGCTTCGTTCACACCACCGGTGGGAATGAAAAATGTGCAGCTGCTTTGGAAAACAGTCTGGTGGTTCCTTGAGTAATTAGCCACAGAGTGATGATGGGTCCTAGATTTACGTCCACGGGAAATGACAATGTTTGTTCACACAACAAGTTGTACATGGGTGTTTAGAGCAGCGGTGTTCATAATAGCCCTGGTGTGGGAACAACCCAAATGTCCACCAACTGATGAGTAGATCTATTCATACCATGGAATATTATTCAGCAATTATAAGGAATGAAGTACTGATACATGTTACAATGTAGATAAATCTTGGGGACACTATGCCAAGTGAAAGAAGCTAGTCACAAACCACCCCCCCCTGCCATGTTGTATGATTGCATGTATGTGAGCTGCACAGAAACGGCAAATCTATAGACACAGAAAGTAGATTAGGGGTTGCCTAGGGCTGGGGTGAAATGTGGGGGGTAGAAAGGTCATAGCTAAAGAGGATGGAGTGATAAAAATGTTCTACGGTTGATTGTGGCGAAGGTTGCACAACTCTGTAAATACTGTATGGAATTATATAGTTGACATGGGTGAATCGTATGTATACAAATTCTATCTCAATACAGCTATTAAAAAAAAAGAGAGAGAGCCCATAGTCTGCTACCTCTCATGACGCAGAATGTATTTGCCAGGTACTTTCCTAAGCACTGTGCACGTGTTAATTCTTTTAATTCTCACAACACCCTCATGAAGTAGGTACTTTAATCTGCCCTATTTTAGAGTTAGGGACACCTAACTTTAGACACCGGGGATCAAGGGTCTTGGCCAAGGTTTCTTAGCTCTTGGGAGGCTGCACTAGAATCTCTAGGGTAGAACTAAGAGGGACCCAAATCTGCTCTTAATTATGAGAATTCTGCCTTTGAGAGAGGAACTCTTTTTGTGTGATCACCTCGTTAAACCCTGCCCCATATTATATTTTGGGGGAAAAAGGGCACACTTAGAGTAGACCCGGCCTGGAAGCTCCGCCTACTGCTCCCTGTCTGGGACTTTCCATGGCCTCATCCAGGTGCAAAAGGGTTAGCAAGGACTGTATCCGAGCCATGGCCCTAACACAGGAGGATAGTTTTCCCCGAACTTTATTGTTTTGGGATCTGGAAGGAAAGGTAGGTCAGAACACATAGACGGCGGGGGAGGGGTGTTAGAAAGAAGAAAATGAAGGCACAGGCGATGAAATTGGTTGGGGATTTGGGAATTTATGAGAAGCAAAGCGAAATAATATGCCAGCGTGCCCGCGAAATAGTGCCTGTTTCGTTTTTCATTATGTATTACAAGATTTCAGGGGGACTACATCTACAGAAAGATCTTGCCCGAAGCCAGAGTGATTCTTATATGAGAAACTATTAGGTATTCCAGATTCCACTTCTGCCTCTCTGTTAAATCTAGGGAGGCAGTGGGCCGTTAGCGGCCGGCAACGGGGACCAGGGACGGACTCCGACATTCTGTTAAAGTGACTGAAAGTCCTAGCATATGAAAGAACGCTTTCTGTACTCGCGGATGATCCAATTCCCCACCGTGGTTCCTCTTCGTAGCTATCTTGCAGGCATCACCCTCTTACTTCCCTAAGTCCGCTGCCTGTAACAGACCTCCAACAGCTTTTGTGCCCCTCCTGCCTCTTTACCGTGTTGGTGGCCAGTTTGGCCCATGCTCTTCTGAGTTTACTTTGAGCCTGAGCTGTCTTGTCTGTTCCCCGGCACTCCGGTGCTCAGGTGCTCCGTTCATCCCCACCGCTGTCTCTTGAATGGGTCAAAATGGAGCACGGCTTCAAAGAGCACTCTGATATTTGTAGCCCGACATTCGATTTGTGACCCTGAAGGTCACCCACCGTCCCGCCTCCCGGGGGAACTTATATTATCCACGGGCAGGGGTAGAGCGCAGCATGTGCAAAGGAACACGGCAGCGAACGTGTGAATGCCAGACATGAGGGGAAGAGCAATCCATGGAAAAGTAGATGAGGTGACTTTGGGGTGAGAAAGAACAACAAAAAAAGTTAAGGATGCAAGGAAGCGTCCTAGGAAGCGATGATAAAAGATATAGGGCGGCTGTCGTCGGGCTAGCAGGAAGTGACAGAGGTTGGGTGACTCCGTTTGAATGAAAGCTCGCGCCGTGATGGACAGATGGAGAGGCATTTCCCCGCAACTCAGGATAAGCCTCTAGGTCATTATACATAAGCCACTATGGACTTAGCGAACCACGAGAAAAGAATGCACAGTGAGAGCCTTTCAGCTTAATTGAAGTCAACACAAGATAAATGTTTTCAGTAACTGCGTAATGAGAGCGTCCAGGATAATAAAGCGAGCCACAGCTTAAATCAGGGAGACCGTCTGGCTCTTTTCAATTCAGCTATCCTTCCTCGTCCCTTTGAGGACGACGGTGACGATGGTGATGGTGAAAATAGCAGTAACAGCAGGTTATTACTATTATTTGATTGCGTTTGGATTAATCTATGCGGAAAGGCCTTCATGCACGTCCATCGGTACTGATTTCCGTCTATAAAGCATCTTAGGGGCATGGAGCCAGACGGAGAGCATTCCGCAGCTTGTGGCGGGGACCGTGGCTTGTCAGCCTAACCACCACCTCTCCCTTTTCTTCCTCCCAGAGCCCCCTTTCTTTGTACACCTGTCAATGTGCCCGGCTGCAGGGCGTGAGGTCATTGGCCTACATCAATGATGGCTTTAGAATTTCCCTCTAACCGTGATTGGCCCAGGGATGAGCATGGGACGGAGTTCAGCGCACGAAGACTTGAGCTGCTAAGGAATTCTGGGAAAGATGATGAGAAAGGCCTTTTGTCCCATCCCCCTTCTTCCTGTTTGCAGGCAGTTGTGTGAAGATACGAAGTTTGCAGCCACGGCAGCCTTTCTGTGGCTTCTGTGGCTCTTAGAGGGGCTATTGCCGACTTACTGGGAGGGGAGAGCAGAAAGACGACAAGAGCCCGTCCCTTGTTGATATTAGGAGAACTGCCCTCCTGCAGATGTCTCGTATGAAACAAACACCTGTTATTTGGACTACGCTTAGTTATTTCTTTCCTTGCAGTGGAAAGCGGCCTACCTGATATAAGGTATTTTGGTCTGAACGTTTGTGTCCCGCTAAAATTCATATATTGGAGCCTAATCCCCAGTATGATGGTATTGGGAGGTGGGGCCTTTGGGAGGTGGTGAGGTCATGACAGTGGAACCTTGATGAATGGAATTAAGTGCTCTCTCTCTCTCTCTCTCTTTTTTGAGAGAGAGAGGGAGAATCCCATGAGGGGCTGAGAGAGAGAGAAGCAGGGCTCCCCTGAAGGGGCTCGAACCCACGAACCGTGAGAGGATGGCCTGAGCTGAAGTCAGATGTTTAACCGACAGCCACCCAGGTGCCCGAATGGGATTTAGTGCTCTTATAAAAGAGACCCTGCAGAGATCTCCCCTTCTGCCATCTGAGGTTACAGCAAAAGGACGGCTGTCTATGCACTAGGAAGCGGGCCCTCCCCAAGATGCAGTCATTACCACCTCTACCTTGGACTTCCCAGGGGAGTGACGAAGTGAGGAGTGAACATTTATTGTTTGTGCCATCCAGTCTATGGTCCTTCCGTCATAGCTGTCCAAATGGCTGAAGACACAGGTGCTTGAATAATGTAACGTTTTGCTGCCACCCGTGTGAGAACAGTCAAGACAACCATCCGGGGTACATGCAGTGAATGTGTCCCAGTGTCCCCCGAGGGAGAGCTAGCTTTCTGCTCCCCGGGACTGCCATCATTTTTTTTTTTAATTTTTTTTTTAATGTTTATTTTTGAGACAGAGAGAGACAGAGCAGGAACAGGGGAGGGGCAGAGAAAGAGGGAAACACAGAATCTGAAACAGGCTCCAGGCTCTGAGCTGGCAGCACAGAGCCCGACGCGGGGCTCGAACTCACGGACCGTGAGATCATGACCTGAGCCGAAGTCGGATGCTTAACTGACTGAGCCACCCAGGCGCCCCGAGACTGTCATCATTTTAATCATCCGATTTTGTGCCCACGCATCCCGGTGTTACAAATAAAGTCCCTGAAGAGAAAACAAAACCAAATTAGAAGCATGCTTCAACAAAGTGATCCTATAAAACCCTTTTGGCGTAAAAGCTGCTGAAACAAACATGTTTCTAGCGCAAGGGTGCTCAGGGCCGTTAAACAGGGCAAAAGTCCAAGAGAGGAAAAAAAAATCTCCAACAAAAGAAGCCCACGTGAGTAATTAGGGACACAGGAAATGAGGTTCAGATCGCAACTCCAGAGCTGGGCTTTTGTGCCAACGAGGGCCCCGTCAGAGCAACGGGATGAGTTCATTTCCAGGCCACAGTTCACATATTGCCAGCTTTGCAGTTTGCCTGTACCCCCAGCCCCCAAACAAGCAACCACCACCTCCCATATAAAGCAGAATGGGTAGACACACCCTTCCCGTGCACCGTCACTTGGCAGCTAAGTGTGATGCCTCAGCAATGACCCCAGTGGATGTTCCACCCGGACCAGGAGATTGGACCTCTGGTGACGTACTTGGCGAATTCAACAAACTGTCAATGGCGGGCATGACATCATGTCAGGAGGGAGGGTGGTTTGGGAGTTTTTATTCCTGACATAATGCAGACACCGCTCTAGCACAAAAGGCTAGGTAGTAAGTTCTACAAGAGAGATACAAGGTCACGTGCTATGAGGGGTCCTGAGTGGGAGAGTCTATCCCACCAAAAGGATGGGAGATTGCCTCACGGGGATGGGGGCATTTGAAGTGGGCTTTCAAGGGTGGGTAATACTTGAACCTGGGGAGTTTGGGACAAAAGGGCACGCCGAGCAGAGTAAACTCGTCACTGCAGAAAGACACTGTATTTTAGTTTAGCTGTGGCATGAAAACAATTTAGTTAGGCATCACCATGGGAAAAATAAGTTAGTGCCAGCTTATAGGGAGCAAAAGCGTTGGGAAAGGCTGTCATTCTACAGGCAATCGGGAGTTACAGAATGTTCAGGAGCAAAGCACGGCAGTGCGTTGGGAAGCTCAGGCCAGCGACACTGGGGGAGACGACGAAAGGTGGGGGAGGCTGAGGTCACGTGACCAGTTAAGAAGCTATCGGGATATTTCAGATACAATATAGTAAAGTCCTTACTAGGGTTATAGAAAGGAAAGTGAGCAGGACCGGGTGGGGGGGGTGGGGAGTTGAAACGTAAATATTTTAAAGATTGAGTTGATGGAACGTGGCAAGTGGCCAGAACAAACGGGAGAGAAAAAAGTCCACTCAGGCTTTCCTCTATAGTTCTGAAAGGACCGAGTACCCCTCCCGGCCTACGGGTTTTGTTTTTATTAAAATCAAACTGCTCTAATGAATGTCTTTCCCGTTAGATGAGTTAACTGAAGCCCCCTGTGATTCCACAGTCTCCAACAGCCCACACAGCAGGCCGCCTCAGAGGATTCCTGGCTCCCTGCCTTTCTCCGGCAAGCTGTCATTGATGAGGCTAACAATGGCGCGGGGTCTTCGGGACACTAGATATCCATCCATGGGAACCTGGCCTGGGACCAGCAGGCCTCTTAACTTCTAATACACTTCATTATTAATCGCATTCAGCTGTAATATTTGCTAAGGTCTTTGGAAGGCAGTCTCATAGAGAACGTCAGAAAGCATTTAAGGGTGTGTGTGTGTGTGTGTGTGTGTGTGTGTGTGTGTGGTGGGGGGTGGGTGGGTGGTCACCTAGGGGATAAAGTCCCAGCTCCTCAGCTGGAAGGAGAAAGGTCCCCCAGGACTGTTAATATTGAGAGTTAAAAATTGTGGAGGGGGCAGGAAAATCCAGAAGGATGCAGAGTTAGGCTCTGGGAGGTCCTGTTCACCAGGAAAGGATTTTTCCAGAGCTAGGTTTCACCAGCCTGGGTTTTCGTGTTACTAAAGAAAATGACTTTTCCTTACACAGCTCCATACACTCTGCTCTTTGCTACTGTCCCGATATCATTTCCTGCCACGATCCCACAAACACCCTGAGTTCTGGCCACACCGAATCGAGGTCTTGGAACTCGATATGCTGGCTAGCATCTCGGAGCCTTGCGTCTGTGGTTTCCTCCACCTGGAATGACCTCCCTTCCTTTGTTGCCTCGAGAGCCAGTGGGAAAATTACCTCCTTGGTGGCCCAAAGCCTGATCTGTAGATTGTCACGGAGGGCTCGCCACCTGTGCTGCCACTGACTGTCACACTTATCTGCCCTGTACCTGCTTTCCCTCTTGGCTAGGCTGCCCCCTTCTTTACCTCTAGATCTCTGGCCTTGCCCAGAGATAGCATATGGAAGGGAGACAACACAAGAGAATAAAGTCTTGGAGTTCGCTACTGTTCCTCCACAGGTAGTAGGTTAATATCTTAGTGGGTTATTCTTCTCTTGTCTTATCTGTTCTAATCTTTAAAAATCTGGGGGCGCCTGGGTGGCTCGGTCGGTTGAGTGTCCGACTTCGGCTCAGGTCATGATCTCACGGTCCGTGAGTTCGAGCCCCGTGTCGGGCTCTGTGCTGCCAGCTCAGAGCCTGGAGCCTGTTTCGGATTCTGTGTCTCCCTCTCTCTCTGCTCCTCCCCTGTTCATGCTCTGTCTCTCTCTGTCTCAAAAATAAATAAACGTTAAAAAAAAAAAATTAAAAAAAAAATCTGTAGCTTTTCTCCTTATTAGAGGTTGACATATTTGGCTCATCCCCGAACCTTCCTCCAGCCTCTCTCCTGATTTAGACTTCTGCGTGTGTCCTGGTACAGCCCTTTCGTTGGTGAGGAAAAGAAAGGGTTATTGTAAGGACAAGGCTGTTTTGCAACATCCAAGAGTAGACAACAGACTACAGCTGGCTGCCTGTGAACTAGAACCCGGCACTGGGAAGCCACGGGCTGAGGGACCTTTCACTAAGTGTTTGCCGAGTTCCTACCACGCCAGGTGCTATTCTAGAAGCTGGGGAGTCAGCATGAAAGGGACAGCAAGTCCCTGAGATCTGGGAGCTGGCGTTCTAGAGGGTGAGGTAGTGGCCAGTATACATGTTAACCAGGGACCATTTCAGAAGATGGTATTTGGAAGACAATAGCAGAGGGCAATGTGATCATGAGAAACTGAGTGCTAGTTCAGCACTCAGCACACAGCACTTGAGTGCTAGGTGGTTTGGAAAGTTCTCCCACGAGAATAGGTTCTTCCCAGGAGCTGTATCTGCCCCTGCTGAAACCCTCCCGGTGCTCTTTGCCTATAGGGTGGCCTGATTTCACAAAAACAAAGGCAAGAGCGAACAAACGAAAACAAGAAAAAACAAACAAAACCCAGAAAACAAACAACCCCAAACCAGAGGATGTCCAGTCCACTCTTTCAGAAAAACACAACGAATACGTATTTTAGTATCTGCACGTCCCAAACACTGCACGTGTGTATTTTATCTGGCAACTCTAACCTGCCCTTTGCCAACAGTCCTCCCCACCCCGCTGAGCAGAGCTCGTTCCAGATCTCTCTTTCGCTGCCTCCTCTGCCACATCTGGCTGCAGTTAACAAGCCTGCATCTGGTCATTTTCCGTGATCTCTGCCCATCTAGCCAAGGCACGCTCTCAAAGCGGTGATGAGGCGTCAGTGGAAATGGTGTCACGTATCCTTCCTTTGACATACCTCATCCACGAAGAGCCTGTCTGGTTGTAACACCCTTGGCTTGCCTTTGATGGGGTCAGATTCTTCATTTATAATGCTCAAAAGGTCCAGTCACAAAGAGGGCCTTTAAAATAATTTTACTATTAGAATGATGTGTGTAGCACGCATTTTCCCTTTGATACCTCTTCTAGGCTCTCGCTCCAATAGTATTATGGCATGAGCATCACACAGAACCTTTGATCAATGAGCTTTACTAAACGATCTAATTCAGACTTATGAAATCCATTACCGGGGATAAGGGCAGGCTTCAATACCCACGTTTTATAGGTGAGGAAACTAGAAACAAATCATTTCCATTCTGCTAAGAGCTGCTTTGCAGCCGTGTCACGGATCAATAAGTAAATGAACTATGAATTTAAAACAGGTAATATTGAATTTGGTTTTTATGCTGACACATTTGTGCCACCGAAATGAGGTAAGCTGTGAGTGTGGAGAAGGTCTGATGCCAGAGACCCCTGAAGAGAGACGTGAACCTCTATCTAAGGACCCAAGGAGAGGAAGCAGCATCTTTACATTGAATACGTTTTTGAACAAAGCCGAAAGTTAATTTATTTCCGACAAAATTTATTTAAAGCAGATTAAAGCACATCAAAAGTTTACTGTGATAGGATTTGATCAATATCAAGTTATACTTTTGGCTGAGATATTATGCTGGGTGTTTCCATAGGGAGCTCTTGGCAAAGAACTGTGATGTCTTTGTGTCTCTAATTCTCTGTTTACCTGCCATTTTCCCCATTGACAGATAATATATATATACATATATATATATATATATTTATATATATATATATTTTTTGAGTGGGCTGCACAATAAACCCAAGGGGATCACAAATGATGTCTAAATGCTTCTCAATCCCATCTACTTTTGGCTGTGTTCTTCCAGATTCTTAAAGGATACATTTCTCTAATTAGCAGCAACTTTTCTCATGCTGATGTTGATACGTCAGATAGCTCAGTGGTTAAATACTACACTTGATCTTAGCCAAAAGGCCGAGAAGCCATCAGCTCAGTGGTTAAATATATCGCCACTACCGATATTGACATTTTTCACAATACCTGGTTAAGCAGCAATGTAATTTCAAAATTTGTCTTATCTTTATGGAATGTACTGCAGTGAGAATTTCTCTCCTCCAGTTATATAAGCAGTTATGGAACTGTTTGGCATTGATAAGAAAGCTGGATGTCTTTTTGTTTCTTGCTAAAGCCATTAGGGTAATCTGTAGCCTTTTCTCAACCAACACATCGTACAGAGACCTCATTTCCAGTTAGGTGAAATTCTTGTGATTTCGTTGGATCTTTTGTTTCCCTAAGAGAGTCAATGTGATGAAGGAATTGAAGATGTTAGTTGGGCATGTCTTGGAGCCTTTGAAATAAATATGACTTAGACACTCCTCTATGGCCACAGGTTTTTTAGTTCAAGGCACCAGTATACACACACACACACACACACACACACACACACACACACACACACACATACCTTCTTTGAGCAAGGATGTCCATATTGCTTAGAAGTCGTGTATACAGGAGTGATTTTTCTCTCCTTGTGGGGATATGATCGTCAATATTTGCCTTTTTAGAGCAGATTTGCCTGGTGCCCTCCTGGGGCTATTGGAGGAGAGGAATTTGTGAGTTCTGAGTTTTCAGCTTCTATCGATTCGGCAGCGTGTTTGTTTCACTTTTTCAAGCCTTCTGAATGGCTGGAGCTGAGTGTTCCTAATCAAGTTTCGAAACTATCCAAGAAAGGGGCGCCTGGGTGGCTCAGTGGATTGAGCATCTGACTCTTGATTTCAGCTGAGGTCATGATCCTGAGGTCATGATCCCGAGGTCATGGGATCGAGCCCCGTATCAGGCTCCACACTAAGCGTGGAGCCTGCTTAAGATTCTCTCCCCCCCACCCCCTGCTCATGCTCTCTCTCTCAATAAATAAATAGATAGATAGATAGATAGATAGACATCCAGGAAGAAAACAGATTTTAAGACATAGACAACAGAAGTAAGTATGTTTTTCATTTGTTTTGAATGTGTTCATATCACCTTATTAAACAACGTCAGAACATGACCAGAAGGCAGGGTTTGAGGAGTTATTGCTTAATGAGCCTGTAGTGAGGAAACACTGATGTTTGCTTTTTTTCTCTGCCTATTCCAAAACTCGTGGCTTAGTGGAATGAAACATATGTGAGTTCAAGCTCTCAAATGATTTAAAGATATTTCTTAGTGTGTGGTTAAGAGTCTAGTAATTCTGCTAATAAATACCTACATGACCTTGTACCCAATATGAAACGAATATTAGCTATTATTATAGCTAATTATTATTATTAATATATATATTATATAATATACAATATTATATATTATTATATAATATTAATATAATAATATTATAATAATTAATATTATAATAAATTATTATTATAGTTTATAATTGAGAAAAGAATAAGGATTTGGGGAGATATATTCCAAACTATTAGAACAGAAACATTTTTATACAAAGGCTTTCGGAGCAATATCTTATTTATTTTGTATAGTAGAGATCTGATGATAATAAGCAGAATATAAACCACTTAAGGATACTTGTTGCATTGTGTTAAACCTGGAAATTTTAATATTTATCGAAATTCTCATGAACGCTGATCTGGTAATTTGAAACTTCTTATTTATTTTGCTAACTTAAAATAGACCAAAATATCTCTTTGATTTTGATAGTAATTTTATAACCAGTTCAGAGTTGAGGAGAATCAAATTTTGATGGCTCAGCCACAGTTGCAATCAGCTTATTTAAAGGAAGGTGAAAGATTTCTTATAAACATAGACTCACCTGAACTGAGGGTTAATAGACTAAGTGACAGAGCTGACAAAGTATAAGGGAAAAAAAAGCCTACAATTTACTCAGCATTTATATGACAAGGTATTACAGAGTTTTTCACTCATTTGTTTGTCTCATTCTTACAACTCAGCGAGGCAAGCACCATTATTACACCCATTTTACAGATGTGGAAACTGAGGACCAGTTGCATTAAACTGTTTGTCCATGTCGTGGAACTAATAAACAGGAAAGCTGGGATTCAGGCCTGGGTCTGAGAGCCTGCAGCCCGCTTTGGATTCTGCATCTCCCTCTCTCTGCCCCTCTCCCGCTTCAGCGTCTGTGGTAAATTCTTTCTAAAATATAAGCAAATGATGGGGCGCCTGGGTGGCGCAGTCGGTTGGGCGTCCGGCTTCAGCCAGGTCACGATCTCGCGGTCCGTGAGTTCGAGCCCCGCGTCAGGCTCTGGGCTGATGGCTCGGAGCCTGGAGCCTGTTTCTGATTCTGTGTCTCCCTCTCTCTCTGCCCCTCCCCCGTTCATGCTCTGTCTCTCTCTGTCCCAAAAATAAATTAAAAAAAAATAAAAAATAAAAAAAAATAAAATATAAGCAAATGAGCTAATGTTTGTATATAACATCTTTTCTAATCGGTTGACATTATTTAACATAAGTTGCTATATGACGGCACATCTATGAATTGGGAGGCATTAATTATATATATATATATATTTAATGTTTATTTATTTTGAGAGAAAGAGAGAGACAGAGTATGAGCCGGGGAGAAGCAGAGAGAGAGGAAGACACAGAATCTGAAGCCGGCTCCAGGCTCCGAGCTGTCAGCCCAGAGCCTGATGCGGGGCTTGAACTCACGAACCGTGAGATCATGACCTGAGCTGAAGTCGGACGCTTAACCGACTGAGCCACTCAGGCACCCCAAGCATTAATTATATTTTAACTAAAAATTAAGAAGAATAGATAACTTTGGATTTCTTGATGATACTTTAAGAAGACACTCCTAAAACAAGGCTATCCAATACGCCGCATATGTACTTTTTAACATTCTAGTAGCCACGTTATAGTGAAAAGAAACCCATGTAATAATTTTAATGTTTTGTTCAACGGAACATATTAAAAACATTCCGACACATAAATATTCTTAATGAGGTATTTGGGGGTTATTGTTCCCAGTCTTTGAAATCTGGTGTGTATTTTGCACTTCCTGAACATGCCAATTTGGACTGGCCCCATTTCAAGGGTTCACCAGTCTCACGTGGCTGGTCGTGGCTACTAAATTGGACAGTGCAGCTCAGGAAAATCTTTTTAGGAAAGCAAATTCACTATTTTAGGTATCTCAAAAACGGTGACGATAAGAAAGGCTTAGTCATGCATCCACACAAAAATTTCTCAGCTTCAGCACCTTCATTTCCAACTTAACTAATTGGATTAATGGCCACCCCTTAACCTGTTCAAATGGCATCCCCTGGCAGGTACGGTGGAATATTCTAGAAGGACAGTTTCCTTGCAAGTTTGTCATTTGGTCTAAAAGCTAGAATGGAGCTGACCTGAAGGTAAAACGAAATCTCCTTGGGGAAAGTGAATGTCTGTAAGAATACCTCACAGAATAAGGCAGGACCAGGTCACTAAGGAATTCACTGACTGTGGACCCAAAAGTGGACTTTTCCAGGCTTTTAGCATCTGAGAGCGGGGCTGGCCAACTAATTGGCCCTTCACTGTATTCAGTTCTCAACCAGGCAGTAATGTATATGTCAACATACATTAGTAAGGGACTTTTTGAAAAATTCTTCATTGAAAACGAGATCAAAAAAAAAAAAAAAAATCAAACAGACCAAATGATACTGAGTTGTATGTGGTAACAACTGAGAGTTCTTTCAGTTCTTACCATAGTTTCAAAGACAACTACTGGTATGTATTCTTCCAGACCTTTATCTATGAGACTGTGTCTATGTGTCTGTCTGTCTATTATCTATCACCTATCTATCTAGAAATTCTTTTGCGCAGAAATGGGATCACCCCACACACATGTTCTGTAGTCCCTCTTTTTTTTTATGTTTATTTATTTTGAGAGAGCACGTGAAAGCTCTCGTGAGCAGGGGAGGCGCAGAGAGAGAGAGAGAGAGAGAGGAAGAGAGAGAGAGAGAGTCCTAAGCAGGTTCTGTGCTGTCAGCACAGAGGCGGACACAGGGCTCAATCTCATGAACTGTGAGATCATGACCTGAGCTGAAACCAAGAGTCGGCTGCTTAACCGACTGAGCCATCCAGGTGCCCTGATTTTAAAATAAGAAATCAGTATCTTTCCGTGTATCTTACATATTTTATTATTTGCAATGACTGCATAGTATTATATGCTATGAATGTGCCAAATTTCTTTAGCCACATGACTGTAGGTGGATGTACAAGTTACTTCAAATTTCTGCTATTACAAAACTGCTTCATGGCACATTCTTGTACCTTTACAATTGCACGCTTGTATATCTGTGCACGACAGATTTCCAAGAATAGAGATAGCAGGGTGAAAGGTATCTTAAATTTAAATTAAATTTACAGGTAGCTTAAATTTTGACGAATACTGCAAAACTGCCTGACAGCCTATGACAAGCCCTTGTCTCCTGACTTCATCTGGAAACACCAATGTTCCTGTTACAGGAAAGTGGCCAGCCTTCCCAAGGAACAAGCTGTTTCTACTCTCCACCATAAAATGGATCTTATATTTCCATTAATTAATATGTGTGGTTTCAATTGGTAATAACATTGTTCTGCTTTACAGCTTCTCAGACAGGTAGCAAACCCAGAAAACATCAGCCACCCTGGATTTTTTTTTTTTTTTATTTAAGTTATTGACATTCCTTTGGTGATTCACAAATGCCAGAAAATAAATGCCATGCTCCCTGGGGCCTAAATGAAGATACTGTGGGTTTTGGATTCAGTAAATGATCTTTTAAGAAAACATTGTATGGGGCGATGACTCACCCCACGTAGCTGTCCTCTAGCTCTGTCCTTTAGAGGAAGCCTTCCTGTGGGTCTGCTAGTACTTTTCCTCCCTCTTCAAGAATTTCCTTAAGAAGGGACGCCCAGCAGGTGCCAAGGTCAGCCTCGCCGCGGTTCCCTTCCCCGGAGCACCATGCCACGGTCCGTAGTGCATGGCCGGTGGTTGGCGCAGAGTAAGCCGGCGCTCATGGTAGATGCTCAGCAGTCACAGCCAGTAGCCCAGCAGTGGCAGCAGCCGGGGATTCACGATGCAGCCTGAAAGTTGAGTTTTGGCTCGTGAGGTTACAAGTGTATCCTGTGTTTATAATGAAACACAAGGCCCCCCTCCCGCCTCTCCCACTGGAGCCCTCCACAGGACTGAGGCGCTGTTTGGAGGGAGTGAAAGCAGACCCAGGTGGGGCGATGTCGGGGAAAGAGGGGGAGGAGGAGGAGGAGGAGGACGTTGGGTGTCCCTTGGCAGCTCCACGCAGGCTGCGGCAGTGGCAACAGGAGCTCGGGTACCAGTTGCTCAACACTTTATCAGTTTGCACTGCTCCTTCTCTCTTCAGTGATTTTCCATTTTGAGGGTACAGCTCCATAGAGGAAAGGTGTGGTGGTGGTGGTGGTGGGGGGGGGGGGGGGGGCGGTGGCTCGGGATGTCCAGTGCGGGAAATCAAGGTTGGGGGGGGTGCCCGCCTGCTAGGACGGAAACAAGAATTGGCTGTGGGCTCGCTCCCCTCGGTCCCCTTCCCCTGTGGCCCGGGCGAGACACACGATTTGGCGAGGGAGACGAGAGAGGGGCGTGTTTGGGGTGGCGGCGGTTCCAGGCGGGAGGGGGGGGGGTCCTTGCCCCCTCGGAGCACCCAGACTGCGGAGGAGGAGGAGGAAGAGGAGGGCGGGGGTCCAGGCGGCGGCCCCGCGCGCCCGGGACCCCGGCTGCCCTGGGGTCCCCACCGGGCCCGGGGGCCCCCTGGCGGTTGCCATGGTGACGCAGGGTCGGCGGCTCGGCGCAGTGGAAACAAAGCGGCCCGCCCGCTCCTCGCCCGAGCTCCTCCTCCGCGGGCGCCTCCCTCCCCCCCGCCCCCCGCCTCTGGCCCCGCCGCCGCCGCCGCCGCCGCCGGAGCGGCTCCCGGCCCCGCCGCCGCCGTCGCCGCGGGCCAGGTAAGCGAGCGAGCGCGCCCGCGGCCGGTGGGGGAGGGGAGGCTGGGGCGGGGCGCCCGCGGGTGGGGGGGGGGCGCCCGCCGAGGGGAGCGGGCTCGGGCCCGGCCGCGCCCGGGTCCCCGAGGGGCGCGTCCCCCGCCGGGCTCCGGCCGGCTGCGCCCCCGACGCCGCGGCCTCCCGCGCCCCGCGCCCCGCGCCGGCGCCTCCAGCCCGGCCGCCCGCGGCCCCGGACGGCGGCCGGCAAGGCGGGCAGAGCCTCCGCGGGTGGGCGCGCCGCTGGGGCCCCGACGGGGTGCGCGGCGCGGGGCTTCCCGAGCGACGGGGCGGGGGCGGGCGTCCCCCGGTTTTGCCGGTGTGGCGTGTTCGCGAGGCTTTGGGGGAAAAAAGATGGGACGCCGTTTCCCTTTGGACTCGCCCGGTGGACTTGCTAACCGATCCTCTCCGAGGACGGGATGGGAGGCTCGCAGGGGCGGGCAAGCCAGGCGGTGTTGTTGTTGTTGTTGTTGTTGTTGAACAGTCTCTGGAAAGCGAGCCCGTGCTTAGGTGCCCCTGCCCGGTTTGGTGCTTCCGAAGTTCCTTTGGGTTTTGAACATAACGACCTTTATCTTTGCAAGGTGTAGTCGCTAAACCTGCAACCGAACGGGAAGGGCAGCCCGGGTTTCCCATCCGGCGGTACCCGAGTTCCTGGCGGGACCAGTACTTTGCGGGGTAGATCCTTGGCCCCCTGGGGGGCGGGGGGCATTGTTACTGTTTCTGGAAGGTATTGTGTTCGCGCTTTAAGGGACTGCAAAATGCCTCGCGTTTCTCTGCGTGAGGGAGCAGCTCGGAGCGGCTCCCGAGGCAGGTGTAGCGGCCGGTGTTTGCACCCGGGCGTTAAGGGCGGGGAGAGAGTGAAGATGCGGTTGCCAAGGGCGTGAGGGTACCGCTCGGGGGAATTGCTCAGGTGATGGGTGCATGCGTCCTTTCTCAAGGGCCCCAAGCCTTGCCATCATTTCGTGATACTTAGCTTGTGGCAGACACAGGGAAGGAATTAAAGATACGATTGTAAAGACGGCGTTGGGGCTACTTAGGCAACACGTGTGATACTGGGAAAGAAACCTCGCCGATCCATCCGGAAGGCAATAATATATTGACATTGTTTATCTTCATTGGGGAGCGACGTCGACTGGGAACTGGGAAATGTTTCAACTTAAGTTGTTGCTCCCAACTTAGTAAAATAATACACAAGTTGGAGTAGATGAGTTAGAGAACATTCTGCGGAGTGCAGGAAATTGTGTCTTTGCTCTTTTAAAAGGTAGTTGGTGAAAAGAAACGGGTGGCACGGATCATTTTGCATTGCAGTGAAGTTGATTAGAATTATGGCTATTAAAGCTACTTGAGCTTTGAGGCGTGAAGTGATTAATAATATCCCCTCTTCCTCCTCGTGGGATTTCAACACCTGTTAGCCTGCTGATTACCAGGTTTCCAAGTCGGTTTGTGTTTGCCAGCAATCGTAAGTGATGTTACTTCATTAGAAGATTGTATCGAAGACTGAAAGACGAAGTTGCCACAACAATTTGCAGGTTCTTTCACAACCGGGGGTGGTTTTTGAAACTGATTTTACCTGTAGAGTGATTCACAGCTGCCGTGCTTAACGCTCACTGATGGTGGCAACGAGTCGGTAGTGAGATGTGAGGTCTGTTTTTTTTTTTTTTTTTTAAATTTTTTTTTAACGTTTATTTATTTTTGAGACAGAGAGAGACAGAGCATGAACAGGGGAGGGGCAGAGAGAGAGGGAGACATAGAATCGGAAGCAGGCTCCAGGCTCTGAGCCATCAGCCCAGAGCCCGATGCGGGGCTCGAACCCACGGACCGTGAGATCGTGACCTGAGCTGAAGTCGGACGCTTAACCGACTGAGCCACCCAGGCGCCCCGTGAGGTCTGTTTTGAGAAGGTAACCAGGAGAGAAAATCAGTATTTTCTCATTGAGGCGTGAAAGGCAAACAGAATATTGAAGCCTAGACACACGATATAGACACGGGAGGGAGTTTCTGGCTTTGTAGTAAAAATCATGATTTCTCCTGCGTGTTCGGGGGTACCAAGATTATAGCTTTATCCGGATACCTGTTAGCAAATCCAGCATTCTAGTGCAAGGCTTCTGGACCTGCTTTTCAGCCAGATGGAGCCCTCACGGTGGGTTCTAACCTCAGTAGTTAACGTGGTGGCCCTTAGCTTGTATTCTCAAGAACGGAGATACAACCCACTGTTGGCTCAGCACCACGAGGACTCCTGTTTTGCCTTTGCTGCTAACTCACACAAGGCACAAGATTCAACGGAGTCTGGCATTTCTAAAGCTGTCTGTCTTTCTGCCAAAAAGTGAGGTCCGTAAACATCAGGAATAAACAGTCACGGACTGCACGTACCGCTTTGTACTGGTTTGTCTCCACCAGTGTCTGAAGCACGAGATGGAGCTGTTGTCGGGGCGGTGAAAGAGAACTTGGCGTGCTCGTGTATGTTGCTGGCATTCCGAGGTACGTGCGTCCCCAGATGATGACAGAAAAAAGCAGTTGTGAGATCCTGAGGGTCTCCTTAGGAAATAAATGCACGTGGAAAGTGTGCTTTATGTCCTTGGTTTAGCTTAGCCACCTGGTGGACGTAGAAAACAGCCCAGCGCGTCCTCAGGTGCAAAAAACCCTACTTGTCCCTCCCGCTTATTCATAGGGGTGTGACTCTTGCGCATTTCTAGCCCGAGGACTCTGTATTTTAGGGAGTACGGCTGGTCCTAGTTTTTGGTATAAGTTGTAAAATAGGGTCTGATCACTGTAATCACAGCCCTTGTCCTACAAGAGGGATTCTGTACCTTAACTTACCAAGCATGTCCACAGCTATGAGACAAACCGCGGAATGTTCTTGTTGAAGTTAGGATGAACATACTCGTGACATTGAAAGTCCGTTTGTTTTGTAACCACGTGAGCCTGCATGGGCAGCAGAAGGCCACGGAAGCCTTTATTGCCTGTTTCTGGGTCAACGTTCTCTTGCAGTTTCTAGTAGCAGTGTGCTGACTGGTTCGTAATTTGGCATCTAGTACAAAGTGTTGTAGCATTTATAAAAGCGCATTTGTGAAGGCCGATAGGTTTTGAATGGTGTCTTCGTTACCAAAACACTCAGGCTCAGATCTGTGCCTGGGGGTGAGTAATGTGGTCCCTGAGACTAGCTCGAGGAAGAGTGCTATAAATATAAGGTTCACTGACCTGCTGTGCATGGTGGGTATTGATCGGAACTGTGATCGGAACTGTGGTGCTGAGAAGCGGCATGGGAGACGCATGGTGGTGGTGACAGGAAGTGGCGTTCTGGGTTATGGAAGTGTTCTGGAATCCGTGGAAGTGTAGCATAGATTATCACCAGTGATTGACGGAGATTGAGAAATGTTTGTTGGGCGTAGGTCTCTCTTTTCGTGTTCCCCGTTAAAATGAAGATCCCACGTCTTTGTTAAACCACTTTGTAAACCACAGAGCTTGGGGATAATATATACGTTTCTACTGTCTGCCACTTGGAGTGTTACAAATACAGCTCTAGGTCAATGATTGATTTCCTTACCTGCCAGTTATTGGTAGCAATTACGCAGTACAGTTTTGGACATCAGTCAACAAATGGTTATCAGGTGTTTCCTTCTATATATTCTGTGTTGCTTGATCAAAGGCATCCGAACCCTTATGGATGAGGAATTACTTGTTTCCAACTGTTATGATTATTTCTTTCATTTCCGAGTTCATTATGTGCAATAACCAAATGGTCTCCTTTGGCCTAGTTTTCAGCCTCCTTTTTATTCTAAATTAAAAAAAATGCATATTTATTTATTTTGAGAGAGAGAGCGTGCGTGCAAAAGCACGAGGAGCAGAGGGAGAAGGAGAGAGAGACTCCTAAGCAAGCTCCATGCTCAGTGCAGAACCTGCTGCGGGGCTCGATCCCACAACTGCGAGATGATAACCCGAGCAGAAATCAAGAGCCAGACACTTAACTGACTGAACCACCCAGGCATCCCGAGCCTTCTTTGTCTTATGGGGAAAAGTCACCAGTTAATGCCTTGATGATTTTTAAATAATTTTATATCCCCAGAGCTTTAAAAACATGATTTGGCTAATTTGTTATTCAACCAGAAGAATATTTAGAGGCTTAGTTTATAGTAGTGCGTATTAAAAAAAAAAAAAAAGCCCAGGGGCGCCTGGGTGGCTCAGTCGGTTAAGCATCCGACTTCGGCTCAGGTCACCATCTCGTGGTCCGTGAGTTCGAGCCCCGCGTTGGGCTCTGGGCTGATGGCTCAGAGCCTGGAGCCTGCTTCCGGTTCTGTGTCTCCCTCTCTCTCTGCCCCTCCCCTGTTCATGCTCTGTCTCTCTCTGTCTCAAAAATAAATAAACATTAAAAAAAAAAAGCCCAACCCATATTATAATCTGACATATCGGACGTTTACTGAGCTGTGTGGTGAATAGGAAAATTTGGCATCCTGTAGGGTGATGTATTGTGCATTTCCCTAAGTGTCTCACGTTAGATTTTTACCTTATGATGAGTAGAAGTAAAAGCCAAAGGACCATGAGGTAGAGTCTTCAATGAGTTAAAAGATGTTTAAAGGGAGTGTAATACACACTGAAAGCCTGCAGGGCATGATGGTCAAGGGGATGGGAAGAAAAAAAGACTTTGATGGCATTAATAATCTCTTTATCAGCTTATGGTCCAAACTCCTGAAGCAGTTACCGAAGGGCTGTTTCCATGGTTTTCAGAGGCTGGCCACTTCTACACCAGAGATGTGGGTCCTGGTCACCGATCCCCACCTTTTCCCCTGACTAACCAAAAAGCGACTCCCGTGAATTGTGACTAAGTGCACTTTGAATATTATAAGCCTCCAGTAAAGGTACAAGAATAGAGGGTTTGTGTGTGTGTGTGTGTGCGTGTGTGTGTGTGTGTGTGTGTGTGTGTGAGAGTATTATGTAATCTGATTGTTCCAGTAGACCAGTTAGATTAATCAAGACAGTACTGGAAGTATGAAACTATGTGTTTGTCTAACACATTTGATGTATTTAAGTGGGAAACTGTGTTTCTGAGTATCAGTCCATTAGGAACCTTCTTCCCTTTCTTATAACCGTAGTCCTTCAATGAAGACATGGCATTTTACACAATTCTATCACGCTGTGACATGTCAGGCATGGTTATATTGACGAATAGATGCTTACTCAAACTCTTGAATTGTAAATCTGCAATAAAAGGTTTCTGTGTGGTCTTGTCTGGCATTTCATCCTGTCGCATCCGGTTTTTCTCAGACCACGTTCAGTATGATTGACGTTTCATCTTTTTTCTGTCCATCAGTCACATCCTCACTAGGGCTTCTGATGGGGCAGATCCTGTGCGAAGCACTGCACAACTCTTAGCTTATTTTTAATGCTCACAGGAGCCCTATGCGGTAGGTACTTTTGTGGTCCCCAGTTTAAGATGGAGAAAACTGATGTGACCGCTCTCTGATGTATTCACCTAAAGGTACACAAAATACACCAGAATCCCAGCATTTTTTAAACAATTTTTTTATTATTTTTTTAATGCTTATTTATTTTTGAGACAGAGAGAGAGCATGAATGGGGGAGGGGCAGAGAGAGAGGCAGACACAGAATCTGAAACAGGCTCCAGGGTCTGAGCTGTCAGCACAGAGCCCGACGCGGGGCTTGAACTCACAGACCGTGAGATCATGACCTGAGTCAAAGTTGGAGGCTTAACCGACTGAGCCACCCAGGTGCCCCAATCCCAATGTTTTGATGGGAAGGAGTGCAGGCAGCTTTGCCTTTTTTTTTCAGTTCACTGGTGTGTGTGTGTGTGTGTGTCTGTCTGTGTGTGTGTAAAGTGTAGAAATGATGGCACTAATCGTTGTGGCACTCTGGCTTTTTTTCTTTCTTTTCAATGAAAAGAAACAAAGCCTAAAGTCACAAGAAGCTTTTGTTCGTAGCTTATTGTGACATGTATCAGGATTCTTTTCTGTGTATAGAAACTGGCAGAGATTGATTTGCAGAAAAGATACTTTCTGAAGGTAGTTGTCCTTTCATTATGGTTTGTATTCTGTACTAAAAGAATACATATTTTCTATGGTGTTGGCATGGAATATACCTGTAAATATATCTTTTGAGTGTTGGTCTATTTTGCGTTGCCTTTTGTGCGCTGTCCTCAATCTGGGCTCACCTGTTTTGTCCTTAGCTGACTTCCTGCCCCAAGGACTAAGTGATACTCCTTTTTTACTCTCTTCCAAGATAATTGTGTGTATACCTTAAAAAAAAAAAAAAATTGGCACGTTGTGTTGAAAGATACATAGGTCTGGTTTTTTTTTTTTGTTTCTTAGTTTTTTTTTTTTTTTGTGCTAGACTGTAAGCTTCTTAAGAACAACAACTATGTCTTAACTCATTTCCAAAGATCAGGTAGGTACGAGTATGCTTTTCTTAATTGAATACTTAAACGATTTTTTCTGTGACATAAAATTATTATGTTTTACTCTAGTTCCAAAGTCAGTAGTGAGAGCTTAAAAAAAAATCAATTTTAGGGCCTTAGGAAACTGACTCAAGTTTAATGTATCATTTGGGCACTATAAAATTAATTTGAGCTTTTAGTTACTTGAAATAGAACATTAGAAATCACATCACAATTCTGTTTCAACTTACTTGGATTTCTGATATTCATGCCTTAAAAGGTTATATATAAAAAGCTTAAAAAAATAGTAGCTAGCTTGTTGTGATGAGCACTGGGTGTTGTATGTGAGTGTTGGATCACTAAATTGTACACCTGAAATTGATCTTACACTGTATGTTAACTGGAATTTAAATGCAAACTTAAAAAAATAGCTAGCAGGGGCACCTGGGTGGTTCAGTCGGTTAAGCGTCTGACTTCGGCTCAGGTCGTGATCTCGAGGTTCAGGGTTGGAGCCCCCATGTGGGGCTCTGTACTGACAGCTCAGAGCCTGGAGCCTGCTTTGGATTCTGTGTCTCCCCCTCTCTCTGCCCCTCCCCCGTTTGCACGCTCCCGCGCTTTCTCTCTCTCTCTCTCTCAAAAATGAATAAACATTAAAAAAGTAGCTAGCATAATTTTATACTAGCAATTATGAACAAGCTTTTGATTATTCTAGTCAAAGAGCAAAAAAAAATGAATCTTTGAAAATCATTTACATTTGTTTTTACAATACTTTCAGTATTTTACCTCCGATCGCCCCTCCTCCACCCCATGTAAAGTGATTAAGAGTGATTAAGCATATTAACTTCAGTGATCCTTTCTTATTTAAGCTACGTGAAAAATAAGATGAAGTAAGGGACAAGTGTCCATGAAAGCAAGTCACGAGGCAGAGTTCTGTGGGTTCTTTTAACAAATATTCTAATAGCTACCATTTATTCAGTACTTCTTTGGTGCCGGGTAATTTATTAGTAGGCTACACAAGCAGTCTCTTTTGGTCTTCATAGTAACCCTTGTTTCCCCTTCAATAAAGTACTAATAAATAGCTTATACAGGGTTGCGTAGAGTTGGTAAATGTAAAACCATGATTTGTGTGGGTAAGTCACCATGTGAAGCTGCCTAGGGTTGCTCTGCTAATTCCTGGCAAAGAGTGCTTCCTACAGCATCGAAGATGCTTTTGTTGGTGAGCACTTTGGGAAGAGAGGCCGTTGAGGAAACCAAGAAGAATACATCCTTGTTTATGCTCACCACTGCAGACACCAGTGGGGGTTCTGGGGTAGAAGGAGGGGAGAATGTTTGCTCTCGATCTATTTTTAGAATTAAGACCAAAATTAATCGCGCTGTCTTCTGTCTCCTGAATTTATTTCGTTTTATTTTACACTGTGCCCCTGGATTGGGAATGTAACACAGAAAAGGGCCACGTGAGATGATCTAGATGAAAAGAAATGAAAACTCAGCATGTGTCGTGTCATATACCTCTGGGTAGGCTTCTCAGAGGGTCAGAGCAGCGTGTTCTTTGTTACGTGGGGGAGGTCCTTGTCTAGGATGCTGGAGGTCTGGATGAGGTTGAGAAGCCTTGTTCTTTGAACATGCCAAGCCTCCTACGGTTTTTAGACCTTAGCACTTCCGTCCACTTTGCTGGGGCTGCTTTCTCTCTAAACATTTGTGTGACTTTACCCCCTTGTTTCTTTCAGGTCTGTACTCTGATATTATCAGAGTGGCCTTCCTAAGCTCTCTGTACAAAATCGTGATCTTTTGGAGTGCCGGGGTGGCTCAGTCAGTTGAGTGTCCAACTTCGGCTCAGGTAACGATCTCACAGTCTGTGGGTTCAAGCCCCGTGTCTGGCTCTGGGCTGACAGCCCAGAGACTGGATCCCACTTTGGATTCTGTGCCTCCCTCTTTCTCTCTTCTCCTCCCTTGCTTGCACTCTGTCTCTCAAAAACTAAAACGTTAAAAAAAATTAAAAATTGTGATCTTTCTGTCTCCCGTACTCTCTTCCACATCTGTTCTTTTCCACAGTGCTGTTACCACATGGTACATCAAGTAAACAAACGAAAAACATATAATTGTCTTACTCGGCTATTGTGTACAATTCCATAAAGACAGTGGATCTGTTTTGTTTTTTCTTTTTGCTACTGTGTTCTCGGCTTCTAGGACAATGCCTAGTAAGTGCTCAATAAATACTTCTTGAATGAATCAAAAAATTTTTTATGATGTCCATTTCCAGCAGAGGGGACCAGTCTTAGGAAACCACTGGAATATCATAGGAGCGTTTTAGATTTCCGTAGTCAAGTCTCTGTCTGCTTTGGTGTTCTCAGATGGCTGTCCGTAGCTTTTTTTTTTTTTAATTATTATTTTTTCAGTGTTTATTTTTGAGAGAGACAGAGCGTGAGTGGGGGAGGGGCAGAGAGAGAAGGAGACACAGAAGCCGAAGCAGGCTCCAGGCTCTGAGCTCTCAGCACAGAGCCCGACGTGGGGCTTGAACTCACGAGCTATGAGATCATGACCTGAGCCGAAGTCGGATGCTCACCCAACTGAGCCACCTAGGCACCCCATCCCTACAGCTTATTAAGTGGTCCCAGAGAAGAGTATAGAAAAATGCCATCCTCTGTTCTGGTAAACAGGTCAGAATTAGTGATTTGGTGAAACTTGAGACATCTATAATCACTGAGATGTGAACATTTCCATGCAGAGACTTTTTCAAATGTGTGGAGAGCTTTTGATTGATAATACCTTTGTATTCTAACTGTTCTGTCCAAGTCTTAAAAAAAAAAAAAAAGTACTATGTAGTTCCCTTCTCTTCTCAAGGCTTTTGTAAAACTGGATATAAACCATTCAGAGATAATTTTTGAACTCTTGCTAATGTTAATACGAACTAGAATTTCTTCAATTGTACAATTGTGGGGCTAAGACATAAAAGAACAATACAGCCCACTTCTCTCTGAGCTTGGATTAGCTATTTGCTTGTTAGATGTTCAAGAATTAATAAAAAGCATTTTAAAAAGCATTGCATCCCAAGAGCTAGAGGCTGTAAAATCCATCAGCCTAAAAGTTTGCTGATTTATCTATTTTTTAAAAAATCTGTGTTACCCTTGGGAGGGGGGGAGGTTGGAAAGTTGTGCCTAAGCAAAGCTTTTCGTTATCTCTTCATCAGTGCCATAGGAGCAGGACTATAGAGACAACGAAACACAGCCCCATTCCCTGGGGTTTGGAAAATTCTGCTACTTATTGGATGCAATGTGTCTTTGTCACTTACGAACGTTTTCTTTTCAGAGCTTCTCTCCGTGTCTCAGAAAGCGAACAGACTCATTGAAGATTATTAAGTCAGCTCTCAGGTTCTAAAAGATGGGAGTGAAATCAAGAGGCATTCATTGGCGTGTGATGTCACTTGCTGGCTCATACGAAGAATCCGGGCTTCCTGGTAGTCAGATCTGGGCCGGAATCCTGGCTTTGCACTAAGGGTCTTGCAACTGCTTTTGGTCTGTGGGTGGGAAGTAATGAGATTTAACTCTCCCTCTGAAAGAGAGGGCTGCGATTGAATAACTTGGCGGGTGTGGGCAACAAATAAATTTGCTGGGATAAGGCAGGAAGAAGTTCTTCCTACTGACAGATGGTGATGGTAGGAAATGAAATTTACAGAGCAGGGTGAATAACTTTTTCTGTTAAAACTTCTGTACGCGTAATTCTGAAGCTGTCAATCTTGTACTCAGCCCGTGAGCTTTCGGTTTTTGTGAGAGAACGTGTTCATTTGCCCCGTCCCGTTTGCACAAGTCAGATAAATGACACAGGTACAAGAAGACGCCAGGAGCTGGGGGGCGCTGAGCTGTGACCTGGGTGCGGTACGTCACCGCGGAGGGCTGTTGTGAGGACACGTGATGGCTGGCTGGATGCACGTAAGGTGTGTACCACGCATCCGACCGATGAAAAGCGCTTAATGAAGGCAGCCCAAAGCTCTTTGGCATCTTTTCCCTCCATCACATGCCCTCTCCTCTCAGCCTCTTCCCCTTACGAGATGAACCCTAATGTCTGAAGATCATTTGAAATCATTTCTTAAAAAAAAAAAATAATTCTGGCATTTTACCTTTGTCTTTTCTCGAGGGTCTCTGTTTAGTTTGTGACCACAAAGTTCTGTACACCTGTGTTCCAACAGAGAGTCCTCTATAATTTTAAAACGACGTTGCGAATCTACTTAAGATATTTAGTAGTGTAACCTATGAAAGGGTAAGACCACACTCAATACAGCAGCAATAATGTCTGAATGAGTAGAATGAGGATTTCTTTTTATTTTTTTTTATTTTTTTTTATTTTTTATTTTTTATTTTTTAACGTTTATTTATTTTTGAGACAGAGAGAGACAGAGCATGAACGGGGGAGGGTCAGAGAGAGGGAGTCACAAAATCCGAAACAGGCTCCAGGCTCTGAGCTGTCAGCACAGAGCCCGACGCGGGGCTCGAACTCACGGACCGCGAGATCATGACCTGAGCCGAGGTCGGCCACTTAACCGACTGAGCCACCCAGGCGCCCCGAGGATTTCTTTTTAAATGAAATCTACAAATAAATTTTCATCAGTTGATGAGCATTATAAAGCATTTTTCATGCAGCAGCTTTTTTTGTTTTTAGATACAATTAGGACAAAAATAAGAACAGATAATGATCAGGTTGTGAAATTTAGTTACATATGTTATAGTAGCTCCTTTTCTAAAATTATGACTAATTTAATACATTATTATCTTGTTTTATAGATCTTATTTGGTTTTATTATGATGAAATAATTCCTCAGTGATTTTTCTCTTTTTTACATTTGGCTCTTGTTTTGCTCAAGCTGACAAGCATATTAATTTCACTGTGCAATACTTGTCTTTGTATTCTTTATATTAGCTAACAGTTCTGACATCGTTGTTATCTTTCTTTGTGTACTCTGAACTCAGCTCGTGGGGCTTCTGTGAATCCCTCCCTTGTGCGGTGCTTCCTCCTTCCCCTGGGCCTTTGCACTGGTCATTCCTCTGTGAAGATGTTCTTCCCTTCTCTCTTCACTCACTAACTCCTGCTCATTTTACAGATTTCAGTTCATTTGTTACTTCCTTAGGGCAATTTTCCCTGACGTTCTTGATGGGGTCAGACATTCAGCAAATGTGACTGAGTGCCGGAAGACTCTCAACTCTGGGAATATCAACAGACAAGGTTCCTTTGCGGTGGTGCTTGCATTTGGGTGAGGAGATAAGTACACATGTGCACATGTGTGGACACACACACACACACACACACACACACAGAAATCCAAATAAAAAAGAAAACTAGCAGGGACAAATGAAACACAGATAATATGCAAAAAACCCCAGAAGAGCCAAAACAAATGTGGAAAAGAATAAAGTTGTGTGACTCACACCGACTGATTTGAAGGAAAAAAAAAACCCACACAGATAATTAAACTATGGCAAGTGAGTAGATGCTACCTTAGATTAGGAAGCAAGATCACGTTTAAGCTGAGATCTCAGTGACAAGGGGAGCCTTTATCAGGAGCAAAGCAATTTCAGACTGAAGGAACAAGTGCAAAGGCCCTGAGGAAGAGAGAAGGCAGGAGAATGCCGAGAGATGATGTCAGAGAAGGAAGGAATGGCCACATTCCTCAAGGTTTTGTCCGTGGCAGGGACTTGGGTTTTATTCTGTGTGCAGTGGGAAAACCGTTGGAGGGCTTGCTGCAGAAGTAGTGGTTGGGAAAATGGGAATACTTTGGTTTACGTTTTGGAAATGTTCTTCCACGTAGAGGTTGGTTCTTGGGCAAGCAAGAGTGGTAGCTACAGGCCGGGTTATCGGGAGCCTCTTGCAGTAGTCCAGGTGAGATGTGGTGTGCCTATTACAACTGTAACTTTATATTACTTTTTGTGCTTATTTGATATTGCCCTCACTGGACTGTAAGCCCCACGAGGGAAGAGGCGATTTTTTCTCTTTAAAGCTGTATCCCCAGTGCGCAGTCCAGAGCCTGGCAGCGTGTGGGTTCTTGGTGACCTAGTACTCTAGTGACTAGATAACGATTGTGAGATACCATGAATAAGATTTCGTCCATATATGTTGATTTAACTATCAAGTGAGTGTATTTCTGATATTACACATAGAAAATGGTCGTATGCATCATGGCCAAAGGAATTATTATAGCCAGCAGGAAAAAGATTCGTAGAGTCGTTGATATCAAGGTCTTTATTCAAATCTTCAGATTAGAGTCGCCTGTCCTTCACTCTTACTCTGATGGTAGAAGTGCCACAAGGCACGTATTAGAGAGTGGAAGGTATTTTCACAAGCGGAAGGTAGTCAAAAATGACAGCCACGTTGGTTATAACCACACGATGTTGCTGAAACTATTGAGGTTGTCCTCCTCACTTAGTCATGGTAATTTACGGGTAGAAAAGTTACAATGTGCATCTTACACTGAGTGTATACATAAGTTGCTTCAAAACTTTTAATGAAAACAATAAGACCTATCAGTAGGATTCCTTTAAGACAGACCTCACTTACTACAATGGGGCATTTGAAATGGACCGGGATGCTGATTCACGTAGTTTGGGTATGGAACTAGCAACATAGCAGATTGAATGTTTCCCCTTCTCCTTCTTTTACAGACAATGATGGAAGAGTTTGAAACCTTTAAACAATTTTATTCAAACAGTGGGGCACATAATTAGGAAGAGCTTAAAGCATTTTAGAGTTCAATTTTATATCTGGACTGAAATTCAATTATTCTTTGGTCTGCAGTAAATTTAAATGATTTGATTATTAACCTCTGGGTCATGGTCGATTGGTCTATAAAATGATAGACTTTTCTGCCAGAGAAAGTCAGCTTAAAAAAAAGAGAAAATTTAGACAGCCCATGTTAAACTCTCTCATGGTAGAAAGGAGGACTTTTTGCTGACTTTACTACTTAATTTTTCCAGTAAGTACGTATTGAATATCCACTGTGTGTAAGGCGCTGGGCTGGGCACTGATGACCCAAAAGCACTGACAGTGTCGTGCTTGGTCGTTACACTAGAGTGTGATACGAAAGGCATATGATGCTTGTGGAAGGGGGTGGGAGAGGCATCCAAGTAAGATTTGGGAATAATTAGTACCTATGCTGAATGACGGGTGGCCCCAGCAAGGCCAGATTGGGAGGACCTTAAATTCTTTTCAGCAGGGAAGTAAATGATGCAGTTTGAGTTCTAGAAAGTCTTTCTGGGACCGCGTGCAGACTTTTCAAAATCATAGCATCCTTTTACCTGTTTTGTGTTCTATGTATCATGTAAAGATATAAGGAACCGTCATTTTTATTTTTAAGTAAGCATTGTCATTGAAGGTTAACATGCATGCAGAAAAGTGCACAAGTCAGAGGGTTATAGCGGTTTGTATTTTCCAAAAGTAAGCCACTTTCGAAACCCCAACTTACATCAAAACATAACGTAAAATATTATCGTTAACCTAGAATCCATTCACCGCTTTCTTTCAGACCTTACCTGCACCCAAAAAGTGACCATTGGTCTGAGTGCTATTACTACGGATCAGTTTTGCAAACTATTTTAAAATGTTCTACAAGCGAAATCATGCAATGTGTCCTTTTTTTTTTTTGGTCATTAAGCATTTCTTTGTTATATTTGTGACATTCACCCAAGCTGCTGGATGTAATCGTATTTGGTTCGTCTTCTCCCACACTTTGGTATTTTGTTATTGTAGATTCCACATTTTTTTCCTATCCATTTGTCGTTCATAGATATTTGGATCATTTCTAATTTTTCTCTGTTACAAATGGTGCTGTCATGAAGAGTCTCATACATGTATGTATACGTGGGCATCTCTGTTGAGTATATATGTAGGATTGGAATGGATCATAGGTTACATGTATGAGTTACCACTGATATGGCCAAACATTTGCCTGAAGAGGTTGTACCAGTTGACATTCCCAGCACGAATGTCTCAAAGTTCCAGCTGTTTCTCATTTTTGCTCACACTTGGTATTGTAAATCATAGTAGAGGGCAAAAAGTAATATCTCATTGTGGTTTTTATTTGTACTTCGCCTATAAGTGATGTTCTCTGATACTATGTGCTTGCTTTTTTTTTTTTTATTTAATGATTTTTTTCCCCCAAAGTTTATTTATTTATTACTGAGAGAGACAGAGACAGCATGAGTGGGGGAGGGGCAGAGTGAGGAGAGAGAGAATTCCAAGCAGGCTCCACACTGTCAGTGCAGAGCCCGACGCGGGGCTCGAACTCGTGAAACTGTGAGATCATGACCTGAGCCGAAACCAAGAGTCAGACGCTTTACTGACTGAGCTGCCCAGGAGCCCCACTATGGGCTTGCTTTTTAATCTTGTAATGTTGTGTCTTTGATGAACCAAAGGTTCTAATTGGAATGAATTCTGACTTATAAATCTTTCCTTTATGTTAGTGCTTTTAGTGTCTTGTTTAAGAAACCTTTGCTTGCCTCAAGGTCATAAAGATATTTTCTTGTACTCTTAAGAAGTCTTACTGTTTTACCTTTCACATTTAGATTTATTACCCTCTTGGAATTGAATTTTGCGTGTGGTGTGAGGTAGGGGTCACGATGATTTTTATCTGTGTTATTAACCTGTTAACCCAGCATTACTTGTGATAAAGATCATCCTCTCTCTACTGAATTACAATAGCACATTTATCCTAAATCAAGAAATTGTGTCTGTAAACCTCTTTCTGGACCCTCTGTATTCTGTCCTATTGGGCTGTTTGTTTAATAAAATACCTTAAATTATTGTAGACCTGGTACCAGGTAGTGTAAGTCTTTCAATTTTGTTTTTCTTCTTGATTTCCTTTTGGCCTTTTCTTGGTGTTTGGCATTTACATATAAATTCCAGAATCACCCTGTCAATTTTCACAAAAACACTGGCTGAGCTTTTGATTGGAATTGCCTTGAATCTGCAGATCAATTTGGGAGAGTTGACTCTTTATAATAATTGAGTCAGTGAACACAGTATAGCTCTGTATCTAATTAGGTTGTCTTTAATTTCTCAAAGTAATGTTTTCAAGTTCTCTCTGTGGCGTTCTTGTACATCTTTCATGAGGTTGATTCTTTTTGTTGTTGTTGCAGATGAATCTTTAAAGTTTCACCTTCTAACTTTAGGTTGCCTGTGAATATAGACTACAGTAGATTTTGGTGTATTGACCTAGATTCCAAGGATTTTGCTACATTGGCTTCCTAGTCTTAATAGTTTATCTGTACAATCACCCGCCCTTCACTTGAATTTACTCTCAGCGCTTAACCACTTTCCTCATCATGCACAATTCTAAGAATACTTTACCTCTGTAAAAGCCCCTGCTCCCTTTTGTACTGTTGCTGTCATTTATTTTAATTTCACGTATGAATAGAACCACACAATACATTGTTATTGATGTTTTGTGCTGTTAATGTCTGTTTGTATTTACTATTTCTCTTTATTCCTTCATGTAAGTCTGTTTCCCTCTGGGATTATTTCTTTTCTGCTTGAAGACCTCTTTTTAGTATTTCTTTGTATTTTTATTTGAAACTTCAAAAAATCTGTCTAATTCCCGTTGCATGTAGAATTCTGGGTTGTTAACTGTTTTTCAGTGCTTTAAATACATAATTTAATCATCTTCTGTCTTCTAGTATTTTTGTTTAAGAACCGAGCCGTCAGTCTCATTGTTGGTCTTTTGAAGATGATGTGCTTTTTCCTCTGTTTTAAATTTTGTTTTCTATTTCTTTGATATTGAGGGGTTTACTATAATCTGCCCAGGCAGTTTTTTCTTACTGTTTATCCTACTTGGAGACCATAGAGTCTCTTAAATCAGTTTTGAAATATTTTTGACAATTATCTCATTATATATTAACTTCTTCTGGTCCAATCTGTCTCCTCTATTCTGAAAGTACAGTTTTACATATAGTAGACTTTTTCACTACGTCCTGTTTGATTCAAACTCTTTTCTGTATTTTCCATTGTATATTTTTCCTTCTTTGCCTTAATTTGGAGATTTTCTAATGATCTATCTTCCAATACACTAATGCTTTCTTCTTAATGTTCAGTCTGCTCTTAAAAAAAAAAAAAAACAAACCCCGTGTATTGAGTTTTTGTTACAGCTTTATTGAGGTATAATTTACATGCCATAAAATTCACTCTTTGTAAGTGTACAATTCAGTGATGATAGTTAAATTTATAGGGTTCTGCAAACATTACCAAAATTGAGTTTTATAGGGTTCTGCAGCCACCCCCCAAATTCTCTTGAGCCCATTTGCAATCTCTGCTCCCAGCCCTAACCCCAGGCAAATGCTATAAATTTCCCTCTTCTACTAATTTAATATAAACTGAATCATACAAATGTAGTCTTTGTATCTGGCTTCTTTCACTTAGCATAATGTTTTTGAAGAAACTTACAAGTCTTGTCCATATCGTAACATGCATTGATTGGTATTTTATTCCTTTTTATTGCTGAATAGTATTATGTTGAAGGGATACGCTTTGGTTTGTTTATCCATTCATCAGTTAATGAAAATTTGGGTTGTTTCCCAAATTGTGGGGAATGCTGCCATGAAAATTCATATAAGTCTTTTCGTAGACTATGTTTTCATTTCTCTTGAGGAAGAGAAGTGGAGTAGAATTTCTGGGTCATATGGTGCATGTATGTTTCACTTTTTAGGAAACTCCTGAGCTGTTTTCCAAAGTAACTGTAACGTTTTATATTCCCACCAGTAGTGTATGATGGTTTCAGTTTCTTCACATCATTGTCCAATGGTTATTGATTATAGCCATTAGAGTATGCGTGTTGAATTTAATTTGTGATTTAATTTGCATTTTCCTAAGGATTAATGATATTGAACACTTTTTATGGGCTTCTTAGCCACTTGTAAGTATTGTTCGGTGAAGTGTCTATTTAGTTATCTTGCCCATTTTTTACATTGAGTTGTTTTATTGATTTATAAGAGTTTTTTTTTTTTTAATTTTTTTTTTAACGTTTATTTATTTTTGAGACAGAGAGAGACAGACCTTGAACGGGGGAGGGTCAGAGAGAGGGAGACACAGAATCTGAAACAGGCTCCAGGCTCTGAGCTGTCAGCACAGAGCCTGACGCGGGGCTCGAACTCACGGACCGCGAGATCATGACCTGAGCTGAAGTCGGCCGCCCAACCGACTGAGCCACCCAGGCGCCCCAAGAGTATTTTATATATTCTAGGTACAGGCCCATTATCAGATATATGATCTGCAAATATTTTCCCCCCAAAGTGCCTACTTTTGAAGCGCAAAAAGATTTGAATTTTGATGAAGTCCAGTTTATTAATATTGTCCTCTATGGCACGCTTTTGTTGTACCTAAGAACTTTTTGGCTAATCTGAGATTCTCTAGATTTTTATGAGATAGTGATTTTTCTATATTTTTTTCCCCAGAAGATTTGTGATTCTATTACATTTAGGTTTATGATCCATTTTGAATTATTTTTTTTTTGTATTTTGTGTGAGGTAAAGGTCGCTTTATCTGTTTATTGATTTGTTTGCATGTAGGTGTCCAATCTTTTACCAGCACCATTTGTTGAAAAGACTATAATTTCCTCACTGAATTTGCATCTTTGTCAAAAGTCAACTGGTAGTAAATGTAAAGGTTTATTTCTGGACTTTAAAAAATTTTTTTTTTCATTTATTTATTTTTGAGAGACAGCGAGAGCACAAGTGAGGAGGGGCAGAGAGAGAAGGAGCTCAGAACGCGGGGCTCGAACTCACAAACTGTGAGATCATGACCTGAACCGAAGTCAGACGCTTAACCGACTGAGCCACCCAGGCACCCCTGTTTCTGGACTGTTAATTCTGATCCATTTATATCTATCATCTATTTGTCTTCTATGGTTGTCCCGTATTACACTGTAGACGTATATTGAACTTTGAAATCAAATAGTCATCTTCCAACTTTGTGTTTTTTTTTTTTTTTTTTTTTTTTTTGCAATATTGTTTTGGTTATTTGAAGTCCTGTGCATTCCTATTATACACATTTTAAGATACGGTTGTCATTTTCTACCACACACACACACACACACACACACACAAAGCCTACTGGAATTTTGTTAGAGATTGTGTTGCCTCTATAGCTCACTTTGGGGAAGGATTTCCATCTTAACAGCAATGAGTCTTTCAATTCATGAATATGGAATGTCTCCATGTACTCAGATGTCTAATTTCCTTCAGTAATGTTTATGTGGTTGTCAGTGGGCAAGTCTTGCATGTCTTTTGTTAAAATTATTCCTAAGTATTTTATTCCTTTTGATGCTATTATGAATGAAATTGTTTTGTTGATTTCATTTTCAGATTGTTTATTGCTAGGATGTAGCATATTAGCTGGTTTATAGCTGATAGGAAGAAATGTAATTGATTCTTGTGTTTGTTCCTTCGTATTGCAATCTTGCCAAATTCATTTATTCTAGGAATTGTTTGTGGATTCCATATTCTACATATAGGACCACATAATCTGCAAATAAAAAAGTTCTGTTTTTTTTCTTTTCAAATCAGAATGCCTTTCTTTCCTCATCCTCTTACTCCCTAGTTCCTCCTTGTCCCTGTTTCCTTCCTTCCTTCCTTCCTTCCTTCCTTCCTTCCTTCCTTCCTTCCTTCTCTACTTCCTTTCTTATTGTAGGAACCAGAACTTCCACTACAGTGTTGAATACAAATGGCAAAAACGGACAACCTTGCCTTATTTAGTGGTAAAAGCAGACATCCTTACTTTGTTCTTAAACTTAGGGGTAAAAGCAATCACTCTTTCGATAGTATATATGATGTTAGCTGTAGTTTTTTCACAGACACCCTTTTGTTAGGTTGAAGAAGACCCTTTCTTTCTTGTTTTAAGAGAGAGAGAGAGAGAGAGCGTGCATGAGTCGGGGGAGGGGCAGAGAGAGAGGAAAGAGAATATCCCACGTAGGCTCCAAGCTGTCAGTGCAGAGCCTGACGCAGGGCTTGGTCTCATGCAGGGCTCCATGTCATGAACCATGAGATCAAGACTGGAGCCGACGTCAAGAGTCGGGCGCTTAACCAACTGAGCCACCCAGGGGCCCCAGAGGAAGACCCTTTCTATACTTAGTTTGAGAGTTTTAAAAAATTATAAATGAGTATTTGATTTTATTAAATATTTTGCTACATGTATTGAGATGATCGTGTGTTTTTCCCCTTCATTAATATTTATTGATTTTCCTCTTCCTAATATTATATTTACAAATCTAGTTTATTACACCAGTTGGTTTTTGAATTTTAAATGAACTTTGCTTCCATGGTTAAATCTCACTTGTCTCAGCTGTCTTTTCTGGTATTGCTCAATTCAGCCTGCTAGTACTTTTTAAGAGGATTTTTGTGTCTATATTAATAAGGAGTGTTATGGCTATAGCTTTCTTGTGATATCCTTATCTGGCCTTGGGATCAAGGCAATACTGGCCTCATAGAATGAGCTGGAAAGTGTTCTCTCCTATATTTTTTGAATGAGTTTGTGAAGAGTGGATTTTGTTTCTTTAAATTTTTGACATCATTCACCAGTGAAGCCATCTGGACTTGGACTTTCCTTTGTGGGAGGATTTTTATTTACCCATTCAATTTTTTTTCCTTATATAAGTCTATGAACATATAGTTGTTTATATGTCTATGAACATATGTATAAATATATGAACTTATACATATAAGTATATGTTCATAAGTATACGAACATATGTATAAGTCTATGAACATATAGTTGTTTATAATATTCCTTACAAGTCTTTTAATTATATATAGTAGTGATGTTCTCTAGTTATTTTGATAATTTGATAATTTATATCTTCTGTTTTACTAGGAGTAGTTTAAGTTTAATTAACTTAGTTGGCTTGCCAATTTTATTTGTTACAAACCAACATTTAGTTTCAGTGGTTTTCACTATTATTTTCTGTTTTCTGGTTCATTGATTTTGTTTTTAATCTTTATTATTTCCTTCTTTCCAGTTGCTTTGGGTTGTTTATTTTTATCTAGTTTCTTAAGGTAGAAGCTTAGGTTTTTAAGACCTTTCTTCTTCTCTGATACAGACATTTATAGCTATAAGTCTAAGTGTTCCTTTCAGTAGGTCCCACCCAGTTTCATGTGTTGTGCTTTCATTTTCATTTAGCTCAAAATATTTTTAAAGTTCTCTTTTGATTTCTTTGATCCAAGTGTCTTGTTTAATTTTCAAATTTTGGGGATTTTCCCTTTTTTTTTTTTTTTTTTTTTTTGTAGATCTCAAATATAGTTCCATTGTGATCAGGGCATATACTTTGATGATTTTAATTTTTTATTTCTTGAGACTTGTTTTGTGGCCAGCCTGTGTTTTATCCTGGAGAATGTTCCATGTGCGTTTGAAAAGAATGTGTATTCTGTATTCACAAAGTAGAGTTTTCTACTAATATCAGTTAGGTTAAGTTGGTTGATAGTTTTATTTATATGTTGACTAACATTGCTGATTTTTGGTTCAGCTGTTCTATCAATTAGTGAGACTGTGGTTTTGAAATCTCCAACTGTTATGGTTGAATTGTCTATTTTTCCTCTCATGACTGTCAGATTGTGCTGAGTTTTGGGGTTTTATTATTAGTTGTATATACATTTATCATTATTATGTCTTTGTATGTATATTTATAATTGTTATGTCTCCCTGATGTACTAGCAGGTTTATTATTTTAAAATGCCCCTCTTTGTCTCTAGTAATATTTCTTACATTACTGTTCGTTTTATTTTATATTAATATAGCCATTTCAGCTCACTTGTGTTTGGTTTTAACATGGTATATCTTTCTGTGCTTTGATTTCCAATCTATTTGTATATTAGAACCTGAGGTGTATCCCTTGTAGCTAGCATCTAGTTCAGTTGTGCTTTTCCATTTAGTCAGTCTCTGCTTTTTGAGTGAAATGTCTAGTCCATTTATATTTAATGTAATTATTGCTACGGTTTAATGTCTGCCATTCTACTTATGTTCCATATATCTCCTGTTTCATATCTCTCTTCCCCCTGACTTCCTTTTGCATTATTTGCTTTTTAGTTGGCTGTTTGTCTGTTGATTTTTAAATTATGCTTGTTTTTTTTCCTGTTGTTACGATCTTAGTGGGATTGCAATATGTGTCCTAATTTAATTTATGTGTACTTCACATTAATAGTAACTTAATTCCATTAAAATATAGAAGCCTTGTTCCAATAGTTCTCTTTTTCCTCTCTTTCCTTGGGGTTCTTATTGTCATATATATTATGTCATATATATATATGTCATATATATATATATATGTCACATATATATATAATTATATATATTAAGAACTAAACAATTATATTTCTAAATATTTCAAACTCAACAATGTTATAATTATTGCTTTATACCATTTTATGTATTTTAAAGAAAATAAGAGAAAAAATGGGAAAAATAGTTTTTATACATTTTGTATTACCTACATACTTAGCATTTGGAACACTTCTCATTTTTTCTGGCCAGTTCAAGTCGATGTCTGATGTCATTCTCTTCCAGCTTGAAGGATTTCCTTCAGTGTTTCTTGTAAGACAGGTCTCTGCTAGGAACAAATTCAGACTTTTTTCTGAGAAATTTTTCATCTTCTTTTTTTTTATATTAAAAGTTTTTATTTATTTATTAAGTAATCTCCACACTCACTGTGGGGCTTAAACTCACGACTCCAAGATCAGGAGTCGCACGCTCCTCCGACTGAACCACCCAGATGCCCTTTCGTGCTCCCTGCCTAGTGCAGAGCCAGACCTGGGACTCAAGTCTCATAACCATGAGGTCATGACCTGAGCAGAAGTCAAGAGTCAACTGCTTACCTGACTGAGCCACCCAGGCGCCTTGGGAAGTCACTTGTTAATCTCTTTGTTCCTTTGTACATGATGGATGTTTTTTTTTCCTTGCCGTTTTCAAGATTTTATCATTTTGTCTTTCAACAATTTGAGACGTGCCCTTGTGTGGATCTCTGTGTTTATCTTAGTTGGGATTCATCGAGCTTTTAGATTTGTAAGTTAATTTTTTTTACATCAGATTTGGAAAATTTGGGGGCCAGTATATCTTCAAATATATTCTTTTGTTCCTTTCTCTGCTTACCGTTTGACTCCCCCATTACATGTATATTGGCATACTTGATGTTGTCTGATATTGGGTAATATTTCTTTATCTTAGTATTACTGATTTTTTGTTTGTTTTGTGGCTATCTCAAATGTACCCTTTGATCTCCTCAGCTGAATTTTTCCTTTCAGTTATTATAATTGTCAACTCCTGAGTTTCTGTTTGGCTCTTTTAAAGTAATATCTCTTTGTTGAGAGTCTCCATTTGTTTAGCCGCTGTTGTCATATTTTTCTTTGATTCTTTGAACTTTTAAGAAAAAGTTCTATACGTGTGTTTCTAATAGCAGCATGAGGTCTTTGCTAAATCTAATACTTGGGCTCACTCAGAGACAGTTTTTATTGATTCCCTTTTTTTCCCCTCCTGACTATAGGTCACACTTTCTTGTCTTTTTTTTTTTTTTTTTTGCATTTCTTAAACATTTTTGTTTAAACACTAGACATTTTGAATAACATACCGTAGCAACTATGGATTGTGACTTATTTCTCCCTGAGGGTGGTGGTGGTGGTGGTTTTATTTTGTTTGTGATTAGTAACTTAACTGGCCTAAATTTGTGAAATCTGTCTCCCCGTGATCTGTGGCTGATGTCTCCATTCAGTTCGTTTTCTCATCTTCTGTTTTTGAAAGCCTGGCTCCCTGGGGACCTTTCCGGAGTCTGCCTCGCTGGGGCTACCGCCAAAGATTAGTCAGAGGTTGTGCTCAAATATCTCCAGTCTGGAAGGCTGCCACTGTGCCCAGGTGAATCTGCAGGTGGACTGGGGGGCTCCGTTCACAGTTCAGACTGCTTTCAAGTTTTCCCTCGCTGCTACTCCCACTGGGCGCTCTGAGGTCTTCTGTATGCGTGTATCTGGGCCCTGTCGACCATGAACGTTTTAGCGTGTTAAACTCTAGTCTCTACTATGGATGTACTCAGCCTCTGGTCAACCCAGGCCACGTGGAGTGCTTTTCACGCCTCCCTTTGGCCTCTTGAACACCGTATCTGGCTAGTCTGCCGGAGTATGGCTTGCCCTAAGCAGAATTGTTACTTTCGGGTAGTGAAGCTGCTCCCTCTTGGCTTGTGACCGAAATGACCACTTTTCAACAGCAGTTTCATATCACGTGAGCCTCCTTGACAGGAGCGGTGAAGCCACTGTTTCTCTTAGCTGGGTAGGCCTTTGACATGCTGAGGGGGGGTGCAGGTTGAAGGGAGCAGCCCCAGACAAGAGCACTACGGCATGTATGGTAATTTCACCTTAGGTCGCTCGTTTTCATGGATAAACGCTTCTCATTTGGTTGTACGCGGAGATTTCCAGAGCGCTGGAATGATTGTTTTTGACAGTTTTGAGCCGCTTTATGGTGGCTTGGTGGGGAGAGGGTTTACCAGCCTCCTCACTCCATCATGCCCACGTGATTCTGTTCTGGTTACTGTATCTTTGAGATTCACAATCTCTATTTGATCTTTACTTTCTTTTTCCTTTTTAAAGTTTTTATTTATTTATTTAGAGATGCACGCACGTGAGATTTACTTGATTCTTTCTTTTTCCTTTTTAAAGTTTTTATTTATTTATTTAGAGATGCACGCACGTGAGATTTACTTGATGCTTTCTTTTTCCTTTTTAAAGTTTTTATTTATTTATTTATTTATTTATTTATTTAGAGATGCACACACGTGAGATTTACTTGATTCTTTCTTTTTCCTTTTTAAAGTTTTTATTTATTTATTTAGAGATGCACGCACGTGAGATTTACTTGATTCTTTCTTTTTCCTTTTTAAAGCTTTTATTTATTTATTTATTTATTTAGAGATGCACGCACGTGAGATTTACTTGATTCTTTCTTTTTCCTTTTTAAGCTTTTTATTTATTTATTTATTTAGAGATGCATGCACGTGAGATTTACTTGATTCTTTTTCCTTTTTAAAGTATTTATTTATTTATTTATTCAGAGATGCATGCACGTGAGATTTACTTGATTCTTTCTTTTTCCTTTTTAAAGTTTTTATTTATTTGAGAGTGATGGCACATGTGCGTGTGAGCGGGGTAGGGGCAGAGAGAGAGAGGGAGAGAGAGAGAGAGAGAGAGAGAGAGGAGACAGAGGAGACAGAGAATCCCACGCTGAGTGTAGAGTCTGACGTGGGATTCAGGCCTGCGGTCATGAGATCATGACCTGAGCTGAAATCAAGAGTCAGACACGTACCCGAGTGAAGCACCCAGGCACCCCGCTTTTTTTCCTTTTGGACACAGATTTGCAGTTCTCTGGTGAAACTCTTCAATTGTCCTCTATTTTCTTGAACATATTAATCATTGTGCTTCTAGTGTCCATATCTGATAACTTCAGTATTTGAATCACCAGTGGGTCATTTTCTCTTGTCTCCTCTCTCCCCGGGTTTTAGGCATTTGGTCTCATCCCCTAGCATGCGTGATCTTTGTGATAGAATGTCAGGACAGTGTATTTGAAGAAATTGTGGAAGCCCTGTTTGATGTTGTTTTTCCTTTGGAAGACAGGGTAGGGGTAACCTATTTTTATTTAGTCAGGACTTGAAGAAAGAATCTGATTCTCAGTTTTATTCTCTTTGAAGGATATTTGGCTCTTGGTTTTCCTCTATTCCTAGGACATAGCCCTTTAGATTCCAAGTACAAACCCGAGGTGTTTACTGGGACCTTCTTCTTTGCTAACCCCGGGCTCTACTTTCTTTTTCCTGGACCCTACAAATCTCCCAGAAACTCTGCTTGGTATTTTAGCTTCACACATGCCACTTTCTCTTTGCTTTTCTGGCTTCTCATATCACACAGCTTTGGAAACTTGAAGGGAGACGTTGTGTAGACTGTTGATCTTGCTCCTCTGTACTTTTCTTTTTTGGTGGATCTTGGCTCTTCCAGTCCCATCTGCTTTGGTAAACTTGAACTCTAATTTTTGAGCATAGCTCAGTAAGCTAGAATTTTTGAGTCACTGCTGTCTCTTTGGCTTCCTGGCCCCTGAGTGTGCAAAGAAATTGGCAAATGCCTTGATCATCCACAGCGGCAGGGAGTGTCAGACTCACTTCAGAATTTCTCTTCTCTCCGGGGTCTCCCTCTTTCGAGTCCTGGTTGCTTTGGTTGCTCTCTGAAAATTTGAACAGTTTTTTGCTTTTGTAAGTTTTATCCAGCTTTTCTTCCTGGAGGGTTGACCTGATATGAACTATTTCCCTCTTTATGGAAGCGGATCTCCAAAAGCATTCTTCAGCATCGTTGCTTTACTTGACCTAAGTTGAGTTGTAATTTTTCTCTCTAGGTCAGAGTCTTTTCTTAGAATCGTCAGAGTGTCTCTCCAAGATAAAGACTAGGTGGGAAAGTTAAAAACTTATTTTGCAAAATTTGAACCAGGGAACTTCTAGTCAATCTTAATCAATAGCTAAGAGACTACACGGTTTTGCATAAAAGGACAAACTGACCTGCGATGTTGTTATAATACTGGTCTTTTGAATACTTTCTCTTGAACCAATTAATTCTTTATTACTTCTTGCAGTAAAATCAATGAAATATATAAATCAGCTTTACAAAAATTTGATAATGACTTTGGGGTAGATCTTTATTTTGCAATTTGTGGAATATTAAGATCAATTTTATTTGAATTTATTGTTAGGAAAACACACGTATTTATCCTGACTCATTAATGTCAAATTATTATTATTATTTTTTTCTAGTTTTTAGTGAAATGACACGGAATGCTTAATTTTTAATGCTGGTATCTTTAGGATTTAATACTTTGTATTATAAAAATGAAAATCAATCTTGATAATAGCTTTTAAAAGTTATTAGGTGCGATTAATTGTATCAAATATACCACTCTGGTGGGGGGATGTTGATGATGTGGGGGCTGTGCTTGTGTGGGGGCGGGGAGTAGATGGGAAATCTCTGTACCTTCCTCTCAATTTCACGATGAACCTTAAACTGCCCTAAAAAAATAGGTTTTGGGGAGCCTGGATGGCTCAGTCGGTTGAGCGTCTGACTTCGGCTCAGGTTATGATCTCATGGTCTGTGAGTCAAGCCCCGCATCAGGCTCGCTGCTGTCAGCCTGTCAACGCAGAGCCAGCTTCACATCCTCTGTCCCCCCTCTCTACCCCTCCCCTGCTTGTGCTCTCCCCAAAATAAATAAATATTACAAAAAGTAAAGTTTTCAGGAAAATTACTGGATTCCCAGAAATTACATTTACCTACTTCTGATATACCAGATACAGTGCTGGATAAACGTTTGAATTATTAAGTGTAAATTAACAACCTAAATACGTTAGGTGCCATTTTCCTATATACCCCTGTAGTAAACAACCAATATTGCCATGAGCTGTAATGATCTTAAGTACATGTTTTTGATAGGCATTGATGTTGAACGAACAGAGGCTCAAAAGTTGAGGCTAAAACATTTTAAAATAAATTTTGTTGTTTTTGTTGTTGGGCAGGGGCAGGGGCAGAGACAGAGGGAGACACAGAATCCGAAGCAGGCTCCAAGCTGTGAGCTGTCAGCACGGGGCCCGACGTGGGGCTCGAACTCACAGACCGCGAGATCATGAGCTGAGCCGAAGTTGGACTCCTAACTGACTGAGCCACCCAGGTACCCCAAAGCAGATTTTAGTCAGTACTACTGCAGTAGAGGAGAAAGACTTCAATGTAAACCGAAGCCAACAAACAGCACTGTAACAAAAGGCAGGAGGCCTTTTCCAGCCTGGGATGTGCCAAAGGAAAGGTTTCAAAAGTCTTTAAGAGGAGTCGGTCTGTATGGTTAGGCTATCTGGATCGCCTGGCAATCCTCTGGAGGAGAAATCACCTTCTCATATCTTTAGGACAGGAGGTAGTTTTGCAGATGGGAGACAGGTGCCCACCCCAGTTAGGCTGTTGCCCTCCCACAGAAGCTGGGGGTCAGGAGAGCTACCTCCCGGGATATTTGCATTTCAAAGAGCTGGCTTCCAGGTCCTTACGGAGACATTTCTGGGTGGTAGCAGATGAACCTCTCATAGGGGGCAGCACAAGGACTGACGAGATTGTAAGCCTTTTAAAGTAAGTGCTCTAACAGAAGGGAGATCCGTAGCCCGTTGCCAGGCTTTGGCTGGAGCACACAGTCCATTCTTCTGGCGACGTGAGCTTTCTCAGGCAGATGGTTTAGGGACTTGGGGTCCTCATTCTAGGAACAAGGCCTGGAGCTGATAGAAACTATTCTCGTGATTAAGTCTCTTAGGGCGGGGGATGAAATCATTTGTGCTGAAAGTTGCGGTTCTCATAGGCCAAGGTTGAGGCCTGATTGAGGAGAGGGCTCAGAGGAGCCTGAACAAAGCTTGGTCAAAGAGAGAGTCCCATCACACACAGGGCAACCAGCGTACTTTATGAATGGAAATCGAAGGTGAAAGCAAAAATGGGGTAGAAATCAGGGATACCTAGAGTTTAATATCCAGTTCTAGCTAGGGGAGAAGGAACTAATGTGTGTTTAACCAGGCACATGACATCTGTCATTTTTACTTAATCCTTCTAATAACCCTGTGAGGTCCGTACTGTCTCCATGTTAAATCATGAGGCTCAGACATTTTAGGTAACGTGATCAAGGTCATCTAGTTAGTGACTGCAGGAGTTGGGAGTTCAGACCCAGATTCATTTGACTTCAAAGTGCCAATACATCGTAATACGTGCTTTTCAACATGTATTTTAATCTTATTATGTAGCAACATGCTTTTCTTAGAAATAATTTACATTAATAACAGCATCGATAAGCTGTTTACTGTGTGCCAAACCCTAAGAAGAAAATTTAGCAAGGCTTAATAAACATTCAGCGAGAAAGTAGGAGTGTTAATAGTGCTTTGTGGGGATATAAATGCTCTCAGTTGTCTCGGGAACTACTGTCAACACCCCAATACATATGGAAAAGCTGCTCCGGATCACAACTCCCAGTAGTGCCTGAAACAGGAAGGTCTCTGGCCATCAAGCCCAGACTCTTAACTTCTTAGATGAAAAAGCCATGAGCCAGAAAGGTTAAGTGATTTCCCCCAAGTGATTTACTCAGGATCCCAGAGCTTGCTTCAGAGAACTGGAATTGGTGGGGGGTGGGAGGGAGGGGAGGGTGGGTGAGGGGAATTGAGGAGGGCACCTTTTGGGATGAGCACTGGGTGTTGTATGGAAACCAATTTGACAATAAATTTCATATATTGAAAAAAAAAAAAAAAAGAAAACTGGAATTGGTTTAACCAGAAATTATCGTGGCCCAATTTGGGGATTTACCCTAAGAGGTCATTATCACTGAATGTATTTATCCAATGGCAAACTGCCACAGTGTTGCCCCTGCATTCTTCTGGAAAATAACCTTAAGAGGTGAAATTGCCTGTAGGTGGAGGTGACAGTGACTCAGCCGTGTCCTGGGGAGCCCCAGCAGGTGACTTAGCAGATCTCTGTGTCAGACACTTCTGCCTGAATCTGTTAAATCTCTTTTGAGTGACACCCCCCCCCCCCCCCCGCAACACTATAGTTTAGGCAAAAATAAAGTAACAGTAATAGGATAATGATAACAAAACAACCAACACAGAGCTAAAAAAGCAGACCTTGATTTTTTTTTCTTTTTGCCTAAATATGTCCATTACAGTGTTATAAAAATTTTGAAGATTGAAATAATACCACGTCTCTTCTGTCGAAACATTAATTGATGCTGTTTTGGGTGTGAAATAGTAAATCGGGTTTTTTCCCCTTATTCTTTTCCATCATTGCCATGCCTGAATTTCATCTCGACAGTTTTCCTTAGCTTGCGCGTGTGTGCGTGCGTGCACGCTAAAATAACCATTAAAAAAACTGTAGCAAGAATGCTTAACAAGAGATCACCCTTTTTACGACTTTTTAAGTCTGTAGCACCACATTTGTTGACTCTAGGTTCAGTGTTGTTTTCTAGAACTTACTCATCTTGCTTAACTAACTTGCGACTGTTGATCAGTAACTCCTGATTTCCCTCTCCCTACTATTCCACTCTGATTCTATGAAGTTGACTGCTGTAGATACTTCCTATAAGTGAAATCATGCAGAATTTGCCTTTCTGTGATTGGTTTATTTCACTTTAATCCATGTTGCTGAAAATGGTAGGATTTCCTTCTTTTTGTGGCTGAATAGTATTCCATTGTGTATGTATATGTATACGTGTATGTACATGTGTATGTATATATACCACTTCTTTATCCATTCATCCATCGATAGGTTGTTTCCACATCTTGGCTGTTGTGAATAGTACTGTGGTGAACATGAGGTGCTCATATCTCTTCAAGATCTTGATTTCAGTTCTTCTGGATGAATTCCCGGAAGTGGGATTGCTGGATCATGTGGTAGTTCTATTTTTAACTCTCTGAGGGACCTCCATGATGTTTTTCATGGTGGCCACGCCATTTTGCATTCCTCCCAACAGTGTGCAAGGGGTTCCAATGTCTTTACATCCTTGTCAACGCTTGATATTTTGTTGTTTTTTTTCTTTTTTTAACAGTTGATATTTTCTGATTTTTTGATACGAGCCATGCTGACAGGTATGAAGTGATATCTCAGTGGGGTTTTGATTTGCTTTTCCTTGATTAGTAGCATTGAATATTTTCTCATATACCTGTTGGCTGTTTGCATGTCTTCTTTGGGAATGTGTCCATTCAAGTCCTCAGCTTTTTTTTTTTTTTTTTTTGAGAGAGAGCGCACACCTGGGCAGGGGAGGGCCAGAGGGTGAGGGAGAGAGAATCTTAAGCAGGCTCTACCCCCAGTGCAGACATCGACGTAACCAAGAGTCAGGTGCTTAACCAATTGAGCCACCTAGGTGCCCCTGTTAGCCTATTTTTTAATCAGATTGTTAGTTTTTTGCCGTTGAGTTGTAGGATTTCCTAATATATTTTGGATATTAACTCCTTATCGGAAACCTGATTTGCCATTTTCTCCAATTCTGTAGGTTGCCTTTCACTCTGTTCATTGTTTCCTTTGCTGTGCAGAAGCTTTCCAGTGCGTGTAGTCCCACTTTTTCCTCTGCCTTTTTTGGTGTCCCTTTCATTCTGGTGATACCAGTGGATCCCTGGGTACGGAAACCTTGGGTGACTCTTCATACCATTTAGCCACACAGTGGACAGGTGAGTTACTAGTGAAGATGTGGAAAGAGGGGTTAGCACTGCACTGGGTGTGAGTGTGTGTGTGGTTGTTAATAACCAGTGAGCATGAGTGAGTAGGAGAGCACTGAACTGATATGGGAGTTTGGGGTTGTGAGAGTCGGTCGCAAGAGAAGTAAAGGGCCTGTGGGGACCGGGGTGGAGGCAGATGCCAGTCTTTTGCTTTCATGGAGTCATGGTATAGGCAATAGGAAACCCCCAAAGATGGTGGAAGTCAGGGCCACTTGAGCAAGTTCACCTAGGAGAGAAAAGTGCAAAATCAGGATGCTCTCACTACCACAAATGATATTAAGGGGTAGGAATGAGGAACACAGAAACGTGCAGCTCCCCCTTCTTTGCATTGTTCCCTGAGCATCCTTTGGGCCTTTGTCCTGTGGCGTTTACCCTCCGTACTCTAATAGCTGAGTTACTTACTGGGCTCCACATCTAGATTATAGATCACCTGAAGGTAAGATCATTGCCAGCACCTAGCACATGGGCCATGTTATAGTAAGCATTCAATACATATACGGTTTATGAACAGATACGTGTGGTGGATGGACAGAAGAGAAACAAAACAATCACGAACACATACGTTGGAAGTGGAGACAAAAAGCTTTGCTAATTGTATGAATTTTTATCTTTTTATTATGAAAAGGTTTAAACATAGGCAAAAGTAGAGAAAATGGCAGAATGAATCCCTTTTTACTACTCAGCCTTTGACAGTGATCAACACATGGCCAATCTTGGGGTGCCTGGGTGGCTCAGTTGGTTAAACGTCTGACTTGGGCTCAGGTCATGACCTCACTGTTCAAGAGTTTGAGCCCCGCGTTGGCCCTGTGCTGACAGCTCAGAGCCCGGAGCCTGCTTCCCATTCTGTGTTTCCTTCTCTTTCTGCCCCTCCCCCGCTCATGCTCTGTCTCTCTCTGTCTCTCAAAAATAATAAATAAAAACGTTAAAAAATGTCTTAAAAAAAACAGATGGCCAATCTTGCTTCATTTATCTGCCCCTTCCCCATTGGATTATTCTGCACAAAGCCGAGATTATGGGGAAGGGGCAGAGACAGAGGGAGAGAGAGAATCCCAAGCAGGCTCCACACTGTCAGCACGGAGTCTGATGTGGGGCTCGATCTCGTGCACCGCAAGGTAATGACCTGAGCCACAATCAAGAGTTGGACACTCAACCAACTGAGCCACCCAAGCGCCCCAAGAGACTTGCCTTTTTAAAAAGTCTAATCACAACACTATTAATACACCAGGACACAGTGCAGTAATTGCTTACTGCTGTTAAATATTGGATTCGTATTCAGATTTGCCTGATTTGTCTTGTAAATTTTTTGTCCAGATGGTATGTTAGAATCAGAATCCAAATAAGGACCATACATGCGTTCAGTTGACAAATCTCTTAGGACCTTTCTTCTTGTACATTTTTTATTTAACGTCCCATTAGTTAACATACAGTGTAATATTAGTTTCAGGTGTATAGTACAGTGATTCGACACTTCCATACATCATTGGTGCTCATCACAAGTGCTCTCCTTAATCCCCATCATCTATTTAACCGATCCCCCCCCTCCCCCCACCTCGCCTCTGGTAACCATCGGTTTGCTCTCTAGAGTTAAAGAGTCTGTGTCTTGGTTTCCCTCTCTCTCACTCTCTTTTTTCCCCTTTGCTTGTTTGTTTTGTTTCTTAAAATCTACATATGAGTGAAATCATATGGTATCTGTCTTTCTCTGACTGACTGATTTCACTTAATACTCTCCAGCTCTGTCCATGTTGATGTAAATGGCAAGACTTCACTTTTTTAATGGCTTAATAATATTCCTATATATATATATATATATACATATATATATATATATATATTCCCACCAACAGTGCAAGAGGGTTCCCCTTCCTCCATATCCTTGCCAACACCTCTTGTTTCTTGCGTTGATTTTAGCCGTTCTGACAGATGTGAGGTGATATCTCATTGTAGATTTGTATTTCTCTGATGATCAGTCATGTTGAGCATCTTTTCATGGGTCTGTTGACCACCTGTATGTCTTCTTTGGAAAAATGTCTATTCATGTCTTCTCCCCATTTTAATTGGATTATTTGTTTTTTGGGTGTCGAATTTTATAGGTTCTTTATAGATTTTGGGTGCTAACCCTTTATCAGATATGTCGTTGACAGATACCTCCTCCCATTCTGTAGGGTACCTTTGAGTTTTGTTGATTGTTTCCTTCACTGTGCAAATACTTTTTATTTTGATGAAGTCCCAATAGTTTATTTTTGCTTTTGTTTCTCTTGCCTCAGGAGACACATCTAGAAAGAAGTTGCTATGGCTGATGTCAGAGCTTTCTGCCTGTGTTCTCCTCTGGAGAACCTTGTCTCACATTTAGGTCTTTCATCCATTTTGAATTTATTTTTGTCTATGGTATAAGAAAGGGGTCCAGGTTCGTTCTTCTGCATGTTTTCCCAGCACTATTTGTTGATATTCTTTCCTACTTTGCCGAAGATTAATTGACCATATGGTTGTGGGTTCAAATCTCTTAGGACTTTTTCATCTATAGATTCACCTTTCCCTTTTCCTTGCATTTTATGTATTGAAGAGGCCAGATCCTCTGTCTGTAGGATTTCCCACAGTGTGGATTTTTACTGATTGTATCCCCATGGCGTAGTTTAATTTGTTTTTCTATCTGCCGTCTTTCCTGTAAACTGCTAATTAGAACCAGAGGTTTGATCAGAGTTTTAATTTTTTGGCAAGAAGACTTCAGAGGTGGGGTATATGTACTTTCTAATGCATGGCCTCCCGGGCACATAATACCTTGTCCCCCGCCTTTGTGACTTAAAGCTTCACCAGTGAGCACAGGTGTTGTCATTATAAGCTTTCTCATCTGCTTTTTGCCGAGTGGTGTTAGCAACCATTGATCATTATCGTCAAGATTATCAGGGGTTAGCAAACTTTTTCCGTAAGGGCTGAATAGTGAGTGTTTTCAGCTTTGCAGACCATATGGTCACTGTCATTCTGGTGTGACAGCGACTGTAGGCAATATGTAAATGATGGACGTGGCTGTGTTCCTGTAAAACTGTATTTACCAGATTCCATTTGGCCTGCTAGCCAAACTTATTTGCCAACTCTTCTGACCTACATCAGTTATTTCATTAGGGGTGTGCAAAATAATATAATAATTCTATCATTCTCTGTTTATTAATTGAAGTGCTTCTAGAAAGAGGAATTTTGCCTCATCAATTATTAAGGAGCTGTTTGTAAAGGAAAGGGAAGATAAATGCACGAGTCTTTCCCTTTATTTATTATCTATTTTCAGAACAATTGATTCTTAGCATCTTCCAAAGGTGACCAGTTCGTTCTTTTAAGTGTCATCATGAAATTATGGATATTAAACATATTTGATATTTCAGTCTTCCTAGACTGAGGCCCTGTAGATACACAGGAGAACCCTATGGCTGATGTCTGTTAGGAGTCACAGCGCAGCCGTGTGGTACTTCTGAGGCCTTGAGAGCTCCCTGGCGGAATGTCTCAGTCGTAGTTTTTTTTAAAATTGAGGTACAATTGGCAAAAATTGCATTATTTAGTTATTAGATTAGCCATTAACTAATTATTAATAATTAACTACTAACTAATATTAGTTTCAGGTGTACAACATAGTGATTTGACATTTCTATACATTGCAAAAATGGTCACTGCAATGAGTCTTGTCACCATCTGTCACCTTACAGAGTTAACACAGGGTTATCGACTATATTCCCCATGCTGCCCATTACATCCCCGGGACTTACTTACTTTATAAATGAAAGTTTGTACTTAATCCCCTTCACCCATTTCACTCCCATCCCCAACACCTTTCCCCTCTGGCAGCCACCTATCTTTGTATCTATGAGTCTGGGTTTTGTTTTGTTTATTTTTTTTAGATTTCAATATAAGTGAAGTCACGTGATATTTGTCTTATTTCACTTAGCATAATTCCCTTAAGATCCGTCGCGTTGTCACGAATGGTACCATTTCATTCTTTTTTATGGCTGAGTAGTATTCCATTGTATGTGTGCAAATACACACACACACACACACACACACACACACACACACACACATCTTCTTTATTCATTCATCTGTGGATAGGCACGTAGGTTGTTGCCGTATCTTAGCTGTTCTAAATGATGCTACAGTGAACATAGGGGTGCATGTATCTTTTCAAATCAGTGTTTTCATTTTTGTTCAGATAGATACTCAGGAGAGGAATTGCTGGATCATATGGTAGCTGGATTTTTAATTTTTCAGAGATCCTCCATACTGTGTTCCAGAGTGGCTGCCCTTGTTTACGTTTCCACCAACAGGGCACAAGGATTCCATTTTCTCCCCATCCTCACCACCAACTTGGTATTTCTTGTCTTTTTCATTCTAGCCATTCTGACAGGTGTGAGGTGATACCTGATTGTGGTTTTGGTTTGCATTTCCTTCATGATTGGTGATATTGAGCATCTTTTTCATGTGCCTGTTACCCATCTGTATGTCTCTGGAAAAATGTCTATCTAGATTTTCTGCCCATTTTTAAATTGGATTCTTTGGACTGTGTTTTGTTTTGTGTTTATTATTGGGTCATATGAGTTTGTAAAATATATTTTGGATATTAACCCCTTATCAGATACATAATTTGCAAATATCTTCTCCCATTCAGTAGGCTGCCTTTTCATTGTGTTTTTTTTTTTTTTATAAATTTTTTTTTAAACGTTTATTTATTTTTGAGACAGAGAGAGACAGAGCATGAACAGGGGAGGGGCAGAGAGAGAGGGAGACACAGAATCTGAAACAGGCTCCGGGCTCTGTGCTGACAGCTCAGCGGGGCTCGAACTCACGGACTGTGAGATCGTGACCTGAGCCGAAGTCGGACGCTTAACCGACCAAGCCACCCAGGCGCCCCTCATTGTGTTGATGTGTGTGTTTCCTTCCCTGCGCAGAAGATTTTTAGTTTGATGTAATCCCATTTATGTTTGCTTGCCTTTTTCTTGCCTTTGGAGTCAGATCTTTAAAAACAATCATAGGACTAATGTCAAGGAACTTGCTGTCTAGATTTTCTTCTAGGGATTTTATGGTTTTTGGCTTCACATTCAAGTCTTTAATCCATTTTGAGTTGATTTTTATATATGGTATAACATAGTGGCCTGGTTTTATTCTTTTGCCTGTAGCTGTCTGTTTTTCCCGACATTTATTAAAGAGATGGTTCCTTAAATGTTGCATATTCTTGCCTCCTTTGTCATAACTTAATTGTCCATATAAGCATGGGTTTATTTATGGACTCTCTATTCTGTTCCAGTGACCAGTGTGTCTGTTTCCATGCCAATGCCGTATTGTTTAGACAGTATAGCTTTGTGGTATAGTTTGAAATCAGGGACTGTGATATCTCCAGCTTTGTTATTCTTTCTCAAGATTGTTTTGGCTATTTGGAGTCTTTACGGTTCCATACAGGTTTTAGGATTCTTTGTTCTAGTTCTATGAAAAATGTCATTGGAATTTGGGTACAGATTGCCTTGAATCTGTAGATTGCTTTGGGCAGTATGAACATTTTAACAATATTACCGCACCTGGGTGGCTCTGTTCAATATTCAGGGGCACCTGGGTGGCTCTGTTAATTAAGCGTCTGGCTCTTGTCATGATCTCACAGTTTCATGAGTTAAAGCCTCGTATTCCTGCTTTGGATTCTCCCTTTCTCTCTGCCCCTCCCCTGCTCACACTGTCTCAGTCTCTCTCAAAATAAATACATAAATATTTTTAAAAAGTTAAAAAATATGACTTCTTTCAATCCATGAGCATGGATTATATTTCTATTTATTTCTGCCTCAGTTTCTTACAGTTTTCAGTATAAGTCTTTCAGTCTTTCACCTCCTAGGTTAAGTTTATTCCTAGGTATTTTATTCTTTTTCATGTGATTGTAAATGGGAACATTTTCTTGATTTCTCTTTCTGATAGTTCACGATTAGTGTATAGAAATACAACTGATTTTCGTATATTCATTTTGAAACCTGCAATTTTACTGAATTCATTTATTCTAACAGTTTTTTGGTGGAGCCTGTAAATTTTTCTACATATAGTATCATGTCATCTACAAATAATGACACTTTTACTTCCTCCTTTACAATTTGCATGCCTATTATTTCTTTTCTTGTCTAACTTGTCGCTAGGACTTCCAACGCCATGGTGAGTAAGGCTGAGGATAGTGGGTATCCTTGTCTTTTCTTAACCTTAGAGGAAAAGCTTTCAGCTTTTCATGGTTGAGTGTGATGTTAGTTGTGGGTTTGTCATATATGGCCTTACGTATGTTCCTTCTATACCCACTTTGTTGAGAGTTTTTATCGTAATTCAGTGTTGAATTTTGTCAAGTGCTTTTTCCATATCTACTGAGATGATCAAATGATATTTAACTTTCTTAACGCGGCATATCATGTTGATTGATTTGCAGATGTTGAACCATCCTTGCATTGCTGGAAAAAGCCCACTTGATTATGGTGTATGATCCTATTCATGTATCGTTAAATTCAGTTTGCTAGTATTTTGTTGAGAATTTTTGACGTATGCAGTATCAGGGATGTTGGTTTATAATTTGTGTGTGTGTGTGTGTGTGTGTGTGTGTGTGTGTGGTGTCCTTATCTGATTTTGGTATGCTGACCTCATAAAATGAGTTTGGAAGCTTTCCCTCCTCATCAGGTTTTTGGAAGAGTTTGAAAAGGATAGGTATTAAATCTGAATGTGTGGTGGAATTCGCTAGTGAAGCCATCTGGCCCTGGACCTTTGTTTTAGGGTTGATTACTGATTCAATCTCCTTATTAGCAATCAGTCTATTCAGATTTTCTATTTCTTCATGAGTGAGTCTTGGGAAATTGTAAATTTCTAGGAATTTATCTAGTCAAGGCTGTTCAATTTGCTCGCATATAATTGTTCACAGGTCTCTTATGATCCTTTATATTTCTGTGGTATTAGTTGTAACATCTTTTTCATTTCTGATGGTATTTGAACCCTCTTTTTCCCTTGGTGAGTGCAGCTAAAGGTTCCTTAATTTTGTTAATCTTTTCAAAGAACCGGTTCTTAGCTTCATTGACCTTTTCCATTGTTTTTTTAGTTTCTAATCTATTTCTGTTCAGATATTTATTTATTTATTTATTTATTTATTTATTTTCTCCCTTTTACTAACTCTGGGCTTTATTTTTTCTTCTTTTTTAAGGTATATTTTAGGTATAAAAGTAAATTGTTTACGATTTCTTTTGTTTCTTGAGGTAAGCCCGTGTTGCTATGAATTTCCCCCTGAGAACCACTTTTGCTGTATCCTATCAATTTTGGTACATCCTATTTCTTTTGCATTTGTCTCTAGTTATTTTTTGATCTCCCCTTTGATTTCTTCTGTGGCCCAGTAGTTGTTTCATAACATGTTGTTTAATCTTCACATATTTGTAGTTTTTCCAAGTTTTCAAGTTTTCTTCTTATAATTTCTAGGTTCATACCATTGTGATTGGAAAAGATGCTTGATCTGATTTCAGTCTTCTTGAATTTATTGAGATTTGTTATGTGTCCTAATGTGTAGCTATCCTGCAGAATATCCCATGTGCACTTGAGAAGAATGTGTATTCTTCTGCTTTTGGATGAATCTTCTTTATATATCTGTTGAGTCCATCTGGTCTAATGTGTCATTCAAAGCCATAGTTTCCTTATAGACTTTCTGTCTGGATGATCCAACCTTTGATGTAAGTACAGTGTTAAAATTTCCTACTATTGCTATATTACCTGTTAATATTTACTTTGTATATTTTATATGTTTTGGTGCTTCTATATTAGGTGCATGTATATTTGTAAATATTATATCTTCTTGGTGGATTGACCCTTTTATCATTATATAATGCCCTTCTTTGTCTTTTATTACAGTCTTTGTTTTAAAGTTTATTTTGTCTGATAGGAGTATAGCTATACCAGGTTTCTTTTCATTCCCATTTGCATGGGATATATTTTTTTATGCCTTTACTTTTAGTCTCCATGTGTCCTTACTTCTGAAGCGAGTCTCCTACAAGCAGAATATAGATGGATCTAGTTTTATTGTTCGTTTAGCCACTTTGTTTTTTGATTGGAGTATTTAGTCCATTTTTATTTATTTATTTATTTATTAAAAAAATTTTTTTTTTTAAATGTTTATTTATTTTTGAGACAGAGAGAGACAGAGCATGAACAGGGGAGGGTCAGAGAGAGAGGGAGACACAGAATCTGAAGCAGGCTCCAGGCTCCGAGCTGTCAGCACAGAGCCTGACGCGGGGCTCGAACTCATGCACCGCGAGATCATGACCTGAGCCGAAGTCGGATGCCTAACCGACTGAGCCACCCAGGTGCCCCTAGTCCATTTTCATTTAAAGTAACTATTGATAGGTATGTACTTGTTGCCATTTTGTTAATCGTTTTCTGACTGTTTTTGTAGTTCCTCTTTGTTCCTTTTTTCTTCTCTTTCTTCCCTTGTGGTTTGATGACTTCCTTTAGTGTTATGTTTAGATTTCTTTCTCACTTTTTCTTTTGTGTATTTACTATTTTTTTGTTTTGTGGCTTACCATAAAGTTCACATGTAACTTCCCACGTATAGAATAGTGTGTTTTGAGTTGATAGCAACTAAAATCGGAACACGTCCTCCAACTCTACATTTTACTCTCTCCACCACATTTTATGCTTTAGATGTCATTTTGTACATCTTTTTATTTTATGTACCCCTTAACCAATTATTGTAGTTTTAGCTAATTTTGCTGCTTTTGCCTTTTAACCTTTATAGTAGTGTTATATTAGTGATGGATCTACTATCACTTTCATGTATATATACATATATATATGTATATATATATATATACATATATACATATATATACATATATACATATATATACATATATACGTATATACTTATATATACATATATATATATACGTATATATGTATATATATACGTATATATATATATACTTTCTTACATATGTACCTTTTCCAGTGAGATTTTTACCTTTGTATGTTTTCTCGTTACTAATCAGTGTCCTTTCTTCTCAGCATGAAGTCCCTTTCATGTTTCGTGTAAGGCTGGTTTAGTAGCGGTGAGCTCCTTTAGCTCTGTCTGGGTGAGTTCCACTGTTTCATCCTCCAGCTCACTGATGCACTTTTCTGCTTTCCCAGCCTGCTGTTGTCCCCCTCTGGTGTATTCTCCAGTTTAGGTAGCATATTCTCCAGCTCTGTGACTTCGGTTTGATACTTCCACATGTTTTTTTGTTGAAGTTCTCTTTGTGTTCATCCATTCTTCTCCCAAGTCCAGTGAGTATCTTTATGACCATCATTTTGGATTATCAGGTAGATTACTTATCTCTGTAGCATGAAGGTCTTTTTCTGAGGTTTCGTCTTGTTTTTTAGTTTGGAACATATTTCTCTTATTTGCTCATTTTGCTTGACTCTCCCTGTGTTTATTTCTACGTATTAGGTGAAACAACTACCCCTCTCAGTCTTTTTGTTTGTTTGTTTATTCATTCTTGAGGGGAAGAGAGCGTGAGTGGGGGAGGGGCAGAGAAAGAGGGAGACACAGAATCGGAAACAGGCTCCAGGCTCGGAGCTGTCGGCACAGAGCCCGACGCGGGGCTCGAACTCACGAGCTGTGAGATCCAGACCTGAGCTGGAGTCGGAAGCTTAACTGACAGAGCCACCCAGGCGCCCCTGCCTCTCTTAGTCTTGAAGCAGTTGCTTTCTGTAGGTGTGATCCTTCTTGTTCAAGCCTGCCCTAGCTCCTGCTTGTCTCTCAAACCCTCGTGACTGTCTAAACTACCTAATCGCCCTCATTGATGTGGATGTGCCAAGACCTGTCGGGTGATCCAAGGGGAGGAATCTTATTTAGTGCCTAGTTTCAGGCTGGTGGGAAGCCAGACCCTCAGGCAGCAGCATTTAAAGTATGCAAGTATGTACTGTCCTGTGGGGCCACAACCATACCCGTAGCAGGGCCAGAGAGGTGCGTGAGGGTGGTATCTGCCTGCTTACGTTCTCTGACCTTCCTTCCTTAGCCTCTAGATGTGTGGGAGGCCTGAAGCCTGTCCCTCAAGCTGAAGCTCCAGGCTACCTAAATAGGCCTCCCTCCCCCCCCCCCCCCCCCCCCCCCCCCCGCCAGGAAGATTGGGGTTGTGTTTCCTTCTGTTGTCTGCGTAGTAGCACCCTGGAGGTGGTGGCCTTGCCGGGAGCTGTGCATCTATTTGTTACATTCCTGTGGAGCTCTGGAACACCAGCCTTTTGGCCACCAGGGCAAGGGGCTCAGGGGGTGTCTCCCGTGCGGATTGCACCTGCCTGCTGGCCTCGGGGAGGCAGCTGGAGATTGTAGTGGGTGAGGCACACTCGCTTCAGAAACGCAGTGGGAGAAATCTCCTGTCTGTGTGTGCCTGCAGCTTTGTCCGTGCAGGCGAGGACCTCAGTTGTGGTTCTTAGAAAATACAGCTGTGGTCTCTTTCTGCGGTGGTAAAATCCACGATGCTTCAGCTTTTCAGTTCTATTGGGTAAGGAGAACGATGTTTTTCAAATTCAAAAATTAGACCCTTTCTTGCAGTTTGACATATTTTTATCTAGGTTAACATGCTCGTCTTTTTTTTTTTTTTAAATTTTTTTTTTTTTAACGTTTATTTATTTTTGAGACAGAGAGAGACAGAGCATGAACGGGGGAGGGGCAGAGAGAGAGGGAGACACAGAATCGGAAACAGGCTCCAGGCTCCGAGCCATCAGCCCAGAGCCTGACGCGGGGCCCGAACTCACGGACCGCGAGATCGTGACCTGAGCTGAAGTCGGACGCTCAACCGACCGAGCCACCCAGGCGCCCCCATGCTCGTCTTTTTTATCATGACTAGGTCACTGTTGATGAGCCAAACTGACGTTTCATAGTTCATAATGCAACATCATTTAGTTAGCCTACGATGTGAAATTTGATCCAATCCCATATGTTTTTTTCATTAGTGCCAAGTGGGGGGAAAATGGACATACTCGAAGAGCTCAAATTTTAGTACGTCCCAAGAGGCTGTCTCCTGATTGATGGTCGGTATTTCACTGAGATTAGTTGGCTGTGATAATGCTCTTTCTCGCTCCTTTTCTGTGTTCCAGCTCTTCAAAGTCATTGTCTATCTTTTCTCTCTGTTACGGCCAAACTTTCACCCCAGCCCCGTGCAGTCCGCCTTTTCCTTAGATGCTTATGGTTACGTGCTGTCTTCTCTAGGTGTTTGTCTCATTGGCCCGCGTGCTGCTTTGACACTTCCCTCTTCGTTTCTGTCCTTGGATTTACAGATCACCTGTCTTTCTTCCTGTCTTCTTTATGATTCTTTTTCTCTCTTCTCTTTCCCCAGCTCATTAACAATGTTTCCAGATCTTGCTGATGCATCCTCAGCATTTCTCATTTTCTCTCTCTCTGCCTTACTTTGACTTCCTAGGAACGCTCACGGTTTGCCAGTCTTACTTCTCATGATTTCATTTACTCCCCATAGATGGATGACTTTTAGAACTCTGTGTCTCGTTCTGAGCTCTGATGTTTCTATCTCTATATTTATTGTGGAGTATAAGATGTTTCAACTTTGACTTTTTTTCTAACAAATAAAAAGAAAATCTAAGAGAAAGAGTACACCGTGTTCTTGAGGTGCCTTTTAAATGTATTCCTGTCACTGATGGGGCCCCTGGCTGCTGGTTGATCAATGAAAAGATTTTGAAGATGGGTTTAAAGCCTTCTGAAAGTTGTCTCCCAGGAGCTGTCTTACTTTATTTTGTTTTATTTTACTTGGCGAGTAATCATCGGATTTATAAAAAGATACAACAAATTTTAAAATGATACAAAATATCAGTTTCAAAAACCATCAGAAAGTGAGTGCATTTTTTTAATGTTTATTTTTTTATTTTTTTTAAATATTTTTTTAAATGTTTTATTTATTTTTAAGACAGAGAGACAGAGCATGACTGGGGAGGGGCAGAGAGAGAGGGAGACACAGAATCTGAAGCAGGCTCCAGGCTCTGAGCTGTCAGCACAGAGCCCGACGCGGGGCTCGAACTCACGAACTCTGAGATCATGACCTGAGCTGAAGTTGGACACTTAACCAACTGAGCCACCCAGGTGCCCCATATTTTTTTTTTTTTTTTTGAGAGAGAGAGAGAGAGAGTGTGTGTGTGTGTGTGTGTGTGTGTGTGTGTGTGTGAGCAGGAGAGAGTGCGAGCAGGGGAGGGGTAGAGAGAGAGACACACACACACAGAATCTGAAGCAGGCTCCAGGCTCCGAGCTGTCAGCACAGAGCCTGACGTGGGGCTCAAAGTCACGAACCACTAAGATCATGACCTGAGTTGAAGTCGGACGCTTACCAACTGAGCCACCCAGGCGCCCCCAAAGTCGAGTGTATTTAGCCATACTCAGCTCGCAACAGAGTGAATGAGTAAGTGGAATAATAATTCGTGTTATAGCCTATTGCTATGGGAACTGGCAACAGAACAAGTTGGTAAAGGCAGGCGGAGGAACTCTTTTTTGAAGAATTAGAACCAAGGGGCTCCATAATCACCTGGCATCTGTTCAGTGTTGTACCTGTAGTAGAAACGTGCATGTTGGGAACTCCAGGGATCTTTCCATCCTTCACTAAAAGTCCTGGTCAGCTGTGGCCACGGCGTGGCACTGCTTAGTTACCATCTATACTGAGCGGTCATTCGCATAGGTTCCTTGGTGTGTGCACGGTCATCTTCCAGCCTTGGATCCTTGGCAGTCCTTAGGGCCCCTTAATACTTGTGCCCCTGTCTCTCAGTTTCGGCCGTTAAAAAGTCAGTTACACAAGGGATACACCTGGCATACAGACAGCCCATCATTGACTATCCTACGTCGACTTTGGCCTTAATGGAAAAGTTGATAACGTTAGTATCAGCCAGGATGTGGTAAGGTGGGCCCAGCTGTGTGTTATATTGGAAGAATAAGCAGGAAGGATGTTGGGGGACTTCTGTGGCCTTGAGCGCACTGGGATCTTGCTTTTCTTTCTTTTTAGGTTTTAACCTGTTCTTCCCTTCAAGTCTCTGATCTCTGAGACTAGGCCTTCACTTGACGGTCATGTATTTCTTGCTTCTTTTGCTTCCCCATTTCACTCTGCCCTGTTGTTGTGAATAGCTATTTATTTATTAAAAGAATTATTTTCGATGTTTATTTTTGAGAGCTAGAGATAGAGCGTGAGTGGGGGAAGAGGAAGAGAGACAGGGAGACACAGAATCCGAAGCAGGCTCCAGGCTCTGAGCTGTCAGTACAGAGCCAGAGGCGGGGCTCAAACCCACGAACCATGAGATCGTGACCTGAGCCGAAGTCAGACGCTTAACCGACTGAGTCACTCAGGCGCCCCAATAACTGTTTATTTTAATTTTCCACTACACCCTGTTTCTGCATTGGCCCAATCTTGGCTGGCTATCCTTTGCTTTAGACTCTATGACATTGCTTCTATGACATTACTTCTCCATTTAATATATGTTGTCCCACAACACGTTTCCCTCCTTTCCATGAAGATTTTCTTTTTTCTTTTTTTAAGAGGAAGCAGCATCTTTTTTTTTTTTTTAATGTTTATTTATTTTGAGAGAGAGGGAGAGAAACAGGGAGAGAGACAGAGAGAGAGAGAGAAGCAGGGAGAGAGAGAATCCCAAGCAGACTCCATGCTGTCAACACAGAGCCCAATGCGGGGCTCGATCTCATGAACCACGAGACTGTGACGTGAGTAGAAATCAGGACTCACTTAACTGAGCACTCAGGCGCCCCTCCACAAAGATTTTCTAGACTAATTCTGACCACCTTTGAGGATACTAGCATCTGAGCTCTAGTTTTCTCTCAACCATAAAATTGGGAGAAATTTTTTTCATACCTTAGAAGCTTCTCTGAGCCAATTATTTTCTGGGCTGATAAGAAAGACAGCAGCACTCTTCTAGGTTTGCCTTTTGAGGGTCTGAGTGTTTAATGGGTCTGTCACACAACACAGTCGCTTAACCTTAATATGTAATAAATACAAAAGTATCTTTCTTCACAGTGTGCTGCTTTTCCCGTACAACTATCATTTATATCTCCTCAAAAATAATGTTGTAGCGTTTTGCTTTATCCTGATCTTTGTGGTTGAATTGGTGCCAGTCAGTAACGCCACATTTTGTAGCTGTGTTGCAAAGTGACATCTTCATTAAGGTTGAGTCCGAAAAGCCTATTGAGAAAAGCCATTCAGGGCAAATAAATGCAATGAAATCTGACTTGATTTCCGTTTCCCCTTGCCCATTTTTTGGCCCATTATTAAAGCATTTTTGCCCCTTATTAAAGCATTTCATGAATTCGATTGTTCTCATTTTGCTGAGTCAGAGCACAGTTGGACTTTGGTAGCTGTAAATATACTACATTTCAGGAGGTGTTGCAAATGTTTTTATTAGTGCTGGAGAAGAGATGATATGTACTTTAGAATTTGGGAAGTGAACAAAACACTTTGGGGAGACGAAGAATATTTTTGTCACTTTGTTTTTATTTTAGAGTAATATTATAAACATAACACCTTTCTAGCTTTTCCTGTGTCTATAATAATTTTGAGAAAGCTGTGTCTAGATATAGTGGTGATGACAGTTTTGCCTAGTATATCAGGGTACATTTAGAGAAAATGAAAAAAGGTCTTAAAGCAACATATAGCTTCTTAGGTTGATGTCTGGACATTTACAGAGAAACAATCTTAAAGGAATTGTATTGTATCCATTTTATTAATGCATATCTTTGATGAGCCTAAACCTGAAGCTAATGGTGGACAAATATGTATGAAAATTGGGGATTGTCAGTAATGAAGATGAAGGAATTCATTCATTTGTTCAACATATATGAAGGGCTTCCTAGATGCTGTGATTTATGAATATTTTTACATATTTACTTTAGAGTTAAAGATTTTTTTTTGAAATTCATCTTATCAGATTCAATATTTCTTTACGATAATTATAGGACATTAGATTTATAATTTAAAAACCCAGATTAAAAATGTACAGTGTTCAAGAATATTTATCAAGACAAAGTGCTGACTTCACCACACTTAGCAACGTGTGATGTGGTAACACCGATTGATGGAGAGAGGAGGAATCTTGGAGATAATTCAATATACTTATTTATTTGGCAAGTATTTACTCTGTGCTGGCTTACGATAGGTGCTTGTGCCACAGTGGGAAACAACGTATCAATGGCACTTGTATTCTTAGAAACTACATTCTAGTAGTGGAGATTGAGAGCAGACAAATTAATTAGTTAAATTGGGATTATGGAAGTTTGTTGAAAAAAAAAAGGTGCTATAATAGAAAACAAATGGTAAAAGAATTTTAAAAAGAAGGTAATTAGGGAGGTGCTCCCTGAAGACTTTATCTGGAGGCTCAGATCCGTAAGAGAGAATGAGCTTGGTAAGGACATCTCACATCAAGGACATCGCCTAAAGCAGGAAAGAGCCTGGACTGTCCATGCAACTTAACAAAGGCCTATGTGATAGGAAGGCCGTGTGGACAGCGGTTTGTGGGGGGACTGGAGGGAAGGCAGGGGCCACACTGTTGTGCTTTGCTGTATGGAGTTTGGATTTTAATCTCTATGCAATGGAAAACTATTGAACAAGCAATAGGTATGATCTAATTTGTATTTTTAGAAGCGCACTTTTGGCTTCTGCAAAGAAAATAGTTTGCAGTGGGGCAAGCTTAGAAGCAGGCAGATCAGTTAGGAGGCAGTTTTGTCGTGGACGAGGTCGAAGATCTGATGAAGGTGGAAAGATTGGAGGCTCGCTCTGGAAGCAGAGTTGACTTGACTTGCCCGTGGGCTGGACGTGAGGATGAGACACACCATAGAATCAAAGATGACTCCTAGTTTTGGCCCGAAAAACAGGAAACTGTGGTGCCGGTTGTTCTAATGGGGACGTTGGTTGGGTGGGAGTTGCAGAGGAGGGTTAAGGCCGGTCTCAGACTTAGGTTAATTTGCCATATTTATAAGAGACAGGTGGTGGTGTCCAGTAGGCGGTATGGAGCTGAGAAGAAAGGCACGAGCTGTAGACACAAAATTGGGGGAGTTGTCAGATGGTATTTAAAGCTGTTGGGGTAAATGAGACAATCCAAGGGAAAGATTGCAAATAGAGAAGGAGCATGTGGCTCGAGGCCAAGTGCGAGGATGCTCGAGCATTTAGAGATTTGACCGAAGCAGAGCTGGCGGAGAACGTTGAGAACGAGCAGTCAGGAAGAGAACCGGAAGAGTGTTCCATCGCGGAAGCAATGAGAAGAGAGGGTTTCAGGAGGAAGGGGGTCGTCATTGGGTAGAAAGCTGTCGGGAGGTAAAACCAGATAAAGGCAGAAAAGGATCCACGTACCTTTATAATCAGCTTCTGCTTTCAGAACTCTTATCTTGTTTGTCTTTGCGTCCCCGGCATCTAGCATCTAGCCGGACACATAATAGATACGAGGAAAATAGTTGTCGAATGATTAAATGAAAGAGAGTTTCAAAAGAGAGCTGTATCATGAATGAGTCAGTCAAGAATTAAATTCAGCAGTTGATCTTTTAAGTGAGTTTCTAAATCCATTGAGACAACGTTACTATCAATTGCTAATAAACTGATAAAAACATACCAGAAGTTTTTGATCTTCCGCGTGACTTCAGGAACGTGACTGCATTCTTTTTGGACAAGTAGATACATTCCATCTTTGTTCCAAAAGAGAGGTGCTTACATTGGTTTGGAAAAAGAGGGAATATTTGCATGTGTGCGTGTGTAATGTTCGTTTCATTTAGTGAAACTGGCATCAAAATAGTTCAGCTCCTTCCACCGAAGTTTGAAATTGAAATTGCAGAAATGGTGCAAAGCACCTTAGTGTCTTTAGACATTTTATTCTTTCTTGATATGGTCAGAGAGTTTTAGTAAGCCTTGGCCAAGGGAAATGATGGAGGAAGGAATTAATAGCAAAGAGATTTGTTTAATGGGGAAAGAGTCAGTCACTTTTAATAATGTCATGTGCAGCCTGTATCCCTGTTAACCCTTGATTTTCTTCAATCTTATCTCTGCCTCTTCCAAGTGAAGAGGAAGGTACAAATCAACCAATCGAAACTTGTAAGACTTCTACATGATCTGTTAATACCCCCTGTAGATAGATTAAGGAAAAAATAATAAAAGATCTCTTGCAACTCGTCAGGTAGTGGAGCTTAGTATGATATTGCAGAATTAGTAGCGTATAGTTTACTTGCAGCGGGTTCTATCTATAGACAGAAAACCTGTGTACCTTTCGGTACTGTATTCAATGCCGAGTCTTCTGTTAATACCAGATTGGAACGCTGAAGGACTTTATTTTTTTTTAGAGAAGGCCCAAGTGAGCGAGGGAGGGAGGGAGAGAGAGAGAATATCCCACAAGGGGTAAAGAGGCGGAGTGGGGGGTGGTGGCGGGGAGAGAAGGGAGAGTGAGAAGGAGGGCTCACCTGGGGCTCATGTTTTTACACGAAGTGGGGCTCACGCTCACCCGATGTGGGACTCGAACTCACCAACTGTGAGGTCATGACCTGGGCAGAAGTCAGAGGCTTCACGACTGAGCCACCCAGGCGCCCCTGAGTACTTTAAAAATATCAATGGCTATGTTACTTCTAGATTTCCAGTACATCCATATGGTGCTTATTTATGCAAAAATGTTTATGCCTATGTGATTTCATGGAATCACTGCCTCGTGAGGCAGGGTTCATTATCTTTTAGCCCAAGATCCCGTAACCAGTCAGTATCAGAGCTAGCCTGCAAATCTAGGTCTCCTGATTCCAGATCCCTATGTGTTTCCATCTCAGACTGCCAGAAGTGACGGTCATGTTCCCGGCTGTACATCCAGGGCCGTGAGGTTGCCGATGTGGGTCACTATGCATAGGGCGAGGAGTACCTAGTTTTTCTCCTTTGTTGCTGGACGTTCATTTGGATTAAAACCCTAGCAAAGAATGCATCATAAATCTCTCCTCCGCATGTGTAAATAGCGGCTTCTTGTCCAAAATCAATAGCCTAGAATTCTAGATCATTAACTTGGCTGTATTCTAATAGATTATGGTTCCCTATCAAATTAAATTGCTTGGTCCTGGAGGAGGGGCAAGAGTTTCAATCTTTGAGGGAAGTTTCTGGAATGGTGTGTGTGCTGTCAGGCAGCCATTAAGGATTATGGGTGTTGCAGATTAAATTCATTGAGAGTCAGCTGCTGATCTGTTAGGAATGAGTGCTCGGCATCTGTCAAGGCAATTCTTTTAGGGTTTTCTAAGTGACAGCCGTTTATAATAGCAAGAAAGATTGCTTTTAACGAAAAGGCATAATAGCAGAAACCTGAACTCTGAGGCGGTCATGCTGTAATATGAAAGTTCAAATATTGCTAATGTTTCCCAAATCATTGGTCAGAGAATTTAGGCTGTCATAAAAACTGATGCCCACGAAGTGACCATGTAGGAGTGAGGCTCCTTTTGCAAAAAAAAAAAAAAAAAAAAAAAAAAAAAGGAATTGAAAGACAGAAGCAAATCGTTAGCACTGGCTCTCAAGACAGAAACCATAGATCACGGAAATGACAATCCCTTAGTTTGTATCAGTTTTGTGTCGTCGTCGTCGTTGTTGTTAGAGAGCCCTTCAAGATCTCTCGACTCATCATGTAGAAAGCGATGCTAGTCATGTTTATTTTCCAGGATGGGAGGAGGATCCAGGAAATGAGAGTTGGAACTTGGCAGCTGTTACTCTGAAATAAGGGGAAAAATAGAACCTGTTCCGTTGATGCCAAATTAAAATGGTTGATGGACTCTGGGAGCATGATTCAGGCTAAATGAAACCTGTGTGAGAATCACTTGGAAGAACCTAAAGTCACCCCAAGGCATAGAAAATCAACTTGCGTGGACGGTAGGGCAATACACAGGCCAGAGCCCCGGATAGGCAGAAAATAGGATCACAGCGACAGTTTGTTTCTGAGCTCCGTTTGTCCTAACTTATGGCATCTTGGAAAAAATGCTTACCTTCTATGGGCATTTACACATCTGTTAAAAGGGAATTATAATTGCCTTTCACCGTTAGGAGGATTATGCAGTATTTCTAAAAGTTTTGAGCTTCTTAGAGGCTTATAATTAACAGAAAGTTATGATAAAGATCATAAAGGTTTATATATAGCAAAAATACAACAACTGGATTTTGACCAAGAATTTTCTCACACAAAAATTGCAAGAACTACAGGGTCAAGCAGCTTCGGAGTACGTAAGAATGTCTAAATCTTCTAGGCAGGAATGGCGGCCGTTGATAAATGAGGAAGATAATTTCTTTGGACAGAGATTAGCTTTGGATTTTGTCAGAAAGGGATAGTTTAGCATGGTAGGCTGGTTATCTATTGTTGTAAAGCAAACCACTTGAACACATGGTGGTTTAAAATAACAGCCATTTTATTTGCCCATGATTCTGTGGCTCAGCATTTTCTACTGGGTTCTGTAGGGATGATTCTTTGGCTGGTCTCTCTTAGGGTCACTCATTCAATGGATATAATCACTGGTGGTTCAGCAGAGGCTGGTTGCGCCATGATGGTCTCACTCGCATGACTGGTATTGGTGTGGATGTTGATACTGGCTTTTGTCTGGGCTTCTCGTCTTCAGGGAGAGTAGCCTGGGCTTCTCCACATGGCTGTCCCAGGGTCCTAAGAGGCCAACAGAAGTCGCAAAGCACCCTGAGGTCAAGGGTCAGAACTCTTAGGAAGTCACTTCACTTTGCTATTCAAAGTAAGTCACAAGGTCAGCCTCGATTTCAGGAATGGGGAAGCAGCTTCCTCCACCTGTTGATGGGTCAATGGAAAGTCACATTGCAAAGGGCTGTGGAGAATTATTACAACTCCATTTGCATGCAAACAATCTACTACACATCATGGGGGAAGGGCAAAGGATAGTTAGGTAAAATGGTCTACTAGTAAATTTAAAATTGAAATAGAAGAATTATATCATGAAAAGCTGGGGGAGAAGCCCCAAGATAGCCTAAGATCCAAACAGGAAAGACCATGAACAGTCTAAGTTTTTGAAAGTATACATGAATATTTTTGAAATATAAAAATATGATATGAAGAATTCTTTTTTTAAATTTTTTTGATGTTTACTTATTTTTGAGAGAGAGACAGAGCGTGATTGGGGGAGGGGCAGAGAGAGAGGGAGACACAGAATCAGAAGCAGGCTCCAGGCTCTGAGCGGTCAGCACAGAGCCCGATGTGGGGCTCGAACCCACCAACTGCGAGATCATGACTTGAGCTGAAGTCGGATGTTTAACCGACTAAGCCACTGAGGCGCCCCTGAAGAATTCTGATCTAGTGGTTTTTTGATATAACTGATATGTGTTAATACAGCTTCTGAAATAGAAACCAGGACTTGAGCGGTAGCAAGACAGCCAAGGAAAAAGTAAGAGGATTCTGATACTTGTGGGTGGCAAGTTTATGTATTCTTGGGGTAAGACAGTTTGCTATAGAAGGAATAACACAAAAGAATATTCGGAAAGGAGAATCCTTTTTAAAAAGTGAATTTCAAAAATCTTTATGAACTTAGAGATGTATATCAGTTTGACATGTGTCTTTACATAACAGTCACTGAACATGATGAGGACTCCCAGGCCCCCCCCCCCCCCCCATATTAAACTTTTATCACAAATTCTCATGTTTTTGATCTGGATACACATTTGAAAAATAAACCTAGGAATTATAGTTGGTGAGGATTCTGGGAAGATGGCAAGGTAAAGTGGTTCACTATCCTGCCATTCTCCATTCTACTCTGCCTCTCCTGACCCAGACCAATCCCTGCAGCCAACAGAACCCACACTGCAGGGAAGTCCTGAGCTCTGTGGAAGTTGAGGGTGAGAGGGAGCGGGTGGGGGCTTACTTCCTGGGCTGGATGGGGCTGGCAATAAAGATGGGCATCTGATAAGTCCTGGGGGAGGATCAGAATGCATCGGATACTATATAGAGCCTGATCTACAAAGGTTGAGGGAGTCTTGGGAGGAAAATTGAAAACCTCCCTCGCCCCACTGTGTGCGCGTGACTGTGTGGGTACGTGTCCCACAAAAGACCAAGGAGAAGACGAACCCTTGGGCTGAGTCCTCCCTGTTTCGGAGGCTGGGAGAGAGAGAGGAGACTCTAGAACATAAAGCCCTCCCCCTTGGTGCCTCGGCAGGGCCCTGGTGCCTGCCTGCTGTCGCACTGCTCCAGGAGTCGCTCTACAGGAACAGAGGCCACTGTGCTCCCACTGCTGATGCAAGTGCAGCCACATGGGTCCTCCAACAATCCGACCTGAACCCCAGCGATACAACAAATAATGGCACCACAGCCAGCGAGAAGACAGTCCGTGAGAACAGATAGAACACACGGTTAATGCGATAGAGCAGCGGCTGGAGACAGATGACAACCTGACAAAACGTAGTTAAGAGCGTATAAGGAGATTTAAATGCAGCACGAAAAGGCTTCCTAGAGATGAAATGCGTGAATTTCCAATCAAACATTTCAGCAAATGAATTAAAGGAGGCGGCGATTATTCCTGAGGCTTGAATTAGCACCCTGGCCAGTCAGGCAGAAGAACCTGAGAGCACAGAACAGAAATATAAAGGACAGAAATCACAAGAGAAAATAGATCCAGGAAATGCAATGTGTGAGTAATAGGAGAGGCAGAAGGAGGCAAAGGAACGGATGGAGGAAAGGCCATAATGACATAAATATAAGAAACGATTTTTCTGAGCTTTAATATCAAGACTGGAGTCTATAAATTAAAAAAAAATTGTAATGTTTATTTTTGAGAGACAGCGTGATGGGGGGGGGGGAGAGAGAGAGGGAGACACAGAATCTGAAGCTGGCTCCAGGCTCTGAGCTGTCAGCACAGAGCCCAATGCGAGGTTTGAACTCACCAGCTGCGAGACCATGACCTGCCTGAGCCAAAGTGGGACGCTTAACCGACTGAGTCACCCAGGTGCCCCTGGAGTCTATAAATTCAAATGGCTCATCAAGTTCCAGGCAAGATTTATGAAAAAACACATCTCTGTATATATTGGGAAAGTGCTTGAACTCTTGAGAATAAAAAGCAAAATCTTAGAAGCTTCCAGACAGAGAAAACAAATGAACTACCGTGAAGAAGTATCAGACTAGCCCCAGATTTCTCATGTATGACAGAGAGTGCTAGAGACAGTGGAGTAACTTCCAGAGACAAAAAGCCAGCAGCCTAAAAGCCACATACATACCCAAGCTGCCATTTCCCTGTCAGAGTAAAAGAAAATTTGCTGCTCTGTAGGAACGCAGAGATGCCATCACCCGTTTTCTGACAAAAATACTCCAGAAACAGTATCAAACAAAAAGTATCCACATGAGAAGTTCAACAGAAACACCTCAAGGTGAGGAGAGATACTAGCAGAGGAAATTTTTCTACATTAATCAGTTAACTCAAGTGGGAAGGAAAGAATAAATTGGAAGATAGCAGTCTTGACATTCAATGAAAATGAACTAAAATTTCCCCATTAAACGTTTGATACTGTCAGACTGAGTTAATAAGCAAAATGCAGTAATCTGGTGTTTATAAAAAAAACACTTGAGACAAAGTGAGAGAAGGTGAAAAATAAAAGGATGGACGAAGATCCCATGCAAATACGGACAGTCAGAAACTAGCAATATGAGGTTTAGACAGGTAGTATTTAAGGGAAAGGCGTAAATAAGATAAGCAAAGACATTACATAATAATTTTTAAAAGGCACAGTTGATGAAGGAGGTAAATAAACCTGTATGTATAGAATAACATAGCCACTAAATCTGTAAAGCAAAATTATTACAAATGCAAATATAGTTATGGTGAGAAATTGCATAAACATCTCTTGCTTGTCTCAACCTGTGTTAACCTTGTATAGAACCCTAAGATGGGGAAATTGAACAAATAAAAAAGTTGGATTTGATGGGCATGGGACACCTCACATCCCTTAACACAGAATATTCGTTTCTGAATCAGATGCAAAACTTGATCATATACTTGACCACAAAGAAGACCTTAGCAAATTCAAAGGCAAGGGATTTTTATAGATCTTGTTCTCTGATCATAACACAGTAATATTAGAAATAAATAATGGAAGGTAGTAAAAAGACCCTTTACTGTTTGGAAATTTAAAAACATTCTTTAAAACCTTAGCATCAAAGGAGAAAACAAAAGTCAATTTAGAAGATACCTAGATATCTGTCAAAGGAGCACAATTTATTCCAAAAGGCTTGGGATAGAGTGAAAGCTGTAGCTAGTGGGAATTTTACAGCCTTTAGATGTTTTCATTACTTGAGAATAAAGACAAATTGTACCCTTATTATAAAGTGAGAAAAAAGAATGACAAAACAAACTAACAAGTTAGAAAGAGGGAATAATAAAGATGAAAGCTGAAGCTCATAAAACAAAAAATAACGTAAAGGACAAATGCATTTTATAGTTCTTTGAAACAGCAAAATAGATACAAAGATTCATGTGTTTGATTAGGAAATAAACAGTAAAAAATGTACAAGACCAGAAATGAGAGCAAAGACGTAATCAGAGAGGCAGGAACGAATCAAAGAAGATAGCAAAGAGAACGGTATTCAACGCTATGGCAACGAACTTGAAAAACTAGAAGAGATAGGTTATTTCCTTGCCAAATATAAATGTCCAAATTTGGAAGAAAATAAAATTAGGACTGTATCTTATACCGTATGTAAAACTGAAAACAAGTTAAAAATAAAGCGAGACAAACTTTGTAGGAAAATAGCCACATGTATAATATTAGGAGCAGCATTAAGATCGGAGACCTAGAAGCTACAAGAGAGAGGATGAACACGTGATTGTCCGAAGAGTCAAATATTTTGCATTTCAAAACATATGAAGCAAAGCCAATACATAGTAAAATTTGAGGAAGCGTTTGCAATACAGAGGACAGAGTTTCATGTGTCTCATGACAAGGAATGTTTACAAATGGACAAGAAAGGCCCAACAATCCAATAGAAAAATAAGCAAAAAATGAGAAGGTGTAGTTCAGAGAGGAGCGGACACAGAAAGCCAACAGGTGAGAAGGCACTCAGACCCAAATCATGATGTGTCACCCCTCAGACGGGCAAACATTTGAAGTCCAATAGCATCTATCGCTGGTGAGGGACAAAGTACATTTATTAACACTGGTTGACGTACGTGTTACACTCCTGTTGGAGAGCAGGCTGGCCACATCTGTTAGGGGTAACATCTGTTTGACTCAGGAACTCCACTCCTTTTCTTTCAAAGAAATAAAAACACCCGGACGTAAGGATGCGTATCACGAGGTTGTGTTCTGCCGAAATGTATGTGTTGGGGTAGAATGGAGATGGATGAACGTCTACCAGGAGAGAGGTGGTTGGCTGTATTACGGTGTATCCAAATGATGAATGAAATACGCACGCATGAAAAAAGGAAGTTTTCATCAGTTGACTTGAGAGCTTTTCATGAACCGTTATTGAATGGGAAAAGCAAGATGCGGACAAGTGGGTATTAAATAGTCAAGACAATGGAAAACACGGTGCTTGTGTGTGCCATTATAATGATATGTACTGGATAAATACATGTACATGGAACTATATATGGAAGAAACATACCAGCTAGTTAATATGTGTGACCGGGGGGGGGGGGGGGCGGGGAAGAAGGTCGCATTGACGCTGATGTGGATGGAGGGAGTGAAGAGGAGAAATGAGCCAGATACACAAGAACACACACACTCATGCGTGCGGACACGCGCACACACACGACTAATAAACAATGATATTTATGACGACCTTTGCGTGTTTAGTAAATTTAAATTTGTATGTATATGTGCATGTGTGCTCGCGCACACAAGTGAAATTTTAAAAGTACATGTATCCAGTTTTACAAATCATTTATAATTTCTGCCCTAGCAAGGAGGAACCTAGATCTCAAAACATAATACATTCTCAAATCAAATACAGCATGGTAATTGTGTCCAGGGCTCTTGGAGTTGTAAGTAGCAGAAATCCAATCAAAACACCAGCAGAAGCAAAGAAGGGAATTCATTGGCTCACAGGAGCCTCCACTCAGGTCCGGTTCACCTGTCGTCAGGTGTCTGCCTTTTGCCTCTGTCTGTATCTCCACCTTCTGCTGTCTTGTATTTCTCCTTTTGGCTTTGGCTTTGGCTTTTTCTCCCTTTTTCTCCCTCTGGAGGGCAGGACAGTTCCTTGAAACATCTTTTTCTGGTCTGTGCGCCCTCCCTCGGCCTTCCGGGTCACAAAGCCACACCTCTGGAGAGAAGGGAGGCAGCGCGGGCAGTGGACGGTAGAAACACAAGTCACGTGGTTTGAGTGCGCGGGGAGCACGTCCCCGCAGAAGCGGTGGCAGTGGCAGAAGGGGGTGCAGGTCTGTGTAAAGGAGAAAACCAGAAGATCCCAGGTAGACGGAAACCACAGATGTCTGCTGGAGGCTTTGCCTCAAATAGAAGCAAAATTTGCATCTTTAAGATCAAAAGAATTGAGCAGTGGAGGAAGTGGGTTTGAGTCAAACAATAAGTACCGTACATTTAGGGCAGTGCAATTAAACGTTGGTCTGATAGCACCAAGATTCACAGTAGGTAATTATTTACATGGATGGTCTTACCCCAGATGACTTATAAAAGGATTAAAGACTATTAAGTGGTTGATAAGGAATATCACCTTCATATATTTAAATATGTATTTTTCCAGGAAAAATAAAGAAAACCTTTTCCCAGCTTTATCGAAATGCAGTTGACATACACCATGGTGTAAATTTAAGGTGTAACCGTGATGTGATACGTGTACATATTGCAAAATGTTTACCACAATAACATTGGTGTAACACATCTGTCATCTTGCATAATTATGTGTATTTATTTTTGAGGCAGTTTTAGCATGCCAGACTCTCTCCCCTGTGCCTGCTGAGACAGACTTTCAGCAGTAGTTCTCCTCAAGGAACGCGCCAGACCGGCGTGTCTTAAAGATTCCGTTCATTTCAATATTGACTTAACAGTAGTGCCTGGATGTTTAGGTGATAAATAAGTGACATTTCAATTTTGTGGAAGAAAAAAAAAAAAGAAAAGAAATGGAATTACAGATCATAGAGGGAAAGATAAGTTGATCTGAAATACCTACTGACAGAAAAATCCAGGCTATTAAAAATACCAAAATATGTAGGTATTTCCTTTCCCTTCCCTCCCCTCCCTTCCCCTTCCTACCCCTCCCCGCCCCCTCTCCCCTCCCCTCTCCCCTTCTTACTTCTTACTTCTTACTTTTTACCGTGAAAGATAACACCAGTACAGAAACAACGTACTGCCCGATGGCATGTCACCAACTGAGCACTCCTGAGAACCCAGAGGATCATCAGCCTATCAGCCGGTGCCCTCTGACCCCGCTTCTCCACCCCTTCAAAGGCATCCGAGATCCTGACTTGGACGTTAATCAATTCTTGGCTTTCTGTCTTAGCTTTACCACCTAAACTTGCATCTGCACAGCTTAGTTTTGACTGTGTGTGTGTGTGTGTGTGTGTGTGTTTTGAGCTTTCTAAAAATGGAACCCTGCGGTATGTGCTCTTTTGGGTCTGACTTCCTTCACTCCGCATCGTGACTGTTGCCCGCAGCTCTTGTCAGGGGTGAACGCATAGCTTTTGGAGAACCAAATAACTCTGACTCGTGGCAGCCCAATGAAGTTACAGATTTTCAGTTATTAGTCGAGTCCTTTGAGAGACCCTCGAGTCACAAGGAGACAGATGAAGTATTTATTCTTAAGAACTCCAGCAGGTGGTACCCTGCCTTCCCGAGAGGAACGATCGCCATGCTGCTTTATGGCATCCCAGGAAGAAACCCTTGTCCTGGCCGCATTTCCAGGGATGCAACTCAAGGCTGTCAGCCAGCGCTGCCCGGGGGGGGGCCTCTCTCAGAGGCAGGACTTAAAGTATTTCTGCTGGTGAGAGCGGGTTTGCTACAGTTGGCCTTAGGACTGAAGTAGATGTCTCTTTGATTGGATATTCAAACATCTGGTATTTTCTTTGCATGTTACAAGAAGCCCCCGATGTGAAGTTTTATAAAGAGGAACATTATCACATAACACCGTGTCACCACCTTCGAAGGTCCGATAGAGTGGTTTTCTGTGACAAAAGGAAAGCTTTGTTTCAAAGCGTGATACAGAAAGTATTAATGGGACGAGCTCTCATCAAATGCTGAATTTTCACATCCATATAAGCTTCTTGCTGATGTTACTAGATGCACAGTCTAGCTTTCTCTGATTTTGCTAACTTATCCTCACTGAATATTTCACTTGCTCTTTTCCAGATGTCTCGGCGTATATGTTTACATTTTGTCTTTTACTTTTTCACACACCTTCACACACATCGGTCCTTTCGATGGCGATGGAGGCAGTCACTGCTGTGAATTCTACCCCTATTACTAGTTTTAGCCCGCCTGGGTTTTGGAAGGCATTAAGGCTGAGTGGGAGGACTGCTGCACAGAGAACAGAACATACTCCTTTGGGATGGGCCTTTGGTCTGTGCGTGGCCACAGGGGACACCTGACAAGGGGAGCTGTCCAGGAAGCGGAACTGCCCGGTGCCGGGCCCCATTCTGTGAAGGTGGCGAGGACTGGGTATAGTGACAGGGATAGAACATCTTCGTGGCCCTTGGCTCCCCTCCTGGAGATAGATGTCCATCCCACAGGAGACCAAGAACCCAGCTTTGTAGAATTGTGGGCAAGATACAGTCCCATTTCGTGATCACCTGGGCACATGCTTCAGGACCAGGAATGAAGAAAACATTGAGGGCACATGGAAAGAAAGGGCACAGAAGAGAGGATGTGTGTGTCTGTATATCCTTTTTTTGTGCGTAAGAGTAGATATACAGAAATTGGCTTATGATGGCAGTTTTGAAATACATGCATTCATATACAATAAACTCTATTAAAAAAAAAAAACCCGGGGCACCTGCGTGGCTCAGTGGGTTAAGCCCCCGGCTTCGGCTCAGGTCATGATCTCATGGTTCGTGAGTTCAAGCCCCACGTTGGGCTCTGTGCCGACAGCTCGGAGCCTGGAGCCTGCTTCGGATTCTGGGTCTCTGTCTCTGTCTGCCCCTCCCCCACTTGTGCGCTCTCTCTCTCTCTCTCTCTCTCTCTCTCTCTCTCTCTCTCTTTCCCTCAAAGATAAATAAATGTAAAAACTAAAAACTAAAAAAAACCCCAAAAAACAAAAAAAAACCTGCCTCCGTGTTTTGGGTCATACTAGAGATTCTGTTTATGGAGTGACTTCCTTTTCCCAACATTATGTCTCGTAACTGCCATCCATTATGCCTTTTTGTATTATATGATATCAATTAACAAATTAGCTGAAGTCATAAAAAGGAAGATAATATATATTCACAAGCCAGCTGTTCATAATTCCAAATATTTCAAGTCGAGGCACCCGCTGCCTCTTCTCTGTTAAGCGGGATGACCCACAGTGAAGTTAATCCTCGAAGAGTTGTGCTGGGCTTTCTAGAGCTGCTGTGACAGCCTTCCGCCACTGGGCTTGGAAGTGTGCTCAGAAATTCAAGTACATTTCGATATTTACCCCAGCAAAACATAAGATCAATCTCTTACCAAAACAGTCATACACGTCAAAGCCAAATACTGGTGATGTGGAGGCGGCCCAGACTTCAGCCCCCTTTGTGACTGCTAATAATCGAGGACTGACTGGGTGCACGAAATCAAGCCTCAGCCTTCTGTCCAAAGCCAGTAACAGCACCCGAGGGCCGACGTTAGGCACTGTTGACTCTATTATGCTTTCTGTTCACTGCAGAGACAGAGTTTACATGAAATAAACTGGGCGAGTAGGGGAACTTTGAGGACTTCGTCCCCATAGCCATGCATGCACGATTCTTCTCGCTTAGAGATGCAACTGTGCGTGTATTGTTTACTTCTCTTTTAAATGTTTGCTTATTTTTCTAGCGATAGAGCAGGAGTGTGAGTGGGGGAGGGGCAGAGAGAGAGGGAGAGAGAGAATCCCAAGCAGCCTCCGTGCTGTCAGCGCAGAGCCCAACGTGGGTCTCGAACTCAAGAACCGTGAGATCATGACCTGGGCTGAAATCAAGAGTCAGATGCGTACCCACTGAGCCACGCAGCTGCCCTTGTGTTTACTTCTCTTTTTTGAGAGTTAGACTTGGCCTGGTTGTAATGCTTGTGTCACGTGTCATCTGCCCCATTCTTCCCGGAGTGAATTTATCCTTAAGGCTTTCCTTCTTTTGTGTGTATTCCTAAGCACTGCTGAGGGTATTTAGAAGACTGGCATTTACACTATTGATGATCTGAATCAATCAGTCTGTACTGAATGGAATTTGATTGCAAATGTATCTGTTTCTGATACATGTCCCGTTCTGTTTTCAAAGGGCCCAGAAATGTTACGAGTTTCAGAGAGAGAATCTCTGTATCTAGTCAAAATCAGGATGCTCTAGAATGTACTTAGACCAGTAGGAATCTGGATTCCTTCTTTCCTACCGTATCTGTGGACTGAGAAAGCTAAGCATGGAGACAACACTTTCCTGTCCTGGCGCAGAAATGTGTGAGGAGGTGAAGGGGCTCTAACCTTTAAATCTATGGCTTCTCAGCCACCGGAGCGCAGAAAATTCCAGAAAGCCCTTTTCAGTGAACTCTTCACTATATTAGAATCTCTTTTTTTCCTTTGCAGACCCTGCATGTGGCCTTTTTAAATATGTGTTTGAGACAGAGTGAATGTAGAAGCTCAAAATGCCTGGACGATTTCTGATTTCTGTCCCTCCTTTTCCTGCCCTTTGGCCCCACTGCCTGATTCGGATGATGTGATATTCAGAGGGACACCTTAATCGAAGTCATCCTTCAGAGAGACACTTCTGGCCAAAGACAGTGTCCACACCATTCAGGATGGCCAGTCAGCCGCCGGAAGATGGGGCAGACTCTCAGGTCTCCGACGAGCTCGAGTGTAAGATCTGTTACAATCGGTACAACCTGAAGCAGAGGAAACCCAAAGTGCTGGAGTGCTGTCACAGGGTCTGTGCCAAATGCCTCTACAAGATCATAGACTTCGGGGACTCCCCGCAAGGCGTCATCGTCTGCCCTTTCTGCAGGTTTGAGACCTGCCTGCCGGATGATGAAGTCAGCAGCCTGCCGGATGACAACAACATCCTGGTAAACTTGACTTGCGGAGGCAAAGGCAAGAAGTGCCTGCCGGAAAACCCTACCGAGCTGCTGCTGACCCCCAAGAGGCTGGCGTCTCTCGTCAGCCCTTCTCACGCTTCCTCCAACTGCCTGGTCATAACCATCATGGAGGTGCAGAGAGAGAGCTCCCCGTCTCTGAGCTCCACTCCTGTGGTCGAGTTCTACCGGCCTGCAAGTTTCGACTCTGTCACCACCGTGTCCCACAACTGGACCGTGTGGAACTGTACGTCCCTGCTGTTTCAGACGTCCATCCGGGTGCTGGTTTGGCTGCTGGGTTTGCTGTACTTCAGCTCCTTACCCCTAGGGATCTACTTACTCGTGTCTAAGAAGGTCACCCTCGGGGTCGTCTTTGTCAGCCTCGTCCCTTCGAGCCTCGTCATCCTCATGGTGTACGGTTTCTGCCAGTGCGTTTGTCACGAGTTTCTAGACTGCGTGGCCCCTTCTTCTTAACCGAGGCGCAAACTCGGAAATTTGACACCCGTTGCCACCTTTGAAGTTAGGTCACCCATCATTTGCTTATTTTGTATTTCTCTGCGAGGAGCGTCCGTGACCTTAACGAAGCCGTTGGCCAAATGTCTGTGCTCTCTTTTTCCACCGAAACCTGGACTCCGTCGGTTTTCCTGTGTGCTGGACATAAAGACGTTCATTTCTACTTAGGGGTGGGCAAAGACGCAGAAATGTAGGAGCTAAGCCTTCCTAGAGCTCTTCCGGGGAGTCTTCCCCCAGAAATGGCCAAGATCTCCCCCAGCCCTGCTAGACAGGCCCCAGGGGCGAGGGGTCAGGCTGTAGTAAGGTCTTTGTAGACGGCTAGGGATGAACGATCTCTCTCGTAATCCTCGAGAATCTGTGGTGGAGGGTAGACACGAGAGGAAAGCTGTTCTGAGACACGGCCGCTTAAAAAGTGTGACTCCCCCTGCGCCCCTCCCCCCCCCCCCCCCCCCCGCCTCCCCTCCCACACCTGGTTGTTGACGTTCCCTGGAATCTTCAGGTGTTTTCTCTCGAAGTTGGGGCCACTGTCTGTGGTCTGCTGCCCCAGCGAGGGGCTTGTTCCCTGCGCACAAGCCCCTTTGCCCAGAGCGAATCGGCCTCGTGCCCTTGTGCGGTTTCAATTAAATACCTGTGTTGCCACATCACCGAAGAGAAATTAAACCCACCGTGGACTTTGCATCACAGCGCCCTTCATGACAGAACATGGCCCCTTGTCTTTGAGATACACCCTTCCCTCCGTATTTATTTTCCTCTCGCCTCAGTCTTCTCTGAAATTCTCACAGCCCGGTTATTGTTCGTGGAAACCTTCCGTGGAGTCTCTCCCTAAAACGTTTTCGTTGAATTTTGTCTTGTCAGCCACCTTGTTCAGCGAGCCCCACCCCTTACCCAGAATGAGGTTCCCCTGGAATGAGTTGTTAGACACTCATGAGGCTTTGTTCCCCCACCCCCCCCCCCCCACTGTATTTCAAATTCCACGGTGAACTTCTGGAACTTACTCCTCTAACGGTTTGGGGTGAATGAATTGTGGCCGTGGAAGCCCAGAAACAATTGTGGAGATGTTCTAGCTCACGGTCTGAGGTGCCGCGGACCGACGTATTTTGCTGTGCTGTACTGAATTGTAACCCAAACACAGTGGTTTAGGCCTGTGTGCAAAACTGTGTTGCAGGAGGCCGGGCAAAGAGATGGGCCAGAAGCAGAGGCGGCGGGCTGCTCGAGAGGACCCTCCCAGGAAACACAAAGGAAATGGCAGAGAACAACTTGACATATCGCGGGTCCCGTTGGCAGTCCGTTTTAGAACGGGTTCAAGTTCTTACGTAATTGATTTCAAATAAAAGCGTAAGCCGTGTGACTCGTGTTAATGATTCTGTGACGGAGGGGTAGTCGAATGTATATATTTATGAGAAGAAATTGTCTAGCAGGTTTTAGGTTTGAGGGAATAGAACGTCCACAGAAACTAGGCCAAAAAAAAAAGCGCTTTTCAGTTCCTAAAACCCGTTACTGATGATTAACATTAAAATATTTATTTCTCTTAGAAAAGGGCGTTACTAAGACTACTTGAACTTGTTGGCGATGAAACATTCGTTGCGTGGCACCGTTACAGTGGGTCAGTCCAATCTCCGAATTTTCGGGAAGAGTTGACGCTTATTTTTAGAATAGTCGTAGTTTGATTTTAATCGTATAACTATTGACTCTGAGAATATGTCCACCCAAGGGGAGTATGACGGGAAAGCATACGTGGGGTGTGGCCCAATGAATTGGAGCCCCAAGTTACAGCTCAATACATTTATAATTTCGTAAAATCTAGTTTAGATAGCATTGTGAATGCAGTTTCCAAAAACCCATTTGTACTTAGAGTAAATCTAATGTTTAGGAGGTGTTTTGTGGTTCGGATTTATATATTTATAAGGTTTTTTTTTTTTAATGTTCATTTTGTCTGAAATGTAACATCAAATAAATTGGTGAGTAATATGAGATTTTTAGAAAGCTCTGGTTGTGGGTACTGTGCATTTTGCTTATTTGTGTCATGTCTGCAGTGCTAAATTCGTGTTTCTTTGAATATTGTGATAGTCTCCTTTTTAAAAAGTTGCTGGTAACTTCATTTGGTTCTAAAGAGTTTTAAATGGAAGACAGCAAAAAACTCTTCATGCTGTTGAATGAAAACACGACAATGCTTCAATATTTTATCCACTGTGATAATATTTTGTTTGTCCATTAAATTGTTATTGTTTCCACACCAGAAGTGTGATTTCTTTGACTCATGGTTGAGATTCAGTTATTACTTTGGACTTCTGTTAACGTCAGATCATTGCAGACCTGAGCTTTCGGAAACACGGACGAAGATGAAACGAAACCATTATCTTTACCTTGATAAATAACATTTTTGGTTTTAATTTGCTTGACTCATTTTCCGGAATGTGCCTTGCCGCTCAGCAGAACAGTGTCCGTTTTAGTCGGGGAATCACTAGCCTTCTGTGATCTGGGCAAATTTTTTAAATTACCCCATCTTTAAATGTGACCGTTGTTAGGCAAAGTAGAAATCACTTGGGAATATGTCATGATTCCCTGTTTACGATAATTAGTGAGTTGGCACCACCTGTTCATCAAGAGTGACGGTTTCCTTCTGAAATTTTTGCACAGATGAGCAAGGAATCTGGTTAAGGAAGGGCATTGCCTGCGCTAGTCATGACTTAGATGAGTCATGCTTAACGCTGAGAGACCCGCAAGTGACGAGCGTTTGCCTGGTTTTGAACGGACACCCTGACTTTGAAGAAGTGTTCTGATATGTCATCCAGGTAGATGCAGATGCCGAAGGAATCCTGTATTGATAGATAAACTGACACCGAAGTATCAATGCCATGTCTTTGAGTCCCGGAGCACAGAAGATGGGGGGAAAGAGTTAACTTGAGTGTAATGGGGGCAAACTATAATCCTCCCTGTTTCTGCATTTTTTTTTGAGGCTTGTTCTTTTTCCCCATTCTTTTTGGCAAAAAAACAAAAACAAAAACAAAAAAAAAACCTTGCATTAATTCTTTTTTTTTTTTAGCATTTGTTTACTTTTATTTTTATTTTTTTTAATATGAAATTTATTGTCAAATTGATTTCCATACAGCACCCAGTGCTCATCCCAACAGGTGCCCTCCTCAATGCCCATCACCCACCCACTCCTCCCTCCCACCCCCCATCAACCCTCATTTTATTTTCAGTTTTTATGAGTCTCTTATGGTTTGGCTCTCTCCCTCTCTAACCCCCTTTTTTTTTCTTCCCCTCCCCCATGGTCTTCTGTTAAGTTTCTCAGGATCCACATAAGGGTGGAAACATATGGTATCTTTCTCTGTATGACTTATTTCACTTAGCATAACACTCTCCAGTTCCATCCACGTTGCTACAAAAGGCCAGATTTCATTCTTTCTCATTGCCAAGTAGCATTAATTCTTTTTTATTAATTTTTATTTATTTATGAGGGAGAGAGAGGGTGTGAGCAGGGGAGGAGCAGAGAGAGGGAGACACAGAATCCAAAGCAGGCTCAGGCTCTGAGCCGTCAGCACAGAGCCTGACGCGGGGCTCGAACTCCCAGACCGCGAGATCATGACCTGAGCCGAGGTCGGACGCTTAACTGACTGAGCCACCCAGGTGCCCCAAATATTTGCCTTAATTCTTTTGCAACACCCGCAGAAACACCACAGACTATTCCAGAGCTTTCCTCAAAACCAGTGGGAGGCGTGGTTACAGGTAAGATCTCTGAGAGATGTTCACCATTTGCTGGGGAAGCTTGAGTACAGTGTATTTTCCCCATCTCTGCCCATCTGTTAGATGTTACTTCTCATGGCCTCAGACACTTTATGAATTTTTGCTCTTCTGTGAGGACCTCGAGGCTTCATGTTGGGTCTTCCCTGACAGGTTTATTTTTGTGTAAAAGAGTTTTTTGTTTTTTTTTTTTTTTTTTTTTTAAAGAAGAATGTGCACGGCTGGATGTTGGAATTTGTGTAAATTCCAAGTGAGTCCTGGAGGCTATACAGATTCGACTCAGTTGCTTATATCATGTAAATTCGTGGTATAATTCAAATCTCAACTAAGTATACTCAGTATATAGATGTTTACGGTTTTTAGGGGCGCCTGGGTGGCTCTTCTGGTTAAGCATTGGGCTTCGGCTCAGGTCGTGATCTCACAGTTCGTGGGTTTCAGCCCTGCATCAGGCTTCCAGCTAGCTGATAGCACAGAGCCCGCTTGGGATTCATTCATTCTCTCTCTCTCTCTCTTTCTCTCTCTCCCTGCCCCTCCTCCACTCACTCTCTCTCTCTATCAAATTAAATAAACTTTACCCCCCCCCAAAAAAAACACGGATATTTATGGGTTTTGACATGAAGATGCTTTAAATTTAGGAATAAAAAAAAAATTATGCCCTGTGCATTGTGTATACTAACTAGGGATATGTGGTAATGTATTTTTAAAAGTGGCTGAAGCTTGATTTGATGAAAACATTCCATTACCTGGGACAATTACCCTACAACCATTTTTAATTAGCCAGGAGTTTATTAGATTTGCACCCTATTAACATTTTCCCTTTACGCTGAGATGGTGGGAATTTTATAAGGGAAAAGAACGTGCTCTCACTTAGTAGGTCAGTTTGGGTCTTAGGTTTCCCATGAAGTTCAGTGCTTTAGTTAAGTTTTTTTCAGCAGTTCAGATCCATTTACCACAGATCAGCGGTCTGGCCCGAAGACACACATTTGAGAGTCTCTGGCATTTCGATGGCAACTGAAGCTAAGAAAGTAGAGACAAGGAGAGCGGGAGAGAGCAGAGGGTCAAGGTTGAGCTCTCTGAAGTTCTAACTGAATGATCAGTAGCGGAATTGCTAAGTGCAAAGAAATTGTATTAGTGTAGCCAGAGCCTGAGGAAAGAGGTACAGACACTGGGGGATGTGCGGTCACAGGAGCCAAGAGAAAGGAGGTGGAATTAGGATGATTAGATGAACACACGTGAAAGCAGATGAAGATGATTTATTTTGATTAAAAATTTTTTTTAATGTTTGTTTATTTTTGAGAGAGAGAGAGAGAGAGAGAGAGAGCATGAAGGAGGGGCAAGGGGCAGAGAGCGAGGGAGACACAGAATCCGAAGCAGGCTCCAGGCTCTGAGCTGTCAGCACAGAGCCAGACGAGGGGCTTGAACTCACAAACTCTGAGATCATGACCTGAGCTGAAGTCAGATGCTTAACCGACTGAGCCACCCAGGTGCCCCAATGGAGATGACTTTATTAACAAAAGGCTTGTCAAGTTTTTCTCCTGATGAAAAAGTTCAGAGAATTGCCTAATTGTCGCTGGTACGCTTACCAGTTAGAGTCCACACTTGACCTTTTGTTGTATTTGTTTTTTCTCTCCCCCCTAAAAATAAGAGACTTCCTCTAATTTGACTAAAATATCATCATTCTGAGACAATTAAAAATACTTCTCTAATCATTTATGCAGTCTCATCAAATCTTTCTATTCCCAAAGTATCTTTTATAGCTCAAAGCACAAAACACAAGCCGGGAGCTAATCAAGATTCACGCATTGCGTTTGGTTACTACGTATTTTATTCTCTTTTATGCCGGAACAGTCGACCCACTCTGTTTTCCCATGACGTTGACTGCTTGAAGAAAGAAGGCCTGTTATTTTGCACACTATCCCACCTTCGGGATGTCTGCTTCCTCGTGGTGGTGAGGAAATCGTCAGAAATCCTCCTGTCGCTTGAATTTCGGGTAAACTGAGAGTTAGGTATAGAATTTTGATTGCATTCACATTTGGCGCAAGAAGTCTTCTTAGGGGATGCGGTGTTCTTGTTATTGCATCACACCGGGAGGCGTGATTGCAAGTTGGCTCCCCCATTTGAAATGCTGTCTGATCCCTCAGTTAAGGTGGTGACATCTAGGTCTTTCCATTTCCCCTGTGCAGTTAGCAGGTCGTCTGTCGGGGGATGCTCGGGCACCAGGAAATTTCATCTTCCTTGAGAATTTGTTCCAGATGATCTTAGTATCCAATGATGATCCTGGCTTGAATCGGTTATTTTATTTCCCCAAGATTTGGAATGTGTTATTCTCTGAGAACGGATTTCCCACGCCTCGTGCCTGTCTAAAGCTTCAGGGAACCTTGAGGTTGGAATGTATCATCGCAGTCGTCCAATTATTGAAGGACTAGACTGGAAAGGATAACACACGTTTGTCTCCTGATGTACCTTCTGTAATCTCAGAGAAGAAGGAAACTCAAATCTGTGAAGTAACATTTGTTCCAGCTTGTAAATAATGTGCCTGACTCGCCTCAAACCTTCAAAATACCACCTGGATATTTAACTACCCATCCGGAACACATTATTACCCTCTGGCTTAGCTTAACCAACTCCCTGGTTATCCTTCAACCATGTTCGGGCTACTTGTCATTTCCCTTAAGACTGCACATTCCTTTGCCTCAGTCTTTGTCAGATCTTCTTGAACGTTCCACTTCAGACAGCTCTATTTTCTTGTTTTCCTAGTAACTACTGCGCTCCTCGGTTTATCTTCCGAACCTCTTGTTTATTGTCTGACCGTTTTCTCCCTTCTTTTGAGGAGAAATCTCTCATTTCATCATTTTGGCTGTTTTCTGTCTTTTACGTGTTTTAGTAGCTTGTTATGTGCCCTGCACCTGCGAGTACGACTCTATGAAAAAGGGGTCAGACACTGTCCAGGGCCTGGCCCTTCAGGAAGCGTTTTTGAAGTGTGTTGAGTGCATTCTGTTGTTGCATCTCGGGTTGCTTTATCTCCCTACTCGTAGTGGTGGTTTGGACCTTCCAAAGGTGTGCTTTGATTTGTTCGTTGAAGCCACCCTGGAAAAAAATGGAAAAGGGGGGTGGCGTGGAAGACGCCTTATCCCGTACGAAGAGAGAAATGACAGGGGCGGGGAAAAAAAAAAAAGACCAGGCAGAGAATCAAAGAAACTATAAGGCTTAACCCAGAGAGAGAGAGGGGAAAATAAAGAAGGAGATACAGAAGAGGTCTAAAAAGAATAAACATGTGTGATTCAACAAACAGCCAGAACAGAGAAGGAAGAAGAAAAAAAAAGACAAAAATCTATATATAATAAGAATTGACCAAAAATCACATCAGAAAATGCAAAACCCCTGGACAGTTCCCTGTTGGGGCCTGGGACCGGTGACGGTGCTGGTCTGGAGGAGGGGCCCTCTGGTTAAGATAAGTGTCAGTCTCGCTACCAGGCCCGGGGACTGGCTCCCCTTCCCCCAGGCACATGCATAGGCAGCGGCTCTGGTCTGGAGAAAGTTGTGCGACCCCGAAGACTCCAATCTTCGCTCCTAAGGATGTCAGCAAGGTAGAAACGGACTCTCTCCGTATTGTTCCTTCCCCAGTCCGTGGCCCGGAGAGGTTTCTCTCCTGTCCAAATACAATCCCACACTTGCACAGCCTCTCTTTCCCTTCCCTTTGTGTCTCCACAGAAGGGGATCCCTCCCCTCCTTGCCTACCCTGCCCGTTTTCTCTCCCCCAGTTGGAAAACGCTCACCTCTGTCCTGCCAAGCTGTCCCTGTACACCCGTGGAGATGTTTCTGTCACCCTGTTGCCTGGATTCCCAGAATTCCAAGCGTTTGAGGGATCAGGGAATTTCCGGTTCCCTGACTTCTCCTCCATCTTGACTCCCTCCCCCATTTTTCCCTTTCTTAAAGTCCTTTCCAAGCAGTGGATTCTTCAGGAAGGTTCACTGTTTCCAGTCTGGATGTAATTCTGGAACTTTTCTATATGTGCCCTCCCGTTTTTGGATTTTTCAGCCCCTTGAATGGCAAATGGAATTCAGGCAGAGCTCCTGTCAGCTCACATAATAAATTCTATAGTCTTTAGATACAGTTTTAAGGTTTTTTAAATTTTATTTTATTTTTATTTATTTTTTGATTTGAGAGAGAGAGGGAGAATTTCAAGCTGGCTCCACACTCAGCATGTATGCCAATGCGGGGCTCGATCCCATGACCCTGAGATCATGACCCGAACCAAAATCAAGAGTTGGACGCCCAACCTACGGAATCACCCAGGCGCCCTATTTTTAAAGTTAAAAAAAATTTTTTTTTAATATTTATTTATTTTTGAGACAGACAGAGTATGAGCAGGGGAGGGGCAGAGAGAGAGGGAGACACAGAATCCGAAGCAGGTTCCAGGCTCTGAGCTGTCAGCACAGAGCCCAACGCAGGGCTCGAACTCACGGACTGCGAGATCATGACCTGAACCGAAGTCGGCTGCCCAACGAACTGAGCCACCTGGGCACCCCATAAAGGTTTTTTTTTTTTTTTTTTGACAGACAATATAAAGTTTTTAATAAACATTCTTAAGCAAAATGTATGCTGTGTAATTCCAAACTTAACATCTCCCCTTCATTCTTGCCGATACAACTCCCATCTGGTTGAATGAGTCATGAATTACCCTGGCTAATAAATGTGTACCGAACTGCAGCGAGGTAGTTTTGAAAGTTGGCTTCATCTCCAATCCTTCCCCCATAGTTTAGAATACATGAAGTTTCCGATGGTTCCATAGCTATAGGTAAGAAAACTTACCTCCTAACATGGAGTTTTAATTGGATTAAAATTACACTTTAGGAGGTGCCTGGGTGGCTCAGTCGGTTAAGCCTCCGACTTCGGCTCAGGTCACAATCTCGTGGTTTGTGAGTTCGAGCCCCGCGTCAGGCTCTGTGCTGACAGCTCAGAGCCTGGAGCCTGCCTCGGATTCTGCGTCTCCCTCTCTCTCTGTTGCCTACTTTCTTTGATTTCTTTAATGTCATTCGTGGAAGAACCTACTTCTCCTCACTGTCCTCCTCCTTCACACATCCTGCACGTGCCTCCTACGCACACACACGCGTGCACACACACTCCACATCTTCACATTGTGTGAAACAGATTTGTAAAGGAGAACCACACTAGTCTTTTTCCAGTTGGTAAATTATCCACTTAAGATCTATTTCGGAATAGTTTTGTGACCTCTAACAACTACATCTCTGACTGCTCATAGAATAATGGATTCCAGCTCCTTGTTTCAGAGGTCATCGTTTACTCTTTTACAGTATTCACCATTACTAAGCAACAGAGATTATCCCAAGCTATGTGATGGGCTGGTTGTGACCTTGCTTCCTTTGGATGTAATTTTTTTTCACGATATTCCAGCTGGAGCTATGTATTTATATGGTTAAGTTTGTTGTCATTACAGGTTTTATCTTTGGTTAGAGTTTTTAAAGTTATAGAGCTATTTCCAGCCTATCATTTGACCAACTCCAACCCCCAGTCGAAAGAGAGCAAGACGTACTGTAATTTTGTGGCATTTTTCTGCTGTTGGAGTGGAGGGCAGAGTGGAGTGGTACCAGAAGGCCAAGAACACGAACTTTTGTTCTTGGAGCCAAGGAGGAAGACCACACTGTAGATTACGTAGTCTTCTTCCTTACCTATAGCTTTATATCCCAAGTGGAAACCTTGTCCGGTTGTGGATCAGACATTTAGATTAATTATTTCGGCCATATCATTGGCCGTGTATTAGGCAAATATTCCTTGACTCTTTGACATGATATCCATGCATGTCCTGCTGCGGTGAAAGAATTTAAAGACAATCACAGTGTTTGAAAAGGGCCTCACATTAAAGCAGTTGTTCCAAACCACGTGACGTGGAATGTGTCCAAAGAGATGGCTCAAGAAGAGCGGGCTTCGTGGCCGTGTGGTCAAGTAGCTATGCAGGCTGTATCTTCCCCTTAAAGATCCTCACTGAGTGTCCACACGGTAAAGTGCCTGGGAAGACAGTCCGTTAAACCTGTTTCGTGGTTTAATCCAGTGTTTTCTCAAACTTAAGAAGCCACGAAAGTTTTTCTCAAAACATCTATGAATATTTAGTGGAATTAGTGTTCTGTGGGGGCACATTTGATGACATTTTCGCTACCGAATTGATAAAACAGTCGTGTGGAATCTGACGGCAGATGTAAATCACGGAACCAGGGTGTGAATTAAAAAGACAGTCGAGAAGAAAGTCATAATTTGGCAGTAGGTGCAAGCAGAGTGCCAAAACGCACAGGAGGAAGGGAACAGCTTTCCAGCAGCAGGGGTAGTAAAATGTTGACAATACCACTTGTTTCCAAGTTAAGCGATTTCTATTCTGATCAGAGGTTTTCATTGGAATGAGACACAGGAACTATGGCTCTAAGCCCTCTGTCGGCATCAGTCATTATGTTACACGTGGGGAAATATCTAAATATAGGCAGAAGGAGGTCCCCGGCAGAATAATGAACTGGTGGCTATTTTTTTTTTTTTTTTTTGAGCCTACAAAACTTGCAGAGTTAACTCGCAAAGGACGGAACCCAGTGTTCCAAATTTTGAAAAACAGGTACCAGATTTAAATGTTTGATCCTCGAATGTTGGGGCTGGAAAGGTTTTAGAGAGCACGGTCCCACGGCCTCATTGTACAGAAAGTAAAACCTGTGCTCTGAGAAGTGATCAAAGGAGTCAACACGACAAGTGCCAGAGCCGAGTTCCGACCAAGGTGTTTGAGGTCCAGGTTTGCTTTTTACCCCACGCTTCCCTGCTGATTAGTCATAGCGGTCAACTTATTTTTTCCCACACAGATTATCAAATTGTGGACCATGAAATATGCAGCTGGATGAGATTGTTTTATTCATCGAGGTTGTGTCTAGCTGCAAAAATGTGTAACGAAGACACGAGATGGTCATCGGAATTATTTAACATCCTTCTTTGTTCTGGAGAAATAAGATTAAACATTTGAGTGAGTACTAGCAACTCATCCAGAAAACAAACACTAAGAGCTTTAGCACACACAAGCAGACAGCTGTAGTCATTAGGCAAAGGAAGAGGGTATTGTGGTAAGAGGTCAGGAAATGCGTGACAAATCATCAGGATCGGTAGGCTCTCATGGGGTCTTACAGTTGGAGACAGACACTGGATTCAACTCTGGTTCCAGCAAGGACAACGGGGATTTATATCCATAGCGCAGGATGGGGGGTCAGCAGATAGAAAATTAGTAAGAGGAGGCCAGAGTGAGAAGATACGAAGGCTGGTCAGACACCAAGGGTAGGTGAATTTTCTTGTTCAAAATGGATTCTGCAAAGACAGAGAGGAAAGCCCAAGTGGGGCAGATTTGAGCAGAGGGCTCAGAGGTTAAAGATGGGCCGTGGAGAGACAGTCTTTGTGAATATGCATCATCCTCATTTACACCCTTACCTGCATAGTTGCAATAGTCTTTGAGGCAAGTTTCCTGCAGGGCGTATGGGGATACCCTGCGCTCTGACGTCCTCGGCAGCTGGAATCATCCTCACATCCAGGGAGGTGCTCCTCTAATGCCCTGGTCCTGCAGTGCCTGGATCTCAACTCCCATGTTCTGTTCCCCCTCCCCACCCCCCACATCCTCTTGCTCACGTTGAATTACGCAGGTTTGGCTTTTACCACGACAACTGTAATGAGACTGTTTTCTCAAAAGGACTGGTAACTTAAAAAAAAAGTAAATTCTATTTTTATCACAGTTAAACATGTTCATGGTGTCAAAAGCTGAATGTATGAATGCTAAATGTATAAGGTCATGTAATAAAACACAGGTGCCCTGACCTATTCTTTCTGGTCCCCGAAGGGCAAACACCTTCTACGCTAAAATCCTTTTAACTCTTTACTTCCATATTTCTGAAAACTGTGCTTAAAGAATTCCTATTTTTTTTTCCAATTTTAGTCATTATTTATTTTCTGTTGTGGAACGTGAGGATTTAGTGTCTTGCCGTCTGCCTTCCAACACACACACACACACACACACACACACACACACACACACACACACTTCCACTCTTTACAGCTCAATGTAGTTCCAGCGCAAGTTAGAGATTGCGTGCTTAGACTGTTAATGACTATAGAGTGTTGTTCGTAGCTGCGGTCATAGTGTATTGTGAGTACATTTTCTTCTTTTAACAGCTTTTCTTGAAGCATAACTGATCTACAAAAAAAATTGGACCTACTTAATGTATGCAATTTGATGAGTTTGGCGACGTGTGTATACCTGTGAAACCATCCCCGTGCTCCAGGTAATAAACGTATCTGTCACCTCCATACTTAATGTGAGATCTACTCATAATAATACCGAACTGTTAGCTATGGGCCCTATATTGTACAGCGGGTCTCCAGTGCTAATTCATCCTGCATAACGGGAACTTCATGCTGATACCAACTCCCTATTTCCCTCCCCCCTCAGCCCCGGCCAACCACCCCCATTTTCTTTCTTATACAGTGTTCATTTTCCCTAGAATTAATTACCTCATCTGAGAACTTACTTTGATTTCTCTGTACTTACAACTGAATCATCCCGAGAGTCTCTGACTCAGGAAAAAACCTTTCCTTTACATCAAACATGATAGATAATCTGCCAGTTTGCCCTCCTGGAGCCCTTCATTGCCTTGATGAGATGTGTATGCGTTGTTTTCTGCCCAGCTGTCCTATAGGGACTTCCTTTCATCCTGGGAATCCTCTCTTTCTGAATTGCATGCCATCTTTTTCTTGGTTTATTTATTTATTTATTTATTTTGTGGAGCACATTCTCCAGCAGCTTGCAGGAGGAATAAAAAAAAAAAAGAGGCATAAGAAGTAAAAATCTTCAGACCTTGTGTGTTTGAAAACATCTTACTTCTAGCCTTAGGCTTGATTCCCAACTGGTTTAGAGATCATTCTTTCTCATTGCCTCTTTGGCTTGCAACCCTCAGCTTGCTGTGGAGAAGTTCTATAGCATTCTGATCTTCGAGTCTTTGCCCGTGATCTTTATTTTTTCCATTGTGTAAACTGTTAGGGTCTTTTTTGCCCATTTTGTTCTGAAATTTCACAGTGAAAAACTGTTATGCGGTTTCTTTCCATTTATTGTGCTAGGTGTTCAGCAGGCCATTTCAGTGTGGAAATTCATTCCTCTGGTTCTAGAGATGCTCCTGAATTATTTTTTAATGTCTGTTTATTTTTGGGAGAGAGAGAGAGAGAGCGGAGAGAAGGGGCAGAGAGAGAGGGAGACACAGAATCCAAAGCAGGCTCCAGGCTCTGAGCCATCAGCACAGAGCCCGACGCGGGGCTCGAACTCACAAACCGTGAGATCATGACCTGAGCCGCAGTTGGACGCTTAACCGACTGAGCCACCAGGTGCCCCAATTTTTAATGAAATATCTTCCCCTTCATTTGTTTCTCTTCTGGTTTCTGAAACTCCAGTTGAACCTTCTTGGTTGATCTTCCGATTTTCTTATTCTTTCCCTCCTATTTCTCATCTCTTTCATTTTTGATCTAATTCCCCAGAATTGTCCTCAATCTTCTCTGTCAACCTTTCTCTTTAATGTTATGGTGTCTGCCATCATTTTTAATTTCTTAGAGTGCTTCCTTGTTCTCTGAAAGTGTTTTGTTTTTAGTTTTTCAAATGATATTCTCTTCTCCCGTCATGAACACAGGATCTTCTCTTAGTGAGAATCTTCATTCTAGAGCTTCTGTGTATTCCTTTGCTCCCTGCATTGTCTGTTTCCTTCGAGTTAATTTGGTCGTTTTTTTCTGGCCTCTGTCTTTCATGGAGAACCACCCCTCAACTATGTGATCCCCATCTGCCTTTTTGGTTTAGTGAGGAGCTTGACAGGCCAGTTGGAAATTGTACGCGTGGCTGGGGCTTGTCACCTGGCCCGGGGGAAGGTCCTCCTGCTTTACTGGCCAATGTTCACTTCTTACTCTCTGTGGGTCTTTTATGTTAATGAGTCCCTTCCCAGAGGACGATCGTGGCTGCCCGTGATTTGGAAGCTGAACGATGGGGAGAGGATGTCAGACTCCCTTTCCAATATAGAACCTGTCATTTAATACCTCTGTGTCCGGTAGACGCCCCAGCTCTGCCCACACATCCTCTGGTTGTCTCTGGGGACAGGCCCTCTCTGGTGGACGTAACCCCTCTAGAAAGTAAGCCTCTGGCCCTCGGTGGGCCGGAGGGAGAGACAAGAGAATCCCGAGACTAATCCCCTCTGCGTCAACTCTCCACCACTCTGTACCCCCATCTCCAGAAACAGCTGGTACTTCCAATTCTCGAGCTTTCCCAAGCTTCTGTTAAATGAATCAACTTGCTTCTCTTTGCCATTCCTTCTCCTTGCCACTTTTGCCACTTGGTCCTGCTGCAGGCTTAAGGGCATCTTTCGATAAGTGTATGCTCGCTCTATCTATTAGCTGAGGTGATTCCAGATGAGTTTCATGGGTTCTAGAAATTTTAGAACTTTCTCCTATTGTGCGGTTGAAGTGTATACGCAACACAGTGAGGGTTAAACAATTTCAAAAACACACGCAGTGCCCTGTGCCGATTCCCCCCCGAAGCATGGGTGGGCTCGTATGGGATTCAGAATGGCAAGAGACACACATGGTCACCAGCCATCTCGTCAAAGAGAAAGATTCTTTATCAGTGGGTGTTACTGTCTCTGTGTTAGAATGTGGGAAATGGGCAGGACGGCCTGGCTGTTTGTTTTAATTTCTTTTTAATGTTTATTTACTTTTGAGAGAGAGAGAGAGAGGGAGAGAGAGAGAGAGAGAGAGAGCACGAGTGGGGGAGGGGCAGAGAGAGAGAGAGAGAGAGAGAGGGAGAGAGAGAAAATCTGAAGCAGGCTCCAGGCTCTGAGCTGTTAACACAGAGCCCCATGCGGGGCTCAAACTCACGAACCGTGAGATCGTGACCTGAGCTGAAATCTGACACTTAACCAACTGAGCCTCCCAGGTGCCCCTGTTTGCTTTTTTTTTTTTAAAGCCTACTCTTTCCTATGTTTTTTTTTTTATTTTTTTTAAATCTTTATTTATTTTTGAGAGAGAGACAGAGTGTGAGCAGGGGAGGAGCAGAGAGAGAGGGAGACACAGAATCTGAAGCAGGCTCCAGGCCCCGAGCTGTCAGCACAGAGCCTGATGCGGGGCTCAAACTCACAAACCGTGACATCATGACCTGAGCCGAAGTCGGACGCTCAACTGACTGAGCCACCCAATTCCCCATGTTTAATGGAGAGAAGGAAAAATGATTCCTGGTTTAGAAATTGTTTTTAATAAAATCTGAATAGCTATGAACAGAAATCATTTTCTTTTTTAACTTCAGCCTAATAAACATACTACGGCCCTAAGGGGCCTAGTAAAACAACCCTAGCAGAAATGAGACCTAACACTTGCAGTGATGAACGACCTCATAATCTGAGAATCTCAGATCATCAAAGCCAGCATTTTTCTTTTAAAAGGTTCACCGTGGCCAAGTTATTCGTCAAAATCTATTTTGCGTGACGCTGACATCGTCCTAACAGAAAATTCAGAAATAATTAAGCATTTGTCAGGCATCATTTGCTTTTCAAGTATGCAGGTAAATGTGAGACTGGAGTCTGTTGCCTGTGAAAGTATCTGACATTGACACTGACATCAGCCAGTCATTGCCTCACATCGGGCTGGAGGCGGATAGCATGCTATACATTACGCAGCTCTTAAAGTGCAGAGATGTGCTCTGTCCAGCAATAAAGTTGTTTCCTGCGCTTTTTCAGCTACCTCGTGCTTATGAATTAAGGCCCCTGTGGAATCTGAGGCCCTGTTCCCTCCTCCTGTAGGATACATTTCTGGAAGCCCTGTAATGATCCCGTGTGGGATTTACTGAGCACTTACTACTTGCCACAGTCTGGGCGAATGGCCTTAAGCACGTTCTTTTGGCCAGCTGTCACAGCAACCCTGTTATCCTCATCTGGCGGGTAACTGCGGCAGCTACTATGTGAAAAACAAACGTTTTCTTTTCCCGAACTCAGCTCTACTCTCTATAAGTATTCGCTTTTAACTATGAAAACAAATTTGGCGGGGGGCAGCACCTGGGTGGCTTATTCGGTTAAGTGTCCAACTGTGGCTGATGTCATGATCTCGGGGTTCGTGGGTTCGAGCCCCGTGTCGGGCTCTGTGCTGACAGCTCGGAGCCGGGAGCCTGCTTCGGATTCTGTGTCTCCCTCTCTCTCTGCCCCTCCCTGACTTGTGCTCTGTCTCTGCCTTCTTTCAAAGTAATAAATAACCATTAAAAATTTAAAAAAACACAATTTTTTTTAAGTATCACCCTTACATGGTCCTTGATTCCCTTCTCTGAGAGGGGAAGTATTTAACTCACACTCCCTTTCACCGAATCTCTCTCCAGTAGAGAGAATTCCCATATACCCTATGCTCAGTTTCCCCTCTTAGTATCTAATATTAATATAGTAGACTTGTTACAATTAACGAGCCAACATAAATATATTATTATTAACTAAAGTCCATGCTTTGTTCATATTTTTTCACTTTTGCCCCAATGTCATTTTCCTCTTCTGGGATCCCATCCAAGTTAGCACATTCAGTTGTCATGTTTCTGTGGGTGCCTGTTGGCCATGGCAGTCTCTCAGAATTTCTTTGTTTTTGATGACCTTGGCAATTTGAAGGAGATTGACAAGTGTAGTTGACCCTTAAACAAATAAGTCATTCAGGTTTGAACTGTGCAGATCCACTTATCTATGGATTTTATTTTTTAGAGAAATATGGGACAGTCCTCTACATGTATTTTCTCTTCCTTATGGTTTTCTTTTCTTTCTTCCTCCCTCCCTTCTCCTCTCTTTCTCTCTTTCTTTCTTTCTTTCTTTCTTTCTTTCTTTCTTTCTTTTTCTTTCTTTCTTTCTTTCTTTCTTTCTTTCTTTCTTTCTTTCTTTCTCTCTCTCTCCCTCCCTCCCTCCCTCCCTCCCTCCCTCCCTCCCTTCTTTCCTCCTTTTTTTTTTTTTTTTTTTAAGTAAGCTCCAAGACCAACATGGGGCTTGAACTCATGACCCCAAGATCAAGAGTCTCATGCTCTACCGCCTGTTCCAGCCGGGTGCCCCTCTTCCTTATGGTTTTCTTAATAGCATTTTCTTTTCTCCAGGTTATTTTATTGTAAGAATATAGCATGTAGTACATATAGCATACAAAATATGTGTAATTAATTGTTTATATTATTGGTAGGGCTTCTGGTCGACAGTGGGCTATTAGTAGTTAAGCCTTTGTGGGAGTCAAAGCTATAAAGCTATATGCAGATTTTTGTTGGTGCAGGGGATTGATATTCCTAACCCCCCGCTTTGTTCAAGGGTCAATGGTAGTGTTAAGGAGACCTTGACCGTTTTAAGAGTTTTAGCTATTTTGTACAATGTCCCTCAACTGGGATTTGTCTGACATTTTCCTCATGATTAGACTTGGGGTTATGGGCATTTAGATGGAAGAGATAAGTGCCATTTTCATGATGTCAACATGGCTTATCATGGATGATATTGACATTGATTCCATGCCTGAGATTTCTGTGTCAGATTTCTCAGCTGTGAAGTCACTCTTTTTCCTTTTTTCCATATTATCCTGTTTGGAAGGAGGTTACTCTGGGTAGCCCATACTTAAGGAGCAGGAATTATGCTCTATCACCTTGAGGGTGGAGTGTCTAACATCAATGATTTGAGATTTTTCTTGATGGGAGATTTGTCTCTTCTCCTTCATTTATTTATTTAATCACTTATTTATTTTAGTGTATTTTAAAATTTAAAATTTATGTATTTTATAATTTGGGTTATAATCGAGTGCTACTTTATTTAGTTTTTCTAAATGCCCCATTTTGGGCCATTGGGCATTCTCTCAGTTGGCTCCTTTCCCTTTGACCTGGCCCCTTCATGTTGATTTTTGGTTGGTTAGTTTGACTTTTGAGCACTTCCTTACTTCCTGGCACTACAGGATGTTCCGGGCTCATCTTGTATATTTCCTGTCCCGGTTCTAAAATCAGCCATTCTCCAGAGAACCCTGGTTCTTTTTACTGGAGACCAATACTAGCAACCAAGCTACAGGCACTAACTATGCTATTGTGACTGGGGTGTCATTAGTTTCTAGGCCCCCTCAGCTGACACAGCAAGGAAATATATGTGAGTATACTAACCTTTGTACATACACAAATCTGTAAATATTCTATGTGTAACCATCTGTAAATTAAGTTAAAAATTCATACTACTTTCTCCAATGCCAACCCATTACTGTATGGGTCATTCTAACCTTCTCCCTTTGCTTAACTGTAAAATCCCACCCCAAAGGTTAGAAATCTGGCCGCCATCACCCACCGTCATTGTTCATCATTGTACATCATTGTTCAGTTCCAGTATTCGTGTGTTTCAGTATCAGAATTGTTAGCCATACCCCCATGGGGTACAACTTTATCAGTTTACCATGTACCATGAGTTTGCACAGTTCCTTTTACTTTATTCTTACTGACTCTGTTTCCGAAGTGACTTATGCCACCACCTTTCCCGCCACTTTCTTCAGGGAGGCTGTTTCAGATATTTATAATACAATAATATCACAGTTGACCCTTGAACAACATAGATTTGAGCTGCACAGGCTTGAACTGCCTTGTATATTTTTGACACATGCCTTTTATCAGATCTGTGTTTTGCAAATATTTTCTTCCAGATTGTGGCTTGTCTCTTTACTGCCTTGACAATGTCTTTTCCAGAGCAGAAGTTTTTAATTTTAATAAAGTTAAAATTTATCAATGGTTTCTTCCATGGATTGTGGTTTTGGTGTTGGATCTAAAAATTTACCACCCAATCCGAGACCACCTAGATTTTCTTCTTTGTTTTCTTCAAGAAATGTTATTTTATTTATTTTTTATTAAAACTTTTAAAATATTTATTTTTGAGAAAAAGGCAGAGCATGAGTGGGAGAGGGGCAGAGAGAGAGGGAGACACAGAATCTGAAGCAGGCTCTGATGTGGGGCTCAAACTCACGAACAATGAGATCATGACCTGAGCCGAAGTCAGATGCTTAACTGACTGAGCCACCCAGGTGCCCCATCTTCAAGAAATGTTATAGTTTGTGGTTTACATTGAGGCCTATGACCCATTTTAAGTTAATTTTTGTGAAAGATCTAAGGTCTCTAGGTAGGTTTGTTTGTTTTTGTTTTTGTTTTTAATTTTTTTTTCAACGTTTTTTATTTATTTTTGGGACAGAGAGAGACAGAGCATGAACGGGGGAGGGGCAGAGAGAGAGGGAGACACAGAATCGGAAACAGGCTCCAGGCTCCAGGCTCCGAGCCATCAGCCCAGAGCCCGACGCGGGGCTCGAACTCACAGACTGCGAGATCGTGACCTGGCTGAAGTCGGACGCTTAACCGACTGCGCCACCCAGGCGCCCCTTGTTTTTGTTCTTGAGGTGGACATTTAATTACTCCAGAGCCACTTATTGAAGACGTTCTCCACTGAAATGCCTTTGCTCCTTTGTCAAAGATGGGATGACTATATTTGTGGTTCTTCATCTCTGGGAGAAGGTATTCTGTCTTTCAACATTAGATATGCTGCTGCTATCTAGGGTTTTGTAGATGCTCTCCTTGAACTTGAGGTAATTTTCCTCTATCCTTACTTTGCTGAGTTTTCATCATGAATGAGTGTTGGATTTTGTCAAATGCATTTTCAGAATCAATTGATATGATCGTATGTTTTTTCTTTTAGTTCATTGTCATGGTGGATTACATTGATTGGTTTTTCAAATGTTGAACCAACCTTGCATGCTTAAAATAAATCCCATTTACTTGTGGTATATAATTTTTATACATCATTGGATTTGATTTACTAATATTTTCTTGAGTGTTTTTGCATCTATGCCATGAGAGATATTGGTGTGTAGTTTTTCTTTTTTGTCATATCTTTTATCTGGTTTTAATATTAGACCAATCCTGGCCGCATAGAATGAGTGAAGAAGTATGCTTTCTGCTTCTATTTTCTGGAAGGGACTGTGGAAATTTGGTATAATTTCTTTTTTGACTATTTATTTATTTATTTATTTTTGGGGGGGAGAGCATGAGTTGGGGGAAGGGCAGAGAGGAAGAGAGAGAGAGGGAATCCCAAGCAGACTCCACACTGCCAGCATAGAGCCCAACGTGAGGCTCAGTCTCACGAACTGTGAGATCATGACCTGAGCTGAAATCAAGAGTCGGACACTTAAACTGACTGAGCCATCCAGGCGCCCCACTATAATTTCTTTTTAAAATGTTTGGTAGAATAACCAGAAAACCCTATGAGCCTGGTGCTTGCTTTTTTTTGGAAGGTTATTCATTATTGATTAGATTTCTTTAATATATATAGTCATTCAAATATCTATTTCTCTGCATGTAACTTTTGGCAGTTTTGTTGAAAGCTGGACATTTTGTATTGTGTACTAGGAGCTGAAGGAAATAGACTTTGCTGTGAGGATATGTTAACTTGGCTAACATTAAGAGTTGAAATAAATATGGAGTTTATAAATTTCTGTATAAAAGCTGCAAAATGCCAACCTGCAAAGATTTCCTATTATCAGTAAAGGGCTTCCTTTAGCCTGGCAGGCAAAGGCTTCCATGTTTTGTCTTCAACCTAACTTTTTCACTTTTTCTTCTAATAATAATGATGTTATTATGTATAGAGTACCTGCTATTTATAAGTGTTTAACACAGAAACACTCACTGCAAGGTATATATATGTATGTCCGTTTTACAGATGTGAACTCTAGCTGTAGAAAAGTAGAAGAAATTGCTATGGTCACATAGATAATAAATGCCTAAGCCAGGATTGGATCCCAGGTCTATCTGGTTCTGAATCTCATGCTTTTTCTTGCTAGATTTCAGTTGTTATTGCTTTTATCAAGCCTTCTAGTTTACCTGGTCAAATTTGTCTGTTCATCATCCCCCAAACGTGCTAATAGCTCTTGCTGTTCCCGTTGGAATGCCTGAGCTACCTGTGTCAGTAATGGAATGGCCAACTAAAGTATTTTCAATAGTAAAGGCATAGTTACTTCACATAACAAAATTTGGAGGTGAGGGGTCCTAGAGTTGACAGAATGACTCTGCAGTATCACCAGTGACTCAGACTCGTTCATCCCTGTATTCTACTACTTTCATTGTCTTGGTGATGCCACTCATAATGTTCCTTAGAGGGCTGATTCAGCTTCCAGAATCATATCTTCATAGAACAGCAATCCAAGCAAGCAAGAAAGGGAGTGGGGCAAATAGCAAGACAATATTTCCCAGAATTTGAGCAAAACTGTACCTTCACCCCATCCCTAGATCCACCAGCTGCAAAGACAGCAGGATTCCTGGAAGACATGACTTCTCTTTCAGAATGGGCACGTTGCTGTCCAAACAGAATCAGGGATCTAGAGGCAATGAGGAAGGGGAGAATGACTTTGGAGGCAAACCTCTGGGCTGCCAGACCATCCATCCTTCAATGTCCAGATCAGGCACTCTTCCCTGCCCCAAATGATCTCCTCACTAACCCATGCAGCTTCATATCTTTTTCCACAGAATTCTCACATGTATCGTCTTTCCAGGTGGTTAACTTTAAATTGTTAATTGTTCAATTGCTACAGTGTCTGGTATTATGAGTTATCTTTTTAAGCCTATATTCAAAAATATCTTACAAGTGTCTTGTGAATACAGGCTATCTGTTACGCATTGCTTTACCTCCAACACGTCTAGTAAATGGTAGACACATTAAACGTTTGCTCGGGTCACGGAATGTGGTCTGGTCAGCAGCATCACCTGATAGGCTACGTCTGTACAGTTCCTTATTGCTCAGATATCTAGACTCCTCGTTTCTCTCCTCTCACATTCATAAAAGAAGGGATTTGTGAAAGTAAGTAGTTTTGAAAATGATGAATATATAATATTGTTTTCGTAATACATGATGTGCAGAATGAGTCACCGTAGGCCTTGAAAATAGAGACCAGTCTTCTTAAGTCAAGAGAAGTCTCATCCATGAGCAAGGTAGTTTAAAAGATTATAGCTTTGCGGTATGGCGTCTTACCCACTATTGTAAAAGACTTTAAAAAAAAAAAGAAGGAAGGCAAAAGCATTTTCGATTTATCACTTTGATGGTGTTGTTTGACTCATTGAGATAATGATACCAGTTAAGAAGAAATATTGAGAATCCAGCAGACCACCTTGTTGGCTGAAGGGCTATATTTTGGGTGTAAACGTGCGACTGAGACTTTTCAAAATTCCAAGCACACTTGGATAAGATAGGCTGAGAGAACAGCAGGGTTATAGGCTGCTTCACAGTGTAGTCGGTGGGATGGAGGAGGACAGAAGGAGGAAGGACGAGGGCACAGGATGGAGAATGATGTTAAGATGCTCAGCCCAGTCCCAGGATCTGAGTAATCTGCTTGGTGTTCATTTCTTGTGAGATCATCCAGGACGGTAATGGTTTTCACTTCCTTAAAATACGTCAGAATTTTATTCATCAATCTTAAGGAGAAAAACTACTTATTGCTACCATATATCGGATACTGTACTGGGTAATGTATAACCATCATTCTTTTTTTTAATTCTTCTCACAATCCCCGCCCCCAAATAAGTGTTATTATCACTGTTGTTCCAATGGAGAGCTTGATAGTGAAATTGCCCAAGATTACAAAGCAGTGGCGGATCTGTGGTTCTTCCTCACAGATTCGAAAACCTGAGCTCTTCCTACCATTTCTCCTAAGGCAGCTGTTCTCCACGTTGGCTGCACTTAGAATCACCTAGAAGCTTTAAATGCTCTTAACACCAGGCCACGCCCCAGGTCAAGTTACAGGCATATGTCATTCTATTGCCCTCTGCTCTATTGTGCTTTCAAATACTGTTTAAGTTTATTTATTTATTTTGAGAGAGAGAGAGAGAGCGAGCGAGCGAGCATGAACAGGGGAAGAGCAGAAAGAGAGGGAGAAAGAGAATCCCAAGCAGGCTTCTCACTGTCCGTGCGGAGCCTGAGGAGGGGCTCGATCCCACAAACTGTGAAATCATGACCTGAGCCGGAACCAAGAGTCAGAGGCTTAACCAGTTGAACCACCCAGGTGCCCCAGATACTGTGTTTTTTTTTATGAATTGAAAGTTTGTGCCAACACTGCATGGAGTGAATCTATTGGCATTTGCTCACTTCACATCTCTGTGTCACCTTTTGGTAATTCTTGCAATGTTTCAAATTGTTTCATCTCACAGTATTTCAAGTTATTATATTTGTCATGATGATCTGTGATCAATAATCCTTGGTGTTGCTATTGTGTTCCGGGGCACCACAAAATGGACCCATATGAGACAGCAAACGTAACTGATTAATGTTGTGTGTGTTCAGACTGCTTCACTGTTTCCTCCCTCTGTCTCCCTCCTTGGGCTTCCCTAGTCCCTGAGACACAACAGTCTTGAACTGAGGCCCGTTAATAACCCTACAATAGCCTCTAAGTATTCAAGTGAAAGGAAGTGTGGCAAGTTTCTTACTTTAAGTCAAAAGCTAGAAATGATTAAGCTCAGTGAGGAAGCCATATTGAAAACTGGGATAGGCTGAAAGCCGGGCCTCTTTGGCCCAGTTAGTCAAGTTGTGCACGAAGGGGGGGAAGTTCTATGAAGGAAATTAAAAGTGCTACTCCAGTGAACACATAGACGATAAGAAAGCAAAAACAGCCTCATTGTTGATATGGAGATGGTTTTAGTGGTCTGGACAGAAGATCGAACCAGCCACAACGTTCCCTTAAGCCAAAGCCTTACTCCAGAGTAAGGCCCCAACTCTGTTCAGTTCTGTGAAAGCTGAGAGAGGTGAGGAAGCTACTGCGGGAAAGTTTGAAGCCAGTGTACATGAGGTTTAAGGAAAGAAGCCATCTTATCTCCGTAACAAAGAAGCACAAGATGAAGTTATCTCCATAACAAAGAAGCACCGATGTAGAAGCTGCAAGTTCTCCAGAAGATCTGGCTAAGGTAGCTGATGATGGTGGCCACACGGAACAACAGATTTTTTAATGTAGATGAAGCAGCCGCCTACTGGAAGAAGATGCCATGTGGGATTTTCATAACTGGAGAGGAGAAGTCAATGCCTGGCTTCAAAGCACAGGCTGACTCTCTTGTTAGGGGTAATGCAGCTGCTGACTCTAAGCTGAAGCCAGTCCACAGCAAAACTCCTAGGGCCCTTAAGAATTACGCTAGATCTACTCTGCCTGGGCTCTCTAAAAGGAACAATGAAGCCTGCATGACAGCAAATCAGTTTACCACATGGTTGACTGAATATTTTAAGCCCCCTGTGGAGACCTACTGCTCAGGAAAAAAGATTCCTTTCAAAATATTACTGCTCATTGACCAGGCACTTGTTCACCCAAGAGCTCAGATGGAGGTGGACGAGGGGATCAGTGTTGTTTTCATGCTGCTGACACGACACCCATTCTGCCGCCCGTGGATCAAGGAGTCATTTCAACTTTCAAGTCTTATTATTTTAGAAATCCATTTCATAAGGCCATAGATGCCATAGACAGTGATTCCTCTGCTGGATCTGGACAGGGTCCATCGAAAACCTTGTGGAAAGGATCCACCATTCTAGATGCCTTGCAGAACGTTCATCATTTCTAGGAAGAGGTTGAGATCTCAACGTGAACAGGAGTTTGGAAGAAGTTGATTCCAACCCTCATGGATGACTTTGAAGGGTTCAGGATTTCAGTGAAGGAAGTAACCGCAGATGTGGTGGAAACAGCAAGAGATCTACAGTTAGAAGTAGAGTCTTGGGCCGCCTGGGGGGGCTTACTTGGTTAAGCGCCAGACTCTTGATTTTGGCTCCAGTCATGATCTCACGTTTTGTGAGATTGAGCCCTGCATCGGGCTCTGAGCTGACAGTGTGGAGCCTGCTTGGGAGTCTCTCTCTCTCTGCCCCAGCCCCACTCACATGCACACACGCTCTCTCTCTCTCTCTGCCTCTCAAAATAAAATAAATAAACATTACAAAAGAAGGAACTAGAGCCTGAAGATGGGACTGAGTTGCTGCCATGATAAAATTTGAAGGATGACAGTCGCTTGTCGTGAGCGAGCAAAGGAAGAGGTTTCCTGAGATGAAAGCTTCTCCTGGTGACGATGCTGTGAAGATTGTCGAAATGACAACAAAAGATTTAGAATGTTATGTAAACTTAGTTGAAAAAGAAGAGTTTGAGAAGACAGACTCCAATTCTGAAAGAAGTTCTACTGTGGGTAAAATGCTGTCAAACGGCATCACAAGCTGCAGAGAAATCATTCATGAAGAGTCGATCAATGAGGCCAATTTCATTGTTGTCTTCTTTTAATTTCTTTAAAAATTTTTTAGGATACATGTATGTATTTATTTCTTTATGTACTTATTTATTTAAAGTTCATTTATTTATTTTGGGAGAGACGGAGACAGCGCTAGTGGAGGAAGGGCAGAGAGAGAGGGAGAGAAAGACTCCCAAGCAGTCTCCACGCGGTCGGCGCAGAGCCTGACATGGGGCTCGAACCCGTGAAACTGTGCGATCGTGACCGAAGCAGAAACCAAGAGTTGGACGCTCAACCGACTGACCCACCCAGGCACCCCTCAACCCAATCTAAAGTTGTGCTATATGAGTTTCAATTTTTCTTAATTAAAGCGAGACCCATTGGAAACCTACATGCCTGACTCCATTATCCTCTCCCTCTGATTATGTGCATCGTTCCCTTGCAGGCTTTCATACTCTTACCGTGTGCTGCTTATGTACGTCTCTATTAAAGCGTACAGGGTTTCAAACTTTGTATAAATGGCACCCATAGCACACAACTTTCTGCAACTTAACTGTTTGGCTTGTGTTTTCGAGATTTATCCACGTGGATGCAAGTGGTTGTGAATATCCCACCATATATATCACAAATTACTCATCTACTCTGCTGGGGGTGGATATTGGAATCGTTTCTAATTGTTTGCCATTAAAAATAAGCCCACAAAGCGTGTTCCTGACTACCCATCTCCTGGTGCAAAAGTGCAGGGGTTCCTAGGAAATGCACTGAGAAGAGTGACTATTCTTGCCTTGAAAGGCAAGTGTACTCAACTTCACTAGATTTGTCCAAATTGCTCTTCTGTGAAGTTCTTCCTCACATCCTTGACAATCTGAGGTGTTGTGGCAATTTTAATTTTTGCTAAACCGACTATGTGAAATGGCTTAAATCACGTTACTGTGCATTTCTTCAACGGTTAGATGACTTCAGTAGTTTTCTCTGTTCCTTGTCTTTTCATATCTTTGCTTATTTTTCCCTTTGGCTCATTTGTCTTTTCTTTATTGATCTTCAGAGTGTTTTTATGCACATTCAACACTCACCTCTGAGCTGTTACGCACACTGCAAATCCCCTTTCCAGTCTGTTGCTTATCTGTTCCATGTATGGTGTTTTCTAATGAACAGAAGACGTTAACTTGGATGAGGTCAATACGTTGATCTTTTCCTTTATGGCTGATAATTTTTAAAAACTTTTAGAGTCCTCCCATACTCTGAGGTCATAAAGATCTTTGCCTGTATCTTTTTCTAAAAATTTTAAAGTTTTCACATCTGGGTTTTTAATCCATGGAAATTTAATTTTGGGTTCTTTTCGTAGTAGGAGAGGCTAGGTTGTACTGCAGAAATAAACCCGAATTCCAGAGGTTTAACCCCAAATTTATGTCTCATTTATACTGTCGTCCACTGTGGGAGTGCAGGGTCTCTGCTCATCGTAGCCCCTGGGGGACCCAGGATGCTGGGGGCTTATCTAGACAGGGGCCTCTGGGATCCCTGAATAAAGGGGGTGAATGTGGTGAGTCTCATACTGGTGCTTAGGGCCGTGCTTGAAGGGACACGTGTGTCTTCTGATCACCTTTCCGTGCCCAAAGCGAGTCACATAACCATGTCTAGTTTCAGAGGGTTCGGGACGATGCAACTCCCTCCTGCGCCCAGAAGGAGAAGAAAACAGCTGTATTTAGTGAATGAAACGAATTTTTTTCTTGGACTAATCAACTGTCTCAGCGCTGTTTTTCGAGGAGTCCGTGATTTCCCATTGATTATGCCATGTTGGTCACATAACAGGCTCTCACATGTCTGTGTGTTTCCCATCGGCTTTCTCTTGGGCATCGCTGTTCTACTTGTTCGCTTCTGCTGTGATACCCATTGACCACATTGCTTTAATCACAGCAGTTCTACACGGCTATGAGTGCGATATCTTGCAGCGAAAGACCCCTCACGTTGGCTATCGCCTTTACGGGTGTCTCCGCTAGTCCCGGTCCTTTGCTTCTCTTATGAATTTCTAATTCGGTTTGTCAAATTTGGTGAAATCCTCCCTAGGATTTGGCCTCGTGTTCCACAGCGAGGAGGCACTGGTGACAGAATAGGAACTTCGGTCTCCCCGGCTCCCATATGAAAAAGAGATAGAAATGTCAGCCTAGGAACTGGTGCCAGCACGTGAAGACAGAGGGATCGTCTTGCTTCCTCCCCGAGCTCCTTCAGGGCATTGGGTCTTATTTTTGTAGCTTCCACAGCTCCTAGCATGGGGCTTGCCCAGTGTAAACACCACCCAGTGAGCGTTTGCTGAATTACACTAAACGTGAGTGTGGGAGACGAGAGGTCTAGGTGCACACAGTGGAAAGGGGCTTGGAACATTCTTAATAGGTCTAGGTGTGTGTGTGTGTGTGCATGTGTGTGTATGTGAAAATACAGACTCTGCTTTCCACTATGAGATGGCTTGATCTCATCACTGGGTTTTGGGGGGTGGGGCGCAGAGGAACATGACCAAGTAGGGACAGGATTTTTCATCAGCATCCAGAGCCAGGCATTCTGGACATGCAATCTACTTGCCACTTCTTCCTAAGGCACTGATCTCTCGTCATGAGTCACTTAGCCTCCAGGCACCAACTCGTAGCTCATAAGAGTTAATCAGCCCTGTGGCTCGAGCAGTTTCTCCTTGGGGCAGATGGTCCGCACATGTGCTCGACAAAAGCTGTTGTTGAATGGGCTGAGGGGAGATGGCAGGAATTCTAGCTCTCTGGTCCTTTCGGAAATGTGGCTGGTTGGAAAGAAAGAGGGTCATGGAACGCATCAAAGATGCTTCCCCCGTCCCCTCGACTACTCCAGTGGGATTTGCCCATTGCCAGCATTACTCTGTGACTCACAGCTCTGTTTCTGTCCCTGTTCTTTTGTAGCAGGAAAGGGAGATGCTGCGCTCTGGCTCACGAGTTGGGCTTCTTATGACTCAGTCGGCCAGCCTGTTAGCATTGATTTGCTCCTCGTGGGCACTGGGTCGGGCAGCGGGCTCTGCAAGCCACAGAAGGGAGTGTAAAGTGTGCTCTTGCCTTTTTAGTTCGTATTAGGGAGGCCAGAGCCTCCATCCAAGCACCGAGTACTTTTGTTACCTCCGAGCCAACAATGGGGCCTTGGTTATAGGCTAAGCCGGTGATCCGCACAGACTTTTCTACGCATCGCCCTTTTCTTGCATGTTAACAGCACTTTATATAAGAAATGAAAAGGGGGCAACTTCATGTTAACTAGTGTTGCAAATAATTGTATCGCAAAAGCATGATACCCCACACAATGAAATAATTGGAACCATTCAGTTGAATGTGTTACCCCAAGAACAGTGGCCTCCGCATCCCTGGAAATGTCCCCTGGAGGCTGGCGGAAGGGAGCGTCTATCCATACGGGGAGGAAGATCCGTGTTAAATAGGAAATTGGATGAAATCACTCCCAGGATTCCTTCTGTATTCTGTGTTCCTGGGGCTGCTGTGACACACTGCAAACAGAGCGGCTCCAACAGTAGTTCTGGAGGCCAGAGGTCTGAGATCAAGGTGACCGCGGGGCCACCCTCCCCCTCTCCCAGGTTCAAGCACTGCCTTGGCTTGTGGCCGTGTAACTCCGGTCCGTACGTGGTGTTCCCCTGTGTGTCCGTCTCTGTGTCCAAATTTCCCCTTTTCATAAAGACACTGGTCACGTTGGTTAGGGTCCACCCTACTCCAATGTAACCTCATCTGAACTAATGACATCTGCAACCACCCTATTTGCAAATACAGGCATATTCTGAGGTTACAGGAGCTAGGATGTCAACATGAATTTGGGGGGGGGGGGACACGATTCAACCTGCAACAACGCCAATCAATCACCCTGTGATTCAACCAGATTCAAGAGATATAAAAGCCTAATTACAATTAATAGCCCTGTGCAGTATTCCTTAGCCCTTTTTAGCTGTTGCTCATCGAACCCTGGCATTCCCCACGTCTGGGCTTAGAAGGAACGCGTCTCCGTGTTACCCCCAAATTTCAGATCCTTCAAACTTTCCTGAGTTTAGCTCCATGGAGGACTACTGCCTACCAACTGTGTTTTCCTCTAACTAGAGATTCTTGGACTTGATTGTACTTAATAGAAGGAGAATCTGGGCTTCGGATCAGCAGTTAATTTGATTTTCTCAATAATCCCTCTGCTGTCCCCTTGCCTCTGCGTTTGCCAGTCTGACATTCTGGCACTTTTTCCAATCGGAAGGGCGGATTCTTCCCCATCAACGTCAGCTGCTCGCCCTCTGAACCTTGAGTGTGTGTGTGGATGGTCCCCCACCGTCCATCTTAATACCCAAGATTTTAAAACAAAATCGCACACGATTCAGCAACCCCAGAGCATCGCTTAATCAGAACCTAATGAAACTTTGCAACAAAAACATTTAAAATGTGATAAGTGAGTCTATCATAGGAGGACAAAGGCAAAACGATTCATTAGGAAAAGGTTGTGCCCACGGGGTTTCTGTGGTGATAGGGGGAATATTCTTCTTGCAATGTTGAAAGGAAAATAAACAAGACATAAATGTATACACATTCAGTACAATTTTCAACTGTGGGGGAAAAACCAGAAAAAGCTGGAGGAGTGGATTAAGGCCACGTGTTAATGGTAGTTATTGACAGATCGTAGAGTAAGGCCATTTTAATTTTTTCTTTATATCTGCCAGGATTTTCCAAATGTCTTTCAGACAGCCTGTTTCTTTCATCCTGTATCATTCTTTTGTTAGTTGGGGCACGAGAATATGAACTCCTGCTCCCGGAAGGCTGTGCTGTGAGTCACATAAGCTCTTGGACTCAGTCCTCTGCCAGTTGAAGACATTTGCTCGGTGTTGGTTGACTAACTATGGAGAAAGATGCTTTGGGCTGTGGAGCTTTGTAGGGGAAATAGTGTCGAGGGGCCATTTTTTCCCCCCTCATTTCATGTCCCATGACATTTCCAGTGCGGGTCATATGCCACAGTCATAATGAAGTTGTGCCCAGGAGCTCACGTTTGGATGACAAAGGGAGTTTAGGCTGAAGACTGGGAATTATCCCGGAAGCTGCTAGTGATGGAAGCCAGTTGTGGAGGTTGCTGTCTTCTAAATTATCCTGATAAAAGAGACTTTTTGCTGGATTTTGTTGCTGGAAATCAACGAGCTGGGGGAACGTGAATGGAAAGATTTGAAGAATAAGCCTAGACTCCTGGCTTACTAGATCTCTTAATCTATATAGAGCTGTGTGATAGCCAAGGCCTAGATCAGAATATTCTTTTTTTTAATGTTTGTTTATTTATTTGGAGAAAAATCGTGAGCAGGGGAGGAGCAGGGAGGGAGAGAGGGAGAGAGAGAACCCAAAGCAGGCTCCGTGCTGTCTGCACAGAGCCCGACATGGGACTCGATCCCACGAACCGTGAGACTATGACCTGAGCCGAAACCAAGAGCTGGACGCTCAGTTGGCTGAGCCACCCAGGTGCCTCCAGAATACATATTTTCCTTTCAAATTCCAGAGTGAAAGCACAAGTCAGTGCGTTTCCTCAACCCACTGCAAATCTCCATAGCAACGGAAAATGCCAGGCCTCGCAGGTATGAACGGTGAGGAGCCATTGACAGCTGTGAGAAACACTACCCAGCTGCCACGACTTTTCTCAGAAAAACCCGCTGTTCTTGCACCCGTGTCTACCTCCATGGGAACATGTTCGGAGCACGAGCGAAATGGAAAAATCCTCGTATTAAGATTCCGGTGCTATGACCCGAACAGAGGACTCCAAGGCTACTTTCCAGGTGAGGGTGGGTGCCCAGCCCGTAGCTCTCCAGTGGTTAAGTCCTCAGGGCAGCGCTGAGAGAATCACTCGGGTGTTTGCATGCATGGTCACGGGCACATAGCCACGCTTCCTGCTCGACGCGGGGCTTCCTTTCACACGGCGTAAAATTAAGGACCACGGACACCTACTTCCCTACATTTGAGGGATGTGCTTCCAGCAGAAAATTGGTGTCTTCTTTTTGCTCCAAGAAGGACTCATCTGTAGAATTTCAAGGCTCTTTTAATTTGTCCCAAACAAGAGACGGATCCCGCTGTGACTCCACAGGAGACCAGTGAAAGCCCAGAGCAGAGGAGGTGATGTGCCCCTTAGAATGGGGGCTCTCTGAGTCCCACGTTCTGCACTTTGCTGAGATTTGACTCCCCCAGAAAACCTATTTTCTGTTTCAGGAAATCCTCCATATCTGTCTTCAGACTGACCTGAAAATGTAAGACGAGTGGAGGAGTCCACACCAGCCCCGCACGTGCCGTTTAGACACGGCGTCTCCTGTGCTGTCCTCCCCTTTGGTGGGCACCCCCATTTGTCACCCCGTTGGACTCCTCCTGCCACCACGTGGCCGTCAGCTCCACGCCCAGATCTGCGTTTTGTGCTCATTTGAAAGTGAAACGGTCATGCTCTCTGCAAAGCCGGAGTTGAAGACGCAATCTGTAACAGTTCGTCAAAACTCGTTTTCTTAGTCTATTGGTTGTATTTTAATACGAAAAGATTTACTCACTTATTTGTTCTCTGGGATTCGTTTTAAAAATATTCTTTTGTTTTTTATTTATGTAGTTATGTACTCATGTAAGTATGTATTCATTTGAGAAAGAGAGAGAGAGAGAGAAAGAGAGAGAGAGAGAGAGCACGAGCGGGGGAGAAGGGCAGAGGGAGAGAGAAAATTCCAAGTGGGATCATGAGCTGAGCCGAGATCAAGAGTCAGACACTCGACCGACTGAGCCACCCAGGGGCCCCTCCCTGGGATTCTTGTATCTCATTCTCTCTGCGCCTAAGTGAGGCCTGGCGAGCAAAGCGGGTGAAGCAGGTGTCTTGGGAAGGTGCCTCCCAGGTCTTGGGTGACGTCTTTATCGTTTAGGGTGGATTCCCATCCCGTCCTTCCCTTCCCCTCCGTTCCTCTCCCAGACAGGAATGATGGAGATTCATATGCCTCCCCCCTTCCCTGCTTCACTCTCTTTCTTCCTTTCTCCCAAGGAATAAGTGCCTTCTTAGGCTCCATGGGTCCCCTAGGGTGGAGGGAAGGAGTCTCTGTAAGTAGAGTTATTCCCATCCTGTCTCACACCCTCACTCGAATGTTCCCATGATACACGTTTTATTTCAAGGACTCTCCCTCTCCGCGTCCGCCACAGACCTTTCCCAGAGCCGGTGCCGTGGGTGATCTCCTTCACCAAATGCTTTGGGGGTGGCTGGGAAGCCTTTGCAGGGTGGCCGTCCGATCTTGTCACTGAAGACGGTGCCCTGCTGACTGTGGCTCCCGCTGTTACGTGAGAGACGCTAAGCGGGGTTTATTTTATTTTATTTTATTTCCTTCTTTCTTAAAAACTGACAATTTTCTCCAGCTCGCCCGAGATTTAATTTGAACTCCCTGATCCTTTACATGTTTTGACATTTTAGAAATCAAAACGTCAGTGAGACGATCTCCTAGCGGAGTCTGAGCAGATATCACACAGACTTTACCCAAACAGTGATTACTCCTGCCTGTCTGTTCTCTGTTGAGGGAGAGGGGTTGGAAGACAGGTTCAGCCTTGAGACAGGGTGGGGGAGGAATCAGAACCCAGTTCCTGTCTGGCTGTGTTCAGAGGAAGCTGTCTGCTTTCTTTGCCTCAGTCTCTCTGTATAATAATCATAGAAGTCTCTTTCTTTTTTAAAAAAAATTTTTTTTTTTTAATTTTTTTTTTCAACGTTTTTTATTTATTTTTGGGACAGAGTGAGACAGAGCATGAACAGGGGAGGGGCAGAGAGAGAGGGAGACACAGAATCGGAAGCAGGCTCCAGGCTCCGAGCCATCAGCCCAGAGCCTGACGCGGGGCTCGAACTCATGGACTGCGAGATTGTGACCTGGCTGAAGTCGGACGCTTAACCGACTGCGCCACCCAGGCGCCCCTAAAAAATTTTTTTAAATGTTTTTCTTTATTTTTGAAGGAGAGAGAGAGACAGAGCATGAGTGGGGGAGGAGCGGAGAGAGAGGAAGACACAGAATTCGAAGCAGGCTCCGGGCTCTGAGCTGTCAGCGCTGAGCCCGATGCGGGGCTCGAACTCACAAACTGTGAGATCGTGACCTGAGCCGAAGTCCAACACTTCACCGACTGAGCCACCCGGGCGCCCCATAAAAGTCCCTTTCTAAGTGTATGTTTGCTCCATGCCCGTTTGTCACGGAACAGCAAGTCTTGTCCTTTTTTGATGTTTATTATTTTGTTTTATTTTATTTCATTATTTTACTTCATCATGACAAATGCCCTCGTTAATCCCCATCACCTACTTCACCCACATCCCCTCTGGTAACCACCAATTTGTTCTCTATAGTTAGGAGTCTGTTTCTTGGTTTGTCTCTCTGTCTCTCTCTTTCCACCCCCCCCCCCCCTTTGCTTTTTTGTTTTGTTTCTTAAATTCCATATATGAGTGAAATAATATGGTCTTCATCTTTCTCTGATTGGCTTATTTCACTTAGCATTATATTCCGGCTCTGTGCATGTTGTTGCAAATGGCTAGATTGCATTCTTTTTTATGGCTGAGTAATATTCCTTTGTATTTAGATACTATATCCTTTTTTAAGTTTATTTTTGAGAGAGAGAGAGAGAGAGAGAGCACGCGTGTGTGAGTGGGGGAGGGGCAGGGAGAGAGGAAGAGAGAATCCCAAGCAGGCTTCCTGGGGTCAGCACAGAACCCAACTCGAGGCCCCATCCCATGAGCTGCGACATCGTGACCTGAGCCGAAATCAAGAGTCAGATGCTTAACCGATTGAGCCACCCAGGCATCCCTCCATCTTTAACTTTTTGAGGAATATCCACTCTGTTTTCCACAGGGGGCTGCGCCAGTTTGCATTCCCACCGACGGTGCATGGGGTTTCCTTTTTCTCTGCAGTCTCGCCAACACCTGTTATTTCTTGTGTTGATTTTAGCCGTTCTGACAGGCGTGAGATGATATCTCATTGTAGTTCTGACTGCATTCCCCTGATGGTTAGTGACGTTGAGCAACTTTCCATGTGTGTGTTGGCCATCTGGATGTCTTCTTTGAAGAAATGTCTGTTCATGTCTTCTGCCCATTTTTCAATGGTGTCATTCGATTTTTGGGTGTGGAGCTGTATCAGTTCTTGTTATGTTTCCAATACTCACCCTTTATCAAATTTATCACTTGAAAATATCTCCTCCCATTCAGTAGATTGTCTTTTAATTGTGTTGGTTGTTTCCTTCACTGTTCAGACACTTTTTATCTTGATGGAGTCCCCATAGTTTATCTTTGTTTTTGTTTCCTTTGCCTCAGGACACATATCTAGAAAAATGCTGCTATGGCTGATGTCTGAGACGTTACCGCCTGGGCTCTCTTCTAGGGTTTTTAATGGTTTCGGGTCTCACATTTAGGTCTTTAATGCATTTTGAATTTATTCTTGTGTATCATGTAAGAAAGTGGTGCAGTTTCATTCTTTTGCACGTAGCTGTCCAGCTCTCCCAACACCATTTGTTGAGGAGACTGTTTTTTTACCCATTGGATAGTCTTTCCTGCTTTGTCGAAGATTAATTGACCATATAATTATGGGTTATTTCTGGGCTTTCTGTTCTATACCATTGATCCATGTGTCTCTTTTTAGGCCAGTACCATACTGTTTTAATTACCACCAATTTGTAATATAACTTGAAATCTGGGATCGTGATACCTCTAGTTTTGTTTTTCTTTTTCAAGATTGCTTTGGCTATTGGAGGTCTTTTGTGGTTCCTTGCAAATTTTAGGACTGTTGTATTTCTGTGAAAAATGCTGTTGGTGTTTTGATAGAGACCGCATTAAATCTGTACATTATTTTGGGCGGTGTAGTTAGTTGAACAATATTTGTTCTCCCAATCTACGAGCACGGAATATCCTTCCATTTCTTTGTATTGCATTGAATTTCTTTCATCAGCGCCATAGTTTTCAGAGTACAGGTCTTTTACCTCTGGTTAAGTTTATTCCTAGATAGTTTGTTGTTTGTTTTTTTTTAAATTTTTTTTGTTAACGTTTATTTATTTTTGAGACAGAGAGAGACAGAGCATGAATGGGGGAGGGTCAGAGAGAGGGAGACACAGAATCTGAAAGAGGCTCCAGGCTCTGAGCGGTCAGCACAGAGCCCGATGCGGGGCTCAAACTCACAAACTGTGAGATCATGACCTGAGCCGAAGTCGGACACTTAACCGACTGAGCCACCCAGGCGCCCCGATAGTTTGTTGTTCTTGGTGCAACCGTAAACGGGATTGTTTTCTTAATTTCACATTCTGCCAGTTCATTATTAGTGGATAGGAACATAACAGATTTCTGTACGTTGATTTTGTATCCTGGGACCTCACTGAATTCATTCATCCGTTCTAGCAGTGTTTTGGGGAGTCTCTCAGGTTTTCTATATATAGTATGTCACCTGCAAATAGCGAACGCTTGACTTCTTCCTTGCTGATTTCGGTGCCTTTTATTTCTTTCTGTTGGCTGCTTGCTGTGGCTAAGACTTCCAATACTATGTTGGACAAAAGTGGCAAGAGTGGACATCCTGGTCTTTTTCTTGATCTTAAGGGAAACGCTCTCAGTTTTTCACCTTTGAGGCTGGTGTTGGCTATGGGTATTTTACATAAGGCCTTTATTACATGGAGGTGTGTTCTCTCTAGACCTACTTTGCAGAGGTTTTTTTTTTTTTTTTAAATCATGAATGGATGTTGTACTTTGTCAAATGCTTTTCTGCATCTATCAAAATGATCATATGATTTTATCCTTTCTCTTATTGATGTGACGTATCACGTTGATTATTTTGCAAATACTGAACCACCCTTTCATCCCAGGAATAAATCCCACTTGATTGTGGCGTGTATTATTTTTTAAATACATTGTTGCATTCAGTTGGCTAATATTTTGTTGAGGATTTTTTTAATCTATATTCATGAAAGATATTGGCCTGTAGTTCTCTTTTTTGTTGGTGTCTTTATCTGGTTTTGGTATCAGGGTGATCTCTGGCCTCAAATGAACTTGGAAGTTTTCCTTCCTCTGGTGTTTAAGAATGGGTGTTAGGGGCGCCTGGGGGGCTCAGTCAGTGAAGCGTCCGACTTTGGCTCAGGTCATGATCGCACGGTCTGTGAGTTCGAGCCCTGTGTCGGGCTCTGTGCTGACAGCTCAGAGCCTGGAGACTGCTTTGGATTCTGTGTCTCCCCTACTCTCTGCCCTTCCCCTGCTCATGCTCTGTCTCTGTTTCTCAACAATAAACAAACATTTAAAAAATTTTAAAAGAACACGTGCTAACTCTTCTTTTAAATGTTTGGTCGAATTTGCCTGTGAACAGGTCCTGAATTCCTGTTTTTTTGGGGAGGTTTTTGATTACTGATTCAGTTTCACTGCTGGTTAGCAAGTTCTTTCTTGCCCCCTGAAACATCTCTCTGAGATAAAGGCAAAGTCTAGAGAGTCAGTGAAGAAAATTAGGGGTGCTGATAACTTTCTCTGCCTTGATTCAGAGGCCCTTAATTTCCCATCAGCATCAGAAATTGTTTTGAGGCACTTGTCTGCAGCGGGCTCTGAGCTACCTGTCCCCCTCATTTCTCCTGCACAATGTGCCACTGGGCTTTGGGAAAGCCTTTTCTGGGTTTTTCTTTCTCCGCTTGTAAAATGGGCACGTGGGTCTTTACCTGCCCTACCGCATAAAGCTGTTATTAGGTTACCTGGAACGCGCTCCAGTGCTCTGAGCTTTTTACAAAAAAAATTGTTTCCCTGTTTTCCTGTCGTACAAATTCTTGCGGGCTTGATACAAAAAAAAAAAAAAATGCATTCCCTCAGACATTTGTATTCAGTATTACTGAGCCCTTTGAAGCAGCCGTCAGCCTCACATAGCATGCGAAGATGCTTCTGGTGGCGTGGAAAATACCACCTTGGAAGCCAGAGAAATAAATGTCGGCATCAAGGGTATTGTTGTTGTTTTTAAGGAGAGAAAAATCTGTCTGTCGCATGCTGCAAATAAACACCAGTAAGGTGACAATTTGTCACAAGAGGATCGATCACATTTAGTTAGAGTAACCTGTACAGGGAGTCAAGATCCACATGCTTAGGGCTGCCGCACAGCATTTGGAACCCTGGAGGAGAAGTCAGTGTCTACAGACGTGATCGTGACAGTATTTACAGAGTAAAGGCAAGGCAAGACATGCTAGGGGTGTGTGTGTGTGTGTGTGTGTGTGTGTGTGTGTGTGTATGTGTGCACGCGTGTGCGTGTGTGTGTGATTTTTTTCTTTAGTCTTCCCAAGGAATAACGAATTCACTAATAAACCTATTACACAACCAATCCGAATGAATACATACCTGCTGATACAAATTAGCAACAATAGTTGTTTACCTGTGTCTAGACCTTTACAGGTTACAAAGCATCTCAGGGTTTCTGCCAACAATTGAGTACACGAGAATTGATTTACGCGGTGATTTTTACCAATAGCCTAGCGGTCCTCACTCAGCCTTAGATACTCCAGAAGTGCTCTTGGTCTCTCTCTTTTTTTTTTTTAATTTTATTTTTTATTTTTTAAAATTTACATCCAAATTAGTTAGCATAGAGTGCAACCATGATTTCAGGAGTAGATTCCTTAGTGCCCCTGACCCATGTAGCCCATCCCCCCTCCCACAACCCCTCCAGTAACCCTGTTTGTCCTCCATATTTAAGAGTCTCTTCTGTTTTGTCCCCCTCCCTGTTTAATAATAATAAAAACTATATTATTTTAGTTTCCCTTCCCTTATGTTCATCTGTTTTGTCTCTTAAAGTCCTCATATGAGTGAAGTCATGTGATATTTGTCTTTCTCTTAGTAATTTCACTTAGCATAATACCCTCCAGTTCCATCCATGTAGTTGCAAATGGCAAGATTTCATCCTTTTTGCTTGCCGAGCAATACTCCATTGTATATATAAACCACATCTTCTTTATCCATTCATCCATCGATGGACATTTGGGCTCCTTCCATACTTTGGCTATTGTGGATAGTGCTGCTATAAACCTGGGGGTGCATGTGTCCCTTCGAAACAGCACACCTGTATCCCATGGATAAATGCCTAGTAGTGCCATTGCTGGGTCATAGGATAGTTCTATTTTTAGTTTTTTGAGGAACCTCCATACTGTTTTCCATGGTGGCTGCACCAGCTTGCATTCCCATGGTCTCTATCTCTGTTGACTCAAACCTTTCCAGAAGAATATTGGACTAGCTTTCAAAGTTCCCAGTTGTCTCATGATTGTAGAGCCTGCATTTCTGACAACCCTGGAGTCAGTTCAGAATTAAACCCGCTGCTGTATCTCTCTTCCGACACAGGATGTGGAAAGCTCTCTGGCTGCAGGCAGGACCTTGCACTTGCCCATGTGTTTGGGCCCTGAGTATATACGAGTTTCCAGCTAGCGATGAGGCGCCCTTCTGTGGACGTGTTCAAAGACAGGTATGCCATCCGCTTAGAGGTGATTACAGACAGGTATGAAAGATTGTCCTAGAGAACTATTCTATCGTACAGCTTGACTGGTTGCCCATCAACCTGTTCTCTTCCTAGGTGTCAAACCAAGTACCCTTCCCAACCTCCCTCGAGGCTTTCAACTTCTTTTTTATGAAGTCATTGAGATTTCTGGGTTTATTTGTTTTAGCAGCTAGCAGTTATTACCTTGCCTAATCTGAGAACCTTTAAGGTTCCATCTAATCCTGAGATTCTTGGATTCTAAACCTTGAGAGACAACGCTGTGTTATGATTACCTGTCCCTCTCTCACCACTTACAATTGATCCTTCCTGTGTTTTCTCTCCTTCTGGTTTTCCACAGGATTTCCATTCCTTTTTTTTTTTTTTTTTAGTTTGTTTATTTATTTTGAGAGAGACAGAGACAGCGCAAGTGGGGGAGGGGCAGAGAGAGAGGGAGAGAGAGAAAATCCCAAGCAGGCTCCGTGCTGCCAACACAGAGCCCAATGTGGGGCTCGAACTCACAAAACTGTGAGATCATGACCTGAGCCAAAACCAAGAGTCAGATGCTTAACTGACTGAGCCACCCAGGCGCCCCCGCTATTACTTTTGATCCTTATTGGGCTTTGGATTCACTCATGGGCAGGGAACTGGCTAGTGTTAGTAACCGGGCTCAAAAGCAAGCATGCTTCCCGGACACATTCAGCCTGCTGCTGGGTAGCTGAGTACATGAGGCAAAGCCACGCATGGAAACAAGGGTGACACAGCCCCAGGATGTGGTAATGACAGATGACATTGGATGAAGATTGGGCAAGGGTGGTGGAATCAGTGGGACCACAGTGCCTGCCACGGGAGGCACCTGCAGACGCCCGCTGGCCTCTGCTTTCCCGAACAACAGCACTGAAGCGGAGTTCTAGGGGCGCCTGCGGGGCTCAGTCAGTTGAGCGTCCTACTTCGGCTCAGGTCATGATCTCGCGGTCAGTGAGTTCGAGCCCCGCCTCAGGCTCTGTGCTGACAGCTCGGAGCCTGGAGCCTGCTTCAGATTCTGTGTCTCCCTCTCTCTCTGCCCACCCCCCCCCCCCCCCCGCCCACTCACACTCTGCCTCTCTCTCTCTCAAAAATAAATAGCCATTAAAAAAATTTTTTTGAAGCAGAGTTCTAGTTCCCTACACATCCACTTGCTGAGAAGCCAAGTAAGCAAGCACTAAATGACTCTAACGTTCCCTCCGGCATTTCCAAGTGGGTCCCTAATACCTTGTACAATCGTTAACTAATTAATAGAAGTGGAAGGTTCAGAACTTGGGAGAAGGACTTAATGAAAATTGTTTTGAATGGTAACTAATTATTGATAAGCCAAGGGAATCAGATCTAATTAGCATGAACCTCTTCCTGAGAAATCGGGTGTCGGGGTTTAGAACCAGTTTGCGGAGGGCTAGCTTTCCAAGGGAAAATCATCTCAAAGTGCGTTTTAATGAAAATTTCTGTTTTTGTTTTGCAGCCTTTAAAAAAATCATCATCATCATCATCATCAGATTTAGAATCTGAATGAAGGTGAGCATTCTGGCTTAAGAGATGGAAACCCTTGACCAACACCCCGATTCTTATTTTTAATGTATATAATAGAGTGTGATGAATAAGCCTGCTCAGCCTTTCATCCAGGGTGGTGTGTGTGTGTGTGTGTGTGTGTGTGTGTGTGTGTGTGTGAGGGAGAGGGAGGGAGGTAGAGATTTTATTTAAGACTTAGATACAATCATTTTTAATCACATAATATTTGTCAATTACCCAATCAACGCGTGATCATGTTCTAATACACAAATATGAATAGTGGAGTACTTTATTTAAAAGTGTGCATTGTTGGGGCGCCTCGGTGGCTCAGTCGGTTAAGCGGCCGACTTTGGCTCAGGTCATGATCTCACAGTCTCTGAGTTCGAGCCCCGGGTCAGGTTCTCTGCTGTCAGCTCAGAGCCTAGAGACTTCTTTGGATTCTGTGTCTCCCTCTCTTTCTGCCTCTCTCTCTCTCTCTCTCTCTCTCTCAAAAAGAAAGAAACATTAAAAAAAACTTTTAAGTGTGCATTGTTTGAGGGGTGTCTGGATGGCTCAGTTGGTTAAGCGTTTGACTCTTGGTTTTGGCTCAGGTCTCACGGTTTGTGAGTTTGAACCCCGTGTCGGGCTCTGGGCTGACAGTGTGGAACCTGCTTGGGATTCTCTCTCTGTCCCTCTCTGCCCCTCCCTGGCTCTCTCTTGCTCCCTCTCAAAATAAATAAATAAACTGAAGCACCTGGGTGGCTTAGTCGGTTAAGCGCCGACTTCAGCTCAGGTCATGATCTTGCGGTTTGTGAGTTCAAGCCCCGCGTCGGGCTCTGTGCTGACGGCTCAGAGCCTGGAGCCTGCTTCGGATTCTGGGTCTCCCTCTCTCTCTCTGCCCCTCCCCCACTCAGGCTCTGTCTCTCTCTGTCTCTCAAAAATGAATAAACGCTAAAAAATTTTTTTAAATAAATAAATAAATAAATAAATAAACTTAAAAAAAAGTCTGCATTGTTCGAATATATTTATTCACCTGAAGCTTTTTAATAAAGTGCTTCCTATGTGGAATTCGATTATTTTAATTAGCCCTGAAGGTGAGGCAGTTACTGGACTGTGACATATAGTATTTGAAGGTTTTTTCTCCCTCTTCATTTACTTTCTGATGTTGCATAAGCTACTCACAAATATCAGTTGCTGTTGACATCCAAACCAATAAATATATTTAGCACAACACAGCAGAGGCTGAAGCTTTTAATTAACCTTCAGGGACTGTTCTGAGATCACAGGTGTAAAAAGAAAAAAAAAATTAGAGGCAGGAAGTTCCCCGAGAAAGGTAACACATCCATTTTCTCCTGACTTTGGGGCATGTCACCACAGGGCAGGGCGACCTCTGACCCACCAATGTAAGGCAGTAGATGACAATGGGAAAAAAAACCCCATGCAATGACCCTGCCCTGCTAAAAAGAACAGTAACATCCCCAAACTGTGTCAGCGTGATTAGTTTAGAATTCCAAAAACCCACAAGCCCCCTGCAAAGTTATGAGTTGTGCCACGTTCCCTCCTTCTTTCTGACACCTTCTCTTCATTCGGGTTCCCTTCCTCCCCTGCCCCAGGACCTGGTGCCCCCTTGCTGCTCCCTCCCTTCCCGGGGTGTGAAGAGGGCGCCCTGCCCTTGCAGGCGGCCCATAAACCCTCCCCCTCCCTCCCCTCCCCGGGCCCAGGCCCACCTGTTGGCTCACCCGTCCCTTGTACACCATCTAGACTCCTCTGCCTGCCTATGTCAGATGCAAAACAAACCACAAGGTAGGTTGAATGTGGAAAGCTTAATATAAAGATGTATTAACTACAACAGGGGAGGAAGTCACGCGGAGGTAAAGAAACCCCTGCAAAACACCATAAGGCTAGTGGAGAGCACCGGTGGAAGAGCCGGGAAGGGGACCCCTCTCTTAGGCTGCGCTTCTGACGGTGCCGGAGAGGGTGCAGTCGCAACCTTCTGGGTGGGCAAGAAGGAGACACCCGTCCGCGGTGGAGGTGGGTGGAGGTCGGCAGGACAGCTCACAGAAGGCAGAGGGGCGTCAGAAGCCTGCTCTCCAGCCGGGCAGTGCAAGGATTGGGGTGCTGGGTGCTACATCAGGAGCTCTGTGGCCAGGTGGTCACCATGGGCAACCAAGGGGCTGGGGCTGGGTGGAGGCTGCTGGGTGTAGGACTGGGGCCAGCCACTGGGAGCCAGGCAGCCCCAGAGGAGATGAGACAGCAGCAGACGAGGAACCACAAAGAGAAGCTCCTTCCTCCTGCTGGACCCAGAGCTCTGTGCTGACACAGCTTGCGTTTGCTGCGAATGAGAGCTGCTTACAGCTCCTTTATCACAGAGCAGTTGAAGAAGCGAGGCGTTGAGGCTGAGAGCAACAGATCAACAGCCGGCCCCTGACCTTGACTGCTCCCCAGTCTGGCTTATGTGGCTTTACGAATTCTATTTCCCAGCACACACCCTCCAACTTTTCAGTTGGGCTGCTTAATCGTCTCTGTCCAAGTGCTGATCTTTCTGGCCTACGGGGAGTGTTCTTCCTTCTCTCTTCTGACCAAACTCTACCCATTCCGTAGGTCTGGCTCAAGACCCTGCCAGGCAGCCATGAACCGTCTCCTAACTATTCTGTTGTAGGTCAGTCAGTTTTGCCACATCTGATTCTTGTCATTTCCTGATTACCTCCCCAGTAAGACTGTAAGCTCTTTGAGAACAAGGACATTGTCTCTCTGGCCCATTTTCTATGGCGCCTGAAATAATGCCTTGTCCTCATAGACCCCTAATTGATATTATGCTGTGATTGATTGATGACCTGGAAATTTCAGGGTTGGGGATCTAGTCAGGGAATGCTTGGAGGTCTCTGGAAAAAAATTCAGCCTCCACTCCTTTCTGTCCTCATCCCCAGATGAGGATCTGAGTCTGAGTGCTTATAAGAGATTGAGAGCCTCCTTGACATGCAGCCTTACTTCTTTTCTTCCTGGAATTAGGAAATACCATCATGGCAACCCACCCAGCTGCTAACAGCATGTAACTTCCTCGGTAATTCCATGTACCGAGGGAAGGAGATGTAATGAGGTCACATTACAACGAAAATGATTTTTCATACTTTGACCTGAGTCTGGTTGCGAAAGAATGCCTTCCTCTCTTTATCGCTTTTAAGAAACAGAGTTGCTTTCATAATAGAGACTTATTTCTTAAGATGAAATACTAGAGATCATAAAGAGGTGGACAAAGAGAATGACCCGAGTGCTTTATAAGGGACACTTCATTGGATCGATGCTGTTTTGTGTCTTACTACTTTGTGTTTTCCCAAATGGCCAGTAAGTGATTCTCGAATCACTGTGATCTTAGCCTCAATAGCCAGGGCTAGGCTATATCAAAAGCTTTGGCCTGTGCAATGAGTCACTTGTTGTTTACCAAGCAAGGCTCTTCTGTCACTTTCCTTTTATATCTGAGCGCCATCTTCCCTGACTACCTCCTCCTACCATTAGACTGAGCTGATTGTCTTCTTTTGTATTTTCTTAGCATTAAAAAAAGAGAGAGAGAATACACATCACTACGTACGGTAATTGTTAGTTAATCCCTTGTCATTCTGGAATGTGCTGTCTTTAGCTCCATATCCCCAGGATGTAAACCAGTGACTTACACATAGGAAATACTCAATAAATATGACTTGAATGAACGGATGGTTGGTTGAATGATGAAGCAGTCTTGCTGCTTTGGGTGGCAAACATCAATCACCCAATTTGACCTCTTTTAACCACACAAGAACATTTTTCAGCTCGTGTAGTCAGGAAGATCAAAGGGTATGGCTTCTGGCTTCAGGTAGGAGTGGACCCAGGGATTCAAATTCTGTCATCAGGACTCTTTCCTTCTTTCAGTATATCTTGCTTTCTGCTGACATACAAATTTACCTCATTCTCAATGAAGATCTCTCCATACCGCCTGCCTAAATAAATAAACAAACACGTAGACAAATCCACTGAAGGTTCTAGCTCAGGGTTTCTCACTGTGGAGGTATGGACAGTTTGGAACTGGTAATCCTTTGTCGTGTGGGACTCTCCCATGCATTGCGGGACAGTTACCACCTCTAGCTTCCAGCCGTCAAATGACACGAGGGATTCCATAAAATGTGACCTATTAAATATGTTCCCCCTTTCCCACTTTCAAATACTTCTTAGGGAGATAATAGGGCCTCTGGTTGAGATTCCAAAGAAGATGGCTTGACTCCCTGTCACCTGTTTTCCATATTAGTTCTTGAGAAGGATTCTGATTGGCTCTGCTTAGGTTGTGTTTCTTCCCCTGGACCAGTCACGGTGTTTGATGTATTGAGGAGTTTGGTATAATCTGATTGGCCAAGACATGAGTTACCTACTGGTGCACAGCAGATTATTCCAACCCTTAGCAGCTTCAAGCATTTGTGATCTCAAGTGATTTCGGTGGGACAGGAATCTGGGAGCAGCTTGGTAGGGTGGTTCTGACTCTGGGCCTCTCACAAGGAGGCAGTCAAGCTGTTGTCTTCCCAAGGCTCTTGGGGGGTTGGTGGATCCACTTCCGAGGGCACCCATGTGGTTGCTTGTAGGCCTCAGTTTCTTACTGGCTGTGGGTTCGCTGACCGAATGGCCTCTCCATAGGCTGCATGAATGTCCTTTCCAAAGACAGCTGGTTTCACAGAGTGACTGATTGGAGAAAGAAGAGGAGAGGAAAGGAAGGGAGGTGAAGGGAAAGGGAGGGAGGGGAGGGGAGAGCCCAGTATCACACCGCAGTCTTTTATAACCTAATCTTGGGAGTGACACACCATCCTTTCTGCCCTATTCTGTTGGTCACACAGACCAGCTCTGGTACGCCGTGCCTGAGTCTACACCAGGGTATGAGCCCAGGAAGCAGGATCATTGGAGACCATTTGGAAGCTGCCTTCCTCTTCCTCAGACAACGAGGGTGCAGGGTGCGGACCACGCTCATTCCTGTGCCTGGAAGGCAGGATGACAGGAATGCCAGCCCTGGGGGATAGCTCAGCAGGCCGGGAGCTGCATTTCTCAAAAGGAAGTCCTGCGGTGTAGACAAAAAGTAGATAGATGGCTGCTACAAATGAATATTTAAATTCCCTGCGTCACCAACTCACTCAAGGCCGCACAGGGGCAGGTCTGGTGAAAACAGGGCTATGAATTATTTCTCTCTCTCTAGATCACCCCTTGTCCCTTAAGAACATTTTTTTTTCCTGCTGCAGACTGATGTTTCCCGGTCAGCATTTATTTACGCGAAGGCGCTCACAAGCGATTCAACTGCTGATTTATAAGTAGGGCTTGTAGGTCTTGGGAGTAGACCAATATTTGAGTGTGCGTCTCTTATGTAAATTGTTCTGGCCGCTACTTACTTGTTTCTCCAAAGTTCTCCTTTCTCTGGTGCTCTTTAATTCTTTTGAGTTATAGCAGAGAGAAAGCATCGGCTATCTCCTCCTGGTGGGTTTCCACCAGGAAGAGGTAGGGTGAGGGACTGGAGCAGCGCCGGGAACAGGTGCCGCTGCACCCACTACGAGACACGAGGTGACTCTCCACAACTAGGCATTTGGATCCTGTGCCGTTAGGATAGGTTTCCTGTAGGTGCGTTCCCCCCAGAGACTGCGTGGACTAAGTGAATGCCGTTTTCTCATTAGGGATTAATGGCGTCCGGAGGCAAGGTGATTTCTGAGACTTCGAGACTTCGGTCTTTGGTTGGAGTACCGCCAGCAGCTGAGCCATCCCGACACCCCACTGCTCTCAGGAACGAGAAGCCACTAATTGCCTTCTCGTCGCCCCGCCAGGAAGAAGCCTACCAGGTATCCTAGAACCCGTCCCAGACAGCCGATGGAAGCTTTGGCTCCCCCTCTCTCCAAGCTTTTGGAAAGTAATCGTAGCCCTGCAGAAAATGAGTGGCTCCTTTTTGAGATGGATTGAGAAGAAGCCTTGCTGAGGTTTAATCGCGTAAACGGAGGCACGGCTTTCCCGCGCTCTCTCAACCGATGGAAACAAAGATGCTAAGTGTGAGGCTCTGTGTTCACTTACGCTTGATTTTGTGTAAACCCTGCATATCACACGGGGTACCTACCCATGGACAGCGAATGAGGAAGAAGATGCCTCCGACTTGGGGCAGCTCAGTAGATCACCAAGCAGAGACCAGCAATTGTCAGGTCTCCGCATGGGGCATCTAGAAGACAGGCAAATTCACGCAGCCCGGCCAAAGGGTGCGGATTTACGCGCCGGCCTTTTCAGCTGGTCTTCAAAACTGATTAAACGTTTGAAAGTGACACTCCTCCACGTTTCGTTTGTTCCTGATGATTCTCACTCCTTGAACTGTCCAGGCAGCTCAACAGAGAAGGGTAGAGAAGGTGAAGAAAACTACCATCGTCGGTAGATGCACGCTGTTCCCCTGCACAGGCGAAAAGGGAGAGAAGGGCAGAGCCACGTGGATTAAATTGGCTGTGTTATGCTGGGTCTCACCAGGCTGGATGTTTTCGGTTTACATCTGCAATACCCGGAATACAGCAGATCCCCCCTTATCCACCGAGGATACGTTTTAGGACCCTGAGTGGGTGCCTGAAATGGTGGCGAGCAAAATCACAGGTAGAGGGAGGGTCTCCTGTATTTGGGTGACAAGTTATCCATGGCTAGCTGCAGTCAAAAAATGAGGGTCATGCCCAGGGGTACTGAGAGAAGTTTCAGTCAACCTTGATATCCTCGCTGGAGGAATGAATGGGATATGTGGGGCCCCTATCCGTGTCCGTGTTTCTCTCCTTACACGTAGGTGATGGCTGTTCTGCTGTCCCATGTTCCTGGCCCTGGTCCTCCCACTCCCGAGTGACCAACTGGCAGGGCTTGGATAGAAAGGAGTGGGAGGCCGATAGTTAAAGGTAGGGTCTCTGGCTCTGGACATAGGCAGTCCTGGGTTGTTATTATTATTATTATTTAATTTAAATTGAAGTTAGTAACCACACAGTATAGTCTTGGCTTCAGGAGTAGAACCCAGTGATTCATCTCTTACAAGTGATACCCAGCGCTCATCCCCAAAAGTGCCCTCCTCAATGCCCATCACCCATCTAGCCCATCCCCCCAGCCACCTCCCTTCCAGTAACCCTCAATTTGTTCTCTGCATTTAAGAGTCTAATGGTTTGCCTCCCTCTCTGTTTGTATCTTATTTTTCCTCCCCTTCCCCTATGTTCATCTGTTGTTTCTTAAATTCCACATATGAGTGAAATCATATGATATCTGTCTTTCTCTGTCTTATTTTGCTTAGCATGACACCCTCTAGTTCCATCCATGTTGTTGCAAATGGTAAGATTTCATTCTTTTTTTTTTTTAATTAAAAAAAAATTTATTTGTTTTTGGGAGACAGAGAGACAGAGCGCAAGCAGGGGAGGGGCAGAGGGAGAGGGAAACACAGAATCCGAAGCAGGCTCCAGGCTCTGAGCTCCGAGCTGTCAGCACAGAGCCTGACGTGGGGCTCGAACCCACAAAGCGTGAGATCACGACCTGGGCCGAAGTCAGACGCTTAACCGACTGAGCCACCCAAGCACCCCAGATTTCATTCTTTTTCTTTTTTTATCATTGAGTAGTATTCCATTATTATGTATGTATATATACACGTGTACGTACATACACGTATATACATTACATCTTCTTTATCCCCTCATCAGTAGATGGACATTTGGGCTCTTTCGGTAATTTGGCTACTGTTGATAGGGCTACTATAAATATTGGGGTGCATGTACCCCTTCAAATCAGCATTTTTGTATCCTTGGGATAAATACCTAGTCGTACAATTGCTGGGTCATACAGCAATTCTATTTCTAATTTTTTGAGGAACCTCCATACTGTTTCCCAGAATGGCTGCACCAGTTTGCATTCCCACCAGGAAAGCACAAGAGATCCTCTCTCTCCTCATCCTCGCCAACATCTGTCGTTGCCTGAGTTGTTCATGTGAGCCATTCTGACAGGTGTGAGGTGGTATCTCATTGTGGTTTTGACTTGTATTTCCCTGATGAGGAGTGATGTTGAGCATTGTTTCCTGTGTCTCTTGGCCATCTGGATGTCTTCTTTGGAGAAGTGTCTATTCATGTTTCCCGCCCATGTCTTCACTGGATTATTTGTTTTTTGGTGTTCGATTTAGTAAGTTCTTTCTAGATTTTGGATACTAACCCTTTATCCGCTATGTTATTTGAAAATATCTTCTCCATTCTATTTGTTGTTTCCTTCGCTGTGCAGAAGCTTTTTATCTTGATGAGGTCCCGATAGTTCATTTTTGCTTTTATTTCCCTTGCCTCCAGAGACATGTCAAGTAAGAAGTTGCCGCGGCTGAGGTCAAAGAGGTTGTTGCCTGTTTTCTCCTGTAGGATTTTGTTTCCTGTCTCACATTGAGGTCTTTCATCCATTTTGAGTTTATTTTTGTGTCTGGTGTAAGAAAGTGGCCCAGGTTCATTCTTCTGCATGTCGCTGTCCAGTTTTCCCAGCACCACTTGCTGAAGAGACTGTCTTTATTCCATTGGATATTCTTTCCTGCTTTGTCAAAGATGAGTTGGCCATACGTTTGTGGGTCCATTTCTGGGTTCTCTATTCTATTCCTTCGATCAATGTGTCTGTTTTTGTGCCAATACCATAGAAAGTCCTGGGTTCTACTTCTACTGGCTACGTGAGCTGGCACGAGTTACCTAACCTCGCTGGACTCTGTTTTCTTATGCTAACAATGGAGACAACCGTGGTACCTCTTTAACCCAGGGGGCTGCAGTGAGGACTAAGTCAGGGGATGCCGTGAATAGCATAGCTCAGGAAGGATCTACACTTCTAGCACCTGGTGCGATTCTCCTCATAACACTGCCTTCCACATCCCCAGGGGCTCCGGAGGACAGGGTGGCTGAGCAGGAGGGCCCTTAACTGCTTACAGGGCCCCCTTCCCTCCTTAGCTCTTAGGGCTCAAAATCCAGCCTCGCTGCTGTTGTTCAATCAGTCTTTGTAGGTTTTCTTTCCGGGAGGAGGAGTTTGGGATGTCCCATGGCCTCATCTTAGGGAGTCGGGGGGACCTCTGCCACAGCTTTTGGAACCACCTACCACTGGCAGTTTTACTGGAAAAACTGCCACATGATCTTCCTGACAAGGTTTGCTTCAGTGAAGCTTCGTAAGGCTGAAGGCAGACAATTTAGGCCACCTTTTGAGCAGGTGGGGTTTTTTTCATTAAATCAAAATGTATTTATTTTTTTATTTTACGAAAGAGAGGCTAATACTTGTGAAATGCAGCCTGTAAGGAGTAAGCAAAATACTTCTGTGTTTACTAAGCCTCGCGTTCATTAATTTCCTACTCGGATTTTTTTTCCCCCTTTTTTAATTTGGAAAAATAATTGTGTTCATTTCTTCCTCCCTGGGAGACCTTAAAGGACCTTAATATTGGGTCCTCTGCTGTTTCTCTTCTTCCTAAAGCTCTGCTTCAATCACATCAAAACATTGCAGTCTCGGCTTTAAAACCCAGTTAGGAATGAAATAGGGCCAGAGTCAGGGACCTGCCTTCTCACTGCCTGGGGCCCCACAGATTAGGGCAGGCTTTACCTTAAACACCCAAATATTGGCACTGAGTGTTTTAGGCACAGAGCCTGGCACCACACGTGGGCCCGCGTCCAGTCCTGGCCCTGCCACACGGGAGCCCCAGTGTCCAACTGAGCGCACCTGCGACCTGGCTGACCGGGGGCGGGGGAACCCAGAGAACAGGCACACGGCCATTGCCTGCAGGAGAGGTGCAGGCATGAAACCAAGGCCATTGGAAACGCATTCCCAACAGCTGTTGGGAGTGAGGACCCCCGAAAATCGAGGAACGGTTGAGCGGCATAGTGGGGACTCCTTCTCTGGATGCTGAAGGTCCAGTAAATCCCTTGAAAGAAGTGTTTGGGGAGCTCTTCCTTTGCAATCATATTTGAGACTGAACTGGGGGGAAATCGGAGGCTGGGGAAGTGAAGGAATTGATTAGCATCGCAGAGCAGTCCGTAGGCCGTTGGCAGGCCTGTCTGTAGGTGCTTTGGCGGAGAGAGCCGGGGTCCGGCCGGCCAGGCCTGGCCCCGCAGCCACGCACCTAGCGGCCCAGCAGCTGGTGGCCCAGGTGCTGGGGGAGGCCGCGGTCCTCCAGAGTCTGCAGCATCCGGGGCCTTTGGAGCCCAGCACCCCGGACCCTGCTGAGAGGCCGACCCCAGCCTCCCCATCCACTCCCCCAGGCCCCAGAGCGGCCCTTTCCATCCACCCCTTGGCTTGCTCCCGCCCCATCTCTTCTGCCCTCTCCCATCGAGCAGAAGCTTCTGCTCCACCTTGCCTTCCCTGGGTAGCCAGCCACTGCGTTCTGGAAGCTGTGTGAAGGAAGCTTGCATGCGGCTTAGGACCTTTCCCAGGCAGGACGCTGGCCCCGCGCCTGTAATCAAAGACGGGTTCCCATAGGGTTGTTGAATCCTGTCTACTTACTGATGGGCCTGGACTAAAGCTTTACCCAGGACTGAAGCTTAGCCATTGTTTAGGTCTTTCCGCTTCTGGAACATTTTCCTTCACTTCCTTCAGACAATGTCTAAATGACGCCACCCACTGGAGCAGTCCGGTCTCTGGCCCCGGCTAGGGTGAGCAAATGAATGATAGTGAGGGTAGCTTCTGGCGCCCACCCCGGGCATTTAATTCACTCGGGCGTCAGTGAGCTCACCTCTCAGGACCCGCACATTAGCGACCTCGAACTAATAACTTTCCTGGCAGAGGCAGAAGTGACAGCCCAGCTTGAACCATTAGGTCACTCTTGCCGGCGTAGACGGCCTCCGATGCTTTACCACTGCATCTGGACACATCCAGGGCGCTGTGCCCGGCCTGAACGTGCCGAACAGTCTGGCCCCTGCTGCCTTTCCAGCTTCTTTCCCCCACCCCACCCGCCTACCCCACCTGCATGGAGCCTGTGTTCTAAGAACACTGTGATCACTCTGTCCACTTTCCCGGACACCTCTGCATTTTCCCACTTCTGTGCCCTAACTGAAGGCATTCATTCACTGGAATGCCCTTCCCCCTTCCCTACCTGTTGAAATCCCATTATTTTCCAGCGCACAACGCAAAAGCCATCTCCTTGAGAAAGCCTTCCGAGATTTCCCGAGCCAGAAGCGAATCTGGGCTTTGTTGTGGCCTCTTGGGCTCTCAGCTCCTTGTCCATTTCAGGGTCAATTACATCAGCCCTCACCTTTGGTGTGGGTCTTTAGCTTTCTGGACTGATTTTTGTTCCACAAACATCCCCGGAAGGTCTTTGAGTTCCAACTGCTGTGTTAGATGCTGGCTGAATAAGGATGAATAAGACTGAAAGTATCTCTGAGGAGGTAGAAAAATCCGGTGGACAGACAGGCAGGTCAACATCTCATTACAATGAAATGGGCTAAGACAGAGAAATAGGGTCCTGGGAGGACTCGGGGATGCACAAGGCCCAGAGCCTGGTGTATCCGAGGAATAGTTACTAGCCTCTGAGTGGCCAGAAAAGGGGCTCGTGTAAGGACCATGTTGGAAAAAGAAGCTAGAAAACCATGTGTGTGATGGTTTATTTTATGTGTGAACTTGGCTGGGCCATGGTACCCAGATATTTGATCAAACGTTGTTCTGCATGTTTTTTTTGTGAAGGTTTGTTTTAGATGAGATGAACATTTAAATCGGTGGACTTTGGGTAGAGCAGCATCGTGGGTGGGTCTCATCCAATCAGTTGAAGGCCTTAACGGCAGTAAGACTGGCCTTCCCCGAGGAGGAGGAAATTCTGCCAGAAGACTGCAACATCGCTTCTTCTCTGGGTCTCAACCTGCTGTCCTGTTCTGCAGATTTAGAGCTTGTCAGTCTCTGTATCCCCATGAGCCAGTTCCTTAAAATCTCTCCCTCTCTCCCTCTCTCTCTCCTTCTCTTTCCACGAATGCACGCGCGTGCACACACCTCCACCCTCCTGGTTCTGTTTCTCTGGAGAGCTGTGACACAATACTGATCCCCGATTGTGAAGGAAGCTGGCAAGCAAGCTGTTTCGCAGGCAGGAAGAAACCGCCGGAAGTCACTGAGCAGGGGAGTCACGGGTCAGAGCTGTATTAATAAAGTCCCTGTCTGGGCCCAAATGTAGCTGTTATTTTGGGGTACCCAGAGACCTTAGGGTGCCCCGCCCCTCCCTGGCAGCAGCGGGGTCCTGTCATGTCAGCCATCAGGAAGGAGTTCTTGTCACACTACCTGAGGCGCTTGGAAAGCTGTTACTTTCTTTCCATTCCCACAGACTCAGTTTGGACATTCATCAGCAGAAACCGCTGAGACCCTGTCCCGCCCCATCTCTCCTGCTCTCTCCCATCTAGCAGAGGCTTCTGCTCCACCTTGCCTTCCCTGGGTAGCCAGCCACTGCGTTCTGGAAGCTGTGTGAAGGAAGCTTGCATGCGGCTTAGGACCTTTCCCAGGCAGGACGCTGGCCCCGCGCCTGTAATCAAAGACAGGTTCACATAGGGTTGTTGAATCCTGTCTACTTACTGATGGGCCTGAGAAATAAGTGGCCCGCCCCCGGGGGAGGCTGGAGGAGCCAGGATATGGTTTATGGACTATAAGCTTTAGCACGGCCCTGCCTAGAGGGTGAGTAAGGGACTGGAACCCGAGGGGGGGTCAGCAGGGCCAAGGAGACGCTCACCTCCGTGGAGTGTATCTACGCTACAAGGGCACGCGGTGCTGAGACTTGAGGCAGCTGGAGTTTGCAGGAGCCCAGAAGTTCAGGGTCACGGGTTCCTCGTTTGGGGCTGCAACTTAATTCCACACCACACTGGCTCGTGTGGCTAAGGATGCTGATTTTTTTCCTGTTGCTCTGAGTTCAGGCTCCGGGGCTAGAGGGGTCCCGTAGGAGATGTGGCCGTGGGAGGCTGGAGAGGGTGAAGGCAGGGGAAGTGAGGCAGGGCTCTCAGTCCTGGTATCATGTCGACTTTCTTAAATTAGCTGTGGGGAGAGGAAATAAGAAAGCAGAGCCAGAAAGTCAGCAGTCAGGCTTTTCCACACCATCTGTGATGGGATACAGAAGGCTGCCAAGAAAATCTAGGCGCCAGAGCTAATTGGTAGAACTTGAGAGCAGAAGTCACACGCCATCCCACGAAGCCGAGAGGCTTTCCTTTTCTTTTTTCTGTTTCCTTTCCTTCCTTCCGTCTTCCTTCCTCCCCTCCCCTCCCCTCCCCTCCCTTTTCCCCTTCCGTGCTTTCTTTTTTAAACACGTAGCTCTGTGGAGCCTCAAAGTAATGACACTGCTAAGAAAAATACAGATCTGAAGATTTGGTATAATAAGAAAGCACGTCCACAAACGAGGGAACCAGGATTAAGCTGAGTCACGTTTGACAGTTTAACTCAAGGCGGTGCTAGTTCAGGGTGTAGGAGTTCGACTTCTAAAAACCTTGCTGCAAATTGGATTCCTAATTTGTAATAGCCTCCTCAGGGATACGGCTTTTCAGAGAAACTAATCACGATTGGACCGCTGCATGCATGCTTTAATTTCTTCATTTTATTACTCGTAACGCAGAATAGTTTAACTGTGGCTCCTGTGCGGTCTCGTCTGGCGTGACCAGACATCTGGTGTGGTAAGTGCTCCAAGCATGGAAGGGTTAAGGAGTCTTTAGGCGAGTGCTTGAAGCTTTTGATCCTATCAAGATACTTCGAAGGCCGTAGGGAGGGTTTGCGGTTGTCAGGGGTGGAATATTTCCATCTTTCCCCGAGCAGATGAGGGAAGCAGCCTGTGCAGTTGTACGACCTGAGCTGAGTCGACAGCCAGTGGTTTACAGAGCCAGCCTCTGACTAGGCGTGTGTGAGTCAGAAACCTGTCCTCTTTCTGCCACATCGTCTTCTTCCTGCTGCCTCTTCGCAGGCTAAGGGGCTGGTGGAGTTTGCGGCTGGGACAGTAAGGAAGCGACCCGAATGCCTGCTGGGGGCTCGGGGTTGGGGGTGGGCAGCACGGAGGTGGGGGGCATTGACCCTGATTGGCTTTGAGCACGTTTCTCGTTCCTTCATGCTTCTGCTTCTATGTACTCGGAAGTCTCGGCCGTGAGCCCTGCCCTGGCGACGTTGTGCCCAGGCACGGCATCCCCTGAGTATGACAGCTTACCTCGAAGCAAGGGCAGCCCATATGTGTTCTTTTTCTCCCGGTGCCTGTGCTCCTGTCTCAGGGCAGCCCGACAGCCCCACCTGATCCCCCGGCACCACCTCCAGGAGTCTGTTTTCGTCATCTTGCGCTTCCCGCTTCCACTGGTGCATGGCCAACACAGTGGCCTGCCCGAGGACGCACCGGCTTGTCACGGTGGAGTGGGCGGGCTCGCAAGTGTGGCCCCCGCTGCCTGGTCCAGGGGTCTTTCCTCCACCACCTTGGTGCTCAGAGGGGCATCTTCAAGGGGCCTCTCCTGTATCGGCTGTATAAGTACACCTTGCTTTTTTTTCCTCTAGTTGATCTGATCCCTTTTTGGCATTCTGTTGAGTGCGATTAAATATGACTTAAGTAGAATCATTGCCCAGGGAGTAGGAGACGGCTTGTTCCCTCACGGTTGATGCATCAAGTCCGTAACTGGTGTCCGCTTTGGCTGCATAGACTCTTGAGACGTTAAACATGAACAAAGACCATTGTTTCCTGTGACATGAAGACGCAGCCAGTACTGTGTTCCTATTTGTGGTCAAATGGGGTAAGTCCCGGGCTGAGAGCCAGAAAAGCTAGGTTCAAGTTCTAGCTGCTTGACTTTAGGTGGGTCCCGTAACTTGGTTATCCTCAGTTTCCCCCTGTGCACACTGGACGTGCCTAGTGGAGACTCCTGGCAGGCGGCTGTGAGAATTCAGATGAGGTCATTCTTTGAAAGAGCTCTTCACTCTACAAAAGCTCAGACAGATGTCAGGCACGGAAGGTTAAAAAATATTCCACATGGTTTCTCCTCCAGGATCTGCAGCCTGGAAGCTCAGTCCCTTTCATGCTGGCAGTGAGAACTTGTCGCTTGTACACTACACCAGGCCCCCAAATGTGACCTGAAGGTTTGCACACTCTCACCACACCCCCACCTCCATGAGAATCACCAACACAAGCGAAAAGGCTGATAGAATTGTGTTTCATTTCAAATGGTATAAAGGAAGGAAAAAAATGACTGCCTGCCTTAACACACTATTTTAAGCACGCTTTTCCTTCCTTCCTTCCTTCCTTCCTTCCTTCCTTCCTTCCTTCCTTCTTCCCTTCCTTCCTCCTTCCTTCCTCCTTCCTTCCTTCCTTCTTTCCTTCCTCCTTCCTTCCTTCCTTCCTTCCTTCCTTCCTTCCTTCCTCCTTCCTTCTTTCCTTCCTTCTTTCCTTCTTCCTTCCTTCCGTCTTCCTTCCGTCTTCCTTCCTTCCTTCCTTCCTTCCTTCCTTCCTTCCTTCCTTCTTCCACCATCCATCCATCCATCCATCCATGCTATTCCTTCCTCCCATCCATCCATCCATCCATCCATCGACTTTCATGGACCACCTGTTAGGCCAAAGTAAGCACACGGGGATATACAATTTATGAGGAGACAGTTTCTGTCTTAGTTGCTTGCTATAGTGAGGGACAAATGAGTAATCAAAAAACTAAAATGCTATACGACCAAGTTCTGTAAGTGATCAAGTCTTCTCTCTGTCTCCCTCCCTCCCGTCTCCCTTCTTTCCATCCCTTTATTCTTTGCATAGAACAGTGTGCTCCAGGGGAGTCTAGAGTCTCTTTTTTTCATTTTCTAAACAACAACAATAACAACAACAACAACAACAACAACAACAACACCTATATGTGAAGGAGCTTTGAAGCCTGTACGGTTTCTTTTTCTCCACAGAGAGAAGACAGACTTCTTCATTATGTGCAGAATAACACTTTAATGGACTTTTTCTTTATGAAACTCATAAATCCCAGATCATCTTCTGGAATAAAGAATCTGAATGTTTCCCATAATTAAAATGTCTTCACTGAGGGCAGAATTGCAAGTCTCAGATGATTTCCTTCTAGAAACAACTTTTTTCCGCCCTTCTGTGGAAGCCTCAGAAAAGACCCATCTGGACTCCAGGTTGGGAAGACATGGCCCTTTGGAAGCTGGGTTGGCCTTTTCACATGACCATGGGATAGGGCCTACGGAGAACGGCGTCCAATGGAAACCCAAGGAAGCCTTGGTGCATTGGCTCCAAGAGCAGCCGAAGCTTCTGTTATCCCCACACTTTCACCAAAACCTTGTTAATTATTATAATCTATATTTAGCATTAAGGGATGGTTCAGGGTTCAAGCTTGAGCAGAGCAGTTCTGGAAACAACAGAAACCCCGGAAAAGCTAGAGTCCGGTCCATGCGGGTGACTGGACGTGGGCCGGAGGAGCAGACAAGAACCAGACGGTGTCATTTGGGGCATCATAGAATACAGGCCTTGGACCACTGTCTTCAAGGTGTTATTGAGCATGTGACTCATGTAGGCTAGAGGGGTCTGGGGCACTTGGGTGTCAGGCAAATTTACCTAGCAATTCCTTATGCTTTTATATGCATGGCATCCCACCCTGGAGTCACTGGCTCAAATTCTTGGCTAAAGGACACACAGAACATTCTTCTTATTGCTCTGATTTCCCTCTCCCCAGCCAGGTTGAACCTCCCTGCAGGCACCTGTCGCCTAACACGGTTTCCATAAATACCTCTTGAAGAGCAGCCCAGGGCCTCGAGTCCTGTAACCCCTTTTCCACAAAGCCTTTTGGAGGCACAACAGAACTGTGGCTTAGAAACTTAGGATCATAAAGCCAGAGAATGCTAGATTCAACCCGTCAGGAATAGCTTGCTTGTCGTCAGGTCTAACCCCCTGAGGATCCACTTGTTCCTTGTTTTTCTTTTCTTTTTTTCTATTTTTTTTTACGTTTTATTTATTTATTTATTTATGTATTTAATTTTATTTATTTATTTATTTATTTATTTATTTATTTATTTATTATTGAGAGACAGAGAGACACAGAACGTGAGCAGGGGAGGGGCAGAGGGAGAGGGAGACACAGAATCCAAAACAGGCTCCAGGCTCCGAGCTGTCAGCACAGAGCCCGACGCGGGGCTCGAACTCACAAACTGCGAGATCATGACCTGAGCCAAAGTCGGTCGCTTAACTGAGAACGACTTTCCGTCTCCTTGTGAACACTGATGTTGCCATCCGGCACCACCCAGCAGAAGGGGTGGGGCTTGGTGCAAAGCCCTATGTCCTCTTGATCCTCAGGCCTCCAACTGGTCCACATCTAGAGATTCCAAAGAGGCAGCGGTGTGGGGGTCCCTGTTGTGATGTCCTGTATGGAGACTAGGACAGGCTGGCCTCATACCTCCAGAAAGGGAGAGCTTTTCCTTTTTTCTTTTCTTTTCTTTTCTTTTCTTTTCTTTTCTTTTTTCTTTTTTCTTTTCTTTTCGTTTCTTTTCTTTTTTAAGAATCCCAGTTCCTTATTCCTGGAGCCTAAATAGTTCATCATTTTCTTGCTGTCTTCTTGCCCTCCTGCAGTGGGTTGAACAATGTTCTTCCCCAACCTCCCCCCCGCCAAAGACATGACTACAAAGTGGATACCAGGAATTCGGGAAGGTGAATTTATTTGGTAAAAGAGTCTTTTTCAGAATAATTAAGGATCTCAAGATAAGATCATTCTGGATTATCCAAATTGCCACTGACTCCAATGACAAACGAGTATCCTTAAAAGAGACAGGAGAACAGCAGAGGGGAACACGCAGAGGAGAGGGGGCCACGTGAAGACAGAGGCAGAGGTCGGAACGAGGCAGCCACGAGGCGAGGAAGGCTTGGGGCCACCGGAAGCCGGAAGAGGCAAGGAAGGGTCCCTCCCCAGAGCCTTCGGAGGGAGCGCGGCCATGCTGACCCCTCGATTTGGGACCTGAAGCCTCCAGAACAGCGGGAGAAGACTGAAGCAACTTCTCTGTTGCTTCAAGCCACCAAGTTTGTGGTAATTTGCTACAGCGGTCCTAAGAGACCCAGACACCGACGCACAGACACGCGCACACACGGTTCTGCCCCCCAAAAGAATGGCAGAAAGAAAACTAAGTAGGGAGAAATACCCATATCCTGGTGCTTCAGCTTGTGAAAACCTCGCGTGCGCAGAAAAGCCCCGTCTTCCCTACCTGAGGGAGGGATCCCTGGGAGGGATTGATTCTCTCCAAGTCTCTTTCTTTGCTCCCTCTCCCGGGTCAGAGAAAGGCCGCTGGATTCACTCAGCTGCTTTAAACAGTTGCCCGCTTGTTTTGCTTCCAAACTCACGTGCTCTCTCAATCACAGGGGAGCCTGGCCGAACAAAGCCGGACATGTCCTAGCTCTTGGGTCTGTGCCTGGAATCGACAACCCTCACCAGGCAGGCTGAACAAATCTCCCAGGATGTCCCCGCAGAATTCCCTCGGCTGCCTGGATGTGGCCCTCCCCCTTCCTTCCCTCCCCCGAAGACAGCACGGCGTGTCCGGAGGCTCCATGGTGAGCGAAGAATGTTCTCCAAGTGGAATCACACAGGCTGCCTCCATAGCCCTGGTGGCTTCAGGAGGTCAAGGCCAAGGTGCACCCCCGCCCCAGCTCTGGATAACCCAACTTTAAGAAAGGGTAGTCAGGGGTGTGGGGCAGCTTTGTTTACTGCCCCAAAGCGAAGCTTTCCCGAAGCCCAGGTGAGTGGCAATCCAAGATGTCCGAGAGCTCTCTTGTCTCAGTAAGGCCCAAAGGTTCCGCTAACCGGGGGTATGGCCCAGGGTAGCGGGTGTAGCCAGGTCACCGAGCGGGCCAGTCCGGGGGGCCACGCAGGCAGGAAAAATCCATGCTTCCTCACCACCCATTGCCCTTCCCGCCCGGACTTTCCCACATGCCTGTCTGATCCCGATGCTTCTCCGGTCGCTTTTAGGCCTTCGTGGGTGGCCTCCCTGCCTTAATCTCGTTGAGTCTAAGATCAAAGCCTCCAGTTTCCAGCTTCTCACCCGGCAGCCCGCAGTGAGGAGAATGGCAGTGAGGTCTGCTTCTCTGCTACGTCTGTGTTCGTCTTCCCTTTTACACTCCTGTCTGCTCCCTGGGCTGCCTCGGCCTCCCCTCCGGGCTGAGGGGGAGGGAGGAGAGACAGGGATTGGGAGCCTCGTCGCTGCCGGCCTCTGGCAGGGCCGGGTGCCCCAACGTGAGCTCGGATCTTTGTGAGTTCTTTGACAGTGTCCCTCTGGGGGACCCCCTTTGGGGCCGTCCGTTCAAGGCACGGCTCCCTGGTGCACAGGTGCAGGTGACGACCCTTCTGAAGCTCTACCCTTCGCAGACCCTTCTCTTGTGCTCTCTTACTGTTCCAGGCACCCCATTGGGAGTGCTCCCTTCAAGGCAGCTCAAGCCCCATGACCTTGTGCAGGGCCCGCTCTGGTCTGTGGGAAACGCTCTCTCCCTCTTCCGAGCTCTGGGAAAGCAGGCCGCTCCCCACCCCCACGCCCCCCCCCCCAACCTGCTTCTCCCGAGCTCTCCCATCAGGGTGCCTCTGGTTGGACCGGTTTCCAGAACGCTGCAGGCAGGGGCCAGGCGCCAGTCTCTGTCTGCATCCTCCAGACTCCGGGGTCACATCACATTCCTCAAGGGGTTCCCTTACAGACACCTTGTCTGGCTTCAGGAGGGGAAAGAGAATAGGGAACCCCTCCCCTTCCTGCCTTCCCAGCCCCTCCAGACAGGCAGAAACCCTCTCCTCCACTCTTCTCCCTCATCATTGTCCCCCCTCCCCCTGCAGGTGGTGATACGCTTGAGGTCACAAACTTGGCTTCCCTCAGAAAGTCCCCAGACATGGCGCAGCCCCTTTCGTTGAGCGTTGAAGGCACTGGCCGGCTTCCAGTCCCCTCCTTGGGCCATCAGCAGGGGATTCGCTGAGTATGCCACCGGGGCGTTCCCCTTGCTTCAGGCTTATCCTCCCGCCCGCCATCTGTTGTTCCAGGGCCCCCTTGAAGCCCTTCCTGTTTGGGGCCCACGCCTCCTCCTTCAGGACGCGGCAAGCTTCCCCGTGGGATAATTCCAGCCCTAAGACTTGGACACTTTTGAACGGCGTCACCAGGTTGTGTCTGGCTGTCCAAGGGGTCCCCTTTTGCCCTGGCTCCTGAAGGCTTCTGGGAGAGAGGGCTGAGATGGGCTCAGATCCGTGAAAAGGGGGACGAGGGCGGGGGGCCCGTGATAACCTCCATTTCAGGGAGGTCTCTCTCCACCAGTGCCCCCTGGGCCTCTCAAGCACATAACAGTGCCTCAGGGCTGCTCTGTGGAGTGCCTCTGTGGCCACACCCCGGGCTAGTCTATACCAGAGAAGGCATATCCCGCTTAATAGCTGTGTTTTGACCCCAGTGCTGATCAAACAATGGCCTGGCGCTCTGATGCTAAGTCTGGTCACGGTGGCGCCACGTTCAAATAATTCTGCTTCGCCACAGAGAAGCAGCCTTCTCTCCGCCCCCTTCGGAGACAGGGGGAGGTACCCTGGGGAGGGGGTGGGAGACGGAAGCACACAGAGGAGGGAGCCCATCTCTGGTGACGATGGAGCCGGTGTTCCCCTGGGACCCTCGGGTGGTTTGCCTGGAGCGTCGTGTGCACAGGGGCTGTTGGGGAGAAGGGGCAGTGGGGGCGGGGGCGATGCTGGAGAACCGAGCAAGGCACCGATGATGTGAGACCTTGCTGGCCACACCAGGGGTCCTAAAGTTTATCCTGAAGGCAGCGGGGTCTATTACAAAGTTCTAACCAGGGGGTTGGCATCATCAGCTTTGTGTTTTGGAAAGAACACTCTGGATTGCAGCACAAAGCATAGAGCGGATGAGGTGAGACTATATGGAGGCGGGGAGACCAGGGAGAGGCTGTTGCAGAAGCTCAGAGGCCGATGCTGAGCCTGGACTAAGGCCATGGCAGTGGCATAAAGACAGTGGGGTGAACGAGAGAGAGAGAGGGGGGGAGCCGGGTGGAATCAGCAGAGTGGGGACTCTGCAGGGGAGAAAGGGGGCTTAGGCACCCAGGGCAGGAGACACAGGAGGGGCACACGTCGTGTGTGGGGATAGGTGGCCGGGCTCGTCCCCCGCCCTGCCAGGGATGGTCCTGGGCCCCCACATCCTTCAGTAGATGTGTCTCGTGTAACTTGCTACCTAAAGCCCTGGTCCTGGTTGCCCTAAAGAACACTGTGCTTGTGGAATAATTCCCAAGACTGGCTCTTCCCTTCTTTCTCCGCCAGGGCCCCTTCGATGCGCTGGCCTCCAGGCCTGACCACCGTAGTGTTCCAAGGGGGACTTCGGATCTTGGCACGCTCCGTGGGTACACCAGTTCCTGTGAACTGAGACGTCCGTGTAGTTTGGAACGAAAGGTAACTTTTTAGGTCTGTGCAATGGGTTTTTGCCCCTTGGTTTAGTTCTCATTTGGTCTGGCATCTGGTGATATTAAGTCCGGTCAAAGACCTGATTGTATCAGAGTAACAACAGCTTTTTTAACCCCTTCCATCTTTCCTTCCTTCTTTCCTTCCTTCCTTCCTTCCTTCCTTCCTTCCTTCCTCTCTTTCTCTCCCTCTCTCCCTCTCTCCCTCTCTTTCTCTTTCTTTCTCCTTCTCCCTCTCTCTTTCTTTCCTTCTTCCTTCCTTCCTTCCTCCTTCTTTCTCTCTTTCCTTTTTCTTTCTTTCCATTGCTTATGTAGCACACTCAAAGCTTAATGACTTAATAGACTGAAGAAAACATCACCTCTGGCAGAGATTGGCTACATTTCAATCTGGTTTTCTCTTCCCTGCACCCTGGGAGGATGCATTTCCCAGCTGCCCTTGTAGTTAGGCTGGGGCCATATGACTGGGTTTGGGCCAAGGGAATGTGGCTGGAAGAGAGATGTGAGGGGTTTCCAGGCCTGGGCGAAACCCCGTGTGCAGTGGCCCACGCTCTCCTGTGACAACCTTGGAAGGACTCGTGTTTCAGATGGTGCCAACACGAGATGGAGAGAAATGGGATTCCTGAGTCACCTGTTGGAATCAAGTCACTGTTCTGCTTCAGATGTGACATGAACAAAGAATGAGCCAATGCCGTATCGAGCCACTGAGGTTTGGCGGTTGTTTTTGTGGGGTTATCCTGACTATCCTCGTTGGAATATACATATTCTATTATATGTAATATACATAATACATGTGCGTATATTGTTTTGTTTCTTCAGCTAGTTCTCTTTATTTTCAATTTAATATTTATTTTTGAGAGAGACAGAGAGAGAGAGTGTGTGTGTGAATGGGGGAGGGGCACAAAGGGAGGGAGACACAGCATCTGAAGCAGGCTCCAGGCTCTGAGCTGTCAGCACACAGCCCAACGTGGGGCTCGAACCCACGAACCATGAGACTGCGACCTGAGCCCGAGTCAGATGCTTAACCAACTGAGCCATCCAGGCGCCCCACTTCAGCTAGTTCTTGAAGTGTGCACCCACGGACAGGTACATGCTTTGGGGAAAGTACTAGACCACACACAAGAAAAATAAAGTAGAAAGAAATCTTCATGCTTCTGGGCAGGATTGATTTTTAAAATTGGAAATATGATGATAACACTTCATGGCACGATGCCCGCGAGCCCCTCCGTCCAGACCAGCGCTTCTCTTGCAGGCTGAGCGGCTTTTTGTTATACCTCACATGTTCATCGCTGTCACCACGGGGACAGCGGGACACATCCCCCCTTCCCGGCTGAGGGGCCAGGGTGTGGGTGGTGGGGGCGCGGAAAGGATCGCTTGAGATGAAAGTGAGCCCTGGAGAAACCAAACCCATCGTGTGGGTACACAAACACTGGGGTTTCACCATTTGATTATTTTTCTCTTTTCGGGCCCCGGGAAGGGGGGAATGAATTTCCTGCTCACTCGCAGAGGTGGTCTTCATGATGTGGTCTCAGCAGAGTGGCAGAGGGAGAACCGAGTTTCTACGAAGGGTTCCTGCAGCTACAGGAAGGAAAAACGTCAGAGGGTGTAAGATTCTTTAGAAATGACTCAGACACAAAAATAAATTAAAGTTCATTTTTCATGTCCACACGTGTACACATCAACGTGCACACACATCCACATATACACACATGCACACACATGCCCACATGTCCACACACATGCACATGCATCTAGACACACACACGCACACACACGTTCACAGGTACACAATACACATACATGTCCACACGCACACCCACACCCACATGTCCACACACATGAGCACACGCACACATAATCCATATGCATGTCCACATACATGCACACACGTCCAGATACACACATGCACACACATGTTCACATGTACACAATACACACACGTCCACACACACCCACATGTCCATATGTACACACATGCGCACACACACACACTTCCACACGTCCACACATGTCCACACGTGTACACGCCTACGTGCACACACATAGCCACACACACACATATGTCCACGTGTCCACACATGTCCACACACACATGTCCACACGTGTACACATCTATGTGCACACACATCCACATATACACACATGCACACACATGCCCACATGTCCTCACACGTGAGCACATGCACACACCCCCATGTATGCACACATGTCCACACACATGCACACACATCCAGACACACACACGCACACACACAGGTTCACATGTACACAATACACATACATGTCCACACGCACACACACGCACATGTCCACACACATGAGCACACGCACACATAATCCATATGCATGTCCACATATATGCACGCACATCCAGATACACACACGCACACACATGTTCACATGTGTACAATACACACACGCCCACACCCACCCACATGTCCATATGTACACGCATGCCCACACACACGTCCACACATGTCCACACATGTACACGTCTACGTGCACACACATAGCCACACATACACACATATGTCCACGTGTCCACACATGTCCACACGCACACACGTCCACACGTGTACAAGTCTATGTGCACATACATCCACATATACACACATGCCCACATGCCCACACACATGAGCACACACACACATAATCCAAATGCATGTCCACATACATACACACACGTCCAGACACACACACACACGTGTTCACATGTACACAATACACACATGCACACACACCCACATGTCCATATGTACACACATGCACGCACATGCACATGTACATGTATACACATGTCTCCATGTGCACACGTCTGCATATACATGTGCATGTGCCCACACACATGTGCACACACATGTGAACACGCATGCACACACATCCACATGTAAATGCACGCACATGTCTACGTGTACACATTGCCACACACACACGTCCACGTGTCCACACATGTCCACATGTATACACATGTCTATGCGTATGCATGCACACACACAAGTACACACACCCCCAATTATAAGAGGAAGATAGTATCTGAAACTTCTCTAAAATGTTTTACTTTCTCCCCAGGATCTGGAAACCCTGGGTGTTTTGGAAAGACCCTCTTTTTCTCATTTTCCGATACCAATTTCATGGTTAAAAACACCCAGCCGCAGCCAAACTACGACCACACCACACCAAACACACCCAGCTACCCGTTTTTAGCTGACCCTTGTATCCACACCTAAGCTGTAGTGCTCCTCATTCATTAAGTACAAGGTCGTTCCCTCTTTTTTGCCGTTAAAGAAAACCTCTTTGGGCTAAAATCGTAAACTTGAGATTTAATTCTTTGCTAATTATTGCTGAAAAGTCAGGCCTCCTGACTCCTCCGGATTTCTGCTGTCTGTGCTAGCCGCAACGTAGTTGGGGCTGGAGATAACGCATGGTTTAGAGGCCGCCTAGCCACCGTCTGTGTTTGTTCTGTTCTGTTTTGTTTGGGAGAGGACTTAGCCGCGCTGGATTCCAGTCCATCAACCAGGCGGGTGACCTGGAAGCCTTGATTTTGCTGCCCTGTACCCGAACCTCCAAGTGATCATCCACTTCCAACATCCAAAGATTCCAGGACCCTGACTGGCCCTCGGCTGACAGGGCTGCCCTAATTTGTGGGCAATCACGGTCCTCCTGCTTTCTTCCGTTGTCCTGTTTGGCCCATGAAGTTTTTGCCACTTGACCCACTTGGGATCACGGAGAGGTGCAGGGAGAGGGGGCGCCTAAGGCCACTGGTTGCACTAAGATACGCTTTGGCAAAAGGTTTGGGGAAGGAAGTTGCGTGCTGGCTGCATTTAGATGACTTAACGGCTTCAAACCCTCGTTTTATTTATTACATTTGCGGATTTAAGCTCCAAAGTTTCATTCAGTCTAATGTCTGGGGAAAATATTTTAAAATCAGTCCTATCACGTAATGTAGTTTGCATTTATTTTCTCTCTGTAGGGCATCATGCTTTCATGGTAGAGGTGGTGACCTTCCACAGCGGGGACGTTACCAGCCAAGGTATCAACACAACTGGAGTGGAATCTCTCTCCAGCTTCAGGTTTGATATAATGAACTACACGGAAGTGAGACATACTTGGTGTGTTTCTGCCTCTAAAATATTTGAATCAGCAAGTGTCCTTGTAAATAAGAAGTTGACTTTTTGAGAGGATTTTGTTACGAACGTGCGTATTGCAAACGCATTTCCTTTATTACGCCTTAACAGAAGACCCAACTAATATTAATGATTTTCCTACTTCATATCCCACGAGTTGTATGGCAACCACGAAACAGGGTCAGGATAAAATGAGAAGTCAAAAAAAAAAAAAAAATTGAATTCTGGAGCTGGGCCGTGCGTGTTCTGGAGGTATTTACACTCTGCGAGGAGTGACGCTCTTCTCTGCGCCGTGTGCATCTATAAATCATATTTCAAATTCCGCACCAAATGAACTTATCAACAGCCTTTGCTCATGGCGTTCATTGCCTCTGACAGATCTATCCCCCAGCTGGTGTTGATTTCTCCCTGCACTGCAGGGAGATCATTAATCTTGTATGTTCTTTCATTCTGTGTGTTTTTTTTCTCTACTGAGATTTTAAAACAGATTGTGCCTGTTTCCACTGACCTTTGAGAGATTTGTCATGTGTCCTTTTTTTAAACAGGCTGTGTAAAAGCCAATTCCTTGAGTGTAGCGGGGGTCACGGGCAGTAATTCTGCCACCAGGGCGGTAGCCTTGATTTTGTCATCCTTCCCTACGGAAGAATCAGGGCGAGGCCACCGCCACAGAAGCATTTATTATTAAGCGTCTGAAGAGATGTTCTGGAACCATCCTGATTAGTGATTCTTCTCCAGGCCTGGTGAAGTCACTTCATCCTGCCTCCTGAGCTGCATTGATAAGGCACGGCAGATGCCGGCAGCCCCAGACTGACTGCCAATGCCAAGGGAGAAGGGGATTCCTGAGGAGCCCCACTGCCCCTGTAGACGTCTGTCCTTGAACCTCGTACTGGGCAGTTCTGTTCGCTGCCCAGAGAGGAAGGATTGTATCTGCACAACCCGCCAAGAGAAGGGCAGTAGAATTATCTAGTGAAGACAGGTGTTTAGAGAGATATCAGTGCTTGTGGATGAAAGAGTGGGTAGAGACAACCCACTGCGGGCTCAGGAAGCGCTTCCTTCTCCGTGGCTGGTTGTTTCCTTCTGAATTCTTTAGGACATTATTTAAAGTGCCCGTTTTAGATAAAGTTGCCATTTTCTCCAGTGAAAGGACTTTTGCTTTGGTATCATTCCTTACAAGTGGTAAGGATTCAACATTGATGGAATGTTTACGCTGCTTCTCACCCCACATGGAAACCCTTTGTAGGATTAAAAGCAAGTGAGGACAAGCCTGCAGAGAAAGAGAGGCCACATGCCTGTCAGATTCAGTCCCCTACCAAATCTCTCTTGCCCGTTCCATGTACCCAGGGCCTGTGAGTGGGAGGCGACCGCCGGGCGACCGCTCTGTAAGCAGCATTGAACTCTCCTTCTGCCCACATCTGGTGCAGCCACCCAATGAAGACGCTGCTTTTCCACCTTTGCAAATTCAAGTTGAACCCTCCTCCCATCCTCAATCATGATACCTTACTTGGACTCTTCCAATCACAGACATGGCTCTTTGCTTTCTGGTTTCCATCCTTTCTTCTTCTTCTTTTTAATGTTTATTGATTTTTGAGACAGAGAGAGATAGAGCATGAACGGGGGAGGGTCAGAGAGAGAGGGAGACACGGAATCCGAAGCAGGCTCCAGGCTCCGAGCTGTCGGTACAGAGCCGGACATGGGGTTCGAACTCACAGACCGTGAGATCACGACCTGAGCTGAAGTCAGACGCTCTACCGACTGAGCCACCCAGGCGCCCCTTCTTTTTGTAGATTTGATGTGAAGTGCTGTGCGGTCTCTGGCTACAAACTGGGGTTCTCTCGTAGCGATGTTGGCTCTATCCTGGCTGCACCTTCAGATGGCCTGAGCGCACATCATCATTCCGGGGATATTTGGTCCCAAGACCTTGCCACCCCACTGCCGTCCCCTCCAGCACGGATTCTACCTGGTTCAGCCCAACCCTTTGGGAAGAGACAAGAGGCCCAACTAAGAAGGCGATTAAAAATAGAATGTTCATGATTAAAAAAGAGTTTGCTAATATGTCGGAAAGAATCCAGTAATATCTACACGATGCTGGTCCGCTGTTGACTTCTCTACCCTTTACAAACTATTGTTGCTGCTGACAAAGGCAATAATAAAACTAGGTGGCTGCTGGGTTTGACTGTCTTTGTGTTTTAACTGTAGTGGGGGTTTCTGCCCGAGAAAGGCTAAGAGACAGAAGTTTGGTTTTCATCACGCCCTCTGAGCTGCCGACGGAGCATTTGGCCATGTGTAGAGGTGGTGAATTCTCCTCCCGCGTTTACTGACTATTCCGCTGGAGGGGTTAGGGAGGGCAGCTACGGAGACAAACCAGATACCCAAAGAGCTTGGGCTCAGAGAGCGTGTATTTCGGTGGGAGAAGAAAAGGATAAAGAAATACGCAGGCACGGAAATAAGAAAGTCTCGGATGGCCTACCACACACGGGGAGATCTCTCGGAGCCCTTGACGGGGATACGCTCGGACCCCTTCACCTCTAACTCGCCCCCCTTCTAGAAGCCGTCCTGTAACCAGCCCTCTCCCTGTGAGCTCCTCTCCCCACCGCGCCCGACGGCAACAGTCAGGCCCCACTCCATCTGGCAGCTCCAGATGGCTGAGGCTCCCTGGGCCTCAGTTTCCTCACGTATAGAATGGGTGTTTTAGCCTCAGTCTTCAGGGGCTTTTCTATCTTAACAGTTTTGAGGCCAAGCGGGGGGTGGTGGTGGTGAAATTGAGGCGGGGCAGGGGCAAAGGCGAAAGTTTTGTCTTCCCTCGATGCCTAGAAAGATGTGTGTGTTCTTTTGGGGAGACGTTTTAAGTTCCTGGAAGTCAGAGACCGCGTATCCTCTCCCTTACCCTTTTTTTTTAACAGTACTAATATGGGGCTGAGGGCCCAGAAAATACCTAATTAGGAGCTGCTTAACTAGCTAACTAACTAACGAGCTAACTAATGTCTGTATGTTCTTTCCCTCATCGTTGCCACCCTCACAGCCACCAGACAGAGCCAACTGGATGCCAGGACTTGTGCCATACGGTTGCATGCATCACCTCACTGAATCCTTGCTGTAACCTTGTAGAAATTAATAAATGGCAGAACTGGAGTCAAATCCAAGTGTAGACATCCGAGGTACTCTTTGGGTACAGTGTATATATATATATGTGTGTGTGTGTGTGTGTGTGTGTGTGTGTTTATTTATTTATTTTGAGAGAGACAATGAGACAGGGAGAGGGAGAGGGAGAGGGAGAGAAAATCCCAAGCAGGCTCCGAATCATGAGATTACGACCTGAGCCAAAATCAAGAGCCAGCCCCTTAACCGACTGAGCCACCCCAGGCGCCCCTGGGTACAGTACCTTGTATTTGATTTGGGGCAAATCTTTAGCAGCAGCTTCTATGTTCAAACAGCGGTCAAAATGAAAATCGTGGAAGCGGCAGGAATACAAATGGTGTTTGCGATCCCCAGCTGCTGCCCTTGTAAGGAGAGGCCTTCGCTCTTGAAGATGGTGATGGACACTCAGGGTCACGCTTCGGCTTTGCCTTTGAACTTCTCTGCCCGTCGCTGGACCGCGGTCCTGGCCTCCCCACGGAAGGGCAGATCTCAGGTCTGGGGGCAGACTCTTCCTTGGATGGTCCGCCCCCCGTCACAGCGGCTGCTCCTGTGTCTTTAGAATCCGAACGAGGCCCCGTCCGTCTCAAGGGTGTCTCGAGGTCAGGACTAGTGACACACCGGGCCAGATCATTCCATGCTCTGTGGGGCTTTCCCGCGGACTGTAGGATTCCCAGCCTCCCTGGCCTCTCCCCACCTGCTACCAGCAGCACCTTCAAAGTGGTAGCAGTAGAGAGTGTTTCCAGGCGTCGTAAAATGTCCCGAGGGAGGCGGACTCTCCTCTGACTGAGAACCGCTGCCTGGGTCACAAGTCTCCCCTTGGCATCTCGTCCTACCCGTTTCCATTTTCTCTCTCTTCGCAGCACCACGAGGTAACCAGGGTATGTCTGTTGAATGTGCATCTGTTTGCTGTGTGTGTCTCTCTCTCTCTCTCTGGCTTGAATGGACAGCCCAGAAGGGCGTGGGCTCTGTCTTATTCCCTGCCATGACTGTGACACCTATGACACTGTCTGATAACACTGTGACTGCTCAGTAAATATGAGCGAATGAGTGGGTGGGAGGAGGCAGGGCTGGAGAAGGCAGGAGAATAGTGCAAGACCCTGGACAGGAAAGGACAAGGTGTAAAGAGAGCAGGAGGGAGGGACCCAAGAGGCCAGAGGCCGGAGACCCTGCATGAGCAAGGATGCTGGGTGAGGAGGCAGCCGGAGCCCCCGGGCCCTGTGGGGACATGCTCTTTGGCACCCTGGCAGAGCTCTGCGGGGCGGCAGGCAGCAGACCCCTCTCTTTGCCAAAGCCCCGGCAGTATGTCTCTCCCTATGCCGTGTCACGAGGTTTTGCTTTCCGAGAACGAAGGCAAGTTCTGTGTCCTGCCCCGTGGCCGGCACCTGCTGAGGACAGACCCCCCCAAGAGCGCTTAACCCAAACCGGGTGACCCAGATGAACACGTGGACCCACAAGGAATCTGCATCGCATCAATGCCAGTGACCCTAAGCCCCTCTCGCTTCTCCGCGCGGATTTTCTTTCAGGTTTCCTTGCTCCCCAAGGAGGCGTCGGGGCCCCCAAGAGGCTGGTAGCAGAGGTGAGACTAATTACATGGGTGTAATGAACAGTGCAAAGCCCTGAGGAACAGAAACCACGGGCTCATTCACAGTTATTTTTGAGGACAGAATTATTTTGCTTTTGCTCAACTGGTTCATTTATTTAAATTCAACGAGATGATGATGGGTGTAAAAGTATTTGTTGAAGTGCGGAGTTCCATAAAACCCCGGGGGTGGTGGTGGGGGAGAGGGGGTAAGGTGTCGATACTATTGCTCTAAGAGGTAACCGTCTGCTGTCTTTTAACAAAGTTCTGAACAGGAGCGCAGTCAGTGTTTGCTGGCCGCTGAAGTGAAAAGGGCTTTGTGCCCCATGGGGAAGAGATTCTGCACTGGTTACTAATGATTCCTTTCAAGGAAGCGGGGGCCGTCAGCCCGTCCTTCTCCTGTCCCCCAGAGGGGGTGCCCCTGAGCTAGCTCAGGTGCCTTCCCCAGTTCCCCAGGGGGCCAAAGAAGCTTCTGTCTGTGTGGCTTGTCCAAAATAGCCGGCTCAAAGCGGGGATCAACAACAGACTACGGATGCAGGGCATTGGGAAGAGAAGACAGGGGACCACTGAAGCTGTTTCAGGCCTCACAGAGTGCTCACATACACCAGTGGCCTTTGATGACATTTTCCTGTTCCGTCTGAGAAACGGAAGGTCTTTTGAACAAATGCGGATCAAACTTGGCCGTTTAATGTTCAGAAAGGAAAGGAAAACAATGAGATAAAATAGCCTACCGTTACGCAGAGTGCCATCTTCTCTTGGGAAGAATGATTTTTGTAATGGGTGCCCCTTGTAGATGACAAAGCATGACAAAGAAAATGAAAGTTCATTTATCCTTTCTCGTCTTCTCCAGGGGGCTGGGCCACTCCGTTGGGTCTTAACCTCCTTGGCTCTGAGCCATGATTCTGTCTAGGTGATAAGGCCCTTCCTTTTCCACAGAAGCCACGCATCTCAAAAAATGTGTGCCCTGAAAATTCCATCAACTAAGAATTAGGTAGTCGGGGCGCCTGGGTGGCTCAGTCGGTTAAGCGTCCGACTTCAGCTCAGGTCACGATCTCACGGTCTGTGAGTTCGAGCCCCGCGTCGGCCTCTGGGCTGATGGCTCAGAGCCTGGAGCCTGCTTCCGATTCTGTGTCTCCCTCTCTCTCTGCCCCTCCCTCGTTCATGCTCTGTCTCTCTCTGTCTCAAAAATAAATAAACGTTAAAAAAAAAATTAAAAAAAAAAAGATTAAAAAAAAAAAAAAGAATCAGGTAGTGATTTAAGTCTAGGGTTTATAGCTTTTTATGGAGAGCCTGAAGCCCCAGCTCTGCTACTTACCCACGTACCGGAACTTTCTGAACCTCTATTATTTTAAAACCAGTGTGAATGTCTGTATCATTGTTTGATGGTGGGGGGCTAAATAGTATAATGTGTGAATAATATGGGTCACAGTACACAGGAAGTGCTCCGTAAGTGGTCGTAAAATTATCATCGTGTTTCCACGTTGGATGTGTGTTTTTTCCCATCGAGCACCTGCAGTCAAGTAAGGCCAGCGGGGCAACAATAAATGGTCTGGGAGATAATTACAGAAACGAAGCCACTGAGATGTTAACTCAGTCTACTCCAGGAAAAGGGCACGTCAGTTCAGAAGATGTTCATCAGATGCCCACCTTCCGCCTTGCGGTAAAAAATATGCTTTGAGTCTCTCCTATGCTCGTTCAACATGATGGGGAACACTTTTCTAAGTGGCGATTTTGTGGGTCCTGAGTCTTCCTGAAACCTTGTTAATGCTGAGTCAGATACGACTAGATATCTACTCTGAATTGTAGGCTACTTTGACCATGGGGTCGCGGCTGTAGGTTGGGGATAATAAGATTATAATTTATTATTCCTCCCTGCTCCCTCGGTCCAAAGATCCAGCCATTTTTCCGAGTCCCTTTTCTCTCAACGACTGCCGTGCCAGGACCTACACTGTGTCAAAGCGACTGACTCCTTCGTGACTCGGGGTCTTGTTAACGGAGGGGGTAGTCATGCAAACATTCCAAATAAAATATCTTTAGGCTGTGACGAGTAACTGAATTCTTACTTCTGTATGAGTAGCTCGCTAAATCAACCTCTCAGAGAAGTCCTGGGAAAAAAAATTTTTTGGGGGGTTCCAGAATTGAACTCTGCCCTCTTGTTAGGCTGGACTACTGGTTCTGTGCAAGTAAGGAAAGAAAATTCTCAACGTAGAAGTACTTTTGTAGCCTGGAGACGGTTTAATAATAAAAAATATTAAGAAGTTTCTCCTGGCTGGGGGCTAATTTACTCACCTGACGATGACTGGGATGTGGGGCTAATTTACTCACTTGACGATGACTGGGGTGTGGCCCTGTTGCCCCGTGAGATGCCTTACTCGGCTCAGCTCACAGAAATATGTCTTGCACTCAGCTGCCCTCTATTGGCTGGAACACAGATTATTCTCTCCACCAGCGGCTCCCTTGAAGCCTGAAGAATAATGACTTGTGTTCATGAATATTCATCTGGTGCATTTTGTACCTCTGGACCAAAATAAAGATCTGTTTGGATTTCAAATTAACACGTATTTTTAAAATTTTTTTTTTCAACGTTTTTTATTTATTTTTTTTGGGACAGAGAGAGACAGAGCATGAACGGGGGAGGGGCAGAGAGAGAGGGCGACACAGAATCGGAAACAGGCTCCAGGCTCCGAGCCATCAGCCCAGAGCCTGACGCGGGGCTCGAACTCACAGACCGCGAGATCGTGACCTGGCTGAAGTCGGACGCTTAACCGACTGCGCCACCCAGGCGCCCCCAACACGTATTTTTAAAGTAGGCTCCACACCCAGCACGGGGCCCAACATGGGGCTTGAACTCACAACCCTGAGATCAAGACCTAGGCTGAGATCAAGCGTCAGGCACTTAACCAACTGAGCCACCCAGGCACCCCACACCCCCTACTCTTTACCTTACCTCCTTACCTTGCCTAACTTTACTCCTCAGCACCTTTATCCCCTCTTACCTATATCTGTTTCTTTATTTGCCTTTTGTCTGTCTCCCTGATTAGAAGGTAAGCTTCATGAGATAAGGGACTTTGATTTGTGGCTGTACCCTCGGGCTTAGGAGAATGCCTGGCACATAGTAGGTGGTTTATAAATATTAGTTGAATACCTGAATGGAAACCAATTGTTGTGTCTTCGAACTGTACTGTGGTGAATGGTCAATGGCACCTGGTCCGGCCGTCTGGAGGTCTTCGATCCAGAAGAATGGTACCAAAAGGACTCTGGTTAGAAGAAGCCCAGTCACAACTAGTGTGTTATAATCTGGAGGAGGTCGGCTCTAGGGAGTCATTCCTTCTTATCTCTAGTGTTTGAAGATCTGTTGGGTGGAAAAAGATTGGCCAGTTCAATTTATTTCCAAAGAACGTATCAATTGGTAGAAGGCCCAGGGAAAGAATTTGGCTCAACGAAAATCTCAGAATCTGAAATAGTTTTGGACTATTTTAAGCATCATCCGAGGCGTTTAATCGTAGCCTCGAGAAACTTCTGTCAGGAGATGTTATCAATTGCAATGATTCTCAGGCCTGGGATGTTGTTAAAAACTCATTTTCCTGAGACTTTTCCCAGACAGAGTGAATCCGAGTCTCCAGAAGGACGTCCCAGGAATCTCTGTTCTATAATACGCTTCCTGGTGAGTTGGACGTGACCGTTTGCATCATAGGACTGGGGCAACTGAGACATCAGAGGGGTAGTTGGACTGAATTATCGTAAACTTCTAACCATGAGATTTCACGGCTCCAGAAGATCATAGAAGTTACTTTCTTCTTATTCATGGTGATAATGGTAAGTGAAGTCTCTGCTATGACCATCATCAGAAAAGAAAACCAAATCAAGAATGTCAGTATGGGGGCGTCTGGGTGGCTCAGTCAGTTCAGGTCATGATCTCGTGGTTCGTGAGTTCGAGTCCCGTGTTGGGCTCTGTGCTGACCGCTCAGAGCCTGGAGCCTGCTTCAGAGTCTGTGTCTCCCTCCCTCTCTCTCTCTGCCCCTCCCCTGCTCATTCTTTCTCTCTCTCTCGCTCTCTCAAGTATAAATAAACATTAACAAAATTTTTAAAAAAGAACGTCATTAGGGAAGCCTAGCAGATATTTCGATCAAATATAGAGTAAAACTCCATACGTTCTATCATCCTGCTGAGGGGAGAAATGACTAATCCTCAGATCCCATGCCCACTGATCCACCCTATAAATTCTCTATCGTGGAATAAATGTTTCTATATATTTCATGCCCAATCCTCAGGGCTCCGAGTCGAAACAGGTAATTGGTCAGCTCCTTTAGGGAGCGTTATCAAATGAAGAAATGTACTTTGAACCCTACTGAGGATTGCTCACTGCACTCTATCCCACCACCCCCTAATCTTCGTGTCGTTTGCTGAAACTTTGTGTCCCTGTTTTGGTCTTGCAGGAGGTTTGGTGATTAATATGGGGACTAGAGAAAGAAGTTAACGGTTAATTGCTCATCTTTCTTGGCTTTTATTTATTTATTTATTTATTTATTTATGTATGTATTTATTTAATCTCTGCACCCAACGTGGGGCTCAGACTCATGACCCCAATGTCGAGAGTCACATGTTCTACCAACTGAGCCAGCCAGGCGCTCCTCTTAGCTTTTTTTTTTTTTTAGTTTTTTTAACATTTATTCATTTTTGAGAGACAGAACGTGAGCAGGGGAGCAGCAGAGAGAGAGGGAGACCCAGAATCCGAAGCAGGCTCCAGGCCCCGAGCTGTCGGCACAGAGCCCGACACGGGGCCCGAACTCACGGACTGAGAGATCATGACCTGAGCCCAAGTCAGACATTTAACCAACTGAGCCACCCAGGCGCCCCTCCTCTTAGCTTTTAATGCAAACGATTTTTAGTTAGAAATTTGGACACTATTGGACAAATCCAAGCCTGCACTGGTCCATCCCCAATGAGCGCCCGATAATTATTAGTTATTGTGACGGTCACTTACTGAGTGCCAGGCCGAGGGTGTAAACATAAAGATCCGTCTGTGGGTGGGCCCTGCTCTCAAGGCGTGTGGAGTCCGGCTGTGATGACTCGATCACAGACATGTGACAAGTGTTATACTAGGGTCCTTTCCACTCATGCAAAGGGGTGTGTCTGGTATCCCCGTTCAGTCTGAGCAGACACGTGTGAATAAAGCCTATTACCTCCCCTGCTCAGGTCATTGATTTGCCTTGGCTCATAGGCCTGGTTGCTTTTGTGGGTTTTTTTTTTTTTTTTTTTGCGTGTTTTTGTTTTGTTTTGTTTTTTAACCAGAAGAAGGAGGAAGGGTATGCTTGGGCCCCAGGACACTGAAGAGAAAAACAAGAGCATGGAGAGGAAATGAATGGCAATCTTCCCCCACCTGATCCAGGAGGCCGGCTCTATGGAGAGTTGGGGGGCACAACAGAAGGTGAAAGGGAGCTCTACAGACTTGGGGTGCACACAGAGTGTCTTATGGCTCAGGTTCTCATAGAATGGAAGGAGAGATTTTTCTCTGCTCCTCCCCCGGCCAGAGAAGCCCAGTGAAGCAGAGGGACCCAGAATGAATGAATTTTCACAAGGGCATCCGCTGGGCAGAAGAGGGGTGCCTTCCTCAAGAAGACTTGGGGTATCATAGCTCCAGGTGAAGACCGAGACCAAAGTTCAACCACAGAGGCCTTGCTGAGGACCTTTGTGGTAGCCTTTGGGGGCCCACAAGAATCACTGGGGGACAATCTGAGGCTGAACTTAGGACTTGGGTCACCTCATTAGCAAGCTAGTAAAGCTCAAGTACTTTTTGGTGATTAGTTTGTATCACAGGCCGGGGAGGCCATGACCATTTCTGTTCTAGGAACAGAGAAAAGTGCCAGGGATCTGTGAGAGAGGCAAGGTGGATGGGGGCAGGGAAATCTGCTCTAAGGAGGATGCTCTGAACTGGGCTTTGCAGGATGAGTAGGGGTTGGTTGGGCTGACTCAGGTCAGTGCACATCTGAGACTGAGAGCGTTCTCTTTTGCGCTTCTCCCTGGCACCTTCTCATCTTTTTCTCAGCCTCCAGTGTCACCCAATGCTGTGTCGCGCCTTCCAGATCCACGGTGAGGCACGGTGCAGCTTTGGGGTCTCTCCCCAACCCAAAGGGCAGACCCCAGAAGACCAGTGTAGGTTCCTGAAACCGTGATTCTCCACTTGGCCCTAGATGACGTTTGGGATTGGCCTCAAATGCCAGAACAGGGAGCAGGAATCCTTCTCTGTCCTTGTCTACATTCATATTACATATTTACATAGGCACATATGAGGGACAGTGATTCTTACTAAACGCAACACGAGTTCTACTTGGAGACCCCTGCTCCCTTGACCTGTGTGCCGGCACTGTGGCCAGACAGCTGGGTGTGGGCAAAAGGGTGGCAGAAGACAGGTGGAATCCCAACCAGCAGCAGGGCAGGGCCGATGAATGAGAGGCACGGTAATGAACTGAGCGGCAGCCTATAGGGCAGGGAAACGCTTTAAGGACCACCCCTCCCCCCCCTCCCCCCGGGCCAGGCTTGAGATGGCTCTCCTAGGGAGCCTGGCCAGCGGGGGCGACAGCAGCAGATCACATGGATCTGTCCGTCACCAACAGGAAGGTGACGGAGTTGATTTTTGACCAAGAGTGTCAGGAATCATCTAATAGACTGTCCAGTATGAATCATCAAGGTTGGGAACGTGAGCCCCCCTGTCCCTGACCCACACACACACACACACACACACACACACACACACACTTCGGTTCATCTCCGCCCATGCAGGTGGGCACCGAGCTGTTCCCTAGCAGGACTTTGGGCACAGCCACACTTTCTGGGGACTGAATCTTTGGTAGCTGCAAAATGCAGCCTTCCTTACCCCTGGGGGCTTGGCAAGCATGTGCAGAGATTAGAAGATGTGCTCTTTCCTGTCAATCCGAAAAGACTCCGTTTTGCGAAAGCCAAACAACTGTCTTTAGGCGGTCGCTCTGCTGGCCAGGCAGGCGATGGCTTTGCCGCACAATTAAAAAGAACCAGGGGCGCCTGCAGGGCTCAGGCGGTTAAGCGTCTGACTTCGGTCTCTGCTCATGCTCTGTCTCTCTCTCTGTCTCTCTGTCTCAAAAATGAATACACGTTAAAAAAAGTAAGAAATAAAGAAAAAAGATAAAACCATTTCTTGTTCAGTTAGCGTTCTTCCTGCTGTTGTCGCACCTGCTCGGGGGACCCTGGGGGCTTTCCATCCTTGGACTCAGGATCCCGCAGAGGGGAGCTAGGGATCGTGTTCGTGTGCCCCACCTTGGGTTCATATACACTTATTTGATGTGTGGAGGAACGCGAGAGGGCCATGTCGACGTGCAAGGTGAACATCAGCTCCCTGAGCTTGCCGAGAATCGGACACTCCGTGAAGATTAATTATGGGCTCTGTCTTTTATGTGTTCTGTCATCTGGCAAACATCTCTCTTGCTCTGAGAAGTTCACGCAAATAATTAAAGCCAACCCGTCCTCTGTTTGGGGGCCCACCCGCCACCTGGACGCCCTTCACTGAGCGAGCCCAGGAAACCGGCAAAAGGAGGAAAGGAGGGAGGGACCGGGGACTGGGACTCGGCGTGGGAAAAGCGTGTCCCAGCTGGGGCACGTGTGACTCACCTGCGCACACAGTCTCCTGCTTCTGCCAAAACACCAGCAGAGCCCTGAATGCGTTTTTATCCCTTGGCAGGGTGAATTCAGTGGGAGAAATCCTTCCCACAAACGCTGCTGCCGTGAATTCAAATTGATTTCTTTCTGCTGTGCTACTATTTCGTTAACTCAGCACAGACTCCAGTCCACCCAGAAGTGAAAGACGAATGTTTGCTGGGCGTGGGTAGTGGGATTTGAACCACTCAAAGCCAACAGATATCCATGATGATATATTTGGGGCTGGCTGATAGGATGGGATAGCATGTGTTTTTGTTTTTTAGTAGAACAGGCATTTTGTCCACATGGGTAATTGTTTATTTTTTTATTATTATTTTTTTAATGTTTATTTATTTTGAGACAGAGAGAGAGAGAGAGAGAAACAGAGCACGAGAGGGGGAGGAGCAGAGAGAGAGGGAGACACAGAATCCGAAGCAGGCTCCGGGCTCTGAGCCATCAGCACAGAGCCCGACGCGGGGCTCGAACCCACGGACCGTGAGATCATGACCCGAGCCAAAGTCGGACGCCTAACCGACTGAGTCACCCAGGGGTCCCATGACATGGGTTACTTTTTAAATGCCTGAAAAAAACTGGAAACACGGTCATTAGATTCCTAGGCTAGCCCACCAAATCTTGTTTAAATGACACAGTGCCACACGGCAGGGCTGGCTCATTGTCTGCTGGAAACGCATCCCATATTCCTTGTTTTATACCGGTGGCAGCCTCTAATCTGAGAAGGACAGCACGGCCTATTTGTCCCACCTGGTCTGACACACATTCTGATGACAACGAGTTGAACCGATGACCTAGAGTCCACACGTGTTTCATTCATTCTTCTCGGAGCACGCAGCTCCGAAGGTACTCAGATGAATAAGCCAGAAATCCTGCCCTGAAGGAGTCCACAGTTGGGCGAAAAAGGTAGATGAGTAAACCCAGCCATTCCAACAGAGTGCACCTGTTGTGTTCAGGGTCTGCTCGAGCTGCTATGGGAACCCGGTGGGGCTCGTGCCTGCGGAGATGCTCCTGGTCAGAGAGACGAAATCAAAGCAGGAAGCAGGGCAAGGCCAGCCACATAGCGGCTCTTTAACGGGGGAACCTAATAAAATGATAACTTAAACAGCCTTGAGTTTACAAAACACTTTACGTACATGCCGATCGATTGGATCCTCACAAAAAATACGAAGGCAGAATTTGTATTTATCACCACCCAGTCGGTTTAGCGAACGTTGATTGAATGCCTACCGCACGCCAGGTACCTTGTGAGGCTTGGGGGAAAGCAGTGAGCAAAATCAGGTCCCTGTCCATGCGAGTCTACCCTCGGGTAGGAGGCCAGGTTACCCTCCGTGGTGACTTACTCATGATCACAGAGCTGGTTGGTGAGGAAACAGCTAATCCTAAGTCTTCTGTACTGTTGGATTTTCCATCTTGTTACTCAACTGCCAAACCGAGGACACAATCTTCTGATACCTTCCCAAGTATCCCCCAAATAACTCTGTTCTATCTACAGCTTCAACGCTGAGGAACAGATGTTGTCACCAGACACATCGTAATGGGGGCTTTTCAGCAATGCTTAACCCAGGGAAGATTTCAGATTCTACAACACCGGTTTGCAGGAATGGAAGACGTGGGAGAAATTAAGCCATCGTGGAGAAAAGGGATTATTTCTTCTTATACCCTACAATTATCAAAGCCCTGGAAGTGACTGATTTAACCAGACTACAGCATGCCTTATTATAGCCCATTCGACCTACGACTGTTGTCTCATATTTTAAAATGATTTCACAAAATTTTCAGAATATATTAAGTCATTTTTATTCTGGTGGTTGATCTATAGGTGAGGTTGAGAGAGTGGGTTTACTCTGTTTTTATTGGAGCCCCATACGAAGTGGTACCCTGATAAATGTCCATCGAGTGGCTGTCCAGAAAGAAAGTGGGCAAATACATACGCACATACATTTGTTATAAGTTTTATTGACACAAAGGATGGGTACCACACACTTTACAAATAATTACAAAATATAAAGCACTCTTTAAAAAATGTGTAACTCCAGGGGCGCCTGGGTGGCGCAGTCGGTTAAGCGTCCGACTTCAGCCAGGTCACGATCTCGCGGTCCGTGAGTTCGAGCCCCGCGTCAGGCTCTGGGCTGATGGCTCGGAGCCTGGAGCCTGTTTCCGATTGTGTGTCTCCCTCTCTCTCTGCCCCTCCCCCGTTCATGCTCTGTCTTTCTCTGTCCCAAAAATAAATAAAAAACGTTGAAAAAAAAATTAAAAAAAAATGTGTAACTCCAGGATGGTTAACATGCAGTGTTATATTAGTTTCAGGTGTACGATATATGATTGAACAATTCCATACATGACTCAGTGCTCATCATGATAAGTGTACCCCCCCCCATCCCCCCACCACCTCCCCTCTGGTAACGATTAGTTTGTTCTGTGTAGTTAAGAGTGTGTTTTCAATTTTTTTTCTTTTTTGTTTACTTGTTTATTTCCTAAATTCCACACGTGAGTGAATTCAGGTGGTATTTGTCTTTCTCTGACTTATTTCATCTAGCATTACAGCCTCCAGATCCATCCATGTTGTTGCAAATGGCAAGATGTCCTTCTTTTTAATGGCTGAGTAATATTCCATTATATGTATATATACCGCAGCTTCTTTATCCATTCACCTATCAATAGACACTTGGCCTGCTTCCAGAATGTGCTTCCTGTCAACAATGCTGCAATAAACATAGGGGTGCAATAAATATATCTTTTCAAATGAGTGTTTTTGTATTTTTTTGGTAAATACCAGCAGTAAAATTACTGGATCATATGGTAATTCTATTGTTAACATTTTTGAAGGACCTCCATACTGTTCGCCACTGTGGCTGCACAAGTTTGCATTCCTACTAACAGTGCAAGAGGGTTCCTTTTTCTCCGTATCCTCACCAACACCTGTTGGCGTGGCAGGTGTGAGGTGATGACCTCACTATAGTTTGGATTTGCGTCTCCCTGATCATAAGTGATAATGAGCATCTTTTCATGTGTCTGTTGGCCATCTGGATGTCTTTGGAGAAATGTCTGTTCATGTCTTCTGCCTATTTTTTTTAAATTTTTTTTTCAACGTTTTTTATTTATTTTTGAGACAGAGAGAGACAGAGCATGAACGGGGGAGGGGCAGAGAGAGAGGGAGACACACAATCGGAAACAGTCTCCAGGCTCCGAGCCATCAGCCCAGAGCCTGACGCGGGGCTCGAACTCACGGACCGCGAGATCGTGACCTGGCTGAAGTCGGACGCTTAACCGACTGCGCCACCCAGGCGCCCCTCTTCTGCCTATTTTTAATTGGATTAATTTTTGGGGGGGGGTATTGAGTTATATAAGCTTTTATATATTTTGGATACTCACCCTTTATTGGATATGTCACTTGCAAATATGTTCTCCCATTCAGTAGTTTGTCTTTTAGTTTTGTTGATTGTTTCCTTTGCTGTGCAGAAGCTTTTTATTTTTATGTAGTTCAAATAGTTTGTTTTTGCCTTTGTTTCCTTTGTTTCAGGAGACGTATCTAGAAAAATGTTATTACAGCCAATGTCAGAGGCATGACTGTCTGTGCTCTCTTCTATATTTTTATGGTGTCAGGTCTCACATTTAAGTCCCAATCCATTTCGAGTTTATTTTTGTGTATGGTTTAAGACAGTGCATGTGACTTTCCAGTTTTCTGAACACCATTTGTGGAAGAGACTGTCTTTTTCCCATTGTATATTCTTGTCTGCTTTGCCAAAGAATGATTGACCGTATAATTGTGGGTTTATTCCTGGGCTATTTTATTCCGTTGATCTGTGTATCTATTTTTGTCCCAACACCATACTGTTTTGATTACTATAACTTTGTAGTATATCTTGAAATCTAGGATTGGGATATCTCTAGTTTTGTTCTTTGGGTTATTTGAGGCGTTTTGTGGTTCCATACAAATTTTAGGATTGTTTGTTCCAGTTCTGTGAAAAACGCTGTTGGCGTTGATAAGGATTGCATTAAATCTGTACATTGCTTTGGGTAGTGTGGATATTTTAACATTGTTTGTTTTTCCAGTCCATGAGCATGGAATGTCTTTTTATTTGTTTGCATCGTCTTCCATTTGTTTTCATCAGTGTTTTATAGTTTTCAGAGAACAGGTCTTTCACCTTATTGGTTAAATTTATTCCTGGATATTTTATTGGTTTTTGTGCAATTGTAAACGGGGTTGTTTTCTTAATTTCACTTTCTGTTGCTTTATTATTAGTGTATAGAAATGCAACAGATTTCTATGCATTGATTTTGTATCCTGTGACTTCACTGAATTCATTTATGAGTTGTAGCATTTTTTTGATGGAGCCTTTTAGGTTTTCTGTATATAGTATCATGTTACTTACAAATAGCAAAAGTTTTACTTCTTCCTTGCTGATTTGGGTGCCTTTTATTTCTTTTTGTTGTCTGATTGCTGTGGCTAGGACTTCCAGTGAGAGTGGACATCCTTGTCTGGTTCCTGATTGTAGAGGAAAAGCTGTCAGTTTTTCATCATTGAGGATGATGTTGGCTGTGGGCTTTTCATATAAGGCGTTTATGACATTGAGTTATGTCTCCTCTAAATCTACTATGTTAAGGTTTTTATCATGAATGGATGTTGTACTTTGTCAAATGCTTTTCTGCATCTATTGAAATGATCATATGGCTTTATCCTTTCTCTTGTTGATAAAATACACAGCGCTCTTTATTGCAAGTTTCATATAGCCAATTGCTACTTGATACAGAATGTCTTTGTTGATTTCTGCCGTATTCTTGTATTCAAAGTCAACCTATGGTTACAAGTAGACCATGATTTGAGAAAATTAGCCTGCAAATAAATGTTGGATTACTATCTAGTTCAGCAAAGTCTATTAAAGCATTGACAAATGAACGTAGTTTAAACATGAATGTTGATGGATGTTTTTGTTTATTTTAAATAAGACAAAAGGGAAAATGAAGACATATATAGGAAACTTATTCATTCATCAATATGTGACTTCTTCACGGAATCAGATCATGGTTTTTGAATACTAGAAGACTATTTCCTCAGTTTTATGTGTTATTCCCAACGTCGCAGCTACTCATAGGACACACAATATGCTTAATCTACATCGTTAACATTTTCTCCATCATTTTTTAAAAATGTTTACTTATTTTTGAAAGAGAGAAGAGAGATAGAGTGTGAGTGGGGGAGGGGCAGAGAGAGAGGGAGACACAGAATCTGAAGCAGACTCCAGACTCTGAGCTGTCAGCACAGAGCCCCACGTGGGGCTCAAACTCATGAACTGTGAAATCATGACCTGAGCCAAAGTAGGAAGCTTAACCAACTGAACCACCCAGGTGCCCCACTCCATCATCTTCTTAAGTCTAGACAGACAACAAAAAAAATAACTCAAGCCCTGATGTGTACTGCTTGCCAAATTCTGTGGTGTAAATACTGTAAAACCTTGGTTTGCAAGCATAATTCGTTCCAGAAACATGCTTATAATCCAAAGCACGTGTATATCAAAGCAAATTTCCCCATAGGAAATAATGGGAAACTCAGATGATTCGTTCCACAACCCCAAAATATTCATAAAACGTGATTTCAATACTGTAATATAATACAAAATAATAAAGAAAATACAAAATATAAAGAAAAATAAACAAATTAACCTGTACTTAAAACCTTCATGCCTGGTGTGAGGGAGACAAGAGAGAGGAGGGTTATTGTGTAGGACAACTTTCCCCATCACTAATGGAACCACTGTTATCGATTGGCTCAATGGAATATTGGAATATTGTTCTGCATGGGGGTCGTGGTATGCACTCGCACGGATGTTGACTACAGCGCAGTATTAATAAATTCTTGTCATCTACTGTATTTAATGTCACTGGCAATAAGGCAGCAGAGGAAAGTGTCTCTATCAGCAGGCAGCCTGACCTAGAATGAAGCAAAGCGTTCCTAAGCTTCCTCTTGTCGGGAAAAGCAAAGGACTGTCCAGGGGTGCTTTGAATTGACAAAAAATACACGAGTACCAGCTGTGGGCACCCTCCAACTTTCTGAAGAATCACTGATTTCTGCCAAACACTGCGGCCTGAGACTGAGCATCCGAGCACGGGAGATGATCACCCACAATCCCACAGTGAAAGAGAAGAACCATTGGCTCAGTTGTGATCATGTGCCATTCAATGTCAGGTACTACTCGCATTGCAAGACATGGCTCCTTTATCAAGTTAAAATTTCCTGGAAATGTTTGCTTGTCTTGCGGAACACTCACAGAGCAAGTTCCTCATAAGCCAAGGTTTTACTGTACTCCCACTGTGGCTGATTTCATGCTACGAACATGATGTTGCACAGGGATGTTCGGTAACGTATCATTATGTAGTATGTCCACAATACAGGCACAGGGTAGAAAATAACCTCGAGAGCATAGATAATAGCAAAAGGTAGTAAAATAATAAGGAATGATAATTTTGAGTATTTATTACCTTTATTTTTGATATAATTTAGGTGTAAATTTATAATTTTTTTTTTATTTGAGAGAGAAAGAGCACAGGATGGGCGGGGGGGGGGGGCGGAGAGAGAGAGAGAGAGGGAGAGAGAGAGAGAATCTTAAGTAGGCTCCACACTGAGTACTGAACCCCACACAGGGCTTGATCCCACGGCCCTGGGATCATGCCACCGACTGAGCCACCCAGGTGTCCCTGTATAATTTACTTTTTTTTTTTTTAACGTTTATTTATTTTTGAGACCGAGAGAGACAGAGCATGAACGGGGGAGGGTCAGAGAGAGAGGGAGACACAGAATCTGAAACAGGCTCCAGGCTCTGAGCTGTCAGCACAGAGTCCGACGCGGGGCTCGAACTCACAGACTGCGAGATCATGACCTGAGCTGAAGTCGGACGCCTAACCGACTGAGCCACTCAGATGCCCCTATAATTTACTTTTTAATAATGGCTGTCTTAAACAACTGGCTTGCAAAAACCCTGCAGATGTTAACAGTTGGTTCTTTTTAAAAATTTTCTTTAATGTTTGTGTTTATTTTTGAGACAAAGAGAGACAGAGCGTGAGCAGAGAGAGAGGGAGACACAGGATCCGAAGCAGGCTCCAGGTTCTGAGCTGTCAGCACAGAGCCTGTCACGGGGGCTCAAACTGACGGACTATGAGATCAGGACTTGAGCTGAAGTCAGATGCTTAACCGACTGAGCCACCCAGGCGCCCCAGTTAACGACTGGTTCTTAAGAGCAGGTATAACCCAGCTCCAGCATACCGCCGCCCCGTGTCACACTCCTTTAGGTGGGAAACATTCGTTTCTTCTCATAAACGCTGTGACACCTGGCTGCTAAAGGGGAACGAACATACGAACAGGTGCTTGGTACATGTTGTGTTGAATGAATAAAAACATTTAGAAGAATATCTTTTTGCTATAACTGAAGCATGCTCTTGTTTTTTTCCTACAAGATCATACAATCAAATGTAGAATGACCATACCTGAAGTAGCAGATACTTACTCACTGCGATCAGTCCTGTTTCTCTGCGACAGTGCGATCTTCTACCCTTCCTTGGATGGCACCCACGATTGAATCCTGCTTTGTTCAATCTGGAAAATACCCCATAATAAAGCTAATTTAAAAAACCCCAGCAGTTTCCTGGGGAGAGAGAGGGTTCCCTCTCTCTCTCTCTGACCTTCCCCCGCTCATGCTCTGCCTCCCTCTGTCTCAAAAATAAATAAACATTAAAAAAAAAAAAAAATAAACCCAGCAGGTGCCTTAAGCCCCCAGATGGAATGTCTTCTCACATGAGCACTCGCTAATTGGCTAGCAGGGGTCTCAGGGGGTCTCATCTTTGGGGCCTCGTCTCACCAGCTGCCACAGGGTTGCTCCTACCAGGAGACATGCACCTGTATCCCTGCAACTAAGGAGGGGTGAGGTCTTCCCGGTTCTTGCTTTGATCCACAAAAGCCAAACATCTTGCCCCTCATGCCCGCTCCTGTCTGAGATGTGCTTCTGTGAGTGATCTGTTCAGAGAGGCAGGGACAGAAGGCAAGCCTCGCGCCGTATTGAAGTCACTGCTTTAGAAGCACAGGAACCAGCCGGCCATCAGCTGACCAGGGACAGGCTGTACGGGACGGCTTCTTTGGCGTTCGTTCGCCTTCATTTATTCTCACCCACACGTCTGATTAATGAGCACCAAATGCCTGCCTGGATTCGGAGCAGTGTGATGTTTCAAATATTTAAAAAAAATCTTCCTTGACGGGCTCTTACAGAAGCAGAACGGATTCGTTGTAGAAGACAGCAGCAAAACGCAGGTCAGTGACAACAGAAGAAAAACACCCCTCATTCACCCCATTTACCAGATTTTTCCTTGCACGTGTAACACGCGGTGGCAAAATTGGGATCATACTTACTAGAAGGCTTTTTCGTTTAAAATTATAGAGTGAGGACAAAGTTTTCATTTGAATACGGCTGTTGCACTGGTCCTGGGAGGGGACTCGTTGTAAGTGGAGGGGAATGAAATTCCACCCCGTGGAAATTCAGGGCCAAAACTGCAGCAAACAAAAGATTGGTGCCCGTCCTTCTGTCTGGAACACGCTCTTGCTGGGATAACGGAATCTGAGGTCTTGGAATCTTGTCACCGTTCTTTTGAGGTGTCCTTCGAATTAGAATCTTTAATTTTGGAAGTTGGACTGTTAATAAATACGTATTCCTATACCTAGTTCCTTTAGTTTACTCAATTAGGGGCAAAAAAAAATTTTTTTTAAATGTGAATTTAAGTTAAACTGTGTTGAGAGGAAATGCAGAAAAGAGATTTTGTATACACTTTGCCTTCTAAAATAGAGGAAGCAGAATTTTGCCCGGACCTGGACAGGGAGAGCCAAGATCGGACTCTTTCGCCCAAACCACTCTCCGCTCTGATGTTGGAGACTTAGAGCGACACTCATCTTTTGTTACTGAGCGAGCCCCCGTGATGTTAAGCTTTGGCTCTGAGCCCGACCACAGGTAAACATGATAAAAGGGGGGTGGCAGCCTGAGGTGGGGGGAAAGGGGGTAGCCAGAGAGACCGGACGGACGGAACTAGCATCCGGAGGGGGTCTGCACCCCTACCTCTGTCCCTTTTGCTCCTCTCACATTCCCTGGGCGATCACTGCCCACACCCCCCAGGGGCTTGAGCCCTGACCTCTCTCTTCAGAGTTCCAGACTCTCATGGCCAACTTTTATTTATTTATTTAATTTTATTATTATTGTTTTTTTTTTTTTGAGAGAGAGAGAGAGAGAGCATGAGTGGAGGAAGGGTAGAGAGAGGGGGACAGAGGATCCGAAGTGGGCTTTGACCTGACAGGCTGACAGCAGAAAACCCGATGTGGGGCTCGAACTCACACACTGTGAGATCATGACCTGAGCCGAAGTCAGACGCTCAACCGACTGAGTCACCCAGGCGCCCCATGGCCAGCTTTTTATTGGGTGGTTCTACCCACGTCCCGCCTTCCCTCTTCACACTCGGTGTGTCTAACTGTGAACATCTAAATGTGACACCCCTCCACTCCCATTTCTGCTCCTTTTCCTGTGTTCTTGGGAATAGTGTCCCCACTCCTCAAGCCTGTTGGTCTGTCCCCTGACTACCCTTACAAGTCCTCTCTTGTGGCCCCCCACTGCCACTGGCCTGATTCAAGCCCTCATTGTTGCTCTCCTGCGTCCCCATACCCCACTTTGCAGTCAATGTCTTGGCCCCCAGGCTTCCCCCTTCCAACCAGCATGGTCACAGTGATCTCGCTACAGCCTTGGTATTGCGAGTGGGATCCTAGACCAGCAACCCCAGCATCACCTGGAAGCTTGTCAGAAATGCGGACTCCCAGGGTCCATGTTCTCTATCAGCAAGGATCCAGCCTATGGACCGAAGGCACCATTAATTTGGATAATTTCAATTAATTTGAAATTTTAATACAATACCCGAGGGAAAGGACAAATTGTATGCATCCGTACAATGGAAACTAACTTAGGGAACAACATGAATGAATCACAAAGGCATTCGGCTGAGTGAAAGACTCAAGTCTCAGAAGGTTACAGAGAGTATGATTCCATTTGTATAACATTCAAGAGAAGACACAACTCTTAAGAGCAAAGTTCAGTGATTGCCGAGGGCTTGAAGGAGGGGGAGATTTGACTACAAAGGCACAGCATGTGGGAATTTTTTGAAGTGTCCAATGTGCTCCGTCCCCTGATTGTGATGGTGGGTGCAACTGTCTATACATGTGTTAGCTCTCCTAGAACTGTACTCCATAGAAAGCCGAGTGGACTGTATGTAAATTTTAAAATCATAATTTAACTAGTTGATAAAAAAAATGAACACTGATAGTAGTGAGTTATAAACCACTGAATAAAATCGAAAACCATGAGTTCACATTGACGCAAGGAAGCTGTATCTTTCCCTCAACACGTACTCCTGACCAAGGACGGAAGGTGAACTTTATGGTGGAGAAGGCTGGCTGACATGTTATGTTGCATGAATGAAAACATTTAGGAGAATATCTAAATGCTATCGGAGTGCTTGATGTTAACGCCGTCAGTGATGGACGAAGCTGGACCATTGGCTGTCTGACCGAGATGAGATGCAACGTGGAGAATGCCGAGGGGGCCATGTGTGTGTGTAGCGCATGGTTTCATGCTCTGCTGTCGCCATCTTGAAATTCCTAAAATTTTTAAGCAAGGGGTCTGCATTTTCATTGCACTTCGCGCAGAGCCCTGCAAATAACGGAGCTGGTCGCGAACACAGCCTCTCTTTTGTGATATTCCTGCCGAAGACGTCAACCTGAATTTGATCATGATTTGATCAGACAAGACCGAATTGATTGGGCATTCTTACAAGATCAGTTGCCTGTACTCCTCAGAAGTGTTGAGGCATGGGAATCACTGAAAGACTGGGGAACATCTGGAAGGAGACTAAAGAAGTAACTGCGAAGCAGAATGCCGTCCTGGGTCCTCTGGCCGTAAAGGGTGTGGTTGGGATAATTGGTGAAACCTGATTGGGGTCTGAGGTTAAATAGCAGCGATGTACTGTTGTTATTTTGCCCATCCTGATGGCTGTATTACAAGAATGTTCTTGTGGCTGAACTTCCAAACGTACCTATTTAGGGGTGATAGGGCATCTCGTTGGCGACTTACTTTTAAATAGTTCAGGAGAAGTTCTTTGTATTCTTTCTGCAACTTGCCATTATGGTTGAGATTGTTCAAATTAGGAAGAGGGATGGCAGGGTAGAGTGGGGAGGGGAGAGGGGAAGGTCCTCTCTAATAAGTTGACATTTGACCGGAGACCGGAAAGAAATGGGGGACCGAGCCACTTGGGGATCTGGAGAAAGAGCATTCCTGGCAGAAGGAACAGAATGTGCAAAGGCTTTGAGGAGCCATATGCCTGGAGTGTTTCAGAAATAGCTAGGAGCCAGCGAAGTTGCTGGAGAGGGACAGTGTGACAAAGTGTCAGGTGATGAGACCAGGGAGGTAATAAGAACCGAATCAAAGTCCTGGTAAGGACTTTGGGTTTTGTTTTCTGTGCTGGGACACACTGGGCGGGGGGGGGGGGGGGGGGGTGGGATACATAAACCCACTTATGTTGAAAGGGATCACTCTTGCTGCTGTGTAGAGAGAAGCAAGATTGGAAGCAAGGAAACCAAATGGGACACTCTGGGAATAAGTCCCTTTTGGATGGATAGATGGGCTGCAGGAACCTCCAGAAAGGCTTCAAAGAGCCACCAACTGGGCCACAAGCACAGAGCACTGGGATCATTCAGCCCCACCCAGCAGCAGACGTCTTCTCTCTCTCATGCTCGCCTTCCCTTGGAGGCCTGCCAAGAGGGTCCAGCACAGAAGCTTCTCGCCAAAGGGCAGCTCTGATCATGACTTGCCAGGAAAGTTGAGAAGCCAGCTGGTTGCATTTTTAATCTAATTTTTCTATTATTTGGCACAAGTGCTAAAGTGTCCTTTTATATTAATTATCATAGAACCAAAGACAAGCTCTGGGAGAAATATTGTAACTGTTAGATCTTGTCTCCCTCCCTGGGACTGCATGACAACCAAAGGCACTATTGTCTTGTGTAGCGGGCCCTCTGATGAATGGGTCTTGAGGTTTTATTTGGTTCCAACAATGAAGAAATCTGTGCATTGACTCCTGATTTTGAACCCATAAAGGACCTTGGAAAGGAATGATTCCGGTTCCCTCTTTTCTGGACCCACCAGATGAGTGATAAGTTATAGTTGATTAGTTTTGTTTTGCCCCAAACTTGCCCTCAAAAGTTAAAGTCCTGGTGAAAGAAACCTGGATTTGGGTCCCAGGAACTATGTTCACTGTGATTTGACATCACGTGTTCATCGTGATGAACACAACTCCTTGTGTACGTCCGGGTCTTTCTTCTCCTTCTTGGATCCCCCAGTGGTCTCGAAGACATATCTATTTTTTTTTTTTTTAGCGTTTATTTATTTTTGAGACAGAGAGAGACAGAGCATGAACAGGGGAGGCTCAGAGAGAGAGGGAGACACAGAATCTGAAACAGGCTCCAGGCTCTGAGCTGTCAGCACAGAGCCTGATGCGGGGCTCGAACTCACGGACCGTGAGATCATGACCTGAGCCGAAGTCGGACGCTTAACCGACCAAGCCACCCAGGCGCCCCTCGAAGACATATCTAAAAGACAATTCTATGTCTCTTTTTTGTTTGTATGACATTTTAATCTGCCAAGTGAGTCTTTCCAAATGTAATTATACACTTTATAGTGTTAGATTTATAAATTTTATTTATTTACTTATTTTTAGGGGGGGGGGAAGAACCACTGGGGGAGGAGCGGAGAGAAAGGGGGACAGAGGACCCAAAGTGGGTTCTGTGCAGACAGCCTGATGTGGGGCTCGAACCCCCGAACCGTGAGATCATAACCTGAGCCGAAGGCAGCCGCCTAACCGCCTGAGCCACCCAGGCTCCCCTATTGTGTTAGATTTAAAGCACCCATTTTCAAATCCAAGAACAGGGGCACACTTGAAGAGCAACATTTAAAAATATTTCTCCCCTGTCTTTGATAAACGCATGATACCTATTTTAAAAGCGCATGTCATATGCGATGCTAAGCCTCAGAGAGTTAATCCCCAGTTTACAAAGCAGCGAGCTGCATGATTAGTGGGTGATCTGTTCCAGGATGGAGAAAAAGCCGGTGACCTTGGCCATGAGGCAACCAGTTCGAGTCGAGTGATTTCTAGGTCAGGGCTCAGGATGACGCTCTGCCAAACAGAGCCCTAGCCACGGATTTTGTTGGCTTGATAATGACTGAACTGACTTTCCCTTGGCCAACGGCGCCTGTTCTATTCGCTGAGTACGGTTAGTTTCAAATTGTGTTTGAGGAGGTTTATAACATTCCACGGGGAGAGACGAAAATACGGTCTCCTCCCTCCATGCCTTTCAGGATCATCATTCTGCGGGCAGATCAAGCCTCTGATTCCCAGAATGTGACCAAACCAGCTCAGCCTTCGAATGAAAGCATTGCCACGAACTTAACCTTTCAAACAATTTGCAGAAGACGTTAGGCGTGCTCCGAGGCCTCCGTCTGTCAGATTTGTAGTAGCCCTTTCAAAACCATTGGCATTTTCCCTGACCACAACCCAACTTCCGGTCTTATTTCCTGACAATCATTCACAAGGCCACTGGCTTGGGCCCACTTCAGGTACATGTGTCCCCCCCCCCTGCCTTAACAGACTGGAAGAGGAAACTGAGAACATCTGGGTCTTGAGCATATGAGCCACGTGACCCTAAGCTTCTCTGCACGTTGATAGTCTCATCCGCGGGCTTAATTCTCGTTCGCGGGTCCACTGCCTATTATGGGCTGGATTGCGTCTTTCCCGCAAATACCTGTATTGAAGTTCTAACCTCGCAGTGTCTCAGGAAGCAACTGTGTGCCGAGGCAAGGTCTTTAAAGGGGTAATGAAGTTAAAAGGAAGTTTTTAAGAGGGGCTCTAATCCAACGTACCTGGAATCCTTCTAAGAAGAGGCAACGTGGTTACAGATACGCAGGGAGGGAAGACCGTGTGAGGCCCCCGGGAGAAGAAGACCATCTATACGCCAAGGAGAGAGAGGCCTCAGAGAAAACCACTCCTGCTGGCACCTTGACCTTGGACCTCGAGCCTCCGGAGCCGTGCGGAAATATATTTCCATTATCTGAGCCACGAAGTCTGTGGTACTTTGTTACGGCAGCCCTGGTGATTTAATATGGATTTTGGTATTGGGGGCTGGGTGCCTCTATGAAAAATGCCCCCCCCAGAATGTGGGAGTGGCTTTGGAACTGGCTAATGAGGAGAGGCTTGGGAGAGTTTTGAAGCACATGCTAGAAAAACCTAGATTGCCTCGAAGAGACTGTTGGTAGAAATACGGATGTTCAAGGTGATTGTTGAGGGCTCAGAAGGAAATGAGGAATATGTTATTGGACACTGAGAAGGCCATCTTTGCCACGGAATGAACTTGGCTCACTTGGGTTCTGGGGTTTTGTGGAAGGTAGCAATTGTGTCTAATACATTTGTATATGTAAGCTGAGGAGATCTCTTTCTTTCTTTCTTTCTTTCTTTTTTTTTGTTTTTACGTTTATTTATTTATTTTGGGAGGCATGGAAAGAGAGGGAGAGAGAATCCCAAGCAGGTTTTGCACCAGTCAGCTGACACGGGGCTGGAACTCACACCTTTGAGACCATGACCTGAGCCAAAACCAAGAGTCGGGGCGTTACTGACTGAGCCACACCGATGCCCCCTGGCTAGGGAGATTTCTAAACAGGGTGTGGAGGGTGGGGCCTCAGTTCTCTTGACTGCTTATAGTAAAATGTGAGAAGAGAGGGAAATTAAAAAAAAAATTTTTTTGTAGTGTTTATTTTTGAGAGTCAGAGACAGAGCACAGGTGGGGGGTGGGGGCACAGAGAGAGAGGGAGACACAGAATCCAAAGCAGGTCCCAGGCTCTGAGTTGTCCGCACAGAGCCCGACGCAGGGCTCAAACCCCACTAACCGTGAGATCATGACCTGAGCCAAAGTCAGACGCTTAACCGACTAAGCCACGCAGGTGCCCCAAGAGAGGGAAATTTAAAAAGGAATTATATAGCAAAGAGGAACCAGGACTTGAAGATTTGGAAGGCTCTCATGCATTGCCTTCTACCCTATAGGGAGGCTATGGGGACGAATGTAGTAAGTACATTATAAATTGCAAACTATTATACAAAGACCCGATGCTATGATTTTATTATTATTATTATTATTGCCTTATGTATTTTTATAGCTTCCTCACAAGGTGGAGGGGGAGGAAAATGTCAGCACTGTTATTATTATTATTATTTTTTTTCATTTGGGATATTTGAAGTCCGGAGAGATAAAGTGATTTATACAATAATGTCATCAGGTCACAGAACCTGGATTAGGCTTGAATCTTCAAAGGCTCTGTCCAGCACTCTTTCTAATATCACCAAAGACTTGCGGACTTCCTGCAAATCAGATCAACAAGCGTTTAATGACATTCTGACCAGCCCACAGCTAGAACCCGTGAGGAATACAAAATAAGCAGGAGGCTTGTCTCCACATCACCCAGGAAGCAAAAAATAAATCTATATCTCAGCTAACAGACGACATAGGAATCTTAGCGTGATAAGTTCCCAGCTTTCCACACTGGCTAATTGGTTAACCTATAGAGAAAGGTTGGCTATCTCCACAACATTTGTTGGAAAACTAATAAACACACGTTAGATTTAGAATTATAAAAGCTTTTATTGTTTTTTGTTAGTTTGCCAGAGATGCAATTTTTTCCCTTGTACCTTCTCTAATTGCCTTGGAAGGAAAAGGTTTTCAAATCGGAGGCCGACATCATGGTCTGTAGTTCCTGCCAAGCCGAAGAGGTTATGATGGAGAACATTTGTGAATTTGGTCACTGATTTAATTAAAGATGGGCCCTAAGATTACAGCGTTCCCGGGAAGAGTAAATGTACCGTTTTGCAGCTCTCGTTTTTTTGCGATTGTGAAGCGGTCTGGAAGCTTGAGTGGTGGTGCCCAGTACGACCCCGCGAGGAGCTCCGAGTGTAGGGGTTCCCTTTCAGCTCCTCATTCAACTCGCTGTTGCTTTTGTAGCAATACCGTGTCTGCTGGAATAGAGGCGTTAAAATGCTTTATTTTTAGTTTTTTATTATTTTTTTCAAAGAAATTAAATCCAAGCTAGGTAACATATAGTGTAATAGTGATTTCAGGAGTAGAATTTAGTGATTCATCACTTACATAGGACACCCAGTGCTCATCCCAACAAGTGGCCGCCTTAATGCCCATCACCCATCTCGCCCATCCCCCACCCACCCTCCCTCCAGCAACCCTCAGTTTGTTCTTTGTATTTAAGAGTCTCTTATGGTTTGCCTTCCCCTCTGTTTTATCTTATTTTTCCTTCCCTTCCCCTATGTTCATCTGTTTTGTTTCTTGAATTCCACATATGAGTGCAATCATATGATGTTTGTCTTTCTCTGACGGATTTATTTCGCTTAGCATAATACACTCTAGTTCCACCCACGCCATTGCAAATGGCAAGATTTCACTCTTTTTAAAAAAAAAAAATTTTTTTTTAACGTTTATTTATTTTTGAGACAGAGAGAGACAGAGCATGAACGGGGGAGGGTCAGAGAGAGGGAGACACAGAATCTGAAGCAGGCTCCAGGCTCTGAGCTGTCAGCACAGGGCCCGACGCGGGGCTCGAACTCACGGACCGTGAGATCATGACCTGAGCCGAAGTCGGCCGCTTAACCGACTGAGCCACCCAGGCGCCCCCAACTCTTTTTTAAAAATGTTTATTTTTGAGAGAGAGAGAGTGAGAGAGAGAGACAGAGCATGAGTGGGGGACGGGCAGAGAGAGAGGGAGATACAGAATCTGAAGCAAGCTCCAGGCTCCGAGCTGTCAGCACAGAGCTCCATGTGGAGCTCGAACTCATGGACCATGAGATCATGACCTGAGCCGAAGCCGGACGCTTAACCAACTGAGACACCCAGGTATCCCTAGATTTCATTCTTTTTGGTTGCTGAGTAATATTCCAGTGTGTGTGTGTGTGTGTGTGTGTATGTATCACATCTTTATCCGTTCATCAGTCAATGGACATTTGGGCTCTTGCCATACTTTGGCTGTTGTCGATAGTGCTGCTATAAACATTGGGGTGCATGTGCCCCTTAGAATCAGCATTCCTATCCATTGGATAAATACCTAGTAGTGCAATTTCTGGGTCGTAGGGTAGTTCTATTTTTAAGTTTTTGAGGAACTTCCATACTGTTTTCCGGTGGCTGCACCGGTTTGCTTTCCCACCAGCCGTGCAAAAGGGTTTTAGAGGTATTAAAATTCTGCCTTCTACTTCCACACAGAGGTAAAAGCTTTTGCAAGATAATATCAATGATAATAATAATAATAATAATAGTAATAATAACAATAATTAGGAAGGGAAGACAAAGGAGGGGAGACTTGAAGGACACCCAGCAACCCTTCTCATCCTGTTGATAATTCACCGGCTGCACAAACACTTCCGTGACGATATCTGTGTGGCTTATGCCAACCAACTAATCTGAATGGAAACTAATGCTTTTTATAAACCCTTTTGCTTTATAATAAATCTGCTTTCAAGCAGGAGGTCCTCAGATCTGCTGACCCCCTAATACAGTTCTGAGAGGTGGTATGGAGATAGAATCCGAATCCTATCAGTGACTTAAAGCAGACCCATGGTGAATTATTTTGGGAAGTGCAGAATCTTTTTTTTGAAGACTCTCCCACTCACTTTTGACTTTTTTTTTTTTAACGTTTATTTATTTTTGAGACAGAGAGAGACAGAGCATGAACGGCGGAAGGGCAGAGAGAGAGGGAGACACAGAATTGGAAGCAGGCCCCAGGCTTTGAGCCATGAGCCCAGAGCCCGACGCGGGGCTCAAACTCACGGACCGCGAGATGGTGACCTGAGCTGAAGTCGGACGCTTAACCGACTGAGCCACCCAAGCGCCCCAACTTTTGACTTTTAAGTTTGGATTTACATCTATTTGCCCCAAAGTAAGACACCTAAATCAACATGACCTCGAAGCCATTTGTGAGCACTGGATGAGTTTCCCCCAGAGAGCAAATCTGTTGTGATCACACGGCCCATCTCCATTCATGATGCTCCCGCGGTCCGGGACAGGGGCACGCACGTGTACGTGTGTGTCTTTGAATGTGATGTGTGTGTGTTTCTCTGTTATCCGTTTCCGTTCCTCCCCTAGGCGGCCATGCTGAGATCTCCTCCCTACTCCTACAGATAAAAAGCAAAGCCCTCGGCTAATACTGTGTGTGTGCTCTGTGTGTGTGTGTGTGTGTGTGTGTGTGTGTGTCTGATGTGTGTGTAGGTGTTGGACCCTTCCAGTGTCTTCAGGAGCCCGTGGTTTCCCTTGGTTCCTTCCTCCCACCCAGGCGGCCAGAAGAGACGAGAGAGCACAGGACGGCTCTGGCACCCAGTTATCACCTGTCAGTTTCCCTTCCCCTTTCTTCAGACTCAAGACTGGAGACACCGGGCAGGCGGTTGCCGAGCGAACCCCGGGTCTCCATGGTACGCGACCGCCACCTACAGCTCATAGGCTGAAACAGACGCTGGACGTGGCAAAACCGAGAACAAAGAAAACCAAAAAGTAACCCCCAGCCCTGTCCTAAAGCAAGATGATTTGATCTGACGGTTTTGTTTTTTTTTTTCCGACAGTTTAATGCGCTTTCACATTAGATCCCCTTCCTCAAGATGACGCACTTCTGAATGCGGGCCATCGTCCAATAAAATTATTAAAGTGGAAAAACTCAAGTTTGGCAGTTCTCAAAATAAGAAAGAAGGGGAGACAGAGAGAGACAGAGACAGAGAGAGATACAGAGACACACACACACCCACCCACAGAGGGAGATGACAAGCCTCGAAAACGAAACCTCTATGTTTGTATCCATCATCATCGTGGGACAGACGGGAAATTGAAGCTCCGAGAGGTAGTGGGTTTCTCATGGTTCGAGAGCTAGTCAGCGATGCTGACAGGATTGGAATGCAGGGTTTGTCTGGGTTTTTTGGTTCCAAGATGAACTAGTCACATCAAATCAACGTAAAACTTAAAATTTCTTCTCAGTAAAGGGTGGGTGGCCTTTCAACGGCTACCCCGTCCCCCATGACCCCCACAGTCCCAGAAGGGAGATGCCAATGTGCTGTTCGGTTCAAAGACCACCGGTGTGGGGGACCTGGGTGGCTCAGTCAAGCATCTGACTTCGGCTCAGGTCATGATCACGTGGCTCATGCGTTCGAGCCCCGCGACCGGCTCTCTGTGCTGACCGCTCGGGAGCCTGGAGCCTCTTTCGGATTCCGTGTCTCCCTCTCTTCCTGCCCGTCTCCCACTCGGGCTCTGTGTCTCTCTGTCTCCCCAAAATAAACAAACATATGACCACAAAAGAGGCCCCACTAACACCATGTTCTCACGTATCACTTCTCAAACTGGCGGGCAGGAGGGACCTGTCCTTCAGAAGCAGAAATGCGACCCAGTTGGTGCAGGGCCCACAGAAAGGGGGGGCGGGGTCTCCTCGGGCAGGGGTCTGTGATGTGTCTTGTGCCACGGGCCCCTCTGGTGATGCATGTGGACCCATTCTTAGAATAACACTTTCAACTACATAAAAAAGAAATCCACCGGCTTAGAAAGGAAACCAATTATGAGTAAATAAGTTATTAAATTCTTTCAAAGTGTGGGAGAGCTTATTGTATGCGCGTCCTGGGCTGCTAGGGCCCCCAGGACAAAAGACCACAGGCTGGCTTAACTAACAGACATTTATTTCTCAAAGTCTGGAGGCTCGAAGTCCAGGAGCAAGGCGGCAGAAGATTCAGTTCTTGGCGAGGGCCTCCAGGCTGCAGATGGCTGCCTTTGCTGTATCCTCACATGATGGAGAGAGAGCTCGGGTGTCTCTTCCTCTTCTCTTTTTCTTTTTTTAAGATGTTTATTTATCTATTTTGAGAAAGAGAGAGAGAATGAGTGGGGGGGAGGGGCAGAGAGAGAGAGAGAGAGAGAGAGAATCCCAAGCAGGCTCCACCCTGTCAGCACAGAGCCCAGGGTGAGGCTCGATCCCACCAACCGTGAGATCATGACCTGAGCTGAAATCAAGAGTCAGATGTTTAACCAAAGGAACCATCCAGGCGCCCTTCTCTTCCTCTTCTTATACGCATCGGTCTTATCGCGGAGCTCCAACCTTATGACCTCACCTAAACCCAACTACGTCCCCAAGGCCCCACCTTCTAATACCATCACGTTAGGGATTAGAGCTTCAACATAGAAATGGGGCAGGGACAGAAACTGTCCATAACAGTGTGCTTCTTTATCGAGGCATTACACAGCAAGCTCCAGTGGCTGTCCTAATCACCACTCCACTCGTCAAGAGGTAATGAGCATGATCGCTACTTTGTCATGTGGTATGAACCTGTCGGTGCTCTCCATTGGTGGCGGAGTCACAGGCACTTAGTAAAGATAAGTATGCATTTTTTTTCCCCATCCGTGGTCAAAGGCCCTTCGATTTCATCCACGGACCTCAGTTTCTACGCATCGGCCTTAGCGTATCTCGGCAAATTCACGGGCTTGTATTCACTGGATTGTGAGGGGTTGAGAAACACCCTGGAACTCACTGCATTAAATAGCCCTTTACAAGCGTGCCTGGTTGGGCAATTGTGATGGTGTAGACAGGGAGAATATTCATCTTTCCCCGGCCCCATTATTTTTCTGAAATGGAGGACCTGGGGCTGTTGTAGAGTCTGTCCTAAGTCCAGTGCTCTTTTCTCACTGTCTGGTCTTGGGTGACCTGGGGAAAGAGAATATTAACAGGTCGAGTTGACCTTCTGGCCCCGCATCGCTGACCCTGGTAGGGAGTTCTTCTTTCTTTCATTTCCTCCCTGGAAATATTAGGGTATCCACCAGATTGGTGTTCCTTGGGGGAAATGGCTTGTGTTTCTAGTGGTTAAGTCCCAAAGAACCCTTTTGTAAGTAGAGTAAAAATTACAATTAAAAAGGAGGGAGAGGTGGAATCAGTCAGAAGGTTGTCAAATCTCAATAGAAATATCTTAGGAAGCTAGAGGCAAATTTTAGTCAATATCTAAAAGAATTAAAGATGGATCAAAAGATCGTTTCTCCCCCTCAGGGAAAACTATTGGTCAGTTCTGAAGTAAATATCTGAACGCCATTCCTTTGGTCTCTATCGTGTAATCACAACACCCAGGGAGATGGTTTAGTTGCACTTTCTAATCATAAAGAAAAATACTCCATGTTGCTTCTTCTTCCTCCCAGTGAATGGCATTATTGGTATTTGTTCCACACAGAGGAGTGTAGGCTCCTGTAAGGCCTCCAGTCCATGCAGATTTGAGGGCTCTGTGCTCAGATGTCCACACTGTGGCTTTTCTGCAACAGGTCGGGGGAGGACTCCGCCGGGGGGGGGGGTGGTTGCAGGCCAATTCAGAAAGCTGGGTTACCCCTGGTCAACACTCCAAAGCCAAGCCTGGTGGCCGTGGGGTGGGAAGGACCAGGTAGAACATGGAGCAAGCAGATGGTGGAAGGAAGAAGGAAGGGAGGGGTGGCTTATGGAATTCATTTGGAATTTAGTAAAAACAGTTAGGCATCCTGACGATTCTTTATGAAAAGGGAAATTCTCACTATGACCCAGACGCACCCACTCCTCTCCCCAATTCCATCTTTGTTACCAAAAAAAGCCAACAGGGGTTTTAAGAACAAATGGGCCACGGGCAGTGAACACCCTGGACGTGGGCTCAACTCTTTCCAGCATTAGACTCCTGTCACTAGACAGACTCTGAAATTCCCTGAGGGAAATAAGAGCACTGCCTGATGCCAAGACCCCTAGACCCCTTGCTTTTTAAGCATCTTTATTTTTATTTAAAAAATTTTTTTTTGAATGTCTATTTATTTTTGAGAGAGAGAGAGAGAGACAGAGACAGAGCATGAGCGGGGGGAGGGGAAGAGAGAGAGGGAGACACAGAATCCGAAGCAGGCTCCAGGCTCCGAGCCATCAGCACAGAGCCCGACGCGGGGCTCGAACTCACGAGCGGTGAGATCACGACCTGAGCCGAAGCCGGAGGCTCAATCGACTGAACCACCCAGGCGCCCCTAAGTGTCTTTATTTTTAGATGGTGGACACAAAAGCAGTTTGAACTGAATACATGAAGAGTAGATCCGAGGCTATAAAACTTTTTATAATTTCAACATTTAATTTTGACAAATACCCTTTTTGTGTGTGGACACAGGTATTTTTATGCTCATCTAAACGTAGCACCTCTTATTATGTAATTCATATTGTTTCAGCATTACATGATGTTCATTGTCTCATGATGGCCTGCTGCCTTTGTAAGTCTCCATTCGTTGTGTATGGACATACAATACCATTTTTTTTAAATTTTTTTTAATGTTTATTTTTATTTTTGAGACAGAGGGAGACAGAGCATGAACGGGGGAGGGGCAGAGAGAGAGGGAGACACAGAACCGGAAGCAGGTTCCAGGCTCTGAGCCGTCAGCCCAGAGCCTGATGTGGGGCTCGAACTCACGGACCGCGAGATCGTGACCTGAGCCGAAGTCGGATGCTTAACCGACTGAGCCACCCAGGCGTCCCAGTATACCATTATTTTTTAATCATGCTATTATTGCATATGTATCTCTTTTCCATTTTTTTTTTTGTGCTATTTTGAAATGTTTCCTTCGTAGGGTTTTATTTCTTCATTTGAATTAAGGATAAAGTTTTGGGATAAATCCTTAAGAATTGCACAACCAGCTCATGGAATTTGAATATTTCGCCTAAAATCAATGTGCATTACCATTTTGCTTTGCGAAAGAGTTGTACAATTTGATGATGTCGCCAGCAATGAAAGATGTTCTAACTTTGTCACAAATTCACCAGCACAATGTTCTAACAAAAAAAGAAAGAAAGAAAGAAAGAAAGAAGGAAAGAAAGAAAGAGAAAGACAAAAGAAACACAAAACCAAAACAGTAATTCTTTGCTATTTCAGAGGGTATGAAATAGCTCTTCTTTTAATTTACATCTGCTTCCGGATGAGATTGGACATTTTCTCAAATATCTATTTCTTATTTGTGTTTTCTCTTTTGGGGAATTATCTGCCCCTACCTCCCCATTTTTTTCTAGTGGGTACTTCACCTTTTCCCACTACATTGGAAGGACTTCTTTTTTATTTTATTTAGTTATTATGTATTTTTTTTTAGGGGGGACGGTGAGGCAGAGGGAGGGAAAGAAAGAGAATCTTAGGCAGGCTCCATGCTGAGCCAGCATGGGGCTTAGTCCCATGACCCTGGGATCATGACCTGAGCCGAAATCAAGCCTCAGATGCTCAACCGACTGAGCCACTCAGGTGCCCCTGGAAAGACTTAAGATATTAAGTCACTGCCTGTGACTCCTGTCGTGTGATTCCGTTTGGGTGACATTTCCAGGCTGGGCCAGGCCCGGACACACAGAAAGCAGGCCGATTTCGGGGTTGTGACGAGGGGGCACGGGGCGGGACTGCTCCTGGGCGCAGGTGTCTCTTTGGGGTGATAAGTGTTCTGGACACAGAAGGTGGTGACTATTGCACAGCTCTGTGAATACACTAAAAACGCCTGAACTGTATACCTTCAAAGGGTGGATTTTATGGCATGTGAATTATACCTTAAAAAAAAAAAAAAAGAATGGCGTCTTTTGAAATGCATTTCCTAACCCTGACCCCGCCAAAGGAATAAGTCTCTCCAGCCCACGTTAGAAGGGACCTATGTTTTGCTCCTTCTCTCTCTAGCCTCACTAGGCAGGGACCTGATGATGCCCGTTAATGTCCAGCCGCGGAAGGTGCAGATTGAATTTGACCCTTGAATCTTGGCACTCTCTCTCTTTCTCTCTCTCAGTTGCCAAATGGATGGCCTTGGACCAAGTGACCTAAGCCCCTCTGAGCCTCCGTTTCCTCATTTGTCAAGGAAGGATGACAAGCATATTTATGTCATATGTTAGTAAGAGGATTAATGTGCTCGGAGTAGAGCCTGGCATGGGATCGATGCCATATAGGTGTGAGCAACTGTTCTCATTCACTCATTTGACACCAAAAACGCGTTGTCTGTTCCTGTGCCCCCTTGTCTGTAGGGATGGAAAGGTAAGGAGGACTCCGTCCCCGCCCTCGAGGTACCTGCTGTGGCACTGGGGCAAAACAGATCTTCCTTGCTCCCGAGGGCGGCCCGGAGACCAGACTTGAGGCCTCCTTTACCCGGAGGACTTGGGATGGACTCACGTGGATCATCTGGGTATTCGTTGGTATGTCGTGTGCACGAGGGGTAACCCTCTCCTTGGTAAAAGCGAGGCGTTTCAATAGGATTCTGTGGCCTCTAGCCTACCAACCCCACAAACAACGATTTTGCGGATGAGAGGCCAAGGAAGAACAACTAAGGACGATGCTTTTATTTCCTGGGGAGATCGCCAGGTCTGAAGGCCCTGAAGGGGCAACAGCCTGAATCCAAGGTTCCAGAGTCACGGGGAGTCTCTGTGTCCCCGGAAGCCTCGAGAAGCAAGGAACCCAAGTGAGCAACCCCGTGGGAGCCCTCCTGGCTCGGTCCCGGGTCCCGCTGACCACTGGCTTCGCATAGTAACATAAAATTTGCTGGAGTGATTTCCTCGAGGGGACGCAGCCTGCAGCAGACTACCAGAGTCCTGATGCGGGTTCTAGTGGGTTCTAGTAGGTTCTAGTGGGGTTCTAGAGGGACCAGAACCCTGCTTTCTGGTCCTCACTGCATCACTCAGGAATTCAGAATGGTGACTCACCCTGGGACTTTCTTGGGCCCTGAGACCATCCCTTTCTTCCGTGAAGAAAACAAGTTTGCATAGGCTCAGGGCTCTGCAAATTGGTCTTTTCACAAACCCTCGGGGGCCAGGCAAGAAAGGCATAAGTCAACAAGCCACTTCACTTTCCGGGGGCTTGTGTGGAAGCTTCCTTTTTTTTTTTTATTTGAGAGAGAGAGAGAGAGCTCAACCCACTGAGCCACCCAGGCGCCCTGGAAGCTTCCTTTTGAAGAAAGGGGTCCAGGCCTTAAAAGCAGGAGAAGCCACAGGAGTAGACCTCTCTGAGGTTCCAATCTGTGGCTGTGAGAAAAGGGAAGGTGGCACAGTGCTTTTCATTCTGAGGGGTGTGTGTAGACAAGAGACTTGTCACTCACTGTGTGTCCCCAGGACTCCCAGGTGCTCTGACCATTCCTACCAGTGCCTTTCCCCAGTGGCCCTTCAGAGAGCCTGGCCTGAGTCCAGCTGTGGGAGGTGCTGGGCCTGACGGGGAAGCCCAGCCCTGGCCTGAGGCCCGGGGCCCTCCCGGAGGCCACAGGGGAGCTGGTGACCCTGTCAGTTGCAAGTGGGGATTTTCTGAGGTGGTGCTGCTTTTAGAACATTGACATTTTAAGACCAGGAAGGCTGCTTCTAGCTCATGGGAGCGGCTTTCTTGGCACTGTTTCCTGCGGAGTCCTCTTTAAAGGACTGAAATCTGCAAACCCCTACAGGCTGGAATTTGCCAGATCGATTACCATTGTCTGAAGCCCCTGAGTTTGTGGGGGTTACAACAATAATGGAAAGTTGGGCTTGTTAGTGGACTTTTTGTCACCTCTATCTTTCCCTGCAATTTTATTTTTTTACGTAAAAAATTTTTTTGATGTTTATTTCTGAGAGAGAGACAGAGACAGAGCGTGAGCAAGGGAGGGGCAGAGAGAGGGGGAGATACAGAATCCGAAGCAGGCTCCAGGCTCCAAGCTGTCAGCACAGAGCCTGATATGGGGTTCGAACCTACGAACCGTGAGATCATGACCTGAGTAGAAGTCAGACACTTAACTGATTGAGCCACCCAGGTGCCTCTTTCCCTATAATTTTAAACATCTGGCCAACTACATCAGTTCTTAATTCTGCTTACAGTTGCAATGCCCCCGGAACAGAGGCTAGAAAAATGCTGATGCCCAAGTGCCACCCCAGGGAGTCTGATTTTATTGGTCCAGCTTTTAGGGTCCTTCACTCCTGGCATTCTGCCATCCAGATGGGTTTGAGAACCAACAGACTAAAGGAAATATACTGAGAAAATGAGTGGGAAAGACACACACACACACACACACACACACACACACACACATCAGACTTAATGTCTTGAAATGCATCTGTTCAAAACTACCATTCGATAATTTCATCTCTCACTGTATAAAAGGTCACGGGCAGAATATTTTTGCTTCAAAGGAAAATGACTTCTGAATCATGAGAATGATCAACTTAAAGGGATTAGCTAAAGTAAAAGTCACCATCTAATTTGTAAGTGAGGTTTGTACTTCCACTCCCGCCCCCCGCCCCCCCCACCCAGTTCCATATTGCCCTTAAAATCACATAATAGATGGTCACAAATGCGATGTTTTCTTCCAGGGGCCCTGCTCTCATTGTTGATTGACTTTTTTTTTTATCATGGAAATTTGGAGTATTTGTGAGTTTTGCATGTATGTTTACACCATCATTTTTTTTTTTTTTTTGAGAAGAGAAAGAGTGCAAGAGTGGAGGTGAAGGGCACAGGGAGGGAGAGAGAGAATCTCAAGCAGGCTCCACACTAAGCACAGAGCCCAACGTGGGACTCGATCCCATGACCCTGGGATCATGACCTGAGCCGAAAATCAAGAACGAGATGCTCAACCGATTGAACCACCCAGATGCCCATACACTATTCATTTTTTAAAAATTGAAGTATAGTCCACATATAACACTATACTAGTTTCAAGTGTATAACATAGTAATTCAACGATTATATGTATGTTACAAAATGCTCACCACAGTAAGTGTAGTCACTGTGTGGATACACACACACACACACACACGCACACGCACACACACACACACTACATCTTCTTTGTCCATTGACCCTCGATGGACACGCAAAGGATACTTGGGTTGCTTCCGCATCTTGACTATTGGTTGACTCTTGATTAAGGATTAAGCAGCATATAAATTAATCAGAGACACGAGTAGTTGTCTATCAGAAAAGCAGATGTTCATTAGCTAAATATCCTTACTTCATATAGTAAACTACCATTCAAGTCCAGTACACGGACAGAATGTGTTGTACACACAGAGTATATGAGAGGTACCCGAACATCCACTGAATGAAGCGTTGGGACATAAAAATACAACCCCACTGTGTTATAAATTTAACCTGAGGCTAGACAATGCCAACTGTGAAAATTCCCTCAAAAGATGATTCCGAAAATCGAGGTGGGGTAATGTTTGTAAAAGAGCTCATTGGAAATCACCATTATAAGCACTACATTCCACACGTTGACTATCTGCCAGACCCGTGAATGTGCACCAAACAGATCCCATCTGTTCACGAGGCAGTGGCTCATCCCTCCTTCACGGCCACACTGCCAGGAAGCGGTGACACCAGGAACGTACCCAGGTTCGCCTCCCCCACACTTCCATCCCAGAAACTCTGCTGTGCCCGAGTGCCCTCCAACTGGATGGTATTGTTATAAGACTGACAATGTCCTTCTAGAATTTAGAAAGTTACTCTCAGGCTTATTTGGGAGACCTTGATAACTTTAAGAAGCTGCCCAAGGAAGTATGCGCTGACAGTTTCTTTCTCACTTACAAAAATCTTTGGACATCAATAGGGACATTCCATCTTTCTGTTAACCTTGGAGCTATTATGATAAGAAAATGTTTTTGTGTTTGAGGATGAAGGTCATTAAAAGCAAGAGCTCAGTTTTCAACTCTTTCTACAGAGTGATCTCTAGGATATGTTAAGTAAAAAAACCACAAGGTTTTAGAGAAGATAGAATGCTAAACAATATGTGAGAAAGAAAGGGAACACATGCGCACACACACACACACACACACACACACAGAGTCCTATTTGCTTAATTTTTTATATGGTAGGATAAAGCCAAAACTAATAAAAATGGTTTCTTGTTGGAAGGAGGGGCAGGTTGGAGAGGTAGGGACAGAAGCCAGGCTCTCTGAATTTACCTGGTTTTGATGATTGGACTTTGGACCTATGTAAATGTTTTATATAATTACAAAATACAATTAAATAAAATAGACAGGGGCATCTGGGTGGCTCAGTCGGTTGAGCGTCCGACTTCAGCTCAGGTCACGATCTCACGGTCCATGAGTTCGAGCCCCGCGTTGGGCTCTGTGCTGACAGCTCGGAGCCTGGAGCCTGCTTCGGATTCTGTGTCTCCCTCTCTCTCTGCCCCTCCCCCGTTCACGCTCTGTCTCTTTCTGTCTCAGAAATAAATAAACGTTAAAAAATTTTTGAAAAAAAATAAATAAAATAGACAGCAATCCTTAAAAACGAAAGCAAAGCAAAGCAAGTTAACAGGACCATGTATTGAGTGGTGGCTTATCCACACCAAGGGGACCTATTTCATGTGACTCTAAAGCACAGTGACTTAATTGTCACCCCTAGTGGGTTATATCTTAAGGTACTAGACAACTGCAAATATATTTCACATTGTATTAGTAATAACAGTTACTAATCATAGGCTTATTTGGTAATAAATTGGTAATGTTTACCTGAAACGTGTGTGTGTATGTATGTATGTGTGTGTGTGCACATATATGAAGATGGCTAATTAACAATAAAATCATTAGGAATGAAGCCTTTCAGTCTAAAAAAGATGCAAATCTAAAATAAAAAAATAAGTACAAACCCTTGGCTTCTAAATTTTAGTTGAAAATACAGATATGAACTCCTATATACTTCCTCCTAAAAAAGTATTTTCTGGGGCTCCTGGGTGGCTCAGTCGGTTGAGCCTCTGGCTTCAGCTCAGGTCATGATCTCGAGGTCCGTGAGTTCGAGCCCCGCGTCGGGCTCTGTGCTGACAGCTCAGAGCCTGGAGCCTGCTTCTGATTCTGTGTCTCCCTCTCTCTCTGCCCCTCCCCCACTCATGCTCTGTCTCTCTCTGTCTCAGAAATAAATAAACATTAAAAAAAATTTTTAAAAAAGTATTTCCTACCACTGCCCACAGAAAAGTCTAGAAATAATCTAGAAGTGAGCATCCCTAGCACTCAAATATTTGTGTCTAAGTACCAATTTCCAATAAAAGGAATGAGCGTTCCTTGGAGAAAGGCCAGGTTATAAGTTTGGGAAAAGAATGTACAAGATGAACCTAGAACACACTGATGAGCCAGAAAGCAAGGAGATCATAAAAACTTTTGGAGTTATGCCAAAAGAATTCAGAGCCAACTTGAAGGGGCTCTCACTGTGCAAAATGGTACATTTTGAGCTCAAAAAGAAAATTAACGACAATGACATTAAAATGATGTTACCTATATGTTAAACTCTATGAGTTAATTATAATAGTAAAATAATAATCCTTATGGGTAGTTTTTGTTGCTTTTGAGGTTGCTCAGGAGCCAACTCATTATTTTGAAAGCCAATTAATAAAGGACATGAATAAAACATTGATTCTGTCTTGCTTGAATGAACTGTACTTCAGCATAAGTAGCTGATGTCAGAAAGTTCTTTATATTGATAATTTATAATGATACGTTTTATCATTTCAGATATTAAATGCAGAAAAATGAAGAGCATTCAAGATTACATTTCTCGACCCTGAACAGAATAACGTCTCTAAACAATGGTCATCGATGTCTATTAAATCCATGAAATGAAAGGCCAGTAGATACCTTTCCATGAATGGATCAGGCTGCTATCCTTGAGCCTGTGGTCAGTCATAACATTACAAAAGAGAGACATGGCCATTAAGGGCCACCAGGTGTGTTCTTGCTAAAATAACTGTACTTGAATCTGGTCATGGATTTAGGTCTGTCTCCCAGTTTACAGGAAGTACGGCGGGATAGAGAAACATGTATAGGATCATGAAGAAGAAATCAGCAAAATACAGAAGAAGCTGAACGATGTCCGGGCTTGTTCAACAAATAAATCACAAGGGAAAAAAAAGACGTAAGGAAATTATTATTGGTTGAATTATGCCCCAACCCCTCTTCCCATCCATGTGTTGAAATCCTAACTCCTTTTACTTCAGAATATGACCTTATTTGGAAACAGGGTCTTTATAATAAAGTTAAAATGAAGTCATTAGGGTCGGGTCCTATTTCCACTATGACCAGTGTCCTTATAAAGGGGGGAAATTTGGATCCAGACATGCGCAAGAGAGAATGCATTGGGAAGATAAAGGTAGAGGTCAGGGACGGAGCATGCCGAAGAACACAAAAGATTGCCACAAAGCGGCAGAAGCTAGGAGAGAGGCATGGGACACATTCTTCGTCACGGCTCTCCCAAGCAACCGACTCTGCCTGCAGACAAACAACTTTATCTCAGACTTGCAGCCTCCAGGACTGTGAGACAATGAATTTCTGTTGTTGAAGCCACTTACATTGTGGTACCTTCTCGCCGCAGCTGTCGCAAACTAAAATAGAAACCCAATGATTCAAAGAGACTCAAGACACATGTTAACAAAAACGACTGTGTGACTCCTGCCTGGACCCTGCTTCAAGCCAACCAACTGCATAAAAATATTCAGTTGGAAATTTGATGATGCTGAGATAGCATAGGGTCTTTGGGGGCATGGTAATGCTATTTTGGAGATATTTTAAAAGAGTCTTTATTATTTAGAAATACATATCAAAGTACCTGTATATGGAAACAGTAGGACGTCTGGGATTTGCATCAAGACGAGCCATTAGGGATGCGAGAATGAGTAGAAGCGTAGATAAAGCCAGGTTAACCAGTCGATGGTCAGTCTTGAAGCAGGGCAGGAGAGACAGGCAAGGATGTGTTAGCAAAGTGGCTGGGGAAGCAGGAAACCCTGATTCGAAGCATTTGCCAGTTTCTGGGATATTCCCATCATGGTGGATTCCAAGCTACCGATGGTTTCACGGACAACTGGCAAAATTTCCGAACAACACTCAGGCCGTGGGAGCTGGTCGTAGGAACCGGCTCCAGCCTATCACTGCACTACGGCTGTATTTTATTTATTTAATGTGAAATTTCCCACCTTTTTTTTCTTGAAACAGGACCACAACCTGGCTAACGTTTCTACTCTTCATTTCATCCTGGAGTTTGGTGTTAGAAAACAGGCTCTGGTCTTGGAAGTCCCCAAACGAGTCTCAACTCTACAAATTACTAGCTGTGTGATATCAGGTAGGTCACTTAACTTCTCTGGGCCTGGTTCCTCAGAGAAAAATACTCTCTCATAAAGTTATTGTGAGGACTACCCGAAGTAGGACAAATGGCTTTTGGAAATGTCAAGTATTGGGTCACCCGGGGGGGGGGGGGGTGCTCAATCGGTTAAGCGTCCGACTCTTGATTTTGGCTCAGGTCGCAATCTCACGGTTCGTGGGATCGAGCCCCGCGTTGGGCCCTGCACTGACAGGGTGAAGCCTGCTTGGGATTCTCTTTCTCCCTTTCTCTCTCTGCCCCACCCCGCTTGTGCGCATGCTCTCTGTCTCTCTGGAAACAAACAAACAAACAAACAAACGTGTTTTTAATGTCAAGTATTGTTATTATGGTAATTATTGTTGTTGATTATCAGACACAGACTAAAAGGAAGTAAATGAGATGAAGCCTTGAGAGTAGACAGCAATTAGAATTTTCTACAATCCCTTGAAAGTCATAAAACCATTATGGAGTCATTAGCAAGAACTTTCTAAAGGGATCTCCCGACCGTCTTTCTAAATCCCTAATGAAGGCTTTGGCTATGTGGCAAGGACGTTTGGGACTGTGGGGCACATGGCGGTGACAGCAGGGAGCCTTGAATAAGTGGAGTGTGAAAGGCCAAAAGATGGGGGCAACCTGGATGGAAAAGTACCGTCCGGGACCACAGAGTGGGGCAGGCAAAGAGGGCAGTATGGACGACTCCCGTCTACAATGCAACAGACCGAACACACACTCCAGTGCCTTTGAGTGCAATCAGGTTAGAATAAGAAGCGTGAGCATCCCTGCTGGGCAAAGGAGTCACTCTGAAGTCAGGTTGGGGGTGGGGGGTGGGGGTGGAGGATGGACGGGGAATGGAAGGAGGGGACCGCAAGCCAGTCATGTTGCCTGGGTGCTGCATGTCTGAGTAAGAAAGTTCTTTTCTCAGGGCGCCTGGGTGGCTCAGTTGGTTGAGTGACTGCTGATCTCAGCTCAGGTCATGAGCCCAGCCAGGGTGGTGGGATCGAGCCCTGTGTCAGGCTCCACACTGAGCACGGAGTCTGCTTAAGATTCTCTCTCTCTCTCTGCCCCTCTCCCCACTCATGCTCTCTCTCTCTCTTAAAAAAAAAAAAAATTCTAAAAGAGAAGAAGAAAGTCCTTTCTTCCTTTCCTCAGCTTGAAATCCCATCCTGTTCCCCGAGGAGAACCCCCATTCCGTGGCCCTGGAGATAGCTCTGACTTACCCTCCCCATTGGCACGGGTGTGCAGAGGGGTCATTGGGTGTGAAGCAGAGGGTGTGCCTGTGGATGGACACCACGGGGAACAGTCTGGAATTGGCATTCCTCCTCTCAAGACCCCTACCCAAAGGAAGGACCCTGTGAGTGGAAAGACGGCTCCCAGACCCCCAAAGTGGATGCTGGACAGAGAACTTTCTAGGGTGAGGAGCCACGAACCCCTGAAGCCCGGCCTCTCTCCTAAGATGCACCTTCCCTGCAGAGAGCAGGGACCGAGAGCGGCGCCGGAAGGACCTCTGTGCGAGGCGCCAGCTGCCACCACCACAGGGGGCGCTGTTTGCCGCGTGACTTCTAGCCCAAGGCGGGCGGATGGGAGTGAACGAATCAATCCCCAGCCTTGGGTGGCACTTAAACCCTCCCCTCACCTTAATAAGCGGCTTCTAAAGAAAGAAAAGGCTTCCGGGACAAACAAAAAACCCCAAACACCCACCTATAATGGCACAGTGCCCGGTGAGGGGCCTGATGGTTTGGGGCCCAGGCCCCGTTGCCACCCCTTTCAGATCGCAACTTTGGGTAAGGCTGGCGAAGGGCCACCCTGAGGCTGTGGATTCCTTAGCAAAGGAGGCTCCGTTCATTCATTTGTTCATTCATTCATTCATTCATTCAATCAAAGAAAGACTTCACACACACCCGAGCTCACGAACACTGACACAGACACCAGCGATTCCGGGACACAGACCACGGCGCCCAACTGTAAGGGGCAGCATAGCACAGTGTCTAGAACCAGGCCGCTGTGTGGCCTTGGACGTGTGAGTTGATGTCTCTGTGCATTGGTGTTTTTTTGTTGTTGTTGTTTTGTTTTGTTTTTACCGATGAAATGAGGAATTTGATAGAATCTCCCTCCTGGAGATGGGAGGGCCAAATGAATAAATACATGAAAAAAAAAAAAAACCAACACTTAAAACAGTATCAGGCACTTAACACGCTCTCAGTAAATGTTAACGCTGTTATTATGATTGACACCTTAACAACAATTCTTTCAGATTCCCGGGGATCAGAGTAAAGTTGCAAAAGTACTCCATCTGTAAGGGCACCTGGGTGGCTCAGTCGGTTAAGTGTCTGACTCTGGATTTCAGCTCAGGTCATGATCTCACGGTTCGTGAGTTCGAGCCCTGGGTCTGGCTCTGGGCTGACATTGCCTGGAATTCTCCCTAGAGCTCGCTGCCCCTCCCCCGCTCACGCTCAAAATAAACTTAAAAAAATACTCCATCGATATCAGTGGGGTTCTTTTGTTTGTGTGTTTCCCCCCCCAAAATCCACATGTCCCATTGCAGAGGCGGGCATGCGGCCCCAGAGGTGACATCAGGACGGCCCCCCCGCTGTAGCTGGGAGAGGACCAGGTTTCAGGTTGGGCATTTTCCATTCAAACAGCTCACTTTCCCAGCTTGCACTCACATGCCTGACACTTCTGTGGACACACAGAGCGGCCGCAGTGAGACAATGCTAGCCACGCTGCTCAGTCCATTTTTCAGGCTCGGCTTGTCCAGCACAGCCCCGCTTATCTCTCCGCTCAGCCCGGGACAGGTGTGTGTCCTCACTCATCGGGCACCCGTGCCCTTGTCCCGGTTTCCCGACAAAGAGACAGAGTGGCTCGGCCCGTCTTATCTTCTGCTCACAATACCCACGATTTTCCGTGCATCTGTCTTCCTAAAATCTCCGAAGCTCCCAACCGTGAGGATTTCAGCCGAGAAGGGGAGAGATCTCACTCCGTAACTGTGCCTCGTTCCAAGCTCTGTAGCAGAGGTGTGTGCAGAGTTTGAACGAAGAGAACCTCACGGACTGGGGGAGCAGGTAAGTGTCGCTGAGCTAGAAGCCTCTGGATTTCGCCAGATGCATGGGGCGGGGGAGGTGTGAAGGGCTGGGCTGTCCAGAATGAAATTATATCTTCCCTTTAAGCCCTGTTCCTCCCTTTGTGGCGAAATCACCGTCTAAGTTTGCTTCAGGAAGATCCAAACCCATTGTCTTTGGTTGGAAGCTCTTCGTAAACTAGCCCCTTCCTTCCTGCCTTGGCTCCCGTTCTCTCTGCGTTTGCCCATTTTATCTGATTTAATGGGAGATTTTACTTGTTTCAATCACCTCCTCTTTACTCCACTGGTGGAAGAGGGATTCCCACCCTCCGGTTACAGTGAGGGCAAAACATACACCACCAGACACGGGGTACGTGAGATCCATAGCAGTTTATAAATCGCCTATACTCACAGCCTGGGTGAGGACATTGCACTCCACGCGGGGCCACTGGTGGTTGCCCTTGGGAAGAGAATGAACAGCCAGGGGGTCTGGGGACAGGCTTTTTTTTTTTTTTTAATATTTATTTCATTATTTTGGAGAGAGAATGTGCAAGCACACACACATGTGTGTGCACACACACACACACACACACACACACACACACACGTGCAAGTGGGGGAGGGGCAGAGAGCGAGGGAGAGAGACCCCCAAGCAGGCTCCGGGCTGTCGGTTCAGAGCCCGATGCGGGGCTCGAACCCACCACGGTGAAATCATGACCTGAGCCGAGATCAAGAGTCCGACACTTAAACTGAGTGAGCCACCCAGGCGCCCCCTACAGACTTTATAGTAGCGACAGGACAGAGTGCCCCCTGGTTGCCATGGGGGAATGTGATTGGCTTGTTCGCATAATTCCACAGGCCGGCAGGGCACTGAGGACCCCTACTCAAAGAAATGCACTGTTCCCCTTGAAAAGGAGGTTGTTGAGCTCGAGGAACTTCTATCCAGGAGCAGAGCGGAGAAGGAAACTTGCACCTAGAGCATTCGAGGTCCTCCCAAATTTTACCAGATGTCAAGGCAGCCCATAATAATTTCAGGCCTTACACCTGTTAAAAGCAAGACACCAGGCCCCAATGGGGTCACTTATCTGAGTCAGCCCCGCATCAGCAAACTGAGACTTAGTCATAGTTCCGGCTTTCCCAGAAATAGACTCTTAAACTGGTCAATCAGGAATCACCTGATCAGCACGACTTCGGTCACCTGCCTGGTAGACCCCTGCCGTCCCCTAAAGAAAGGTAATCTTGCAATAACCAGCCATTTTTTTTTTTTTTTTTTTTTTTTGCGTGGTATAACTCCCTTCTGCCTATGAAAGTCATTTCTTCGTACGGCTTCTCAGAGCTCCCTTCTACCTGCTCGATGGGGTGCTCCTCCGTTCGTGAGTCGCTGAACAAAGCCAGTGAGGTGTCCAGTCAGTTGAAGTTTGTTTTTATAACCCACCACATACACCGTCACCCGCTCAGTTGCACAACCCGGGGAGTGGGTCTCGTACGTGACCCCTCCTCTTTCTCCCGCACGCAATCAGCCATTAAATCCTGTTACTTCTAGCTTTCCTGTATGGAAGCCGCCCACTTGTCACCGTCCCCACAGCCACCATGTGGCTTTCAGGCTCTTCTGTCATCTGTCATATGCCTTTCTTTACCCGTGCTTTCTTCTAGGACTTCATGCAAATTCTTTTTGCATCTAGATCTCGCGTTCATGTGTACCTTTCCTTGCGTAGGGTGCAAGAAATAGGTCTGCGTTCACTCTGAGGCTTCCTCCCTGTGATAGCGGCTGACCCTCAGGGACTTCTTCCTTGCCTGGCACCCAGCCTGCTGAGCACCACTGACTGTCCTGGCTTCCACCTCTCTGTGGCACACCTTGCACAATCTGACAGCCCCTGGTCTTATTCTAATCCCGTCTCCCCTCTCCAGCTGGAGAGCTTTGGAGGAAGGAAATAGGACGAAATCAGTGCCTATTTGCTTCAGGAAAATCCAAACCCAGTGTCTTCGGTTTAAATTGGTCCCTTCCTTCCTGCTTTGGCTCCCATTCTCTCTCCTATTGTGCACTGTATCTGAGTCAACACTATAAGCTATTTCCGGTTCCTAGACGGGCACCTCCCACCGCCGGGTCTTTGCACGTGCTGACCCCTTTGCCGGGCTACTGTTCTCCTAACACGAACTCATCTTCCAGGTCTCAAGGGAGACCTCACTTCTTCCACCCACGCCCTTGGTCCTGGCCAAGCTTGGTTTGGCCACCTGCCGTGCCCCCTTGGGTTAATCCTGTGGTAGGACTTCGGTGCCTTAGGATTTGCTGCTCTCCCCACTAGTCTGTCAGATACTCGAGGACAGGGACTGGATCTTGTCCCCACCTTGGTCCCATCATCTCGTACAGTGCAAGGCACGTGGGCAGCAGTCAGTAAATATCTCCGTCGGCTAAGCGAGGGGCGTGGCACTTAGGAATATAGCATCAGTTGCTATCGCCCATTGGGGGTGTATCATGAGCTGCTTTTGTGTTTCCTTAGAACAACTCTGTGAGATGATTGCTATTATCACCCTCATTTTACAGCTGATGGTAAGATGACAGGCCCCACGTCTCACCACCAGCAAAGAGGAGAGCCAGTTCTTAAATCCAGGATATCCTGATTTCAGACCCTTGCTCATAACTGCAACTCAGTCCTGCTTCTACGCAAACCCAGAGCTGAATTTAGAAAGGACGGGGACACAGAAAGCCGCGTCTCAGTGGCCTCTCAGTGCACTTCCTGCCTAAGGTGTGTGCAGGAAAGGAGGGCCTGGGCTGTGGAAAAGGCAGCCTGAAGGGAGGTCCGGCCAACCGGAAACCACAGGAGATAATGAGGAAAGAAACTAAGCTGTCACCTGTGCCCTTAGAAAGATGGACGCAGAGAAGGGCCCAGTCCAGGGCTGCCTCTGGAGGAAGAGTGAGACGAAGCTGTAATGGAGAGAGTCCCGCTTGAGGTGGACCTCGTGCCAGAGGACATTCCAGAAGTTTCTCGAGGAGACTTTTGGATTTACACCTTAGCGAACTTCAGGCTTTAATTGTGAAGTTTTGAAGCACGGCCCAAGAAAAAAGCTCTTACTCGAAGCCCATGTTTTAGGAAACACAGATGTAGTACTGATGCTTGGAACCACTTAAGGAGTAATTTTGCGCAGGTTTCCCAAGCGATTTATCGGACAGGTCTGGAGATTTGCAAAATGGATTGTATTCTGTTCCTATTTTGGTGCTTAATCCCCTTTTATGCCAAACACCTCACATTTCAATTCGGAATTTCAGAACCTATTTAAAGAAATCACGAGAGCCTAATGGAAAATCAAAAGCAAATTAAATAAACGGGTTAACTGTTCGGCTGCTAGGTTTTACTTCAGCCATTACGGGGTTAGGAAAAACCACAGCGCAATTTATAGCCGACTCGTCTGCTCAGGGAGAGACCTCTCTATCACCATACCCTCCTGGGCGTACTTAACCCATCTCAAAGGACACATGGAGAAAACATCTGTTCTTTGACAAATACCTACACAGGAACAATTCAAATCACAAGCCCAAATCAATACCCAACGTACATCCTGCTGCATTTTAAATAGAAATAGGAGATCTAGCGATGTCGAATTCATTGCAACTCATTAAAGTTTATTTACCAAGCGTAAAGCTCGGAAGGGAGTTCAGTTCCCTGAAATGGAGAGGATGGCCTGTAATGCTGAGCAGAAAAGGAGGAGAGGCCTGAGAGGAAAGAAATGTGTTTCCCTGAACGCATCCTTCCCCTTGGGGTCTCCAAGGCTCTCACACGTCTTCAGGACCTTTTATTTCCTCTCCCTCCCCACACCTCTCTTTACCAGCCACACTGTGATCCACCCCATACAAAAATTTCTGGACAAGGTTCCTGAAAACGTAAGGCGCCGCCATTTCTTGAAGTGGTTCCCTCGCCCTTGTTTTCACTTATTCATCATCCTTGCCTTTGCTTCCATACGGTAGTCTCAGTCGGTAGGGTATTAGAGTTTTCTGCAGTAACAAACACCCCCAGCTTTTAATGGCTGAATGAAAACAAACATTAACTTCTCATCGCGGGATGGTGGTTCAGCTGAGGCTCAGCGTGTCTCGCTTGAACTTGGCTGGGCTCCACTGGACTTGACTGGCAGGGAAAGAAGACAGACCGAAATACACCTAGTCGATAGGCATCATGGTAATGCTTAGAATTTACCATGCAACCACGACGTGTGTGGGTACTTTATGTATATTCACGTAGTGAGCACTCATGTCAGGCTTGGCGAACAATGCAATGATGTTTATGTCTGTACTTAATTTCTATTTCAGGATCCGGTTCAGCGCTCCCATTCCAAAGAGTTGCAGAAACCTAATCTCCGTCACTTTGGGGGTGACGCAGGTGGCGTGGGGGGTGGGTTATCACCTATCGGCACTGGCACGCTCTCGAGTGTCTTCATTCCTACGTGGCCTCCAGTCAGTGACATGCATGGCATTATCACTTCATCAGTCTTACTCCAAGAGGCCTTTTACGGTGTGGCTCCCCTGCAGCCACTCCTCTGCCTTTTGGGGGAACATGGAAAATAGTCCCTTGGTTCCTTGATAGCCACCTACCAATCTCGGCTTTCCTACTTCCCATTATGCTGAGCTCAGAGGACTTTGAGGTCTCATGGATCTCAAATGGTTTACACATGTTCTTGGGTCTTTAAGGCTAGTTGGGGTTTCCTTCGGTCATCCTCCTTCCCTGGGCATGGCCTGGGGTGAGGTTGGGGTCAAGCAGGAGGAGGCAGGACTCCTTCTGGAACCATGTCGCAATGTCCAACTCCCTGGGCTTCTACCAGTTTCTTTCTTCTCACAACTTGCAGGCTTTTGTCTAGGTCCAGTTGGGCTGACCCAACTTTAGAGAGTCTTCCCAAATGTAGCGTGTAGGGCATCGTTTTATGCTCTGATTCCCTCACCTTTGTCACAGGTAGAGAAATTGATTTTGAGGAAAATGAGGTCGCTTCCCAAAGTTAGCTAAGGAGGGTCCGTGGGATTCAAAGGCTGCCACTCCCTCCCCCAGGCTAAACTGGTTCTACAAAGACATTTTTTAAGCAAAAAAAAAAAAAAAAAAAAAAAAAAAAAAGAGCAAAATGGGGACCTTTTGGCGTCTCAGTTCCAGTATAAAGATTGCAATGACATGGGCAGGACCAAATCAAACAGCATTTCTAACTCAGGATCTTCTATTGGGTGGCAGGAGATGCCTCAGTTGTTGGGGTAAAGTTCCAAAGTTTCAAAATGGCGCAATTTCAGCATCTGTTTCTAAGTCTACAGAACTCAGTCCAGAAGGAGAGTGTAAGAGGTAAAGATCACCTCTGCCTAGAAGTGATACTCAAGTGTCCAGGATAGTGGAGGGCCACACTAACTCAATAACTGCTCGGGTTTGGGGTTTGGAAAACAGGCTTTTGAGAGACCACTGCTTACGCATGCATGATTTCCTCTCACTTTTGGAAAGGACCCAGTGAATGTAAACAGTCATTCCACCTTCTCTGATCTCTGCTACAAGTGCTGCTTCCTCCATTACAAGAGATTTTATTCCATTTCTGTGCACCAGAAAATAAATTTTTGTGACTTGTAATGAAAGCCATGTACACACACACACACACACACACACACACGCACATTATCTACACAATTGACTGACTTGGGCAAGACACCCCATTCTCTTTATTCTCTGTTAAAACCACATAATTTCCTTCTCTTTCACTCCTGGTTTCTCTCTTAGCTGTCATGCATTGTGGTGGTATACCCAAATAATATTCTTTTTTTTAAGTTTATTTATTTATTTTTGAGAGAGAGAGAGAGAGAGAGAGAGAGAGAGGGAGAGAGAAAGAATCCCAAGCAAGTCCCCCGCTATCAGTACAGAGATGGATGTGGAGCTTGAACTCATGAACCATGAGATCATGACCTGTGCCCCAAGCTGAAATCAAGAGTCGGGATGCTTAACTGACTGAGCCACCCAGGCGCCCCTACCCAAATAATATTCTTGCAAGAAAACGTCACCAAGGAAAGAGAAAAATCAGACCAACATTCTAGTGGTATATCTGTTCAACTTTTTGAATATCTACCCATTTGTTTAAAAATTTTTTTTTAACGTTTATTTATTTTTGAGACAGAGAGAGACAGAGCATGAACGGGGGAGGGTCAGAGAGAGAGGGAGACACAGAATCTGAAACAGGCTCCAGGCTCTGAGCAGTCAGCACAGAGCCCGATGCGGGGCTCGAACTCACAGACCGCGAGATCGTGACCCGAGCCGAAGTCGGACGCTTAACCGACTGAGCCACCCAGGCGCCCCTATCTACCCATTTTGAAAGATGTTGGAAGTTAGGACACCCCTGTTTGCTTGTTACTTAGCTTTTCTGAACCTCATCAAATGGGAATAATAGGAACATTGACTGGAGATAAAAGGGGGGGGATCCAAGCTGCCTATACGGCATACCCCGTGTGTGTTAAAATATATACATAAACAACTTACTTGAAAAAAAAATCCACCAACGTGTTGATGGTGGTTCTCTCTGGGTTGTGAGACTATGGGCACATTTGAATTTCTCCATTCCAACACTCAGCTTAATCTCATCTCTTTTTCACTAAACTTGCTTTGAAAGGCTTTTTCTGATTCCAAAATCACATGCATTCTCAAGGGACAGAGACTGCCTCCTTTAACAATGTATTTGGTAATGGAATTGTAGTTGATATACCAATTCTTAAAGTGTGCAGTAGACTGAAAGAAATCACAAAAAAGGTTTATGGCTCACTTAAAAATTTTTAAAAATATTTTATTGATTTTGGAGAGAGCACAAGTGGGAGAGGGGCAGAGAAAGGGGAACAGAGGATCCAAAGTGGGCTCTGTGCTGACAGGCTGACAGCAGTGAGCCCGATGTGGGGCTCGGTCTCACAAACCGAGAGATCATGACCTGAGCCAGAGTCGACCCTCATCGACTGAGCCACCCAGGCGTCCCTTCAGCACCCTTTTGGGCCCCGGAAATTCTTTGGAATAAGTGGATAAGGTGACTGATTTGAAGGAACAGCGTTCATTTTGTAGCATAATTTCTGGAACATCGCAAAGTAAGCCACCGTGCTTTGGCAGTTGTCCACAGATTGGAGGAAAACCTAGCTGATACCGTTGTTAAATTTTTTTCTTTTTTTTAACTCCAGATCAGTGTACTAGGTGAATGTAACAATTTGACCAGTCACCTGGAAAGTTCCCGCACATGAAAAGTAAATACGTGTCTTAAAAGAAAAAAAAAAACAAAACAAAAAACCCCGGTTCATTGAATGCTTTATTATAAAACAACTCTTTCTGCTTACGTTAATAAAAAGAGGAACTAGATCGGATGTGAAAGTAAACCGTGGAAAAAAAATGTGATTCTGAAGAATTTTCTCTGCTCTCAAATATAGAATATGAAAATCAAAGATTATTGGTTTTCATACACAGAAGCTCGTTTTTATTAACAAAACTAATAAATAATAGATATAAATCGGTTATTAATAAATTAATAAAACTAATAAATAATGCGAATAAATTATTAATAAAACTAATAAATAATATTAATTAATTGTAAATAAATAAATTATTAAGACATTAATAAAACTAATACAATTCATCAATACAGAGCTGTCAAACTGGGAGTGAAGATTCGCTCTTCAGAGGGTCTTACTTCATACGGTGGGCCAAAAAGTTAAAGAACTTGACCCGTGTGAAGGACCTTCCCTGCTGGGGAGCTACAACACCGGCAGAAACTACTGGACGAGGTGGATTATCCGATGTTGGCCCTTCAGGGAGGGAGAGGGGGCCGCGGCTCGTCCTGCTGACACGCCTGGACACGCTGACCCTTTCTTTTTTCCAGTTCTGTGTTTCTGTGATGTCAGTGCTGCTTCCTCTCCCAAAACCCCCGGCAGTGGCCGAATGTCAGAAGCCACAGCTCACAAAACCCGTGACGGTCTTGGCGACTTCTTCTTTTGGTTTCCCTGCCAGGAGGCTGAAGGAGGAGGAGCAGCGGCTAGAGGCGTGGTTTGGGGCTGTGGTCGGGGTGGGGGGTGGGGGGTGATGGGGTGGGCTGGTGAATTGGTACCGAGATGGCACCCCTGGGTGCCGGCCTCTGGAGGCCTCCCTGTGCTGAAGAGGGTTGTGCCCGGGGAAGGACAGACGCCTGATCTGTGCGGGCGGGACTTCATCAAAGACCAGGTTCCACGTCCAAAGCTTTCACACGGATCATAGGGCCCTCAGGTCCAGGTGGAACGCAAGGGTTATTGAACCCCGCTTTGCATCAGCATTCCCAGTGTGCCGCGGGGGACGGCACCAGCCCCCTCACAGCCTTTTGCAGGTGAAACAAGAAAATATATGTGAAGGTCCCAGCATGGTGTCCAGCACAGAGAAAATATCTATTGATCATAGCTTTTTTTTTTTTTAATATGAAATTTATTGTCCAATTGGTTTCCATACAACACCCAGCGCTCATCCCAACAGGTGCCCGCCTCCATGCCCATCACCCCCTTTCCCCTCCCTCCCACCCCCCATCCACCCTCAGTTTGTTCTCAGTTTTTAAGAGTCTCTTATGGTTTGGCTCCCTCCCTCTCTAACTTTTTTTTCCCCTTCCCCTCCCCCTCCCCCATGGTGTTCTGTTAAGTTTCTCAGGATCCACCTAAGAGTGAAAACACATGGTATCTGTTCTTTCTCTGGTTGACTTATTTCACTTAGCATAACCCTCTCCAGTTCCATCCACGTTGCTTCCAAAGGCCAGATTTACCAAGGGATACAGGAGTGCTGATGCATAAGGGCACCTGTACCCCAATGTTTATAGCAGCACTGTCAACAATAGCCAACTTATGGAAAGAGCTTTTTTGTTTGTTTGTTTGTTTAAAGACAACACCAAGAGAATCCCATTATTCAAAAATAGTTGGATGATTTTTTTTTTTCTCTTTGAAACTCAGTTTGGTGTTTATACAGACACTGCTGGCCTTGGGCAATACCACCAGCTACAAGTTGAGGTCCTGGTTAAAAAAAAAAAAAAATCCTCAGATGCCCCCAGGGAGGGAAGTCTGGTTAAAAAAAAAAAAAAGTCTCTTACCAAAAATTGTTTATCAATAGGCAACATTATCTGGCCTTGGGCCACACTGCAGAAGTGTGGTAGGTGATTTGGGTGGGTCTCCCCTCCCCGCAGCGGTTTTCTGCCCCCAGGCACACACTTGACCCCACGGGCTTGTAACCTGCTCCAGGGTGAAGGTGATGTCGTATCCGTTGTTGGGGGCTCCATAGGGGTAGGCGTCACGGAGTGTAAACTCCATATACTCAGTTAATGAACGTTTGCTGAGTGAGTACATCCAGAGTCACCCGACATTCTCACATCAGCCGGGGCTTCACGGATTTTCAAATCATGGGCTAAAACTTAATCCAGTACACGATCACACCTTATGGTATAGGGGATGTTCTATCTCATGAGACTGTCCCAATGGCCAAGTTGGAGAACCAAGACTTCGTGTTGAATGAGCTGCACAGTGAACGTTGGCCAGCTCTTCGGCCACGAGCCTCTGGGTGAAATTTCATTAAGCTTTGATAGACCTCTCTTGAAATTTACTGAGAACTTCTATTTCCTCTGTCAAAGCATAAAACTACATTCAGGGGAACTTCCTCATCAGTGTGTTAAGACTAAACCCAGACTCTTGTGGGTTCCACATGGGAACCCATGAGAATGTCACCCAGCCTTTTTTAAGTTTTCACCGGGTTTCCTGTCCCCCAGCCAGCTGTACCTGTTCCCATTACCCGGAGACCAGGCTTGATCTAGACAGCCGCCAGTGTCACTGGTTCCCCTGCAGGTACCCGGAGGCTGGATTTCTTCTTAGCTCTGCACTTGCTTTCCTCTCTGTCCTTGACCCTGTCACTACACTGACATACCAAGTTCACCAATCCACCTGCCAATCACTCGCCGATCACCCTCTGGGTTCAGAGCCTAGATTTTCTATCACAACGAACAGAACTTGAACTTGGGTCCTTGGGGTGCCTGAGTGGCTCAGGAAATTGACTCGATTTCGGCTCAGGTTGTGATCTCATGGTTTGTGAGTTCCAGCCTTGAGTCAGGCTCTGCACTGAATGCTCAGAGCCTGCTTGGGATTCTCTGTCTCTCTCTTTCTCTGCCCCTTCCCCACTGGCTCCCCCCACCCCTTAAAAATAAATAAACTTAAAAAAAAAAAAAGAACTTGAACTTGGGTCCTAATTCTCCTTTCCTTTCCTTAGTCTATGAACTTTCTATAGCAATTTTTATTCACAGCTCTGCCTGTAAACTCAAGATGCCTCCCAGAATTTCAGGTCACGAGTGGAGATAGTGGGCAGCATGTAAGTGGGGGTGGGGATGACAAGACCTTCAGTGAACTTTACATTCCTTTCCCACTTTGAGGGACACATGGGTGCAGAGCACTAGTTCTCTGCCATGAGACCAATAGCGGTGCGAGATGCTACATGGCCACTGGAGCCCAGCCTCAGGTTCCAATGGGGGTGGGTGATGGGGAGCTGGAGGGCACATCAGCCTCGCATGCCTGGGTAAAGCGGGTATCTGTGCTACAGTTCTAGCCAGTGTTCTCAGTCTTATTTGCTTCTATCCAAGAAGACGGCCAAAAATCTGGATTTGTATGGAAGATACCAGAATTTTTCAATACTGGCTGGTTGGGTTTAAAAAAAGCTCTGTGCCAACCAATTAAGACCACCCGTGGGCTGTGTTCCGGGGTGCCAGCTACTGGGTTGAAGGACTCTGGCTCAATTCTCTGACCCATTGGGGCATTATTGGCACCTTCCTTTCACAGGCGGAAGGCCGCACGTCTGCACAAGTGAGTGGAAAAGCCAAGATCTGAACCCACATCTGCCAGCTGTGGGTCTTGCTGCCACAGTGGCCGACTGTTGTCCTGGCTGGTGAGTTTCTCAGCCCACACCCCGATGGGCTTATTGGAATAACAGAACCTTCATTCTACTCTCGTGGACGCTGTGTCTACTAGTGCCCAGAGGTCTGTCTGGGCTGAGATGTCAGCGTTCTCCAGGGAAGTGCGTCCCAGCACGGCCGGAGACTTGGTGGCCATGCACAACGGCCTCAGAGCATCTCCTGTCTCCACTCAAAGGAAAGCAGAGGCCCTGGATCAAATCCGCTGGCTGTGAGCAGTCAGGGGCAGGTGGACCGCACGCTGAAGGTGGTCTGGGGCATATTCGGCCACGGGTGGAGGAAGCCGACATTTTCTTCCTCTGGCCTCCCCTTCTACCTGGGATGTAACCCCTTCCTCAGTTTCTCCCTCGGGTAAGCCTGCAGTAAAGCCCCTCTACCACACCGACTCCATCATCTGCACTTGGACCCTGGGGCGGGGGTGGGGTCTGAGTGCGAGCACCATCTTCCCTATAATCTTCCAGTGTGATTTTTGGACCTCTCCTTTCACCTCGTTGGGCCTCAGATTCTGCATCCACGAAAGATGCGGCTTGAACCAAGTGGGTCGGTTGAGACTGAATGCACGTGACAGAAAACCCAACTCAAGCAGGCAAAGGCTAACACTTGAAATGCAACCGTTTCACGTAATTCGGTCCAAATAGCAGGTGCCTAAACGGTATCTCCATACATTGTTCTCTTACCTCTCTCGGCTCTGCTCTCCTCCATTTTGGCTTCATTTCAAGGTGGCCAGAGGCTTGCCACTCACCCCAGGTCTACAGCTCCCTGGGTTCAAGCCCAGAGGAAAAGAGGAAGGTGGCCTTTGAACAGAGGCAGCTAAAGGCTTGTGGCGTATCACTGACTCACTAGCTTGTGTTGGGTGCCCTGCACCTGCCCCTATGGCCAGACTTGCACCACCTGAAACATCTGTGGGCTGGCGTGTGGGAGAAGCATTTCCCCAAGGACAATCAGGGCACGGCCACCCAAAGCAGGACAAAAGGGTACTGGGTGTTAAGCTCCATTGGTGATTGAATATGATTTTTTTTTTAAAATACGTAGAACATTGACAGTCTACCCAAAGTCAGAACTATACAGAAAGGTATATTCAGAGAAGCCTCACCCCTTTCCTCCCACACTCCTTTGTAGGAAACCAGCAACATATATATTTTTTTTATTTGTTCATCCTGTGTTTCTTTTTGTAAAGAGAAACATGGATGCAAATCTCATCCCCCTTCTTTCTTACACAGAAGATAGCAGACTACATACGCTCTTTTGCACGTTGTTTTTTCGCTCAACAGTCACTCCATATCGTATCCCAAGCCGTATCCCAAAAGGGCCATAGAGTTCCTCTGTGTACTTATTTATATCTCAGCACCTCATTATATGTACAAGCATATTTTTTCCAACCGATCTCCTGTGCTTGGGCATTTAGGTGGTTTCCAATGCTGTGCAATTTTAAATAATGCTACAATGAATAACCTCAGGTACCTACACTTATATTGTGAGAGGTATATATTTGGAGTATATTCTTGGAAATGGGATTTCTGGGGGCGCCTGGGTGGCTCAGCCGGTTAAGCGTCCGACTCTTGATTTTCACTCAGGTCGTGATCCCACAGTTTTGTTGAGTTCGAGCCCCACGTCAGGCTCTGTGCTGGCAGTGCGGAGCCTGCTTGAGATTCTCTCCCTGTCTCCCTCGCTCTCTGCCCCTCCCCCACTTGCACTGTCTCTGTCTCTTGCAAAATAAATAAACTTAAAAAAAAAAGAAATGGGATTTCTGGGTAGAAGGATAAATGCATACGTGTTTTGTTAGATGTTGTCGAGAATCCTTCCATGGGTGTGGCACCATATCACATTCCTACCAACAATGGACCCAAGGGCTTTCTTGTTCAGCCTCACCAACAGAGGGTATTGTTAACCTTTGATTTTTTTTCTTTTCCTTTTCTTTCTTTTTTTTTTTTTGCTAATCAGATGGGTAAAAAATGTTGCTTAATATGAATTCAATTTGCAGTTTTTTATTTGGAGTACAACTGGTCATAGTTTTACATGTTTGGGACCAATTTTACATCCCTCAAGTCAATGGTCTGTTCATGTCTTTTGTCCACTTTTCTATCGGATTTTTTATTTTTTTCCCTTCAATTTTGAGAAGTTTTTACAATATTAGATGTTGGTTCCTAATGGTCTGTGATGCAAATATTTTTTCTGTCAGTTTTTGTTTGTGTTTTGACTATTCTGAAGCTTTACAAAATTTTTGTTAACATTTTCTATAGTCAGATTTATTGATCTCCCCTCCAGATTGTTAGTCATATATAAAAATCTTTTCCTACACAGATTACATAAAAGCTCATCCTTGTTCGCTTCTGGCACCTGTGCAATTACATTTTGCATCTAGATTTCTGCTTCCTTTGGCAATTATTCTTGTGGATAGTGCGAGAGATAGATTGAATTTTATTTTATTATTATTTAAAAGAATTTTTAACGTTTATTTATTTTCAAGAGACAGAGAGAGACAGAGCACAAGCAGGAGAGGGACAGAGAGAGAAGGAGACACAGAATCGGAAGCAGGCTCCAGGCTCTGAGCTGTCAGCACAGAGCCCGACGCGGGGCTCGAACCCACAAACTGTGTGATCAGGACCTGAGCTGAAGCAGGAGCTTCAACAACTGAGCTACCTGGGTGCCCCCATTTTATTATTTGTTTAAACGACTATCCGGTCAGCCCAATACAGTTAGCCCCAGTGATTTGGGGATATCACCTTTATCATAACCTAGACTTTTACAAGTATTTGAGCTGATTTCTTGACTTCTTATTTGATTCCAGTCATGTCTGTCTTTTTAGGTTCTGGTATTCTACTATTGCGATGACAAAGGCTTCGTGGTGTGTATTAATATCTTATAGGACCACTCCTCTTTCACAGAAGATTTTTTTTTAAGGGAATAGTTATTACAGAATATTTGCAGGCTGATGGGAATGACCATGTAGACAGATGAGTCAGGAGAGAGAGGGAACAATTCTGATGTCTTTGAATGGGCATGAGTGGAGAATAGGAGCCAGACAATACAGATTCTGGAAGTTGGTATCTGTTGGTGAGGAGAAGAATTCCCTTCTGATTTTGTTTTCTGGTGAAACAAGGACCACGGTCATCAGCCCGGACGGGGGAAGGGGATGAAGAAGAGAAGGAGTCGTCTTGCAGACGGAGGCTGCCGAGTGACTAGGGAATTACTCAGACGATGCAGAGGACCCACCTGAAGTTTGTGGTCACGAATACCAGGCAGAATGCAACAGCATAGTTATGTGTTCTTCTCTAGCCTCATACAATGGCTTGAGTTTGGGAGCTGAGTGGGCAAAGAGTTGAGTTTAAACAAAGTTGGGATTTAGCCAACCAGATGTGACAAATGGAAACAGGGGGTTAAGTAGGAGGGGGAGCCTGGATGTCAGTGAGCCAAAGGCCGGGCCAGGGATCCAAGCGGGGTAAGAGGGAAATGAGGACAGCGGGGGTGGGAGAGGGACACGAGAAGACAGAAGTGGTCTAGAAAATGTGGGGGTGTTTGGAAGGGCAGGCCATGATCCCAGGTAATGATCTACGCCGTGATCTTGGGAGTGGGTGGATAAGTCAGGATAGAAGAAAAGATATCAACCAGGACATAATGAGGCTGGAAGGCCAGAACGTAGGGGTAGGTTGTCTTTGCCGTCGTGATAGTGACAGAGAGACAGTGAGCCAGATCTTGAAATATTCGTGAATAAGGGATGGTGGCTGGGAGGCTGGAGATGGCTGCAGGGAGAGGGGTAGCAGGTGGTGTTTCCATGAATCGTTCCTCGGGGACCTGCAGGACAGTAGCATGGGGAAGCTCTGGTCCCCGTCACCCCTAGAGAATCTCCTCAGGTTCCTCTTCAGTCTGCTCCCTCCCCTGGCCACCTTCCAGGGTTGGATTTTTCTGTGAAGTCAAAGAGGCTTGCCTGAGAGATTTATCTTCAAGTCTGTAGAGGCTGCTGTTTCTTGAAACTCAGAGGCAACCAGGGAGCCTTGGGGGAGAACATGGAGAGCCAAGTGGGCCATGTTCTGAAGGGTTGGCATGAGTTTCATCATGGGTCCTGGGGTTCCTCTGCAGTGTAGACCAGGTGAATGGAGATGCTACCTGTCATCCAGGAACTCAAGGGGGTGAGCTTAAATGCTCAAAGGGTCAAATAGGCCCGGGCAGTGCTGCCTACATGAGGGGGTATTGTACACCCTCAGGACAGCCAACCCGGGCTCCTTAGCTCATTCTTCGAGAGTTCCTAAGTGCCCAAACCACCCTCCTGCTCCAAGCTTCCTTTCCCATCCAGACTTCTTGAGAAAGCCCAAGCATCCGAAGTCACTCCTGAAAGACGACACGTCCCGACCCAGTGCACTGGGCCTCAGCCACCTTCGAAAGGACCCAAGCTGTAATGATCCGTGGCTGAAGAGGTGGCCCCAGTGTAGCTTCGCTCATGTAGCTGAGGCTCACTCACTCTACCTGAAGCCTGTTGACAGGAAGGGCCTCGGGTGTCCGTGAGGGAGAAATAGGTAATGTCTAGACAATCAACCTTTGAGGGAACAGGCATGTTCAAGGACTGAGGATAGGGTCCCTGTCTGAGAAGGGGCATGTGAGATCTGGGTCTTTGTCAAGAATGAAAGATTATGGTCTGTGGCCAGTTAAGATGTTAGAAGGAAAGTCCAAATCAATGTTATTTTGCATTAGGGATAACAGTTTGGAAGGTGGTGTAGAGGTAGGAGAAAAGTGCACAGCGGTCTTGGGGCCACGGGCTCATGCTCACACGACTGGAGAGGACAGGTGAGAACTCCTCTCTGCACTCACGCTATGTCCCAGGAGGCCCTTGTGCTGGGGTGGGGAGGGACAAGGTCCAATCGGCTGGTACTCTCAGGCTGTGATTGGCCAACGGGATCGGGTTCTCAGGTTGACAGACAGAGCCCGGATTTGGGGAGAAGAGAGGGAGGGATGAGGGGGAGGTTCCTCTGTTTGGAGAACAGACTCAGGATTCCTAGCCCTGGATCCCCATCCGATAGGGATGCCTCAGATCTTGTAGCCACGCACACACACGCACTCCTACCTAGGTACCTCCTCAAATCACGGACTCGGAGTTGTAATTTTCCCCACGCAGACACAAGCAGCGACTGCATACCCTCTCTTTGCTCAGTAACCGGAGGTCCTAGGGAAGGGAGAAGAGCCTCATCCTGTAGAAAACGTGTTTTGGACCCCAGGACCAAAGTTTGTTAAAATGTACAGACCGGTGGAGACGCCCCTTGATAAATAAAGACTGCCCACATCCTCCAGCGTCCGTGGCTTTTTGAGGGTTATGTGTGTGTCTACAACACCCAGCTCTGGGCTTGGGAACAAGGCTGGGGGGTCCTGGGTGGGAAGCTCTGCTCAGCTGGGATGCTCTCGGTCCTGCCTTGGCCGGTGGCCCGGAGTCCTCAGGGTCAGAGCTCTGGCCTTGCTCCCAGCCTGACTTTCCTGTCCCAAACGCTGGTCTCGGCCCTGGGCACACTGTCACATCCCCGGATGCCCATCATCTGCCTTCCTGAGATACGAGAAAGATAGCCTGTGATTTAGTGATGCCACAGTACTCTGCACCCAGGCGGGCTACCTGTTTGTGGTCCAGAGGAGTCCCCTCTGTAGCTGCTCTGTACCTCTATTACATCAGGGACCACAGACAAATGTGAATGATCCCCTTTATTTATTTATTTATTTATTTATTTATTTCCTTTTTAATTATTTTAAATTTACTTTTGAGAAAGAGACAGAGCATGTACGGAGGAGGGGCAGAGAGAAAGGGAGACGCGGAATCTGAGGCAGGCCCCAGGCTCTGAGCCATCAGCACAGAGCCTGATTCAGGGCTCCGACCCACGAACCGCGAGATCATGACCTGAGCGGAAGTCGGACGCTTAACCCACTGAGCCACCCCGGTGTCCCTGATCTCTTTTCTTTCGGCTTGCCGCTCACTTGGGTTATCTAGAGGGCAGTTATAGAATAAGTTTTATAGGGCACGAAAGAAACATGGGCCATGGGGGGGCTCCTTACTGACCAAACAACAGAGTCTGCCCAGATTCTGGAGTCCCAGCCGGGGAACAGGAGGAGTATTCAAAATTTGCAACGTTCTAGACATAGCATTACCGTATCTAACAGTGGTCTTTCGCGTCAGGCTTAGCGGGGCATCAGTTCTCTCCCGCAGGGAAGCAGACGTTGTGACACAACCTCTGGGAGTCATTGTAAGGATTAAATGGTGTGATGTGTGCGTGCGTGTGGTGAGTACCTCTCGGTAGAAGTGGTACTTTCTTTTCCCTTCCGAGTCCTAGTGACGTGTGCTTCCTGTGGCTCTGTTGTTATATGTTCTTGAACGTAAGAGCCTTAAGAAACCTTAGATGCTTTTGTGCACGAACACCTTGGCTGCCGTTACAATCTGACATTGCAGCTTTTCTTCTGGCGGCTGCTCCCAGGTCTGTTCCGGTGGGGGAGACTCTTCCTGGCCTTCCACAGAACCCTCATTTGTGCAAGCGTCCCCAGGGCTCCGAACAGCAAGGAAATGAGGGAAAGCAAGCAACATCTGGCACTGAACAAATACCATCATCTTACAAATGAGTTGTCTGTGGGATAATGATTCTTGCACATGTAGAGCAGAGGGAAGGCGATGCCAGGACCCGATATTAGACGATAAACACCTGAAAGGGAGTCACAGGACCTCCTGATCGCTCTGCTGGGTCTACAGCTAAGTTCCAGGAGAAAGAGCAGGTGCTGACGTTCATGGTTTTCAGTCACACCACGCGGGAAGCCCACCTCTTGCTCTCTGTTTGGAATAGCAGAATTCTGCAGACACAGAGGCATGAGAGTCGCTCAGTGTTTGCACCGGTGCCCAGTGGAGGGTGAGCTCGTGTGGGCCCTGTGAGCGTCTCCCGTCTTGCCCCCTCGCCCCGGCCGAGAACATTCCAGTCGTGCTGCCGCCTGGGTAGCTGGGAGCTACTGAATGTTGTCTAGCATCATAGGGAGTTATGTAAGCAAAGGACTAAGACACATGCTTTGTGCCTTGTCTGGTGCTTACGTGATATACCCCCAAAGAAGAAAAATGCTAATGAGTCATTCTGTAACATTTGAGGAACGCCAATCAAGCTGTGATGGGAATGGCCCTGGGCCACATGGCCATGGGGAACTTTGTCTTTGACATCCAGTTGTCATGTCCTCTCTCCTCTTAGCGTGATTTTTTTCCCTCTCTCCACTGAAATCCCAGGCTCTCAAAGACCCTCTCTGTAAGGTCCCAGACAAGCCCACTGCCACCAGATGTTGGATACCGTGACATAAAGGAGACATGGCATGGTGACAGATGCATTCGGTTCATCTTGCATGGTGTTTGGACAAAAATCTGTCATTTGCGGCATTTGTGAGATTTCATAAATATCTAAATTCTTAGCCACACACACACACACACACACACACACACCCCATCTGAAAGAATGAAAGATTTGGCAAGCCTGGGTTAATTTCGGATTAGCAGCAATTGACCGGAACTGAGTAGTGGCTGCTCCTTTTAGATGGGGGGCTGCTGCTGTTCAGTTTACTGCAGTCCCCACTATTCCCTACTGCCTCCATTCTCACATAGTTCAAATTTATAGTCAGGCAACTAGCTCTTTTTATTCACTGACATTTACCTTGCCGGTCCTGTAGGTATTTGCAGTCTCTGCTGTGGGTCTTCTTTTAATTTTTTTTAAGTTTATTTATTTATTTTGAGAGAGAGAGAAAGAGAGAGAGAGAGAGAGAGAGAGGATGCATGGGGGAGGGACAGAAAGAGAGGGAAAGAGATAATCCCAAGCAGACTCCATGCTGTCAGCACAGAGCCTGACGTGGGGCTCGATCTCACAGACCGTGAGATTACAACATGAGCCTCAATCAAGAGTTGGATGCTTGACCTACTGAGCCACCCAGGTGCCCCATCTGGTCTAGATCTTCTAAGTGTTCTACCTCCTCACCTGTTTCCCTACAAACCTTGTCAACCTGTGCCCATTTCCACAAGCCACCCTGTTTCAGTGACAATACAAAGAGCTCTAATTGGATCAGCAACCCCCCAGAACAGTATTAATGGTCCCCAATAGATTGATAACTTTATCAGCTAACTGTGTCCATGACAATATTGCTTAAAAACCAATCAAAGATGGCATTTCCTTTGTTCAGGTGGTCTGCTCAGTGGATGAAGGTCAGCTGTTCCAGGCTGGGTTCAGCTGGAAGGGAAGGGGGGAGTGGCTCTGTTCCACATTTCTCATCTTCTTCCTGGGACTAGTGGGTTAGCCTGGCCATGTTCTTCTTATGGTGACAGCAGAGGCACGAGAGAGAGAGAGAGTGAAATTGGCACACTCCGATTTCTGCCTCATTCTACTGGCCAACAAGGTCATACGACCAAAATCAAGGTCAAGAGGTGGAGGAGTATTCCTGCCCACCGTTCAAGGGTACGGCAAAGTTGCAAGGCATTTGTATGGTGAGCTGTTAATCTCACCCCTGAAGAGGTCTGGCTTTTGCCTTTGGCTGTTGGAAAGTGGTCACTAGGTCCTTGGAAGGCTCTGCTTGGTAGGATTATCCCTGTTAGCCTGGGGGCTTTGGCCACTGGATAGTTTAACAGTGTGATTTATCATGGTCACTTGTGGTGGGGTAGTGGTGTCAGTGCTGCCTCCAGAGCCATGCAGGTAGCATGTGACAGGACCCAGTAAAACCTCTGGACACTGACGCTTGGGTGGGCTTCCCTGGATGGTAACATCCCACCCATATGGTCACACACCGTGGCCGGGAGGGGGCGATGCTGTCCATGAGCACACAGGGAGAGGATGCCTACAAGCTCTACGTTTGGACGCCTCCCACACTTTGCCCCGAACCTCTTCCTGATTTTAATCTACATCTTTTCCCTGGAATAAACCATCGCTGTGAGTGTAGAGGTTCCCAGTGAGTTCTGTAAGTCCTTCTAGTGAATTATCAGAACTGAGTGAGGGTGGTTTTGGGAAACCCCCTTGAAGTTGAATTGGTGTCAGAGGTGAGGGCAGCCATCTTGTGTGAGCTGTTCCCTAACTCTGCAGTTGACCTGAACTCCCACAGCACAGAAACTTCTTAAGAAGGGATGAAGGTTGAAGCTAATGATACAAATTGCCACAATATCCCTCTCGAGCACATCTTTATTCACTTCTTCATCCATTCGGCAAACACTGATTGAGCACCTACGGTATACATGTCTCATGCTACTCCAGCATCTGAGGCTAAAAGAAGTTAGTATCACACAGCCTTAAATTCCAGAGGAGGAGACAAAATCTAAAAAGCAAACGAACATGTGACGTAATGTCAGATTGTGAGACATACTTAGAGGAAAACAAAGTAGGGTCCAGCAGGTGGCTCTATTTGTATAGGGTGGTCAAGAAAGACTCTTCTGGAAAGGTGACATGTGAATAGGCTTGGACGAAATGAAGGAGAAAGTTGGGTTACGGTTCAGGGCAAGAAGGTTCTAGAAGGAGGGATGAGCTGGCCCAAAGACCTAGGACGTAGGAGCATGTGAACAGGGCACTCCAGCATAGGTGATACTGTAACACGAGGAACTCATCCTAGAGAAGATTTTCTTCATGTGTCCTTGGAGGACTATTGTGTGCTTTCCTCCCCGAAGTGCCTCACATCAAGCCTGAGGCCAGCCTCTCTGTGGTTTTGTTTGTTTGCAACTTGGCTTGGGTGGTATGGCTTCTTCCGCCTGGTCGACACGGGGATCATGTCACCTGCCTCTTTCCTCCCTCACGGAGCAGGAACAGCAGTGTCTTCCAGATGCTTCTAGTTTCCCAGAGGGGGATAAACAAGAAAGCCAGGAAAGTACAGGAATATGAGCTACTTCTGTTGGTTTTGTTCATGAAGTGAACAAATGAACACACAGCTGGAAAGTACAGGGTGACTAAGAAGTAGCCCAAAGGGAAAAACCTAATGGGGGAATTTTATTAAGAGATATAATTTACATAGCCACCCTTCGGGCTTCCCTCTCAGCCTCTCTGTGGTTCTTAAACCAATCCCCCCACCCAGTAGTGGGGAGAAGGGCACAGGTGCCCGTGTTGGGAGAAGCGTGAGTCATGGAGGGTGTGCACGAAGGTCCTTTCGACTTGAGGGAAGGACTGTGGGAGTGACCTCGGGCCAGCGGCAAAGAGCTCTCCACATGGGGCGGCCTTGGGGGCTCGGGTTCAGAAGATGCTTACCCCAAACCCTGACTCTTGATAGGGCTCAACAATTGGTAGCTGCTGTGGTAGGTTTATTGGCAGAATTCGTTCCAGTGTATTCTTTTCTCTCAACAAGCCTTCCCTGGAAAGGAGGTTCGGAAGGTACCCTTGGGGCAACGGGGAACCCCATCTTCCCTTTTTGTAGGGCTTCCTCATCTACCAGGTCTGACAACCCAAGGGTGAGAGACTAGAGAGACAGATGGGTGCACAGGGTATGAAGCCGGGGTTTTGCCCCCCATCAACCAGCAGCAGTCACCGGAAGAGCTAATGGGGGTCAGTCTCCAGCCATCTTTTGCAAATTTGTGATGTGCTCAGCATTTGATACGTGCCTGAAGGCCATCCCCAAAATGTATTCCCTGGCCCCTCCCTCAGGCCTTTTCCTTAAAGGGCAAGCCTTCCTCTCATTTCCCTTTTCTCCTTATCCAATCTCTGGTTTCCTGATGCACTCCTCACTGGCTCCTGCCCTCCCTGTAGAGCTGCCCTCGATCCCCTTACACCACACCCTGCCAGCCTCAGACTTTCAGAGAGAAATCGTGTAGAATCGAGAGACAAAGCAAGGTCCAGCTCGAGAGGCAGTGTCCTCCCGCGTGAGCCTCTCGAGAACAATCTTTCATATGCACAACTTCCATGCTGCTCAGTAAATGCTCAGCAGGGAACTCAAATTTCCTCCTCTCCAGGCCCTTCCCCACTCCCGGGATCCCTGCCCTGGGAGCGGTAGCTGAGAAGACCTGATGGAACCTTCCAGAGCTTTCTCCTCCCACTCTCCAGTCCCCGAAGAGGTTCTCAAATGTCGGAGCTCCAAAGGTGTGACGTGCTTTTCCTGGCGTGCTCTCTGAGAAAAGTAAAATAACAGCGTAATTGGGACAGAATCCCCTGACGTAAGCCCTAATAAGAAAGGAGGGCCTGAGGGTCAGCAGGAGTGACAAGGGCACTGGTTATCTTCCGGGTCTTCGCCCAAGGTTAACAGATGTCTGCCAAGGGCAGCGAGCGTGTGTAACCACAGCGTTTTCTAGTGATCTAGGGGTTTTCTCTTTTTGAAAGTACAGAACAGAAGGATGTCCAGGTTGCGGCCAGGGGTTTCAGGGCGACAGTAAGCACGTTGCATTCACGGTTCGTTTCTCCTTCCAGTCAGAGTGGAGCTCAACACCCTTGTGAACTCCCGCTGGTTCAGAGAAGACCCCAAGCTAGCGCTTGGGAGAGGCTGCTTTTCCCACATCCGTGTCACTTCAGAGACTCGCTGGGGGACACGCCAGGTTTTAATCGCGACGCGGCCTGTAGTTAGCCCGAGAACGTTGCATAAGGAACGGCCTTCTCAGAAATGTGTTCATACCTCAGTGTGAGGGGGGCTGTTTAGAAGAGGAGGAAGAGGAAGTGAGGAAGTATACTTGGGTTCTCCAGGGGGTTGAGAGGTGGTCGCTGTGCAGTCACATCTGTCGACTATTAAATGATCGGGTATTTCTAGTTTCAGCAATATGGGTTTCTGTGTAATTAAACATTTCTTTTGCAAATTTCTAGAACCGAGAAGTAAAGTCTCGCTGACGTCTAACTACCCGCGAGAGAGCAGAGGCGAGCTGGAGGGTCAGAACGAAGAAAGCTATGAACTCCCATGAGCTGACTCGGGGGCAGGGGTGCGGGGTGGAGGACAAGGCAGGGGGGTGCAGGTGGGGAAGAGCAGTTGTCCAGACTTGGGAACTGGCTATCTAGTCAAGGAGCATAGGCTTTAACGACCACCAGGCACACAAGAGGCCCCCGGGCCCTAGGAGAGGAAGAAAGTTAATCCTGAGACCCCCCCCACCCCCAAAATAATGATGAACTGAAAATAACTGTCCATTCATACAGCGAAATGACAAGGAAGCTTGTAGCTTTTGTTTTTTGTTTTTTAAACAAAAGCCTCTCCTTAAAATTCATAGTCATAGAGGTGTCCTCACGGGAATATGATATTTAAAGTTATTATACTAGTAGAGTGGTCTAGCACACACCCCACCAAAAAATTAATATAAAATTCTGGGGTGCCTGGGCGGCTCAGCCAGTTAAGCAGCTGACTCTTGGTTTCAGCTCAGGTCATGATCTCACCATTCCTGGGATTGAGTCCCACCTCGGGCTCTGCGCTGACAGCATGGAGCCTGCTTGGGATTCTCTCTCTCCCTCTCTCTGCCCCTTTCTTGCTCACACAAACATGCTCTCTCTCAAAATAAATAAACTTAAAAAAATTCACGTAAAACTTGAAATCATTGTTGCACTATGTGCTAACTAATTTGGATATACATGTAAAAAAGTAAAAAATAAAATTAAAAAAATTAACATAAAATGCTGTCATAGCTGGTAGCACCTTTAGGGCACCTGGTTAAAACAAACATAAAATCTCTCTAGGAGTCCTCACCTTCCTCCCAGACCCTCTAGCATTCCCCTGTGTGAAGTCTCGACTAGAGACTGATTTACCGCTAAAAATCACAAAACGTATGGAAAAAAAAATCCATACAAAATCAAGAGTCGGTTCTCCAAAACAGACACCAATATGAAAGAACTTCGGATAATACAATTATCAGGTAGATTATAAAATAAACATGTCTAAAATCATGAGAGGCACAAACGAAGTAAGAGAACACACAAAAAAGGTAAGACACCATCAAAGAAGACCAGACTAGGGTTAAATCAGAAATCAACTCTAACTTCAGAAGTTTTTAAAAAATTATAATTTAAAACTTAATATGTTAAACTGATGATTACATATCACTGAATAAATAACTAGCAGGTGGGAAGATCGATTTGAGGAAGAGTCAGAGGTCTGCACGGAGAAACGCGGGCGGGCAGCATGTGGGGGAGGAGCTTACTGTGGGGGGCGGGGGGAGGGGGCTCGGGGGTGGGGTGGATGGGTAATGGGAGGGGCTAGTACACGCTTATCACCTGTTCCAGAAGGAAATAGCAGAGCAAATGGGAGTCAGGCAATATTCCAAGAGAGTAACAGAACTTTCCAGAACTAATGAAAGCCGCAAACCTAGTAGGTTGAATAATGCCACATTCTCTAGTACATACAACATTGTATAATGAAAACACCACCAAATAGGAAGGGAAGATTTTAGACGCATTTGTAGATAAAAGAACCCTTGCCTACAAAGGAATGAGTATCAGATTGTCCAGAAAGTTGCAACAGAAGCCGGAGGACAAAGGACAACGGAATAATATATTCAAAGCCCCAAGAGAAAATAACAGTCCACTTACATTATAACTAAATTAGCATTTAGGAATATGGGCGAAAGAAGTATTTTGAGACAGATGAGAATGAAGAGTGTTTACCAATAACAGGTTTCTGCTGCAAGAATTGCTCAAGAATATACTTCAGAAGAAAATGACTCTGAAAAGCAGCAGTGAGATGTAGGATGTCAGATTTGAACGAATACCTAATATATAAAAAAGACTGGGGCGTAGAAAAACAGGATGGAATGAAGGTACTGGTCACAGGCAGTGAACGGGCAGAGGTCCGGCATTTAGGCATTTGGGGGAGAAGTGTGGCAGTATTGGTTAACTTTAGACTTCATTTACCAAAAATTTGGTCAATATTAAATATATGCAACCAAGAAAGAAAGAATCAGATGGAAAGCATGTTAAGTCTAAAGCATGAAACAAGATGACTGAACTAAATTCAAATATAGCAGAATTCAGATAAAACTAAAACTAAACTCTCAAATAGAAAGACAGATTGTCAGTTGTACTGGATTAGAAACATCTAACTATATGCGTTAAGAAAGACATTAAGAACGTAAAGACAAAGAAATATTGAACTTAAAAGTATAAAAAAATACCAGCAAGATACCAGCCCAAAGAAAGTGGTTTGGTTCTAATAAGAGGAGGCAAAATTCTTTGAAGCAAAAAAGGGATATTAGGGGTAAAAACGTCACTAAATAAAGCTAAAAAGGAACCATCCACTGAGAAGAAATAATTATAACTTGCCGTCACCTAAAACAGCATCAAGTTATTATATGAGGCAAAAAGAAAAATAAATGAACAACTTCATCATCACGGGGGATTTTAACACACCTCTTTCAATAACTGATAAATTAAGACCACAAAAAATGAGGATGGATATAGATAGACCCATCACACAACGAGCAAGCTTGATTAAAGAGACCCAGAGGGAGAAGGCACATTATTTCCAAGAACATATGACACATTTACCAAAAGCCCACATATTAGGCCACAAAAATTTCTTGAGAGGCTTCCAAGAATCATACAGACCACATTCTTGAGCATTCTCGACTGCTAGACAGCAGTAGCAACAATTAAAACCAAACTACATATTTGGGATTTGGGGAGGAAAAAAAACCTCTAAATAATTCACGACCAGAAAAAGTGTCTTCATGCGGAATCTAAGAACAGATTGTAAACAGTAACCAGAAAGTTCAACAAGATTGCTGGCTGTACAAAAGTAAGTTTTTATTCATTTGTAATGAGCAATTAAAAAAAGTTTTAGTTTAGAAAATAGCAACCAAAAATATAAAGGTACCTAGGAATAAATCTACCAAAAATGGAGAAGACTTGTATGCATGAAATTTAAAAAATTCTTAAAGACCTAAATAAATAGAAAGATAAACAATATTGATGGATTTGTAGAATTGCTTTCTAAAGATGTCATTTTTCTGCAGTACATAATTTGAATGTGTTCCTTTTAAAATTCAAAAGAGGGGGCGTCGGGGTGGCTCAGTCAGCCACTTTGGCTCAGGTCATGATCTCACTGTCCGTGAGTTCAAGCTCTGCATTGGGCTCTGTGTTAACCGCTTGGAGCCTGGAGCCTGTTTCAGATTCTGTGTCTCCCTCTCCCTCTGGCCCTCCCCCACTCATGCTCTGTCTCTCTCTCTCTCTCTCCCTGTCAAAAATAAATAAACATTAAAATTTCTTTTTAATTCAAAAGAGAATTGAGATTCACAAGTCGATTATAATTTGTATAAGGTAGAGCAAAGAACCAAGAATTCCAGGGCAATTACGAAGAGGAAGATTAAGGTAGGAGGGCTTACTTACTCCCCCACCATAGCGAGACTTAACTATAGTTTAAGTAATTAGAAAGTGACAGTAGTCCAGAAAGAGACAGAATATAGAAGCACATATGGAAATGTGTATATAACAGAGATGCTATTTGAAATCAACGGGCAAATAAGAAATTTTACCAAGCAGCACTGAACAACCAGGTCTCCATATGGAAAAAATAAGTTAAATCTCTACATCAAACCATATTTAAGTGGATTAAAGACCTGCTTACGAAAAAGCACGACTTGAAAAGTTTTGAAAGAAAATGAAGGAGAATGTGTTTATGTTCTCAGGGTAGGAAGAGATTTCTTCAACACAGCACCAGAAGCACAAACCGTAAATGAAAAGACCAATAAATTTGACTACATGGAAATATTTTTTTAAAAATCCCTCTTGTACATTAAAGACATCATAAACAAAGTAAAAAAAAAAAAAAAATACAAACCTTTGGCTTGGAAAAAATATTTGGCATACACGTAACCAAGAAAGGATTTGGCCCAGAGTTTATAAGCAGCTCAAATGGAAAAGGCCAAATGATGTACGACCAGCAAACCCCAAGACGACACAATGGCTTCAAAATGTAAGAAAAGCTGTTCCTCCCTCCTCTAATCAGTGCCATGTAAATTAAAGAGGAACTGATATTTCACACTCATCAGATTGGTGAAAATGTAAAAAAAAAAAAAAAAAATCTGATGATTTACTAAGTCCTGCTGAGGAGAGTGTAAATGGACACATGTATTTTGGAGGACAAGACCCGATGGGATTGCTAGGCCAGAGGATTTGACCATCCCCAGCTTCATGCAACATTGTTTGTACCGGAGAAAAATTGGAAAACAGCTTAAATGCCCAGGTATGGGGTCTAGCAAGGGATAGATGTTTTAGTAAGAATACATTGCATACAGATGTGCTCGATTCTTTTATTTTCTGTACTTGTCTGCCTAACAATGTCTCAATTAAAAAAAATAGTGTGACGATGGTTATGGAGAAAAGGCACTTAGGAACAGCTTGGTGTGACTGTCAATTGATTTCACCACTTTCAAGGGCAAAATAAGGCGTCAGGTGATGCTGTTCTTTTTAACCCCTCGGGTGGACCAAGGCGGGAGTCTGATGACAATTTATGCCGGCAAGAGTGTTGGAAACAGGCACTCTCATCCGCTGCGGGTGAGAACGTAGACCGAGAACACCTCAGCGGAGGTAATTTTGGCACTATTTAACACAACTGTAAATGCTGACTTAGCCCAATTTCTTCCAGGTATTCATTCAAAGAAAAGAAGCAATATTAGGGCAAAGAATTACCTCCACGGAAGTTCATCACAGCAATCATAACACAGTCTGTAATAATAATAAAGAAACAACGTACCATCACCAGCGATAGTCTAAGTGGTGAGACTAATCGTGTCTAACACGATCTCATGGATTCTAATTTATGATGGAACTGTGTGACGGACTCCTCCGTAGCCCCCAACACAAGGCTGTTGGAGCTCTTTAATGTCATGGGAAGTCTCGCAAAATATTAAGCTAAAAGAGAGTAGGTTACAAAATCGCAGGTGTCCCACGAAAAACACCTATGCAGGCATTGACGCGAAGACACCTAAATATTAACAGAAGCTACTTCTGGATGAATCATAGGTGATTTCTATATTCTTCTGGGTTGTCTTTTTTTGGGGGGGGGGTGCTTTGCCCCAAAATTCCGTGTGTGTGTGTGTGCGTGTGTGTGTGTGATTTTTAACAGGAGAGGTTCTCCTTTGGCTGAAATAATTTCGATGGGCTGGCTCCATAACCCATGTCCGAAGGCAGGGAGCCGCGTACCAGACTCCGGCAGTTCCGTGGGAGGCCCGAGGAGTCTTTGGTTACAACAGAGTCTGCGGGAGAGCGAGGTCCTGAGTTCACCTCTGGCGTCACCACCCACACGCTGCGCGCCCTGGGGAAGCGGCGCCACCTCTCCGGATCTGGTTTCGTGTCCGTGCACAGAACGGAACACCCCGGGGCTGGCCTCGCTCCCGCCGGCCGAGGTGGGGGGGATGGGGGGTGGTCAGCGGCGCGGTGTCACGCGCGCCCGCGCCGTCTGCAAAGCCCCAGCGCGCCGCGTTCCGCGCGGGTTGCGATCGCCGCGGCCCCGCGGCTGCGGCAGCCACGCGGGCTCCGGGCGCGCGGGGGCGGGGCGGGGGCGGGGCGGGGCGGCCCGCGGGTGGCCGGCGCCGGAGGGTGGGGGGCGGGGGGAGCCGCGCCGTCCGCTTCCGCCGCCCCGCCGGGGATTCCCCCAGCCCAGCGCCCGGGGAAGTCCCGGTGCGCGCGGGTACAAAGAGAGCGGCGCCGCGGAGCGCGCCACAGGCCGGCCGTCTCCAGCCATGTCGCGCGGCCTCCGGCTCCTGCTCCTGAGCTGCGGTAGGGCTCCAGACGCCTGTCGCCTCCCCACCGGGTCCTGGCGACCTCCCCCCCACCCCCACCCCCTTCTCTCGCTGGCTCACGCCGCTCTCTCTGTCCCTCTTGCAGCCTGCAGCCTGGCGCCCGCGGCGCGGGTGGTGAAGGTGGCTTGTTCCGAGGACGTGGACTTGCCGTGCACCGCCCACTGGGACCCGCAGGTCCCCTACACGGTCTTCTGGACCAAGGTAAGCGCGGCGATGCCCGCGGGCTAGGGCTCGGCCAGCCCGGTTGGAGGCTGCGGGGACCGCCTCCCTTGGGCTGGCGACCCTCTGTAACCGCGGCTAGCCTCCGAATACCGCGCCTTCCCGCACGCCTTCCTCACCCCCACCCCGCGCCACCCGCATCTAGCGACAAGGCGACTTAGCTTATGTTCCCCAAGGACCTAATTCCCCCCCTGCCCCTAGAGGTGGCCTGAGATGAATGATCCAAGTAAGACGCTTTGGAAGCGCAGAGACTCGCTGATTTGGATGAATTCTGGACGCCACCTGTGGTTGTGGCCAGGAGAAAGCAGCCAGGGCAGATTTGGATATCGGACAGTAGGAATGCCCCCCAGATTTCTGATTTCTGAGGTTTGGGGGACTGTGGGGTCCCTAATTCGGGGCCGGGGAGGGAGGAACAGGCACGTTGAGAGAAGGCCACTAAGAGATCGTCCAATGTGCTCTAGGCTTGTGTCCCAGATGGGAGTCGTCTGGCATCCGCTTTCTGGGTTACCCTGTCCCCTAGCTTGTCCATGCTGCTTGGCGCTCCGACAGTCCTGAGGGGCCCAGCCTGGGGGCGTGGGCGTCTGGGGGGGGGGCGTGAGCAGCACCCACGCAAGTAAGAACCAGCGTCACTGTGCCCCCCCCCCCCTTCCCCCATAGGAGAATTGAGTTGCACCGCGGCTTCTTTAAAGAGTTCCTCAACTGGAACATTTTCAGAGGCTAGGACCGCGGTTCCAGCAGCTTCGCACAGCCCCGCAGTCCCTGGTCTTTTGTCCACCTCCCCTAATGAGGTTCTGCCACAACAGCACCTCCAGGTTCAGCCGAGGGCGCGTGATATCCTAGCCTTACTCCGCGGCTCTGATTTAGCATCCTAGAAGAAATCTCTGTGTTCGTTGCTTTCTGCAGAATGCAGGCCTTTGTTCTGCCCTCCAAAAGAAAGATGCTTTACGAACCTGCACGTGTATCTGGCCATTTAGCAAGGCAGTATAGGACAGGTTTGTGTGTGTGTGTGTGTGTCCTCTCCGGACCAGATGGCCTCTTTCCCTGGGACGGTGCTGCACCCCTGTTTTTGTGAATTCCACGCAGCACCCAGTGTTTGCCCGGCCAGTTGGGAAGGTGCTCAGTGAATTCAGGCTGGCACTCGGTGAGGTATGTGCACTAGATATACTTTTGCTGCCTTGGAGCACTGTATTGTGTAGGAAAGCACGTCTGTTATTATTCCTACTTGGTTTCCACTTCATTCACTGTGGGATCAGAGAACATAACACTTCCAAGATTGTTCTGGTAAAAGCAACAGCATTGAAGCAAAAATATTGTGAAGACATTATTATTTGAGTGCTCACTGTGTGCCAGCCTCCGGGGTAAATATTTACATGCATTATCTGTGTCAGTCCTTCCAATGGACTTAAGAGATCTGTACCGCTACTGCTGTTCCCATTTTACAGATGAGGAAACTGAGCCTTAGGGAGTGAAGGAAGCCACTCACTGTTATACAGCTTGGCTAAATGAGAAAGGGGGATTCGAACCAAGTAGTCTGATTCCTTAGCCTGAGTTCTCTGGTTTCCACCTCTGTTACTTAGGGTAAAGAATAGAAAAGTCCTTGGTCTAGCCAGGCAGGGACTTAGCTACCTTAAAGAAGGGGCAAAACATGAAACCATGATCCCTTCCAGAGAGGAATAAAAAAAAAAAAAAAAAAAAAGACTATCCCCAGGGGAGTAATTAAAAAGTACTCATGAAACAAGTAGATGGAATTTCAGACTGTAAAGTTCAAATAGTTGTCAAGGTAAATCTTGCACAAGGTCATTTGGAATGATGCAGTAAACCGTAGCCATTAACCTTTGGCTCCTCCTTGGATGTCAGCTGATGATGTAACTCTATAATGCATGAGCTTGTTTATTGAACAAGGTTCTTGCATGATTTACCCTGAAGGTCTCTCAAAACTGATTTTTTTTGTTTAAATGACAACAGTCTCTTGGCATTTTCTTTTTTCTTTTGGTTCATGGAATAGGGTCATTGAAAGATCATGCCATAGTAATTTTTTTTTTTTTTTTTTAAAGAGGGAAACAGTGATCGAGTCGCGGGGGGAATAGGAAAGCTGTGTTCTGCCCATAAACTATTCAGCTACCTTGAAAATGAAACGCATTGTTCCTTCAAGTACTTTTTAACAGGCCTCAGCATGTTCTGTAGATATTTATTATTTTCCAGCCCAGTAATTACACTTCCGCATCGATTGTGTTTGTACAACACAAATGGATAGAGTATTCTGGAAATAAGGTCAGTGGTGGGAGACTGAAGTACTTGGTTCTCCAGAAGATTAAGCATCTGGTTATTGTTTTTCTTTTTCCCCCACACAACTTTTTTTTTTTTTTTTTGTAAAATGTTTCAGCGCAGAGGTGGCTGTAAAAGGAGAAATTTAAACCCGGTGACCTCAACCCGCCTTGCTCCTGTCACCTGTCTAGCCATCACTAGTGTGGTTCGTCAAACCGCTTTGCGCAGTTGTGGGCTACGCGCTGGGCGAGTGAAGCAGAGTCCCTTAGCGTGTTGTTTTTGTTCTTGTTTTTGTTTTTGTTTTTATCATCCACCAGATTGAATCACATTCTCTCAGGACTTCTGCGTATCACAATTGCGGTTATAATGAGTCACAAGGTAAAATTCCATGTGCCCCTTGGTTCTCCCACAACCATAGGGCATCCTGCCACTGTCCAACTGGCAGTGATTACTTGTGATTACCAGAGGACCCATGGAAACCATGTGTTTCTTCTCATGTGCCTTTTACCAAAAGACTCCGCGCAGAGGGCGTCCAATTCGTGTTTGTGACATTAGGGCGAGTGAGGAAGAAACAGTGTGCATTTTATCCTCTCTGGATAAAGAGAGGTACGGTGAGGGGCGGGGGTGAGGAGGCTTAATATAACACAGGGGGCTGTAGGTGGAGCAAAGGGTGGGCAGAGATAGCCCTCTTCCTGTGAACCCAGCTTTTATTTCCCGTGGACCAGTGCCCTTCTAACTGGGATCCAACAATGGGCCCTCCTCTTGTCCTTTCCTGTATTGTACCGGTTAAGGCAAAGTAGATGCTTAGGAAGAAATAGAAACATGAATACACATACCCGTCAAGCTAGTAGCTGAGTTTAGCTTTGAAAGTCGTGACCTGACTGTGTTTGTTTCGGGAGGGATTTTGAGAAAATATGCAGACAGACTTGGTCCAGCACGCTCTCCCGCCGGCTGTTGAGTGTCTTGTGTAAGAGGGCGTGGCACCATCCCATGTCTTCCAGGAGTAAGAGCATCCCATGAAAGGGCTACCTCTGTGCTCCGCGCCGAGCACAAGTGGGTTCACACTGTCTTCAATGCGGCTGCACTAGGTTTGCAGGGAGAGGATGCCCCTGGACGCAGTGTTTGGGCTTGGTGATGTTCGCAACTGGTGATAGTGAGGGGTTATTTATCAGGGAGATGTAGTACCATCTGGAGTCATGCCGGGAGCCCTGACAGCCTACGCTGATGCATAACGAAAGAGGATATATAGTGTCAACCTTGGGTGACACTGCGGGGTTGAAGACAAGAGATGTGTCACAAGACACATGCCCTTTTCAGATGATTTCCAAAGGAAGGGAGAAAGGGGAAGTAAGACGGATTTCAGAAGTCAGTCTTGGGTTTGTAAGAGCGACAAGGGATCATGGGTTATCCCCTGAACCAAGGGAGCTGTCAGAGAGCAGGTGAATGGCTTGTGTGAGGCTCCTTCCAAAGTTCCAGGCTAGTCACCACGCACATCTTGCTTGTCCTTGTTTTGTGATGAAGCTGCTGTCCGTGTACGTTGCTGACTTCCCATTCAGTGTATTTGTATTTTGTGTCTCTGCCGGCTTGTGTGATGGCGGACCACAAAGCCAGGAGGCGCTGAGGAAACCGGGGTCCCTCGGTGGGGGCTGGAGCGGATGAGTGGTCTGGGCGGATGTAACCCGTGCAGCCACAAATGCGGATGGACCCGTGAAGGAGCCAGGGTGTGCCGCTCACTACAGGTCCTTGATTCTAGAATTTTATCTGCTGTAAGATGAGATTTAAGAGCATGTCTTTGGGAGGAGAAGGAAGCATTCCTATAGTAAACACAGAAGCACTGAAACATTGAAACGCGAAAGCAGTGCGTCAGTGTCACAGAAAAATCACGCTGCCCACATTGGCACCTACACCGCTTGGCCTGGCTGACTCACTTTGGTGGCCTTTACCCTCGGCCAAACCGTGAAAGACATAAAGTTGGTTTTCAGATGGCCCTTACATTCACAGTTTCATTAGTAAAGATTTCTGGGTCCCGAGTGCGTTCCAAGTCCTGGGCCTCACGCTGGCCCATCCTAATCAACACGGGACTTTGGCCAAAGGACCGTCTTGAGCAAAGGCATGGAAAAGGAATCCACAAGCATTTTGGGGGAGCCAGTGGGGTGACCAGTGATCTGGAAGGGAGAGTTATATAGAAGAGGGCTGGCAGATGTTACAGAGAAGGCTTGGAACTGATGGTGAAGAACCTTGAATGCCCAGTTACAATGCCTTGAACTCCTTTCAGCAGCAAGGCGTCACTGAAAGTTTTTAAGCAAAGAGGGTGATGTAATGGCACGCATTTGTAGAGAAAAGATTATTTCTTGTGGGGAAACACAGGCTGTGATTCATCCTCGAAGATGGGTCTCCGAGGGAGGCGTTTTCTCGCTCGATTGCAAAAGACAATCAGGGTAACTCAGCCGAGACTTCAACACATTTCTCAGATGTCCCTTCCCTTCATTCATGGTCACCAGTCGTGTCCCCGTGGTTCTACAGAGGACTGGGCAGCCCAGCACGTGGCCACCTCATAGGGGCCATAGAAGCCTCAGCCCACTGGGATTGGTTCCTCGTCGAGACTTTGGGACAATGATGAATCAGAGAGAAGTTGCTCAAATCTTTCAGTGTGCAGGAGAGTAGAGAGGAAGAAGGCAGCTGGGAGTGGAATGGAATGAAATCAAACACTTGTTTTCCATGAATAAAAGGGGGATTTAGGTCATGTGAGAACCACATTATCTTAGTTCTGTATTTGGTTATGTCACTACACAAAAAAGAGGAAGTGAGAAGGTCACAGTGATGTAAGGGAAGGTCTTAGTGAAAAGGGGAGGCAGAGCTAAAAAGAGATTCTACCTAAAAAAGGGTTTCTCCGTCTAAAATTGTTTGCATAATCTTTTCCTGGCTACTCCAGTGATAACCGCAAATTTTCTACCAAAAGCCCTAGCTCAAACCAGAGCTAGACATGAGGACTTCCCTGAGATTCAAAGAACACCCACAAACCTACCTTGGGTTTTTGTTCTTGCACTGGGATGCCGTTGGCTAACGCTCCTGTGGGGTCCTGTAAGAGTGGTACAGGATTGGGAGCCCAAGGCTTTTAATAAGCTTCATGTTTTTGTGGAGCATCACCCAGTCTGTTCTTGTCCCAATTCTCTAAGAGATGAGAGATTCCAGAAGAGCGGGTAGTTGTTTAGGATTATAGGTCCAGGTGGGGAACACCTACGGGGAAAGAGGGAGGCCAGTTGCCATACACAATTCGTAATCATGTTGGATCACGCTGGGTCAGTTCTGGGGCACAAAGATTCTGAATCAGATTAGTCCTGGATGTCTCATTCCTGGGGTTGTGGGGAGCATCTGAGCCCAAGAGGCAAGCAGGACTGGTCTACAGCCTGGAGCCGTGTGGAGACAGTGCCCCCCATGCCACATTTATTTCTGGGGTGGTTCACAGTGCCCCTACCAGGTAGGACTCTTTACTTGCAAAGCATTGTAATCCCGTCAAAGGTAGCTTCAAGTAGCCACCTGGGTGGCTCAGTTGGTTGAGCACCTGACTCTTGATGTCGACTCAGGTCACGATCTCACGGTTCGTGAGTTCGAGCCCCGCGTCGGGCTCCTTGCTGACCCCAAGGAGTCTGCTTGGAATTCTCTCTGTTCCTTTCTCTCTGTGCCTCCCTGACTCATGCTGTCTGAGTCACCCTCTCGAAATAAACAAATAAAAATAAACGATATTAAAAAATCTAGCTTCACATAAAGGGAATATATTGGTTTACATAATTGAAATGGAAAAAAGCTTTAAAATGATAATTCACACTCCAGTTACGTCTGGTACTGTGAGTAGAATTGTGTCCCACAGAAAGATTATCCCTGGTATTTGTGAAGTGACCTTATATGGAAATAGGGTCTTTGCAGATGCAAGCAATTTAAAGTGAGGTCACACTGGATAAGTGACTGGTGTCACTAATCCAGTGACTGGTGTCCTTAGAAGAAGAGAAAAAGGATAGACAGATAGAGACACCCAGGGAGGACACCATGTGAGGGTGCAGGCAGAAACGAGTGCATGTGTCCACAAGCCAAGGAATGACAAGGATGGCCAGCAATGCCAGAAGCTTCAGGAACGAGGCATGAAACAGATTCTTCCCTAGAGCCTTCAGAGGGAGCACAGCCCTGTCAGCACCTTGCTTGTCGGCTTTTGACCTCTAGAACTGTGAGAGAATACAGTTGTTTATTTTATTTTATTTTATTTTAAATTTTTTTTAACATTTATTTATTTTTGAGACAGAGAGAGACAGAGCATGAACGGGGGAGGGGCAGAGAGAGAGGGAGACACAGAACCGGAAGCAGGCTCCAGGCTCTGAGCCATCAGCCCAGAGCCCGACGTGGGGCTTGAACTCACGGACGGTGAGATCGTGACCTGAGCTGAAGTCGGATGCTTAACCGACTGAGCCACCCAGGCGCCCCTGTTTATTTTTATAATTTTATTAAAAAATTTCCAATTCCCGTCTAGTTATCCTACAGTGTCATATCAATTTCAGGCGTGTAATAGAATGATTCAACAGTTCTATACGTGACTCAATGCTCCTCATGATAAGGGTACCCTTAATCCCCTTCCCCTATTTTACCCATTTTACCCCTACTTTACCCCCCTCCCCTCTGATAACCATCCGTTTGTTCTCTATGGTTAAGAGTCGGCTCTTTTGTCTGTCTCTTTTTTTCTTTGTTCGTTCATGTTGTTTCTTAAACTCCACATAGGAGTGAAATCACATGGTATTTTGTCTTTCTCTGACTGACTTATTTCACTTGGCATTATACCCTCCAGATCCATCCGTGTTGCTGCAAGTGGCAAGATCTCCTTCTTCTTTGTGGCTGATAATATTCCATTGTGTATCTATATCCTATCTGCTTTATCCATGCATCTATCGAGGGATACTTGGGCTGCTTCTGTCATTTGGCTGTTGTAAATAACGGTGCAATAAACACGGGGGCGCGTCAATCTCTTCCAATTGGCATTGTGGTATTCTCCACGTAAATACCCAGCAGTAGAATTACTGGAGCATGTGATCTTTCTATTTTTAACTTTTTGAGGCACCGCCACACTGTTTTCCACAGTGGCTGCACCAGTTTGCATTCCCACCAGCAGTGCAGGAGGGTTCCGAAAAGATCCTGTTACTTTAAGTCCCTCGGTTTGGGGTGCTTTGTTTCGGCAGCATAAGAAGCAAAGACAGCTGGATTTAGGGGTCCTTAAATATCCCCGGGACCTGGTGTCTTTCTGTCCCTCAACTCTTCCTTTCTTCATACTGGGTTTCTCATCAGCCTCCCCACGGCAGTGAGATAGTAGCCAGTGACGGCAGTCCTGTGTACCCTCTCAGGGTCATGGGCGAAGGACAAGATTGTGCCTCTCTTCTAATAGCTCAACGAATGTCTGGTTATATTTAAGTGGCTTTGGTGGGGTCATGTGGTCGTCAGAACCAGTCTCTCCGGTCACGGGCGTCACGCCTGAGTCACGCGTGCCTCCTGTAGAACCAGATGCCATCCCTGTGTACGATGTGAGTCACAGCTCCTAAGAGGGCCTCTTCCAGGTCCAGCGGGACCCACAGGACGCACGTGGATGAAGGACGCTCGGCACGGACACTGGTCAAATCCCAGTGCCGGAGGGTGTTGCCGCATTTATTGTCACGGTGCTGGAGACAGTTCGGAGTGTTGTGGATATTTTGTGGACACGCGGGGGCTAGAAAAATAATTCCTCTCTAGAGCAGATGTTGGGACTTCTAGAACAACTTTGCCAGGGAGGAGACGGGACGTATCAGCGGTAAAGAATGAGAGCATGGGCGAGTGGATGGCTCTCAGGTATAATAACAACTTCCATTACCCACGCTAGCATTTGTAAAGCGCTTTCATGTATTCTCTCCTTTGGCACTTTAAATCACTCCACAGAGCAAGTGAGAAAGTTACAGGTGTGGAAACAAGACCCAGAGAGCGGGTGGCTTACCACGGGTGACCCAGCTAATGGACCACAAATTGAAGGACTTCACGCCTTTGATTCCAAAGCCAGTGCCCTTATAACTCTCATTTTTTTTTTTTTTTTTAATTCACTCATTCACTCAGCAAATGCGTTTTGAATAATCCCAGTGCGCTGGGAACTCTTTAGAAGCTGAGTGAAACCGGGGCTGGGAACATGAGAGAGAAGAGTAAGACATTTAGGGCTCTCTGTGCGATCAACAGACACTGTTTTGTACCATCCACGCCCCTCATCATGCGTGTCTTCTCACTCCCCTTGGGGGATACGATTCCCCCCACTCCCACCCCCACCCCGTGTCTGTGGAGCAGACGGAAGCCCGAGAGCTGTTCGGTCAGTTGGCCAAGAGCAGATCTTAGCCGTGGTGAGGCCGGGGTTTGCTTCCAGGTCTGATCGACTCCAAAGCCTGTGCTCTTAATTATGTTGCCTCTGCCATACTCATAACTCTCTTAGCAGCCATAAATTCAACTCTGTCTGTTAGACCCAGTAAATTTCAAAGTGGAAAATCATTTTTCCAATAAAACTACACTTAGAAAAAAACGATGTTAATGCGCATACATTCTACCCTCATTATGACATCAACCTCCGAGCCAAACTATTTTGCACGTTATAAAGAGCTGTTTTTATGATGAATGGGGATTATATTGGCACTTTAATTGAGTTAGAAACCAAGGTACATGAAAGTTAGTGCATGAGAAATGCAATAAAGAAAAAGCTGTTCAATGTGATTGGAATATATCAGATTACTTTCATACCACTTTTAAATACATAAAGTCCATACCTTTAAATATGTTTATTCAAACTGTTGGATTCAATATATATATATGCGTATATATACACACACATTTTGCCCCTCAAGAAAATCTCTTCCTTTTTAAAAACTTTTTTTTTTAAATTTTATTTTAGAGAGAGTGCATGCATATGAGCTGGGGAGAGGGGTAGAGGGAGAGAGGGAGGAGAGAGAGAGGGGGAGAGAGGGAGAGAGAATCTCGAGCAGGCTCCACACTGTCAGCATAGAGCCCGATGCGGGGCTCGAACTCACAAACTATGAGATCATGACCTGAGCCGACATCAAGAGTCGGATGCTTAACCAACTGAGCCACCCAGGCACCCCCGGAACTGTTGCTCTCTTATATTCAAATATGGCAATCTAGAAGGTGAGCATATATTTGGATCAAATTATTTAAATTAAAAAACATAATTTTCCACAGTAGGGTTTTTGACAGAAATATCAGTTCAGTTTCAAACATATTTCTTTTGTTCTAGTTCCAATTTGTCCATCATTTAAAAAAAACAACAAACTTTAATTCACATGCCCTTAAAATTAGTACGTACTTGTATTTGCTTGCTTTAGTATTCAGCAAATTAAAGAGTTTACTTAATTTGGGGCTTGTGGTTTCCTTAAGGTCAAATCTCCATTTTAGAGAAAGAATAGGTTACTTAAATTGTTTAGTCACATTGAAGGCCTTGAGGCAAATCAAAAGTCCCTAGGTTTTCTGAAAATGAGATGTCCTATATTTTACCCTTCTCTAATCCAATCAAAACTATAGAATTGTCCGCATCAGAGTTAATGCACGGAGCGTGGATTTTTAAAACATAATTGGGATGACTCTTTTGAGGAATTAATTTGCGCAAATCGTGTTGTGGTTTAGCGCACTACAATATTAGCTTTGGAAAGTGCGCATTAAATAGTTCCCATCAATTATGCTTCGCTGTGAATGAATCCGAGGGTTCCTTTTGTTATAAATTACTATTTCCTAAAATGCCTTCGCAGAGAGGCAATGAAACACTTTCAGCTTTGGAATGTTTAAAGAGCTGTTCTTTGCCAGTGGTTGATTTCGAGCCAGCTCAAATGCTTACAAGAACTCATGAAACACAGTTGAGGATGGCCCATTTGCTGGCTGGTCAGTTTACCTCTTTCTGGAATGCTCCTTTGGTTCTTGAACGGTGCTGCTTTTGCCACAAGGGACTCCCCTGATCTCGCGGTGTGCTAGCTGCCGGGCCCCAGAACTGAAGTTAATGATTTGAACTTTTGCATAAAAAGTCTCCTGGTACTGCTAATGCCTGCTTGCATTTTGAGCATGCTATGTTAACATAAAAACTACAACTATTTTTGCAGCTGTAGGCAAATCCCACACTGCCCAGATGGAGTCACATGACAAGATCTATCTTGAAATGGCATAGAGAAGGGGGAATAGGCATTGTGTATGCATCTACAACTTGAAGCCAGGAGGGAGCGTTCTGAAATATTTCCGGGTGCATTGTGTGAATTCACAGAAGGTTCCTTTTGCTATAGTTAGTCATCGGCAAAGGCCGTGCTCATTACTTAGGCAAGAGTTCCCAAGTTCAGTGAGTAGTTCTCCCAGTGTTCTGGGTCTTTCAGGAAGACCCAGGAAGAGGCCATTGGAAGATGGCCCCACGACATTTGAGGTATTTTGCCACCATCCCGCTGATGGCTGTGATGGGTCAGTAAATCACAATTCTGCAGGTTGCTTTGGGGTCCTTTGTTTTGCCTTTCCTTCCCCTACTTCTATCTTCTGTCTTTCTCATGACCTCGCTCTGCCTTTGTTTTTCTATTTGAAAAGTAACTGGAGACCCACTGGAGGTTTTGCCAGAGGCTCACGGAAATCTGACCACCAAATAAACTACTTCTCGCTGTTACTACTGATTTTTTTTTTTTTTTAAATGTGTATTTATTTTTCAGAAAGAGAGAGGGAGACAGAATCATGAGCAGGCTTGGAGCTATCAGTGCGGGGCTCGAACTCACGAACTGTGAGATCACGGCCTGAGCGGAAGCCAGCCGCTTAACGGACTGAGCCACCTAGGCGCTCCTTACCACTGAATGTTAAAGTGAAATTCTTTTCGGCCAAAAGACAGGCGGCCACCGCCCGCCGTTTCTGATCACCTGCACGCTGGCTTCGGCCAGCTTGGCAGCCGGCAGGATAACGGGACCACAGGTTCTGTTCCCACCCCCTCCGGAAGGGTCTGCGGTTTTGATCTTGACTTTCAAGATGGGATCTTTCCGAGTTGAGGGAGGGATCAGGGATCGCTGAACGGGACCAGAGGCCCCCAAGGAGAAAACCGGGGATAGGTAACCTCAGAATGATTGCTGCCACCAAATTTCTGCCCTTTCGGACGCAGGAGTTCTAGCAAGACAGAGTCCGGTGAACTGTGTTAGAAATAACTCTGCAATTGACATATTTAGAGGTTAATTCTGAAAAGAAAGCCTGGAGGAGTGGCTTCGTGGCGGGGTGAGGGCCGAGCGGGCGCCCCGAGGGTCCCGGCCGCCGGCCCCCCACCAGCCCCTGTAGGGGGAGCCGAACCGCCCCGGCCAGGGGAGGGGCGGGGAGGGGCGGGGCGGGAGCGCGCCGGGAGGCTGCAGTTCGAGGTGTAATTAGGCCTGAAGGGGGAACCCCGGGCTAAAGGAGATGCGTTCTGGCGCCCATTGGATGCCTCTAGCTCTTTCTCGGCCTCCTCGGCCGCTCCTCGTTTCTCTGCTCCATTTTTGAAGCCCTGAAGCCCCGAGGCTGTAGATCCTTGATTATTTAGGAAAGGACCTTTCGACACCAGAAGAACCGTCCAGCAATGGGCTCCACTCTCCTAGGCGGTGCGGGAGAAAAGCCGCTCGCCGGGGCGCCGTGTGGCGGCGGGGGCGGGAGCGGTGGTGGCTCCGCCGCCAGGTGTCTCTGCAGCCCGTCCGTCCGTCCTTCCGCCGAGTCCGCGAGCGCCCGGGGCCCAGCCGGTCTGCTGTGGGCTCCGCGCTTCCCTCGCGTAGTAAATGAAGGGGAAGCCACGGAGTGCGTGTAGCGTGTTGTGTGTGTATAGCGCTTGTGTGTAGTGTGTGTGTGCGTGTGTGCACGCCCCTTCCTGAGCTGCTTCGGCCTCACTGGGCGTCCCCTGCTTCCTTGGTTAGTGATCCTCCGCCCTGAATCGCCTGGAAAGTGGGAGAGGAGCTGGCGGCTCCCAGGACAGGAGATGACATTCTGCAGCGACAGGGAATCCTGCTGATCGCTGGGTCATTCCCTGAGGTGGCTCCTTGGCGCCCTCACATTCTAGGGGCACGTGAGGGATGCCGCCGGGTCCCAGGCTCCCTGGCGGTCCCGGCCATCCAGCAAAGGGCGAGGGCTGAGCGCTGAGAACGAGAACGAACGGTGATTTGCCTTCCTTTTGTGTCAATCCGGTTTGGACGCTTGAAAACATTTCGGTGGAGGATGCACGGGCGAGCTAATTAGGCAGATTAAAAATATACCTGGGGGAAAAAAAAAACTGATGGGGAATGCGGTTGTGGCCTAATCTGTCAAGTAAGAGGTGAGGGAGAGACCCCACCGACGTAACAAAGAAGATAGTTCAGGCAGAGAACCCCTGCCGGGCGGTTGGCTGAATTGGGCATCTGCCCCAGTCCAGCTGGTCTGTCCCGGGTCCAAAGATTTAAGCGGTCGCGGTCCTTCTGTGTGCATCTTGGTGTGACCGTCGCGTGATGTGGCACAAAAAGTCTCCCTGGGGCACCACCGTCGGCTGTCTTCTTGCCCTGCTAGGGCGTCAGTGTGGTGCACCCTGTGACATCATGGGTGGCCCCACAGATACCCAGTTTTTTAAGAACAAGGTGACCGTTTACAGGAGGCATTTGCTCATGCATGTCTGTGCTTTCCGCCGAGCCGTCTGGCAGTGGTCTTCGAGTTGGGAGGCTGAGATACAAAACTAAGAATCATTCAGGGGGTGAGTGGGTATCTGAAGAAAACAAGAGGACATTTAATACAGAACAACCAGCAGCAACATATCACTCAAAGTGATTCACGCAAATCCTCATCGACGCATCATTATTGTCAGCAGCAACAACACTCTGTCCTTTATTAGGGGGTGGAAGCTGGGATACGCCGAATCGTAAAGCGCAGGCCTGATCTTATGCCAGAAAAGATACAGCCTTACAGAATTTTCATACATTTTCTCCTCCTCCCCTGAAGGTCACACATACACATACTGTTTTGTTTAAAAAAAAAATAGTTGAGGACGGATGTTATGAAAACAAGAGGCAGAACCTTGATGCGGGGTGAGGACGGTGTTTCCAAGTCCTGTTAGTGGAACCTGATGCAGCGTGATGCTTTTTCAACAGCTTACAGACGACGGCGAGGAAAGGATAGAGATGCCCCCGGAGGGTCTGTGGTACCACCAGCAGAAGGATGGCTCCTTAGAAGCCTCCGGTGAAAGGCTGTACTCCCTGAAGATTGAAAACACTACCAGTGTCGACTCAGGGACATACAGGTGCATCCTGGAGGAGCCAGAAGGGCGGAGAAACCAAAGCGGCACTGTGACCTTGAAAGTGACAGGTGAGGTGATCTGCTGCGCCTGTTTCCTTCTTGCAAGATGCGTGTGCACTTGCATAGGCTCGAAACTCCGTCCTCTCTATTGGAGTCCAACTGGAAGCTTAGGATCGTGTGGCTAAAAGCTAAATTCTCCTATAAGAATGTCATAACTTTTTCTGCTCCCTCCCTTCCTACCTTCTTTCCTTCCTTTCTTCCTTCCTTCCTTCCTTCCTTCCTTCCTTCCTTCCTTCCTTCCTCTCTCCCTCCCTCCCTCTTCCTTCCTTCCTTCCTCCCTCCCTCCCTTCCTTCCTTCCTTCTCTTCCTCCCTCCCTCTTCCTTCCTTCCTCCTTTCCTTCCTTCCTTCCTTCCTTCCTTCCTTCCTTCCTTCCTTCCTCTCTTCCTCCCTCCCTCTTCCTTCCTTCCTTCCTCCCTCCCTCCCTTCCTTCCTTCCTTCTCTTCCTCCCTCTTCCTTCCTTCCTTCCTTCCTTCCTTCCTTCTTTCCTTCTCTTCCTCCCTCCCTCTCCCTTCCTTCCTCCTTTCCTTCCTTCCTTCCTTCCTTCCTTCCTTCCTTCCTTCCTCTCTCCCTCCCTCTTCCTTCCTTCCTTCCTTCCTTCCTTCCTTCCTTCCTTCCTTCCCTCCTTCCCACTAAAGACAGATCCACCCTAGTTGTGTAGATGCCAAATGTAGCCAAACCACCAATCTGGGTGTTGTTTATTCATACAAGAGTCCTTTGAAACAAATAGGAAGTATCCAAGGGGCGCCTGGGTGGCTCAGTCGGTTGAGCGTCTGACTTCGGCTCAGGTTATCATCTCATGGTTCGTGGGTTTGAGCCCCGCGTGGGGCTCTGTGCTGACAGCCTGGGGCCTGGAGCCTGCTTCGGATTCTGCGTCTCCCTCTCTGTCTGCCCTTCCCCTGTGCACACTCGTCTCTTTATCAAAAATAAATAAAGATTTTTAAAAAATTTACAAAGAATAGGAAGTATCCGAGATGAATTTTCGGAGGACAGAGAAACAGTGTAGTCCTGAATACGTCAGGTGACTATGATATTCTGCTCCTTGGATCTTTCTAATCTGGCCCAGGAGGGGCCGCATCATGTTTCCACCTTTTTAACTGATGAGCCGCAGCATTTCCCTCCCATTTATGATGGCTACATTGCCCGATGCCTCAACTCAGGCCGAAGAAAAAGGGCACAGCAAGAAAATAATGTTCCAGTGACAGAATACACATTTTTGCTCTATGCAGTAATCGCAAGAATTGAGCTCCAAGGGGAGGATTATCTCTTCGGGTTTTCCCCCAGAATTTTTCTTTGTGTAGCTTAAAATATGCCTTGCATTTGACTTTTGCCCAGCGCTCATTAGTGGCTGGGGCTTGAAATGACAAACATGTTGTTGTCACACAGTTCCTGATGTTTATGCCAGGAATGCTTTCTTCTTTTATTGGGAATCTGAAGGGAATCTGACTTAGGATAATATTCCTTTTTTCACAAGAACACGATCACTGTGTAGAGCTCAGTGTTTGGATTTGGTTCACTGTTACACACACACACACACATATACACACACCTTACACCCTTCTCAGTCTCTAGCCCCTAATGCTGCTTTGTCTGTCTGCATGCACCTCCCAGACCTGGCATCTGTTTTATTCTCCGCTCTATCTGGCACACGGCAGGCTGTCAATCAGCATCTGCAGCGAGGTGATTGACAAATGAGAGCAACCTTGCAGGGAAGAGCAGAGAGGAGAGGAACAGAGAATGGCTGGTTTCCTTTCCTCTGCTGAGGACAAGGTTGCCTACAAGTTCAGTGGTTAGACTCCTCCAGAGTCCCCTGGATCTGGTTCACTTAAGAGCTCTGTGGCTCATTAGTGTGTGCCCTTGGGCACATCTCTCACAGCCTCTAAACCTCAGTTCTCTCATCTCTAAAATGGGGGCAATAACCTCTCCAGCATGGGCTCGCGTGAAGGCTAAATGGGATATTGCACTGAAATGCTTAGTTCGGTGCCTGAGGTACACGGAGTGCTGGATAAATGTTAGGCTCTCAACCTTCCCTTTCTCGAGTCACAGACCCTACTGAGAACCCATCCCTATACTACTTGTGAAATGTTGAATCGAGCTTTAGAGGTTGCCAGCTCTCTCAAGGACCATTCGTGGCCCCAGGGGATCGTCCCCCCCCACCCCCCCCCAGTCACCTGCATGCCACCCGCCCCTGCCTGGGCCTTCAAGCAGGCTTGGCAACCTGGCTATCCCAGACAACGCACATCGGATGTCATGTCTGAGTGAGAAGAGGCCGTCCCCTTCCATGTCTCTTCCTGCCTTTGCGTCCCCAAGCGCTGCAGCCACAGCCTTCGACGGCCCCTCGGGGAGCCCCTTAGCCCACCTTTGCCGCCAGCCTTGGTGGAGATTTCACGATTCTACAAAAACGTGTTGACTCATTCAGTAATAGCCGGGCGGCTCACCTGCCCGGTTCCTTCGTCCCCCCAGTCCTCCTGAGGTGAGAACACCTAGCATTCTACACAGCACAGATGAAGCAGGCTCACGCTTCAACACATGGCGTGTCATCTGATGCAAAGGCACCAGAAAAGCCAGGAAATAGAGCCTGAGCGAGATGCCGTATGCCGGCCCCATCGCACACAGCCAGGCTCAGGTGCGAGTGAGCACCGGCCACCGCCGTCACCGCTGTCACTAGCATTGTTCTTCCCGAATGCACAGACGTGTGCGGTTAGGCATGGGAGACAAGAAGGACTTGGGGAAAAAAAAAGAAAAGCCAGAGCAAAGCATTCTTAGCTTTTTATCACGGTAGGAAAGTTCTGTTAAACAGCTTCGTATTTTTACTCTCTCTCTCTTTTTTTTTTTAAGGATGCCCTAAGGAACGCAAAGAAGACACTTTTCAGAAATACAGAGCCGAGATTGTACTGCTGTTGGCTCTGGTCGTTTTCTACTTAACACTCATTATTTTCACTTGTGTAAGTATCTTCGTAAAAAAACACGTATTATGATTAAAAGATCGCCCGGGGGCGCCAATCCGAATATATTTGGTAGATAGCGTGAATCCGTAATGCTGGCGAGAGATGTTCTTCTGTGAACCGGGCACCTGCTGAGGCGTCCGCGCTGTGAGGATCGGTGCGGGAAGCGCCCGGCTTGTTTTGAATCCGGTTGCCCTGCACAGAGAGCTGCCGAGAGAAAACGAAGTAGGGTGTGTGAAGGAAGCTCGAGACCTGCCACAGGATCCTTCCAGGGCGCCAGAGGCCCTGGTGGTGACGGTGGTGGCAAGTGTGGCTCTGACTTGCCATCATCCTGGGGCAAAGGCACGACTCCGCCTGTAGGCGAGTGACGCAGCCCCACCGCACGGTGGTAGATCGGTCTCCTTCTCTTGACCTTGAACCCTTTCCTCCTGGGGGGTCTCCTCTAAGAGTTTTGGCGCTTGCCTCCACTCCCTGGGAATTAGCCCTGAGAAGCCAGAGGAGTAGGGTATACAGGCAGTGTCCTAGGGTGGAAGATGGCCGGCCGGTGCTGAAGTGGCCTTGACCGTAGCCCTTGAACTGTTGGTGGCAGGCTCCAGCTTACAGACCCTGAGCCTCTTTGTGCATGGCTGCTTACCTGGGTAGACCAAAGCTATAGGGAGCGAGGCCAGCTTTGGGCCTGACCCCCTAGGAAGTGATCTGTCCCATATGTCTCGATACTATCAGGAAGGACTGGCTACTTAGGGGCCAGGACAGATCTCACCCAAGAGCTATCCCGGGGCCTTGTCACTCACTGGCCCCCTGTATTCACTTCCTTGCCTCTCTGGCCACGGACTCATCTCTCCAGTTGCTGTTTTGGATGCCAGTCAAAAAGACTCCCGTGAGCACCTAGTGGGTACAGGCATTAAGCTAGGCGCGGTGGAGGACATAAGCCATCAGCTTACGATTTGGGGTCATTAGGGTCATTTGCACACAAGATGATTAGAGTTACTGGAGGGTAAATTTAAAAAATGAATGACTTGAGTTTCTTGCTGGCAAATGCCTGTTTCAGGGGGCACTGATTTTCCATGCAGGTAGCTAACAGTAGGGGCTGGAAATGGCCCCAGTCTGTAGTCCGTGCGTCTCCTGGTCACAGTTTGGGGCTGAAATAGTACAAGCCGACTTGTCGAGCGAGCGAAGCTACTAGGCTAACAAGGGCTTCCCGAACGAGCTGTGCAGCCCGCTGTCAGCGAGTGGAGCTTAAATTGAGGCGTCCACTGTTGCATTTCCCCGATTGTTCATGTCTCCACTTCTTTTATTTTTCAGAAGTTTGCACAACAACAGAGTATTTTTCCAGATTTTTCTAAACCGGGCACGCAACGAGCTTTCCTCCCAGTTGTCTCCCCAGATAAGCATTTGGAGCCAGCGACTCTTCACAAGACGGAACTGGTATGAGCAGGATTTCTGCAGGTGGTTTTCTCTAAAGTCGAAGAAAGCTCAGCGGTGTGCCCGGATGGCACGCTGGACAAAAGCGGAGTGAGCCCCACACCGAAGAGGGCGTCCTTCCCGGGAGGTCCTTCCGGAAACTGCAGGTCACAGCCTGCTCTTTGTGAGCAGGACTTTGGGAACCGGTGCAGGACCACGAAGCATGGGGCCGCCTGCAGGGAAGCTCTCTGCTTCTCCACAGCTAACTTCTTAGCATTTTATTCAGCTCTCTGGTCAACGCCCGGAACTCTTTTCAGTCCCACACAAGCTATGGCGAGACGCAGCTAGAAGAGGGTCTTGGGAAATACGGACGCCCAGAGCCGGCCCTGTGACAGACTCTTGAGGACCGTGGTCTTCTTCACATCTGGGAAACATCTCTCTCTGAGTTTGCCGTGTTGTCTTGTGCTAGCCCAGATGTTTTATGTCTGGGAGAAGTTGACGGGCCAAACTGTGAGACAGCGGGGGATATTTAGCGAATCATGGCCCGGTGTGAAGGCCCTGCTATTACTAAGGAGCGTTGTGTGTACCTAGAAGTAACAAGTTGATGAGCTGTTCCCCACTGGAGCCTTTTCATCCGGAAAGACCCACGTAAAGAAGCAATAAAGAAGATGCCACATTTGTTTTGATATCCGTAGATTCCTGCCAAAGAAGGACTGGTTTTTTTCTCCCCTTTTGAAATCTGGGTCTACGGTTAGATATCAAGGCTCACAGCGCAAGTGACCTCAGTATGGAGAGAACGAAGTCAGAGAGGATGACCCCAGGATCGTGAGCTATTTGATGCCCTGACGAAAATGCCGGACAAACCATGCCATCTGGGTTCCAACCCCAGGTGTCCCACTGCCAAGCTGTATGATCTTGAGCAGGGTCTTTGTGATTTCTCTTTTCTCAGTCGTAAACCAGAAGGTGGTTGTATGAGTTGATTGTGACAGTGTATGTGAAAATGCTTTGAAAAAGCATAAAGCACCATAAAAATTTGAAGCTCCATTGGGTCACTATCCTTATTCTTACAGAGGTGTTCTGGGCATGAGAGAATGCTTTTCATTCATTCTCATGTTTACCATTATTCCAAACAAAGAAGGCCAGACATAAGACCTTTCCATAGTCTTCTAGGAGTTCTTTTGGGGAAGTGAGGAGACCAGGTCAGCGAAGCACCAAGCCAAAAGTACTCCAAGATATGGACACACAGGAATCACGGGGCCCTGGGGAGAAGAGAGTCCACAGGATGTTCCATTGACATTTTGACAGTTGTTGGGTAACTCTTCTCAAACTGGGCCCTTTCCCTACTTGTTTTCTAAAGCGATTTTATCCCGTTGGTCGCGTGTGCATGGTCCACACTGATACTAGAGAGGGAAAGAAAGGGCAAGATGCTTCAGTGTTCTTGCTTTTTTGTCATAGCCTTCATGCCATTAAGGGGCTGGATGCGAATAGGGGTGTTTTTCTTTTTTATATTTAAAACTACTCGTAGAACTTTGGGATAAGCGCTAGGATGTCTGTAAAGTAGTTTGAGAACCAGAACCCAAGGTGAAATTCTAGAGGTGTAACATTGGCTGAGTCCTTCCTCTGAGAGGGAGAGCATTTATGGCAGGTAGACCTCTATGAAACAGCGCCCCCTTCTGCCCAAGGATGCCCCTGCATCTTGCCACTAGGTAGTACATGATTAGCTTGGCCATATGTATGACTGCCGGTCACGGGGGTGGAGAAAGGGGTGGAAAGAGGGAGGGTTGTGACTTCAGAAGGATGTGTACAATCAGGGTCCCTGTACCTGGGATTCGTGGGGTTTCACTCAAGATTCTCAAATAGGTCCATTAGCCTCAAAATGATAAGAACAATCCAGGACAAGTGGTTATAATAGTTATAAAAGTGTCATAGGTCCTTTTTTTCATCATAGATGAATCCTCTTTGGAAAATGGCTCTTTATGAAGATGAATGCTTATAAAATTTCTGCAAAAGCTGTAGATTCCCCTTCAGTGGAATTAACTCCGTTCTCAAATGCTTTACCAGAAGCGCTGGGGAGACCATTGGCATGGCCATTAAGAGCTCAGAGTTCATACTCAGCCAGGTTTGAAGCCTAGATTCATCACTCAAGTTTTTGCCACTCTGGGCAGGAGACAGACCTCTCTAAGCCTCAGTTGGCAGATGTTTAGAATAAGAATAAGGACAGTATCTGCCTAATAGGTTTGTTGTGAAGATTAAATGAGATAATATATCTAAAGGCTGAGCCTGATATCTGGCAAATAGTAAGCCGTTGAATAATCTTGGAACAAGAAAGAGCAAAGAGGCAACACAGAAGGTGCCAGTGACCATGAATCTTGAACAAAGTGGTTTTGTTAAAAGGAAGGAATTGAATTGGTGGGGGAGTCATGTTGCTTTCAAAGGATTAATACCCAATGAAACCAAATTTTTCATGGCCATTAAGGTTATAGTTCAGGAAAGACCAGGGAAGGGGCCGCCTTTCATTAGCTTGAACTGACTCAAGTTAAAAACATAATGCAGATTTGAAATCCAACTTGACATTTCGCACCTAGTCTTTGGCATGAGAAAAGGTGTGTGTGTGTGTGTGTGTGTGTGAAAAAGAGAAGGGTAAGGTGGGTAGGGCAGAATTCATCAAGGAGAGCGAACTGCCTTCGTTGAACAAAGTAGATGATCATGGACCATATTTGTTCTTTTTCACCACTGCCGTGGAAAGCTTTATTCTCAGGGCCCTCCTTTGTCTATGGAGTTAGCTCCGCAGTTAAAGCAATGTCATCTTCAGGGGCGCCTGGGTGGCTTAATTGGTTAAGTGGCCGACTCTTGATTTCAGCTCAGGTCCTGATCTCACGGTTGGTGCGTTTGAGCCCCCCGTTGGGGTCCGTGCTAACAGTGAGAAGAAGCCTACTTGGGACTCTTTCTCTCCCTCTCTGCCCCTCCCCCAATTATGCTCTCTCTCTCTCTCCCTCCCTCCGTCTCTCTCTCTCTCTCAAAATAAATAAATAAACTTAAAAAATTTTTACCTTGGGATACCCCAAGACACAAATACAGACATGAATATCAGCTCCACATCTTTCCAAAAGAAGGCCGATGGTTTTTGTTTTCGTAAAAATTCTTCGCGGGTTTCATCATAGAAAACATAAAAAAAGTTGTGCTCACAGAACCCAACAAAGTCTGATTATTTGCTGGAGTTGCAGGAGGAGGGATCCAGTAACAGCCTGTGGACATTGAGTGTGTGAGTCTTATGTGTTTGACCCCATAGCTGAAAGACAGTGGGAGTCTCAGAATCATTCCGTATGGTTCCCCTGCCCTCTCCTCATTGGCAACTTTCTTCGGCTGGATTAAACGGCTGATTGTTTGATACTCCATCTTTCCTTTGTAAAATAGCCCACACCCTAAAACTCCTAGAACAGGAGCTGTTTGCTTAATTCAACAGCAATTATCCCTCATAGTTTTACAACTGAGCGTTTGCAGAGCCAGATGTGATCTGCTTGATTGGTAAAATATCCATCAGTTCTTTGGTTGGAGCCTTTTTAAAATTTTTTTATTTTTTTAATGTTTATTTTTTGGGGGGAGAGAGAGAGAGAGAGAAAGAATATGAGTGGGGGAGGGGCAGAGAGAGAGGGAGACACAGAATCCGAAGCAGGCTCTGGGCTCTGAGCTGTCAGCACGGAGTCTGATGTGGGGCTCGAACTCACAGACCACGAGATCATGACCTGAGCTGAAGTTGATCGCTCAACTGACTGAGCCAGCCAGGTGCCCCTGTACATATTTCTTTTGGAATTAGATCTGCTTTCCTTTTTTAAAAATAGCAGAATGGGAAAAAAGAAGCTATCCCTTTGATCGCTCTGTAACAGGTTGAACTTTAGTCATCTTAGAGCTCAGAAAAGGCCCTTATGTGTCCCAGCCGTTGAGGTAGCTAAGAGGACTCTGGTTCTGCCTCAGTACTAGATGCTGCATGGGGAAAGCTGGTTTCATGCATCTCTGTTCTGACTCCTGCCTCAGTTTCCCTGTCCCAGCCGAATATTCCTGGGTTTTTCCCTTATAGAATCTGGTACAACATTTGGTCCACGCTTGGTTGATTCAGGAAACACGGAGGGCATCATCCAAGCTCTCTATGTTTATGTTTTCCTGCGTTTACAGCCACACAACAAACATTTGCTTCTTTCATTGGTTCTGAGCCCTTAGACTTTGGTCCGGCTGATTACAGGTTACGTAATTGCTGCTCAGCAAATTTTAAAAATACAGTCTTCCGGCCGTTGGGTGACTAACAGACCCTGCCAACAAAGCGTTATGATGAACCAAAGGATACCTTTGAGGGAGCCTCACGGGTTGTGCGTGGCTAGCGTGGGATGGGGAGGAGTGACCCTGTCTTAGGGAAAAGGAAAATGGTGCCCCGGAACATTGTTGCCCCAGAGCTTGATAAATTACACACGAGCCCCATTCTGTTTTCAGAGACCAGGCATTTCATTGCAGACATACTTTTTCTTTTCCACTTCTTCCTTTCATTCTCCCCATGGGATCCCAGGCAGGCGCACGGTTAGGTAACAAAGGACTATCAGGGAAACATCATCTAGGAGGGGTGTATTTGTTTCCATGGTTCCTGAGAAGTTAGGGTGAAGGGAGGAGGCAAAACTTGGGCCCTGCAAGCAAGTCTTCTGTTCTTTTCTCCTTTCAATGCATAAACACGTACAGAATCCCTCTGGGCAAGGGAGACAGACCTCACTTAGTGGTTCATTTAGATTCTGCATGAGAAGAAGATATTGTTTCATTCTTCATTGCAAGAGGGGCTATTTCTTCAAATTGACCGTTTTTCCCCCACACTCTTTTCCGAAGTAGCCTGTTTATGAGCTACTCTTGCAGAGTATGCTACTTAGGAGAGACAAGGAGAGAGAAATTCAGGCACTGAAGAGCTTCAAGACATCCCACAGGCCTGGAATGCTTTTTTTAAAAGGGGAAAAAAAATCTGCAAACGCGTACGTATTTGCCTACGTACCTGAAAAGAGCCGGCTGGGCAGCCCATAAACGGCTCCTACTCAGGAGCAACAAAAGCCCGTGTCAGAAGTCAAGGGACAGGAGGCTGAGAACTAATAATAATTTTGCTCTTACACAGCAGTTTTCATCCGAAGACCTCAGAGTGCTTGGGAGACATTAATTAAATTGCCCCACAGCCCTGTGAGATGGTCGCGTATCACTATTGCCAATTTGCTGGGGGCGGAGGGGGGAGAGACATGCGCCCCGAGTGAGGTTGGAACCAAGCCATGCTATGGTGCACGTGGACCATGGGCTCAGAAATAACAACAGGACCTCGTCCCCTGTGCAGCCAAGGCTAGGGTCACGTGCCGTGGTACCTGCTGGGCCGGCCTCTCGGAGCACCGTATGCAGAAAGCAGATAGGTGACCCACCTGCCCTGGGCTCGGAAGGTGCGGCCGGTACGCGCTCGTCACCACGAGTCATCCCTCGAGTGGCACTCATGACGGCAAGTCGGGGTCACCAGAGGTGCTGGCTCCGATCCCCTTGCGTTTCAGCCAGGACAGCTGTGTGAAGCAGGATGGTGATGTCTCCTCTGCCCAGCAGAAAATCCCATGATCAGTGATTGGTACCTGCCCTGCATGTGGGAAAAGGTAGTTGTGGGTGGAGTTGTCCCCTGCCCCCGCCCCCCGCCACCATCCCAAAGATACATTGAATTCCTAACCCCCAGTACCTATGCATGTGACCTTATTTGGAAAGAGAGCCTTTGTAGATGTAATCGAGTTAGGATGCGGTCATATTGGATTGGAATGGGCCCTAAATCCAACGACGGGATCCACGAGAAAAAGGAAATTTGGACCCAGACACAGAGGAGAAGGCCGGAGGGCGGAGGCTGAGGTTGGGGTGATGAGTCTATGAGCCCAGGAATGACCAGGATTGCTGGAAACCACCAGAGCTAGAGGAGGCAAGGAAGGGTTCTCCTCTCGAGCCTTCGGAGGGAATGTGGCCCTGCAACACCTTGGTTTCAGACTATCAGCCTCCAGAGCTGTGAGAGAATCAATTTCTATCGTTTTTAAGCAACCCGGTTTGTGGTGTTTTGTGACAGCAGCCCTTAGAAATTAACACAAGAGTCTAAACATTGGGGCGCCAGGGTGGCTCAGTTCGTTAAGCGGCCGACTTCAGCTCAGGTCATGATCTCACGGTTGGTGGGTTTGAGCCCCGTGTGCTCTGTGCTGACAGCTTGGAGCCTGCTTCAGATTCTGTGTCTTCCCCTCTCTCTGCCCCTTGCCTGCTCACACTCTGTGTCTCTCTCTCTCAAAAATAAATAAACCTTAAAAAATAAAAAGAGTCTAAACATTGGAAGTTCCAAATGTAGGATCATAAAATGGTCATTTACTTAGGTTGTTCGTTTGAAAACTCATGCCACCATTGTAATAAGTGAAGGAAGGTTTCCCGGAGAGATGGGGCCCTGACAGTGGAGGCGAGGATAGGGTGGGCACATTGTAATGTCAGTGACAGTGACATCTCCGTGTCCTCTGACATGGCACATGCCGATGGTTCTCAGACACTTAGATGTCTTGGCAGGTAAGTCCTCTTACAATTTGTTGAATTGCAATTGTGCAACTATATTTAATGCATCCCATTTCTTAATCCCTATAATGAAATAGAAAGAAAGCCAAGGAATGCATCTAGAAGCCAGATCGAGTGTAGCAAGAAGGAAAAATAATCTACAGGAATTAAGATCCAAACTGGGAAACTCAGTGCGGCTTGGGTGAGGTTGTTGACGTCTGGGGCAAGAGATCATCGGCTATATTCAGCTTCAGTGTTGCCCCTTTTGGGCTCCTCCTTTTTAATTTTTGTTTAAACGCAAACAGTCCTGGGAGGGGCAACACGGAAAGCGATACAATAACGCCAGCCTACACACTGTTCTGGAAAGAAAACGGTCTTTGGAGTCAGATGTGATTTGGAATCCAGGCTCTGTCATTTACTAGCTCTGTGGTATTAGGCAAGTCAGGCAGCCTCTTGGTGCCTCGAATTGCTTATCTGCTAAGTGAGTGTAACGAATTAAATGAGTTGATATTTGCTCCAAAACCTGCTGTATAGTGTGAGTGTTACTATACTCAGCAGTGTTTGCTACCGCTCGAGAATTGGCTGTCCTTCCCATGGAGAATGGATGAAGGGGGAGGGCAGGCTGGGGAGAAGCAGAGGGGGACACTGGGGGAAGAGGGCCCTGTTGACCGCTCCTGCATATCTGAGTCTGCCATGGGACGGTGGTTGGAGAAGTTGCTTCCTTGTCCACTTGGCCTCGGGTTAACCCTGTTCCTAGGATTCTTCTTTCCTCCTCGTCTAGGGTCCCCCAGAGCTGCCGGCAGTGACAGCAGGACCCTGCCCATACGGGGCCAGCCATGGGCAATGGGGCTGCTTCCTTATCTGCCTTTGCCCTCTGAGGCAGGGCCCACATCCGAGAAGCTGGAGAGGGCGGGCCACTGGAGGCAGGTCCAACGGTCAGTGGAATCCTTTTCACGGGCTGGGAGCCAAGGGGTGCAAAGAAAAAAAGGAGACGTTGCTTCCATCAGACGGGACCAAGGGAGAAACCAATAATCTTACCTCCTTGGATGGTCATCTCCGGGACCCGATTAAATGTGTCGTCAGCTCTAATTCACCTAAACCGAAACAATCTCTGCCAAGTGGCTCATTATATTATTTATTTATTTATTTATTTATTCATTCATTCATTCATTACAAATGCTGACAAGTTTTGAGTATAACTTCTTTTTCTCCCCCCGGCTCTATACTTCCGAAGGCATCAGTGTCAGCCTTAAAAACAATAAAAGTATCTTTAATGTCGAGTGTCCCCCACCCAAAATGGCTGGTATTCCAAACATAGACCCAATTCCCGGTGGGTCCTGAGTGGCTCACCATTGCCCTTGGCCACCACCATGTTTTCCCCTTGTGTGGCTATGCGACTCTCGCTCTGCCACCTAGTGGACTCGCTCAGCAACTGCATCCCCCATGGGGGCGGCTTACCTTTCAGAGGTGGACGGGGGCTCTTTGTGGCTCTTCTTGCTGCTGTTGAGCCCAGCAAAGCTGGAGAGGCCCCTCTTGCCCATAAAAGCTCCCGAAATAAGTTAACTTCTTGAAACACCTTCCTTAGTTAGGCTTCTCGGAACCTTCTGCTGGTCTAGGCCGGGCCTTGGCTTCCCTCTCTATTCTTGCAGAATCCCGTTTGAGCAAGCATCCTATAAATTCAGCTGAGTGAAGTTCCCCACCCTTGCTGTCTGACCCCTCTTGAGAGAGCATGCTGGTGTTAGGAAGGCCTGTCTTCAGCAGCGTTTCTGTGGCGTTGGCCTACCAAGAATCCGCCTCATTGCTGATGCCTTCTCTCAGAATTTTCCAACCGCTGCCCCCCACTCCGCTCCTTCGCTGCAAATTCCCACTTGTCCTTGTTGGAGGTGGAGCTGAGCCCTGTGTCTCTCCCCTCCTGTAGTAGCCCCGGTTGAACAAGGGGCTGCCTTACCATCTTCAACAGGTGGCATGCATAATTGTTTCTAGAACATACTCCCGCTGCCACCGCAGGAGGCCTGCCCTGCCCACATGGGGCATACAGGTTGGGGCAGACTTTCTCTCTCATCTTTCAGACTCTTGATCCCAGGAAGGACCTGACCGGTCAGATTCAAGGTCTCCCAATAATCTCCCCTAGGAGGCCTACTGAGGTTGGCTGTCCAATATCCTAGATTTAGATGGGCATTTGTTATTCCAAACCATCTTTCTCACAGCAAACGAGTCTGAATTTTTTGTTTAAAAAAAGGTCTCGGGGCGCCTGCGTGGCTCAGTCGGTTGAGGAACCAACTCTTGATTTTGGCTCAGGTCATGATCTCATGGTTCGTGAGTTTGAGCCCCGCATTAGGCTCTGTGCTAATAGCATGGAGCCTGCTTGGGATTCTCTCTCTCCCTCTTTCTCTGTTCCTCCCCCACTTGTGCTCTCTCTCTCTCTCTCCTAAAATAAATGAATAAGCTTAAAAAATATTTTTAAAAACGTCCCCATATTTTCTGCTCAGGCATACCAGGGCTCCCGCTCATGCTAGGGGTACGGTTGACATTTTCCGGGGCTCCTACACCGCCTCTTTGGTGAGAGGATCTAAGGCCGAGCATCCGGCCTTCTCCCTGAGACTCAGAACCACATCTCCTTCATGAGCCTCCCCACGACTCAGCTCGGAACGACAGCTGACTGGCTGGGATGCGGCTGGAATGGCGGCTTGCTTGGTTTCCCAGGTCCTGGGGACTATGTACGGGGACAGGAGGAGAAGGGAGAGTAAGAGATATGCCTTTGTTCTTGCTGCTGTCTCCCTGCCCAACCTCATGCTGGCTGGGGACGTGATGTGCTAATCTGGGTATTTTTTCCTTTATGACAATCCGATCCCATCGTCCCTGATTCCCAAATGGTTGGTACAGAGAGGGCCAGGCCAAGCCTCGAATGTGACGGCAGGAAGCAAAAGGAGCCTCCCAGATTCAGGGCATTGAAGGGATCAGTTACGAGGCAGCGAGACAACAGAACCCCCGGGGCAAGTCTTTGCTGCAAACAGGGGCTGGGCTCCACGCGTGGCTTTGTGCCAGGCACTTCACATCCATTAGCTTCCCCCCACTTTATAGATTAGGTAACCGAACCTCAGAGAGGTTAAATCACGTCCCCAGGTCCCATAGCTCATGAGTGGAGCCAGGATTCAGACTTGGGTCTGCAGATCTCTTTGACTTCCATGCCCCGGCTCTCTCCACGAAACCCTACCCCTCCCACCGGGGAGAAAAATGTGTGTGCTCCTGGGAACAGGTACGTGGCTCTGACACATAGCCTCCTGGGGCAGCCTGGCCGCCTCCCTCTGCCGCCCCTCTGTGCCACAGGTCTTATTATGGTTCGTGAACTTGCCAATCAGATATTCGCAATAATCTCTGAGGTGACAGAAGTGGCACCGGTCCACGGACATCTGGAAGGGCTCAGGACGGCCGTGACCACTGGTCCGGGCTCCAAGCCCTGCCTGGATCCGCTGTAGACGGCAGCTGGCCTGAATCTGATACCTGAGCAGGGAAGGGCGTGAGCAAAATGGCAACCAGGCCCGGGAGGTTTTCCCGGAGATACGGCCGTGAGTTATGTCCCTTCGGTAGGGCCGATCTGTGCAGCAGCCCTTGGGGAGTAGATAAGCCAGGCTGACAAGTGACCTTGACAGAATTACAGCAGTCGTATTTTCAGTTGGTTGAGCCAGTCGTGGCCAATTTCTCTAGAGCGTTAGGTGCAAACAGAAGTCGGCGACTCCACGTTGCACGCGCGCGTGTCCACCTCTTCCCCTTCGCTGTTTAAAGTATTTACCCTGTGGCTTGTACAAGCGACATCTTTCTCTTCCCTGGTGAGCATGAGCGTCTCCCGGTCTTCCCTCCTCCCTCCGCTGGGCGGGCAGCGAAGCAACGCGGACAAGGATCTTGTTCCAAGCCCATTGAGCAGTGCTAGCGTTTAGTGACCTTCTGCACCAGTAATTCTGTCTTTCGGGGATTGAAATTGATTTTCCTCCTCTCTGTGTGTGAGCACAACCCGAGGGTACAGCTCCGTTACGAAAGCTGATCTCAGGTGTGTATTTAAAGGCGAACGGCAACACTCTTGCAAAGATAAATGAGAAAAGTTGTTTTAAGAATGCCCTCTCTAACCTCCACAAATGAACGAACGGGCTGTGGGCTTATGTTTCCAAAGAGTAGTTTTTAATTTCTCCATGCCAGTGTGTGCGTGTGCGTGTGTGCATGTGTGTGTGTGTGTGTGTGTGTGTGTGTATGTAGGGATGGGTAGGGTGGATGATGTTAGGAGAGAAGGTGTATAAAACTCCAAATTCCTGCCCACATGGCCGGACTGAGAGCCAGGCAAGCAAGGTGCTTGCTTCTGGTGCAAGATTTAAGGAGGTGTCCAAAAAATCAGCACTCAGGCTACACTGTTTTAATGTAATATATTTTTATTTGTTTTTTTTAAAATTTTCAAATGTTTATTTATTTTTGAGAGAAAGAGAGAGAGAGAGAGAGAGAGAGAGAGAAAGAATATGAGTGGGGGAGGGGCAGAGAGAGAGGGAGACACAGAATCCGAAGCAGGCTCCAGGCTCTGAGCTGTCAGCACAGAGCCCGACGCGGGGCTCGAACTCACGGACCGCGAGATCGTGACCTGAGCCGAAGTCGGATGCTCAACCGACTGAGCCACCCAGGCGCCCCCGTAACATATCTTTAATAATAAGAATTAATGCAAAACTATCCATAACGAACAACATATCAGCATTTAAAATATGTAAACAATTGACGTCACTGATCTTCCTTTTAGCCTCAGACTCCAGTATGACTCAGCACAGCACTTTTTCATGAACTTTTGCTCTGTCCTTCATCATTGGTTTTTTTCACCTTAATTTTGATTTTTAAAATCTTGCATGAAGATATTATTCATCTTGATGACTGAGTTTTGTGGCATCTCTGGAAGTTTCCCACGCTGGTTGAATTACCTCTTCGAGGTCCCTGCCCCCTTCGTGAAGGCGTGGCCCGAATCAGAGGCAGGGCTGTTTCCGAGACTGGCCGAAGATCCTAGCTGGCATTTATTTTCAGTTCCCAAACCGGAAACGAGATGTTGAACTATTCCTCTAGCTGGAAACTATTGGAGCCCAGAATGGCACTCAGATTTTGTCATTTGCCTGGTCATGGCTAAAGTCATCTTGAGGAGTAAATCGGAATTGGTTCTCTTGGGGGTAGTGTTAATTCTGGATGCCCCGTGCACGGTGCAGGAACTCTCCAGGCCATGGGAAGATACAGTGAGGGTCTTGGCAGGGGCTCAGCTTGAAGTTTGATGTCCAGTCCTTGCTGCTGATGTTTGCAGAGGAACCCCAACCTCTTCTCCCAAGCCGGCCTGTGCCCAGAGTTCCTCCCCCGCACACGTCATTGTCACTGGTGTGCCCACCAGCGAGAGGCTGTGTGGGTATCATTTCAATAGCTGCCCTTTAAGGAGATGGCCTGATGACTTCCAGGGGTTCTGGAAAAGCTGTTTCATAATTGTAAAACCGACCTCTACTCCTCGGCGCTGCGACCCACGGGCGTGTTTCCTGGCAAATCCATCTAATCCAAAATTAAATGACGTTTCCTGGCAAGAGATGGGCAAGCGGTTGAAAATACCACAGGAGCTGCTGCCCTCCACAGGGTAGCTCTTCTCCACAATCAATAGCTCAGTTCATTCCTGGGTCTATTAACCGGGAAGGTGGAGGGGCGACGTCGTGAGTGCGGAGTCCTGCCATTTGGAATAAGAGGCCATCGGGAGGCTGACTCTGGTTTTTAGTTTTAACTTGCCCAGGGTATTCTGTCCCATCTCAACCCTCCCCCTCTCCTAGGCCTTCTTTGAGGAGTTGATATCATCGCTCGTACCCAACCAAACATTCCCAATTTTGCCTCTTGAGCCATTTAGATCCCATTCTGCTGCCAGAATGATCTTTTTATTTCTTTTAAATGTTTATTACTTTATTTTGAGCGAGAAGGCACGGGAGGGACAGAGAGAGAGGGAGAAAGACGGAATCTTTTTAAAATGCTGATGTGAGGGTCGCCTGGGTGGCTCAGTAGGTCAAGTGTCTGACTTTGGCTCAGGTCATGACCTCGCGGTCCGTGAGTTCGAGCCCCACATCAGGCTCTGGGTCGACAGCTCAGAGGCTGGAGCCTGCTTCGGATTCTATGTCTCCCTCTCTCTCTGCCCCTCCCCCACTCACCCTCTGTCCCTCCCCAAAATAAAGAAATAGCATTTTTTAATGCTGATGTGATTGTGTCGCTTTACTTTCTAGAACCCTCTGCAACTCCTTCTAGGCTAGAAAATGAGGATCAGGTTCCCTATTTTGGCTCTGCCCAAGTCACTGTGCTCACGGCTCACTCTTCGCCCCGTCCATCCACTTTGCAGCTCTGTCTCAACCCCTGGGCCTTTGCACATACCCTGCCCTCCTGTCATACTCCAGTTTCTTGTCTTAGGGTAACTGCATGGCTGCCAGCCTTCTCAGAGCTGAGCAGCCGACAAGGTGGCAGTGGGGTCTCAGGGTTCAGCATGTGGATTTAAAAAAAATGTTTATTTATTTTTGAGAGAGAAAGAGAGAGAGAGAGCACAAGCAGGGAAGGGGCAGAGAGAGAGAGAGAGAGAGAGAGGGGAACAGAGGATCTGAAGCAGGCTCTGTGCTGAGGGCAGAGAGCCCGTTGCAGGGCTCGAACTCATGAACTGTCTAGAAGTTGGATGCTTAACCTACTGAGCCACCCAGGCGCCCCATAGCATGTGGACTTTTACCCATTGCCTTGATGTCAGTAGAGTGCCACTCCCCTGCCCTCCACCATAGCTGGTGGTTTTGTTTGGAGCCTTTCATGTTCATTTCACCCCCCAAATAAGACCCCTGCACCCCTTGATAGGTGGGGATGGGAACCAGTCTCCTGCCTCCCTCCTGCCTTCAACCATACTCTAACTTCTGAATCTTTCTAGGGTTCTAGAGAGCAGATCTCTGTTCACCCTTGATCTCCCTTTTTGGAGGCACTTAGGACAGAGCTTTCTCGAGGGTTTGCTGACATCGTTGGTTGGACTTCATCTTACTTGTCTGTAGAATCACAAAAACCATACATTATTTTCAATTCCGTTGAAGGAGTTGAAAGAGCTAAGCCCCCAGGTGACTTCTCAGCCAGGATTCTCTTACAATTAGTCAGGGGACTAATCGTGGAGATATTGTGACATTTCTCTTTCTTTCCTGGTTGACTGCGGTCCGAGGGAAATCAGGCACTGTTGGCTCAAGGAAAAACCAGCCAATTAATGTACATTTGTTTTTAGATTAAAGTAAAAGGGTCATTGATTGTACGTATCAGTCTCGTTTTTTAGTTTTTTGTTTTTTTTTTTTATAATTTCTCATTTTAGTGGACTTTTAAAAATAGATTAATTGCCTGGCATGGATCATGGAGACAGTGTGTCGGGTAAGAGAGTGTGTGAAAGGAAACCAGCAGGTGTTCATGCTGGGGAAGAGAGGTGTGAGTGACGTCACCCTCTGGCTAGGGGAGTTAGCTCGCATCATGCGGGTCCCCTCTGTGACCGGGCGGGTAGTCGCGTAAGGGAGAGATGTTATTGGATCAATTAAGTAGATCATAGCCCTTAAAAGAGACCAAGTTTTCGTTACGCTCTCCAAGGGTAATTTTTATTTAAGTACACGCTGGCCACAGAAGTCTGAAATGTGTTACGACTTAGTGCATGTTACCGTTGTCTGGGGACGTCACCCTGAATTGCTACTTGGGTCGCTCTGTGTGGTCACCGCTGGCCACGGCCAGTTACTGGGCAGTGCTTTCCTGGCAGGCGCGGACAGGATCTTAGTGCCACGGTTATTTTGGAAGGGAAAACGAGCAGATGTGCCCCTGGCCTGACTCTCGGCCTGCCTTGGGGACTCGTTTGCCCATTCTATGGGGGCTCTACGTACCCTAGGGCACGTAGTTTGCTTTGGGTTAATTGTTCTTACTGTAGGAAGAGCTCTGGGTGAAACTGCCGGGTCTTTCACCAGGGCCAGAAATGGAAAAATCTTTCAAACAGAAAATGAAGTTTAGTTTGGCATTCTGAGAGCTCATTAGCCTGAAAGCATACACTTGGCCTTGCCTGTGGGTTTGAGGAAGGGAATGGCGACGATTCAGTATTTATACGCTCTGCCATCCGAGGCCAGCCTCCTGTCCCTGGGGACTCCTAGAGCCCCGGGTTTGGCTGAAGTCCTGCCTCAGACCCTGTCTCTTTGCTGTCAGGGGAAGGATGGGTCCACCCCAGACTCTCATTTACTCGGCAGGAGCATTTGGCTCTGTTGAGTATCACACTTGGTCTTTTCAAATCTCACTGCTTCCCATGGCCATGCCAGCCACGCCCCCTTACCCTGCCACGATCGGTCTCTGCCTCCTGTTCCCCCATATGCGGTCTATACCGCAAGTTCAAAATGATACTCCTGTGATTTCTTCTAATGTCTGAGTAACTTCTTGACCAGCCTGTGCCCGTGGAGGACTTTGTCTAATTTTTTTTTTCTTTGGTTACATGGTTCCCACATATGCCGTTTACCCAATTTCTTGAAAAAAAATTTTTTTAATGTTTATTTATTTTTTGAAAGAGAGAGAGAGAGAGACAGAGACAGAGTGTGAGTGGGGGAGGGGGCAGAGAGAGAGGGAGACACAGATCTGAAGCAGGCTCCAGGCTCTGAGCTGTCAGCACAGAGCCTGACATGGGGCTCGATCCCACGAACCGTGAGATCACGACCTGAGCCAAAGTCGGAGGCTTAACCGACTGAGCCACCCAGGCGCCCCAGTTTACCCAATTTCTGATGTGGCTAAATTGCATCCCCTGGGCAAAGAAATGTACCAATCTTTGGACAGTCACAGCTGGGTTTGAAAGCAAGTTGGTATCAGTGATGATGTAGGAGTTGTGCAGATTTATGTGACGAGCTTGTCTGATAAGCCACGCCATCAGGGCGGCAAACGTCCGTCCTTTCTGACCTGTAGCCAAAACTTATCCGTCTCTCATGGTGTTCTTCGAGTGAAGGTCACAGACTCAGATGAGGTGCCAAAGTAAAAACAACTCGTTTTGTCATGAGCTGACTCTGTATGTGAGGGAGGGTGAGTGGGAGCAGGGAAGGGCAGAAAAAGAGAGAGAGAGAGAGAGAGAGAGAGAGAGACAGCCAGGTGCTGTGGACTGAGGAAAAGGGGGCTGACAACTTGAGTGGCAACATAGAGACTTGCAAAGAGACAGAACAGGCCATTCTAAGACAGGTTTCTGGGACTTCGTCCTGGCAGAGCTCACAGAGGGACTGAAAAAGTGGACCGGGGCTCGACACGCCTCGAGGGTCAAATACGTGGAGTCTGAACCCTGAACTCTGCCAGTCACTTACTTTGAGACTCGACCCCGTGCCCCAGTTTCTTGTGTGGTGGGTGCCGTGAAGACTAAAGAGCCAGCCCTCGTGATTGCTCCCTGCAACTTGTAGGAGTCTGTTTCGGAGGGTGGAGGGAGGTGGGATTGCAAGGTGACAAAGGCCAGGGCTGTGTCCAGGGCTCTCCAACGTAACTGGAGGTCAGGCGGTAGAACCCGGCCGGGTGCAGAAGGGAAGGCATCATTTGCTCAGGGACCAGAAGGGATAGAGTGTGGGCCAGCAAAGAGGAGAGAAAATACCTTAGGAAGAAATCCAAATCAAAGCCGGGGCAGGCCAGCCTAAGGGCCTGCGTGGTCCCAGAAAGGGCCTGCGTGGTCCCAGCCTAAGGGCCTGCGTGGTCCCAGAAACCCCTGGAAAGCGCAGCACCAAGGGTGAACTGTAACGTAAACTGTGGACCTTGAGTGATATTGACGTGACGATCGATGTAGGTTCATTGATTTCAGCCGTTTTACCACTCTGGTGGGGGACGTTGGTAATGGGGGAGGCTCTTCATGTGTGGAAGCAAGGGGGGGGGTAAGGGGAATCTCTGCATCACCCCTCAATTTAGCTGCAAACTTAAAACTGCTCTAAAGAAGAAAAGACTTCCAATATATATATTTCTTTTAATATGGCCCCAGGAAGCAAGTATTACATGTAGATAAATACTGTCTAGTCAATGACGATGGACCATTTCACTTGGGTCTGGGCATTGAAACCTTTATTAATACAAAGTGGTTGTTTTTTTCTTTTCTTCTCAGCAATCATTTTATGCTAGTGGCTCAAGTTGGCGAGAGATTATTTAACACTATAGTTCGGCCTCCTCTTCCTGATGTTGCAGGTACGTGTTTGATTTTAATCCTTCTAAATACAGTATTTTAGGGGCTCCTGGGTGGCTCAGGTGGTTGAGCCTCCGACTTCGGCTCAGGTCACGATCTCACAGCTCGTGAGTTCGAGCCCCGCGTCGGGCTCTGTGCTGACAGCTCGGAGCCTGGAGCCTGCTTCGGATTCTGTGTCTCCCTCTCTCTACCCCTCCCCACCCCCCATGCTCTGTCTCTCTCTCTCTCAAAAATAAATAAACATTAAAAAAATTCTAAATACAGTATCTCACATTCAGTTGCACCAAATCGCATCGTCTTTGATTCACATCATGACTCCAGGCTGCCAAGCTCTTTTGGAGACTGAGATCTGTCCTCCAGTATGCTATAGGGTGTCCCCAGCTTTGTGATAAATGCAGATTTGATATTCATGTTTGATATGCTTTTACTGACCGAAAGGGTAGAAAAGATAAGGCGAGGAACAGTTTCTGTAGAATTCCATCAGCGATTTCTTTCCAGCTTACTATCAGCCCGTTTCAGTCGGCCAGGGGGTGATCATTCCAGCCAGGGTGCCTGACACAGAATCTATTTGCCCTGAAGGGCTAGTGGCCATGCTGCCCAGGGGCCAACCCTTTCCTGTGATCCTGGCTCTACTGTCTCTCTTCGAAAGGAAACTGCCTTACCTAACCTCCTACTTAGGAAAACTTACTTCACGTTTGTCACTATTCAGCCGTGCTGGCTTCTCCAATCGCCTTTGGCCTGATGCAGAAAAAGCTCGACCAATCTGAACTAACAAAAATGAAAAGAACTGACACGGGGCTTGAACTCACGAGCTGTGAGATCATGACCTGAGCCAAAGTTGGACGCTCAACCGACTGAGCCATCCCACTTTTCCTGAGATAAATTGAATGAGTCTCTGTTTTTGCAGCTGAAGGTGCCGACTTAAATAATCAGGTCGTCATGAACCGGTAACACAAGCCACACACCCTAGAGTCACATCTGTATCTCCAAACATCACTTTCCAAGGGCATCATTTAAAAAACAATTTTTTTTTAATGTTTATTTTTGAGAAAGAGAGACAGAGCGTGAGCAGGGGAGGGAGGCACAGAATCCAAAGCAGGCCCCAGGCTCTGAGCGGTCAGCCCAGAGCCCGACTAGGGGATCGAAGTTGCAAACCACAAGATCATGACCTGAGCCGAACTCAGACGCTTAACTGACTGAGCCACCCGGGCACCCTTCCGAGGGCATCATTCTTGACCCTCCATTCTTCTTTCCTAGGGGCAAACCCATTTCTTCCCTCTCACTTATTTGCCTCTATCCTAATGATTTCTTTGCTTCCTTCCCAAACCATAGACCAGATATCCAGCCCTTTGCTAAACAGCTCTATAAATTTTTGCCCCCTAAATGTTGCAAATAAAACCTCAAAAAAGAGCTCATAGCTTTTCACAAAAAAGAAACAGAAAGCAAAAATGGAAGCAAGGCGTCCCCAATTGCTTTTCTCTAAATGTGCTTTGTCTTTTTTTTTTTTTTTGATGTGTCAACAGTAGCCATTCTATGAAGCCTAAGAAGTGTCCCTGACGCGCTTCTCTCATCTGACGTCAATCCAGCCAATCATGACAGCTCGCTGCTTCTGTCCTCTGCAAAGTTCCCACACCCGTGCGTTTCTTTCACCGCCCCCCCCCCCCCACGATCCTGTTCTGCCTTCCTCATCCATCACCTGGATGAGTTTTGTTGTAAAATAAAAGTCTAATCTGTCTCCCTGTCGCCAACCTTGACCACTCTGATCTGTCCTTCAGTGGTAGCCACGTGGTCTAAGTGACAAATCTAAGAAACCCCCGCGTGAAACTCCTTGGCGCTTCTACGGAATCTACGAGAACAGGTGCGCACGTCCTACAGGGCGGCAGGGGGTAGGGGGTGGCCTCCACAGTGTCTCCTGCTTATTGTCCTTCTAGTACATCTCTTGCCCCCCCGGCACGTCACTTCACGCTCCAGCCAGCTGACCCGCCTACCCTTCCTGTGACTCTGTTGGGGAAGCCCTTCCCCAGATGAAGGTTTCTTACAGGCTCCTCTACAGCTAAATTCCTTTTGGGGGTCTGAAATACAAATATACAAAATTACTGATCTTTCCATAAAGGAATTGAGAAGAAATCCACATCCCTCACCACATAGCCAAACCTCATAAGATTTCATTTAAAGATATATAACATGTTAAGCCTGTCTAATGTCTACTACTTAAGGTCCCCAGCGTCCCTCTTTTGGTGATCTCTTCGTGGCTCCTTTCTGTCGCCAGTGACATCTATCCTACGACCTCTCCAGCCATCCTCGCTTCAGCCTTTTCTTTCGCTTCTATTTCTACCCATCCACCCTAGTTTTCTCCCTCCCTCCTCTCCTCCCTTCCTCCCTCCCCCCTCCCTTCCTCCTTCCCCCCTTCTTTCTTTCTTTCTTTCTTTCTTTCTTTCTTTCTTTCTCTTTCTTCTTTTCCTTTGCTTGTCTTTTTCTTTCTTTCTTCTTTTCCTTTTCCTGTCTTTTTCTTTCTTTGTCTCCCTTTCTTATTTTTCTTTCTTTCTTTCTTTCTTCCTCTCCCTTTCTTTCTTCTTTTCTTTTTCTTGTCTCTTTCTCTCTTCCTCTCCCTTTCTTTCTTCTTTTCCTTTCCTTGTCTTTTTCTTTCTCTCCCTTTCTTCTTTTCCTTTTCTTCTTTCTTTCTTTCTTTCTTTCTTTCTTTCTTTTTCTCCTTTCTTCCCTCTTCCTTCTTTCTTTCTCTCCCTTTCTTCTTTTCCTTTTCTTGTCTCTTTCTTCTTTCTTTCTTTCTTTCTTTCTTTCTTTCTTTCTCCTTCCCTCTTCTTTCTTTCTTTCTTTCTTTCTTTCTTTCTTTCTCTTTCTTCTTTTCTCTTTCTTTCTTCTTTTCCTTTTCTTGTCTTCTTTCTTTCTTTCTTTTTCTTCTTTTCCTTTGCTTGTCTTTTTCTTTCTTTGTCTCCCTTTCTTATTTTCCTTTCCTTGTCTCTTTCTTTCTCTCCCTTTCTTTCTTCTTTTCCTTTCCTTGTCTTTTTCTTTCTCTCCCTTTCTTCTTTTCCTTTTCTTGTCTCTTCTTTCTTTCTTTCTTTCTTTCTTTCTTTCTTTCTCCTTCCTTCCCTCTTCCTTCTTTTTTCTCTCCCTTTTTTCTTCTTTTCCTTTTCTTGTCTTTCTTTCTTTCTTTCTTTCTTCCTCCTTCCCTCTTCTTTCTTTCTCTCCCTTTCTTTCTTTTTTTCCCTTTCTTCTTTTTCTTTTCTTGTTCTTTCTTTCTTTCTTTCTTTCTTTCTTTCTTTCTTTCTTTCTCCTTCTTTCCCTCTTCCTTCCTTCTTTCCTTCCTTCTTTCCTTCGTTCCTTCCTTCGTTCCTTCCTTCCTTCTTTCCTTCCTTCCTTCCTAGAGACAAGTATGATTCTCATTTAGATTTTCCAACTAGCATCCTTCTATTCATCACTCCATCAGCAGAAGCAACATTCTTCTAGGGACTGACCTTTGGAAACTAGGGTGAATCTGAAATATATGAATTTTAACAGATATGTGAATTTGAAATATCACATAAATTTTTAAATAACTCATTTTTTCTGGTTATAACAGGAACTTCTGCTCATTGAGGAAATATTAGAAATCACAAAGGAATATAAAGAGGAGCACAACAGTTACCTCATCGCTAACTACCACAGATGTAACATATTTCTCTCTCTTTCTCTGTCTTTGGTTTGGCCAGGATCCCCACCAGAAACCAGGAAGAATCTTTCCAAGACCACTTAGAAGGCCGAAATCAAGCCTAACTTGCAACCAATTCTGAAGAAAGTTGAAATTTTCTTTCCTTTTAATGAGTGCAAACCAGTGCAACCAAGAAACCCAAAGGTATTCACTCTCAAGAAGTGAATGATTTAATATTTGACTAGGAAGCCCACGACATGGCTCAGAATTCTAGGAGAATAAAAATGCAGTGTGGGTTTTAAATACGTCTGTAAATTCTTTGCCATTTGCCATTCCTTCTATCAAGAGAGAGAGTCTGATTCCTCTCCCCTTGAATATAAACAGGCCTTAGTGATCCAGTTTCTTGAAGGTCCTTCCAGAGATTTTTAAGCACTTGAAAAAAATCTACGTATGTACTTCCCCCCTCCTTTTTACACATCGTTAGATACTTTGATTTTTTTTTTCAGCCATCAGTACATTTTGGAGATCTTTCATTCTTTTTCACAGTTGAACAATATTGCTTTGTCCAAGTCCCTTTGTAATGGACATTTAGATAGTCTCCGATCTTTCGCTCCTATAATGTTGTGACGAATAATCTGGCATATACATCACTTTGCATATATGTGAGTATAACTGTAGGATAAAGGTCTTGAATGGAATTGCTGGGTCAGAGGGGAGGCACATTTGTAATTCTAATAGATATTGCCAAACTGACCTTTGTAGCCTTCCAATTTATTTCCTCTCCAGTGATAAATGAGTTCCCCATACGTCAGGCCTCACCAACCCAGGACCTTATTGGACTTTTGGATCTTTGCCAGTCTGAGTGACCAAAAATGTCTCTCAGGGCAGTTTTAATTTGTACGTTGTTAACAAGTGATGTTAACCATATTTCATATGGTCAAGAGCCTTTTCATATTTGCTTTTCTGTGAGCTGTTTATATCCTTGGCTGACTTTTGAATGGCTTGATCGTCTTTAAAAAAAAATGAATTTGGACTCAACCTATTGGGGAAATTGAGACGTTGTCTATGATGGGAGAAGTAGAAATTTCCCCCCGATTTGTTGTCTTTCTGACTTTATTCGTAACGCTCATTGTATGGAAAAGTTTTATTTTATTTTTCCATAGGAGAATGTATTATCTTTTCTCTTGTGGCTCCTCAATCTTACGTCGCAGTTGGAAAAGTCTTCCTTATTCTAAAATCACTAGATAATTTTCTTCTACTTTGGGGTTTTAATTTTTTACATTTGGAATTTATCCAAGTGTAGGGTGTAATCCAAATTTATTTTTTCAAGACAGCTTCTATGCTGCTTCAGCACCATTGATCAAATAATACACTTCCTCCTCACTCGTTTGAACTGTCACCTATGTATGTATTTTGGCTTATTTCCACATTCTCTGTTTTGTTCCACTGATTTGTCTGTCTGCTCTGAAGTAGTTTCATATTTTTTAGTTGTTACTGTCTTAGAACATGTGTTCATATCTGGTATACATATTCCCCATTCCTTGCCCTTTGTATTCAGGTAAATCTTATTTATTTGTTCATATGAAGTTCTGAATCACCATATCGGCATTTTTAGACCAATATCCTTAACACTTTGCTGATATGGCCACCTTGTCTCAAAGTGCTTATCTCTTTCACTCTCAATATTAAGTGGTTCTTACCATTTGGTCAGAGGCAATTTTAAGGGACACAACTTCCTCTATTCTCTGAAAATGGAAGTATTAGCAAGATAAGGCAAAGAAACCATGCATTTGGTGTGCTCGGTCTTTGGCGCATGTCTGCAGAGTTTAAATCCATCACTACTGATGGGGGCGGATCTCAGGAAAGTGTTAGCGATGTCCTCTATCTGGCATGGAAGTCTGTAGCACATTGCAGTCTCTACCCACACACTCTCCACTGATCTTTCCCTGCCTAGACATGGATTTCCATACTCGTTTACTCATCAGCTATTTTGGGGGAACCCACCATGTTGCTAGGCAGTGTTCTAGAAAACGGCGACGCAGTAGTGTGCGAAAGAGACGGAAAGAATGGCTGCCCGTCTGGATGGTGGAGTTTACTTTCTAGAGGGCTGATGGTCACACAAGCACACACACACATAAAATAAAACTGTACTCTTCCATTACCAAATCCAGGTCAAGAGCCCCTGACCAACGTCCCAGACACCCATCGTTCTTGGCTCCTCAGACTTCCTTGCCTCTTATTTTGACTGCGGTACTCTGAAACCAGAAGAATGAGAGCCCAGGACTTTTTCTGGAATCACTGAAGAACAGGCATTCTTTACACTGGGTGTAAAGCTCACAGAAGGCAAGCTGTACTTTCTGTGGCTGTCTCAATCGTCCTTCAAGTGTGGAAAGTTTTTAAAGAACGAAGACAACACAGAAGAGAGCAAGACCAAGACATTTCACGTCTATTTTACAGACTGAACTCCTTGATCCACCTCGTCTCAAACCTAGATCTACCCTTAGACTTTTTTAGTTCCATGAACCACCGATTGTCAGCGGAACCCATGAGATCCTACTTATTTCCTATTCTTAGAATTTTGCTTTATGATGCACACTGTGTGTCCTTGCATGTGAACTGTGAAGCTATGAGCATTGTTTTAAACGTTTTTCTCCATTGTTCTTTCCCGGGAGTAACTGGGTACCCACTTTACTACTGTTTGTCCATTCTACGTCAGGTCTGTTTTTGCTGTGCCACCAAAACTGAGTCAAGATTGAGAGAGGCTGGCCTGGAAGAACGCTGCCCAACTGTGGGTGTTCCCAGAGCTGAACTAGGCACAGTGGTCCTTCCAAGATGATCCGTCCAGGTTGCCATGTTGAAGGAGTAGTACAAAAACAGCAACCAGGAAGCCAAGCTATGGTTGGGAGCTGGCCATTGGCTGCTCTGTGGATGAAAGTAAAAAAGCCAGCCAGAGAGTAAGATGAAAAGCAGGACAAGAATGAAAATGAGTCATTCAAGGCCCAAAGTAGGGCATAAGCATGTGAAATAGATAGGTCTTAGGACCTAAGTCTGGAAACCCAAAACACCCAATGGGTGTTTTGTCATGGAGTGAACACTTGAAGGGAGCAAGCTGGACAAGGCAATAATGACGTAGTGCATGCTTGAGTTCTTCTCTTTTCCACACTTGAATATCCTTCAAAGTTACCTCGAACACATCATCACATCTTGCTAAGTATATGAGTCCAACATTTACAGGATAAACGTTATCATTTCCAAGACCCACGATTTTAGTATAACAGGCTATGATCCAGAAGACTAAATTAAATCCCTTGGGAGAATCCAGTACTACTCAACCAGATAATACCCCCCGGGAGGGCAGTTGGGATTATGTTGCAACATGTGTCGGTTGCCAGTGTGACCACAGGGTGTTAACTGGTGTTTGATGGGCAGCAAACTGGGCTGCCATGTTGGCCTACGAAGCGAAATAGTGTCCCGCCCAACGCGAAAACGGTGCTCACTCCCAGATGAAAAACTCTGGGGATATCCTGGACAGTAGCCTTCCACTGCCTACTTCCTAAAGGCTCCTTTACTTCCAGTCATGGGTTCAATGGAAGAAGAGCTTAAAAACACTACCTCTGGCCCAAACTCAAACTTGTCTCTCATGTGGATGCTGTCTGTTCACACCCGAATCAGATACGCTGGGTAACTCTCAGGACACCTGGGGAATGCTGAAAAGGTGCCCATCATGTTTCCTTTACTTCCCATTGGCTGTTCCAGGCATACCCATAGCTGCTGCCCCCGGACCCTCAGTGGGGAGATATCAGCTACCATGATGAGTCTCTTTGTCCCAAGGACAGTACGAAGTGTTATTTGCCCGTGAATTGTAAAATGCTTATGCTGCCTCCTTTTGAAGCTCCAGGTTCGCCTTCCATGGCAAGAGGCTGGTCCCGACACAATGGATTAAACCTTTTCCACTTATTCATTTAGACTTTCGCTTTTTCCAGAACATGGGTGGAGTAAGTTTCTCGTGCTGGATGTGGTGCCAAGGGCTGCGTGCCTTTCTTCCCCATGTCACGTGTTCTCCATTCTCTAGCTTCTTGACCTTCTTTTTTGCTTCTAAGAGTTATTTTTCCTTGTGAGGCTTTTGGCAGTCATTTTGGCCATTGCATCGAGGAGCTACTTATTCTTTCTGGCCAACCAGAATTTAGGAGGTGATCTCCCACACCCTTTTCTATCAAAACAAAGTTTGTGTCTATATCATACCCAATCCACCGAAGGACAAGCATATGTGTGCCCTGCAGCTCTCCAAACAGCTCAGTCCTCAAGACATCGTTCTGGACCCTTCCCTGTAAACTCCTGTGGTATCAAGACTATTTGTCCTATTGCCACTTCTGGTCTTGAGGAATTACTGGAAACTTCTACTCAGAGGCAGCAGGATACCTGCCGCACACCTACAGTGCCTCGGCTTGGTGATTGTGTGTTTGCTTGCTAAGCAAATTGCACAAATCGTTGTTATTTATTTAAAAAATTCCCAGGGCACCTAGGTGGCTCAGTCGGTTAAGCATCCGAATTGGGCTCAGGTCATGATCTCACAGTTTGTGGGTTCGAGCCATGCGTCGGGCTCTGTGCTGACAGCTTGGAGCCTGGAGCCTGCTTCGGATTCTGTGTCTCCCTCTCTCTCTGTCCCTCTCCCTCTCACACTCTGTCTCTCTGTCTGTCTCAAAAATAAACTTTAAAAAAATTAAAAACAAAAACAAAAAAAAAGTCCCCCACGCTGGTGACGGTGGGGTCACTAAGTGTTCCCTTCAATTCACTGAGCTTTTATGAGGACTAATTCTATCCCTTCTCGAGGCTTCTGACTCTACGGTTACCGCATTTCTTTAGTGGCCAGAATGGGCCTAAAACTTCCTTATCAAAGTAGCCTAATAATCTTTAAAAAAAAAAAAGAAAAGAAAAGAAAAGAAAGTGGATAAACCTTAGCGAGGAGAGGACAGAGAGATGCTTGGTGGCAGCTGTGATACGTTAAGAAAAGCAGGAGGCAAACAAAACCCAATACGGAACAGTGACAAGGAGCAGAAATCCCTTTTCTGATGCCCCCTCAAGTGTGAATCTTGAGGTAATTGTGCAGTTGATGGGTACAAGCTGATTCTAAAGAGTGGCAATATTTATTTGTTTCTTGTTGACTTATGTCTTCGGGACCATCTGGATTTTCACAGTTCTCTCCTTGGTGTGTGTAGAAGTGGCTACCCTTGCCCTGAGATTCGTAAAACAAGGTGGAGGCATTCTGGTTCCTGATTCATCTTGGTGGCCTTGAAAACTTCTAACTCAAGGTCTGGGCAAGGCTATGCAGTTATTCGTTACCGGTGCTCTGAATAAATAAATGAGGGAAGCAACGTCAACGTCATTTCCGATGATGTGGACCCTGTGAGCACCCTCGCACACCCCTGCAACAACGCAGCGTGGTTGAGTAGGTGCTCTTGGGGCTTCTTACAGAGAGTAATTAACTTGGGCAGAACAGACCCACGGAATCTTCAACCAGTGTTTGGACTTGAGAGTCATTGTCTTTGAATCTGTGCACATAACTGAACATACTTTCTATGGTTGCTGTTGAGCCTGGGTCGCTGTTGAGCTCCTGAATGAGCAGTGGAGACGCCCTTCCTCCGGACAACCTAACATGAGAGTTGACTTTCTACTGCTTGCAGAAAATGTGTTATATGGACGGAACTGTGTGCTCCCCTCCCCCTGTTCCGCAGCAAGCTCCTAGGTTGAAGCCTTAGCACCCAATGTGGCTGTATTTGGAGACACAAATTAGGGAGATCATGAAGGCTAATCGAGGTCATAAGGGTGCTAGCATGATCCAATAAGACCACATCCTTATAAGAAGAGAGGTGACGACCAGGGGCGCTCGTGCACAGAGAAAAGACCATGTGAGGACACGGACAGAGGTGGACATCTATGAGCCAAGGAGAGAGGTCCCAGGAGAAAGAAATCTTGCTGACACCTTGATCTTGAACTTGTCACCTCTGGATCTGCGAGGAAATAAGTCTCTGTTGTTTAAACCACAGAGTCCGTGGTATTTTAGTCATGGTAGCCCTTGCAGCTTACACAACCCTTAACCTTCCTTCTGTGGTTTTTCTGCTTCCATCAAAGCCCTGGGGGCTTGGGCTCCAGCTTAGGCTGTGGCATCAGAGTTTTGGCATATTAATATACTAAAAAATATGGCACAGGAGAGAAACCAGAGCTTGACCCCCGGCTAAAACTCTGATATACTGTAAGTGCTGAATCATTGCTTATGGAGTAAATGGAGAAGCCGGTAGGAAGGACTTGTCATAAAGAGTGACTCTGGAACTTCTGGGGCACCTGGGTGGCTCTGTCGTTTAAGTGTCCGATGCTTGGTTTTGGCTCAGGTCATGATGTCATGGTTTGTGAGTTCAAGCCCCGTGTTGGGCTCTGTGCTGATGGCGAGCAGCCTGCTTGGGATTCTCTCTCTCTTTCTCTCTCTCTGTCTCTCTCAAAATAAATAAGTAAACTTAAAAAAAAGTGACTCTGGAACTTTTGAAGAAGTCACCGCATACTTGACACAAAGAATAAGGAGGAGATTCAGAGGGTCCCGCTGGGAAAGGGCCGTGGAGAGCAATATCAAAGAGGCTCCAGTGAAGAAGGGTCTGGAGCAGGGACAAGTCCCCTGAGGGAGGAGCAGAGGTGTCTCAGAAGTTGTGACAAAAGTTGGCAGAGAACTTCAGAGGGTTTTTTTTTTTTTTTTTTTTTTTGCCACGAGTGGCTGAGCTAGTTAGGGCCCAAGGAGTGGGCTTACGGTCAAAGGATCCCAGTGGCTGGTCTATACGGGACTCCGGAGTCAAAAATCATTGTCACTGTGAAACTACAGATTTGAAGTCGGGCGGGGGGACGTGGAGGGTGGGCCTGACGAAGCAAGGGTCACATGCCGCTGAGCCAGCACGGAAGCTTCAGCCTTGTCCAAGCAAGACCCTACTAAAAGCTGCTCTTCTGTGAGCTGTCACGGTCTCCTATTTTTCACGATCGTCTTGGGCAGCGACGTTGACACACAGCGAGAGGGCCAGCCCCAAACAGGAAGTGAAACACGGAGCTTGGGTAATCCAGCGTGGACAAAACCCTGGTGAAAACACTACTCTACAGCATCACGGCCATTCTGCTCCCGGAGCCCAGCAGGCAAACAGAAATTAGCATCCTAGCTAGGGAGAGGCTTTCCTCTTTTCTTACTCTTTCCCTGGCTCACCAGAAGTCCTTCCATGCAAGATGGCAGCCCAGGATTTCTCCCTTCATCTCTTCCATAACATATAATTTATCTTTTGAAAAAAAAAAAAGTTTACTTACTTTTGAGACAGAGAGAGACAGAGCGTGAGTGCGGATGGGGCAGAGAGAGAGGGAGACACAGAATCCGAAGCGGGCTCCAGGCTCTGAGCCGTCAGCACAGAGCCAGATGTGGGGCTCGAACTCAAGAATGGTGAGATCATGACCTGAGCCGAAGTTGGATGCCCGACCGACTGAGCCCCCTGGACCCCCCTGATTTATCTTTGTTCTTCCAGAGTTCTCTCCATTGCTGCCTTCCTACCTTCCATCCTTGTTCAAAAGCCCTCTGTTGCCTTTTCAGAATGCTTCTAAGGGCCCCGACCATTATTTCTGACTGTCCCTACTGCCGCATGCAGCCTTCAGGACCAGTCCGTGTTGCTTAGCTACTTGAAGAAATTCCCTGGTGGAAGGCCATCCAGGTGTCCCCTCCACACCGGGAGGTATCCCATGTCTGGAGGCACCTCTCTCCCACTATCAACTCTTAGGCTTGTTTGCAAACGCTGGCCGCGGCAGCACAGAGATGTCACAAACCTCACCCCACGCCCTTCAAGGTTGGCCCTGGTGGTTTTCATATTCGATCCGTTATCTGTAGAGACTTCACGTGCCCTTGGCCTTGTCACTCCACAGCTGACGGCAATGTCTTGGCATTCCAGAATATTTTGTCACCGGTGTGACTCAACCCGGATGAGAGTGTCTAATCCCAGCACCATGAAGAAGCACGAAGGAACATCATTTCCTAAAACACGAAATTGCTAGAAACGAGAGCCTGTGAACATGAGATGCACGGTCTCAACGTGGAGACAGCGGAGAGTTCGAGAGGCTTTCCGGAACCACAGAATTTGCTGTAGGCTTTTTAAGATCTGAGGGACTAGCTCTGAAGAAAGATAAAAATGGACACACTAGGGGGACAACTCTGCGTGTAGAGCAGTCTGAAAATTCGCGTTTGCTCCCACTCAAGAGTACCAACCCTCTCGGGCTCTTCCTGCGATCGCTTTCTGTCTCACTCCAGCTCAACAGCTGTAAATGGCTTTGGTGAATCGTGCTAGTACATTTCCACTAACATTAGCAAAATGTATGTCAACTGCACTGACAACAGCTGTCAGTCTTTAAAGACCCTAATCTTCCCTTTGCAGGAGAACAAACATCTGTGTCACACCTACAGTTTCTCGCACGTCCTGGTACCATTTGTCTATCTTGTTTCTCTTTTGTTCTCCTCTGGACGCAGAAAGCTCCCCGATCATCAATCAGCTTTAGTGTCAATGAGGTATATTCTGACTTGATGCAGCCTCCCCCTCATTATCCCCTCCTCTGGCACAGATGCCTCTTTCTACCAGTGAATGGGGTTTCTCTGGCCAAGCAGCCACATTTGTGTGCTGCAAAGGCAGAAGATAAATCGGGGGCGCCTGGGTGGCTCTGTCGGTTGAGCCTCCGTCTTCAGCTCAGGTCATGATCTCACAGTTCGTGGGTTCGAGCCCCGCGTCGGGCTCCGTGCTGACAGCTCGGAGCCTGGAGCCTGCTTTGGGTTCTGTGTCTCCCTCTCTCTCTGCGCCTTGCCTGTTCATGCTCTCTCTCTCTCAATAATAAATAAATATTAAAAAATTTTTTAAAAAAAGGACATAAACCGATTTTGAAACTTCATTATAGTGCAGAAGTTCAGGATAATGTCCTTTTAGTCCATAAAGGGATTTTTTTTCCTACGGAAACATATACAAGGGCTTATGACTCCCACCCGTCAGGAATCATTACCCCAGGTTTCCAGTCTTTCCAGAAAGTCATGTGATGTGGACAGGCCTCAAGCTCACAGCCTGTTGTACAGACAGATTGAACCACCTCTACGTGTGATCCAGCTGAGAACTCAGGCTGGGGCTTCTCACACTGTTTATGGTGAAGGGCCAGGGCTTTTTATTTCCAATATGTCAGGGACTGCTACTTTTATAAAACATAAAATCAGACACTTGGATGTTGTGGCAATGTCGAATTTCACATAAAAGTTTCTGAGTGCTTGTTCTCGCTTTCTGTGCTTGTTGAAGGCGGTGACAGTTAGCTCGTGGACCAGCCCGGATCTGTAGACCAAACAAACTGTGGGTAGCATTGGGTCTGGGCCTTTGGTCACACTATGCTGACACTCATCCTGCAAAAACTGTCGGGTGACACAGGATGTGTTCTCCTCGGCTTCCTAGAGCGGGATCGATTTCAGACCCAAGAGGAGGGAAATAATTTAAACGTGCTTTTAAAAGAACAGGTGCTGAAAACATCTGTCTTTGTTGGAACCCCGAGTCACTGCGATCAAAGCCGGATGATGGACGGCATTCAGGTGGGAAAGAGAAAACAAAGAAACGTGCACAAGAGCGAACGAATCCATTAAGTGGCTACTCATAATTGGAAAGGGAATCACCACCGAAAATACGAATGAGTTAGAAAAAAATGGAAAAAGCCATTTAAAGGAAGTGTATTCATTCCGCCCTTCACTCATCAACGGATACTTGAGCGCCTCCTGTCTACCAGTCTAAGTACGGCAGTGAATGAAGCCAACAGATCCCTGAGGAGGCTCGGCTAATGTACGACACAAAAATATGACCACAGAACCGAAACGAACCAAAGATGAAGCCAGTTTATTACCATCATGCATTATTTAAGGGAAGCTGTGGGCATCAGTTGTATCTCAGAGAGGGCCTCGAGATGACAACATTATGTTCTTTTGTTAAGTTTTCCTCGATGATATTTTCAGGGAAATAACACTGGTTGGGGTGGACCACTGAAGAAAACCTGGGATATAGACAAATGCTGTTTCCCGACTGTAGACGTAAGCCCTTGTGGAGGGGAAATGGCACAGGACCAATAAAATGATAGCAACAATGGCGGCCAGTCACTTGGCAATAAAATAGAAGCCTATTCTGGGCAGAACCATGTCCAGAGTCTGTAAAAATTGAGCAACGATGTATCCCTTGCTTTCCATGACTGGTTTACGTTATTTAACTTTATTTTTGCATTTGTCCTAATCAGACATGAGAAAACCTATCAGACATGAGAAAACCAGCTAGAGACTGATACATGTGGGATTGAAACCCAGGTTCGCCTTATGCCAAAGGCACTGACTTTTCCACCCTACTACACTGTCATTGCTACATCACTGTCATTGGGTGAAAGACATAGACGAAGAGGGAACCTTGGAAGCAGCAAGAGATCACGGTGTGAAAGGGATCCTCGGGAAGATGCAAAGCTTACTTCTCATCGGAAACCATGGAAGCCGGAAGGCAATGAGATGCCATGTTCAAAACGGTGAGAAACAAAAATTGTCAGCCAGGAAATCTACATCAGGCAACATCATCCTTCAGAAATAACAGAGAAATTAAGACATCCCCAAATAAACCAAAGATGAGAGAATCGGCTTCTACCAGTGTAGGAACAAAGTTTTAGTATACTACTGAAATAAAATCGGTATTAATCCCAAGTGGCTTTCACACAGCAAAGGGAACTATCAACAAAACAAAAAAACCTACTGAATGGGAGAAGACTTTTGCAAATGATACATGTGATAAGGTGTTAATATTAAAAATATACAAAGAGCTAATACAGCTCAACAAAAACTTAAAAATAGAGGGGGTGCCTGGGTGGCTCAGTCGGTTAAGCCTCCAGCTTCGGCTCAGGTCATGATCTCACGGTTTGTGGGTTCGAGCCCCGTGTCGGGTTCTGTGCTGACAGCTCGGATCCTGGAGCCTGCTTCCTGGTGCCTCCCTCTCTCTGTCTCTGTCTCTTTCTCTCAAAAATAAATAAACATTAAAAAAAATTGGTAAACTTAAAAATGGAAATACCATATGCTCCAATAATTCCAATACTGGGTATTTACCCAAAGGAATCAAAACACTAATTTGAAAATATATATACATCCGTATGTTTACTGCAGCATTATTTACAGAAGCCCGAGGTATGGAAGCAACCCATGTGTCCAGTGATAGATGAATGGATAAAGAAGATGTGGTATATATGCATGATTGAATATTATTCAGCCGTTAAAAATGATGAGATCTTCCCATTTGTGACGTGAATGGAACTAGAGGGCATTGTGCAAAGTGAAACAAGTCAGACTGAGAAAGATAAATACCGTATGACTTCACCTCCAGGAAGAATCTAAAAATCAAACAAATTAATAAGCAAACAAACAAAAAGCCGAATCGGACCTATAAATACAGAGAACTGCCAGGTGCCATAGGCAAATGGGTGAAGGGGAGTGGGAGACATAGGCTTCCAGCCACGGAATGACCAAATCACGGCAATAAAAGCTACGGCATAGGGAATATAGTCGATGGTGACATTGCATGGTGACAGATCGTAGCCCCTTGCGACGAGCAAAGCGTATCTAGAGTCGTCGAAGCACTAAGTTGTACACTTGAAACGAATGCAACCTGTGCGTCCACTGTACTCGAATCATAAAAAAAGGCGTGACTGTTATTTAGCCTTAAAAGAGAAGGAAGTCTTGCCATTTGCAACGTGGATGAGCCTTGAGGACGTTAGGTTAAGGGAAGTAAGTCAGACAGAGAAAATCAATGTTGTATGACTCCATTTCTATGTGGACTCTAAACAAACCAAACTCGCGGACACAGAGGACACACGGGTGGTTACCGGGGGTAGGGGCAGACGTGGGTGGCACTTGGGGGAGGGAAGTGGGTGAAGGTGGTCAAAGGGGACAAGCTTATGAGTTTGAAGCTGAATAAGGGACGTAATGTACATACGGGGTGGTGACTATAGTTGACAACAGTGAATCGTATACTCGAAAGTTGCTGAGAGGGCAACTCTGGAAAGTTTTCACCACCCACACGCGCCTGCGTGCGCGCGCACACACACGCACAGCTACCCGCACGCGCCTGCGTGCGCGCGGGCGCGCGCACACACACACACGCACACACACACACACACACACACACCTGTAACTATGGGAGGTGATGGGTGTGTCAACTACCCTTATTATGGCCATCCTTTGATAGCATGTCGCTGCAGCGAATATCTCATACTACATTATATGACAATTATATCTCACTCAGTGAAATGAAAAACATTGAAAAAAAATTTTAAAGCAATGCAAAGCCTTGAGGCATCGCACATAAATTTGACTATCGAGGTCCTCTGGCTGCAGCTGGAGAACGGACTGCCGAGAGTAGGTGGGCAGAGGACCAGGCGACCGACAATCGGAGTTGCGCAGGTGAAGGCCAAGGCCATGAGCAGGTGCAGCCGGTGGCCACAGCGGGCGCAGTGCCTGGGGCCCACAGCACGCGTTAACGGCCTGTGAGGATGTTTACTTTGTTTACCTTAAGCTCAGAATTTAAAAATGAATACGCTCATGGTGAATGCACAATAAATTCAACTTGGATTATATCTATCTTTACGTCAACAAAGTGATAAGGCATAATTTTTAGTATGCAGTTTGTGGCAGGAGTGCAGGAAGACAAAAGTCCCCAGGGCCCACTGGAGGCAAACTGTGACGCTGGCCGTGAGAGCAGAGGGGAGAGCGACTCAGAAGATAAAAATTGATGGGGTTGCTGATTGGCTCCATGGTTGGATGGGGGGACCACACAGCTGGGTGGTGGCAATTGCTGAGATGGGAAACAGTGGGAGAGGAAGGCACCGGTGGGGGGACGGCGATGAGCTCGGCTTTGGGCACTTTAATCGCAGGTGTCCGTGGGACGTGCAGAATACAGATAGACTGTGCTGTGGTCAGACTCACTACGTTTCATTCCTTTGGTCTCCGCAACTGGGACGAGAGCATTGCTTTACCAAATAGAAGCTTCTTTGGAAATGGCATTTATTACGCTGGGATTTTTCTTCTCTCACTTTTATGATAGTAATGGGAGGCCTGGGGACTGTTTGGAGAGACTCGAAGAAGCACCATTCTTGTGCTGCAATGTGTAAACTCTATCAGCACTGATTACATTTCACAAGATGCAGAAAACCCTTGTTGATTTAAAAATTAAAAAAAAGAAAGAAGAGAACAACAAAAACAGCTATTCACTCAGCCCCTCTTTGCACATTGAGGCAGATAATGCCATGAATGCTGGAGCCTGAACAACAAATTATATTAAACAAGCCATGCTATGCACATCTCCACCGGAAACATGTGAGAAACCAAAACTTAAGCTGCCAAATGTACTAAATGATCAAGTCAGAAGGAAGTGAATGTCTCTTAGAAGCTCTCCAAGAACTTACAACTGAAGTGTTAAAAAATAAGATTATATGCATTTGTTTTATTTTTAATTTTTTTAATGCTTATTTTTTATTTTTGAAGGAGAGAGAGAGAGAGAGAGCATGAGCAGGGCAGGGACAGAGAGAGAGGGAGACACAGAATCGGAAGCAGGCTCCAGGCTCTGAGCTGTCAGCACAGAGCCCGACGCGGGGTTCGAACTCACAAACTGTGAGATCATGACCTGAGCCGAAGTCGGACGCCCAACCGACTGAGCCACCCAGGAGCCCCAAGATGATATGCATTTGATGGTGACCCTGGAAACATCTTAAATATTTTTTGACCGCATCTGCAGTTCAGGCTTTATTAAAACCTTTGTTTCTTCAATTGCATCTGATAATATAGAGCATTTTATACATTAGAGAGAATCTGATGTCTTTTGCTCCTATTAAAAAAAATCATATAGGGCACCTGGGGGGCTACGTCAGTTAAGCGTTCGACTTCGGCTCAGATTATGATCTCGCGGTCCGGTCCATGAGTTCGAGCCCCGTGTCCGTCCGGCTCTGTGCTGACAGCTCGGAGCCTGGACCCGGCTTCGGATTCTGTGTCTCCCTCTCTCTCTGCCCCTTCCCCACTCGTGCTCTGTCTCTCTCTGTCTCTCAAACATATATAAGCGTTAAAAAACAACTCATATAAAAGATATGACGCCTCATTTAGCCTTTTTTTGTAATACGATAAAACTGGACCCAACACATCAGAATAAAAGCGCAGTTGAACCAAACCAGATGGTCTACCTCCAAGAAATGCACAGGCCATGATTTTCACAATTTTTTCTTCCTCAAACGTCAGCAGAAGTGGGTCTTTTGTAAGATTAACTGCACTGCCAGTCTTTTCTCTTGAAATTTCTTCCTGGCAATTATTAATCTCTAAGATCCGCCGGAGCCATGGAAAATCTATAGACGTTGAGATCTAACCATCTCCTTTCTTCCTTTTGACGCTGATGTCTGGGGTAACGGTCAGACCAAAAACAATTAAGCAGAATGTAGGTCAGTTCGCCGGGTGAGAAATTCACCCATTCCTCTGGGCGCTCATTCTGAAGATTCTGAGGCCAACACTGTGGCAGGTGCTATTTTGAGCAGAGAAGAAAGAGAAGGATCTTCAAAGAGCGTGACTGCACAATGAACAGCGTTTCTAGAACACGTGACAGAAAGGCCTGTGGGAAGGGGTTCTCAGCTTCAAGAGAAGCCTGCTGTCCCAGAAGCAGCCGGGGAAACTAAGTGGCTGCATATGGTGACACATTTCTTTTGAGAAGAGGGCGGATGCACCCTGAAGCCGAAGAAACCGGCTGGAAGGATTCCGCGGTTTTGCAGAGAGGACCAGAGTGGGTATCGAGCGTGGGATTCTGGCGTCCATGCAGTCGCCACCTCCCGTGTATGTGGCAAGTATTTCACTTCTCTGGGCCTCAGTTTTTTCTTCCGCAAAGAGGGTGTCCGTTTATCTTTCAAGCCCATGTCCCAGGCTTCTTAGGGTGACCTAAGAATCTGCAGTAGAAAAGTTGTAATTTTTTCGTTTTGGGCATCTTGCCTTCTCCTCTAGTATTGCAAGTGGAATAATTCCCCTCCCCCAGCATAGCCACCTCCTAATCCCTGGAACCTGTGACTCTGTTTCCTTGCATGACAAAGGGACTTTGCAGGTGGAATCAAGGATCTTGACACGGAGTGATTACCCTGGGTTATCCTGGAGGGCCGGAGGTCATTGCAAGGATCCTTTTCAGAGCGAAGCATGGATGTCTTTGTTAGAGAGGAGGGGGGTTGAAGGCGCTGTCCTGCTCGCTTTGAAGACAGAGGGAGGGGCCACGGGCCCAGGAATGCAGGTGGATTCTAGGAGGTGGAAAAGGCAAGAAAAGAGACTCGCCCCTAGAGCTTGCAGAAGGAAGGTTTGCTGATCCATTTTAGACTTCTGCCTTACAGGACTATGAAATAATAAATTTAAGTTGTTTCAAGCCGCTGAACTTGTGATGTCATTTGTTCTAGTGGCAGCCACAGGAAACTCATACACAGAGAGGATGGGGGCATCCGTGTCTGTATCCGACCTCTGGTGGCGTGGTTGAGTGGCACGGTGGCAGCTCTGCCGGTTAGAATCTATCCGTCCCCGAGGAACGATCTTTCATCTACGGGATGGGAACCCACTGCGGAGGATGGGCACCCGCAAGGGAGGAGAGAGCGAGCGGTTCGGGCGGCGCTCAGTCAGAGAAGACCCCTTTCTGTCCTGCTAAAGCCACGTCTATAAACATCCCTTCTCCGTGGAAGCAGTGGGGGGGGGGTTTGCATCCGGAGGCTGAGCCAGTGCAGGGAGGCCGCATCGTCTCCGGATGGAGCCTTGTTTGGATTTGTGCAGTTATCAAGCAGCTCAGAGCGCAAGAGCAGAAGAAACACAGCTGGGAAGTTGGTGTGGCTGCAGCAGGAAATTTACTTTGGGGGATGAATTTCAGAAACTGTAGACAGTGGCAGACTCAGTCTGTCAGACAGACAGACAGACACAGTCTGTAATAATTACCCGTCCATCGGTAATGCGCCTGGGTCACAGCAAGGTTGGGGCGCGTCTATGTTCATCTGAGCTGGTTTGAGATACCCAGGGACGAGGCCCAAGGAAAACTCTAGCTAAGGTGGTGTTGAGGCTCCATGTTGACATAACGCATTAAATTAGGAAGCAGTCATGTCCATCAGCTACGGCAGGCAAAGGGACATTTAATGGTGCCACACGGGAACTACCGTGTCATTGACACTCACACACCTTCCCAACAGAGAATCCTGTGACCCCAGCTCGAATAAAGGAGGCTCCACACCCACCAGGCTCTGCATTGTCACAATATCGTGCAGAACATACCCCGGAGGAAGAAGGGCTCACCCACAAAACTCAGACTGTCCAAACAGGGAGCAGCCGGATGTCGAAGGCGACCCTTGGCAAAGCATGCTGGAAGGAAGCAGATTCCTGGAGAAATCGAGTGACGTTGAGTCAGTGTTTGAAAGCACTTAGCAAAAGGGCTTCAGCGAAGATTTAGCCTTGTTTGTAACGCAGTTGGTTAGGGAGACATTCCAGAGAAGACCACACTGCTTGAGACAAAGATGGCCTGTGACATTTTTCACGCAGCCACACTGGTCATCCCGTAGACGACCCAAAGAGGGCTGTCAGAATCTGCTCTAAATTGCTTAGGTTCTAAAATGTATGTAAATTCGCAAAGTAAATGTCATCGTTCTTGTTCATGGAGCCCCTCTGTCGGCTTTGTGAAGTGCTGAGTAAAAGTACTCTTTGCAGGATGAATAAATACAGCCCGCTGAACTGCAGATGCCGCTGAGGCTTGGATTCCCGATCTTCTGCTCCGTGGTGGTGGCGGTGGTGTGTGTACATCATTCTCAGTGAGACAGTATCACGTGGTGATGAAGCACAGAGCTTGGCACCCCGAGAACGTGGTTGCATGTGTTGTTTCCGCCACGTGACGGCTTTGTCTGTCTAGGGCTATAGGTTTCCTTGTTCTGAAAATAGAGGTCAGAACAGCACCTCTCTCTAGGGCGTTTACGAAGAGGAAAAGTAGTTAATGCATAAAAATCCTAAGCAAGTAATTGCCCCGCACGGAATCGGCGTTCAACGTGTCTTCATTATTATTACGGATGCGTCTCTCCCTGGGTGACTTCCGCCTGTGCTGGCCACGTTGATACTCAGGTAGCCAGAAGTCGTGCGTTCAAAATCATACCCATGAGCAGCTGCTTTGTGCAAGAGTCGAGCATGATAACGAAGCCCTCGCTACCAAATATTCAGCAAGTCTTGAGCACCTGCTCTTCCGCTTTCATGGCTTGGCAGCTTCCAGCAAGTTCTCTGGCAAGAGCCGTTGCATTTTGCGGTGGAGATTTAAACTCCCTTCCCATCCTCTGCAGGGCCAGCGTGTGCCTGGGGGCCTGTGGGTTGATTAAATATGAAAACTCCAGGACTGGAGAGAAACATTTCTCTCTTTCTTCCTCATCAATGAGAAGGCATAGCCGGTGCCCTTCCAAAGGCAAAGAAAGCTGATGTTCGCCGTCAGTCCCTACTGACAATGTTGATACTCTTCGTTGGGGGCGCGGGGGGCTGGTTCGTGGGGAGGCTCGCCAAGGGTGCTGAGGCCGGCTGGTATCCCGGGCGTCGCAGGACCGCCCTCGTGCTGGTGGCGGTGGGATGCTATGCACGTTTACCTGGTGGCCCGGCTCGCAAATGCTGCTCCTTCACAGACCAAGGGATGTCAGGAGAGGATGCTCCCTGGCCTTGGGCACAGGGTCCGCCTGCCCGTGAGACAGGGCACTAAGCTTGCCTTCTCCCATCCGCAATTTTGTGCTGCGCAGGACCTGTCCTGGTCTTGGAGAAATGAACACTAGTTTCCTCTTTAGTGGCTCTCTAGGAGCATACCCGTGGGGAAAAGGCTGCCCTGTTTCCCTGACCCTCTGGACGGTGGAGCTCCGAATGCCCTCCCCCCCAGATGGGGTCTGTGAGAGAGGAAATAATAACCGTGCTGCCCACCAGGACAGGCTGGCTCGGCTTCCCGGGGCGGACTTTGTTTCTTCCTTGAGGACTGATCTGAAAGATGGTGACTTCTCCATCTGCTGGAAAGCGGTAGAGTTTGGCCAAGGCACGGAAGCTTATTTTCTTCTTTATTTTTATCTCTGCGGGTTAACGTGCTTGACGGGGATGGGGCAGGTGCAGTCGAACGCAGCTTTGGCCCAGTGGACACGGTGGGATCCTGGCTGGTCCCCGCCTCCCCCTCCCCCGCCGCCCGGCTGGTGTCTGCTCCCAGAGTCTCCCCATACGTTGTGCCAGTGTCAGAGCAAATGCTTTCTTTTCAATAGTGCCTTGGACCTCACCAAGCAGACTCCTAATTCTTACCTCATTTAGTCCCCATGAAAACCTCGTGGCATGGGAAAGGGAAACCAGTGGTCACTGACTGTCTGTACATCCAACAACTGCACTAGGTACAGATACCTAAGTAGGAGAGCAGCTGATATTTATTGAGTACTTGCTATATGCTGAGCGCTATTTTTTAAATTTATTTTTAAATGCTTATTTATTTTTGAGAGGGAGACAGAGCACAAGCGGGGGAGGGGCAGAGAGAGAGAGAGAGAGAGAGAGAGGGAGGGAGAGGGAGGGAGACACAGAATCCGAAGCAAGCTCCAGGCTCCGAGCTGTCAGCGCAGAGCCCAACGTGGGGCTCGAACCCACGAACCGTGAGATCATGACCTGAGCTGAAGTCGGACGTTCAGCCGACTGAGCCCCCCAGGTGCCCCAATATCCCTCCCACCGTTCTAGATTTTTAAAGAAATGACATTTAATGAAAAGTAATCCTTCTTCATGCAGTTATAAAAAGATAACCAGGATGTACTATAGGCATAATTTAAAAAATTATATGAGGAAATATGTGACTTTGCTTATAACTCTGTGTGGGGGACACCTTCTGAAAGAGACACAGAAAACCCAGGTATGAAAGTCAACATACACAAATTGAACAGAATCAAAAAGAAAAGGTTGCGTTGTAAGACATAACCTGGGGACCAGAGGACTATATTTGCCTGTGTGACACAGACGAAGGATTGGTATCCAGATTATGTGTGTGTTGATGTTGACAAATACATTTATGTTTCAGGGCTCACCTCATGGGTCCTTTCTTCCTCTGGGGCATTATAGTCTCGCAATGCCTATTTCCCACTGTCTGAAAGCACTTGCTGTCCTACCAAGACTAGAAGTTGAAATCTTTTTAATAAAACTTCAGTTTCCCAAAATTTAGAAAAGCAGATTTTATACATATATAACAATTTGCAGGATATATATATATATATATATATATATGTGTGTATATATATATATATACGTGTATATATATATTCGTAAAAGACGAAGTAAAAATGACCAGTAAGCATATGAAAATTCGTTCCACTCATTCCTCATCAGGGACATTGAGATCAAAACCAGATCACACATTTTGTAACACGCTGGTAAAGGGAACTTGGGAACGAGCACCATGCAGGTGATATACTTGCACTCTCATTTGGGAGGGTAATTTCTCGGTATTGGAAATTAAAATCTTGCCTATGCATCTCTTTTTCTTTGCTTTCTCTGTGGCCTCAAATGCACTAATTCGGATTAGTTATAATCTTGGTTTGTGGCTTGCTTTAACTGTGGCTCCGTGTATGTCCTCATTCATTCATTCATTCATTCATGTTTACTCAATAAGCCAGGTGAACTCATCACCCAGTATAAAATGAGGACCTCAACCATGGCTTTCACTGTGTCACCATTCCCAGGATAACACATCTTTCTACTTCTATCCAAGGGAAAAACATCCAAAATCAAGAGCTCCAACTGTTGTCCTTTTAATGTGCATATAGTTGTGTCTCCTCTATGTGAATTTCTACGAGGTCTATTTTAAAACTCTACTGTTTTCTGGCACCTGGGTGGCTTAGTTGGTTAAACGTCTGACTTCAGCTCCGGTCATGATCTCGTAGTTCTTGAGTTTGAGCCCCGCGTCGGGCTCTGTGCTGACAGCTCGGAGCCTGGAGCCTGCTTCGGATTCTGTGTCTCCCTCTCTCTCTGCCCCTCCTCCACTAATGCTTGCTTTCTCTCTCTCTCTCTCTCTCTCAAAAAAAAATAAATAAATAAACATTAAAAAAATTTATAAAACCTCTACTGTTTTTTTAAACTTAATATAAAAAGACAAAAAGCCATCTAAAAAGACCAAAGACCCGACTTTTCCAGGAAGCATTAACATACAATCAAGACCAGGTCAAGCCCAAAGAGAATCTGGTTTCATGGCTATATATTTATAGAATGATTCCCAATCTGAAATTGTTTTCCAAATATTTTAGGAAGCCACCATGGGAGACTGTTCGGTTAATGGAAAAGAAAAGAAAGAACTCATGCCTTGGTGAAATTATTATTAATTGAGAATTCCTGTTGAGAATTTGGGAGAGCTTATGTGAGATTTGGAATGGAAGCAAATTCTGAAACATTCACCTGAGGATTCCATTAGAAAGTCTGAAAAGGCTTGAAAAGACATGTTAAAAATAATTAAAAGAGAGAGAGAGAGAGAGGGAAGGTAATTACCAGATAAGGGGGCTTTTTATATGGCGGGTGATAAAACAGGCTGGTTATTAACCTGGCAGGTAGAGGGACAACCCACTGACGGTAATTGGGAAAATGAGTGCTCGGGATGGCAACTCTTCTCTTCTTCTGTGGAAATCATCGCTTAATTGAAGCGGATCCAGGAGAATCTTTACAATTTCTTGAAAGGGTTGGTGATTCAAGAGGCTTTTGTGACTACAAAACAGTTACTTAAATCATCTCCTGAGGAAAGTAGTTTGGAAGAAGATTAAAAAAAACCATAATGCCAGTTTGGTTATTAGTGTGGAAAGCAATCAGGACCGAAATAGGTGTCTACCAGCCACGCTGTGCTTTTTGTGGCTTTAGAGGCAGTGTCTCGTCTTGGCGTGTGTGAGACCTGAGTTCGTCGTGGCAGACTAGAACCCCTGTCTTCCAGGCGCGATACCCCGGTGTCATTCTGGGAATGCTGCAAAAGATATCATAGTATGTGTCAGAGTTTATGGTAAGGGGAAAAAAAAGAGAAACAAGGAAAATCAGGGGAAAGAAACAGATATCCAGATCCAGGAAAAAAACTGCTAGAACTGATAAATGAATTCCCTAAAGTCGCAGGATACAAAATCAACGTATAGAAATGTGTTGCATTCCTGAACACTAATAATGAATTCACGGAAGTGAAATTTAAAAAAAATACCATTTTCAATCGCACATAAAACAATAAAATATCTAGGAATAAACCCGGCCAAAGAGGAGAAAGACTTGTACTCTGAAAACGACAAAACACTGATGGAAGAAATTCAAGACGATGCAAAGAAATGGAGATATTCCATGCTCATGGTTTGCAAGAACAAATATTGTCAAAACGTCTCCACTAGCCAAAGCCATGTACAGATTTAATGCAATCCCGATCAAAATACCAAGAGCATTTTTCACAGAAATGTAACAAGCAATCCTAAAAGTCGTATGGAACCACAAAAGACGTCAAATAGCCAGAGCAACCTTCAAAAAGAAAAACAAAACCAGAGGTGTCACAATCCCAGATTTCAAGTTATATTACAAAGTGGTAATAATTAAAACACCGTGGCACTGGTGCAAAAATAGACACATAGATCAATGGAGTAGAACAGAAAACTGAGAAAAAAAACCCCATAATTTTATGGTCAATCAATCTTCGACAAAGCGGGAAAGAATATCCGATGGGAAAAAGACAGTCTCCTCAACAAATGGTGCTGGGAGAACTGGACGGCGACATGCAGAAGAATGAACCTGGACCACTTTCTTACACCAGACACAAGAATACATTCAAAATGGGTTAAAGATCTAAATGTGAGACCTGAAACCATAAAAGTCCTAGACAAGAGCCCAGGCAGTAATGTCATTGGCTGTAGTAACATTTTTCGAACTACCCTACAATCCAGTGATTTCACTACTGAGTATTTGCCCCTCCCCCTAATATAAAAATACTAATTCAGGGGCGCCTGGGTGGCTCAGTCGGTTAAGCGGCCGATTTCGGCTCAGGTCATGATCTCGCGGTCCGTGAGTTCGAGCCCCGCGTCGGGCTCTGTGCTGACAGCTCAGAGCCTGGAGCCTGTTTCAGATTCTGTGTCTCCCTCTCTCTGACCCTCCCCCGTTCATGCTCTGTCATTCTCTGTCTCAAAAATAAATAAAACGTTAACAAAAATTAAAAAAAAAATACTAATTCAAAAGAACACATGCACCCCCGTTTACTGCAGTATTACTTACAATAGCCAAACTATGGAGGCGGCTCAAGTGTCTATCAATAGATGAATGGATAAGGAAAAAGTGATACAGATTTACAATGGAATATTATTCAGCCATGAGAAGAATGAAATCTTGCTATTTGCAACAACATGAATGGAGCTAGAGAGTATAATGCTAACGAAATAGGTCAGACAGAGAAAGACAAATACCATCTGATTTCACTCTTATAAGAAGCAAAACAAACGAGCAAATCAGATAAACGAGAGAGAGAGAGACAAACCAAGAAACAGACTCTTAATTCTAGAGAACAAACAGATGGTCACCAGAGGGGAGGTGGTTGGGGTGGGGATGGGGAAAATAAGAGATAAGGATTAAAGCATACACCTGTCATGATGGAAAAAAAAACCCAAACAAACAAGGAAAATCGAGCTAAGTGACCTGTGTTTCCCTTCCTAATATTTGTATTTGAAGAGAGACAGATGTGTTTCACTAAGGATTCATTGGAAAATGCTTTGAGTCTAACAGCTTTGTACTTTGGCCACCAATATCAGCAGATAATAAGAAGTCATGCGATAGTGAGGATCATAAAGTCATTTTTGCACAGGACCTTAGCACCATGAATACATAGTACATATAGGATGGACCAAACAGTTCTGGGAAAGAGTAACACAAACCATTGCTGGACTGAATTTATATGATTTCTTAGATACGTAAAATAAATAATTGGGATCTCACAGGATCGTTAGGCTAGGTCATGGTGTTTTCACTCTGGATACAGAAAGTGAATTATGAATTTTTTACCAATGCTGCCTGAATTATGGGCATTTATAATTTGGCTTAGTTTTTAAAGAGCGTATTCTTAATTTCCTTTTATAAAGAAAGCAGATCTGTGCTTGCGTAGCTATTCTTTTAGTCTTAAGTGTGTGGATAGATGATGTCCTTTTCACAACAGGGTCCCCTTGCCTGATTCTCTCAGTGGCATAACGTGCTCGTGTGAGTGTGGGCGCGCGTGACATCATGCCCACTTGGAGAGTGATGAATTGGGTGTCACTTTGAAGCAGTCACAATGTGTCATGTTAGTGCTTTTGCATTAAGTTGCCAGTTAATTAAATAACCTCTGTCTTTCACTGCAAAAAATCTTGAGCTTTATTAAGTTAGAAAATTTACGACCAATAGCATAATCAATAAAACATTAACAAACATGTCACCCCCGACAAACCTTTTGTATTGATTTTCACATTCTTACAAAGCCTGCCTGTAGCCTGAAATGAAAACACCACTGTGGTAATGGGTTGTAACTGCATTGGCCGAACATCCCATTCCACGGGGCAGCTGTGAAACTTTTGGAATCGCTGTTGGCTCTAACTATTTGGAAATCTCTACTTCCAGATCTTTCGAAATGGCTTCACTGCTGAACGAGCCTAACTCCAGAGCCCACCAGTGAAAGGTAGAAATAATAGCAGGGATGTGACTAGAACCTTCATTCGGAGGCGGCTGCAGGTCGAAGGAAGAACTGATTTTCTTGCTGATCCAAATAACGACAACATTGGCTTCGGCCTTCGTTGTCTGGGTTTTTCCCGAGGCTATACTTCTTTTCAGGCTGAAATATCCAAATCGTATTTCTAGGTGAGCATGTGGAGACAACCACTGTATGGGCTAAGTGTTAGGGAGTTGGGTTTGAAGAGATGTTGGAAACAGACGATCGCGTTGGAGCACGTTGCTTTTCCCGCATGGCTTCTCCACCGAAATGCTCGAGCTACAGATGTACCCTTGGCTATGTATAAAGGAAGGTCTACATCGCTCTGTGAAAAGGCAGTTGGTGGCCTGGATTTGCAATTCTCTGATTGGAAGCTGCCTGCGTAGGCCTCGGGAAGGATTCCGTCTTGTGGCTCCTGTATGTGGAGCCATGTGGAGGTGACGCTGCCTTCCCAGGAAGCAGGAGGTCCCACAAGTGGGATGGCAGTCAGGGGGTGATTGGGCACCTCCCCCATGCACTCAGGAAGCCATGCTGTAGGATCCTGCCCTCAGCGCTGATTCTATAAACACATCCCAGGGCAGAAGGCCTCACCCTGGCCAGTGGCAGAAACAGGGCTCCCTTGGGACAGCCTGGTTTCCCATTTAAAGAAAACTCTCACAGGATGGGCGTGGGGTGGTGGGGACTCATATTTGAAGAATGTACATAACTTGTCTGTTGAAACTATTACTCTTTGAATGCTAGGATTTGACTCTCCCCATGTCACAAACTCATTCATTCATTCATTCATTCATTCAACAAAACCTACTCTAGGTCAGCTATTGTGCTTACATCTTGACGCGCAACTGTGAACAAGTCCTCAGTCCATCCGAGGACCTAACACAGTTACGAGGAAATACTGTTCTTTTAGCTTTTGGAAGCAGAGGGGAGATATTTGGCGGTGAGGATAGCAACCTGCTCCCTGAGGTTGGAGAGCCAGGGCGAGGCTGCCGGCAGGTCTGGACGACCACTCGGGAGATGTGTTTGCTTCCTTGTGCCCTTGGGAGGGTGCCCTTTACGAAAAGCTGTCCTGAAAGGCAAAACTGTTCTATGCCTAACGTCAGCTGTGTCTCCTATGCCCTCTGGGGAATTTGTTAGACTAATGTAAGATGGCTGCCGGGAGAAAGAGACACATGGAATTCTGGAGATGAAAATGACTCTGTGGGTTCACTTTTACTGAATGTTTTATCTGTTCAGACTTGATGCTGTTTTCCTCAACCTCTTTTCTTATTTTCAGTGGTAACCATGGTGAACCGAAATGCTTATCCTTAATAACAATGGTTTTGTGATGGATATCTTTAGTAATAATGATGATTCGGTTGGGTTGGAAATTGGAAAGCAAGAGGCTTCTAGCTAAGTAAGAACCTGTAGAGAAAATTCTGGAACAAGAGCTTCCCAGAGGACAGAAATGGGACAAAGACTACACTTGTTGTGTATCCTGTGCTGTTTTAAGTTGGATTATATATGCTGTAGTGGGTTGAATGGCGTTTCTCTCCCAAAAAGAGATCTCTGGTTCTTAAGCTCTAGTATCTATAGATGTGATCTTATTTGAAAAAGGCGTCTTTGCAGATGTAGCTAAGTGGAGAATCCTGAGATGGGATCATCCTGGATGACCCAAGAGAGCCCTAAATCCAATGACAGGAGTCCTTGTAAGAGACAGAAGAGAACACACTAGAGAAGAGAAGGCCACGTGGAGACCAGGGCAGTGATTGGAGAGCGCCTGGAGCCGCTAGACCCTGGAAGAGGCCAGGATAAATTCTCCTCTAGAGGCTTCAGAGTGAGTAGGGCCAGCCCGACACCTTGGTGTTGGACTTCTCACCTTCAGAAGTGTGAAAGACTAAGTCTATTGTTTTAAGCCACCCCGGTTTGTGTTAGTTTTTTTTTTTTTTTAACAGTCCTGGGGAAATCATACAGAAGCTAATTCACCTCACCTCCGAACCACCCTAGAATTAGGTACTGTTACTGTCATCAACCATCTTATAGATAGAGAACCCAAGGCAGCTTTGGTTCAGTGGGTCTGGTGGGCCCAGAGATTCGGCATTCCAGCAAGCTCCCTGTGATGCTGGTCTAGCGACCAGCCTTTGACCCCCGGATTGCAGGCCCCTAGACAGGGACACATCTTTGCGTAGTCTGGTGTTTTTTTTTTTTTTTTTTTTTTTTTTTTATTTCAGGAACCTACTGTGAACATTTTCACGTATCAAAACGCAATTCTACAAGGTGACCTCATGCCCGGTCCCCTGAATGTGTCTTGATTTAGTTAAGCAGTCTCTTATTGCTGATTGTGTTGTTTCTCTCTCTCTCCCTCTCTCTTCCTCCGGCTCTCTCCCTATTATAAATGGGGCAGTGATGAACATGCTCATAGCTACCTAGCTGCGTTTCGCTCCCTGGCTCTTTAGGAAGTCAGTGTTCTAGAAATGGAGCTGCCGGCTCAAAGGAAAAGTGCATTTGCCAAGTAGCTTTTCAAAGCAGTTAGCAAGTTTCCTTTTATCCTATCTCAGCCCTGAAGGTCAGAAATGAGAGCCAAATGGTTGTTGCCCGACTAACCAGCATCAGCTTAACTGACCCAGTCATGCAGAACAAAACAAAGCAAAATAAGAGAATCTCTAATCATTTTTTAGGCCTCTTTGCATCTGTCGCTTTTAAGTCGGTCGAGGAAACAGTATCTGTAGCAATGAATGGGCTCCGGGGATGGAAGAGGTCTGCCATCAAGTTTAGTTTATACCTTTGCTTCCTTAAAGCAAGGATCACCCGCTTTCCTCCTCAGGCGAACCTACGAAAGGTCCGCGAGAAGGATGGGATATCCTAATGCGAGTGGTCTTCACCTTCTCGGTCATCGCCCAGCTCCCACCCCGGAAAGAGCTTCTCTCAAATACCGTAGACAAGACAGAGGTCCGGAGCCTGCAGGCTGGCTGGGTGGCTCTTCAACTGGAACGTTCCATCAGGGAACAGGCCCGCGTTCTCTCTGGACACGTGACTCTGCCCAAGGTGGCACGATGACCCACAAACACACCTGAGTTCCTTTCCCCCTGGTCTTCAATAGTGTCAGCGGACACCCTGTAGGAAGGGCTAATGTTACGTCCAAGTGAGCAGGCAATTGGCAACAGAAAGAAAAAAAATGGAATTCAGAGTACAAAGACTTAACCATATGCCCTCGTCTTTGTTAAAAGCCACAGCAAAGGGCGCCTGCCTGGGTGGCTCAGTCGGTTGAGCCCTTGATTTTGGCTCAGGTCACGAGCTCATGGTTTGTGAGTTCGAGCCCTGCATCGGGCTCTGTGCTGACAGGGTGGAGCCTGCTTGGAATTCTCTCTCTCTCTCTCTCTCTCTCTCTCTCTCTCTTTCTCCGCCCCTACCCCACTCATTTAAGCCCTCCCTCACTCTCGCACACGCACGCTCTCCCTCAAAATAAACTAAAAAAGAGCAAGGGCAAAACATTCAGGGCCATCACAATGACTCTCTCGTTTGCCCTGTCATGAAGAAGGATGACCCTTTTATTTCACGATTACCTTGGCGTCCCTGTGCCCCAACTGCACACCCGTTTGTGACACACCGCGGGATTGTGCACACGGACGAAGCATGTCAGGTGGCCATATGGAAAGGCGAGTGTGTTTTTCGACGGTCCCGCAGCAGAAATGACAAATCTATGACATACACGCTGCAACATTCCCCCCACCCCCACCCGCCTTCTCCTGCGGGTGTGGGCTCTTGCCGACTGCTTGCTACACTCTTGCAAAAGCAATCCCAGATCCCAGGGCCTGGAGCTCAGGGCGACGGGGCGTGTACCCCTCCAGGAGGCACCGATTGTATTGAGTTGTATTGAGCTCTCACGGAGTGTAACACACATCCCGCCCCTGAAAGCATACAATGTAGCGGCCTCACATTGTGCATGGGACACGGGAGGCACAAAACAGAGACTGTCGAATGAACCCAGCTATGACCTCCGAATCCTTCCCGACAGGGCACTTCAGACAGCCACTACGCTCCGGTTGGCTTTGGCAAGAGGAGCCTGTTTGCTATTCCTGCTTTAAGGAAACACCGCGAGAGGCTGCCAACACAGAACATATTTAATCATATGCATGTGTTGGGTACATGCATAATGTGTATGCAAATACAGTTTGCTTAGAACATGCAATTCTCTCCCCTTCCTCCCTCCCTAAATATACAATTTCATGAAAACCACACCTGTGACTGCTTATTGGAACGGGAAGGGGTCCAACTTATGTTCTCAAATTTATAACACTTGCTTGTGAATTTCTAAGCCGCGGATCCTGTACGAAAACTACAGCGCCTGGCAGAAAGGTGCAAAATATTTATATTGGGGCCTAGCGACGTTTTCATTGGCTGCCACAACCGGACTTGGTGATACCCGTGTTCGTGGACATTGCTCTTTTCTTTCTCCTTCCCAGGCCAGCTTCTTACCTGTGTCTCCACAACACCCAGTTCAACAGACCGAGAGGAGAGGGAGGCGCGATCCGTGCTGAAGTGGACTCGGAAAATGCCATTAGTTGTTGGCATCTCCGGGAAAATCGATGGAGGAAGGAGCCCAGGAAAGAAAGGTAGAATTGGTGCATTTCATTTCCATCTTCCAGGACCCAGCAGGGTTGCCTCGCGATGGGATAGGAGATATGCACTATTTTACTTGCCACGGATCATCGGAGAGGGAGGTTGGAATCCTGATGTAAAGACAATTTCACAGTAGGCAGCCTTTTAATCCCATTCCCCGTTGCCCCGTTCTGCAAACTAGCCTTTAGAAATGGTCAGCTCCTGATCTATCGTGTGGGAAACTACCTTATTTTCCCATTCGTCCTTCCCTTTACACACCCCTCGGAAAGCTTTGGGATTCGTGGAAAGGTTCCTAAACGATTTCATTCCGTTCTTTTCTGAAGCTTATATTGAATTTACAATTTTGACCCTGCAATTGTCTATCCCTGAGTCTGTGGCCTCTTTTGCTAGAGAACAGAAGGTAAACTTCTTCTCTTGGCCAAAAAATAAACAGTAGCAGGCAAGAGTGGAGCAGAAGGAAAACTTGGGGATACACAGGCTATGGTTTGATGTGGTTAAGATTGTGGCATTGAGTTATTAAAGAATACTCCACTGGATAAAAGGTGGCACCAAATTCTGTGGTAAGGTCGCCACTACCTTATGGGACATGCAAAACACTGTTCATTTATTACAGTTTTGGAGAATATCACAGGAAACAAATTCAAAGCCCTTTAAATACTGTTGGAGCCAACAGGATTTCTCCTAGTGAAAGACTGAGCGAAAGCAAGAACTTCAAGTTCTCTTTCTTTTCTTTTCTTTTTTTAAAGTTTATTTATTATTTGAGAGAGAGGGGGAGAGAGCAAGGAATGAGCAGAGAGACAGGGAGACAGAGAAGCCCAAGCAGGCTCTGCACTGTCAGCACAGAGCCAGACGTGGGACTCGATCTCAGAGACCGTGAGATCACGACTTGAGCCGAAAGCAAGAGTCAGACGCTTAACCGACTGAGCCACCCAGGTGCCCCAAGAGTTTCAAGTTTTCTATCCATTCAGACAAGCTTTGGCTGCAACCGATAATATGAGGTAAATCAATCAAAGTGGGGAAAAAGCTAATGACCCGTTTGGGAACAAAAATAGCTCCTTAATGAAAGAAACGGAAGTAAGAAATTTATAGAATATTGGCTAAGGTGCCCTTTGGAAATTCTAAATTTTCCGAGCCCATGTGACAGACAATTGGTCCGCGTGGGGCTCTTGCTTTGCTAAAGGGTAGCAGTGAAGCTGAGAGAGCCTCACAGTAAACCAGGTGCAGAACGAAGTTTCCAGCTGCTACAAGGAACACGAAGAAGCAAGCCATTTCACCCGTGCAGAGGACCAGGAAACTGTCTTCAAGGTCGGGGGTGGGGGGCATGGGGGTGTGACAGGCAACAGAGCGTGGCTTTCCCATCACATTCTTCCCAAGACCTTGTCACCAACCACTTGAGGATTTGAGAGCCGTGGCAAGTGGCACAGACTGTCTGAGGATCGAGTTTTCTCTCTCTTGTCTGTCCTCAACGCCCAGCATCCAGAAAGCTCTCGCTGCTGGATTGTATTGAATATTGGAAAGAGCACAGGTTCTGGTCAGCACAGCCCCAGCTGCCTCCTTTATAAGAGAGTCCCTGGGTCCATTACTTAAGTTTGCAAAACTTCCATTTTGTTTTTTAATAAAATGAAGCTAAAATACCTACTTCGTAGGGGTGTTTTGAGGACTGAATGACACAAATAGAATGCCTCCTGTCATCTCTCAATGCACGTTCATGATGTTTATTATTGTATATTAAGTGAATGATTAAAAATAATTAATAATAATCATCATCACAAATCTGTCCTGTGGTCTAGGCACTGTCCTAAGGGTTTAGAGGCAGGTACGATTACTACCCTCATCTGATAAATGAAGGAATGGAGATTCTGAGACAAAGAAGAAAGTAGAGGGGCCATACGAGGGACTGTGGCTGAAAAGAAAAATGACATATTCTGTGGTTGCCAGAGGAGCCCAGGAAAAGCCTTCACAGACCCCGGGACTGTGCAGAGTGAGAATCCAATGAGCTGCCTGAAGCTGGTGCTAACCAAGAATTTATGGAAGATTTTATTGCTATTTCCAACTGAGAACTTTTCTTCAATCATTTATGGAAAACGTAAAAGCCAGTGGGAATCAAATAGGATAAAACAAGGTCGGAACCAGTCTTCCAGATGCTGTGCACAGCTGTTTTTTGCTTAAGCAGTGCGAGCAAGAAAGGAGGATATTCGTTTACTATTTGGGTCAGAGACAGCGCTGCAAAATCGCTCCTACATAATTCATCTCGTCCTAAATAGAACGCGAGGTCAAATTTCAGACCCTCAACCTTTTTGTCAGTCTTCTGCTTCTTTTTTTTTTTTTTTTCTTTTCACCTCGTGGGACGGGTATGAAAAATAGTAAGGATTCTATTCCATAAAGGAAAAAAAAAATCTCTCTCTGGGGTAGTGGATATCACAATTGCAGAAACAACATGGAATGCGCCGAGCCCTTCCTTCTGTGCCAAAATGTGGAAGGTTCTTTCCTCTGACTGCATTTCAAAGACTCACTGGGGTCTTAGCCCTGGGAACAAAGAGAAAACTGGGAACGATCCTGATCTCAGTATTCATAACTCCTGTGTAGGCTGGAAGTTTTTCTCTTTAATAAGTTGATGGCCAGCCTTTGAACTCAGGATGAATGCCCCTTTCACCCACGGGGCTCTGGAGGGTTTGGAGAAGTTCTAGCCAGCCAGATGGCTCTTCCCGCCCCTTGATCTGCAGATAGAAGTCTCTCCGGGGACTCAGTACAGAGAAGGCATCTGTCCATCCCACCCTGGATCTCTCTGAGTCCAGAAGAGCATGACTCTGCCAGCAACGGAACTTTTTCACGCTGTCTGCGAATCATGTGTAGCTACAGACAGGACCACACGCGGGGGTTGCTATCAGATTGGCACAAGCACACGTTTGGTGTTCTCGTCGGCGGGTCTGAAGTCAAATCCCATTCCTCCTACTGGGAATACACCCCGGAATGGCCCTGAGAAGGAGCTGGGCCTGCCGGTGGTGGTGTGAGATGGGAAGCGGTGGCCGGCGTTGTCTCCCAGTAGGAAGCTGTGTGGGCTGATCCCAGGCACCCTGTCCCCTTGAGGGCAGGGGGGAAAGCCTGGGTCTGTGCTCTGATCATCATCATGCCCAGCGGGATTGAAGAGAGGCCAGTGAGACACAAGAATGATTATTTAAAGGATGCAAGCTCTTGTTTTTCAAGTAGGCGAGAGGAAAAGGATGGAATTCAAAATGCTCTTGATTGAGTCTGCGCCTGGGAAGAGATTAAGACCCGACGCCGAGCAGCAAGAAAGAAGGCGTTTAGTCTTGGCCTTGTTCTTTCTGGGAATTCTTGTGAGCTACCGCCAAAGAGACTCTGAAGTCGAAAAGGCAAGAGCGGGAGAAGTCTGAGGCACCGTGAATGAGTCATTTGATTAGCAGAGCGGTTCTCAAACTTCCGCATGCGTCGGAACCAGGGGCAGGGCAGGAGGGTTCCAAGCAAGCGCATTCTCCCAGGACCTTTTGGGGGTGCAGCGCAAAAGGTCCGGGAGGGGCTTGGGAATGTGCAGACCACCCGTGGAGACTAGATTACGTGGGATGGCTGAGGAGACAAGGGTGTCGGATCAAGGATCCCAGAAAAATTCCCCGTGGACGCCAGCAGCTGCCACGGTGGCTGGTCCGCGCCTCGCAAGTGTGGGTCGCCAGGCTCACCAGGGTGCGGACAGTCCCCGGAGGACGCAGGGTGGGGTGGAGTGCCTGGAAGGCTGGGGTGTGGAATGCAGGAGAAAGCTGTTCCGGGCTCCCGGCTCCACCAGCGTGCAGATCATTTAATGGTTTGCGAACGATTGAACGCCCTCCCCACCCCCCACCAGGGTTCCCAGGGTAACTCTGTCTCCATTGCCATTGCAGATGCGCTGTGCTGTCCCAGGGCTGATAGGCAAGGGAGCCCGCGCGGTCTTGGGCACTGCGGCCAGAACCTCGCGGAAGGGACAGCGACGAAGAACCAGAGGGAGTTATTACTTAGGGTCCCAACAGCAGCGAAGGCCCCGCGTGATTCTTTTCCGTGGGCTGCCTTTTGCCTGAAGAGCTCATCCCTTCAGTATCTCATTTGTCTTAGAATAGTCTTTTTTTTCCCCCCATGCATTTTTCTTCCAAAGTCAGTTATAGGTAAAAAAAAGGACGATAGTGGGAAATATATTTATTTTTAGCCAAGAGGTGGCCATACTCAACTTTTCCTTTTGGAAGTAATGTTTTGTTTTGTTTTTTTCTACTTAAATATTTCAAGCCACTGCTATATTGAACTGACATCGGCTTCTTTATTCAGGTAAAAGTAGCTACATAGAGGTACGCTTAGGAGCTCCTAACAGCATACATTTAAGTGCTGGAATAAAATAGGAGTTAAAATGGAATTCTTGATTTTTTTTTTTTCCTACCACGAAGAGAGTTCAGAAATACTATCAAAGTTAAAAAAAAAAAAAAAAGCCCAACGTATTACCTCCAGGAGAAAATGAAATACTGTAATAAGTGCTGTAATACACTAGATTATGCTTATGATTTTATTTAACACTTTAATCTTTACACACAAACACAAAACTGCCTGCGTGAAAGCTGGTGTCTTAAAAAGAATGAAGGTGAATATTATAATAAGTGCCCTTAAAACATCTCTGCTCATCGCGCCGAATCTTTTTCCAGTGTCTCATTTAGCATGTGCTAACATCAAGCGGGGGTTTTTAAGTCACATCGCAGCTCCCAACTGCTGTGCTTAAATTACTTCTGGAAGCACGGAGCCCTCTGTTGCTGCTTCAGATTTCGCTGTGGGCTGGGGAGAAAGTGGGGAGAAGTCATTTGCATCAAAAAACGCTAGCTGTCTATTCCCATTAGGAAAAACACTTGGTGTTTTAGTGCAAATTATTTTAAAAGGGCAGATAACTTATGGATGCAGAAGGGGTAATCCACAAAGATGTATGCAATTTTGTTCAGTTGGATGTCCTCAGGGCGAAAACATCAAGGATAACAAGTGTACTAAATACAAACAGACACAATCATAAAATATGACACCCATGATTAAAATACCCTTTTCAAGGGTCTTCTGCACTTAGGAGAGAACCTGCCTTGTTAATATCAAGGCCCATCATTTCCTAGATTCAGTGGCGGGTTAAGACAACGATATCTTCTCTTCCTTGACTGTCTTCTTAGAAGGTTACGAAATTCTGGGGCTTTAATCAGACCAGCCAGGAATCACAGAGCTGAGGAGATTCCTGTAAGGGTTAGGAGCTCTGGCTTTGGAGCCGGACAGATCGGGTTTTGAATCCTAGGTCTGCTACTTAAATGCTCTCTATCTTCTTTGACGTCTAGGGGACTTCATCTACAAATGGGAAATTGCGTGGTTGAGTGGCTCAAAAACACAATACCACTAGCCACCCAGGGGTAAAGTGCTTAACGTACGTAGTGTCTGGGCGGGGGGCGGGGGGTGGGGGGGGTGGGGAGGTGGAAATGTGTGCGTGTGTGTTTTCCTTCCCTTAAAACCTGATTATAGAAAAGATTTGAGAGTGGAAAATCACTAGTATATCATAGGAAGAGACTTTTATGGTTTCAGAAAAAAAAAAAACCCAAACAACCCAAGGTATTGATAATTTAAACAGTAAGAGGAAACCAGAATCTTGTAAGAGAGCCGTCGAAGTTTGTGGATGGCACTGATGTAATAATTGTCTATTGCCAGGGCTTAGGTACCTGTCCTTCATTTATCTGAGAACAACAGTTAACAGCTACTGTGCACTGACCTGTGCCGGCTGCCATTCTCGATGCTTTAAATGCACTGTTTAAATGCACTGTTTCATTAACCCTTGCAACATCGTCGTGAGTAGGGCCACAACTCAGGACACATAGGAAGAGAGAAGTTTAGTGACTTGTCCAAGGTCACACAGCTAGGCAGTAGAAGAACCAGAATTTAGATTCAGGCAATTATTACAGAGTCTTCCCTCTCAGCCACTAGGCTTTGTTTGTTTGTTTATTATTACTTTTTAAATGTATATTTATTTTTAAGACAGAGAGACAGAGCATGACTGGGGAGGGGCAGAGAGAGGGAGACACAGAATCTGAAGCAGGCTCCAGGCTCTGAGGCATCAGCACAGAGCCCGACGCGGGGCTTGAATTCACGAACTGTGAGATCACGACCTGAGCCGAAGTCGGACCCTTAACCGACTGAGCCTCCCTGTGTTTATTTATTTTTAAATAAATAAACACCAGCCTCCCCGTGTTTATTTAGTTTTAAATTCCTCACGACATCATACATAGTACTTTGTGCCTGGTGAGTACTGAATATTTATTCAATGATTGTTTTTTTTAATTAATTAATTAATTTATTTATTTATTTTGGGAGAGAGAGAGAGAGAGAGAGGGAGAGAGAATGATTGAGGGAGAGGTAGAGAGAGAGGGAGAGAGAGAGAGAATCCCAAGCAGGCTCCATGCTCTGCCCTGAGCCTGACTTGGGACTCGATCTCACAACTGTGAGATCATGACCAGAGCCGAAGTCAAGAGTAGGACGCTTAACCGACTGAGCCCCCCAGGTGCCCCAATTCAATGATTACTTAAAGGATGTAAACCCTTGCTTTTAAAGGGGGAAAGAATGAAAGGGTTGACTTGTTCCTATTGGATTTCGGGAACAGAAAGTCCAGGAAACTGCCTAGTCAGAAGATAGATGGCATCTTACCAAAGACCACGGGCTAACACTCTCTATGCAGCCCTGTGGGCAGTGAGCAAGTGACTGCGCCCTGGGCTTAATTCTTCAGTTCAGACCCAGAAATATATTAGCAGCGAATGCAGGCTAATAAAGAATCGCTCTCGATACAGTCCCTACAGAATGACCTAGAAGGTTAGGATCTGTGTAATTGCTAAAACCCTGTGACGTTATCATGGTCTTTTGGAAAGACCACAGGGACGGGGTCCGACTAGACCTAAATCAGATACTTGACTCCCCCCCCCCCCCCCCCTTGACGGCTCCGTGAACTTGGGTACATTATTTAGCCTCTCTGAGCCTTGGTTCCAATATAAAAAGAGGGGTAACAAGGATTATGCTTGCTCCCCGCTTTCTCAACGAGATAAAATGTACGAAGCAGCTGTGTTAATAATAAAACACTGAAGGAAAATGCATTCTGAAGGCGCTCCGAGCTACTCTAACAGAAAAACCCCATATCTCTGTGGTGTAATGCAATCGATTTTTTTTTTTCTCCCCCAAATGGGTCTTCCTAACCCTCAGGTAACTCCATTCTGTGTGGAAACTTGGAGACCCAGGCTCCACCCCGTGGCTTCTCAGTCTCCACAAGTCAGCTGTGGGAGGGGAAACGATGTGGAGGGACTCCTGGGGGAAAGTTCTTAGGGACCAGGAAGTGGCTTATTTGGCGGCTACACCTGGGCGCAAAGGATGCTGGGAAATGTAGTCTAGCAGTGTGTCCAGGGACCAAGGGACATGGTTTTGGTGATCAGCTGGCAATCTTTTCCCAGGGATGCTGTGGAATCAAATGGGTTACAGCCCAGGAGAGAGAGGGCTCTGTTAATCATAAAACACGATAGAAAGATTACAATGGCTGATTGCCTCTGTGGCTGTGTAAGCCCAGAAAAACTCCAGTTGATGGCAATTTCAAAGCTCTCATTGATTTTTTTTTTTTTTTTTTTAAATACGGATACCAAGAATAATTTGCTAAGGCACGTGGTACATGGTGACGGCCCCAACCGGGTGAGCAACTTCATGGCGATTCAGGGTGGGGAGGTACTTTGGGCAGTAATGGGCAGATCAAAAGTGATTGTCCTAGAGGCCGTTGAATCTTGTGAAAAGCTCACAGATCTCAGAGAAAAATGGCCCCCGACTACTGTGCAGCAGACTCATCAGCTAAAGAGATTGAGAGAGAAATTTGGAAAGAAAAGCATGGCAAAGGTCAACCAAGGATATGGGTGATTTTGTTTTTGCAAAAGAGCCACTGCCTTGTCTGTGAATGCCGTAACAACACTTTCTGAGCATAAGTGAATTTGTCATTCTTCCATGCACAATCGATACGGATTTCTGAGTGCGGAAAGATTTCATTTATTTTTCATTATCGCATGATTTGTTTGTTTGTTTAGGACATTTCTAAGGAAGTGAGTGGGCATGGAGTATCCAATTTTTCCAGGAAAGAGTTGAAAAATGGCACATACTCATTTTGCTTGCATCACTGAATATTGGTTTCTTTTCTTTTCCGTCACTAAATATTTTCGATTTTCTTTTTAACGTGTTATTTTTGTCTTAAGGTAAACCCAGAAGTATTCGATGGATCCAGAGTGGTGACAGATTTTTAGTACATTAATTAATACGTCGAATACATTTTAAATATATTCTTTGGTAGATTCAAATGACATGTGTATATTATAGAGAACGTTCTAAACTATCTTGTCATTCTGCTTTGCTGCTTTATTTTTCTTCTCAGCCTAGTACATATTTATGTGTTTATTGCCAGTTTGTACCCACTAGAATATAAGCTCCTCGAGGGCAGGGGCTTTGGATGTCTTTGTTCCCTGTATGCCTGGTCCCTGGAAGGGTGTCTGGGACCAGTAGGTGCTCAGTAATATTGGCTACCTACATGCGTACATAAAAATTAGGTCTCGGACATTCTGGATCAAATGACCTCCTACTGTATATTTTTTCCCTCTTAACATAAGGAATTTTCATGATTAAAAAAAAAAGGCATGTTTTGGAGAATCTACAGCAAGATACAGATCTTCTTAGGTAGGGAGAGGAAAACGGAATCTTGTAACTATCGAAGTTTGTGGATGGCACTGATTTGTAACAATGGTTCCTGCTCAACGTTTACGCCCATCTGTTGCATTTATCTGAGAACAACGGTTAACAGCGACTGAGCGCTTACTTGGCACCCGTTGGCATTCTAAGCGCTTTCTATGAGTGGTTTCATTAATCCTCGCGACCTCTTCAGGAACATAGTGTCTGAGACACACAAGCTGGCCCTGTGCAGCCACCTCCATGGAGGTCAGTAGGAGAGTGACGCTCACAGTGTCTCCTCCACTTGGCATAGATATCTTACCCGTGACTTGGTCTCTGGTTTCTCTCCCCAGACTCAGCCAGTCGAAGAGCCAGGCTGTCTTTTCACCGAGCTTTGATAGAACAAGGTGTGGGAAACATGCGGGCTAAATGTTCACAGGAACGAGTAGGCTCGTTGGCTTCTAAGGAATAAATACTTTCACAGGAAAAGGGCACCGTGATATTTGGTGGGGGGTCAGGAGAGTTGGGAGAAAAATTTAAGGAAACATCAGCGCTTCACAGTTAAAGTTTTGCTCTTGCTATCATAAGCCAATAAGTAAATAGATAAAGGCCCTGATAAAGCATAAAATAAATTTTTTAATGTTTACTTATTTTTACTTATTTTTGAGACCGAGGGAGAGAGCTACAGTGCAGGAGAGGGGCAAAGAAACAGGGAGAGAGAGAATCCCAAGCAGGCTCTGCACTGTCAGGGTAGAGCCCAGTGTGGGGGTTGATCTCACAAACCATGAGATCATGACCTGAGCCGAAATCAAGAGTCAGATGCTTAACCAATTGAACCCCCCAGGGGCCCCCCAAAAATAAAATTTCTAAAAAAATTGCCTTTTTAAAAAAGATGTACTAACAATTCCTGAGATAGAACTGCCTCTGGAAATACCTATTTGAGGTAAGTGAGACTCTGTGGAAACGGACGAAAAACAAAGATTAAGGTAACGAGTTTACGGTTTTGAGGGGAAGTGATGAATGAAGAAGAAAAAGAAAGAAGTCCCGAGGAGAGTGAGGGCCAGGAAGACCCCATGGTAGTTGTGGTTGCTGGACTTCAAGATGGCGCCCGACAACCTCTGCTTTCCGGTATTCCCATCTGGTATTCACACAGTGTAACCATCTCCCATGCTGTACCGGTGTTGGCTTGTGGGACTAAACCGAATATGGCAGGAGTGATGCGGTGTCACTTTCAAAGATTAGGCTTTAAAAGACTGTGGCTTCTGTCTTAGACTTTGGCTCTCTCCCTCTCTCTCCGTCCCTGCCTCTGTCTCTCATCATTCACCCTTGGGAAAGCCAGTTACCACACTGTGAGCAGCTATGGAGAAGCCCATGTGTTAGGGGACTGAAGACCCTAGCCAACGGGTCAATAAAGAACCGAGTCCTGCTTACAGCTGCCTGAGCAAGTTTGAAGACAGATCTGTCAGCCCCAGGCAAGTCTCGAGATGGCCTGCAGACCTGGCTGACATCTGACTGCAACCTCATGAGAGACCCAGAGCCACAGCCTCCAGCTAAGCTGCGCCTAGATTCCTCAGGTAATAAATATTTGCTCATTTAAGTTGCTATGTTCGGGGGTCATTTGTTATGCAGCAATAGCTAACTAATACAGTAGTAGGCCACCGTTACGCACAGTGATGCCAGCTGTTTAAAGGACAGTTCTTAGAGGAAAATGGACTCCGACCCACTCCTGTCTCCAGACACTGGGACACGGTTTTGCACTTGGACAACAAAGAGAATAAGAGAGGGAGACCGGAGCACTCTGAAGAATCTGGGACTCGGAGTTTCCCTCCGGGAGGATTTAGATGGGCCTGAGTTGAGGTGGGGATGGTCTGCTCTGAGACAACCACCCATAAATCTGGCTCAAATCAGCAATGTGTCACAGTGTCGTGGCATTTCAGTCAGGAGTGTCTGCCTATGCAAAGTCGCTTCAGCACGACAGGGACTGACAAGTCCAGAGATAGGTGGGCTTCACTTGGGTTGGACCCAGTGGCTCAACAACGTCCCCTGGTTGGTTCCCTTGTGCTTCTCTGCCATCCTCAGGGTCAGCATCACCCCGGCCCGGATCCTGTCATGATCACAAGACAGCTGCCAGCTGCATAAGGAGACTGTGTGCTTCCGTGTTTGTGTCCAGCCAGCGGAGAGAACTTTTCTCTCCTAACCATCAGACAGAAGTCATATGTTCCATGTTGGCCAGATGAGATGAGGTCATTGTCCCAATTCTGAACCTGAGTCCTCCGGCCTGGCTGGCTTGCCTCTCCTTTATCTGGCGGGGCAAGGTGGCTGGGATTATGTAGGTGGGTCAGGACTGGGGCTGGGGGTGGCCGATAACAGAGCAGAGGTGGAGTGGAGGCTGGGACTGGGATCCAGAAGAGATCCGCCGGCTTGCCCAAGGCCAAATGGTGGGTGAGGATTAGAACTAGGTTTTGACCCAGAGACTGTCTGGCTTGTCCCTGCTTGTTTGCCCTTGTCTCATGAGCGACACCCAACATGTTCAGGAGTCAAAATGTACCGATCACCTCCCACGTGCCTGGCACTGTGCTTTTTATATGTGCACGCACTCATTTTTCACAACGGTCCTTGGAGATGGGAGTTGTTATTCCCCCTTCTCTAATGAGGAAACCGGACTTCAGAACGTGTGACCTTCCCAGGGAAACTGGCAAACTCCAGGGGAGCTCTGTCTGCACAGGCGGTTGAGCAGCGTTCCTTCTGTAGCCCTGTGGGACCCTCCCCTGTTTCAAGGACACACACAGACACACGCACAGATTTACACAGACATACACACACAGGTACACACACAGGCACACGCACAGACACACACACACACACACTGCTCTCCCTCTCAGGTTCAGGCACCAGCCTCCAGTTGCTGGGCTCACTCCCATCTCGGGTGTCTGACCGCGGTTGTCCTCTCCCAGTTGGAGAGAACATAGTCTTGCAGCCTGTCCCCTGCTCTCCTGTACTTTTCCTTCTGAACGTTTTCCAAGCACTTCGCTGTTAGCAATAATGAGGCCCATTCTAGAACATTCCTGTCTCACGGAGATGGCGTAGAGAAAACCAGCACTTCAGGAGAACATCCTAGCTTAGTAAGCCTCCTAATTTTTCCCTGTAGGGGGGGCTGGCCTCCCAGGGGACTGGGTTCTAAGAAGGTGAGGCAGGGCCTGGATGCTGTGGAGGGCCGTTGCCCGGGTGGTCCGGGATCCATGATGTCGGTGGACAGTGTCCTCCCCTCTGTCCTTCTAACCCTGTGTCACTATCAGGATCTTTCCAGGCTCCCACCAGCTCCAGGATTAAGTGAGGCGGGCTCTGGCTGATGGGAAGAAGACCCCAGAGGAGCGGCGATCGCAATCATGAGATAAGACAGGAAGCCCACTGCTGGGCTGGAAGGGGGGTGTCTCAAGAACTAGTCCGGGGCACCCAGGTGGCTCAGTTGATTGAGCATCTGACTTTGGCTCAGGCCATGATCTCACTGTTTGTGAGTCTGAGCCCTGCGTTGGGCTCTGTGCTGATGGCTCAGAGCCTGGAGCCTGCTTCGGATTCTATGTCTCCCTCTCTCTCTGCCCCTCCACTGCCCACGCTCTCTCTCTCTCTCTCTCTCTCTCTCTCTCTCTCTCTAAAGTAAATAAATATTTAAAAAAAAAAGAACGAGTCCGATGTTCCCTTCATTTATATGTATCTATAAAGGCTGCTCAGATGTACAGAACATTCTCCCCCAAGCCTCCATGTCCATGTACCAAATCGTCACACACCAACCGTTAACGTTTTGACACAGGTGTAAACCACACCTTGTCCCCCACCCGGCTCTGGCCCCAGTTTCATGGGACTTCTCGGCTGTTTGGCCTCTCGTGGACTGTGGGGTGAGAGGAGACCGCAGACCCTCGAATCAGAACTTGCTGTCGTGTTCGCTTCCCCAGCTTACGCAAGTCACTTTCTCTCCCAGAGCCTCAGTTTCCACAGTTGTACAACTGCTGTTTGTTTTTTTTTTATTTGTGTCATACTGCTGCCTCTCCTGGTCGTGTTGAAGATTAAAGAAGTCAGTGACGTGTGTAAGGGCACGGAGAGTATGAATTCCTGACTCCCTTGCAGTGTCGTTATCACAAACATACGGAGCAACACTGACGTCACCAGCAGTCCCAGGAAGAGAGAAACAGCTCGAAGCAATCCTGAAATTCTTCGTGAACACAGAGGTTTTGGCCACTTTTGGGCAATCCCTCTTTCCCTCTGCATTTTGACTGAGTTCTCAGATTTGCACACTAGACCCCAGTACAGAAAGCCCACAGTCTCTGGTATTGTTCATGGTGGTGGAAACAAAATGGATAATTCTAGACACCTTGACTTCAGCAGTCAAATGGGGAGAACAGTTTCTCTCTCTTGGGTGTTTGCGTCAGGGGCAAGTCCTGGAAGATGAAAGAGCGTCATCACCAGGGTGGAACAGCGACAGAGAGGGAAAGACGAGGCCCTGCTGGTGGGGGGCAGGAAGCAAGTCTAGCATTAATGTAAATCCTTTCTGTCCCAGGTCCCAGGAACCCAGGGAAGGAGCCCCATGAACGTTAACTGGGGGGGAGAAATGAGAGCAAGCATTACACGTGAAGCCTCTATGTGCAGACCCACTGGAATTCTCCTTCCCTCTTCCTGAAGGTTCTTCTCCCCCTGGAGGGCTCCTATGTTCCCTCTGGAACTGTGAACAGTTTCCTGGGTGAGGCATTTTGGTTGTGGTTTTTTCTACTGCTGTCTTGCAACTCAACACAGGCATTTCCAAAAGCTGGGTCTCTGATCACCAGAGGTGTCGTTCTATTGAACCCCTCATTCTTCCTGCATTTTTAAAAAAAACCATCTTTTCTCTTGATGGAAATGTTCCTGGTCTAATGAGTAGGCAATAAATGGTCTACTCGACGTCGCACCCCAAAGAATCCCGCTACATCAATCTTCAGTACGTGCTATGGGATGAAACCAGGACCTTCTCCTTCTTCCTGGAATGCTCCCAAGGAATTTCCTGGGAATTGGGCAGCAGCCTTTATCCTCGTCTCTTCTTTATGTACTTCCTTTCAGGGCCCCTGTTTCAGCGTCCAGTCCCTGGCGTCCCCTTTTTGATCCCTCCCTGGAGATCAGTGGTTCTCACGCAGGAGGGCATCCCTGCTTTTGTTCTTGAGGGCTGGACAAAGACAGACTTTTAGAGCTGGAAGGGATCTTAGAAAAATATTGTCTAAGAAGGCTTCCTTACTTTACGCAGAGCAATTTGTCTGTAGGTTCACATCCAGTTTGGGCCAGAGCGAGAGTCAATTCTCAGCCTCCTGGTGTCTAAGTCAGAGTTCTTTCCACTGGATGATTCACTCAGTCCCCAAGAGGGATTCCCCAAATGGGAAGCATTACCTCCAGGGAGCTGAGAGGGGGTTCACATAATATAGATGTGGTCAGCAAAATGTGGGGCAGCTTTTAAGCAGCTAAAAACAGATGGGGAAGGAAGTACCTCATTATCTGCAAAATTGAATTTATTGGAGGAAGTATAATTTATATCCCCAACACAGATTCAGGATTAATCTAATATAAACAAGTAATGGAGAATTAACTCTTCCTCTGTTATTCTTGAGAATGTGCATAACTGCTTCCTCTTTCTTGATAACGGATGAGATCCTCTTGTAATTGTTTCCGGGGCAGCCCCTCTATTTCCAGACAAAATGTGCAGTTTCTTGAGGTTGACATTCCGCAACTGGTTATTTTCTGTTTAATCCTTCAGTACGTGTTAATAATTTGTGTACTTAAAAAAATTGTACTTATGTCCCGCGTACTTTTTTTCTGGTCTGGGGATAACTGGATTAACCCAAGAGGTCATAGGGGATGGTAGCCTTGGTGGACCCCAGGGGACATGCAGATTTTCAAAAGTAGGGACTGTATGCAACCCATCTCTAGATTAGCATTGCCCCTCCTTATACAAATTGCTGTTTTTTATGTTAAACATCATGCAAACCAAAACACTCCCCCATGAAGATTCCGTGTGCATCGTTAGGGTCATGCCATTTCACAGTCTCTCAGTGTTTGGTCATTGGGCATCGTGTTGATTGCACACTTCCCAGGAGATCGGGAAGCCAGGCTTCGTCTAAAGGGTGTGTGAGGGGAAGTGACAGGAAGGTCTCGGTCAGGCACCCATGTCCCTCCAGCCAGGTCTTTTCCGGGCGGCGGTTGCCTTCTGGATTCTGAGTGCTCAGGCATGGTCACTGACCAAAAGTCTAGTGTCCTTCCCAGTCCTCACGGGGGCGGGCATGCCGTCTCCTGAAGTGCCTCCCTCTCCCCCAGGCAGATGTTTCTGCCCCCTCTTGTGCGTCATGACCACTTCTGGGCGATGAGATCGGAGAGCAGTAACCGATGTTAATTAAGGGCGATCTCTCTCGGCAGCTCCGGGGAAGTTGAGCGAGAGTCTGGTAGAAGTGAAAACACTAAGTTGCTCTCCTTTCTGGATAAACTCTAAGGCAGTTCGGTGATGTGAAGGTGTTATGGGCCACTCGGCAGCGGGGGGAAAACTAGGTTCAAATGCCAGATTTGTCAGTACTGTGTGCCCTTGGACAGATTCTGAAACCTCTCTGAGCCCAGTTTCCTCATCTGAAAAATGGGGGAAATAATAATACATATGTCATAGGGTGGTTACAAAGAATGAGTGAAAAAGAATGAAAACTGCCTCAGTAAACATGAACTACTGTGATAGTTAAGGTGTTGTGATATAAAATATGACCCAATTCAGCCTCCCTTATTTTTTGGATAAACAAAGACGTGCCTCTTATGTTCTGATGGCCACACAGCTGTGGATAACGATAGTCGAGAATCCCTCTTTGGCTTCTTAAAACTCAGTTCAATGCTTTTTTCCATTGTACTTTGAGTCAATGCGGCAATGTGCCTTCCCCAAATCTTGAAAAAAAAACAAAACCAAATGAGAAAAGAATGCATGTTTTGAAATATTTCCGGCATAATCTTCTTTTATTTGCTGCCTACACCTTTGGATGGCAGGCTTGATAACATCAGACTATATGCGAGTATGTGCTCAATAAATAATTGTTGATTAACTGAAAAGGGCAAAAGTCACGGCTGATGGTTGGATAAAAGTTAGCATTAAATACGACCGATTGTTTCTCCCCAAACGGACACAGTTAAGGATGCCAAGACTTCAAGCCTGACATTTTTATTTATTTTTACCCTAAATATTTTGCTGTTCCGAGAAAAACAAGATTAGACAAACATTTTCGTAAGCCAGTGTAGTGACAGTCAAACTGTACCAACTTGTTTGCGAGATTAACCTACAAGCTCTGCCTACAGATAGGGTCATGGGGTTAAAGGTCACAGAGAAGCCACATTGTGTGTACTCGTTGGGTGCCATATTGTTTACGGCTTGGAATAGCACCCCCTCTGCTCCCGCTCTGAAGCACAGCTTCTTACCAGTTACTCAGTCCAAAGTTTACTTCCGATTCCACCCTTAACAGACAAGTGCTGGGCCCATCAAGTTTTATTCCAGTCAATACCTCTCCCTTCCAGAAGCAACTGGTCACAGTCCTTTCCAACACAAAGCTGCTTGGGCCACCCTTTCTTCTTTTTATAGTCTGTTTCCAGACACTCGGTGACCCATAAAGGTAACTTACGACCAAGTCACAGCCATGACCAGAGCTGTTTTCGGTGTCTACCCCTAAAGTCCCCTGGCTTCCCGGGCAGGGCCCTGTTGCCTTTTCCCAGGACGTGCGTGGTGGGAGGCAATGAATCATGCTGTTTGTCCCTGGTGGGGTCATTCCTTTGGGTCCAATCCCAGGTCCTGGGTCCTTAACCCAGACAGTTTCCTTTAAACGTTCCCCAAACTCTGGGATTTTCTGGTCTGCCCTCACAAAGGCCACACTGCATTTAATGTCTGGATGAACTCTTATTAATGGAGATGTGGCTCCTGCTTGGTGAGCTAACCTCAAGGCGTGCCATGGGCTCTGGCCACCTGTGCGAACACAACAATGGTTCCGTGGGTATTTCCAGCTTGACGTCCTGGTGGTGTCATTGACAACCTAATTTGCCTTCGTCCCCTCGTCCCTTTGCCCCCTCGTCCCTTCTTCTCTAAATGGGATGAGTGTATGTATATTGAAGAGCGTGTGATGGTATGACTTGGCATGTGGGCAGCTTGGAATTTGAGTTATTTAGTTTAAAGCAACTCATGGAGGTACGGGGTCCAGAAGTTGATCCTGTACAATCCCGTGATTACTAAGTCGCTCAGCCTCATGATTTTACAGCTCTCGGTAGGTTAGTAAGGTTCCTTGATTTGATCAAGGTTGTAAAGCTAGTGAAAGGCAGGGCTAGGGTCAGAATTTAGGTCTTCTCACGCCCCGGCCCCATCTGGTGTTTTTCTCATAACGCATTACTCTGTCCCATCAAAATATAATGTTGCTTTGGGACAGAAAGACTGGCTTCACAGATAGGGAGAGAAGAATGACACACAGTTTGATTTTGTGAAGCTGGTGTCTGTCTCCTACAATATATTAATAAACGGAGGCAGAAGATAGGGGCTAAATCGCCTCCTAGAAACACTCAGAGAGCATTTTGGTTATAATATTTTGATTTACAGTGTTTTAGAACTGGAAGGTACTTTATTTGTCTATTTTTTTTTTATTGTAAGTTTATTTACTTTGAGAGAGAGACAGAAAGAGCACAAGCGGGGGAGGAGCAGAGGAGGAGAGACAGAATCCCATGGAGGCTCCTATTCATCAGCGCACAGCCCGATGTGGGGCTCGAACTTACAAACGGTGAGATCACAACCTGTGCCACATCAAGAGTCAGATGCTTAACCGACTGCGCCACCCAGGCGCCCGAGAACTGGGGGGTACTTTGAAATAATCATCTAGCGCGGTGAGTTTCACACCGTGTCCAGTGGAACCCACCGTGCCTCGAGGGCCTTCTGTGGGATACAGGAAGAAACACGCACGACCCAGGGGCGCGAGGGCAAGCCTATCTTCACCTGTTTTACCAAACGTGGGGATTTCATGTTAGATGGTATTGTAAAGAGGGACTCCACTTCTAAAGACAGTTTGCAAACCTTAAGTCTAGGTCAAACCCCTTACTTTACAGATAAGAAAACTGAGGCCTTGGATCTTTCCCGCCGTGGTTGCTGCGGAGCGCGAATCAACCTTATACTGGGGAGGAGGGAACCGAGATTCAGTTCCTGAGAGATTTGTCGAAAGCGACGAATTTCATCGGGTAGCAAAGCCGGGGCTAGAACCATACGGTTTTTTAGTCCCAGCCCGTGACTTTTCCCATCACGTCACGTTATTTAATAATATTAAACATGTGGGTGACCTGAACTGCTCCATGATCAAAGGAGTCCCCAAAAGAACCAACGACCGAAAGGCAGGAGGTCGAGGGAGCAGAATAAGAGAAGCAACAATCAACTGGTGTGGGGTGGGAGACATACTCTCGGGCCATGGAAACATGTGGCCCCGTCTCATTTCCTGTCTTCATGAGTCCGTTGCATCGCGCAAGTTCCCTGCTGCAATGTTGATGTGCCCAGAACCTAAACAAAGAAAGGCCCGGCTCTCGGAGCTGCACGGATATTTGATGCGTTCTCATGCCGTCTTCAGAACCCTTTCCTGGTCAAGCACTCGAGTATGATACGCTTCCGAATCAATTACTGTATCAAATTTGCATAAACAGGACCATCAAGTACAGCCGATTCATTTCCACACCAAGTGCGCAAGGCCTGTTTATTGAGTGAATCAATGAACTCGGCTGGCAAGGGTGCAATAAAAGAAGAAAATATGACTCAGAGCGGATCACCTTCTCGACGCTGCCCTGGCAAATCCCCAGGGTGTTTGGGCACCAGGCAAGTTTCCCAGTGGCAGCTGGCACCACTGATCTCTGTTCCTGACAGAGGGAAGTGCATCCTGTCCATAAGCTGCTGGGCAGATGTTCAATTGCCCTCGGGGGTAGCCTGACCCTGAATGAGCTTAAATAGAAACACATAAAACTTGGAATCAGAACGTTCTTATTATATCTTACCCAAAGTGGTTAGCATTTGTTGTAGGTTATCAAAGAGTACTGCACAGCATCTTTCCCTAGGGAATTTTAAGAACAGGATGGCTAGATCCTGTAGGTTTTGCGATATTTTATCTTTATGATAACACGACAGTATTACAGTTTTTGGTCTTTCAAAGCGCCTTGAGGCAGGGCAATGGATGAGGTGCCCTTCTAAGGCCATATGGTCCTTGGATTCGTTTCAGAGGAAAACATGAACTCCCAAACAACAAAAAGGAGTAAGAGAGCTTCCAGGAGAACATTATAAGGCAATGAACGAGAGAGAAAAAGAGAACGATGCGCTATTAGCGGGATGAAATGTGGGCCTGACCACGAACCCCCAAGTCTGAGCCACTGCTGGAAACCACGTCTGCCTCTGATGGCCCTGCCTTTGTCCGCGTTCTGGGATGGACCTCTGGCACTTTGTGTTGTGGTCTTCTCTGCGCGCAGGGGTGGGCTGGTTGATGTCAACATGGTGGGATTACCGTAAAAGTCATTAGATGCACTTTTGGATGTGGTTTTTCCATTTACAGTAATTAAAACCAACCACTAAGCTGCCTTTTTCCTTTGACCCAATTCCTGCCTTTGCTCTGCCTTGGCGTCTCGGGGCTAAGACTTGGGGCCTGCGAAGAGCCACGGATGGTGCCTGTTTTCTCTACCTGCTGCAGGCAGGGCGACGCTGCCAACACGGACAGGCCACTGCCAGGAACTTCATTACTCTTTTTGTTTTAATCCTCTTATGTGGATCCAAGTGGCAGTTTCAGTCCCCAGGCTTTGGCACGGCAACAAGTGGCTGGTGCAGGGCGGGGACGGGGAGAGGGGGCACCGGACCCGGGCCCAGGATAGGGTCCCCGCCTGCTGTCCGTCTGCTGCCCACCCCGCCGCCGCCCACTGTCCCCCGGGGTCACCGCTTTGGAGCGTGCCACTGGGAAAGTCCTATTTCAAAAGCACTCTGCTATTTTTAATCTCTTGCTCGCCCCCTCCGCGGCCGGAGGCTCCCGGCCCAAGAGGCGCACCCAAGCGCGGGTCCTTGGGCGACCCGCGCGGCCGCGGACGCCGGGACGCGGCCCCTCACCGCCCGGCCTCTCCGGCGGGCGGCGAGCGCACGCACGGGCCTGCCTCGCGCTCCCATTGGCTGCTGCCTGTTGCTAACCCACGTGACCGGCGCCGGCGCGCCCCGCCCCCGAGCCCCGCCCCCCGCGGGCTCCCGCTCGGCCGCGCGTTCCTGCGGGCGGCGCGGCCCGCGCGGGGCAGCCTGCGCTCGGCCGCCCGGCCCGCGGACTGCGCCCGCGGCGCGGCGCCCGAGCGGCCGGCGGCGCCCACAAGGTGGCAGTGCCGCGCTGCTGGTGCCCTGGCCGCGTCCGCGCGAACCGTCGGTGCCCGTGCAGCCCTCCCGCAAAAGTTTTCATGAATGCAAACGCACTGGGGCTCTCCCGGGGCCGGCTGGTCCGCAGCCCTCCGGTTTCGGGTGGCCTGGGGTGGGGGTGGGGGGACCTGATCTGCGAGGCCCGTCTTCTTTGTCCCCAACTCTGGGAACCGCGATCTGGGGCCTGTAATTGCAGCAGGGCTGTTAATGTTCTCGGGAGTGTTTCGTTTTTCTGCTGTAGGGCCCTTAACGCTGAGAATTGATTCTTGCGGAGACATACAGAGCCCCCGACAATTATTCTTTGTTCCTCTTCTTGAGAGCCTCCCCCACCCGAGGAGCAATCTGCAGCCTCCCTTTCCGTTGGCGAAAGACCTAAAACACCAGCATTTCGGAGGGTGCTTGCCCGCGCCCAGTCCAGGGATCCTGACCTGCTTAGGAAGAGGGCGACACGGGGAGCCTCCCGCTCTGCAGCTGTCCCCGGATGCCCTTAATTCCGCTCTACACGGAGAGATAAGCTCCTGCGACCTCGTTTGACCCCGCCGCAGGCACCAGGCGTCCTCATTTAGTGTGCGAGCGAGGGTCGACTTTTGTCTGTGCTCCCTGGAAATTTTGTTCTTCCTTCCCTCCTGTCCTCGGGCTGTGGCTGGTCTTACGTCCCCCACTGCAGTCTAAACACCCACCCCACCCACCCCCTCCACCCCCAGAGGGGCACATGTTTGCCCCTCTCCTTTTTCACTGTAAACAAGGGGTTCTGAGGGCTCTCTGGGTCCGTAGAGCCTGGGAAAGAGGCAGGTCTGAGAACAGAAGGGCAAGACAGCAGTCCCTGGGGCTGAAGTCACCTGTAGGCAGAAAAAGGAAGAGAAACACGCCTTCGTTTTTCACTGTCTGTGCCGTGGAGCCCAAATTCCATTCCCTGGCAGTCAAGCCCTTCCTGTTGGGCAAGCCAAGATGCCCTCGGGGTAGTTTCCCACCATGCAGCCAGCATGTGTCAACCTAGCGTTGAGCCACTGGTGACAGGACGCTGAGGGGGACTCTGTTCACACGTCCCGGAGCTTCTGCCAAGACTCAGACACACGGCAGGATGTGCCCGGTGATGCCACTCACGTCCTCCGGTGAGGCTTGGGCCACTCTATGGGATTGCCGGGGGAACAGGAGGCCGAGGACCCAGGAGAGGCCAGCAGTGAACAAGTGTTTAAGAAAGGTGTGCACCTGTTGTGTTTTCTACCTAGGTTCAGATGAATGAGGAGGGCCTCGGAGAACTACCTGGGGGGCATTACAGGTGTCTTCTGGAGTTTGGGGGGGGGTTGTGGGGCACAGGGACCGATACGACGTCAGAGGAGAGAGCGCTGTTTGGTGAGAACAGGCATTTAGAACAGCGTCTGCCTCCAAGAGCTGGCAAGGCAAACACGCGCTAATGAGTCTTCCTGTTGAAAAGGACCTACTTCCCCAGGTGGGGGTGGGGGCAAGGCGAACAGCACCAAGCAGGACCTGTGGGGGCAGCTGGCAGAGGCCATCGGTGGAAGGAAGCCTCCAACAATGGGGAGCCCACCGCAGAGCCCCGGAAGAGGGAGAACCGGCATTTGCACACCGGCCCCCGGCCCCTGCTCACAGTTGAGGTCTCCTTGAAGAGCTTTGTTCCTTGGGCCCCGGGAGACCTGATCCACCAGCCAGCGATTGGAGAAGGTAGAGGATCCGAGAAGGAACAGGCAACGATCGTGTTTCCCTCCTAACCACACGTTCCCAAACCCGAGCCAGCCTCCATCCATTTGGAGGAGAGAAGCACTAATTTCAGTGTGATGGTCGAGTTTCTGCTCTTGGTGGGACTAAGCTATTTAACCCCTAAAAAAACGAGGCGATTCGTGAATATCCAAGGTTGGCCAGGTAAGCTGGTTGATGAGTTTTCACTCGGTCATGGGCAGTAATAACGTGGACACCAACGAACGTTTACGTCGCATTTAGTGTTTTCTAGGTATCAAGTCATTTCATCCTTACAACAGCCTTGAGGGAATAAATGGTCTTATTATTCCCATTTCACTGATAAGGAGGCTGAGGCCCAGAGAGGATAAGTAAATAGCACAAGGTCCACAGCTAGCCAATGGCCAAAGTAGACTTCAGAGTCTAAGTGCTTTCCCATCTCGGACCTTTCCCGACTCCAGGGCCCAACTCTGTTCCCGTCTAGAACCCTCCGTGCCAGCTGAAGGAGCCTTTCCTGCTCTGGCCTGTTTTCAGGGGTGCGGCCATGGCTGCTGAGTGGCCATCGCCCTGAACAGTGGGCGCGTCTTCTGAGGGATTGCCGTCAGAACCCATGGCATGCCTGTTAAATACCAGGAGCTGGCAAGTGCTCCTTCTGAAGGTGGATATGATGGTTGTAACCATCCCGAAGTCATCTGGAGTCCGGTGTAAAAGCCAGCGATCAAGCTGAGAGAGACTATTTTTTTTGTAAAAGGAAACAGGATATACTCGCTGAATGAGGCTGGTTTTCTTCTGTGGTTTAAAAGCTGGATCTAAATGTAATTCCCCGAAGGAAAATTCTCCCAGAAGGTGAGTCATGGCAGCCCTACTGGAAAGCATGTATTCCAACGCGATACAGGCAGCAAATGTATCCATTTGGAAACATACATTCCTTTTAAATGTATATATGTATATTTTTAAATCATGCTCATGACTTTATACTCGTTCCATTTGCACGTTTTCTGTACGATTGGATCATAAAACGTGAGGAAAGAGGTTATCGTTTACGTCTTTATATGTACCTACCCTTTCACAGCAAGTACGTCACTTGGTGACGGGCACAGAGTAAGTACAAAAGAAGCGTGTCAGTTTCTAGTTGAGTGGGGGTAAGAGGGGAGTCCAGGCCGTGCAGACGAGCTGGGAGCCAGGGTGAAGAAGAGGCACAGTGGCTGAAAACGTGCGAAATACTTGTCCTACTTGCATAGAGCGTCTCATGGGGTGGAGTGTATTTAGTGGAATCACAGGGGATATAATTAGAAAGGGATGTTTTATGGGCAGATGAGATCTTTACCTTCTAGGTCAGTGGCTGTTAATTTTTTTTTTGGTCATTAGAGATTTCCCCTTGTTCCCCACTCTAAAGGCCCCCCAAGCAGAAACACAGTATATAAAACAGATAAAGGTAAGAGGTCTCAAGTTTGGAGGAGGGGGCTGGGGCCGTCTCCCTTGGTCCTTTGGGCACAAAGCTACCTCTGAGGAATCATCCCACAGCTCGTGCAAAGCAGTGGAAACACTAGTGTAGATGCAAGGGAGCCCCTGGACAGCGTGTCCCTCTCGCAGCTCTACGTAAATGTAGTTCCTAGGTTCCTGACGCTTCCAGATCTGCTCCTCAGGACATCAAACCTCTCCTCTTCCCAGGGACGATTGTGGGGCCCCGCCTCCGGAGGATTCCCTGCTCACTAGCCATTCCCCTTTCTTTCTTGCTAACGGAACCAAGTTGAATCTGGGCAGCCGTGTACTCAGTGCCAGTGATGAATCGTGATTGGTCTAAGGCAGGGATTGGCCAAATCCAGCTGCCAACTCTTTGGAACAGGGACACTCGGTTATTTACCTCTTGTCTGTGGCCACTTTCGTGCTACGACAGCAGAGTTGAGTGGTCGTGGCAGACTGTATGGCTTGCAAAGACTGGATTATTTACCGTCTGGCCTTTTACAGAAAAAAATTTGCAGGCAACTGTGGCAACCCAATTCTCCTTTGCCAGGATTAGGGACAGACACATTGCAACCACTTTTGACCAAGGACATGTGCAGTGTGTTGGAAGCATCTGAAAAAAGATTTTCATTCCTGATAAGAGAGAGGAACATGAAGAGGAAGTTCTTTTGTCATCTTCTTCCCTTTTATTCCATCACGCAAAGATGTGATGTCTGGAGCTGTGGCAGCCATGTTGTAACCGTGAGAAATAACGGATGAGCCTGATTTCTTGATGGTGACACCACACCACCCAGTCTACCTCAGGACCATCTAGTTTCAGGCTTCCTGTTAAGCAAACAATAAAAATCCCTATGGTTTAAGCAGCTCGTTGTTGGGCTTTTGTTACTTGCCAGTAAATGTAGAATAGTTAGAGCCTAAGGACAAAAGGCAGAATGTTTTTGTGGCCGTGGTGCGATGGGGTGGAATACTGCAAATCTGGCGCTTGCTAATAGTGACAGCTAACAATTACTGAAACCTCGGAGCATGACAGTTGCTATAGTAAGTCCTTTACATTCGTTTTCTCATTATTGCAAAACCCTACGGAGACACTTCTGTTATTACGTCCCTTTACAGGTAACGAAAGGGAGCTTTAGCGAAGTGTCTTGATTTGCTCAGTGTCACACAGTTAGGTGGCCGAGTTCAGACTGGAACCCAGGTCGCTTGATTCAAAAACCAAGCTGTTAACCATGAATTTACACTGTCATTTCTTTTTCTTTTTTTTTTTTAATTTTATTTTAGGTGTATTTATTTATTTTTTTGAAGAGGGTGCCGAGAGAAGGGGACAGAGGATCTGAAGCAGCCTCCGTGCCGACAGCAGAGAGCCCCGCTTGGGGTGGAACCCGTGAACTGCGCGACCATGACCTGAGCCGAAGGTCGACGCTCAATGGACTGAGCCACCCAGGTGCCTCTACGCTGCCATTTCTGCCCACAGACCTGAGTTCATGTGCCACGTTGGCCGCTTTGCGGGCAAGTTACTTAACTTTCTTGAGCCTCAGTTTCTCTATAATAACGCGAAGATAAGGCCTTCCTCAAAGTGATCGTGTTCCTGCTTCCGTGCCTGAGACATGGTGTTTGACTGTTTTTGCGTACGTGCTTGGTTCTTTAGGGGTGGTTCTTTAGGTTCTTGGTTCTTTAGGGGTTCTTTAGGGGTGGGCGGATGGCAGGAAGTGAGCTGTGGGGGTAACCGAGAAGCAGCAAGTGGACTCAGGTAAGCAGAGAAAGACATACCAGTTCCAGAAAAGCTACAGGAGGCTGGCCTACCGTCCTGAATGGGGTTCAGTGAGGAGAATGTGCAGCGTGGAGAAAGCCAGGACACTTACCCCCCCGTGGCTGCACCCAGTGACCCTGTGGTTGGTTAGCTGTGGCCTGAGAGCACTTTCTAGTCGGTCGTCCTGTCTCAAGGGGCTTTGAAACATTGTAAGGAACTAACCAAAATGTTTGTATGACTCCCCTTTGTGTAAAACAGAGCCCCTGTGCGGGAGTGAGTGATCTTTGCAGTGCGGGTCGCTGGGGCCGATGGCCACGGGGACGCTGGCATTTTCCTTAGTGTGCTGAGGCTATTGGTCCACGAAGGGGGGACACCTGAAGACGCAAGGGAGAGATCAGAGATTACCTTTGCGGTTATGGGTGCTCTTGGAGTGATTTCCTCTCCGAGTGTGACCGTGCGGTTTTTAAGGCAAAGGATAATCAAGACTGGTTCGCTCCAAGACCTTATGGAAAATGTATGAAATTCAGTGTCTAAAGACCAGATTTAATTGTTAGGACTGTTTTTAAAACAGACCAAAGGAGAGCAAGGGAAACGACCCCAATGGCTTGTTATGTAACATCCAGATGTTTGGCATTAAATGGGCCAGATGAGGGAGTGACTTTTTCGCTGTTCATCTGCTTGCTTTGGCCTCGCTATAGACACCGTGCGAGAGAGGGTTATATAAGAATCTCGCCCGAGTGGCCTCGTCCTTGCTCTCAACCTGCCCTTCAGGAGACCTGTGAGTGTTCAGCTGCATTTTTAAGCTCAGCCGCGGCAGATTTTTAATGAACACATTCCTTAGACCCAGCATGGGCTCGAGAAGCTTCTGGAAATCATTTAATGATGGCTCCAGGTAGACAAAGCAGTGGGTGAAAGAGATTTTCCCTTCTCATCCAGATGTCTTTAGGCTCCAGGTAGCCGTGGAGTTGTTTCATTATAAATACACTAATCGAACGTAATATTAAAATACGCTCGTGGGCTTTTAAAAAAGTGACAGCCTCCCTTCAGAGTGACAGATAGATGTCCACATTGCGGCTTGCTTTGTTCGTCAGCAAAGGGCACTCAGCCCTGTTCTGCTAAAATACGAAAACCAAGACCTGATTAGCGCGGGGGTTTGTTGAAAAAGCATTTTCACTGCACACTAATCTCTACATATCCTGTGGGGAAATCCTTTCAATCCCGTACCTGATAAATAAATCTGGCACGTGAATAAACACTCTGTAAGTCTCTCACTGATATATAATTCCACCTGTTATGTGAGTTCTGCTGGCCTCTGAGCCTTGCCAGCATTGTGTACCAGGCTGATCTGGAACAAAGCCTGCCCAGGAAGAGAAATGTGTGCCACGACCCTGCCCGGCACCGAGCACTTGACTCCAACCTTTCATAGGAATCAAGGGGGTGTTTAGGGAGAATGTTGACGTCCTGGATTATGGTTGTTATTATTTGGTGCTTTTGTTGTGTTTGAATACTCCACGAGGCATTGTATAATACTGCAGATCAGAAATACCGTGCTCGGTTTCCTCCTGGCTTTCCACTTAGGGCAAGGGTAGGGGTCCTGAAGCGGCCACAAAAATCCTTTTGAAAAGTTAGAATTGAGTCTCCGTGCAAATACTCTCTCCTGTACGGCCCATGCCGTCTCCCCAGCCACCCGCGAGAGTCTTGGAATGCTGTTCCCCTACGGTTTGTGCATAAATACATTAGAGCGATTTTCCTGTAGGTTCCTGAGGGCGCGGGCGATGCCTTTTCATCTTAGGGAAGAGCGGTGCCTGGCGCGCTCATTATTAATGAACTATTTGTTAGTCATTAATTAATGCTGAATGAATGGACTTCAGTTCTTTGTGAGTTTGTGTGTATATGTGAGTGAGACATTGCCAGGAGATGATGGCACGAAGAGTACCTCCTGGGTGCTCACCCAACCGTCTGGACGGACACACGCACACATTGAGAGTTCATTTATAAACCCTAGAGGACTCAGGTTTGTACCATCAGTCACCCGTGCGTGATGATGAGACAAGTTTCCGGATGCTACCAGTAGAAGAATCAGACCGACCGACATCTCGGCAGCAAAAGAACTTCTATCCATTTTGTCTTGTTGTGCAACAGATTACCCCACACGTAATGATTTAATGCAACCAGCATTGATTATCTCACAGTTGCTGAGGGTCAGGAATCCGGGCATGGCTTAGCTGGGTGGTCTGGCTCAGCATCGGTCATGAGGCCGCAGGGAGGATGTCAACAGGGGCTGTATTCACTGGAAGGTTTGACTGGGACTGGAAAGTCGGCTTTCAAGATGGCGCCCTCATGTGGCTGGTAGAGGCCCCAGTTCCTGCCTCCATGGGTCTCCCCATGGGCTGCTTGAGTGTGCTCACAATATGGCCGCTCGTTTCCCCCAGAGTGAGTGATCCAAGAGAAAGAACGAGGAGGACCCCGCTGTACCCTTTGCGATTTGGTCTCTGAACGTGTGTACCGTCACTTTTCTTTTATTCTACTCATTAGCAGCGAGTCCCAAAATCCAGCTAATACTTGAGGGGGGAGGAAACTTAGGCTCCACTTCTCGAAGGAAGGAGCATCAGAGACTTTGTGCGTATATTTAAGTCTATCACCGAGCTGTGGTTTTGATGGGCCAGGTATGTTTTGAGCCCTAGCTGGCCTTTCCAAATGTAGTGTTAGGAGTGTGAATCTTGCTTACCTCTGGCAGGAGTCCATATCAAGTTGCCTGCTATGAGAAACAGGTTGTCTGAAAATCAACCCGTGGTTCTCAGTGTTTGACATTGTACCTTCGCTTTGAAACTATTTCTGTTTCTCGGCAGCATGGGGAAGCCTTTTGCCGAAATCCATGTGGCATCCTCTTTAAAGAACGATAGCACTCACTATAAGCCATGCGTAAGTGTCCTACAAATTTATTAAATTCTCACAACTATCCTATAGGCTAGGTGTTCTTATCATCATTCTTATTTTACAGATGGGGATCCCAGGGGCGGGGGCGTAATTTGCCCCGAGTCACCTCGCCAGTAAATGGTATCACTGGGATTTGAACCGGGTGGTCTGGCTCCAGACTCTGGGTTCTTATTTTCTCCACTGTCTGAGACTGCCTCCTCCTTTAGATGGACTGAGTCTCTTCATCCAAGATGCTAAAGTTGTCTATACGTATGTTATATACATATATAAACTCAGACCAGGTCGAAAATACTCTGCCAAGTAGGAAGCGATTGATGGCTGGTATTTCCTACCACTCTGCCACTGAGCCCCAGTGTAGACATCCCCGCAGCCACACCTCATTCTGGGTTCTGGACACCATTCTGTTTTCTGCACTTTCAGGCCTGGAAATCGTAACAGCTCCTCATTCGTGGTGGGCAGAACAAGGACACCCGCCCCCCCTTAAAGCTGTCCATACGAATCCCCGGAACCAGTGAATATGGCAAAGGGACTTTGCAGATATAATTAAGTTAAGGATCTTGAGATGGGGGAGATCATCCTGGATTATCCAGATGTACCCAATATGCAAAAGTTCTTAAGGGTGAGGGTCCAAGCAGGACAGCGATTGGCTTTGAGGATGAAGGAAGGGGCCAGGAGCCAAGGAAAGTGGGCACATCCTCTGACAGCCGGAAAGGGGAAAGGAAAACAGATTCTCCCCTAGAAGTTCCAGAAGGAGTGCCGCCCTGCTGACGTCTTGATTTTTAACTCAGTGAGAACCATTTCAGACCCCGGACCTCCAGAACTCTCAGATAATACGTTTTTCTTGTGTTAAGCCGAAAAAAAGAATTCTGCGATGATGATGGAGATCCACTCTGCTGTTTTTTACATGATGCAGTGACAAAGAAACTGAGGAACCATCCATCCAATAAGCTGCCATCATATTAGAGATGATACAATTGTATCAGTGTCGCACTCCTTTCATTCCAGGCTGTGGGATACAAACCCTGCCTTCGAGAGACTCAGAGACTCCTTGGCAAACAGAGACGTGCACACGGGATGCGAGCAACACATCTTTGTTTTGGGGCCACCGTGTGCCATGCTGATGACGAGCCCCGGCAAGGCACGGAGCCGGGTGCGATCATCGAGGATGGCTGGAACCACCGAAGGTCTTCTGGAACGCCGCTGTCTCCCTCTGACCGCATCTGAACGGCCAGTAGGAAGCCAGAAAAATAACCTTGCCGATAGAGAGGCTGTCCCCAGGCACGCCGCCTCCCAGAAGATAAGAGGCAGTTCTCGACTTTTCTCGTCCGTCCGCCTTTCATTGATTGAGGACAGCCTGTGCTGAGGTCCACCGTCTCTGCTGTCCCCGTGCGTCTGTTTTACGCCCCCACCCTCTCCTCAGGGCCTGTGCCACCCTGCCAGTGCCTAGAACGGTCCAGGGGTGCGGACGGGCGCCCTCGGCTCTGTGTTGGCTCCTCTCGGCCCCACTCCCCTGCACTCGGCCTGGGCTCGGCACTCTTCAATGTGAGCATCCACAGGGCACCGAAGCTCTGTCTTTGCAGTTGCACTGCCTCCCCAGCCTAGCCCTCACCCGCTCACTGGGCGAAGAGGGGAGAGTAGGGTGGCGAGGACAGACAACAAAGCCACTCACCTGCCCCCAGACAGGCGTCAGGGTCTGATGGGCTCCGCGAAAAGACCCAGCTGCGAGTTTGTGAGCGGGGTGTAGGAGCATTCGAGAAAGCACGCCTGGGTATTCTGGTACAGGAGCCCTCAGAGTTACTGCCGGGCCTCAGAAATAATTAATATACTTACCCGTCAGAATCACATGCCCGGGTACGCACGTACGTCCCAGGGAGTGCAGCCCAACTATTTGTCACATTTTTTCCAGGAGGCTGCCCGGAGCCCCACGCCTGCTGTGAGTTTTGCAGCTGATGGCACAGGTGCCTGACCACGTTAGTGTCGCTCCTGAGCCTGGCTGTCGCCTTGCAGTCCCCCCAAAGAAATATGTGTCTGTTTTTCCCAATATTTAGAGCTGCATTGCGCTCCCGGCTGGGCGGATGTGAAGTAGAAATGATTTCAACCCTGGTGGTGGAGGGTGTAGAGACTAAGCCACGAGCGCGAGCCTTTCCCGAAGTCTCTCCAGGGCGGCTGGTTCTCGTGGCGTTCCTTTCCGGTCCGTCGTGACATTTCTTTGGTTCCTCGGCACCGATGTGGAGAAGAGTGCCTCAGTGCCACTGTGGCATCCAGGATTTCTATCCCTGTTCTAAGTGGGAAGGAGGATATTCACATATTCACACATACTATAAATATGCTGGGTCCTTACTGAAATATTTTTTAATTTAGAGTGGAATTCAGTGTAAGAACTTTCCTTCTTGGACTCCAGCCAGTGAGTTTTAGGGGATTACCCAAAGGATTGCATTCTAAGACCGGACCACGTACCGATCGGGCAGGGGCTCAAGTAACGTAATGGGGCTACGGTGTAACCAGGAAACGAGAAGAAGGTTTGGGGACGTTGTCCCGGTCGATACCGCGGTGGGAGGGACAGCCTGCGAGGTAGAATCGGGTTCGTTAGGTAAAAGGGCTACTGCTTCTAGTCTTATTTTAGTGGTGAATTTTCGGCTCCCCTGCTTTCTGATCGTTGACGTGGCTTCCACAGAGAGGCGACGTGAACTTCTGCCTAAGAGCCTGGGTCCTGGGGTCGGAGGAGTGGGGTTGGGAGCCCACCCCCACTCTCTCCTGGCTGTGAGACCCCTGCCCAAGTGACTTAACATCTCTGAGTCTTGGTTTTATGATCCAGAGAATGATAATATTAACAGCGATGACCACCACCATCGTTATCTGTCTCGTAGGCTTATTTATTTTATTTTATTTTACTTTATTTTATTTTATTTTATTTTATTTTATTTTATATTTTATATTTTATTTTATTTTATTAATTTAATTTATATTAATTTAACTTAATTTAATTTAACTTAATTTAATTTAATTTATATTAATTTAACTTAATTTAATTTAATTTAATTTTTAAGTTTATTTATTTTGAGAGAGAGAGAGTGAGAGTGGCAGGCAGGCAGAGAACGAGGGAGACGGAATCCAAGCAGGCTCCACGCTGATGGCACAGAGCCGGACGGGGGGCTCCGTCCCACAGACCGTGAGGCCGCGACCTGAGCTGAGATCACGAGTCGCACGCCTGGCCGACTGAGCCACCCAGGCACCCCTCAAAGGCTTATTTCAGAAATCCCGTCACACAATGCCTGTGAAACGGTTGGCATCTGGCAAATCATAAGCAGCCACAATTCTATCTGTTGTTACTAGTAAGAGGGGTAGCAATGTTATGTTTTTGTAACGAATCAGAAGATGCAGTGAACACACAAAATAGAGACGCCACTGTTGATGGCCACATTTTAAAAAGGAGGAGGTGGGGCGCCTGGGTGGCTCAGTCGGTTAAGCGGCTGACTTCGGCTCAGGTCATGATCTCGTGGTCCGTGAGTTCGAGCCCCGCGTCGGGCTCTGGGCTGACCGCTTGGAGCCTGGAGCCTGGAGCCTGCTTCGGATTCTGTGTCTCCCTCTCTCTCTGACCCTCCCCCGTTCATGCTCTGTCTCTCTCTGTCTCCAAAATAAATAAACGTTAAAAAAAAAAAAATTAAAAAAAAATAAATAAAAAATAAAAAGGAAGAGGAGACATCCTGGGCTTTGGGTAAAATGCTCAGGAATGGAGTATTGGCTTTGCCCCTTATAGGCGTTACCCCTGTGTTTGGCTCTCTAGAGGTTTCTTGCCCGCTACAAGAGGAAGAAGTCTCTGTCCTTCTTTGGCTTGCACACGTGTATGTGTGTGTGTGTGTGTGTGTGTGTGTGCGCGTGTGCATCTTGGTTCATGAGGTATGCCACTGCAAGGTGTAGAGAGAGGCACTATGGCTGTGAATAAAAATGTCATGGAAAAAAAGAGATTTCTCTTCAGCCCTTTCAAATGGACCACAGCCCACCGAGGGGCCTTTTCTTCCCTCGAAAGCCAGCTAAAGGCATTGGGGCTGATCATTTTTCAGCACGCTTTTTTTCTTCTTCTTCTGTTTGGATTGTTCTAAGCAGGGTCCCCAGGCATCTGGAAAATTAAACGAGAGAAATAAAATAATTCCTCCTTTTCTCCCTCGGAGTGAGGACCTACAGAAATAAAGGGAACCGAGATACTTACAATAGGATCCCTGTGGGTTTTAGGGAACAAAGAGTGACAACAATCATGTATGGCTTGAAATAGCTACACTTCGGGGTAGGCCTATTATGCAAGAGAAATTATACCAGTGGTGTTCTCAGCCACGTGGAGGAAGACACGAGCTCGGCTCGCCGTCATAAAAAGATGTGCCGTCTGACTGCAGATCTCTTACTTCGGGTGTAGAGACAGTGCTTGCCAGCAAGGTGGAAGGCGACTGAATTGGGACAGGGAACTTGGGGAACAAAGAGGGGTGTTAATGATAGTAATTGGAGCTCGCACCTCTGATTCGTGAGGTTTCTGGTGTCACCGGTCAGGCTTCTTCAAAGAGTGGGCCCAGCCGTGATTGGCAGGCAGGGTTCGGGGACCAGCTGAGCCAAGCGGGGAGGGATTCTCCTGACTCTCTTCTGTGCTTTACTGTCTGTCCCGCGAGCTGACAGGCATGTGAGCAACTCAGAGCACGACGCTCCTGGCACCCCATCTCAGGGGACACCCCCCCCCCCCCGCAAGCTGTTCAGGCAGGGTCTCTTGTGCGGTGGAAAATGAAGCAGGTGAAGAATCAAGAATGTTCGAGGAAGAAGAAACTGCCAATTGTGGTTTCTAACCTAGGACAGGTTTTTCATGTGTTTGGGAAACTGGGAGGAGACCAGAGTGAATGGGGAAGAACCATCCAAGGCCCCTCCTCACAGGCCACGGGAAGGAGCTTGGATTTCTGTTGCAAGGGCATTGGCGAATCGCAGAGGACTCTTAAGATGGGAGTTACAAATTGTCTGATATGTATTCCCAGTTAGGAAGATCGCGAAGGAACTTCAGGGCACTCTCTGAAACGATAAGTTTTCGACAGTCCTCGTCAATATCCCGCCCAGGATCTGGGAGGCAGGTTGGGATAATAGAGGCCAGGCCATTGGCCAAGGTCATCCAGTCTGCCGGAGGGCACAGCAACTGAGAAGTTTGGAGTTTCTGTCATTAGACTCACAATCTAACATTTCCATTAAACTATATTTACAGCATGTAGACCCTAAAGTAATTTTAGGGTTAAATGAGAAAAGTGAAGGGTCGAAGGTATAGGGTTATTAGGGCACATTCTCATGTGAAGGATGGTTTGATATTCTTCATGTGATACATATATTTGCCTCATTGGGTTATTATTAGTATATAATGAGAGCAGGAGGCAGTGACGCTTTTCTTTATCATCTTCTGGTGCCAATGGGTCTTCCTTCGAAATTGTGTTCTTTTCAGAAGGGTGGGGGTTCTTCTGTATCCCTGGCCCCAGGTTAAGGTATTAAAGGAGAAGGTCTACAAATGAAATTTCACCTTCAGAGATTTTCCTGGATTAGAAAATCCCCAAAGTGTAACTAAGCTGGAGGGAATTAAAGAGCACTTGAGACTTTAAGAAGTCTTTCAAATGCCACTAAAAGTGTTCTCTGGGTCCTTTAGACCCTGGGTCCAAATCCAGCCACAGTGATTTGTAACACAGCAAATAGACCCTCCTCTATGACTCCACTTATTCAAAGTAAAAATGGGTACAATATAGTTATATACTGTATCAGTCAGCATAAGTATAGTTATGCTGCGGTAACAACCCCCAGGACTCAGCATCTTACCAAAAACAAGGCCTTTTCTTCCCCAAGTCATAGTTTCCTGGCAACCTGGGCTCAGCTCTGTGCTGGTTTTATTCCAGAGTCTAGGCTGAAGGGGCAGCCCCATCTGAGACATGCCAGCCTCATGGCGGAAGGAAAGAGCAATAGCGATGTGTTGGCTTTGAAAGTTCTGGCAAAAACAGCCCAGGCCACTTTAACTCTCATCTCATCAACCAAAGCAAACCAAATGGTCAAGCCCAAAGTTAGCAAGAAGCGAATAATTATTGTTCCGCAGAAATGCTCTGTAGGGAGGGGCACTGAGTGTCATCAACAATAATGAATGTCTGACAATACCATGTTTTGCCTTCTGCATTTTTTTTAACCCACTTTAAGGTGGAAACTCTGTAACAATTTTACACTGAGAGAGCTGACAACATTCAGATACCGTAATTCAGAATATGATTCAGTCCCTGAAAATGAGCATCCCAAGCATTGCTTTTAAAGGATAACTTTTGAAAGTCTGAAATGAGCAGTTTAGACGTGATTAAACGCAATTTTACAGGAAGAAAAGAACGTTTAATAGAGTTCTCAATTCCTAATCCGATCTCGTACCAATCGCTCAAAAATTGGAGACTAACTACTAGGAGGGCTTTAATGCAGAAAAAAAAAAAGAAAAGAAAAAAAAGAAAAAGAAAAGAAAAGAAAGAAAGAAAAAAGAAGAATCCTGAATTTCTTCTAGTTTGGGTGAATGAGATGTAAAGAACATATTGGTAACATAATTGTAATCAACATTGTGTTCTATTTAGGAACGTCTGTATTATGTGGTTAGCTATGGAATATGACACTTTGTTTTCACCGGGTAGAAAAAGAAAACAGCTCACGGGAGTCCAGGAAAATCGATGCCAACCATCAAAAGTGTGTCACATCTAGTTGGGGGTCCATTGCATTACTACAGTGGCCCCAACTGACCTCTTGGCTTCTGCCCTGGTCCCCCAGTCTGTTCTCCGCACCAGAGTGGGCCTTCTCAAATAAGAGGATAGCATGTTCTGCTCAGTCTCTGAGGAGACTTCCAGCTCACTCTGAAACATATCCATTTCTGGGGTCCCTGGGATCCTACGTGACTGCCTTTTTGACCTCATCTCTTACCGTTCACCTCCCTCCCCACTCCACTGCAGCCACACTGGGCTTCCTCTTCCTCTAAACTGCCAAGCCTCTGCTGCCCCAGGACCTTTGCACTGATGATTCCCTCCACCTGGGACATTCTGCTTCCAGAAATCCGCGTTCCATACTCTTTTGCCGTATCAAAGAGGCCTTCCCTAACCACCTTATATAAAGCAGCACCTACATTTTCTCTGCCTTCTTACCTGCTTTATTTTTCCTCCTCAGCATTGCTACCTGACACCATACACGTGCTCATTTGTCACCTGCTTTCACTCAGGACCAGGAGAGCAGGGACTTCATTCATCCCCTGTTTTACCCCTGGTGCTGAGCACGCCAGGAGACTGGCACAGATCTGTGTACGTGTTTAATGTGTCGTCAGTACAGAAACGAGCAATAAACCTATTTCCCTGCCTGGAAGATTCACCTCACCAAAATATGACATGAAATGTTTTGAAACGAAACAGAAAAACCACAACCCCATAATTTCCCCTGCTTTCTGTTGATTTCCTCCTGTGAAGTCTCGGCGTTTACAGTCCCAGGAAGCATGACCGATCACGGGATCCTGAATACGGGGGGGGGGATGAAGAGTCGTCAGATACATTTCCACATGGACAATTACCTGCCCTCCGTAAAGTGAACAGGGCAGATTATGGTTATGACAACAATCATGAGAGCAAAAATCATAGCAACTGCAGGGGTAATGGAGAAGCAATGACAGGTGAGCTGCTCAAAAGGAAACCCCAGAGCCCGAGCAGGTGGATGAGACAACTTCTAGAGCGACTCTATGAGTGTAATAAGCAAGCACCAGGCCAAGAACGTCTGGGCACTAATCCGCTGACTTTCTAGCGTGGCCTGGAAAAGTGAGTTCCAGATCAGGACTTCATGACCTTGAAAAATCAGGTCCTGGGGTGCCTGGGGGGGCTCAGTCGGTTAAGCGACTTCAGCTTGGGTCATGATCCCACGGCTCGTGGGTTCGAGCCCCGTGTGGGGCTCTGTGCTGACAGCTCGGAGCCTGGAGCCTGCTTCGGATTCTGCGTCTCCCTCTCTCTCTCTCTCTGCCCCTCCCCACTTGTGCTCTGACTCTCTCTTCAAAATAAACATTAACACAAGATTAAAAAAACAAATCTGGTCCTGGGTTTTTCTGTTCTTCTGTTTCCATCAAGATAACGGCAGCCCCTCTTCCACACCTTGCTGTCACCCCCTGGTGAGACGTGTCCTGTCAGTAGCTTTTATCCACGTGCCCAGCTGGTGAGTGACTGCACCAGCTGGGGCTACTGGGTGGAGCTTCCTGTGCTCACTCAGCTCCTGCAGGGTCAGGGCCACGCCTTGGGTTTGTTTCCTCTGTCTCACCGTGACACGCGGTGCGTCCTTAGGGCATAATCTTTGGGAGAATGCGTGGACGGGAAGAATGAGTTGAATTTTTCTCTGCAGGTTTGATGAACCCATTTACAAGGATGATTAGTGATTCAGACGCTTTCTTGGTGGAGAATGGAGGTGGTTGGTTATGACCGCAGAGCCCGAAGCTTGGTCAAGCGCCCCCCCCCCCCCCGCCCCCAGAAGGGAGTGATTTCTCATAATGTGGCCTCGAGGAGGGAAGCGTTTCCGAGCCCTGCGGGCCTTCATGGCCTTCCTTGCTCAGTTAGAGGCCATGTGCGTGCAGGTTTCATCCTTGGTCTGGAAGGGGTTACCTAAGCCTGCGTCCTATCTACGAGGCACTTGCTTCTCTGCCAGCTGTGGGCTGATAAAAACACTTTCTCCATAGGCCACCCAGGGGGCCAGATCAGGTAGCGCTGGGAGGCTGGCCTCAAATCATCATCTCTTGCAGAGAGCCCAGGGGCAAGGCGCTTGCTGTAAAAGGCAGAGAAAGGGCACGCGCGCTTATAAATTATGTCATCTCGTTCAGATACATCGTGGCACCCAATAGACTTGGTCTCACTTAGCCTTGGAGCACCTTGCCCAGGTAGTGCCCGGGGAGTGTCCTCATTTCAGAGGTGAGGAAGTCACCACTCAAAGAAGGGCGATCCTGTTCCTGTCAGTTGGGGCTCTGACGAGGGTTTCACCCACTCATGAGGGTTTAACAGAAGAGAATTTGGGGGAAGGGAGCTAGTTACTGGGGTGTGGGTGGGACCTCAGGAGTGGGTAGCTTGTGGGGATGGGTAAGGGCGGGGAGCCGGGACTAGCCCCAGGCCTGAGCACCCAAGGCGGCCGGCTGATGGTAGCGGAGTGTGGATGCAGGTGCAGAATAGGGCCGCAGCCACCCAGGATGCCACGCGGCCCCAGCAGACCCCTGTCCTCACTGCCATAGTGAGGAGACAGCCAAGGGAATGAACCCATCACCCATCACCGCTGTCCCTTTGGCCACAGGAGAGCCACGGGACAAGGAGGGAGGTGATCCAGTCTCTGGACAAAGGGGCAGGGTGGAGAGCGTATCCGGGGATGGCAGCGGTCAGAGCATGGCTTCCAGTGGCACCTGTGGGTGGTGACACACGCAGGGGAGGGCGCCATCTTGCCTTCTTTGCTAAGAGAGAAAAAGGAAGAGGAAATTCTTTCTTCGCCTTTGATCCCTCACACCTTCGTGTTTTAAAACTTCCTCTTGTCTCCTTTCCTCCCTCCTGCCCTCCATCCTCCTCCCTGCCTCCCTTCTCCACCCCACCCCTGCCCCGTCCTCTTCCTTCCTTTTCTTCTCCCTCTCTCTCCCCCTCTTCCCCTGCTTTCCCTCCCCCCTCCCTCCTTCCCTCGCTCACTCAGTCGCACACCCACTAGGCACTGGGACACCAATCAACTCGGCCTGATTCCCTCCCCGAGGTACTCACAGCAGCATCGTGTAATTATGGAGCGTGTTCCATTCAGGGCCCCCTGGTTTGTTTTAAAGCCCTAAGCACAGTTGACTTTAGAATCCCATGTTTTAGAAGGGCTCCATACAGGAAGTCCTCAGAGATCCCCCCAGGGAGGAGCAGAACCTAAGACCACAGCCCTCCTCTCAAGGGGGCCGCGCATCCAAAGCTGCCTCCGTCTGCTGATGGGGCCCCAGGCCTTTGCTGCTGTGCTCCTGCATTTATTTTTTTATACTTTTTTTTTAAGTTTATTTGTTTATTTTGAGAGCGAGCAAGTGCGTGAGAGAGAGCGTGCACAAGCAGGGGAGGGGCAGAGAGAGGGAGAGAGAATCCCAAGCAGGCTCTGCACCATCAGCACAGAGCCCAATGCGGGGCTCGAACTCACAAACTGTGAGATCGTGACCTGAGCTGAGATCAAGACTCGGGATGCTTAACCGACAGAGCCACCCAGGCGCTCCCATTCATTTATGTTTAAGTAGATTTTCCACTCTGCCTCGTATCAGAATGGACTTAGGTCTTTCCGCTGCCCCTTTGGGGAGGCTCTGGCACCCGTGAGTTTTCTTGGAAAAGTGGGGTGCTCGGGGCCACACCATGTCACCAGGTCAATGTCACCCCCCTGCCAATGATCCCCCCCATCAGGGCCGGGAAGACCCTCCCCAGGTAGGAGCAGGTGGAGGTCAGGAGAGCTTCTCGTCCACCCTGTGCTGTGAACTGGGGCAAGGCGCTGATGCCTTTCTCTGCACCCCCATTTATAAAATGGACATAATGACCCCTTTTCCTTTTAACGGGAGTGCCAGGAGGCTTTGGTGCATTTCTGAAGTACTCAAAGCCCCTCATTCGGCGAGCGCAAAGTGCAGGGCACTCTGTGCTTCTCATTATTCGACGAGAGGCACATTCACTCCAGCAGAGCCCGCGCTCTCTCCATTTCCCGGTGTTATTGACTTAAGTACTCTTCAAGAAGAATTTCTCCGAAGCTCCCATGTTGACATCCTACTAGTGTTTTGAGAGCCAGCCTTGCTCGCTGTTTGTTCCCTCGGATGAAAGCCTGCAATTGTTCCATTAAACAGTCTGCATTCAACGAGAAGAAGGGGAAGCGGGGGATGGAGCTACTCACACACACACACACACACACACACACACACACACACATACACACACACACACAAAATAGGTGGTATTGCGTTTGCTTCTCAGAGTTCCCCCTCAACGTCTCGCAGTCCTGGACGTCAGCCCTCATATGTTTTGAGAAAATAAATCAAGAGCATGTATATCTGTTGCAAGGGGAACTGGACTTTTCCATAAGGCAGGTATGATGTAAAAATAGCTCTGCTGGGTAAGGCATGTGGTTGGACTAACTCTGGGAGTCGGGACACGGGGTTCTAGTGACTCAGTCTCTCTCTCTCTCTCTCTGTTTCTCTTGCTCTCTCATTCTCTTTCACGTTTCCAGAAAGAGCATTTATTTGCTCTTACGATGCTCCTACTCAAACTCTCTGACACTGTTTCCCCAGGTCAGTCCTTGCTTCTTGACTTGTTGCCAGAGAAACCAGCAGAAAGAAGGAAACTTGGAGACTGCTGGGTGCATCCTGTGGGCTTCTTGCGGAAGCCCTTCTTGTATGCAAAGGAGCCTAGACTTCTGGGCACTTGGGGCATTTCAGGGCAAAGCAACAACACAGTTTTCTGGTAGCTCATTGGCCTCCTTGGTAGACCACCTAGGAAGGTAGGATGGACTCCCAGCAAGGACTTTGAGCTTCATCCTGAGCCAGCTTTGTGACTTTGGACAAGTCATTCAACGTCTCCGGATCCCGGTGTCCTCGGTTATAGAAAAAATGAGAGAAGAATATCGATGTCACAGGATTTTCGTAAGCATTCACGGACTCCGCAGATATGAAGCAAAAGTCTCCATGCCAGGTGCGGTGCAAATCTTGGGGCTGCTGGTCTTTGCTTTTCGTATGTTTCTGGTCTCTGGGAGAAATGGACACTAAATAGGCCAAACCAAGAATGTTTGATGGACGAGTACCATGTGCCTCTGCAGGGGTGTGAAGGAAGACAGCTGAGTCCTGGCGGGGGTGGGGGGTGCTCAACGCCATACTTGGATGGTTAGGGAAGGCTGCCTGGAGGAGGCCACCACTGAAGTGACAACTGACCAGTGGGAGAAGTTGGTAGGGAAAGGGGTGCAGAGACCCAAGAGGCATTGCCTATCGATTCAGAACTACCGGAGTGGAGAGAGAGAGAGAGAGAGAGAGAGAGAGAGAGAGAGAGAGAGAGAGAGAGAGGAAGAGCGGTCAAGGTGGGGGACACAGCCAGTGGTGGGGAGGGTGGTGTGTGGCCGGAGATTTAGGCAGGAGCCCCCTGCAGGGACGGTGCTAACAGCCTCCCACATCATCCTGGGACATGCAAGGGACATGTAGGGACAGCAAGGTCAGATCTGTGCTATAGATCCGCTTGCTGCCTTTCTCCATCCTCTATGTCCCCATAGGCTGAGATGATGGACCAGGAACAATAGGCGACCCTGCCCTCCGATTTCCCAAGGGGTTCAGCCCCCAGGAGGCGGGAGCTGGCGGCGGGAGGGCGGGAAGAGAGAGAAGTCCGGGTATCTGTTCCCCAGTCTCTCCCCACCGTGGCCTCAGGTTGGTAGCGGCTGTCTTCCCGACTGTGGCCAAGCTCCCGCCTGGCAGACCCTTCTCCCAGCTGTCACTCTGTCTCTGGCGATACCGAAAAGCAGCTCCCCTCAGGTCCAGGCCCCTAAGGCTCCCCACCGTTGCCAGCCCCAGCTCCCTCTCCGTCCTGTGTTGGTTGCTGTTAACCCTGCCAAGAACCTTTGTACGTAGGGACTCTTCAGGAGTCCAGGGTCAGTGTGGCGTCTGCTGGGCCCCTGGGAGGCGGGTGGTGCTCCTCATTGAAATGCCAGGAGAATCGGAGTAGCAGGAGCTGCTTCAAGGCCTCAAATGGCCAGACTCCACAGGCTCTGAGGTACAAAAAAGTCCACGGTTCAGAAGTGGAATCCGGGCAGGAGATTGGTTAGCACTGAGATGGCTGGGCCAGTAGACTGGAGGTCTGAGAGCTACGGGGAAGTCCAGGAGGCCGAGATGTTGTAACAACAGAGAGAAGAGAGGCCGAAGAAGGCAGAGAGGATGGACAGTGGTTGCAGATGTGAGTGCCGGCAGGTACCATTGGCTTCAGGAGCGGAAGCGTGGCTGCCTTGGGTTGACCCTGGCTCAAGCCATCTCATCAAGAGCGTCTGGAGGCCAGAGGGAAGGTTCCTATGCAGAGAAGTTGGTGACTTAGGGGGTTGACTTAGGGGGGTCTGTCCGTTCTCCGTGAAGGAGGCGCTGAGGTCTGCTGAGGGGGCGGGGCGGGGACCAAAGAAAGGACCCTCGCAAAGCAGGTGCCTGTTGTGTCTTTCCAGCTGTTTGGCAGGAGCAAGATGCTCCTTGCTCCCGGGAGTCTGTCTTCTGGATGAGGAGGGCTGAGGTAACAGGAGCAGAGGTAGAAAGCCCCAGAAGCTGAGGGATTCGGTGGTGGTCCCAGCCCTTCTCCTTTGCTTCCTGGCACTGGGAGGGCCCTGCTGTCCCTTTGTCGTCAGAGATTTCTTCATCATCCAGTCAGAGCTCTCTTCTCTGGCTGGAGGACTTTTCCTTCGCTGACGTCCCTCCGGGAGAGGTTGAAGCAGCCGATAGTATTTCAATTCCAGAAACTGATCGAGTGTTTAGAGTACGTAAGTCTCGCCAACTGCTCTCAAACAAAAGGGTCTCTGGGAGCACGTGATGTGCTCCTATTTTATTTTTTTTAAGTTGTGGTAAAATGCACATAACATGAAATTTATTATCTTAACCATTTAAAAAAGATTTTTTTTAATGTTTATTTAGCTTTGAGAGAGAGAGAGAGAGAGAGAGAGAGAGAGAGAGAGAGAGAGAGAATCTTAAGCAGGTTCCACACTCAGTGCAGATCCCAGTGCGTGGGGTTCAATCCCACGACCCTGGGATCATGACCTGGGCTGAAACCAAGAGTTGGAGCCTCAACCCACTGAGCCACCCGGGCACCCCACTCCTTTTCCGTTCTACATTACCCGGCATCTCTGAAATTTACAAGAGACTTCCATGAGAGATTTTGGAATACTGGAATATTCCTTTGGAACTTTTTTCTCCTCATCCAGGCATTTATTGCTTGATTCCTTGCCTGAATGGGTAGCCACAGGGAGCGATTTCTTTTGGGACTGGTTTCTTTCACTCGCAGAACGGCAAGGTTCACCCGCCGTGGAGTGTGTGTCCCCATTTCCTTCCATTTGAAGGTTGCGCATCACTTGTTTTCCATGGTGACGCGTTTCTCAGCTCGCAAAGGTGTTCCGTACCCATTTGTCCCTTTTAGTCTCCACGTTGCAGCCAGGGAGTGCTTATCGCTCTTGCGTCCCAGCTGAGGAAACAGGCCGCACAGCCCCGGGACCACCCAGAAAGTGCAGACCTGGGACGAGGACACAGGTCTGCAGGCCACCGCATCTTCCCTGGAGCACAGCTGTGTGTGCAGAGCCCTGGCACAATCGTGCGACAGCAGAGCCGGCCCCGGAGTGGCAGAGGACCCAGCAGCGAGCCCACTCTGCCCCCCGCCCCCCATCCAGGCCATCGGGCTCCTCTCATTGGGGCGGCTCACGTTCCCTCCGGGGCACAGGAAAGGATTTCTCCAGGCCAGTCCCAGGAGTGGAGTGACGGCAGAGTGCTGTGCGACCAGCCAGCCCTAACTGGGTGAGTCCTTAAAGTTCGTAGGTGATGATGAGAGCAGCCAGGTCGGAAAGGTAATGACGTAGGGATTTGAAGTGCACAGTTCTGGCTGTGTGCACAACCCCCCCTCCCCCCAAAGCAGGCAGTGGTGTTAGAAGCTCTCTGAGTCAAGTGAACTACTGGCCTTCGGGAAGAATTCTATTTGGGGCATCTTGCTGGGGTCGGTGGGGATTACCTTTGAAGCTGGTGTCACCATGTCTCTCTTAGTATCCATGCCCAGGCCATCAGGCAATCCTAAGGAAGAAGAAACCTTTTGTGCTTTGGGGACCACGTGCATGGTGAGCACTAGCTGTGTTTCGGAGGCTCCTGGCGGTCGAACTCACAAGCCGGAGTGCTCCGATCCCCGAAACAGCTAAATACCCCACGGGCCGACACTTAGATAATAATCCCTGGGACCTGGGTGTGGCCAGGGGAGGAAATGGACAGGGGCAGTGCTGCCTCTGGGTTCCCGCTGGGAAACTGCTTCAGACTTGACCCCGTTCAGTCTTCTCCTTGAGGGACTGTTCCAGAACATTTGCTATTTGTCACAGGTAGAGCCTGGGTCATCCAGGTTAATCACATATCCTGGTTAAAAGCGAGCTGTTAGTAGGGCCCCTGGGTGGCTCGGTCGGTTAAGCCTCCAACTTTGGCTCAGGTCAGGATCTCACAATTCCCGGGCCCGAGCCCCACGTCAGGCTCTGTGCCGACAGCTCAGAGCCTGGAGCCTGCTATGGATTCTGCGTCTCCCTATCTCTCCGTCTGTCTCCCGTTCCCTCTCAGGCTGTCTCTCTCTCTCTCTCTCTCTCTCTCTCTCAAAAAACTGAATCGACATTAAAAAAAATTAAAACAAATACGGAAGGCACTTTTATTTTCTGAGGATCGTGATTATGAACCCCATGCACCAAGGCGTTGCTAAAAACATGCAACCACTAGCTAAGAGAACGCTGGCTGGAGAGCTTTGAACGAACTTCCCGTGACTCCACTTGGTCATATATTAATTTTCTTAAAAGGCACTGAGTATGTTTGAAGATGATTAAGATTCCATAAGCTAACAGAAGGGTGACCTTAGAGGCAACTTACACCAGCTCTGCTTCCAATGCAGAATTCCCCTCTCTAAACTTTCTGACATTTTCTTTTCCCAGCTTTTTCTCAAAAATCTCTGGCACCAAGGGACTCACGACTCTGTTCCATTTATGAGTTTACTCTTGGAAAACCCCTCTTCATTCTCGCCTCTGAAGCCAAGGGGGAATAAGTCCCATCTCTCTTTGACAGCTCTTGAGAAAATTAGGACATTCATATGCCCCTTCCCCCAGTTTCCTTTCATGTTTATCTATTTGTGAGAGACAGAGCAAGACAGAGTGTGAGCGGGGGAGGAGCAGAGACAGAGGGAGACACAGAACCCGAAGCAGGTTCCAGGCTCTGAGCGGTCGGCACAGAGCCCGACGCGGAGCTTGAACTCATTGACTGCGAGATCATGACCCGAGCTGAAGTTGGACGCTTATCCGACTGAGCCACCCAGGCACCGCCCTCCCCTCCAGTTTCCTTTTACTTAAATCTGTCACCTCCAGGTCCTGCAACCTTCCTCATGCTTACTGACGGTTCTTTGAATATTCACTTGCTTTGGGGCTTCGGGGTACTGTAACAGCAGGTGCGTAGGTCCAGTGCCAATGGCCGTGAGACCATCCCTTCCTTCCCTTCTGCAGCGTATACTTCCGTGATCAAGCTATGAGCTCTGGCTCTCTCCAGGGTCATTCTCCCAGGGTGCAAATTTCTGCCCCTCTTCTTCCTTTGTGAACCTGGGCAAGCAAATAAACTCTAATGCCCAGTTTCTTCATCTATTAAAGGTGGGGGAATTAGAGTATCAACCCCGTAGCCTCACAGAGTAGGGCAGTTGAGATTAAACATCTAAGGGCTTAGCACAGACCTGCAACACAGTAAATGCTCAATATATGTATCCGCTTGGAGAATAGTGATCATGAACACAAATGATGCAGTCTCGGTGGCTGGGTTCACATCTCAGCTCAGGTTCAAATTTCGACCCCATCCCCGGTGAGCTAAACAGCCTTGGTTGGGTAAGTGGCTTAAACTCTCTGCGCCTCGATTCCCTTACGTGCAAAAGGGAGACTCGGGCTGTCAAGAGGATTAAATGAACTATTACATGTAAGGTGCTTGAAACAGAGCTTGGAAGGTGAAAAGGGCCACGTAAGTGAGAGCCATTATTATTGTGGCTTGAAAATACATCTTATTTGAAAAGGAGTCATATCAGGGGTGCCTGGGTGGCTCAGTCGGTTAGGCGACCGACTTCGGCTCAGGTCATGATCTTGCAGTCCCGTGAGTTTGAGCCCCACGTTGGGCTCTGTGCTGACTGCTCAGAGCCTGGAGCCTGCTTTGGTTTTGTGTCTCCCTCTCCCTCTCTCTCTGCCCCTCCCCAGCTTGCCCTCTGTCTCTGTCTCAAAAATAAACATTAAAAATATTAAGAAAAAAATAAAAAAAGGAGTCACATCAGAGGTTGGCCGATACTGAAACCATGGGTACCAATGTGCTGGTTCCTGTACTCTTTATCATTTTATGGTCTGTGTATAGAGCGTTCTCACTATTTATATTTTTGTATCTCAAACTATCCACTTAGCAGAGCATCTTGAACATGGTGGTGCTTCCAGAATTCCTGACCTTTGCAATCCTATCTATCTTTCCTCTGAACTATTTGAAATCTGCTTTCTTAGCGTCTGGATAATTTGACTACATTTCTCTCCAGAGTCAGCTTGAAGATTGCCTCTTCTGAAGACTGCTCGGATCCTTGCAGTAGACTCAGTCCTTCATCCCTCCACACCTGTCTCTAGCATTCTGGAGGCACTGCCCTGCCCCTCTGTGTTCAGTATCCTCACAGGGCTGTGCTAATTGACTCTTTTGTAGTTACTGGGCCCGCGCACTTCAGAGTAATACCTGACTTCATTATGCTCTTGCCCTCACTGCCAATTGGCAAAGAGTTATTCCTTTTCCAGAAGCACAGAGCAGAGAGTAGATACTTACAAGTGATTCTGGAACAAATGCCATTCTAGTTAACTAGCCTCATCTGTGAGAAAAGGGAAGATGTTGGAGAAACTTGTTTAAACTGTGAAGTATTTCCAGTGGTTATTATCATTAATTCTAAAGTAGCAAAGTTCTTTTTCCAAGACCATCTTCCTTTCTAGACCCCAGCTGGCATTTCTCTGAAGACAAATCAGAATCATTTCTGGAAGAGGGGCACCTGGGTGGTGGCTCAGTTGGTTAAGCGTCTGACTTGGGCTCAGGTTGTGATCTAATGATTTATGAGTTTGAGCCCCACATCAAGCTCTGCACTGACAGTGTGGAGCCTGCTTGGGATTCTCTCTCTCTCTCTCTCTCTCTCTCTCTCTCTCTCCATCTTCTTCTCTGCCCCTCGTCTGCTTGTGTGCACTCTCTCTCTCTTAAACAAATAAACTTAAAATCATTTCTGGAAGAGAAACTATCCTTTATTTTTTCATCTTTTTACAGTTTAAAGATTCAGTCATTTACTGATGTAAAATACAAATTTGTACTTTTTTTTAATAAAATGAGATTCATGCCAGATATACAGCTTCACATTGCTCCCACGTATTTCCTTTAGGTCATTTAATCACTAAGGGAAAGCACTGAATTATTTCTTCCCACAGTCACATCTTCTTCTGATTTTCCACTCCCGACTCTCCACATGATTATTTTGATCTGATTTCAACAGCAATGGAAAGATTAAGCAAATGCACTCAAAGTCAAAAGTAAACAATTAGAAAATATCTGCAGGGTATATTATAGGCAACATACTCCTATCATTCAGTTAGTAAGACGAGGACAACACCTCAGTATAGAAATGGGCAAAAAAGAGGAACAGGCAATCCACAGAGAAAGAAATACAAATGTTTAACACATATTTGAAGGTGCTCTGTTTCACCCATAATCAAAGAAGCAAAAATGTAATACATAATAAGGTAGTTTAGACCTATTGGATTGACAAAATTGAAAAGAATGAAAATAACCAGTGTTGGTATGGAGTTAGGAAACACAACTCTCAAGAAGTGGTTGAAAAGAATATAGATGAATATAAGCCTCCCAGAAGGCTCAATGTTTCTTGAGAACTGTCAAATGTTCATATTGATAACGGTACAATTTCACCGTAAAACGGTTTCCCTAAGGAACAAAAATGACAATTGTGCAGGGTGTGTGTAGGAGCATTTGTTGCATTTATAGCAGCAAAAAAGAGGGGCACCTGGGTGGCTGAGTTGGTTAAGCATCCGACTTTGGCTCAGGTCATGATCTCTCAGTTTGTGAGTTCAAGCCGCATGTCAGGCTTTGTGCTGACAGCTCAGAGCCTGGAGCCTGCTTCAGATGCTGTCTTTCCCTGTCTCTCTGCCCCTACCCCACTCGTGCTCTTTCTCTCTCTCTCAAAAATAAATAAACATTAAAAAAAAAAAGGATGACGTGGAGATGTGTGTCCATAATACACACTTAAGAGAAAAAGCAGATTATAGAAAATGATATGGTATGGTATGATAAGGCATGGCAAATCCTTATTTGATACGAAATAGAAAAAAAATAGCTGCGGATACTTACGAACACATCTATTTTCTGTTTTTACACTTCTGTGCCTTTTGACATTTTAACATATATATTTTAATACAATGTTTTAATTTAAACATGTTGTATAATATAAAATAAAAATATTTCTTTTTTGAATAAAAGGATTGGGGAACTGCTGTGTATTTCTTTGTGTGTATGTGAGAGAGAGAGAGAGAGAGACAGAGACAGAGACAGACAGAGAGAGAGAGATTTGGAAATGGAATCAATGCTTATGAGGAATCGATGCTTATATGGCAGGAAAGTAGCATGCTGGAGATTCCCTCTAGAATACATGGAACCATGGCTGGAGAGGAGTAGAGGTGACAGTCATTGGCAATGAGGTCAGTCACTTAACAGCTAGAGCATCAGATGATTCACCTGCAAAGCACTCGTACCTGAATCCTTGATGTATCCCGGACGAGGGAATGACTCGGGAGGTGGCAGATAGGCAGTAATATCCCCCCAATACTTCTAGCTTTAGGGGAAGTCTGCTCTTTGGACAGGCCTAGACCCTGATTCTTATGGGTGCATCTGTCAAGATGCTAAATCTTAATGAAGACCAGTGCCTGGGCATTCACACAACACGTATTTCAGAACATAGTAACAGGTTTCTTTCTTTCTTTTTTTTTTTTTTAGTACCCCCAACCTGCCTTCACCAATCGGTCTTCTCTATCTGCTTCCCCCGCTCCCACCCGACTGCAAGTTCCACATCTAATTTCCTTCTGGCCATCTCTTGGACATCCCACAATGATCCAAAACATAACATGGCAAAAGCTTATCAAACTCTTCTGTGGACAAAGGATTCTTTCCCATGTGTCGCTCATTACCTCCTTCTAGTCCTCTCAGCCCTTGTTGACATTTACCGTGGCCACCGGCCACGTGTGGCTACTGAAAGCCTGGAATGGGGCTGATCTGTGACACAGCGTGCTGTAAGTGGAAAACACACACTAGGTTCCAAAGACTTAGCGTGAAAAAAGAAAAGGAGCCAGAAATTAACTTTACGCGATGGTGTTTTGGACCTACTGGGGTCACATGAAAAATTTCTCAAAATAGTAATATTACTCATCTATCCTTTTTAACTTTTTTTTAACATGGCTAGTGGAATATTTATAATTCTGTGGGCGGGTTGCGTGACGTTTCAGTGATGTGAGGGCAACCCTACACTTGGCAACTGTGTGGTTATTTGCTCGCTCTTGGGGTTCCATAGCAAATCGGTCAACAAGCCTGACACCCGGTCCCTTGGCCCTTTATCCCTCTTCTTCGTTTCCTCAATCACTGGTCCCGACAAACCCTCCTCCTCCGTCACGGCACCTCCGTCACCTGCCTGCTTCCAGCTACTCTCTACTCTGGGCCCAACTCAGCTGCCAGCAAACAAACTGGATCACCTGAATAATGGAGAGTTAACCTCATTAAAATCCCCCTGGAGAATAAAAAGAAAACAAATAACAAAGCACACTCTGTGAATAACTGCACGATGTAAGAGCTCTGAGTGCTGGAAGTGAAATAACCAGCCACTCGCTTAATTTTATACGCTGCCGTTAACATAAACAAATGCCTCTCACCCACAAATGAAATGCTCCTTGAGAAAGGCGCAGAAAGCCCTTTCCAGGCTCCAGAGGAAAGGAATGGAGTCTCTGACCTTCTAAACCACAAACAGATACACACATTCTCTTCCCCGTTTGGCTTCTGCCTTTGAGACACAGCCTTCAAGGGTCCAGCTCCCTTTCAAGAAAGCTTGGGTGCAGCACACATACATTTCCGGTGGTGGACCCTGAGCTCTGGGGATCATGACTTAACAAAAAAAAATTCTGGGAAATCCAACTCCCTCCCCACCCAGTGAAGGAACCATTGGCAAGAAGGTAAGAATGGCCATGGCCATTTAGTACATTAGATCCTAGGGATGGCCAAGAATGAATGAAGGTGAGGATTGATCAATTCTTACTCTCTTCATCCATTTCTGCCTGTCCTGTAGCAGTGGCCAGTGCACGTGAGGGGTTCCAGTGTGAAGCAAGTGCATCTGGGCTTAGGGGAGGACCGGAGACCCTCCGGGACAGAGCATCTCCTCTCTGACCAGCCGTGCTTCTCTTCTTCTGAAAGGTTGGCCAATCCTCTTGAGGTCCTTGGCCTGACACCTTAGTGGAGGCTGAAAGGCACTCATGAGTCAGAGAATGTGTGGTCTCCCAACCTGCACAGATGCTATGGCTCCTGGCTAAACCACTGGCCTATCTATGGCCACTTCAGAAGGAAAGACAAGCCCATAGCTACCAGGAACTGTGTTCTGTTGGGTCCCCGGTGGATGACTATAGAATAACAAGACCGATTCTGCAGGTTAGAAACCCAACTGACCTAATTTCCATTTTCAAACTCATGCCCATAAATGCGTCCTTCTGACTGGCTGATCATGCCGGGCTTGGCGAGCAAAGCTGTCGCCATGACAGTCGATCTTCTCTCCAACAACGAACACCAGATAGAGTAAGTGCCACGCGGAACTCGGAGGAGAATGTTTTGCTGCGTCCCAGGCATGAATTTCTCTACACACACGTGCGCACCGACAGAAACACTCCAAATTTCCATAGATGTGAAGCTAAGCATAAATGGAGGCACAGGTCAGCCTGAGGGGAGTGTGTGGTGATATGGGAAGGATGTCCAAAACCTGCCTAGGTATTGCTAGCGCATTTACAGGAGCCTTATTTTTTCATTCTTTTTTTTTTTCTTTTGTTCCTTAAACACCAGCTGGTAGAACCCATTCCTTTCTTTCAAGGGCTGGCTCTGTGAGTCACTGCCCATCTGCCAGGAGCAAGATGAAAGAGGGGGGCATCGTACAGAGCCCTGGGTGCCTGACCCGATTTTCTGTGAGGACTATCTGGCTCCCGCTGTAATGCAAACAGTCTCAGCCTGCACGGCACTCGTCCCCTTGTGCCTCCCCTGACAAAGGACAATTCATCCTCTGCGATGGGCCCCTCTTGAGATTGGCTTGAGCTCCTCGGGCTGACGCGAATGTGTTTCAGACGAGCCTGGATTTGTGCTGAGTGTATCACACTGACTTCAGTGCCTGGTGGACAAAGATTGTACTAGAATCAACCAGATGCTTCCTCTGACAGCAGTCTTAGTCCCATTTCACAGATGGGGGAACTAAGGCTCAGAGAGAGAATTAGCCAGAAGAAGCCAAGTTATGCTGCCATAATATCCTCAAAATCTCAGTGGCTTAAGACAGCAAACGTTATTCCCCCTAGCCTGCAGGTTTGGGTGGTTCTTCAGGGCGGTTGTCCTTTGTGTGGTGATTCAGAGACTCAAGCTTCTTTGATGCTGTTGGATCTGCCGTCACAGCACTAGGTTTCTTAACTTGCCCCAGTGGAGGAAGCGAGAGCCTGAAGAATCTCATAGAAGATTTTCACTGTCTATGGCCATGAAATTACAACGTGTTGCTTCTAGTCACATGGCCCTGCTGAAATGCTAGAGAAATGTAATCCTTTCCTGGCCAGAAAGGAGAGGGGAACCAGGTACTGGTGAGCACTGCCATGTCTGACACAGAGGCAAGTGACGGTCACTGTCCTTGTTCCACTCTTATTTGTGCCCCGTTCTGCCTGTCTGCATAATTCTTCTTCTCTTTTGCACACTGGCTCCCTTGAAGTTTGTGGTCCATATGTGAAAACAAGGAAACCAACAGTAAGCAATGTTAATGGTATAGATTCAGCCACCCGAAGCATCTGATTTTTCGCTCTCTCTTCCTCTCTCTCTCTCTCTCTCTCTCTCTCAATCTCTCTTCCAAATTTCCCAGGGAGAGGACAAGTTGGCCCAGTCTGGGCTACCTGTCCTGTCTAGACAACTCAACTGTGCCTGGGAGAGAGGGGAGGAAGACCACATCATAGGAATATGGTACGTCCCTCTGCAACCTTGAAGATGGAAAGCGGGTAAAGGGTTATTAGAGATTGTAAGTGACAGAATGAGGATTCTGACCCAGGTCCATCTAACTTCAAAGCCTTTTACATTTACTACACACATAGCCTTCTAGATATCTTAAAAGTCAAGTAATTAGGAGAAACAGTGTCTGTATACATAAAAACATGGATACTGCAGAAAACCATGTTATCTTCAGACTTACTATGGCATGTATGAGTTAGTCTAAAATTACGGGAAAGGTTAGTAGGTTTAGCAGATTTTACAGCATTCGGAAGGTGGTGTAGCCATCCCAATGCTGTATCATAAAGATCATTTCTTCCTTGCTGCTCATGGATACTGCGAAGTAAGCATCATTAAAGTCTCATCTCCCACCGCTGTTCTAAGTCAGAGTCTCCCAAAGAGCCTGAATGGCTGCAGAAGCCCTTTGTTGGTGGCTTGACCTTTAGAAACAATGGAGGAGAGTCTGCGGCGCCATTTTGAATAATGGGGAACGCTGACGGACCGTGTGGTGACGAGAGATCCAAACACCAAGCACTCCAGAGGCTTTGGGTTTGTCATGCAGGCCACTGTGGAGGAGGTAGACACAGCCATGGTAGATGGAAGAGTTGTAGAACCAAAAAGGGCTGTCCCAAGAGAAGATTCTCAAAGACCTTGCGCTCATTTACTGTGAAAAAGATTTTTGTTGGTGGCGTTAAAGAAGACACTGAAGAACATCATCTAAGAAATTATTTTGAGGGGCGCCTGGGTGGCTCAGTCAGTTGAGCGTCTGACTTCAGCTCAGGTCATGATCACAGTTCGTGAGTTCGAGCCCCGCATCAGGCTCTGTGCTGACAGCTCGGAGCCTGGAGCCTGCTTCGGATTCTGTGTCTCCCTCTCTCTCCGCCCCTCCCCCACTCATGCTTTCTCTCTCTCTCTCTCTCTCTGAAAAATAAATAAAAACATATAGAAATATTTAAAAAAAAAGAAATTATTTTGACCAGTAGGGAAAATTGAAGCAATTGTCATCATGACAGCCCGAGACAGTGGCAAGAGAGACTTTGCTTTTGTAACATTTGACAACCATAACTCTGTAGACAAGATTGTCATTCAAGAATACCATGCTGTGAATGGCCACAACTGTGAAGTAAGGAAAGGTCTATTTAAGCAAGAGGTGGTTAGTTCTTCATCCGGCCAAAGACATCCAAGTGATTCTGGAAACTTTGGTGGTAGTCACGGAGGTGGTGGATGACAACTTTGGTTGCGGAGGAAACATCGGTGGGTGGGGTGGCTTTGGTGGCCATCAAAGGGGTGATAGATATGGTGGCAGTGGGGATGATTATAATGGATCTGATGGAAGCAACGTTGGAGGAGGCAGAAGCTATAATGATTTTGGCAATTACAACAATCAATCTTCAAATTTCGGACCCACGAAAGGAGGAGATTTTGGAGGCAGAAACTCTGGCCCCTATGGTGGGGGAGGCCAACACTTTGCCCAGCCACGAAACCAAAGTGGCTAGGGCGGTTCCAGCAGCAGCAGTAGCTATGGCGGTGGCAGAAGGTTTTAATTACTACCGGGCAACAAAGCTTAGCAGGAGAAGAGAGCCAGAAAAGTGACAGGGAAGCTACAGGTTACAATAGACTCAGGAATTCAGCCACGCACAGTGGTGGCAGGGCCTAGCTGATACAAAAAAGAGGTGCTTTAGACAATACTCATGTGTATGGGCAAAAACCGTGAGGACTGTATTTGTGACTAATGGTATAACAGGTTGCTTTAGTGTCTGTTCTGGGGAAAGTGTAAAGCATTCCAACAAAGGGTTTTAATGGAGATTTTTTTTTTTTTTTTTGGCACCCATGCTGTTGTGCAAAATGTAATAGTCTGATCATGATGCTGGATGAACATGTCTTTAAAAAAACAACACAAAGATTATTTCTTTCCTCCTCAAGGGTCTAGCATCCAGATCTATTCTCTAATATGGTAGCCACTGGCCATGTTGATTTACTTGACTTTAAATTCATTAAAATGAAAATTTCAGTGCGTCAGCCATATTAGTCACATTTCAAGTCCCCAATGGCCCCATGCGGCTGGTGGTCGCCATATTGGACAGCCCAAATATAGAACACTTCCACATGGCAATACGTTTATTGGATGGCACTGGTCTAGACCTTAAACTCATGAATCTCTATCCAGAGGAAACATAACACTGAGATGTAGAAAAAAAATTAAAACAGACTAGAATGAGTCAGGAAGTTTCATATTTAAGAAAATGAGTTGTCAATAAAAACTCAATGAAATCACCCCAAGACTCCAAAAGAAAAATGGCGGAAGAGGCAAAAGAATTAGCACCTCAGTGCCCACGAGGGGAATGATTTGCACACACCAAAGGGAAGAATGAGCCACATGAATCACCTTCCTAAAGAGGCTATTGGCCCCATTGTGGGCGAAGGCCCACACATGCCTCAGGAGTGACCACACAGTTTCCCACAAAGGCAGTGTTCCTCCTCTATGGTCGGTGTGCTTACGGTTCCTCCCCCCGCCCCCTTTCTCCTTGTTCCACCTCCCCTCATCCTATCTGTCCTTCCCCCTGCAATTTATTTTCCTTCCACTCCCAACTTCCTTCAATGATCAAGCCAGGTCAGAGCTAAATGTGATCCTTTTCCAAAGGGTGCCTTGCCATCCATGCAGCTACAAGGGCACGGTCAGACTAAAGGGTTTTGACGGATGTTCGTGATAACCCAATGTTGATTGGCCCCCTGAGAGAGGCCCAGTCCCCTTTCATAGGATGCAGAGCTGAGTACGTATAGGGTACTAATGAACACGGAAGGGAAGGCGACAGTGTCCAAGTGTATTTTGTGGAATGACGGTTAAAAGGCGTGAGCCAGCCAAATCATACCAAAACAAAACGATACTTTGCATAGGTCCAATAAACCAAGAGCAATGTGCTAGATGCAAGGGTATAGGGAGAGCTTTTGATATGCAAATGTGTCTTGTGAATTTCCAGGCGGATGGACTAATATGCCGCGCTTCCTAAACTTATATGACCCCCAGCTCCCTTTGGTTTTGCAAGGTTGTCTCACTGGGCACAAAATTCAGGCTAAAGTGCCAACACAGGTTTTTATGGGTGACTTGGCCCTGAAGATCGTTTCAAAAGAATGCTTCCTTCAGAGTAGTTGGAGGTTTGGGTGTGTCATTGTAATGAGAATGTTACCTAGTGGATCATGCAGAAAAGTCTAGTTGGAGCATATGTTACGTTGTCGTCATCGACAAAAGTTACTTTCTACATACGCTCGGTACGTTTAGCTGACAGAAAAGTCTGGAAGTGGAAAAAAACAAAAAGCAAAAAACAAAAAAACAAGGGGGGGAAAATTAGGTAGAAAGCTGCAGAGGGAAAGAGCTAACTCTTAAGGCTTGGGTCCAAGCATTTAAATGTCATGTCTGCTGATATCATGGGCATCACCATTGGAGACTGGGCGACAATTGTTAAGGGAAGAGTATAAGGAGGTTTTAGCAATCCTTGGGGATGAAGTAGTTGTTTTTTCTAGCCAAATATAGTCCGGCAGGGACATAACTTCCTTTCCAAACCGCCCCCTAATGCGTGTGGTTTGGTCAGGTGGCCCCGCAGAGAACACGGTATTTGGATGCCCCATGGCACATCTCAGGCTTTGAGATGCTTCATTTCCTTTCTTGGCTGCATGGCGTTTGTTACAGTGCAAGGGCCTGCACACTTCCTACATTTCTGGTTCAGATTGTGAATTGAGTGTGATACAGGAGCCAAGTTCTGGGGCTTTGGGCTGCATATGTCTCAAGAAATGTGATAGGTGGGGCGCCTGTGTGGCTCGGTCAGTTGAGCGTCCGACTTCGGCTCAGGTCACGATCTCATGGTCCGTGGGTTCGAGCCCTGCATCGGGCTCTGTGCTGACAGCTCGGAGCCCGGAGACTGCTTCGGATTCTGTGTCTCCCTCTCTCTCTGTTCCTCCCCCGCTCATGCTCTGTCTCTCCCTCTCTTTCAAAAATAAATAAAAACATTAAAAAAATGGGATAGGTAAAAGGAACTCTGTAGTAACTATTTCTAATAGCGAGATATGTAATTCTAGAATAATTTGCCTCAAAATTAAGAACATTCCCATAATGAAGAGTACTGAGTGAAAACGGAAGCTGCCACACAAAAGTACAGCTGTCAGGAAATGTCACATTTCGGTTATGTCTTAGGAACCCAGCTTCGTGCTGTGACGGTCAGCAAATTTGCCTGGGAGACTACACTTGACAGCTGGCAGAGATGTGCGGAACTTACGTTAAAACACAAGTAACAATAGGTAATTCACAACATAGACATTTCACAAAATTCAACAACCATTTATAGACAAAACTTTTAGCAAAATAAGAAGGGAACCTCTTAAGTCTGAAAAAGGGCAAAGACAAAAGGCTTACAGCTAACATCATCCTTAGAGAACTATTGAACACGTTGCATTTAAGATAAGAAACGGGACAAAATTACCTGCGTTTGTCACCCCTATTCAATGTTGCACTGGAGGTCCTGGCCGCTGTAGTAAGGCAAGAGAAAGAAACAAAAGGTATAAGTATTGGAAAAGAAGACATAACCTGTCCTTAGACACAAATGATGTGAATGTATACCTAGAAAATCCTAAGGAATCCTAAGGAAATAGCTGCTAGAAATAACAAATAAGTTAATCAAATTTATACATACAGGGCAAAATATAGAAATAAGCTTTATTCTTTAAATTTTTTTTCATTTCATTTATTTTTTAGGGAGAGAGAGAATACAAGCAGGAGAGAGGGGTGGGGGGGAGGGAAGAGGTGGGCACAAGAAAGAGAGAGAGAGAGAGAGAGAGAGAGGGAGAGAGAATTCCAAGCAGGTTCCACACTCAGCCTGGAACCCGATGTGGGGCTTGATCCCATGACCATGAGATCATGACCTGAGCTGATATAAAGAGTTGGATGCTCAACCAACTGAGCCACCCAGGTGTCCCAACAAGTCGATTCAGTTCATTCTTAATCAAAATCTCAGAAAACTTGTTTTTTGGTTAAAGTTGACAAACTGGTCTTAAAATTCATATGTAAACGCAAATGACCTAGAATGGCCCAAACAACTTTGAAAAACAAGAGGAAACTTGGAAAAAGAAGAGGAATATGGAGTCAGGCCACCTGACTCTAGGATTTATTATAAAGCTATAGAAATTAAGATATTGGCATTATGATAGACAAATAGACCAGGAAAGAAGAAGAGTCCAAAACAGATCCAAATATACGGTCAGTCAGTTTTTTACTACAAAAGTGCCAAGCACATTCAGTAGAGAAAGGAAACTCTTTTCCCCCTGTGAAGGTAATGGAACAATTGGATATTCATACGTAACATAAAAAATTAACTTTGATCCATATCTCGCATGACAGAAAAAAAAAAAAAAGCTTACTCAAAATGAATGCCACAGGCCTAAATAAAGAACCATTAAACTATTGAACTTTTTAAAAAATATATAGGATGAAACCTTTGTGACTTTGGTTTAGGAAAAGATTTTCTTAGTTACAACAAACAACCTAAAAAACAAACCAGAAAACAAAACGGCAAATCGGACTTTCTCAAACTTAAGAATTTCTGCTCTCAGGAAAAGACTGTTGAAAGAATAACAAGGCAAGTCGTATAGATAGAAAAAAACATTTTAGGGGCACTTGGGGGGTGCAGTCAGTGAAGCGCCCCGCTTCAGCTCAGGGCACGATCTCGTGGTTCGTGAGTTTGAGCCCCGCGTCGGGCTCTGTGCTGATGGCTCAGAGCCCGGAGCCTGCTTCGGATTCCGTGTCTCCCTCTCTCTCTGCCCCTCCCCCATTCTCTCTCTCTCTTTCTCTCTCTCTCAAAAATAAATAAACATTGGAAAAAAAAGGATTTAGAAAAAAAAAAGCTACAGACTCTAAACACCTACTTTCTAACTCTTACTTAAATGCTCCATATTAGATTTTTCCTCCGTGTTGCTGGTGTCGGTCTTGCGCCTTGGAAGGGAAATTCTTAAGAACAGATACTAAGTTGTATGTGTTAACAACTCATCCCACTCTGCAAAGGCGTCACGTGTGCAACCCAACCTTGTTTCATCTTGGACGCGGCTCATTGTGCAAAGAAGGAGCAAAGTGACTTGATAATTGTACCGCCATCACAGCCAGTCAAGAGCAAAGGCTTTGGGTTCCGTGCTCCCCCAGCCATTTGACTCTGGGTTACTTAATCAGGGCCTTTGTCTCTCCTTCGTTCCTCACCTGCAGACGAGAGGCAGAATGCCTACTTCCTAGAGGTATCAGGACATCAGATAAGAAAATACATGCAGATTATTAGCACAGCGTCTGTTGATACTATGATAGTATGACAATACGGAGATTGCTTTTAGTGTGGATATGCAATACTCTGGGGGATGCTGGAATTTTACTTAGAAGTTTGTCTTGGGGCACCTGGTTGGTTTAGTCGGTTGAGCACCTGACTTTGGCTCAGGTCATGATCTTGCCGTTCAGAGTTGGGGTCCCACGTCGGACTCTGCACTGACAGCTCGGAGCCTGGAACCCGCTTCGGATTCTGTGTCTCCTTCTCTCTCTGCGCCCTTCCCCCGCTCACGCTCTGTCTCTCAAAGATAAATAAACACTACAAAAAGAAAGAAATTTGTCTCAAAGTTCCCAGAAGCATTTTCCTTGGATGTTTTTCCCACTAAATGAGTAAGTGAGTTTGTGACAAAGAGAAAGAGTATCTGGTCTCCTGGATTCACATCTGTCACCCTTCCGTAGGATTATGCTCGGCCCCCTCCCCCCCTTCTTTATCTCTTAGGCTCACTTCTTACCTCCCTAAGACAGGACAGGTTCTCAGAGTCTGGTTTCACACAACTGAGACGTGACGCTTTATTTATTTCACGTATCGTTGAGATCTGGGTTACCTCAAGGGAGTTTAAGGCCTGGGGTGGAAAAGTGTGGAACCTTAGCATCCATCCACAGAGCGGGTGAAATGTGCCTCTCCCAAGGGGTGTTGGGTGTCACAGACTGTGCCCATCTGATGATACTCAAGGTACACACATGCAACCACAGAAGTTCTTGCAGAGGAGATAAGCTTCTAGAATTCAGGTTGTGCCCTGAACTGTTCTGTGTCCTCCTTTGACCCCTCTCCTCAAGACCAGAGTTGGACGCCATCTTGTTTATTCAACACCTTTCACAACTCGGGGAACTGTGTGACATTGCAAATTCGCTTACCCTGCTGGCCTCAGTCCGCCGGATGTGGGATTGGAGGTCCAGGCCGTCCCACATTGCCAAAGCCGAGCCCAGCTGCTGGAGATTCCTCTCTACCTTGGTCCCAGTTCAGGCCAGGATTGGGGCATTCCTGGCACCCTATGGCCTTCTTTGTCCGGAGCTCGGTGCCGTGTCTTCTCTGAACCACCGCACCGCTGTCTCCTCTCACCGACGCATGCACAGAACCGGCGAGGGCTTAAGAGCTCTGAAGTTAAGCAGACCTGAGCTCCAGTCTGTCCTCCTGACCACAGGACCTTGGGCCAGATCAGACTTCTCAACCTCCAGTTCCATAAAAGCCGTCTAATAACGGCACTTGCCTGGTGTCCTAAGAATTTCATGAGATAACATATGTCCAACGCTCACCAAAGGCCCTGGGACGTATGGTGACACCCATACGTTCATGACACCCACCATTGTTATTATATTTACTAATTATGATAATTTTTTTGGTATTGTTCTCCAACTGTTGCCTGCGGGGAAGACCTTGACTTCTAAATCAGACGGTCATTTATGTGAGGGTGAAGACAGTACATTCTTTTTACATATCCCACCGAACCCCGGGTGGTGCTGGGAATTAGGGGAGGTATCCAGACCCGCTTCCTAAGTGACTCCAGGTGACTTGATAAACCCCTCGACGTGATGCGACTTGCCACGCTTCTCCTCGTACTACTTCCATACACATAATGAGCAGGTGATCTGACTTAATTGCTCCTGTATTGCAACTCTGTTCCCCTAAACCTGACGTTGGAGACAGGTTCTCTACATGCCGATTACATATTTACAGGTGTGGCCGGTTCATGTCACACTTTCGTTTTCTTTAAAAGATTTGTTTCTTTCAGGTAAGCTCAGGTTAAGCCCTGGTGGGGTATTTAGTTGCGTTCTTCCTTTCTGAAAGGGCAACGAGGGATCGAGGCATCATTTAGCAGATTACAAAGATTTTTTTTTTTTTTTTACTCCTCCTGAGTAGTTCAGTGACAACGCATTTGTTGCAGTGACGAGACGGCCGTCGCCCCTGGAGGGAACGGGGGGAACTGGGTGACACAAAGTTGAAGGCCAGCCGGAATGGCTGCTAGAAGTGTCCTCGGATGACCCAGGCTCTTTCATGAGAAAACAAGGATGTCCTCACTGCCGAAAACAGCGGAAGGTGGCATGGTTCACGTCAGGTTGTGAAATGAGTTCAGCAGGTTCCTCGAGAGGGAGTCCCCCGCCCTTGCCGGGCACCAGTGACATCATGCCGGGTGCAAGAACCTCCCGTGAACCTACCCGCTGGGGGACAAGGACCAGGGCTCCCTTTAGCAGAGGTCAAGGTGGGCCAGGGTGCCTGGGCATTGGCTTCCTGCCTCACACCTGTCAAGACTAGAACAAAGCCAATGACCCCACAGCCTTCAAGGCTGGTTGGTGTTACACCAGTTGGTGTTACTTATAAACCTGAGGAGAGATGCTCGAAAGCATTTGGATATGCTTTTCACATCCTTGTTTGTAGGAGTCTGGCATGAGGGTGACAGAATGGAGACCCCAGGGCATTCCAGAGACCAGGACCGAGGATCCTGAGGTTAAAAAAAAAAAAAGACACCTAGGGATCCGCAGGATCCATTTTTTTCTGCCCAACCATCACCCTTGTCTAGAAGATACAGTGGTTCCCTGAAGCCCATGTCTGTTCTCATTCTCCAACACTTTGGTTGTTACTTTTCGCTTCAGCCTCTGGTATTAGACGCGAAGCTAAACCAAAACGTGAGAGGTGGAAACGATGTAGTTTTTAAAATTTCCTCTTTGGTGTTTGGTAACCATGTAATTTCTTTTCTTTTCTTTTCTTTTCTTTTCTTTTCTTTTCTTTTCTTATGTTTATTTTTGAGACAGAGAGAGACAGAGCATGAGCGGGGGAAGGGCAGAGAGAGGGAGACACAGAATCGGAAGCAGGCTCCAGGCTCTGAGCCATCAGCACAGAGCCCGATGCAGGGCTCGAACTCACAGACCGCGAGATCATGACCTGAGCCGAAGTCGGACGCTTAACCAACTGAACCACCCAGGCGCCCCCCGTGTAATTTCTATTTTGAGCCCTCAGTTAGCCAAGTGGTGAAAACTTACTCTTAGCCAAATCGGGGTCCTCCTCTCTGTTGTCATGGCGGCGTGTGTTCTCCAGGAGGGCACCCAGCACTGGAGTGTAGGGGATGGGAGGGCAGGAAGTCACCTTTGCCCAAGCCTTCTCCCGTCTGGCCTTGGCTGAGATGCCTTTCTTCCTGAACCGTGTCTCCTGCTGGGACGCATTCATTTCTGATGACAAAACCTGCTAGGGTCTTCTGTCTCTGTCTCTTTGTCTCTCTGTCTCTGTGTCTCTCCCTCTCGACCATACCTCCACCACTCTTGAGAGCACAGAAAACACAGCACTGGTCCCAGTCATCCCTGACGGAGGGCTCCTGAGGGGTGCCCCGAGCCCACCCGTCTCGATACACTTGACGGGTATTTCTTCTGCTCCTTACCTCGCCAGGAATGGCGGAATCAGATGGAGACTGAGGTGGGAATTGCTACCCATGGGGACTTGCCCTAGGCCCAGGGCAAATCCTTTCTGTAACTGGGGGCAGTTTCTGTCACTATTTCCCCTCCCTTCCCCAGGGCTGAATAGAACTCGGGACTCTTTAGCGTCTCATCTTTCTTCCCCTTCCTTTCAACTTCCCTCTCCCTCCTTCTCCAGCCCAGAAATCTTCATCCTGCCCAGGGTGAGGAAAACTTGCCTTTGTATCATCACACGTTCATGCCCCGAGTCTCCCAAGGATGTATTGAGTTCCCCCGCCCCTGTGGTCTGGAAGAGGACTGCCCTTTGACTTGGATGAAGAGAACCCCGCCCCAGGCCCTTCACCTCGCGGAGGCCTGGGCCTTGAAATGTCTTCTTAAAAGGTGTGTGGGTCCCATCCCCATTTCTCTCCCTTGGAGCACTGTCTGACCCTTTGCTCCATGTGGAGGTTTACCAGATAGCCGAGGGGTCCTAGACCTCGCACTTCCAGGATTATGCAAGGCTCCCAGTGTGGGGCTCTGATTCGAGAAGGGTAGCTTGGTGAGAAAATTGCTTCCACTGGCTGGAGCAGTCTTCCTTTCTCAGAATCGTATGAGGTTGGCCCACCATGCCGGTGCCATTGATGTGCTGGTTTTGGGTGGCTCAAAAAGTTACATGGACAGTTGCCTGCCCCCACAAAAATATGTGTCTGGCACCTTGAATACCCTACGAGTGACTTTGTTCTTGCATCTTTTACCTTCACCCAGGCAATATGCATACAGTGTCAAGCTCATTCTAAAACAAAGGGAGGAGGCATGGGGTAACAGACAACACGGGGGAAAAGGACATCAGCAAAACTACCCAAATACTATGCTGCCCTTCTCATGAAGAGGAGCACAGTATGTAGTCTGTATTGAGAGTCAGAAGACGAGTTGCATTTTAAGCTCTAGTCCTGACTGTGTTACTAACTAACCATGTGATCTTTTTTTTTTTAATTTTTTTTTTAACGTTTATTTATTTTTGAGACAGAGAGAGACAGAGCATGAACGGGGGAGGGGCAGAGAGAGAGGGAGACACAGAATTGGAAGCAGGCTCCAGGCTCTGAGCTGTCAGCACAGAGCCCGACTCAGGGCTCGAACTCACGGACCGCGAGATCGTGACCTGAGCTGAAGTCGGATGCTTAACCGACTGAGCCACCCAGGCGCCCCTAACTAACCGTGTGATCTTGAGCAAAGCACCTCTCTGGGTCTGTTTCTTCATTTTAAAATGAGATGTTTGGATGGGTGGATGGATGGATGGATGGATGGACGGGTGGATGGGTGGTTGACTGGATGGGTGGACAGGTGGGGGATGGGTGGGTGGGGAGGTAAAGAAGCTTGCCAGACTCACTGGGCAGAGGGAGGAAGGAGAGCTGGGGGTGGTCCAGGTTCTGTAACTCTTCTATTTGGCTGCTGCACATTTCTGGTTACCTCAGTCATCTTCCCTGTCTCACCTCTTTGTCCACTGCTTTCTTTCAAGAGCAGCTTGGTAAGGTGCTTGAAACGATTGATCCAGGAGTCAGAAAACCCGGAGTTTTCTTCTCCCATGTTTGTTGTACCCTGGGCAACTTTTGGGCAATTCAGAAACTCTCAAGGTGTCAACTTCCTTATCAGTAAAATGGAGTTAATGATGCCTGTCTCGTCTACTCCGCATGGTTTTGTGGGAAGCTGGGGCGCCTGGGTGGCTCTGTTGGTTGAGGGTCTGACTCTTGATTTCAGTTCAGGTCATGATCCCAGGGTCGTGGGATCAAGCCCCACCTTGGGCTCTACGCCGAGCATGGAGTTTGCTTGGGATTCTCTCTTTCCCTCTGTCCCTCTCCCCTGCTCTCTCTCTCTCTCTCTCAAAAAAAATTATATATGTATATATATGATAACAGGCAAGGAAAACAGTCTGCAGTCAGGAAGTCCACATCCAGGGTCAGGTTTTGTGAGGTATTATTGGACTCATTCTACTCTCCTTCCTTACTCTCCTCTACAGCTGCCCATGGGGCTCTTATGTGACTTTCACAAAACATTGTTCTGGGAAATTTCACAGCTCCCGAAAGCAGCCGAGTAACAGAAATCACAAGAGAAGGTTGTGTTACCGCGGTGGCTCATCACATGTCGGGGGAAAGGGCTTTTTTGTTTGTTTGTTTGTTTTATTTTTGCTGTTAGGGCAGCGAAGCCAGAAGGCGTCCAGTTATCGCAGGGAGAGTCGGCGCCAGGGGCTTATCTTCGCGAATACGTGTGGTCTCCCGCCCGAACTAAATGAGGCCGTGGAAAATTTCCAGCGATAGGCCGAGCCAACAGTTAAGCATTTGTGGGGTAAATCAGGTTATCTGTGGAGAAACGACAGGGCTAGAAGACGGAGACTGAGTTGTCCTCTGGTTAAACATCCGCGTGGAGTTCGTAAGAGAACTGTCACACCTGATCCCTTTACCCCCAGCCGGTCACTCTGGGTCTTCTTTGTAAATAATTCCTATTTTTAAAAAGTTTTGTAATGTTTATTTTTGAAAGAGAGCGAGAGAGTGGGGGAGGGGCAGTGAGAGAGGGAGACACAGAATCCGAAGCAGGCTCCAGGCTCTGAGCCATCAGCCCAGAGCCTGACGCGGGGCTCGAACTCACAGACCGCGAGATCATGACCTGAGCCGAAGTCAGACGCTCAACCGACTGAGCCACCCAGGTGCCCCAATAATTCCTATTTCGTGGTGTCATAAAATCTTTTACTGACCTCTTCTGGCCTTCCCCTTAGTTCGGTGGCTCTTGAAATGTGCCCTTGGACCGGCGACATCAGAGCCTCACCTGGGAATGTGTTAGACGTGTTGTTCTTGGGCCCAGCCTCAGACTTACTGCATGAGCAGCTCTGAGAGTACAGCCCAGCAATTTGAGCACAAGCCTTTCCGATGACTCCGATAGACCTACAATTTGAGAACCAAGGTCCTAATTCATTACTTCCGTAAATAGCATACCGGCAGGACGATCTTTGTGGCCCCCTCCTTGAATACTTCTGGTGACAGGGAACTCACTCCTTTACAAGGCATCTGATTAGAAGCCCTCATGGTTAGATATTTTCTCATTATAATGAGATAAAGCTGACTTTTTGTCGCTTCTACCTGCTGGCCTTGGCTGTATCCTCTGAACACGGTTCAGAGTTACAGCTGAATGGGGATCACCGGTAACTAGGCTAATTCCTCACCTCGTAGGAGCTGGGTAAAAGTGAATACAAGAGGAAAAACTGGGAGGGAGGCCAAGGTGTCACATTTTCCTCTCAGCCAAATAAAACAGCAAGATTAAGGGCCGTCCCTGGCATTTGTGAGATTATGATAAATATCAGTATTAATAACAATAGTGACAGTAATAATTACCCACAGCTCGATTTGGATGCAGGTCAAGAAACCATCCGAATCAAATTACATGTAAGGAAAATATGTGTCTTCGGTGCTGGGAACATTTTCAAAGAGGAAGAAAAATGGACGCGGTGAAAAAACATTTCACCTTCCAGAGGGAATAACTTCTCCTTTCCATTCCAAGGAGGGGGTGAGAGAAAGGGGTCTCCGGGCGGGGTGGCGATATTTTATGGTGAGGGCCCAGCCCCGCTCTGACTCGACGTGTGAAAAGGAAGCAAGGCTGGCGGGGGAAGAATGAGCCTTTTCCTGGTCACCCCTCAACCGGGGATGCTTTGAGTCAGACACACTTGCTTGGCCCGATTTTGCCAGCAGCCGTCTTTTCTGTTTGTCTCGGGCGGCCATTTGGCAGACCGGACGGGGAGAGCGTGTGCCATTCCCCCCAGTGGGAGGCTGCGGGGTGTGGAGGCTCCTGGCCTCCAGGTAGAGGCCGCTGTGGACTCGGCTTGGCCTTCCTCTAAGTCTAATCTTGCTCTCTTCTGATGCCAATCTCTCCCCTCTTGGGGCCGAAAGCCCCAGCGGCACTAGGCATCGCCAGGCCCACCCTCACCGATGATTTTTCCTCCCCCCCCCGCCCCCCCAGTTTGAGCCTGGAGAGTGTTTACTTCCTGTCGAGCTCCAGGGACCTGCTGATTTTGCCCATTACTGCAAATTGCTGCTCTTGGATGCTTTGCATTTGTTATTAAGATGCAATCAGGGTTTCCTGACTGATTAGCAGTCTCGCCCCTCAGCCCCCAACCCTTGCACCTGACTGGGAGGCAGTGTCAGTGGAGAAGGGAGACCCCTGGCTGCTGGGCGTCTGGGGGCTCTCTGCTCTGTCGTGGGGGGCCGGGGGGGGTGGCTCATGGGTTTGGCTGAGCAGGTTAGGAGAGCACAGGAAGGAGCTAAGAGGCCCTGAGCTCCCCGCCGAACCCTGAGCCTGCCCCGAGAAGGAACTTGGGGTCTCTCAGGTTCCCGGGAATTGTGTGGGTGTTGGGCCGTGTGACAGGCCTCCGGAATGCTGACGGCTGATGGGCCAATGAGGCCGAGGCCAGCCTGAACCGGGCCTTCCGGACGAATAAGCACGCTGTGTCTCTTCAGGCTGAGTTGGCAGGATGATGAGCACACGGGGGGCGGCCCGCCCGGAATCATGTGTCAGTCAGCTTCTGGAACTGCCCACCGAGACAGGCCCCCTCCGCCTCCCCACCTGAGGGCCCCTTCCCTGGCGCCCGCCCGCCCCTGTCAAAGCCGCTCAGCCCCTTCCTGGGTTCTGTCCACCCTCGCAGCCGGCAAAGCACATGGACACAGACACCTCTTCGCAGGCTTCCGGGGGCTTCTGTGCACACACACAACCGGCCTGTTTCCTTGCCAACATCTGTGACCCGTGCCCTGCTCCTCTTTGGCTTATCTTTGTTTTTGTTTTGATGTTTATTTATTTATTTTGAGAGAGAGGCAGAGAGAGAGAGGAAAAGAGAGAATCCCAAAGCAGGCTCCGCCCTGTCAGCACAGAGCCCGATGTGGGGCTCGATCTCACGAACGGTGAGGTCGTGACCTGAGCCGAAATCGAGAGTCAGACGCACAACTGAACAGAGCCACCCAGACGCCCCTTTGCGTTTGTTTTCTAGGTGTCTCTGTTTTCATCAAGCAAGTGTCTCGCCCTCACGGAAGCTTCACTGTCGTGTGAGGCACAGAAATCTGGCTGAGTCACCGAGGAGTGAAAAGGTGAGCGGGCTGGGGAGGGACAGCACCGCAGCCATCACAGACCCAAGCGCAAAGGCTGGGACCCCATCCCGGGCTGAGCGGGGTGCTGCCCCGCACGAGTGAGAGCTGTGTGGGGACTCTTGTGGCCGAGGGGCCCGGGTTCCTGTGTCACCTGGTTGTCACTAGATGTGCTGAATGTGTTTTGGGAAGAAAAAACAGGGGAGTGTCAGAAGGTAAGGGAGAAAAGTAAGGAGGTGCGATTTTTGCGCAGGAAGAGTGCCCGGGCTTGAAATGAGCCGGGCAGTTCTAAGTTCGAGCCCTGCGTATTCCATTTACTGCCTCTGTTAACTGAGCCTGTTTTCCCCACTTTAGAAGGGAGATAATAGACCTATCTCACTGGGTTATTATGAGGCAAACACAAGGAAATAGATACAGAGCACATAGGATTTGCTTTTTGCTTTTGCTTTTGCTTGGGGGAAGGGGGGTGTTTATGACAAGAGCTTTTTAAGAAATCAAATCATGTTTGGCATCATTTAAAGACCAAGAGGAAGCCTTCCTAAAGACTGGAAGGGCTTGTGGCTGTCTTGTCTTCCCACGGGGAAAAAAGTTGTTTTTTTTTAAATTTTTTTTTTAACGTTTATTCACTTTTTGATACAGAGAGACAGAGCATGAGCAGGGGAGGGGCAGAGAGAGAGGGAGACACAGAATCAGAAGCAGGATCCAGGCTCTGAACAGATAGCACAGAGCCCGACGCAGGGTTCGAACTCACCAACCGTGAGATCATGACCTGAGCTGAAGTCGGACGCTTAACCGACGGAGCCTCCCAGGTGGCCCCAAAAGTTCTGTTTTTTAACTCCGGAGTTGCATTATTTTATCTTCCCTACTAATGATATTCCTTTTGCCTGGCATGCTGCTTCAACAGCCCCCAACTGACAAATGCAAAGCCTTGTCCCGAGGTTCTCCCTGGCTCTTCAGGGAGCCCTCCTGGGAACAGCTGTAAAAGCGGGTTGTAGGCCAACAAAAGAGAGAGCAAGGTGGTCACTGTCTTTCGCACAAGGAAACATGTTGGAATGCGTCTAAGGGGAAAAGCAGAGGATGGGAATTGGGTGAAAATGCATGGAAGAGCTTTTCCAAGGGTGTACGTGGTGAAACGGGCTACCAATGTGCCAACGGGCACGTTCACTTGGCTGAGTCTTCTCTAGGTATGAACTGTGAAGCATCGGGCGAAAACTACGCGGAACTAGGCTCCCAAATTATAATTAGAATATCAGAAGGAGAGGAGAGAGAACGAAGCCGAAGCAGAAATTTTAGGAGTTAAAAGTGAAGAATGTCCTTCAACTGAGAAAAGATCCAGCCACAGGTTCTAGAAGGTTCCCCAACAGGATAAATACAAGATAAATGCATCTCAGTATATCACAGTCTAATACACCCCTGCAAAAACTCGAGACGGAGAAAATCTTAAAAATTAAGGGAAAAAAAGGCAACGACTTTTAAGAGCAACAGGCACGCCTAACTTCTCCAAAGAAACGCGGAAGTCAGAAAGTAATAAAACGATATCTTAAAACTTCCATGCTCATCGTGGGAGATTTAACAGTGCCAGTGAATGTAAACACGCAATCCGGTCAGTAAGGCTCTGGAACCACTGAGCCACAGGGCCAACAATGGGACCTCGTAACATATAGAGAAAACACACCCAAGAGGCGCAAGGCATCCGTGGTTTTCCCGTACGTACGAAACATTTCCCAAAATTGATGCTATGCTGGGCCACAAAGCAAATTTCAGCAAATTTTAAGGAGGTGACATCACAGTCTTTGGTTGCAGTGGAATTAATCTAGAAATAAATACGAAAAGGGAGTGAAATGACGATAAAATGGGGCCTATTGAAGCATGGGCTTCAAGGAATTATATAGCCTCGAAGGCATATATTAGAAAAGAAAAAAGGCTGAAAAGTAATGATGTGAGTATTTGTATGAAGAAGTTAGAAAAATAAAACACAACTACATGCCTATGTAATAGAGATAAGGATTTAATGAAATATATAGCAAATATACCCTAGAGAAAGGGAGCAAAATGTCAAGTTGGCTTTTTCAAAAGATGCAGAAAATTAATAAAACCCCTAGGAAGACTATGCGCGTGTGTGTGTGTGTGTGTGTGTGTGTGTGTGAGTGTGTGTATGTGTGTGTGTTTGTATGTGAGAGTGTGAGAGAGTGTGTGAGAAGGTGTGTCTGTGAGAGAATGTGTTTGTGAAAGAGAAAGTGTGAGTGGGAGAGCGTGTGTCTGTGTGTGTGTGAATGTGTGTGTCTGTAAGAGAGAGTGTGTGTGTGAGAGAGAGAGAGGGAGAGAGTGGGGGTGTGAGAGAGAGACAGAGAGAGAGAGGGCTGGGGGAATACAAATTATCAACCACAGGGATGAAAAAAAGGGACATCTTTACAGATTCCCCTCACACTAAAAAATGAGGTGATATTTTGAATAACTATGCCAATACATTTGATCATTCTTAAAAACAGATCTTATCCAAGTGAATACAGAAAGAAATAGGAATTCTGAAGAATCCAATATCTATTAAAATCGAATCCATTATTAAAAACTCTTCCCTCAAGATAACTACAGGCCCAGATGGTTTCACCAATGAATTTTCCCAAACTTTAATAAATGAATCGTACTGCTCTTACACAGCTCTTCCAAAGAATAAGAAAGCAAAAGACATGTGAAAACTTGTTTTAGAAAGCCAGCTATAACTCAAAATAATGCAAAAGCAGCACAAGACAAAAAGTTACAGGTGAATTTCTTTCATAAATGTAAATTAAAATTCTTTATTAAAATATTTGCAAGTCAGATCCAGTGGTGTATAAAAGGTACAAAGCCCAACCAATTTGGGTTCATGTCAGAGGTATAGAAATGGTTTAATAATCAAAAGACAGCAGTTGTAATGTATCACATTAATAAAGGGCAAACAGAATAGAGAATAATAGAGAATATAGAATAGTAGAAATAGAATAAAGAAGACACGGCCATCTCATTGGATGTAGAAGAAGCATTTGATAAAAGTCAACATGCATTCCTGAGAAAATCTTTACCCACCAAAATAGAAATAGATGTCATTTCTTTAACCTGATAAAGGGCCTAGGCACAAAAATCTACCACAAACATCATTAGAGGTAAAATAGTGCAAGCCATCCCTTGAGATTAGGAATGAGAAAAAAAAAAATACCTGAATCACTTTTCTTCTGTTATACTAGAATTTCTAGCAAGAGAAAATAAATAAAGCAATGAGGTTTCAAAAGGGATATAGCATACCGCTGATATTTTCAGATGACATGGTTGTTTATTTAGAAGAGGACAAAAGAATTTATAGAAAAATATTGGAATTATTAACTAAATTCAGCAGTGAACTGAGCACACTGTCAGTATATAACAGTCAATTGTCTTCCTATATACTAATAACACAAAGGAAATAAAATCCATACCGTTTACAATAGTATCTCCCAAACCTCAACATCTAGAGTAAATCTAATGAAAAATGTGCAAGGAAACGTTATGAGAGAAATTAAATACGATCTAAATGAAGGAGGAATATACTATGTTCATGGATTAGAAGGTTCAATATTGTAAAAGAAGCCAACTGGTCTTAAATATTCAGGATTTAGGATATTTAGGATGTTTTGTTTGTTTTGCCTTTTTTCTTTTTGGGGGAGAAGTGACAGGCTGATTATAAAATGTATATGAAGATACAAAGGATAGTACCCAAGTACTCCTTAAAGAAGAGAAATAAAATTAGAGGGCTTATTACAGTAAGAGATATTCTAAAGCTTCGGCAATTAAGAGAGAATACTCTTTATGAAAAATAGAGATATTAAGCATTGTACAAGAGGAAAATATTAAAAACAGACTCATTCATATAAGGTTACTTTGATTTATGACAAAGTTAATATAACAGTGCATTAAAAGATTTTTTTCCGTAATGGCCTGAGTTAATTGGATATCCATATGGAAAAAAAATCTCAATTCCTATCTTATACTACATAAAAGAAGAAAAAAAAAAAACAGTTCCAGGAAAATTACAGACCTAAAAGTGAAGGCTAAAATAATTCAACTTCTAGATGAGAAATAGGGGCCTGTTTTCATAACCTTAAGGTGGGCAAATATTTCTTAAACAGGACGCAAAAAGTAATAACCATAAAACGAGTAATTGTTAAATTCAACTACATTAAAAGAAAAAAAAAAAAGAACTATTCGTGGAGGAAAAAATGTGAAAAGACTGAAAACCAAGCCAGAGAGTGGGAAAAGATACTGGCAACGTATCTGTCTGACAAAAGCCACCTCTCCAGGGTGAATAAAGGAATCCTATTACTTTGTAAGAGAAAGACAGCCAACAATCCATAGAGGGGCAAGATATCCAAAAGGCTGGCATGCGTTGGTAAAAGTATTCAATCTCATCAGTCCTTAGTGAAATGCACAACTTAATTATAATACGACGTCACGATGCGGGTACCATAATGGCTAAAATTCAACAGCCTGACCACACCAAGTGTCGGTGAGGATGCACGGTACAAGTGAAATTCCCGTCTCCCACATACGCAGTAGAAGTTGGTGCGGCACCTTGAAACACTACACGGAAGTGTCTGCTAAAAGCTGAACCTACGCCTACCATGTGGCTCAACAGTTCTGTTCCCAGGGTCTGCCCAGCAGCCTCCCTCACCTGCCGTCTTCCGGTCCCGGTCCCTCTCCCTGCGGCGTGTGCTGTACTTTGTCACTGAGACCCCAAAGTCGTCCCGTTCGTGCCCCTATTCTCACAAAGCCCCTTGGCTTCTGCCCACTGGTATCTCCCCATATTCCAAGGTCACAGACCCCATACCGCCTCTTCCGTTTCTGTCTTTGCTCCGAGGCACTAACTTCACTAAGCGGTCACTAACACCAAGGTACAAACAGACGCTTGCAGGCTACTTGAGGCGCTGCTGTATCAGACACTCAGTGTCTACCTCTTGCATCAGGCCCATCAGGACCTCTGCCACATGGCGTGTCGGCTAGGAATGCTCGGGGCTACAAATGACAGAAATCCCAAACGGTACCCGACATCCATAGGCATGTGCGTTTCCACGTAAGAAATCTGGAGGGAGGCGAAGGCTGCTGTTGGTTCAACGGCTCTGTTGAGTCTTCAGAGAACCAGGTGTTTTCTCTCTGTTCGCTCTGATCTCCTTAGTTATTGGCTTTCTGTCCCTTGTCCTTGTCACCTTGGGGCTGCAAAATGGCTATTTCAACTCATACATCAAAACCACGTACAGAGCAGAAACAAAGGGAGATAGGGTAGCTCCCCTCTTCCCCTTACCTGCCTCTTGCTAGGAGGAAGAGCCTTCCCATAACCTAACTCTCGTCCTCAGTGAACTTCCTCATGTCTCCAAAACCGAGTCATGCTGGCTCCTCTACATACAGAGGGCACTGGAAAGTGAGTGTTTGGTAGCACAGAAGCAGCCATCTTGGATAATCATCTACGACTCTGAACAATCCAGAGTTGGATTTACCAGTTCAGCTTGTCTTTCTTTGGGGACAGGTTATGTGCTTGACTACTCTTTGCCATGCAGCCTTTGAGATGATTTTTCCACATTTGCAGTCAAAATGAGGTTTTCCTTTGGTAGATACAATGATTCCTTAATACGAGCGCCCAATTATTTTGTCGACTGGTGGCTTTGGACCGTCTTCCCTGTTACTCATTTGAACGTCAGAGTGAATTCCCCCCTGTGTCATTCTAGACAGTTTGATGGAGGACAGGAACGAGAAGCCTCTGCTCAATCAAGTGTCTGATTAATACAGGTGCCGTATGCAAATTGCTGACTTTCTAAACATTTGAATTAGATAAGACATGCTTACAGCCACTCCTAAAATGTCTATTTTCTTTTTCTACCTCTTAACAGCCTCTTCCCAAACCCTACCTGCTCTGTGTGGTACGATGTTATCTTTTTGAGACTATTTTTTTCTTTTTCCTTTTTCTCTTCGCCCTATTTGCTCCCCCCCCCCCCCGACTTCTGTGCTTCTCTGTCACTCTTTGCTGACTGTCTTATGTGGGCGCAGTGCAAACCCAGCTGAGAAAATGACAGGTTGCAGAAAGTTTACACTAAATCTAATTGCAATATATGCCCTGATCTGGACATAGCCCTCCTGGAGCAATGGATACTTATTTATTTATAAGATGTTTTCACAACCTAGTTCATCCACCATTGCGAGGTGAGTACGGCCAATCCCCGTTCACCCTGGTTGTACAACAAATGTAGTGTGTCAGGAAATTCCAGCTTATCTTCCCAATGTAGTTGGAGGAGATAAATGGACAAGTCGCTCTGTTTTTGAGTCTCCCTGCGTTGCGTGCATACAAACGCATAGAGCGTATTGAAAATTGTTGATATTTCATGGCTCTTTCAGTCAAAACCTTCCACGACCCTCCTTGTAGCTCTCAATATGGGAGAGGTGTGATGTAGTGAAATGTTAAATGCTTAAGGGAAAACCAAGGATAGAAGAGGTGGTTTAGAAAATGTAGGATGCGGGGCACAGGGGTGGCTCAGTAGGCTGAGCGTTTAACTCTTGATTTCGCCTCAGAGTATGATCTCACGGTCATGAGATCGAGTCCCGTGGTAGGCTCTGTGCTGGGCAGAGCCTCTCTCTCCCTCTGCCTCTCCCCAACTCGCTCATGATCTCTCTCTCCCTCTCTCTCAAGAAAAAATAATAAAAAGAAAGAAAGAAAGAAAGAAAGAAGAGAAAATACAGGATGTGCTAAGTAAAAGAAGAAAGACAAAGATAAACACTTGCATATGGAGTTTGAGGGCACCATAGAGAAAGGGCACCATTTAAGGTCTGAGTCTAAGAGATGGGCAGCCAGACTGATGGGTCACGTGACTAAGGAATCAGAGCTCCAAAACCACGTGGTTCTGTCTGCAGCCAGCCACCGTCTCCTGTATCACCCAGTCACTGAAAGCTGAGATCCGGTCTTGACCTGGTCTTAAGACCTGGTCTTGGGGTCCTTACCTAAACACGGGTGCAAGGACCCTTTTTCCAAATAAGGTCGTACTCCCAGCTTCTGGAGGTTAGGACACAGATATATCTCATTTGGGGGCCACCATTCAACCCGCTATGCCCCTGTGTGCCCTGGGCTGACAGCAGTGGAGAATAAACCCTTTGATGTGCCCACCATTGACCCTCAGTGCTGGGTCACCACTGCGTAATGTATCAATGGCGGCACAACCAACGCCCAAGGCTGATGCCAAATCTGCCATTTCTGAGGGATGCGCTCATTTCCGTTCCAGGTGGAGGTCATAGGACACAACCTAACGTTCATGGGCTGCCCACCAGCTGTGCCTCCCAGGCCGGGACCACGGCACCCTCAGGGGGAGACACTTGGCTTCCTGGTTAGCTGTGGGGCAATGGTGCTGGGTTCGCCAACACCTGTCCGCAGGTGGATGCTGGACAGCACCTGACCTCGCGCGGGGCTTGTGGCTTCTTGAGCTCCTTCTCGTCAGTCGCTCATAGCTGAGGTGCCAGCAGAGGAGAGGCTTCTTTCTAAACAGAGCTCCCTTTCTCTCAGAGCCATGCAGAAATATATCCCTTCAAGCTGGGTGCCTGGAGAGGAGACAATGCCAGCTGATGTCTCCAGCTTCCGGGGATGTTTTCCTCCCCCTGTCCCCTCACCCTCCCATCCTTTATTTCAGGGAGGCCAGCACCGCCCAGAGCTCAGCTTGCAAGAACTCCAAAGCCGGGAAAGGGATGGGGGGGCGAGACCGTCTGCTTTTCCTACAAATTTTCTGCGAGGAGAATCCAACGACTTCTCCCCTTTCACTCACATGCAGCGTCTCCCTCTTCTCAGGACCTGCTTCTAGGTAAGCGGTGTGCCAATAAAAAGGGGCCTCTGAGCCCGGCTACCAGGGTTTCCCAGGCGCTTAGCGGTGCCTATGCATGTACATACATTCAATTTTGGAAGGAATGAAAGGTAAGAAAAGAAGCAAAGCAGCCAGAGGCGCTACGGACCCACGGAAACATAAATGAAACTCTCAAGACTTCAATGTAACAAGCAAACAAATCCACCCCACCCCGTCCCGTCCCGGAAGAGGCTTCCATCGACCAAGAGGAACGATGCTTGACTGAGGAAGCAAGTGTTCCGTGTGGGGATGGGTGGGGGGAAGGACGTTTAGGCAAAGCCTAGATCCTGGGAGGCGAGAAGGAACAAAAGAAAAATGTGCAAAAGAACAACGGGGCTGCATGGGTGTCTTAGACGACGAGCCCCGGGGAAGCTGAGGGCGGAGGGCAAGGGTGGAGCCGTTCAGCAGAATGTCAAGGGCCGAATGCTGGTCGTAACCTGCGAGAGCAGAGCTGTGTCTGCAGTGATGGGAACATCCGTGTGGGAAGTCTGGGGGATGGGTGGGATTCAGGCCTGCCCTTGGTACATTTAACCTACGCGAGAAGTTCTCTCTGGCAGGAATTGCTGCCTCGAATGGCTTTCCTTAAATGTGTAAGTAGGATTTGGGGTGTGACAAGAAAACCGATACTTAATGAGTACCTGCTAGGAGCCAGGCACTGTGTTAGGTGCGTGTATGTGTGTGTGCGCGTGTGTGTGTAAATATATAACTGATATCATCCTTTTTTTTTTTTAATTTTTTTTAACGTTTATTTTTGGGAGACAGAGACACAGCACGAATGGGAGAGGCGCAGACAGAGAGAGAGAGTGGGAGCCATAGAATCGGAAGCAGGCTCCAGGCTCTGAGCGGTCAGCATAGAGCCCGACGCGGGGCTCGAACCCCCGAGCCCTGAGATCATGACCTAAGCCGAAGTCGGATACTTAACCGACTGAGCCACCCAGGCGCCCCACACTGATGTCATTCTCACAGTGAATCTTTGCCATGGCTGCTGTGGCTCATGAGGAAACGAGGCTCAGAGAGGTTCAGTGATTTGCCCAAGGCCACACAGAGTCACTGGCCTAGATCCAAACCTGCGCCGGCTTCCACTTTGTCTAGTCAGCTCTCAGTCTGGCCCTGGCTCTGTCTCCAACCCCCGCCCCCACCACCTCCCAGAGCAGGAAGCAGCTCCGCCCTTTGGTGCATTCTCCTCCCTTCCAACATCCCCGGGCCTGGGGGAGGCTGAGCGGCACATGTCACCTGGGTTGTGTCCCCGACTGCACACCTGGGAAGGTTCCACTCTGGCTCTCGGGGACTCCGTTTTCTCTAGAGCCTGTCCCGACGTGTGGCTTCGCCGCTTGCCTCTCGGGCAGGCAGGCAGCGTGTTGCCTTTGATCAAAGCAGCCTCTCATTTCTGGATCGGCGCAGGGCAGGGCTGCATGTGTGCTGACGTCCCCACCCAGTGCCCTGAACAGTGCGCGTGCACCACAGCATGGCTCGTCCGTGCGTTCTGCTCACACTCCTGTGAGCACTCCCGTGAGCACTCCTGAGCCTGACTCCGCTCAGGCTGCCTGGTCACCTGACTCCCTCTCCTCCTGCACATATTTTCCCATCTAGAGGCTGCCCTGGGATTTCTTTAATTTTAAGGAAATGCATTTGCATTTCAAAGGTGCCCCCTTCCTATGCAGAAGAAAGGGTGGGGGGTGGGGGGGAGAAAGGCGATCCCCTGAGTAGTCTGGGTTCCCCGACACTCTCCTCGCCCGGCGACTTTGCAAAACTTTTGGAACAGCCTATCGATAACGTTGCCAACCGGGCATTCCCCAGACTAGAGTATGGCATTAGGTGACCAAACGGTCTTAGCAGCTAGAGTAAGGCAGACAGTGGGCTGGAGGAGGGGCCGGTAACCTTTCTCAATCTATGGCCCTTCTAAGACGTTGGATCTGGCATTTATCGAACTGGTTTAAGAGCCTCACTCCTTTCTGTTGCGTTTACGACGCTCATTTTGAGTTAAAAGCACGCTGTCTCGGCCAGTCTTTATCACAAGCAATATTGGATAACAGGTCGAATATCAAGCTATTCTTTGCAACTTCAATCTTGAACATAAAGGGAAGTTAGAAAGTGGCATTAAACTGGATTTCTGGTTCTTAAAAAAATTTTTTGTTTTTCTGCTTCTTAGGTTATAAGGATCATTCAAAATGTTTGATGGAACCCACTCCTGTTCAGCCGTCAAGCAGTTGTGATAAAGGGTGTACAGAGTCGAGTCGGGGCACCTAAGAATTCTGCCACTAAGAAGGTCGGGGGCGGGGAATGTCTACACCTCTCCCCGCCTAAGCTTGCTCAGCTCTGAGAGGAGGGGACGTCAAGGCACGGCATGGCCCATTGGGCTCTAACCAACCCGAGGACGGGGACTCCCTTGTTCCTCGCGGCAACCTCACAGCCAGTCTGACAGCAGCTTGTCTGGGGGATCCTTCTAGACCTGCCACCCTTCCTCACCTCTCCGTTCATCCTTCCCACCACAGCCGGCATCCATACCTTCAGGATCAGGATTGGGATTTGTGTTTGGATCCGTCCAATCTGTCCCACATCCCCGCATGTTGTGGGAAGAGCCCGATCTCCAAAGAACAATTTGCTTTACGTGAAGCCACACCCCTGCGGTTAAAAAACAAAACAAAACAAAAAGTCAGAATCCAAAATGCAAAGGGAAGGAAAGTGGACAGACCAGCAGCAGGATGGGAGGGAGAGCCAGGGAAGGTGCCAGAGCAAGACAGAGCCCCACCCGGGAAGGGATTAGCACACGGGCAGCTTTATTTCAAGCCCTGCCAGAAACCTCTCGCTGTGCCTCCGAATGGAAAATGGGATAGAACAATGAGCTGGAATTTAGAGCGTCTTTGAAAAGCAACCACTCCGAACATGCCAAGTGTTGCTTTCAGACCAGAGAAGCCCTTTCTGGCCCCTGTGGCCCCATAAGCAGCCAACAGAAAACTACAAACCCTACAGGGCTGTGACCTTGAGCTCGGTGCCTCAGTTCTGTGCGCATTCTGTCTGCTTAAGAAAGGTCATGCGTGTTTCTAGGAGGAAGGTGAGCTCAAGGTCCATATTTCATGCATTATATATCAGTGGGGTGTGCATGTTATAGCTTGATTTAGCAAAGATGCATCTGTAGGTGTCAATCAAATTACTCAGATAGACGCCTGAATAATTTCCGATTTGATATGCAGGGAGTCAGGCTCTCCGTTGCCGAGACTTGAACTTTCAGACCTGAGGACGCTCTTCTTAATATGCTCCTGATTTCAGTGTGAGTGGTGTTGCCCTCCAGTCTCGGGCTGGAGAAATCTGGAACAATCCATAACTCTGTCGTCTCGCTACCTTCTCCCGCCCCCCCATGTAGTTGGTCCCCTAGTCCTGCCTTCCTGTCTCCCATTCGGGTCACCCCCTCCATCTTCCAACCTGCTTCTCTCCCCTTGATGAATGAATTCCCTCCTCTTGTCTTCTGGTCTTTGCTTTCAGCCTCCTCCATTCTGCCGGGTTTGGCTTTCTTCCCCCAAATCCTATCCCATCATTTGCATTTCACAGCTTCCATGGGGTCCCGCTTGACAAAGGAGGAAATGGGGGAGCATTTAGCCAGCCAGACGAGGGGAGTGCCGTGGGGACCAGCCTTGGGCTGGCCAGGCCACTGCTCCGAGCCTTATCAAAGAGTCGCTTCATTCATTCATTTAGACAGCAGTTTGTATTAAGCACCTATTATCTGCAGGCAGCATTCTAGGCACTGGAGATAGAGCGTCGAGCATAAAAATCTACGTTGGCCCTCCTGGAACTCATTTTGCTGTGGACCCACTTCTACGAGAATCAAGCACATGGGTAGAGGGATCGGGGGTCAGCGTCCTCCCGGGAAAGGCTGACCCCGACCAAAGCGTTGGACGGAGAAGGTCCTGACAGGATAGACTCAACGTCATGTCAGGGACAGAGGTGAAGGACTCTGGCTTCAGAAACACAGACAACTCCTGGCTTGCTGAGACTGGTTTTGGGAGCTGTCAGTGAGGAAGAGTGAGGAACGAGGCACTAAAAACAAACAAATGAACAAACAAAACCCCAAGGGTGTTTCTAGAAACCTCTGGATGCCTCGGTTCCCACTCTGAACAGCGCCTCTGATGGCCTGGCCCAAATTCTTACCTCGGAGCTCTGAAATGCACCTGGGTCACGACACGGGGTTGGATCAAAGGTGGACCCACCACAGACAGCCATTCTGCATGTCGGCACTGGCCCAGGCACTAGCAGCCCATCCCCTCGTAAGAAGGGATTATCATGAGATACCAAATCATGCTGGACTTCAAGACCTGATCACCAGTGAGGCCCTCGTTTCTTCTGAGGGGCTCCCTTTTGCCACCTTTGGGGTTCTGCTCTCGGTTCTTTCAGCTCAGCAGGTGGAGCTCAGCAGTCCAAGGATCCTCCTGGGCCCCCAGGGATTCGAAAAATCTCCAGCCCTGGGCCCCTTGCTTATCCCAGCAGTGGTGAGCCTGGCAAGGCCAGAAGTCTGAGGGGAGGGCCCAGAGGGGTCTCCTTTGGCTTGCACGCAGCAGCTGGGGGGGGGGGCGGGGAGCCAGACACTGACGCAAGGGGCCACCGTGCCATTGCAGACAGAGACAAGAGAGAGCCCTCCGGAAGGGAGGGTGCTGAGGGAACCATGTCTGCGCCCATATACCGCCCTCATAAGCAGGAACATGCCTGTGTGGCTGGGTTGGGGAGCTGTCTTGGGACCCCTGCCTTGGGACCGGAAAGGCTTCCCTGTGGGGTCTGTGAAGAGTCGGGGTACCGGGCAGGGAGACGTTTGTCTTGGGGAAGCGCTAGTCGGAGGCGGGGCTGGCCACACTGCCTTGTCCTCAGTTGGAGGGTAGGTCTCTCGGATGCAGACACCGATGCAGGACTTCAGAAGCAAACGGTTTATTTAGGAGGTGACGCCAGGAAGGATGGGTGGGGGGGGGGGGGTAGGGTGGGAAGGGAGATGGAAGGGAAGGAAGTCAATAAGCCATTTGCCCCTGTGGGCAAACTAGAGCCTGACCCCACCAGGAGACTCTTTAGAACATGCCTCAGGCTGACTCCAACCGAGGGGGCAGGGACGCTGGGCATTATCCAGCACCTCCCAGCTCATCGTTGATTGACAGATGCTTTCTGAGGCATTGACCTTCTGGCCCTCTGGGTTTCCTTGCACGTGGCCCGGAGGGATTCCACAGCCAAAAAAAAAAAAAAAAAAAAAAAAGAAAGCAGACTCACTCAAAGAGTTTGCAGTAAGTAGCCTCGGGACGCACAGAGGGATGCTGTGGGGTCATGGGTGGAAAGCCAAGGGCATCTCGGCAAAGTAAGAGAAACCATGCCCAATGCCACTTGCTGAGGCCATGTCGGAGTAGGGGCACAAAGAGGGTAAGAGCGGCAGGTGGAGCATGAGGGAACCCCCCAGTTAAGAGAAGATAATCACTTGCCGTTTTTAATGGGGCACATCAGCCTCCGCTGTGGGTGGGGAGGAGGTTCTACCTGCCCAGATAATGTGCCTGGTCACACTGGCCAGGAGGGGAGAAGCAGGACTGTTGCCACTCCTGCCTTTTATGGACTGAAGTGTGTCCCTCCCCAAATTCATGTTGAAGCCCTAACCCCCCAATGTGACTGTTTGGAGATAAGAGCCGTGAAGAGGTAATTATGGCTGAATGAAGTCACAAGCATGGGGCTGTAATCTGACAGGGCTGGTGGCTTCCTAAGAAGAGGGAAAGGTGCCAGAGATCTCTGTCCCTCTGGGCACACACAGAGAAAAGGCAATGTGAGAACACAGGGGCAAGGCGGCCATCTACACGCCACGGGGAGAGCTCTTACCAGAAACTGAATGTGCGGACACCTTGATCATGGGCTTCCAGCCTCTGAAACAGTGAGGAAATAGATGTTTGTTGTTTAAGCCCCCCGGGCTGTGGTATGTTGTTACGGAGCACAAGTAGATGAGGACACGGAACAGCCCCGGGGAATATCTGGAATATGGAATACATCCTCTTACCCACAGCATTACGGGACAAATTTTAATTCACAGGAAACGCTGTGGCACCCAGCATGCGTATCAAATGTTAAGTCTGTAATGAGTTAGAGACATTTTGAGGTTCTGAATGGCCCAAGTCTGCAGTTCCCATTCTACAAACCCATAGACTGGAGGAGTCCGAGGCAAGAGCCAGGAGTGGCTCTGCATTCCAGTGGATCCTTCTCCTTGTCTTCCTCCTCCTCCTCTTCCTCCTTCTCCTTCTTCAGACTGGTGGCCATCTCTAACATTGCAATGTGCTTAAAAAAAAACAACCAATAACTATAACCAAAACACATAAATACATTAAAAAAATAAACTGGAAGGAGATGCAGCTTGTTTTGATTTGTCTCAGGTTTTGGGTGCATGAGCAAGTGTTTACTTACAGAGCTGTCCATTTCCCCTTTTTTGTGTGTGTCTTCTGATGCATATGCTTAGCTCAGCCTCCTACACAGGCCTCTCCATGGGTAGGGAAAGAAGCGATCTATAAAGATGGCTAAGAGTTTTAAAGCGGCTAAGTGAAGAGTTGGGTTTTTTTTTTTTCAACGTAAAATCTTTAAGCAAATGATTTTATTTTTATCAGGTGACTGAAAAAAATCCAGGAGCTAAGACATTCCACCCCTCGTATTTCAGGGGGCACAGCCTATCAAGTATTCTCCTTCAAATGTTCCAAGAGTTCTCTCCACGTTAGCGCTATCCTTTATTGCAAGCCATTGTCATCTCCCACCTGGACCTTTGTCACAGTGTCCCTTCAGTCTGCTCTCAGCATCGTGGCTGGATGACCTGGGAGAACATGCAAGAACAGAGCTCTCCTCTGCTCCAAACCTTCCATGGCTTCATGTCTCACGGGGGCTGCCAGGTGGGCTGCCCTCACCCCATCTCTCTGGCCTCCTCTCCTACTACTTTCCCCACTTAGACGTCTCCTGTGGCTTTGTCTCTTTGGACGTGCCTAAGAGCCTATGCGCACACCGTTTCCTCTCTCTCTAGAATGTTCTCCCCCCCTAATCTCTATGTCTCACTCACCTCCCCAGGTCTTGGCTGACATGTTGCCTTTTCACTGAAGCTTTCCCAGTTGCCCTCTTCAAAAGTGGACCCCACCCCATATTCCCTGTGGTCTTTATCCTATTTTCTTTTCCCTTAAGCATTTCTAATACACTGTGTATTTTTCCTGCTGATTTTGTTTACTGTCTATCTTTCTCCGGTGAATGTGGTCAGTCAAGGGCAGGCCACTGAGCAGACTGAATTCTACCTGCCGTACGCCAGGACAAAACAGTGCTTCGCACACAGTTCGTGTCTAAAGACATGTGTTGAAGGAGTCTGTGAAGAGCCTCCGGGTGGTGAGCAGAAGAAGGAGCAGTGATGGGCTTCCTTTAAGCCAGAAGTACAGCCGAGAAGCCCACAGCTTGTAAGCTGTATTTTATTTAGCTTGCGCATTGTACTTCCAAGATGTGTATCAGTCATCAGTTCTTAAGAAACGGCTGCCTTCGTGTAAAATCCAAATGACGGGCATCACTTGAAAAATGTGGGACGATCAGATGGGTCTCCCTCCCCGTGACAATAATGAGTGTGAGCGTTAGCCGCTCGCCGTGCATTTTGACTGGACGCCCCCTCCTGCTTCATCACTTAACCAGCTGCTGGTCTGGTTGACGGTTGAGTTAAAGGAGGCAGGGGAGGGAGGGCATGAGATGGGGAGAGGGGGAGAGGGCACCAGCATGGGTCCCAGATGTGGCTTTCCCAACGAGGAGAAAGTGTCCCCAGCGTTAGGCTGCCCAGAATCCTACTGGCTGCTGCTCACAGTTTCCTGGTCCCTGTGATCTCCGAGCTCAGAACCCCTTTGTCACATCCTACCTCTCTAGCATCAGCAAATTTGAAGGCATGTGGTCAAGCATGGGCGGACAAAAATGCTCTTTAAAAAGAGAAATGGAGGGCACCTGGGTGGCTCAGTCAGTTATGTGTCCGACTTCAGCCCAGGTCATGATCTCACAGCTCATGAGTTCAAGCCCTGCATGGGACTCGGTGCCATCAGCATGGAACCCGGTTTGCATCCTCTGTCCTCCTTTGTCTCTGCCCCTCCCCTGCTTGTGCACTTTCTCTCTCTCTCTCTCTCTCTCTCTCTGAGAAATAAATAAACATTAAAAAAAGAGAGAGAAAGGAAAATGTATCCATTAGCAAAGTGCATGTGAACCTTTAAGTTCAAAGTGAACATAGTAGAAGTTTAAAGTGAACATAAAGCACCATTTTTGCTAAGTTGGTGGCTCCTACCATGTCATTGGCCAAGTACAGGGTGCACACCTTACACGGGTTAACCAGGCTGCTCACTGTATAGAACTGATCGAAGAAAGAAGACAAGCAAAAAGACAGGAAGACGTCAACTTCAAACATCTAAGGAGTTATTGTAATTAACAAGCAACAGAAGTGATATTACTTACTCCTCAGCCTGGATCCATTATGTCCTTCTAGATGATGCTCCTTCCCTCACTCTGGCTTCAGAAGTACCAAGTCACTAGCCTCTGTTACTAGATTTGGAAATAACAAAAGACCTGTCAACTAGTTGTATTATTTATAAACATTTCTCTTTCACCTCTTATGCTTGTGACAGCAAAAAGATACAGAGGGGGGAAAAATAACTATTAACACATACGAGGTACCATATCTCTTACCCTTAAGTTTCTTCAAAATCTAAAAAGCCCACATCCCTCCCACCTCAGTCAGTATCCCTCATACTAGATGATTCTACTTTATTTTTTTATTTTTATTTTATGTTTTTAAATTGAATGTTTATGCAGTTCTGAGAGGTACAGAGAGACAGAGCGTGAGCAGAGAGAGAGGGAGACACAGAATCCGATGCAGGCTCCGGGCTGCGAGCCATCAGCACAGAGCCCGATGCAGGGGCTCGAACCCACAAACCATGAAATCATGACCTGAGCTGAAGTCGGCTGCTCAACCGACTGAGCCCCCCAGGCGCCCCTAGATGATTCTACTTTAAAACATAAACCTTGGGATCCAAAGACCTCAGAGCATGAGTAGCACGAACTTCTGTATTCGATTTCTTCTCTCAGGTTATTCCCCATATATGCTGGAAATACGATGGATGAGGTTTGCATGCATAATGACACATATCCATTTGAAAAACACGATCACCGTGTCAAGCTACTTGGGGGTTTGGTTTCGTTTTGCCAAGAAGCTGTTATTTCACATCAATTCAGCATCCGGTGTTTCCTCCAGGAGATGCTGAAACTGTATTTATGGACCGATTATTGGACCACTGTTCATTTGCAAGGGAGAGAGACTTTAGCCAGTCAGTCAGCAAGTTTGCTGAGCGCCTTGTATGTGACATAGGTAAACGATCCCTGCGCCCGACCGTCTTACTCATTTCAGGTTGCTATCATAAATTACCAGAGACTAGGTGATCTCAATGACCTACATTTATTTCTCAGTCTGGAGGCCGAGAAGTCTGAGATGGGGGTGCCCACTGATGTGGTTTCAGGTGAGACCTTCTTCCTGGCTATGAGCTCACATGGCCTTCCCTTGGTGAGTGCAAGTAGAGATAGAGATAGATAGAGATAGAGAGAGATAGAGAGAGAGAGAGAGAGAGAGAGAGAGAGAGGAGACCTCCTGTCTCATCCTTTTTATAAGGGCACCAATCCCATCATGGCCCCACTCTTACCACCTCATCTAATCCTCATTACCTCCCCAAGACCCCACCTCTAAATGCCATCACGTTGGTGGTTTGGGCTTCTGAATTTTGCAGGGATACAGCACGGGCCATGTGGAAGCAAAAATAAATGAGGCAATGAGAGCCTCTGGGACGCATAGCTCATAAAATGATGTATAAGCGAATACAGAATGTAGAAAGCAAGAAAGGTGAAAGTAAAGTGCCCTGGGGAATTGGAGAAGGAGCGATAGCTCTTAAGAGCAAAGAAGGTAGAAAGACATGTGACATTCGGGCAACGGTGCCCAGCCGATGGTGGTGGTGGAGGCTGCTGCTGGCTTGGTCCCCTTTGGCGATGCTCTTGGAAAGTTGCTGCTCCCATCTTTGCTGGCACACTCAGCCTCACCAACCATTCCTCTTGGGGCAGAGTCCTGCCCAGTGAACTCAGCTTTGACAACTGCCTTGTTTGAGGAGCCAAAACAAGCTCCTCAGAGGCAAGAGAGGAGGATATATTAAGGTATCTGATCCAATATGGCAGCCAACCTCGTTCCTCCCAGCTGTCTTCCAAATGGTATCCGTAGAGGGTGTTGTCTCCAGCCACCTACAGGACTACAGGACGTTGGGCAGTCTCCGGGTATGGCTAGCGGAGGGATGCTGGGATGGAAGGGGAGCCAGCCAGGTACAGCAGGGTGCGGGGGAGTAGTGGTGTTCCTGCTCCCGTAGATGCAAGCCACACAACTCGGAGCAGGTAAACCCTAGGGGTTCTGGCACTGCTCACACCCAGTCCTAGGCACGCACCGGAGGCCAATCTCAAGAGATAAGGGACTGAGTGGATTTGGGAGCAAGGAGGCAGGAACTGCTCCATTTCAAGTCATCGGACAGGAGTGGTGCCTTTATGGAAGTGCAAGAGATAGATGGCAGAAATACCCACCTCTGACCTGCTGCAGACTTGAGCTAATGTGATAAGAGAGTGATTTCCCACGTCTGTCTTTTCTTTTTACTTCTGGCAGGTCCAGGACCTGACTACCCATCCCCTGTTCTCCATTTCTTCAGGAAGCCCTGAAATCCTATAGGAAATCTGCTGACACTTTGTAACATCCCAGAGTTCCCTGGGGCTCACATGCAAATTAGGCCCTTCCCATCATCTTCTTTACTGTGGGACCATCTCATTTCTGCTGCGTTTTGGGTCACAGCAAACCCTAAGGGCTGAGGACCCGCACCATCCCGATGTCCTTCATCAGTGCTTCCAGAACTTTCCCGCCGTGGTCTCTTAAAGGAGCTTTGTCAATACCTATGGCCCTCCGAGCCAGTCGCTGGATCTCCGCGTCTACGTCTCTAGCAAGAGGGGATAGAATTAGATCATTTCTAAGGTCCCCACTGAGTAAACACAAGAAGACTGGCATCGACTCAGACTCCTCCTGCACACGTTGGATCCTGTAGAAAGTAAATTGGGAGGAAATGGGAAGGAGAGACATCGCGTATTGAATTTCTCATTAGCCCCACTGCCTGGTTCTCATTAACGAGCCTTCTGGGTTATGGGCACAAGGGCTAGGACTCATTTTCAGGGCTGAATAGCACGTGCAAAATGTAGGCTGTTGCTGCACCACGGTACGTGATCTCCACACTTTTCCTATCTGAGAAAGTAATGGCCAATGCTCAAGGAAGACCCCACCAGAATGACGGGCTAATCCTTGAGGGGGAAAATATTGCCGCTCTGGATAAGCTTTCGCTCTCTGCTTAATTAATCCCTAAAACTTTCAGGCCTTAATGAGAATAATTAGACTTGACAGTCCCGAGCTTAATGCGCAACTACAGACAACAAAAACCGTGTTCAGTTTATAAGCTTCCCAGAGCTTGCTGAAAGACAGGCTAATGTTATTTACAGCAGCCCCAGTGAGGGGCCGGACGCAGGTCTGGCCTTGCAATGTGCCTGGAGATCCCTAAGGACAATTTCTCCGAGGAGCGGGGTGCTATGCAACCCCCCCGCCCCCCGCCCCACCATTCAGGGTTTTCGCTCCCTAACAAACCGTGGTCTAGACAGGACCTGGCTAGAAATCCCCTTATTACCACCCGGGCCAGACTGCATTTATCATCACCTTGAATGTGATGCTTGCGCAAAACCTCCAGGCCTCTCCCGTTCAAATAATGAATCGAGTGAGCCAGAGCACTGCTGAGCCCTTACGGCGCTGCAGACAGTGTCTGCCCGCTTCTGGAAACACCTCGTTTTCCAGAAAAGCGCTCATTTGTCAACAGAGGGATAATGTTAAAACCGTAAAGACAAATCAGACAGAAGGCGGGAGCGGGAGAAGCCGGCGGAGTATGTATGGCCCGGGAGAGGCGGCTGCTTGGGCTTCAGTGCCGTTTGCTCGGGTTGCTAGCCTCCTGCCAGCCTCTGTGTCTCCTCCAAGAAAAGGTTTAAATCTCCCGAAACAGTTTGGGTTCATCGTCCCCAGATGGAGTCTAGAAGCATTCCTCTGGCACTGCAGGGGATGACGGGGCTTATTTGTCTGCATCTGTGGGAGGCTTCTCCAAGGGGGACGAGCGACCAGACCAGACGGGTTCTCGGCCTTTCTGCGGCTGAGCTGGGCACAGGGACTGGGAGAAGGGAATGTGGGCGCTTCCCACCCGGCGGGGGGCGGGGGGGAGGTGAAGGCTGGGTCCCCAGCAGTGGGGACGGATTCCGGGCATGCCGAATGGGTGGGTAATGATTGCAAGAGGCATGGAAGTGTTGAGCAAAGCTTCCCAAACCATCGTCCGGGTCCACAGCGAGAGTTATGACGTTCGTTTGGAGAGACATCCTCGGAAACGAGAAACAACAGATCAACCAAGTGACGGGCTAGTGCTTCTCAGTTTTAAAATAACATGAGACTCTGAAGTTCTTGTAGATCCAGGGAGTTAAAGCAAAGGGATGTAACATGTTATTAGAAAACCAGCGTGTGGCCCTCTTAAGAACAGAACTCTCTCTCTCTCTCTCTCTCTCTCTCTCTCTCTCTCTCACACACACACACACACACATACACACACACCCCAATGTGAGGACAGGAACTTTGACCCTGTAAATGGCACTAGGCTAGAGACTTTGTTTTTAATTTTCAATCAAGGATCTAAACCAGACTTCAAAGGGCATTTAAGCTGACAGTTTTATTTTCTCCTTGAGGAAGAGGAAAGATGAATAAGCGTAAAGCCAGATCATTCTCAAAATAATTGCAGCCTGACATATCTAAATGGGTTTGTAAAAGAAAATACAGAGGCAATTGATCTTATTAATTAGAGATGTACTAGGATTGTAATATCCACTTTTCCACTGCCTGCAGCTGTTAAAATAAAATAAAATAAAATAAAATAAAATAATAAAATAAAATAACATCATACAAAATAAAATTAACCACTTTCTCTTGGGCAACACAGTCTGTTTCCCTCCCTGCCATGGAAAGTCATTTGGAAAAAAAAAACAAAACAACCCTTGTTACCGCTTTTTCCCGCCACGGCAGGTAATAGCCTTTAGAGAGCAGCGTGGATTGCCTTCCCCGCTGTCCGTGGAGCCCAGGGTTTACCCTGGATTACATGATGCCTTGCATAGCGCCGCGACTTGTCACAATTGATTGAACTTGTAATCTGACAAACAAACAAAAAAAAATGTGCTACAAGAAAATGGGAGAGTTGTTTTTTTAAGCCTGTATGTGTCATCTACCTGTGAAGGATGACAGCGGGAGCCCCTGGCAGGTGGGCCCGACTCAATTGCTCATTCTGTCTCCGCTCCCCCCACCCCACCGCATCCTATTTCTACTAATAACCGCTTAGCATAGGGAACAGACTCAAAGGAACAGCTCAGTGACAAGACGCTGAGCAACAGTGACCTCTCGGTGTGGCCCCAGCCCTAAACCGTTGGAGGGGAATCTTCAGGTTGGCTGGATTTCGGGCTTACATAAACGTTCACCGTTATTGATGCAGAAGCGAGACAGAGGGGGAGAGAAAGGAGGAGGAAGAGGAGAAAAAGGAGGAGAAGAGGAAGGAGCGAAGGAAGGGAAGAGGGAGAAGGGTAATGGATGGTTTAGCCTTGGAAGAAACATCTGGGGCTATTCCAGCGATTTCAAAGTGTGAGGGTGAGTGTGTGTGTGTGCGTGTGTGTGTGCGTGCGTGCACGTGTGTGCGTGTTTGGGGCAGATGTGAGCTGGGAAATCAGAAGGGAAGGCCGGACACAAGGGCTCACACTTGTAAGGCGGTGGGAGCTCAAACCCAGCCTCGAGTGGCTCACCGAGCTGGGTCCCTCGGCAGGAACTCAAATCTGTCCGTTAAGCTGGGAGGCTTTCTCTCATTTGCATTAAGTTTACAGTGGGAGCCAGAGGGGTCCTTCGGGAGAAGCACGGCGTCATGCGAAAACGAGGCCGGGCCACAGGTTTGACGCTAAACGTGACCCGCGTTACACATTATCTTCCAACCTGTCAAGAATAGCCAGACGCACGGTCGGTAGGCTCCGTGCGCATTTTGCTGTCATCCACACGGTGCTAGATAGACCAGTAAACTAATCAAAGAAATAAAGAACCCGAAGCTTCCGAAAGCACAAGTGACTCTAGTATCACAACGGCTGTGATCCGGCTGTATGGGAGTAGCACAGTTAAATGTATGACGAAATTCTGAGTGATTTCAAGCAGCCCCCCCACCCCCCGCCGGCAGCCTCTGTGGGGTCCAGGATCCCAAACCCCATCCTGCCTCTTCCTCACCTCCTGGAGGTAGGGTCTTCATTGAGGTGGGAAGAACAAAGGCGATTCCACATTCCCCGGCGGAGGGACTCACCAGTTCTCACCTCCAAATTAGCTAGGGTGACTGTGGCTACAGAAGATGCTGTAAGGATGCCAGGGAAGGCCATGGAAAAATACAGGCCCTGAGAGCAAGGCTCTAGTTCTGCCTGGAGTAGTTGACAGGCCCCAGTCAGGGAAAGGAAAAGAATGCTCCCAACAGATCAAAGCCCTGAGTCTCTTAAAATGGAAATGAACATTTAAAAAAGGCCTTTCTCAGGGGAGAAATATGCAGTAAATCAGAGCTTTTGAAAGACAACTGGGGCCTGTGCTGGTTTTTTAATAACTTGCCATTTAATAAATGTTCTATTTTTGACCCTTTAGGGAAATATACAACCCCATCTGAAACTTATGTGCCAAAATAATTTGACTTTTTTTTTTTTTTTATCTCATTTTTATAAGTTTTGAGATGGAGACAAACGATCTGGAAGCTTTCTTTCTACGGCTTCATGATGAGGCGAGGTCATTTCACAAGAGGGACGTGGTTTGCCCGGCATACCCGTTCAAACTCGGTGGTGAGTTTTGGGCAAGGTAAGTCCAGAGTCCAAGGTCCCAGGAGCTCGTGCTTGGCGTGTTAAAAAAAGTACTCTTGGAATTTCCTTTGTGAGACCTTGCCGACAATAATATAAAGCACCAATATGCTTATATACTTATACACTGCCCTTCTAATACACATGTGGGCACGTACACAGAGGATTTGAAGCCAGAGAGTTTATTTCGTGCCTCCACAGTGCTGGTTTGAAAAGAACGTCATCAATCTATGTTTGAATTCAGTGGTTGAGTGTTTTCCTCGTCTTCCTTAATCCCGATGGCCCTGGGTGCACAGTCCGTCCACAACGGATTCATGTTGCTTTATAAAATCTTACCTGTCCTTGACCATCTTCGGACTGGGGTGGATTGGCCCAGGAAAAGCAGCAGCGGCATTCTGCACAGCAGAGCCTTGATTGTTCACGAAGGCTCCTTTGGCCTTGGTTTGGGGGACGGAATCCCATTTTCGTGAGTGGGTGCAGCAATCGCCTGGGACGGACGCCCCCTTATTTACCCAAACCAATCCATCACCCATCCTTTCCGCTGAGTCTCGAGAACAAAACCGTGTCCACGGCATCCAGCTGGGATTCCCACTAACCCAACTCGGATTCAAGGGCTGAGAGAATTCAGGATCTGAGGAATGACTCAAACACCACATGGAGTTCAGTTTTGCATGTTTTCTTTGAGTGCAGGCCAGCAGAGACCATGGCCTCACATAATTTTTCTGCCGGGTGTGGAATAATGCCACAGAAAGATGATTCATGAGAAGAGATTGTCGCGTTTCTGCCTGAAACTGAATGGAAAAAACTCGGTCGAAAAACATCTCAGACATGCACACAAAAGACACATAGAACCAAATTTATAGCTTTAGCTTTGGGGAACTACATTCATTATTTCTCTCACTTGACTTGAAAAAGGGGAAAAATCTGGCCACAAAGCTCTTGTTGGGTTATAAATAAGATTTTTGATTATGCGTCAGAGCCTGGGCCATAATAGTAGCTAATATTTGCTTTGTGTTTCTCAGTTCGTAAAGTGTTTCTCCTATGTGCTGAAGCTACACAGTAGGCCTGAATATAGGTATTATTCTTTCATGAAGATTAACTGATGAGAAGACTGAATCTTTGTGAAAAGCCACACGGACGTCACCAGGGTGAAGCACTTTAGCCGGAGATGTCTACATCCTGGGACCTTGGGTTCAGCTGCAGGTGACTTGTGTTCCAACACCAACTGGGTGTCTGTAACTCGGTCCACCGCATCCCACAAGCTAAAGGGCAAGGTCCCCGATGAGGCTGCCCTCACGTCAGACGTCAGCCGCGATTAGGGTCCCCAAGGCTGCCAACACTTCTCTCTGACTTGAGTACAAATTCGGAGTTCCCATGACCCCCTCTGATTCAAGAATTCACTAGAAGGACTCAGAACTCAGGAAAGCGCGAGGCTTACACTTACCATTTTATTATAACGGGTACAAAGGAGCATCTAGATGGTGAGACACCTATGGCAAGGTCTTGGGGAGTGGAGGAGGGGAGGGCGACTCAGTTTCCACACCCTCTCAAGGAATCCAGGTGTTTTCTCCTGCCAACACATAAATATATTCACAACTAGGAAGCTCTCTGAGGTGCTTTGTTTTAGTTTAGGTTTTTTGTTTTTGTTTTTGTTTTTTAAATCCAGGTTTTATTATGTAGGTATGGTTGATTAAATCATTGGCCAGGTGACCAGACTCCATTTCCTTTCTCTCTCCCATCCCTGCAGGTCAGAGAGAGGGGCTGAAATTCCAACCCTCTAATTATGTGGTTGGTTTGTCTGGCCCAAGTCCGATGCCAAAGCGATCTGCAGGCCCTGTAATGGGTTGTTTCATTAGCATAAACTCAGGTGTGGCAGAAATGGGCTCAATATGAAAAACAAGAGGCCACTCCTACCACTCAGGATAGTCTTATAGTAGGCAGGTTCCAACTAGGGGCACCACTCACACCTACCCACCACTGCTGCCTCCTCACCCTGCCTTCATAGAAAGTGGATCTATTTCCCCTCCCTTGGATGTTGGCTGAGCTCGTGTGACTCACTTCGACTGACGAAATGCAAAGAGAGTGACATTCCGAAGCATCCCGGCCAAAGCCTTTCACTTTTTCTCTCTTGGAACACTCTCTTAGGGAGTCGGAGGCCATGCTTTCAGAGAGCTTGGGCTAGATGCTTCAAGGACCAGACTGTATTGAGAAAGACCCTGAAGAAGGAGAGGCCATTTTGGATGTTCCAGCTCCTGCTAACCTCCCAGCGGAATACAGCCATGTCAGTGGCCCCACCTCCATCAGGTGGACTGGAAGAAACCCCTAGCTTACCCAAGTCAACTTGCAGCATTGTGAGATATTATGAATTTTATAGTTCTAAGTCATGAAATGTAGGACCGTTTGTTATACAGCAGCAGATAACTGAAACAGAAACCCAACAAGGCCCTTCTGATGGTTTAGTGTTTTGGCCACACAGCTTCCCCAAATGCCCTTCCCAGAAGCGTCTCAGGGAGGCAGAGTTCTGCTACATTGAGAAGCGTGTCAAAGTGAGGCTCAGTGGAAGAAAAATTCAGAGAATCGTGTCCTGTATTTAAAAAACTGTAATATTGGGGCACCTGGGTGGCTCAGTCATTTAAGCAACTGACTTCGGCTCAGGTCACGATCTCACGGTTCGTGGGTTTGAGCCCCGCGTCGGGCTCTGTGCCAACAGCTCGGAGCCTGGAGCCCGCTTCGGATTCTGTGTCTCTCTGCCCCTCCCTCACTTGTGCTCTGTCTCTGTCTCTCTCTCTCTCTCTCTTTCTCAAAAATAAATAAAATGTAAAAAATATAAAAATTAAAAAAAATAAAAAACTATAATATTGAGCCTGATTAATTTTGACTGTGCTTTCTTCAGTTTTTCTTTTATCTGCATTCCTGCTGTTGCCGTATGCACGTTTCTGTGTCCTTCTGGCTCACTCGGTGAGTCTAAGAAAAGGACTAACTGTAAACTAATGAAATTTCTTCCTCAACACCCATGCAAGGACTTACGCACTCCTTACTCGTTATAGTTACCATTTTCATTGCTTATATTTACTAGAATCTATAATCGAAGGCCCCGTGATACAGTGGTATTTTAAAAACAACAAAAAAGGACATTTGTATGTCTCTTACCAAGTTTAAGAAGAGAGACCCCGGTTGGTAGGGCAGATCTACTCTATGCAGTCATTCAGGGACCCAGTTTCTTCCACTATTGTGCTCTGTGATTTCTTAGGGTATGGTCAGTGCTGGGTCCCTAGGGTTCCTGGATGATGGGAAAAGTCATGGAGGAACTCGTGCGCGATGTCTTTTGTTTTTTTTTTTTTAAGTTTATTTATTTATTTTTGAGAGAGAGAGACAGAGAGGGAGAGAGAGAGAATCTCAAGCAGGCTCTACGCCACCAGTGTGGAGCCCGATGCAGGGCTCAAACTCACTACTTCAAGAGTTCATGAGCTGTGAGATCATGACCTGAGCTGAAGCCGGATGCCTAACCGACTGAGCCACCCGGGCGCCCCGGTGTGCAATGTTTTAATCCGAGGTCTGGAAGTGACCCAAAGCACTTTCATTTTCCACAGAGGACTTGGTCATGTGGCCAAACCCGATAGTTCCCAGCTAGGCAGCCAAGGGCCCAGGGGCCATTTTATAATTATGGAAGCCACGTACATTCTTTTTTTTTTTTTTTTTTTTTTTTTAGCCACGTACATTCTCAACTTCTACCGAAGAAAGAATGGGTTTTGGTGGATTGCAGTCTTTGAAGACCATCTCAAAAAAAAAAAAAAAAAAAAAATGAACATTAGCAGCAAGGTTGCAACCATTAGATTGGCTATCAACAAGGCTCATGCTTTATTTATTTTTTTAATATTTTTATTTGTTTTTGACAGAGAGACAGAGCGCGAGCGGGAGAGGGGCAGAGAGAGAGGGAGACACAGGATCCGAAGCAGGTTCCAGGCTCCGAACTGTCGGCACAGAGCCCGATGTGGGGCTCGAACTCGGGAACCTTGAGATCATGACCTGAGCTGAAGTCGGGCGCCTACCCGACTGAGCCGCCCAGGCGCCCCAACGGGGCTCATACTTTAAAGGGAATAATCCTTTCCTGTGTGCATACAGTCTCATCTTTTTTTTTTTTTTCTTTTTAAGCCCATTACATTGTTTTCAGTTCTACCTCATATTCTACCCTTTTTGTCACCCGTTCTCCCAAGAGCCAAGCCAAGAGGGGCAACGACTCCATGGCCTCGGGTCCCAGGGACACGTGGACCAATTGGTACAGGAGAAGCGATTTCTAACAGCCCTTTACCACTCTTGTATTTTCACCAGTGTTAACCTGTGAGGGAGAGCCTGCCCTTCATTTTCTTGTTCCGTGTGACTTCGGAACTGCCACCTCGCGAGTGGCCCTATTGGATTCAGCGGCACCCATTTCAACGTTTAAAATCCGAGGATCGTTCAAGGGATGCCATTTCACTTAGCAGTCAGTGTGCACATCGTTTTTTGAACCGCTCCCCATTTCCATGATAGAGCCAAAGCTTTATTTATCATCAGATTTGCATTTCGTGATGTATTCTTGAGCCAGCCAAACTCGTCTAAAAGCAAGCTCATTTCATGCAAAGTAGATTTAAATGTGGCTGCTTTAAAATGGACCACCCTGTTTCAATGATCCTTTGGATGTAATTAGAAGAAACTTGAGTTCCTCAGATGGGGGGGGGGGGGGTGGAAAAAAAGGCGAACTGTCTGATTTCCTTCTCCCCGGGTAATTTTTGACCACGCACCAATAAAACTGCTCATCGAGAAATGATTTATTTATTTATTTATTTTTAATTTTTTTTTTTTAATGTTTTATTTATTTTTGAGACAGAGAGAAACAGAGCATGAACGGGGGAGGGTCAGAGAGAGAGGGAGACACAGAATCCGAAACAGGCTCCAGGCTCTGAGCCATCAGCCCAGAGCCCGACGCGGGGCTCGAACCCACAGACCGTGAGATCGTGACCTGAGCCGAAGTCGGACGCTCAACTGACCGAGCCACCCAGGCGCCCCGAGAAATGATTTATTTTTAATGTAACTTTCCCACAAATAGTTTAACGGGAGGGCGTTTAAGAATGACACAGCCCATTAGAACAGACATCCGAAGGGAGCAGATGATGCCGTTTGCAGCCTCCAGAACCCCTGGTCTTTGCAGACCAGGGAGAAAGAGAGAAAAGAGAAGGGGAGAAGGAGGGAGAGAATCGAAACAAGGGGGATGGGGGGGGAGAAAAGAAAAGTGACGAGACAGTCTCCACTTCAGTTTTGACTTCTATTCAAGAGCATCGTGTGATCTCCCGAGTGAACTGAGGTTCTGTCACTTAACTCCACTTCCACCCCAGCTGTGATGACTGATGGAATGTTATTGGGGAGCTAGTCACATAAGAAGTCACCATCCAAATAGGATCTGGAAGCATTAGCGTGCTTGTCAAATCCCCCGTCCCCCACACAACGAACCTCAGAACGGAGCGCCGTTTCCCGAGTGCTGGCAGATCGAAGCTTGGTGCCAGCCATTAAAAATAAAAGCCCGTTAAACTTTCAGGACGTGCTTGCACATTGTTTTGGGAGCCGCCAAGTTTTCAGGAGGAGAGCCAGTTCAGTGGTGATATCACCAGACCAGCGTCGCCTAGGCAATGAAAGTAGTTGCCATGGAAACGCTAGTGCTGCGCCCGTCAACAGCTTTACGATTTTGACAGTTCAGAAAGTGACTATTTAGGAATTTCAATTAGAGCAGAAATGTATACATTTAGGTGAACAGAACGCCTAAAGGGTCTATAGGAAATAATCTAGGTGGTTTTTTTTTTTTTGTTTTTTTTTTAACGTCCAGAAGCAGACCCTTAAATACATTCGTGTGGAAATGAATTTGGGGAATAATGTCAAAAGCACTCTGTAAAGAAAAAAAAAAAAAAAAGATGTTAAAGTTCTCTTATCCCCTTTCCTTCTTTGGAAAGGAAATAGGCACCCAGAATAAATGAGTTGTGAAAAATGATCAGCGGATTTTTTTTTTTTCTTTTTTTTTTTTAACAGGATAGCCACAATATGCTGTGCTTGTTAAGTTGGAACTCGTGCATATTATTAAGAAATTTTGTAGGATTTTATATCTGCCAGTGCCTCGTATTTGCACAGTTCTGGCAAGGCATTCTTTTTCACAACTCTGCTGTAAGAGTTAGAACTCTTTTTCCTTTTCACGTGAAGGGAGGTTGAGGCTCCTGAGGCTGGGGACATGGGCTCCAGGCAGGGCAGTGCCTGGAGATTCCAAGTGAGGAGCGCGCTCCAATCCCTTTGGGTCTGGTTGTCCTTCAACTCATGGCAGCCCCCCCCACCAGATGAAAAGGGGTGAAATCGGCAGGCGGGAACCCATAAAATGTTTCGCGAAGCTATCATTTCCTTCAGCCTCGAGAAGCACCTGTGGCGTGAGGGTGGGGAACCATGATACAAGTGGGAAAAGTGAGGACAGAATTCAAGGGCACCGTTGCCTCCTTGTTCAGGGGATTTTCTCCCTTTGCCGGGTTGTCACTTACCTCTATGTTTTTCCCATGAGAGGCATAGGGTTCGATGATATTGTTTTAATCCTCAGCCCTGGCTTTCTGCCAGATGCCGTCCGTGGAGAACGAGAGAATAAAGACACACGGCTTCTGCTGGCAGAAAGGGGAAGGGCCTCCTAGAGGATGGGCATATGGATGGGTCCTCGCTCTGGGTTGTATCTGGAGTACAATGTGTGAGCCGAGGGCTGTTCGTTCGTGGCCTGGTGATTGTTGGGCGCTCTGTGATGTTTTAATCAGGCACCTAGAACTACTTGGGGGTGAGGGAATGGGGAAAGAAATGGGGGGGTCCTGCTTGATAACCTGCTCAAAGGTTTTAAAAGTTCCCAAACTTTGCCCACAAGCCTATCAATGACATCTCCTCCCCACCCACCCCCTGCCCAAGGCTATAAACCGTTTCCTTCTGTCTCTTTCCCAGTTTTCTTGTTGTTCGTTTTCATTAGATGTTACCTTCTGGGAGAAAGGAAGGGGGCGGAGAAGCCCTCTCGTGAGGTCTGATTTGTCCTGATTTGTCCACCTGGGGTACCCCTGGCCACTTCCGGTAGTAATAACCCGACACACTGCACGCCCACCAAGGGTCAGTTACCATCCTGGGCGCTGAAACGAACAAATAAAGTCCTGGCCTGGAAAGATCTTGAACTTCAAGGGGCACCTCACTGGGCACTGAAACGAGGAATTGAAACCAAAGTAAAATAAGACAAACAAACAAACAAAGACCAAAAACAAAAACACAACAACTCCTGGCCTGGAAAGATCCTGCAGGTGAAGAGGCATCTCGTGCCCTGTTGTCCTCCCAGAGTCCGGCCAGGTATCTGTCACGTAGAAAGTGCTTCATAGATATTTGATGTATCTATCAGTAAATAAATGGACGAATCTTCTAGTATTCATAGATGAAGACGTGCCTGTGGACAAACATGATGAGCAACCAACTACTGAAGAGGAGGAAGTTGGGACAGGAGTTGACTGCCTGCTCCTGGGGAGGTACTCCTGACCCCCTAGGAAGCTGAAACTAGGCTAGGATTTCCCTCTGTGTCTTCAGGACCTCCCTGGGGTCAGAAGGGGGAGCTTGGAGGGAGAGACTCCGAGGGGAGGGCTTGAGAATCTGGTTGGGAGATTGTTAAATTGGGAAGAAGGCCAGTCATGACCCCGTGCTCCTCTCTCCAAATGGCTTGGACCTGCCAGCCTGGCTCAGGATTCCGCCACCCTCTTCCAGAATCAAGGGAATGGGGCCCAAAGCAGGAGAGCCCATCTCCAAAGCAGAGAGATACAGCCTGGGATATGCAGGTGCTTTTGGCTGTAGTCATCAAGCTATGCCCAAGGTCAATCCACAAGTTATAGCTAGGAGCTCAGCCCTCCACTTCTCTCAGTGTCATCATTTCCCCAGCAAAGAGAACAGTCAGCAACCTTGCTTCACGGCCAACATCACCCCGGATCTGCCTCATTCGTTTCAAAGATGGTCGCAGGAAACATGTCGTGCGTGGTGATGACTTCAGCAGAACATTATATACCCCCCCCCCCCCAGTCACACCCACAGCTGATTAATACTGGGGAGCCTTAAAGCCTTGGGTGTGCACAGACTGAAGCAATGGCTTCAAAGCTATGGTCTGAAGGCTAAGGGTCTCTTCCCGCCATGGAGAGGGGTTATGTTGACCCATATGTTGGTCAATATTGACCTATGTGTTGAATCCCGGGAAGGGAACAGAATAGGAAATCAGCCCTGCTTTATATTGTCCTCTCCAGCAAGAAGGACTGACACCTAGAGCTTTCCTTTAGAGTCAGAGAGGTAGTTGAAAAATATGTATTTAGTCACAAAAAGGAGAGAAGAAATACAGTGCTACATTTGCAATCCTTGCTGCCCATAGACCTCAAAACTGCTCATACCTCTGCCATCAGACTCTGTGCAGCCCTAAGGTGGGTTCTCAAATGCATCTTGCCAATGTAGACTCTAACCTTTCTCTTTTAAACTAGGGTGGGAAGAAATTGTCAATTAGTCTTAACTGTTAAGCAACTTTGATGTTTTGGAACTTAAACATCCAGCTAGAAGACTTTCAGATGAAGAAAAAAAAACCCCTTAAGATATTTGCTGCCTTGAAACAAATTGCTTGCATTATTTATTTATTATTTTCTTTAATGTTTCATTTATTTTTGGAGAGAGAGAGAGAGTGGGGGAGGGGCAGAGAGAGAGGGAGACAGAGGATCTGAAGTGAGCCCTGTGCTGACGGCAGCTAGGCCGACGCGGGGCTCAAACCCACGGACCATGAGATCATGACCTGAGCTGACGTCAGACGCTCAACCCACTGAGCCACCCAGGCGCCCCACAAATTGTTTACATTATTTAACACATCCGTAACATTTTTGTGTTTGTCCTCTCAAAGGTTTCCAATTAGGTAATGCACCTAAATGTACCTTTCTTCCCAAAGTACGTTCCCATTCTGGGGCATGGTCACACCACAGCCCTCATGATGTAGCCCAGCAGAGAGGTATGGATCCCATCACCGAGATGCAGAGACCAGCTCACAGCCCCAGGGCCACTGGCCACCCTAGCGGTGGGGGAGAGTTTGAACCTCAGCCTGTCTTGACTTCAAAGTGCGTTCTGTTTAACTGACAACTGCTGCCCCGAGAATTTAAGTTTCCTGTGGGAACACCTAGTAAACCTCATCTTTTGTTGTCATCGTCGTCCCATGTGGCCAGGATATTTTCTGTCCCTGCCAGGGAGCGGGCTGCACGTGAGCTTGGGGGATATGACGAGGCGTGGCACACGGGTTCCTCCAGGAAACAGATGCTCAAAGGAGTACTTAGCAATGAGTCTTCATTCTTCGCCCAACTGCACTTTGTTGAGACTCTTCCGAGTCCATGTTGGAAACACCAATGGGAAAACCAAAAACACACATACATGCACACAAACGATCGCCCAGTGGGAGAAGGTGAGGTCAAGTGCACTTATATGAAGCAGAAGTAAAGAATTTCCTGGGCCTCGTGTAATCAATGCCATCAAGGTTTATGGTCTACCTTCAGATATGAGGCAGCAACGATTCCATTTCTCTAAAGAGGAGGAACTGATGTTAGTAAAATCATTACGGGCTGTTCTGAGATTCCCAAAGCAGTTAATGGAAGAAGGATGGACACTCAACCTCGTCTCTCTTCGGTGCCTTCAGGGACTTCAGCCAGATTGATTTCCAGAGCCTCCACCTTCCTGCTGCAGCCTCTGACTTAGTTCTTGAGTAAGCACAGGGCTGACTTGTTTTTAACTTTCCATATTGGGGAAAAAATGTAAATATCTACATAAGTAGAGAGAATAAAGACCTCGTATACTCATCCCACATCCCCCAGCCTCAGCAGGGATCAACAGTGTAGCACCCCTATTTCATTTCTCGCCCCCCTCCACTTTGATACTTTTGTTTGTTGGTTTAATATGATATTATTCCACTCCTAAGGAGGGCGTTAGCATTTCAGGCGGCAGTTAGATACCGGGACAGCGACCTGACCCGGCAACGCACTAGTCTCTCTAAGTCCTCACTCTGGTTCTGCCTGAATCCAGGAGCCTTGGATTCTAGAGAGTTTTCGCAATGGCCCCACTTGCTTAGTTAAATCACATCTGTTAATCTGGGTGCCGATTTTCCCAGTTGCCTTCTGGTAGCTCTTCTTACGTTCGCTTTGAGGATCTCGTTTTTACACCTCCACTTAAGGACGAGCCTCAATAGCTTCATTTACATTCGGAGCAAAGCGAAAGGAGAATGAACATCATGAGTGGACAGAAGGAAAAACAAACAGTCAGAGAGGCAGAACTCAAAGTCAATGAGTAAAGAAGAGTGCAATTTGAAAACAAAACAAAACAAAACAAAACAGAGGGAAATTTCCCGAACGTCCAGATAAGCAGAAACTGTCCATTGCCCAATGTGTCCGGAATTGCCTGGCGACCATTGTTGGTGCTGAATCACTGATTTCTAGTACCAAAAATAACCTTGGAGACTGTTCGGTGCCACACCTTTGCCATTCTCTGGATGCAGAGATAGTAAGCGGTTTTCTCAAGGTCACACAACTTGCTTTCCGATGCTAAAGCCTGAGCACACCTCTGCCACGCCGTCCCCAAATACGGACGACAATATCGAGGGGGGGGAGCCGAAGGGGGAGGAGTGACCCCTTCTGAGAATGTCACAGGGGACGAGCCTGGCCCTGAGCTCCTCTAACTGCTGAATTTTTCTTCAAGGAAAACCTTTGTCTCATTTCCACGCGATACATACTAGACTGGTACTAGACACGTACTAGATCATGGCTCAGGATTCCCTGCACCGTAAAGAAACTCCCATGTTCAAGTGGCACGCTTAGCCCAGATGTGAGAGGGGACCGCGATGAAGCTGGGAAGCACGAGCCTCTCTCCGCCCAGGGAAAAAGGCGAAGCCTGGCAAGCTGCAACTCCATTCTCCGGCGGAAAGAAACCATCCAGGCGTGTATTTACCTGATGGCAGGCAAGGGGCAGCTTTTTTACAGGTAAAAGAAAAGAAGCTCACGCCGTGTAAAAAGCAACGGGAGAGGGGGACGCGAAAGCCCCCCGTTACCGGAAAGTCAACTTTGCAAGCTATGTAGCCCCGACTCCTTTCTCGCCATGCCAAGTTTGAGCCGCGCTCGTGTGGCTTGCGAGCTGGAAGTGGCGTCAAAACCCAGCTTTCACTTGTTCATAAAGTGGTGCTGGCCCCTGGCCCTGGAGCAAATTACGGATGCAGGAAAGTGAACCCCACCAAGCCCCTCGACGCGTGGGGTCCTGGATGCCACGATGTGAGGAGAGAGCAAAACAGCTCTCTATAATATGGGTTGTTGAACATTATGGGCTACCTCGGCCTGTGTTAAATTCGCTTCGGTAGGACTGGCCATAATTCACCACCGCGACTCCTCTACGAGGTATGTGTTTTCGCAATTACTGGGAACGCAGAGACAGGGCCATCTCGGAACCTGTTATGGAGCTCCTACCAGAATTAGCCCAGGTCCCAAAGGGACAAGGTGCTGGTTTTGACCTGTTCCAGGGAATACTCTTTACCCTGAAAACTAAGCTTCAGATATTCTCGGCTTGCCATCTCCGGGGTAATTAAAGGGAGAAAGTAAATCACACACTGAAAAACAGCCCTGCGTGCTTAAGTACATGTCAGTCACCGAGACTGGCATCTACACAGAGTGAAGGGGACCTGGGGTTTGCATTACACACAACACCCCATGAGATCATTAGGGCTACTTCAAGTCCATGGCTTTCCGGGTAGCCACAGCCCCTCCCTTTCGCCCAAGTAAATGCAATCAGATTCGACGGGGAGCAAATTAGGGAGGCAAAATAAAGCAGGCTTACTGAAAACCAGCAAGAAACTCTACTGTCTACTATTAGAAAAATTAGAGACCATTTAACAACACGAGACCATTTTGTGTTGGAAATAAAAGAGGCCTGAATGGAGAGGGCCAGGCCAGAGCTGAGGGCTGGCATCCAGGTGAGATCAAATGCGGATCAAGCGACTGGCCCTGGACTAAACTGGGTTCACGTAAGTCCTTATTAGCTGATGAGCGGAGACTGCCCGGCAAACCAGATGTGTGAAAATTGGCCAGGCACCAACTTTCCAAATCCATGACATGTTTTCTTGGTAGACTTGCTTGTATAATTTCCCACGGGCACGGGCCGCATTTTCCAAAAGACTGGCGCTATGTCAATTTCAGGCCTTTCAAACTTGGAGTTCTAACAGAGCATCCATGAGTGAAGTCATGGCCAGTCTTTTTTTTTTTTTTAACATGTTTTTCCGTCCCTATTTCCTTTTAGACCTCATAGTCACACCTCATATATTAAGATTCTAATTTGCTTAACATCTAGGTGTTGAACATAAAGGCACCACTAAACACTGATGGATAGGGTAGCTACTGGGGGCCGTAAATGGGAGTGGGGGACGTGCGAAGAGAGAGAGAGAGAGGTACACAGGTGATTTTCATTTCCTAATAGGCCTTCTGCCTGGAAACCTATAGAAAGACCTGAAATATGTATTGCTCTAAAGACTGCGAATGTTTAAAATGTCATCTTAGATTAGTAAGTGTCTTTAAATCTTCACTCTTTTGTCACGTTTTAGTAATGTTTATTGCACGCCATAAGTCTTATTCATATCCACATAAATCGAGCCCCCTAGCCACGGGGGAGACAAGTTCTCCTCGCTGATCTAGAATTCTGGAGTGGTGGATAACATCGACTATTACAACTTAAAAAAAAAAAAAAAAAAAGAGAAATTCTCCAGAGCAAACTGGTTTGGAGGGAAGGAATAACAACTTTCTATGTGCATTGGTGAGAAAAAAAAAAAACAAAAACGTTAGATCTCTAAAATTCGGTGTAGTGATCTTGGGGGTTCAAAGAAATGGTCATGTTCCTAATGCAAGTTTAGGATATATAGTTTAGGGCCTATAGTTTCACATATGCCCACATTCAAATTGATTTCAGGAAGTACAGTTAATAATGAATGAAATAAGGTGAAGAGAAACAAAAATTCATTCACACAGTATCCCCCAAAAGGAGCAGATGATAAAGGTTTAGGGTTATCTGCTGTGTGATTTTAGTGATCTTAAGGGCAGAGGGTCCAGACAGAAAATAGGTCTGTCTAGAAGACGTGGAGTAGACTTTTGGGTTTCAGAGACCATAAAACGTTTGGTAAATTTCAGAGATGGACATATGATGGACAACTCTTAATTTTTTCCCCCAAATAGGGAATTTTTAAAAAATGTTATTAACCATTAGTTTGCATAGTCTAACCAGGAGAGACCCTCCTACTCAGAGCTTTAAAAATTAAGTAATGTTTGCTTTAGGAAAAACGCCCCTCGTTGCCCTTCATTTTCTCATTTTACCATGAATTAGCAATGGAATGCAAACAATTATTTTGGAATTGTTGCTGTTTCTAATCCCCGTGAGACCTTTTTTTTTTTTTTTTTTTTTAAGTAGCCTTCATACCCAGTATGGAGCCCAACGTGGGGCTCAAACTCACATCCTTGAGATGGAAACCTGAGCTGAGATCAAGAGTCAGATGCTTAACCGACTGAGCCACCCAGGTGCCCCCAGTGAGACCTATTTCTAAATCACAGTGAGATCTCCAATATTTTAGGAAGATATCGACCACTCCTGTACCTTGGCATCATGCGTTCTGCCCCAAGGGGCTTTGGTCTGCTGACTTTTTGGGTCCCTGATCAAAGGAATGTGCAGCTTGAATGCCTAGGTGTTGGATACTGTGACCCATTAGTTTTTGCTCTGCCAGGGAGGTCAGAGACAGCCTGGTGGAGACAATGACTGGCCAAGGAGCTTTAGACTAAGCTAGGATCTCGGTGGCTGTCTGGAAAATCCTTCTTCAGCTTTCAAGTTTTAGTGCAAGAGATACTGTGGTTATAAATCAATCCTGACCAGCCCCCCGAGCCCTGGGTAGAAGAGAACAAACGCTGGCAAACTTGGCTGGTCAGCAGAACCATGTAGAAAGCATTTGAAAATGCAGCTTTGGGTTTCCAGCTCTGGAAAGTCCAATGCAATGGCTCTGGGATGTGCCCCGGAAGCTGTACTTTTTTTTTTTTTTTTTTAAAAGAAGACTCCCTCGATGATTCGGGAAGCCCAGGTTGCAGAGCACAGGTGGAGACCTCGCTCTCTCCCGGGCTTCCCACTACTGCGGGATGGACTTGGTAGCATATCCTGTATAACAGCGAGCAGCCCAGATTGATGCACTCCCTTGGCAACTGTCCCTGCCCACCCTGATGCACTACCACACACACACACACACACACACACACACAAGCACACTCCAAATTCTAAAACTTTAAGGAAGGAAATGACTTAGTCGTGTTAGCTTCCACAACATCTCATGTAATGCCTAACACATAATAGAGGTTAGCTGAATCAACATTTATGTGATATAAATCAGTAAATGAGTTCTTTCCAGTTCTAAAATTCTGCATTTCTCTCCTCCCATTGATAAGTAGGATAAGGTAAGTGAAAGCTCAGACTCACAAAGAATGATAAGCAGAGAGGTGGGAGGCCATGATGTTATGGAAAGATCTGGCTCTGAGTACGGAAGACATCGCTATAGCTATGGGACCACGAGCCACATACTTAACTTCCTCAGTTCTCAGGATCCTCAGGTAATCCTCAGGCCAGGTGATCTCTGTGATCTCTTTTTAGCCCTACAATTCACTGACAAATAGATGAGCGTAATTTTTTTTTTTTTAAATCAGAAACTGGCTTACATGTTTATTAATACTTAGGCCAAGGGATCATACAATTTCAAGGGAAGCACAATTTCAGCCTGCGGGACTGCCCCCTACATTACCTCTTTGTAGGATTACTATTTCGAAACAGAAAGTCCTCTGGGTTTTTTTCCCTCCACTTTCCAACCACCCCGATCCATTCCGCCATTGATGAGATGGTTAATAGAGAAATTCTACACAAGACTTTACCTGAGCTCTTATGAAAGGTCCTCCTTTAAAAATCACATAGGGTAGCTGACGTTACCAGGTGTCTCTCTAAATCAGCTGACAACATAAAAAAAGAAAGAGAGAATAGTAAAAATACACATCAAAAAATTAAACGCCGGAAGGCTCAGCATTGAGGAGTGAGGAGAACTTCTAAGACTCTCCCCAGCATTCAACATACGCCCAGACTGTAATCTGAACGTTGCCTTCACTTAGTGAAATATTTTCAGCGTAAACTGAAGTTATAATAGATCGGTATCAACCACCACCTGTCAGACGATGCTGGAAAGTCATGTCACCATGAGAAATGGACCGGGAGAAATAAATAACCTCCAAATGGTAGTCTACAAATATTGACACACATGGCCAGGATTCTACATAAATGATAGGAAGCATGGCACAGACATAAACTTCAGGGCTTGCACATTTATATATCCTCGATGATCTGCTTTTCATAAATCTGCTTAGCACTAATGACTGGAATGCATTTTTAATAAATTAATTTTGAATAGATGGTGCTCCAGAGGGAAGTTGCGACTTGCCTTCAGTTATTAATAGTTAAAATGGAACCCTTCATTTAAGAACTCATCTGCAGCTGCTTTAAAAGAGAGTCCAACCAAAATGCACCCCCCCACCGACAGAGGACCCCGATCACGGTGTAGGTTTGCGTTGCCCTTAAAACTGTTCGACGGGCTTTCACAGACATTATCAGTTTTGACAGAAGACCCATTCTGTTTATAGAGTATATGTTCTAAGCTGTTGATTGTATAGTCATGACAAAAATGGTCTTATCCGTGCGCCTCCTTTGTGCATTTCCTATTGCCACCTGCAAGGCAGCTGAGGGCGCGTTAAGCACCGTCTGTGACGACGCGATAGAGAAGAAGAGGTTTAAGCAGGACAAAAGAGGATTGGGTCGGCGTGCCCGCTTGATCCGACTGACCTAAAAAGAACAAAGTCTGCATCAATGCCTGTAGGTTAATCCCAAATGCTCAAACATAATGTGTACATGAAAGTCGATGCTTTTCTAGGTCGCCAATGCCTAAAATTGGGTGACCCAAGCGCGAGAAGTGGAGAGAGACTCATTGGGTCACTGCCGTTGCTCTGTTACCGCATTTCTTGTGTGCGACACCTGACTGGGTGTCCTGAGACCTAATTCTCTGTGGCCAAAAGAGTAGAAACTCCGGGAGGGCGAGGCTGTTTCCGCTTCTTTGGCTACTGAGCACACAGCACCTCCATACACTCTACACGTTGTGCTCACGGAACGACCGAGCGAATGGATCCCATCGTTTCTGCCACACGCTGAGCACCTCCCTTCTCTGCTCTTTTTTTAATACCCACTGTCATTCCCAACCCGTCCTCTACTTTGCAGGGACCTATCTTCTCAGACAACCAGGACTGGTGTGATAATTACCATTTGCCTTGTCTAAATAAGAGATAATTGTTTTCCCTCCATTCGCCAAACTCTTAGGGATAGCCGGGGAACATTTTGTGCGTGAACGTGCCGACCTCATAATACCACCAGCAGCCTGGTATTGAAAATTAATGACTATTTCATAAAATATTGAGACCTAAGACTGGCACTTAAAACGAGATTAGCCTTTTCTTTTCCCTTAAACCCGCTCCCGATTAGATAACTGCCAGACCTCCGTAATGTTGTGAAATAGACCTGCAAACACTCTGAGATCAGAGTGACACGGGGTGCCTGGCTCTCACACGAGCGGGCTGGTGGCTGGTTGGTTCTAGCACCCATTAGCATGAGCTAATGAGTAAGCATTCCCTTTGCTGTCACATTCCACTCCCGTTATTAGCCCAAACCTGAACTTTAGCTTAATTGCAGAAACCAGCCCGCCCCTGGCAGATGAGGGCATGGTCCCCATTGTTGTGATTGCATTCAAAGCGCTAATTGGGGGGGACCGTGACAGATAACATGCCCCGGCACCGGCCCGCAGAGAGCGAGAGTGGTAGGTGGGGTGCTGGGAATACGGATTCAGAGATGAAAAACGGCGTCTTCAAAAGCTCCCGAGGATTTGATTTTCCTCACACTTGCTCGGCCTCGCACACTCAGCTAGATTTCCCAAGTATAAGAGAATCTTTCGTAGCTTGCTTCTCAAAATTTCCTTTATTCCCTCTCCAACGCTTCTGAATTTGGAATTGATCGTTTCGCTGACTCTTCATACTCCCACCCTCCCCGGCTGAGCTCCCCAGAACTCCCTGCATCTCTCCTGAAGCTTCTGTCTGTCTCTCCAGAGGTTTTGCTTTCTTTAGCACCACGCCAACTGGAGGGTCGGGACTATTGGAAAAGGAAACGATGTAGAATTTTGTACCTCGAAACTCTAGCTTCCGGTATTTAAATGTCATTAAAACTCTTGCATTTGCAGGGAGGGCGCTCTGGTTTTGGAATATGCGGGATCTGCCCACCCTTCTGTGTTTCACTGGCACGACCCCGCTGCCGCCTGGATATTATTTCTTCGCACTCATGGTTCTTCATCTCAGAAATGTATGTAATCAGACCCGATGTCCACCTGCTACCTGTATCAATTAGCATCACTTTGGCTACAAGAGATAGTAAACAGCCCAACGGGGGTCAGCAAAAAAAAAAAGGAGGGGATTCTCGATTAGTGTAGTTGAAAAGTGCAGGAAAAGGGCTGGTTTGAGACACCCTGTCATTCTGAAGCTGAAGCATCCCGGCCAATTGTTTCTCACCTACTCCGGCGTAGCTGTGCTCTCCTCCGGGGGCTGCTTCATTGGGGAGGCTCTCTCTTGGGTGAGAAGATGGAGGCTGGAAACCCACAGCACCTTCCTCTGAGCCTCAGACCCAACAGAAACAAGAGAAATTGTCCTTCTTCCTCTTGAGTCTCCTAGAACCTCCCCGGCCGGACTTGGGTCCTGTGCCCGCCTCTCAACTAATCACGGTGGGCAGGGCGTGGGTGGAATACTCTGTTTGGATGATCCTGGATCCCAGGCTTCACCGGATCCTGGAGGTGGAGGGTTCTTTACAAGCACATTACGGGCAGAGAGTGTTGGGCGAGGGCGTTCCGCAAGCAAAACCGGGGCACTATCGCCCCAAGATGAGGAAGGGGATTCTATGCAGCATCAACGACACATAACCACCAGGTACCACAGAAAAAGGGGCAATCGTTGACATAAATAAAGCACGTCAAATCTTGATTTTAAAAAGCAGCCTGAATTTCCTCTTCCCATCCTGACTTAGGGAGAGAGAAGTGGCATGCTATATGAACTAAGTGTTACTTAGCATTTGTGTGAGTGAGAAGTGTTATGATTCAAGTGATATAATGTGACCCAAGCGAAGTTCGAAACTGAGAATATGTTCGTGCCAGATTGAGGTCCTCCTCTGCAACTTTATATTTACCAGCAGGAGCTACAGGAAGGAACGGGTCTGTTGTAATAAATTGATCCACGTTGGCTCGTCTTCTGTTGTTCTTGCCTACCGTGGACTTTGGGAAGAAGTCAATTAGAGAACTTCTTTAGCCAGTATCTTAATGAGGGATGGGAGCATTTACATGATTGCTAATGGCTGAGTTTACACGATGCCTCAAAGCATCAGTGGTAATGTTTGGCAGGAGCACATTACGACTGTGATTATCACTATAAATTAAGTTTATGTTGATATAATTAGCAGTTAAAAGCTAAAGTAATATTTATACTGATACAAGTTCTATCGAAGCCATACGCATGCAAACAGACTGTGAATGTTGATATGGTGGGAATAATTTGATTTTGCAAGGCAGGATATTTCTAAAAGTGGGATATCCTCTTGGCGTATAGTTGAGCAAATTGCGTTGCATGTTTAGAGTCCGTGAGGGACCCGAGGGAGTCCCCACTTGGATCCCCCCACCTTGGGGGTTGTACCCCCCTCGGTAGCTCCGACCTTGAACGGTCCAAGCTGGGAAGGGAGGGGAGAAGCTCGGAGGGAGAGCGATGTCCAGGTAACGGGTTGTGAGTACAAGGCAAGCCATGATGAGGACAGGGTCTTGATGATATGGATCGTCTTGTCACAAGGGCCACCAGGGAGGCAGATGAGTTGTTTCATTACAAGATCATAATCTTCCTTGAGAAACTCTAGCTGGGGCCAAGAATGAGGGGCACCAGGGTCACCAGCCTCCGGATGACTTTCCTGTCCTCAGAAAGTGGGCCAGATCTTTCCGAGTCTAGGTCCTCGGGCACATGACCTAAGGTACCTCTCCAGTTTCTTCTCCACTCACTACCTGGTTTACATGTACCGTCCCTAATCTATAAGACTATCCACCATGTTGATGGGATTTTCTCTTCTTTGGGGCTGAGAGAACAGGCGGAGTAGGATAAGTGACGTCCCAGAAGTCTCACTGCTAGTAAGTGGTACCAGATCCAAGTGGAATCAGATCCAAGGCTGCTTGCCTTTAAAGCCATCCTGTCCTTGATGTAGCCATTCAGCAGCAACTATTCATTCAACACATATTTTTGTGGACGTGTCATCTGCCAGGCACTTTTTTGGACATTCCGTATAGAATTATGTACACACACACACACGCACACACACACACATAATTATGTATATAGGCACACCCAATATACCCAATATATATGTGGGCAGCATCAACAGGCAAAGGCCTCTGTCCCATGGACATACATGGGACATACAGAGTCCCTGTATTTCCAGGCTCTCTTGGGAAGTGTGTGATCTAGGAAGGAATTCTTGCATGCCCTCCTGTGGTCACGCAGAGCTTTTGCCCATAAGTCTGCTTGGGTCAAGTGCTCTCTAGAGGCGTTTGCGGGGGTCTTCTATCCGTCTTTGCTTGCGACAGTTGGAGGTGCTAGTGACTCAGTATTTTAAGTACAAAACTGGAGGCAGTTGGTGGCTCTTGCAAGTTGAGGGAAGTGGGACATGGTGAGAACGATGGCCTTTTGGTTCCGTCTTGGGGCGAGAAAAGTTATTTGTTGTGTCTCTGATGAAAACAGAGAGGGAGAGAAAGAGAGAGATGACTGGCATCCTACCCCCCAAATTCAGTCTTGGCCCATCCCGCTGCTGTAGGCTACTAATGGAGCCCCCATTTCTTGAGGACCCCGCAGGTGCCTCTATACACAATCTCTATACATTGTCTACATATCATCTCATTTAATCTTCACAGTGGCCCTTACACAGCGGACCTTGGGATTCTAATTTACAAGTGAGGAAGCTGAGGAGTAATTAGTTAACTTGTCCACATAGATTCCATGTGAATGAGCTGGGATTTGGACCCTGGCCCTCTCACACCCAGCCGGGGTGCCTTATGACCCTCCTCACCAGGCGGGGGCTCTCGGGGGAAGAATGGTGAACAGCTGTCCTTCCCTCCTCCACCGTGCTCCCTTGGGTTACAAGCGGAAGTCCTGTGGGGGAGCCAGTTCCCCCCAAGGGACACAGGTGACTAAACTTTTGATAAGAAGCAAAGAGAGGCTGGAGAGGGGAACCCTGCAAAAGAGAGGATCCCCTTTTCTGCTTTTTTAAAAGAATGGATGGTATGCTAGTGGTCTCTTGACTGATAATGGGTTAGGATCCCCCCTGTCCAAGACATAGGGGGGGATGACAAGAAGGGCTGCAGGTGTTCAGGAATAACTAAAAAAATTAACTGGGGCGGGTGGGGGGAGGGATTTACTCCCGATGCTTTGATGTTTATCCAAACATCAGAGATCTTGGGTCCTGAGGCAGAGAAGTTTCTCTGCTTCCCTCCCAGGGACGCTGGGGGATCCTTAGGGGTGGTGGGGTGGGGGTGGGGCAGTGTATATTTTTTCTTAGATTCCAAGGAGCTGGGAGGGAGTGGGACTTCCAGGCGCATTGGAGCAGTGCCTAGACGGTATTTGTTGACGTCACTGTCTCCTAATTAAACCTCTTTTAAAAACAAGAGTGTCTGTCAGTCAGGAACCAGGACGCACCTAGGAGGGTGGGTGGCCCGTCCTGGGTAATGATGGGCTGCCCAAGTCAACTGAAGCAGAACACCCCCTTTCTGTGCCTCCCATTTGCCAAAAGTAACACATGTGTTTCCTACATGAGGATTAGAATTTGCCGGAAGACCGGACAGCCACACAAGTCCGGAGGCTATCGGCCAATGCCAATTCCTTCCTGGACTGGCGTCATCTGGTCCTCGCTAACACTCAGGAAACCTCTGCCTCCACCTTTCTTTTTGGCAGAGGCGCACCTGCGGTTCTCTGTAGTCAAGAGAGCTCTGGGCTGAGGTAGGACAGCTGGGTAGCAGGTGTCTCTGTGTCACCAGTAAGCTGTGTGATGTGGACTGTGGACAGGTCACCTTGTGCTTCTGGACCAGATGAGTTCTCCCCAGTCTTTTCTCTTTGGCTCTAAAGGTCATAAGATCAAGCATAAGGGACAGGCAGGCATACGACACATGCCTTTGTGGCCTCACATGAGCACACACTCACACCCCAAAATATGCATTTCCAGGCGCCTGCGTGACTGACTTCGGCTCAGGTCACGAGCTCACAGTTTGTGAGCTCGACCCCCACATTGGGTGAGCTTGAGCCCCTCTTTGGGTAAAACACGAATCACGCTTCAGATGAGCCCTGCTTTTCTCTCTCTCTCTCTCTCTCTCTCTCTCTCTTTCTCCCTACGGCCCCTCTCTGCCCCTCCTGGGGTTCTCTTTCTCTCTCTCTCTGCCCCTCACTCACTTGCGCCCTGTCTCAAAAAAAAAAAAAAAAAAAAAAAAAAGGCAAAACCAACCAACCAACCAACCAACCAACCAACCAAAAACACGCATTTCCTTTTAGTGCCCAAGTCAGTGGTCAAACTTCTTTTCAAGATGAAAACTGCAGGGGCAGACTGCTCTTTTCTGATCATCTGCCCAGGGTGCCCTTTCTTTTGGGTCCCTCCGTGGCAGTGAAAAAGGAGCAGGCCAGGGTTGCTGACCTCAGAGCGTGGTGTTCAAGTGCCTGGGTCCGTATCCCTGAGCCAACCCCTACTGTCTGGGTGTCTTTGGGTGAGCCTCTCAATCTCTCAGGGACTTGGGGTCCTATTCAGTGAAAGGCCCGGCTTCCGAGACTTTGGTTAGGATCAGTTGTGTCGTCGACATGAAGGTCTTAGAATAATAGGGTCTAGCACCTACCGGGACAAAGAACTACTGTGAGCTCTTGTCACCTCACCAAGCCATCTTTGGGTAAGCCTCTGGCCTCGTCTCTGCTGGGATTTCTTCTCTTCTTGTCTCACCTCTCAGTCCAGCCAACTGAAGTTAAAAAATGCACTGACAAGGATCCTTGGAAGTTCCTAGCTAAAGTCTCTTTCCCAGCTCTGCATTAGTAAGGTCACATTTTTTCGGTCCCCAAAACAAACAAACACAGTCCAAGCCTCCCCACTGAAATCACCCAAAAACATAGACATTAAAAGCATGTTCTCCTGTATCAGAGGTGATGTATGGTTTGGGTCTAGACCCTCGGCCCCAGAATAATCCCAGAAAAGGAAGGGATCGTTGCTGGGGGGGAGTTTCTGATGGAGAAGCTTCTGGTAACAGTGGCCTGGCTATGAGGGTACTGCCCTTTTGGCAAAATTGGGGAGACATCAGCCCACCCCAGGAAACCTCCTGAGAAGGTGTCTGGGACAGGCAGCTTTGTCATTTAGGTAACTAGTTGGTCAGCTCATTAGGGCTGAGCCACAAAGAGAATGTGGCTTTGGTATTTGGGCAGAAGAAAGGTGCCTGACAGATCTTTTTTTTTTTTTAATTTTTTTTAATGTTTATTTATTTTTGAGACAGAGAGAGAGAGAGAGAGAGTGGGGGAGGGGCAGAGAGAGAGGGAGACACAAGTCCAAAGCAGACTCCAGGCTCCGAGCTGTCAGCACAGAGCCCGACGCGGAGCTCGAACTCACAGACTGTGAGATCATGACCTGAGCCGAAGCGGGACACCTAACCGACTGAGCCACCCAGGCGCCCCTGATAGCTCTTCCCAGGTTAGCTTTGCACTCCTTGACTCTCATTTGCTGTTGTTGTTAGAAAAGAAAAAAAGCGTACATTGATTATCAAATCTCCTCCTTCGAGGGTGTTCTCTGTTGGCTTACAAATAAGTCGGGTGTGAACCTGGGCTTACACACACACACTCCCCAAAAGAAAACCCCTCCAACACATCGCTTACACGCTAAGGTCCTGTGCTGCTGCATGGCTTTAGTTTATTTTAATGGACACATAATAAATCCCTCCAAAGGGGGGTGGTGTTCAGAATGGAAATGCTGATGGGCCTTTAATTGTCACATGCTGCCAGGCGCTGCTCTGACACGGAGAGATGGTGCCTGGGGGATTGGATGCCATGCATCAGGATGACGGGATGGGAAGGGGCCGCTGAGCTCAGACGCGGAGCCTGGACCCAGGGGCCTCACATCAGTGCTGTGATGAGCGGCACGAAGCGTGTGTCCCAGCTCCTCGGGAGCATGTTGTAAAAAACTTGTTTTCGAGGAACGGACATTGTCACGGCATTTACGGCCTGGGCTCTGACTGGCTTCCTGCCTCCCCAGGTGGGTTCCCCGTGGTCGTTTGGCTCGGTGCAGCCCTGCGGGTGTCGCGTGCGGGTGTGGGAGGCACGTCGAAGGTCATCTAGGTTCTAAAAGCCCGGCCACAGGCGGTGGGGACACAGGAATCCAAAACAGCAACGTGGAAGCCCCGATTTCTGGGTCTGGTCTCACTCGCTCACGGAGGGTCACCGACGGCCCGCTGCTCCTCATCACACACCTGCCATCTTGTTCCTCTCCAGTCACCTGAGCTTGGTGACAGTCTCTGCCCCCAGAGTGGAGCAGGGATCCCTCCCCACCGCCACTGCCCTGCGCTCCCTGGAAAATGCTCACGTCACCCGAGGGGCCTGGGCTTGGGATGCCAGAGGAGAGCCTCCCTGCTGTCATCTGGGGCCCGGGATCCCAGGAGGGGTGTGCCCTGTGCATCTTCCCACGAACACCCCCGTCTGGCGAGCTCACGGTTGTGAGACAAGCGACGTAGCTGACTGGGCGTCTCCTGGCTTAACCGCCTGACTGACATCGCTCTCTGAGGAAGGCCATGATGGCAGCCCGATCACACACTCGTTCTCTGTCCCTTGGGTGCCCGCCGTCGGCCCAACAAAACCTGTTCAAGTCAGATTCTGCAAGCCAGATCATTCTGGACTTGCCCATGGGAAATTAGTCAGGTTAAAGTCTCTGTATGGGTTAAAACCAGCACTCCCTTGAAGCATCAGGAGGGAGTCCAAGGCCCAGAGAGTGCCGTGTGCCGCACTGAACTGGGGCACAGACGCGGGGAAGATGGCGGGTAGCTGTGGCTTCGCAGGCCACTATGAGAACCACCTGGGCCAGGTCACTTCTCAGAGAGCCAGTTCCATCACCTGTACGATGGGGACGATATGACTGCTGCAGGGTCATCCTAGGGATCGGGGGTAAGACAGGAGGCACAGACTTGGACATCTTGAGTAACCCAAATGTCCACGGATGAATGGATAAACAGAATGTGGTCTCTCCACCCAAAGGAATATCGTTCTGCCATGAAAAGGAAGTCATTCTGGCACATGCTGCAACGTGGATAAACTTAGAGGACCTTAAACTGCGCAAAATAAGCCACATACAAACGGACAACTATGACCCTACCTCCATGAGGTCTCTAGAGGGGTGAAGTCGACAGAGACGGAAAGTCAAGAGGTGGTTGCCACGGGCTGGGTGGGGGTGGGGGAGGGAGGCGAGGAGAATGGAGGGTTATTGTTTAATGAGTGCAGAATTTCCGTTTTTTTTTAAATTTTTTTTTAACATTTATTTATTTTTGAGACAGAGAGAGACAGAGCATGAACGGGGGAGGGGCAGAGAGAGAGGGAGACACAGAATCGGAAGCAGGCTCCAGGCTCTGAGCCATCAGCCCAGAGCCTGACGCAGGGCTCGAACTCACGGACCGCGAGATCGTGACCTCAGCCAAAGTCGGACGCTCGACCGACTGAGCCACCCAGGCGCCCCTAGAATTTCCGTTTTGAGAGAGGAAGAGAGTTCTGGGGTTGGGTGGATGATTGCACAATGTTGCGAATGTACTTAAGGCCCCTGAACCACCCCCTTAAAACGGTAAATATCTGGCAGTGCAAGCTGGGGCAGCCACTCTGGAAAACAGTGTGGAGGTTCCTCAAAAAACCAAAAATAGAACTACCCTACGACCCAGCCATTGCACTACTAGGCATTTATCCACGGGATACAGGTGTGCTGTTTCGAAGGGACACATGCACCCCCATGTTTATAGCAGCACTATCGACAACAGCCAAAGTATGGAAGGAGCCCAAATGTCTATCAATGGATAAAGAAAATGTGGCGTGTATACACACACACACACACACACACACACACACAATGGAGTATTACTCAGCAGTCAAAAAGAATGAAATCTGGCCATTTTGCAACTACGTGGATGGAAATGGAGGGTGTTATGCTAAGTGACATTAGTCAGTCAGAGAAAGACAAATATCATGACTTCACCCATATGAGGACTTTAAGAGACAAAACAGATGAACATAAGGGAAGGGAAACAAAAATAATATAAAAACAGGGAGGGGGACAAAACAGAAGAGACTCATAAATATGGAGAACAAACTATAGGAGGGGTCATGGGAGGGGGGATGGGCTAAATGGGGAAGGGGCATGAAGGAATCTACTCCTAAAATCATTGTTGCACTAGATGCTAGCTAATTTGGATGTAAATTTAAAAAAAGAAAAAAGAGAATTAAAAAAAGAAAAAAAATGAAGGAAAAAAATAAAATAAAATATACTTTTGCTAAATTAAAAATAAACAAATAGAACAGATTCTGCCAGATTCCAAAAAAAAAAAAAAAAAAAAAAAGACATAAGATCGCAGGTTCTCTTTGGGGGACAGCCCTGCTCCAGTGATTAGCCGAGGGAAGAAACTGTTCGTGCCGGGTGAAGGTTCCTTTCTCTCCTTAAAAGCGTACAGTTAGTGGGGGTGCCTGGGTGGCTCAGTTGGTTAAGCATGCGGTGTCAGCTCAGGTCGTTATTTCATGGTTTGTGAGTTCGAGCCCCGCATCGGGTTCTGTGCTGACCGTGCCTGCGTGGGATTCTCTCTCTCTCTCTTTGCCCCTCCCCTGCTGCACCTGCACATGCTCTCTCTCTCTCTCTCTCTCAAAAATAAACATTTCAAAAACCCCGGTGAATATCATGGTATGTATATTCTGCCACACTACAAGAAAAAGGCAGGTGGCACCCTCAGGATCTAGCTTGTGGGCAGACGATCAGCGTGTGGTCGGTAAGATCACTGTCTTCAGGAGAGAGGACACTTACATCCGGCTCCACTCTGACCCAGCTCGGACAGCCGGTGGGTGTCTTTCTCTGCGTAGCAGGTATTCACGGGTATGTCTCCCTTCCTTCCTCTGTGAGATCCAAGGGAGATCGTCGGATATTTAGGGGCTATAGAGTCAGAGAATTGTTTAAGGCAATCGTAACAGTCATGGAGCTAAGATAAATTAAGAGCTTTCTCAGACGTGCTCTTTGGAGATCCTGTGCCCCGCCTGCCGGCCCCAAGCTGGACATTTTAGACTCCGTTTTATCCAGACAAGGAAGAGGTAGGTAACGTCTGAGGACCCCTCGTTTTCTCTTGGCTTGGAATCTAGTCCCTTTTCTCCCCACTGAGGCCGTTTTTCGCACAGAAAGTCCCCCCAAAGTGAGAAAACAGATTTTCTTCCGTCCTGAAAAAAATGTAGCTCCGGCCCGATCCTCCCTCAAAATGGTCACTAAGCAAGCAAAACGCGTCTGATGCTAACAGAGCCCCGATTCATTCTTCCAGAGCCTGTAGTGTTTTATACTCACTCTGCAAGCATAATCAAGGGAGCGATTCTGAACCTTGTTAATCAGAAAGGGCCCTTTAAAAATGTCATGCTGTCAATATAAAACTTTGCTAAATTGCATTATAAATGCCAGATTCAGTCAACTAACACATTTAACACCATTTCTTAAGTACAGTTTAGATTTTATCCGTGCCAGGAAGAATGAGAAAAATACCTCAGGAGAGCCAAAGCCCATAGATTCATTGTGCTAAGCTCGCGGCCCCCAGAGACGGGTTATAAATATTTTATTCCAAATCTAAGCCACGCTTTTCCTACCGCTCTTGCCAGTAAGGTGTCCCCCCGAAGTTGCTGCCTTTAGAACCGTACGACCCTCATGGCGAAGAAGGGCACAAGGGGCGGGTGTCTTAGATGAGTGTTTCAATCAGCCAAGAATTTCTGTGGCTGTTGTTTTTACCGGAGAGGAAAGGTTTGTCGTGAGCCCAGGGCTGAGCATTGCACACACACCCATCCTGGGAGAAACGGCTTCACTGTTACCATCTGTAGAAGCCGAAACCACTCTGTTTTGGGGAGGATTCGTTGTCAGGCAGAAATTAACAGAGAGCTACCCTCTACTTTGTGCTCCCCTCCCACCTATGAAAGCTATTTCTATACTGTTTTGACTCATTTGATGGTGTCTTTTTCCTGTGATCCTGTTCAAAACTGCGCTGGTTGGAGTTCGACGTGTGACTGAACAGCACAAGAGAAACCCCGTTGAGGATCTAAAAGTGGTCATCAAACATGATTTCCGATTTTTTTTTTTTTTAAGCTTCTCTCGGGATAACTAGATGACTTTTTTCCATGGTACATGCGTAAGCTTATTCCGATGTGAAAGGTTCTAAGTATACAGGGCAAGATCGTACTTTGAAATGTTAACCAATTCCTGCCCTTTCCTCCACTCGTTCCTTTTACCTGTTTCATTATCTCGAGAAGCAATGACATAGGTGAAGCTGGGGTGGCTTCCCAGGCGCTGATTTTCAGAAGTCCTGCCCTCGGAAAAATAATGCAAAGACCTTATAGGCGTGATAAAGTAACTAGCATTTACTGGAAACTTCCTGCGTGCCAGGCGCCATTTAAAGCATGTTTTTCTCTCTTCGTTTTCATTATAACCCAGTAAGATAGGTACTGTCTCATCCCTGTTTTACAGATGAGGAAACAGAGGTGCAGGAAAGTGGAGTATTTTTCCCAAAATGGCGCCCCTGGTGCTATAAGGCTAAGTGTTCGTGTTCCCCAGAATTCGCGCGTTGGAACCCTAACCCCCAAGGTGATGGTGTTAGGAGGTGAGGCCTCTGGATGGTGAGTAGGTCATGAGAGTAGAGCCCTCACGATGCGAATTAGTGCCCGCGTAAAAGACACCCCCAGGAGATCTCTCGCTCCCCCTGCCATGGGAGGTCACAGCTAGAAGGTGACTGACTGACAAGGAAATGAGCTCTCACCGGATGCTGAAATCTGCAGGCACCACGATCGTGGACTTCCCAGCCTCCAGAACTGTGAGAGGTAAGTGTGCTTTCCGTAAGCCGCCCAGGCTATTTTGTTGATGCGGCCCGGACGGACCGAGACATCTGGCACGTCGCAGAGCTGACTCACTCATGGAGCAGCGTGTCTCCAGCGCGACCGTCCTAACCACTGCCCCCATCTGCTCTCTCTGGGCGGGAGGCTCAGGGGAGAATGCGCTCAGCGTCACGGCCTGTGAAGGGAGGGACTGGGGCAGGACCGGGTAGGAGACCTTGCTCTGAGAGGAAGGAGTCCGTGAAGACCTCAGCCCACAGGAGGGGCTTCGAAGCTGGAGTGGCCCTTCAGCGTTGTCCCCAGCTGGGGGAAGGCATCTGGGCCTTTACGCTCGGCCACCCACCAGTCATCGGATGTAGGCTACCCTGAGGAGAGGCATGGCTTTGGGTGGAGGCAAGGCTTCAGCCTCCAAATCCCATGGGGGCGCCCAGCCTTGGGCCGGCAGCTGGCCACACTCCCAGTAGCTGGGGGCCATGCCCTTCAGTCCCAAAGGGGGTCGGCCCCAGTGTCTACTACGTGACAAAGCCCAGGGAGAGTGAGATCGCCAGCCTCAGCCCCATCCCACCAGGGAGCTCTGAGCGTGAATTATGCCTCAGAGGTGGTGCCAACTTGAGATAAGAGAGCTGGGCGTTTATGTTCCCTCACCCATCAGTCTTGGCTAAAGACCACGCCGGGAAGGGGGATGTGGGCGTAAACCCCTGGACACAGCAGCCTCTCTGCCTATGTGTGAGCCAAGGCAAAGCGACCCCCACAGTCCCAAGGAGGGGCTCAGAGGGGGCCGCAGGGGCAGGCCATTAAACACAGAGGCATTTGGGAATGCGCCCAAAGGGACAGTTGAAGGATTCTCGTGCTTTGGCCAAGGCACCCATTGCATCCATGATAGCTTCTACGGATCCGAAGGGACTCCACAAGCTGGAGGTGAGCACCGGCTCAGGAGAGGGCGGGGAACACTAGGAAGAGGCCCTGAATCCGCTAAGAGGGCATGGAGTGTCAGCGGAGTCTGAGGGAAGGGAGAGGGGACACCCGACTTTCCGGGGAGGTGGACTCCAGAGCACAGAAGGCTTGTGTAGGGGAGCCAGGGAGGGGTGTCCCGCAGCCTTTCAGAGTGGGAGCAGCTAAGGAATCCCACGGACCTGGGAGAGGCAGGGAGGCAGTTGGCATTTTCCAGAGTGTTCCATGTCCCAGGATGGGTGGGGGAGGTAGAACCGGTGAAGGGGAGAAGGCAGAACGACGGAGTCGCGGGAGGATGTGGCCATCGGTGTGGATGGACATTCGGGGCTCGGGCCAGCCCATGGGCATCTCAGGGCATCTCACATGCCGGTGTGAGGGCAGGGCAATGGCCACTCATACCCTGCCCGTCTCGGTAGGACGTTGTCACCCTGGGACTCACACGCAGCCTCGGGAGGAAGAGGGGACCCTAAACTGATGGGGAATACGTTCCAGACATCTGGACAGATGGAGGCTTGGAATAGAAACGGAGTTGAAGGGAAAGAAAGGAAATTGCGTTTCTGATCCGCGTGCATTTATGGGCTGCGTTTGTTGCTGCCACTTGTAGAAACTATAAACGAGGTCTTTTACAAAACTCTGAACTCCGTACCTGGATGCTTCAGACGACAGGTGTGGGCAATGCCTGTTTTAGCTCAGCATAAGTACTGTTTGGTGAAAGCACTCTTTTCCTTGCGCAAGGAAGGAATTATACCGTGATGCCCCACGCAAGGACCGAATCAATTGGCCAAGGGACGGAGGGGTTACTCGAGAAAAACATAGGCCCCTAAGGTGGAGACGATACTTCACGGCCGTCGCTTCGATGATGTATCTGCAGTTTTGACATCATCACCCGTGCGGGCACAGAGACACACGCACATACACCTCTCCCGAGGCTATTATTTCTTTTTCTTCCTTCTTTATGCCCCAGGGAACTGGAAGGACAAAAAGCGAACAGAATACGTGCCAGCTTAGAGCTGGGATTGTGTGTGTGTGTGTGTGTGTGTGTGTGTGTGTGCGCGCGCGCACACGGGTGATGATGAGACCCAGCCCAGGTCTCCCAGCTGCAGTGTCCCTGCTTGGAGCTTTTCTGGTCTCTTTCAAAGCCCCCTTCAAGGTTTAACACCGGCAGGGAGAACAGTGGAAAGTGAGCTCGGGCTCGTAAATGAACAGAAGGAAGCGGCTGGCTTTGGGCTACTCCGATGGGGTAAATGGACTATAAAATGCAATTTTAAATTAAATAGGTGCTTTACGGACGACACAATATTGATTTCGCTTCCACAGGCAGACGCTGAAGAATTGCGTGCCGCCCGTTGGTGTGTGTGAGTTGTGTGTGTGTGTCAGACAATTTGGGGAGAATACAAGGGTGAGTGTTAATTTAACTTAACTGCCCAGAAAGGACTTCGTGATCAATACCTCTGGGTTTTCAACTCTTTTTGGTCTCGAAATAAGGACTCTTCCCCCTTCTAATCTACGTGCATTTATAAGCCTGGTCAACTACTTTCAAGAAAGCCCCCCTTCCCCCACGCGGGTGACACTTCTGACGTCCTATCTCCTCTCGCTTGCCTGCTTTCCCTTGCAACGGGTTGATAAGACAAGGTACTCCTAAAATCCAGGAGCAAAAAGATATTGGTGTCTTTCCATCATTTTACCACCGATATCCCATCCACCTCTCCAGAAAACAAAAATAAGGTGTACCAGGTCACCTATAGGGGACCCTGGGCTGCTTCCCCCGAAGCGCTGTTTGAAAGGCACCTTTGGTCACATAGAAACATTTCCAACCTCCTCAAGATTGAAAGGCAGTGCTGGCCCCGAGCAAAGCAGAGAGATGAGATACGTTTGTCTTTGCCAGCCTCCCCTGTCCACACATTTTAAGCCTTTGTAGCAAGTCTTGCATAGCCCCAGACCGAGAGCCTCGTATTTTCTAGAATGTTCCATGGAGCTAAAGAGTGATCGGATTAACTCGTTCACGCTAAGACTTTAAAGCATTTGAAGTTAAGAGAAAAAAAACCTTGAAAGATATTTTTAATCGTTGACAGGGACGGGGAGAAGACGCATTCCCTTTTACACTGCCTGTGGGGGAGAATTTGGTGTATTAAAGTCTTAATCCGTATGCCCCTTGACTCCGTAATTCCCTTCCTAGGACTTTATCTTAATGAAATAACTGGGGAGATGCACAAAATTGTGCGCGCTTGGATTCACGGTAGCGTGATTTATAATGGCTACAAACTGAACATAGCCGAAATTAAAAAAAAAAAAAGTGCACTAAGATTCTAGAGAGTCAAGAAACGGAAGCCAAGATAGGCCAGCCTCAGCAAAGGAGCAGAGGAGTGGGGGTTGGTGACATAGACATGCCTTGTGGGCCTGAGGTTTAAGGTCCCCAAGGGGAACCTTGACTCTGACCTCTGTAGCCTGGGACAAGGGGACAATGAAGCTTCAAATTCCAGATGTTGGATTATTTAAGAGTTATACACCAAGCAAACATAACGTTTTGACATCCTACCTTGACAAATATGCCCTCAAAACAACCTGGAGCGCCCGACGTGTCCGTTTGGCGCTGGAAAATGCAGCACGTGCAGAGCCCGGACCCCCTGGCCCGTGACCTTCCCTATTTCTCTTTTCACCTCCTGGTCTGCCCGGCATCTCGAGAAGCCTTGTTTACATATCACACACGTGTGGACTCACCAGCTCCCCCATTCAAGCCCATTCTCACCCCGTGCAAACAACCACTCTTGCCTACTCTTTGGATACAGGGGTGCATGTACCAGAAAGGTGACATACCTTCGAGAGGACAGATCCGAGGAAGGGGTGGACACACGTGGGCTCAAGTGGGCTGGGCCATTTGCACTGGGAATTCAGGGATCCTGGTCATCCCGGGTGTTTTCCGGGAAGAGAGAATGGGCTTCAGATGGGCATATCCTTTAGCCTCCATGGGGAGGGCTTGGCTGGAAGAGAGATGTGGCTGTGACCCCAAGGTAGGGGACTCCAAGGTAAGAGGCTCAAGTTCCCTCTTGGTGACCTCAGGAAAGGACTTGCATTTGTTTCCCGTGGCTGCCATAAAAAGTACCACAAAGTAGATGGCTTAAAGCAAGGGATTGGAAGCCGGAAGTTTGCAATCAGTGTGTCAGTAGGGCCATGCTCCTTTTGGAGGCTCTAAAGGAGAATCCTTGCTTGCTTGCCTTTCCAGCTCCTGGGCCCCCAAGGTGTCCCCTTGGCTTGTGACAGCATAACTGAAACCTTTGCCTCCAACTTGGCTTCACTGTCTCTGTTCCCCTCCTCTTCTGATAAGGACAGAAGTCACTAGATTTGAGGCCCACCTGAAATCCAGAATACTTTCACCTTGAGATCTTCATTTAATTACATCTGCAAGGACCCTACTGTAAGGCTACCTTCCAAGGTTCTGAGTGGACATGAATTGTGGGGGGACCCTCTTCAACCCACCAAGGCACTGAAAGTGGAAACTGAAGAGTCCCAGAGAGTCCAAGAAGTTACTTTTGTTCATATCTGTCCCTGCTCCATTCTAAAAGTTGGCTCCACTTATCTGTGTCTTAGCCAACTTTTGGTTCTGCTTCTCCATCCCCACGGGAAGGTATGGCTGCCCCACAGTTACCAAGAATCACGCACAACCCCACGTAAAACTGGGAGTTCGTAGGCCCCGATGCCACATTCCTGGGAGAGAGAATCTTCTTGGCTGAGCTTACATCATGGGTCCACTCTAGGCCGATAAATTTTGTCCAAAGAGATGGAGTCAGGGGCGCCTGGGTGGCTCAGTCGGTTAAGCGTCCGACTTCGGCTCAGGTCACGATCTCGCAGTCTGTGGGTTCGAGCCCCGCGTCGGGGTCTGTGCTGGCAGCTCAGAGCCTGGAGCCTGCTTCGGATTCTGTGTCTCCCTCTCTCTGTGCCCTTCCCCTGCTCACATTCTGTCTCTCTCTCTCTCTCTTGCACTCACTCAAAAATAAATAAACGTTAAAAAAAAACTTTAATAAAAAATAAAAATAATAAAATGCTTAAGATTTTAGTAAGTATATCCAAAGGATTCCTAATGTCTATTTATTTTTGAGAGAGAGAGAGACAGAGAGAGAGAGGCAGAGTATGAACGGGGGAGGGGCAGAGACAGAGGGAGACCCAGAATCTGAAGCAGGCTCTAGGCTCTGAGCTGTCAGCACAGAGCCTGACGCGGGGCTCGAACCCATGAACTGCAAGATCATGACCTGAGCTGAAGTCAGACGCTTAACTGACTGAGCCACCCAGGTGCCCCATGGATTTCTAAGACAAAGTAACAATTTCTTAATAGTGGGACATACGACATAAGTGAGAGAAAATCAGGGATAATAAGCCTACGGGACATTGATTATTTGCCTGATACATGAAATTTCCTCTTCTTCTGGACTTGCCCTAGCACAGTCACCTATAGACTCTGGATCCAAGGGGCAGCTATATTCTTCCACGTGGACCATCGAGGCAGAGAAATTCAGTCTGCAGAGAGGAGAGAAAATATTGAAGCTGGTGTCAAAACAGGGACAAAGATGACAAACAGATCTGGACAGCCCTTCCGTGTGGTTTAAGCCCTCTCCAAAATCTGTTGACATTTCTGTCCTTGTGTTTCTTCTGATGCTTTGTATTTAAAATAAATGTCTTTGTGTGCTTCAACTAGCTTGAGCTGATTTCTGTTGCTTGCAGACAAAGAGTTATGAGCAATGCAAGATCCTTCACAGTTCTTCCAAATTATACTTCACAAGTGAGCATGGTCTAAGTTCTAAGAAGGGCTCTTCAGACCTGAGACACAAACTTCTAGATAAAGCTATGGCCTTGGAGGCTATGGCCTCAGGCACAATCCAAAGAGCAAGGAAAAAGTAATAAAAGTGAGAGGTTGATGAGAAGGAAGCCAATCAAAGAGAAAGCTGGGGGCATGGGGGCGCCTGGGTGGCTCAGTCAGTTAAGCATCCGACTTTGACTCAGGTTCATGAGTTCAAGCCCCACATCGGGCTCTGTGCTGACAGCTCAGAGCCCGAAACCCGTTTCGGGTTCTGTGTGCCCCTCTCTCTCTGCCCCTCCGCTGCTCACTCTCTGTCTCTCTCTCCTCCAAAAATTAAATAAACATTAAAAAAGGGGAGAGAGAAAGCTGGGGGCAGAGGGAAAGGAGGGCCATATGATGACACAGTTCTAGAATCTGGAGTGCCAACAAAAGTTATTTCAGAAGGCCCCTCATCCCTGACCCTTGATAATCTTCAATTCACAGTGCCACGAACAGTGAATTGCCTTTTATGCAGGTCAAATGAGTTCCAAAATTAGCCAAGTTTTTACCGACTTGACCTTCACGGCCATCAAGATGGCCAGCACCCCATTCAACCCAAGGTGTCTAAATTCTTTCACTAGTCATAGAAGCCATCCCAAATCTTGGCTATCTGGGGGAGACATTATTTCCTAATGCCACCTACCACAGATAATCACAGACTGGGCAGTTTTGTGTGACCCCAGACCAGTTTTCTTTAGGGACCACAGTCCAAACCAACATCTCACCTAATAACAAATTCCATTTCTCGGTACTTTCTAAGAACACGTGTCTCAGAAACCATTGACAAAGTCGAGCGGCACCTCCGTGTGGCCTCTCGGACACCAATGGATTACCGTCACTGTCTAGTCCACGCTGATACAAATATTTTTTTTTTAATGGGAGGGAAAGGAAAGAGGGATGCCAACTCATAAATGTGGAAGGAATAATGAAATGAAAATTATCATTTGGTAGACATCACAAATACATTTGATACAGGCAAGAAACATCAATGGATGTTAAATCTGGTGGGTATATGAGCTTGATTATTAACAGGATACTGACTTAACTGTCAAGCATCTTCCCATAAAATTATTATTAATTACCAAGAGGAAGACACTTTATAGTGGAAAAATCTGGCAGATTGCACTTTAACCAAGTGATCAGGTTAACCTCACTACTAAAGGGACATATTGATGCCACCCTCCTGACATGTATGATGTGCGAGGGGGGACACATCCCTTCTGTGACATTCCTGCCCAAAGTACAGAATCTGAATCTAATCATGGGAAAACGCGAGACAAACCCAAATTGAGGGACATTCTACAAAAGCATCAAGTTCATGAAAGACAAAGAAAGACTCTAGCATGATTCCAGTTTAAAGGAGGATAAAGGGACAGGACAATTCAACGGAGCACACCATCCGCAACTGAACCCTGAACCAGAAAAAAAACAATTATTGTATTTTGCTACAAAGAACATGATTAGGAAAGTTGAAGAGATTTGAATAAGGTCTACCAATTAGATATTATCTAAGTAATTTGGGGGTAAGAAAAGACACAAGTCTTACAATGTCATCTTAGTTCAGAAAAGAAAATTATATGGGGTGCCTGGGTAGCTGAGTTGGTTGTGTCCAACTCTTGATTTTGGCTCTGGTCGTGGTCCCAGGGCTGTGGGACTGACCCCCACATCAAGCTCCATGCCAAACATGGAGGCTGCTTGAGATTCTCCCTCTCTTTCTCTCTCTCTCTCCCTCTGCCCCTGCCCTGCTTGCACTCTCTCTCTAAAATAAAAAAATATATATAATTTAAAAAAGAAAAGAAAATTATGTATCTTATTAGATCTATTATTAAAATTTAGATGTAGATACACATGCACATCTATGTGGTTATCTCTGTCCATCCATCCATCCATCTATCCAGACAGAATGACAAAGCAACCGTGGTAAAGACAAAATAGTAATGTTTGGAGAATCCGAGGGAAGCTAGATGGGAAATTTTTGCTCTGCTGCAACTTTTCTCAAAGTCTGGACTTATTTACAAGAAACATAAATACTGCACAAATCCCTCAGGACCAAGTGGTAGTGGCCCATTTTCCTGACATGTCATTTTGTCCCAGCAAAGTGTCAACTTCGACTTCATTGTGCAGGTCACGCAGTTCGCCTTCCTAAGTCCCACTGCTGCCTTTGCAACTCCTTGCCACCCGCGGTGGCCTTGTCCCCAGTCATGAACACACCCGGAGGCCTTCCCTTGGCGTCCACGTAGGCAGTCGTGGCTTGTGGGAGCTGGAAACACCCACAGACCTGCCGCAGGAAGCCAGGGAGCCTCCTGACATCCTCTTCCCAGGACTGAGGACAAGGGCTTGCTCTGGGCTGGTGGCTGCTCCCTTCCAGTAAGGACCTGAACAGGACACCGAGGGAAGGAGGCAACGCACAAGGGAAGGGGTACAGCTCGGCTTTTACCCTTTTCTCCAGGAACAACCTGCCAACCTTCAGCATTTTTTGAAAATTTTTTAAAGTTGATTTATTTAGCTGGAGAAAGAGCATGCGCAGAGGAGGGATAGAGAGAGGGAGAGAAGGAATCCCAAGCAGACTCCCCACTCTCAGTGCAGAGCCTGATACAGGGCTGGAACTCATGCACAGTGAGATCATGACCAGGGCCGAGATCAAGAGTTGGACACTTAACCAACAGAGCTACCCAAGAGCCCCTCAGAAATGTTTTTTAAACTTTTTAAATTTATTTATTTATTTATTGAGAGAGAGAGAGAGAGAGAGAGAGAACAAGGGAAAGAGGCAGAAAGAACCATGGAGAGAGAGAGAATCCCAAGCTCTGTGCTGTCGGCCCAAAGCCCAACTCAGGGCTCGATCTCATGACCCATGAGATCACGACCTGAACTGAAATCAAGAGTCGATGCTCCGGGTGCCTGAGTGGCTCAGTCGGTCGGGCGTCTGGCTTCGCCTCAGGTCACGATCTCACAGTTTGTGGGTTCGAGCCCCACATTGGGCTCTGTGCTGACAGCTCGGAGCCTGGAGCCTGATTCTGATTCTGTGTCTCCCTCTCTCTCTACCCCTCCCCGCTTGTGTTCTGTCTTTCTCTCTCTCTCTCCAAAATAAATAAACATTAAAAAAAAATAAAAAAAAAAAAAAGAGTCGATGCTCAACTGACTGAGCCACCAGGTGCCCTTAAAGTTTTTTTTTTTTTTTTTAAAACTAACCATTACTAACCATTACTAACCACTACTAACCATTAAGCCAACCATTACTATTAAATATTTCTCCTCCTAGGTTCCATAGCACTTCAGAAAAATTAATGCTTCCCTACTAGAATTCGGAACATGCCTCGCTTCCTACACACACACACACACACACACACACACACACGTACACACACTTAACTGAGGACATCTCCCAGCCCGGTCTGACATTACTCACCCGGCGCCCAGATTCTTCGGCTTTACTGTTGCTCCCTGTGGGGAACATGACACTCCCAGTGAACCTTTTACCTCCAGAAAGAAAAAGGGAAACCGAATATCGATGGTTAAGTGTCACATCTGGGTGCAATTGCCAGCAGGTGTGAGCAGGGCAGGGCTGGTTTTCTGGGAAATTATAAATGCCCAGCGTAAGATATCTGTGTCTGGTTCTGTCACACACATCATAAAAGCTTGGAGCTTACGTGCTGATGGTAAATGTCCTTCACAGCTACTTGTCTCCCCTTAGGGCTTTCAATAGGGCCTTCACTGAAGGTAGGAAAAATACATATTGATGTCCCCGAAGGGAAATAAATGAAACACTTCAGACACGATGCCAGACTGTGTGGTCATCACGCTGGTGTTCTACATGATTTAATTTGGGCAGTGACGCGGAACTGTCAGGAGCCAGCCCTCGGATACTCGGTGACGAGAGCTCAGGCGGGGGGGGGTGGGGGGGGTGGGGGGGGTGGTGCCCTCAACGAGTCACTGTCTGGACAAGATTTGCCTTGGGATGGAGTTGGTGGGAGCTGAAGGGTGGCAGAGAGGTGGTCATGTCTGCAAACGGGCTAAGTCACGAGGAGGAAGCCTGCTGGGAATGGTAACTTGGTCTTCTGTAACAGAGATGCGGGGCTGACAGACAAGACACGCCATCTAGGGTGGGGGTAGAAGAAAGACACCAGGGAGCTGGGGACGTCACATGCAATTTGCAAATTGCAAGTAATCCTTGAAATGCTGAGTTCGCTTAGAGCTGTGAACGGTTAACTGACGAGGTCTTCTGCCTGGTGGATGGGGGGTTGATGGACATTCAATGTGGAGGAAACCAACGGCAGTGGACCTGGGTGAAGAAATACCCTGCTTGCTTGCTGGGAAAGAGCTGGTCCCTCCTCAGGAGCAATGGGGCAGGACTGACCACTGATTCAAGCTACGTGATTTACTGGGATTGCATTCTCAGCAGGTTGTCAAAAGCTTTTCTTCGTTTGTGTTTGCGTGGATCTCCATCCCGACCATCTATTACATAGAGACGGTTTGTTTCAAAGCCAGACTCGGCAAAACCCCTGGGGCATACACCTGAGCCACTGGGCATCGTAAAATCCTGTCTTGGTGCCAATGGAAGAAGATGCTTTCAAAGACTTGGATGAAGTTTCACTTCGAAAACTTGTTTTTAAATGCCTGGGGAATGATAGATCGTCTCAGAACAAAACTGGAAAATGCCTGCACGGCTGGATACTAAGCCAGAGTTTGCTCTCAAAGTTTGGGCCCAGAAATCTTCCTGGTAAGCAACTTAGTGATTCCCAAAGAGAGGTCAAGCATTTACCCGAACTACAAAATCTCCAAATGAGTTCTTCAACTCAAAGCAACGTTTTACAATGTTCACATAACTTGCCAAATTCTTTCTCATCTCGCCTTTACAGGAATCTCTAAGAAATACGTACTTTCAACAAATATTTCTGAGTGCCTCGTCACCTTTGTAACCTGGAATAACGTGGGGCAACAGACAGGCATGGTCTCTGCCCTCACAAATTTAGTGTGCTCTAGAAGACAATAATTATAAATGTTACTTATTTCCAAGGCAGAGCGGCAATGCCTTTTGTCAGTGTTACCGGGAAGAAATCTCAGGCTCACTGAGGTTCAGGGATCTCTTCATACCCAGAACTAGAGGAAAGAGCTGTTCCGTTTTCTATTATGTCATCCTGTTTCTCAGGGCACATCACTTCAATCTGATTATCTTATTAGATAACATTTCTTTGTCACAAAGATGTGAGTTCAGGAAAGAATTTGCAGTGTAAAAATAACTAATATTACAGGAATTTATTAAGTCCAGACAATTTCTTCCAGTTATTTTATTTGTGATCCATTTTTGCTGTAGGAGTCATTCCTGATAAAATAGAGTCCATTATGTACAATTGCTGGGACACTACAACGTGGCTAAAGCATGACTAAATAGAGCTTCTCAAATCTGTCCTTCTCCAAAACGCACTGCCAGTCACCAAAATAGCCTGACAAAGAAGACTCACAAGAGGAATTGTTCCATTCCTTCCTGTCCACACAAGGGCTCGACACGATGCCTAGCACACAATTGCTACATAAATGTTGAATAAATGAATGAGTGGTTTCAATATTGTTTTAAAGAGAGAAAAACCTCATATTTTCCTTCTTTCTTCAGGTACAAACACGATCTTAAATTACGTGAACTGCCCTGATCATTCGCTTGAACCTATCCAATCAGTAAAAAAAAAAAAAAAAAAAAAAGACAAAAAACCAATGTCCAGGTGAAATATTCTTAACCTTCTATATAAATATTTCAATTAGTCAAACTCATCAAGGAGGGTTAATTCTCCTTGAAATTTCTTCTTGAATTTCTCCTAGAAATTCGTAGTAACTTAATGGTCATAATAGGAGGTTTAAGAAGATATTTCCCAAAAGGGATGGGTGAGTTGAGACTGAGTTGAATCCTATACAAACATATCTGGAATCATCTCGAAGCATGTTTCAATGTGACTGTTCACTGTGCGGCTTTTATATGACTTCAGTTTCATTAGGCTGACCACAACATTCAGAATATATAGCCGATATTTTCTGCAACGACCAGCTCATAATTCCTGAACTTTTCCTTTCCACCAGGGGCAGATAAAGGACTGAGTTAAAAACAAACAAACAAAAAAAAGCAGCAGCCAAACAAACAGGAGAGCAGAAGATGAAGAGGTTCAACAGAAGATGTACAGAGGGCATCTTTGGGCAGAGGGCAGTTGAATATGTTTTGTGGCCTTTCTAAGAAGTTCTGTGCTTCCGACTTGTTTCATATCGTTGTATAACGAATGCTTGAGCGTGTACACGGAGTTATAAATTGTCACCCCTTGGCTTTGGTCCACCCAAAAGGCATGTTCCTCTTGCCCAACAACGCCTTCTGCTGTATGGTTGACCCACCTGGAAATCCAGAAAATGGAAGGGATCAAGTCCTATGCCTACAGTGATTGGCCAGAATTTGTAGCTTCCGACTGTGGTTGGTTCCATCCCTGGATCCTTTTTTCCACCACGGATGGTGGTTTGAGACATTTGATAAAGTTGAAGCATCATGTTGTGAATTTTTTCTAAAGCCAAGAATTAGTTCCACCACCAGAAGGGAATGCTTGATGAAGGATGGGGTCAGAGTCATTCAAAATGTCAAGCTATATTTTGCAGAGTAATCTTGCTTTCTTCTTTTATTTATTGCTCAATAAACTGAATGTTCATGGGAAAGAATTTTTAGGCATCCTAATATTTGTCTTTGGGATGCATTTTTCTGCATACAATAGAACAAAGCATCCGCATAAACGACTGTAGACCGTCCTTTTACTGCAACTCATCGGTTTTCTTCCTATAAGAAAACTGAAGGGCAGAGAGCTTGAGTAGCTTGTTCAAGGTAATCAGATTAGTTAGTGGCCAAAGCTAAAACCCAGGATTCAACATTCCCAGTATTTCACATATAAGTTCATACACCCGTGTCGACATTCCAAATCAGATTCCTCTCTCTCTCCCAAGCTCGTTCTTGATTCGAGTATCATTCTTCTCTGGAACTAATTACAAATTTACAGTTTAGGCACCAAGCCAAGCCCAACTATTATTGTGTCAGGCTCCATCAGGGAAAATATAGGGAGAGATTTTCCCACTGGCCTCCTCGAGGGTCTCAGCGTGGATCGTGCCCACGTAAGTGTGTGCACGTGGATGTGGCTCATGCACCCACGTGTGGATACGTGTGAGAGAGGCAGGGCATCTTCTTCAACTTTAACAAGATTAATTTCTTCTTTACCTACTTACCTGTGGGGCTTCTGGTAAGATTTTTGTTTTTTTTTTTAAACAACAGAAAATGCCTTTGGTGTTGGGTGTTCCTGTCTCACACATCAGCATATCCCATAGACGCCTTCTCCTGAATCCTGGAAGGAAGCATTCTATTTTCATTGTAAATTATTCTTCATGGCGTAGAGTCTAGAGTTCAGACACTTCTGTAACCTTGGACTTTCTGGTCCACACACTCCACTCATTGTGGAGTGGCCAGTGTTCATTCACGGGCCCACTTGTTTGTATGCTCAATGGTCCACATGACTAACGCATCTTATACACAGGTTCGTTTCCTTGCTTATGCGTTATTGAAAGTCAAAACTTGGCCATAGCAGAAAACGTTGATGCACAGAATTTATCACTTTAGGTCACAAGCTTGGATCCTTCAGAATAACACATCAGATAAAGCCACATCAGGACATGACTTCTGATAATAAATGTACAGACTGGACCATCTCTATCCCCCGTCTGTAGACCTGAGTAGAATATTATGGGCAGCCTTTTCCCCACCCTCTCACATCTCCAGCACACCTTTTGGCCTGAGAGCAGGGCCTGACCTGGGGGAGTGGAAAAATGTGGAAAGCATTAGGATTTAAGCAATGAACTCAGACAAAAAATGAGTTGGTGTCTGTTTCTCGTGTTGTTATTTAGTTTTGAAAGTGCCAGTGGGGGAGGTGCAGAGAGAGAAGGAGAGACAGAGGGTCTGAAGGGGACTCCACACTGACAGCACACAGAGCCCGATGCGGGGCTCAAACTCAGGAACCACGAGATCATGACCTGAGCTGAAGTTGGACGCTCAACCGACTGAGCCACCCACGAACCCCTGGTAGCTTATCCTTAAGTAAATAACACACCCGAAGGTATCTGAAAATCATCTCTCTCTCTCATCTGCACTTGGTTTTGTTGGCTCTGACTCAAGGCATACAACCACGGGAGAGGTAAGACAGACAGTTCTTATTAGGCGATTTGCTATAACAAGGTAGGCTAATTAGCTCTTTCCTGCGAGTTCACTCTGAGGTTGGAGAGACCTTGAAAGAGGTAGAAACGGAATTGGGGCTGGGGGAGGATCTGTTACTCAGAACGGAGGCCAAACACAACTGGGTGATGATATGTAGGAGAGAGATGCCGAAGACAAACTCAGCTTGTGTTGTGAACTACGAAACAAAACGCAACGGGAATAAAAAACGAAAATCTGGAATCGAGCCATTTGCTTCTGATCTGTGTGCTTGCAAATAACCCAACAAAAGCATATAGTATATGCCATAGCCTTCTTTAAGGCGAATGCTGTGTCTTACTACTTTTTGCCTCTCTGGCACCTAATAAAGACCCTGGCACACTGTAATCACTCCTTAAATGTTTGTTGCTTTTGAGTAAATAAATGAATGCTTAATGCAAACACATGTGCACGTGTGTTTCTCTACCAGAGAAACGGATTTCTGGTTGTTTTAAGTTGATGGATTCCATGGTATTACATTTGAAACTAGATGCCCTTGGGGCGCCTGGGTGGCTCGGTCGGTTAAGTGTCCGACTTCGGCTCAGGTCACGATCTCGCGGCCGGTGGGTTCGAGCCCCGCGTCGGGCTCTATGCTGACAGCTCAGAGCCTGGAGCCTGTTTCAGATTCTGTGTCTCCCTCTCTCTCTGACCCTCCCCCGTTCATGCTCTGTCTCTCTCTGTCTCAAAAATAAATGTTAAAAAAAAAAAAATTAAAAAAAAAAAAAAAAGAAACTAGATGCCCCATTCATCTGCTATGCACTGGGACGGGCCATCCTGAACAAAGAAATTGTCCTTCTCTGAATTCTGATGCACTGAGATAGAAACTGAGATAAATATTTAACCATCCTTCCCTGTGCCCTTGTGGGTCTGTGTGGGATCTGTGAACTGGCTAATTGAACGTTGAATGCATAAGTTAAGCTACTCATCTCTCAGCCACAGAAGAGGTTAAAGTTAGTTCAGAAGGAACATTCTTTTTCCTCACCTGAAACGTAAAGCAACAGAAAAATCCGCGAGAGTATTTTAAGATAACGAGGTTCATAAAGAGCTTTGACACAGATCTGCTAATTTCATGATGAGTCATTGACATTTGTGCAACTATGTGCTTTAAAGCTGCATCGGAAACTCGTTAAACAACAACAATCACGTATACATTTTGCTGTTAAAAAATAGGTACAGTATTTCCTAATCCATGGATTTTCTATTCACAGAAAGGGCCAAGTCGGGAAAGAAAAAGTCAGGCATAGAAAGGCATTATATTAGCCAAATGAACCAAATCAGAAAAGGAGAACACTATTTGCCATTTAACCAGCCAAGTTAAACATGACACGATTACAGCCAATCTTTGGGGACCAAGTTAGTAGTAATTGTGCCTTGTTTAACTTGGCCAATTAAAGACCAAACCCTTTTTCTAAATTGCCTATTCCAAAGCAATCACACCTTTGCACTCAGAATTTTTTTCAGCTTGCCATTTTTTTTTTTAATTTTTTTTTCAACGTTTTTTATTTATTTTTGGGACAGAGAGAGACAGAGCATGAACGGGGAAGGGGCAGAGAGAGAGGGAGACACAGAATCGGAAACAGGCTCCAGGCTCCGAGCCATCAGCCCAGAGCCTGACGCGGGGCTCAAACTCACGGACCGCGAGATCGTGACCTGGCTGAAGTCGGACGCTTAACCGACTGCGCCACCCAGGCGCCCCTCAGCTTGCCATTTTTAATTTAGGTATTTTACTACTTAATGGATGTGTGTGTACATGGACCCATACCTAAATATTTGCACACAATACAACGTTAACATGTGTTGGTATTGGGCAGAATAATTGGCCTCTTATTATGATAGGCTGTTTAACCAGATCAGGGTCATATATGTTTTTACATGTCCAATAACTTCCAACATCTGAAGAAAATATCTAAGCAGTGAAATATATAGCCTAAGGGAAGATTGATTCCTGGAAAATAACTAATAGAACTTGGGAAAGGAAAAAGTAGCCTCAATTAGGGCACCGATATCTAGCAAGAGTAGAAAAGACGACCAAATGTTTGTGTTTCTATCAGCCGCGAGTGTATATCTTCATTTGCTTGGTTGCCACAAGTTACCGAATACTCTGTGCAGAGAACTGTTCTTGACCAGACCCCGGGTGATTGCAACCAAAGCCCCAGAAATTATCCCTCTTTCGAGAAGCATCTACTCTAAGAAGAAAGGAAGAAGAGACCCAAATTGTATGGGGGCATAAATACAGGGGACGGAAAGCTGAAAACAGCTACTCAACTTTCTACAGGGGTATAAACCTATGAGGCATAGGCTTGAGCATGAAGACCTACAATTCAGAAAAGGAGAGAAGAAAACATTTGGGTGGAGGAGACTGGCATAGCCCTGTGAACTGACTCTTACGGAGTTAGTCCAAAAGCGGGTTTCTGGTGGAGTCCGATGGAGTGAGCACTGGAAAGGAGGGTAAGAGGCCCTAGAACTAAAGGAAATGAGTGAAAGCTAGCTGGGTAGAAAAAGACACACAACACAGTAAGTGCTCTAAGCTGAGGGACATCTACCTTTCCAATGCCTTTCGGAATGAAGGACAGATGTGTGCTTACATAAAGTGTGGGTCTGCAGACATAGGCTAGACTAGGCTTTAATTTTCAAGATCTAAGGATGTTTTCTGCCTAACGGAACGAGCAGGTGCTTAAGAATTTTGATACAATGTTGTACGCATTATGGTTAATTTGACAATCGGCTTTTCTGCACACATATTCCGTTCTTGGTGAAGAGAGAAACCTGAACACGGCCCCCTGTTCTGACCGACGGAAGGACTTGGTTACAGAGGGGGGTAATCTGAGCGCGGGGTAAACTTTTGGCTGAAATGAAGACTCCTGACCTGAGGCAATGTGGTGAGCTTGGTGGGGTGAGCTGGAGGGAGCCATGGACCCTCGGCTTCTAGGAAAAAGAGCTCATTTCTTTCCCTTGCTTCCCTTGGGTTAGGGGTGGGGTGGAGAGAACTTCACCCTCAAAAGGAGGTGTTGCTGTCATCGGTCACGTTTTGTGACATTTCATCGGCCAACACGGTGGTGGGTGACGTGGATGAAGGCATTGCATGTTCCAGACGGACTTGTCCTTGGTTCAACTCCTCATATCTTCTGAAGAGACAGCTCTCTTACTATCAGTAATGGACGTTCTTTCCTCCTCCATGGAGCAGATCCCCAGCCGTCCTAAGAAACCCTGGGACAAAACACCTCAGCCAGTTTTTGTTCAAATGTTGACTGGGGCTCTTGCTTACTCTCTGACTCTCTGGAAATTTGGATTGGACTTTCTTTTCTTCAGAGTTATACAGTCTGAAGGCTTAAGCTTGAAGAAAGAAACAAATGACATGAGGCCTCTATCTGTTTTGATTCTAGGCAGAGCTCACTTGGACAGAATCTAGCCCGGCCTACAGAAGGTGCATTGTGGTTTGATTTGGAGGCTTAAGCCCCAACTGAAACCAAAGTTTTGCTTAGCTCTGCATGTCGTTTTCCCAGATATATGTTTACTTTCAGGGTGTTGCGGATAGGTAAGACTCCCTGGGGACAGAATTCTCACATTATAAAAATTTCTGACCCAAACGCCATCAAAATGCCCGAATAAACTATCATAATGGTCATCTTTAATGTCACCCCAACCCATAAACTCCAACAGACTTGGGCTCTAGAATTGCCTCTTATATTCTGCTGTGCAACTGGGAGCATGGTGTTTTCTCCAAAAGATTTAATTTTCGATAAAAATCTATGGGATCCATCAAAAAAGAACCTTGGCCTGATGTCATGACATACTAGTCAATCAACATTTATCTTAACAGACACACCCTGAGCCCCGGCTATACGGAAGGTATTGCGAAGTGTGTTGGGGTTACCCAAATCAACAAGTTATGGCTTCTGCCCTCAGTCTGGGGCGAGGCAGATCCATCAAAAATGGTTCCTAAGCACAATTGTAAAGAGATATACCCAGCAGGCCCATGTCTCGTTGCACGAGACACTCAACAGAAGAGGTAGCATGGAGGTAGAGGTCATGAGTGGGCCGACAAGAGATGTTCTAAAAGACGATTAACTTTGCGAGCAGTAGAGGAAAACATGGAGAAAGACAAGGGTGCCTCAAGTGGTGCATAGGGTCAAATGAACAGAAGTACTGCTCTCTAAGTCTTTCCATTCCATTAAGTATATGAGTGTAGAAATCATGTCTTTCTATTCTTTTTTTTTAAATTTTTTTTCAACGTTTTTTATTTATTTTTGGGACAGAGAGAGACAGAGCATGAACGGGGGAGGGGCAGAGAGAGAGGGAGACACAGAATCGGAAACAGGCTCCAGGCTCCGAGCCATCAGCCCAGAGCCTGACGCGGGGCTCGAACTCACGGACCGCGAGATCGTGACCTGGCTGAAGTCGGACGCTTAACCGACTGCGCCACCCAGGCGCCCCTCATGTCTTTCTATTCTGATGACTTTTATTGACATCTTGGGGCCTTGCTGGGCCAGGGGGACTAGCTGATTCCTGCAGAGAGTAAAGAACTCACCCGAAAAGCACGCCTTTCAAGTACAAACCAACCAATCCAGAGCCAACACCCCCAACCACCACGTCCTTTATGGGGCTCTCACACCCTGGGCCACTATCCACCTGCCCTTGGCACCCCGTGGTCGGTATGGTGGACTAAATGTTTGTGTCCCCACAAATTTCATCTGTTGTAATTCTAATCCCAATGTGACAGTATTGGAGGGACTTTGGGGAAGCAATTAGGCCACGAGGGTGGAGCCCTCGTGAATGAGATTTGTGCCCTTAGAAGAAGAGGCCAGGCAGCGAGTTTGCTCTCTCTCCGCCATGTGAGCGTACAATGAGAAGCTGCATCTGTAACTGGGAGAGGGCTCTCACCAGAAGCCATCCATGTTGGCACCCCGATCCCAGATTTCAAGCTTCCAGAACGGTGAGAAAGAAATGTTTGCTGTGTAAGCCAACCAGTCTATGGTATTCTGTTAGAGAAGCCCAAACTGTCTAAGCCAGGCAAGTGCTAAACAGCTGGGGACAGCCCCCAGGATTCAGAGCCTGCTGAAGTTATTCAAGCTGGCCAATCCCAAACCTGCTTCCCTTGCCTCACCATTTCTCCTGGGAGAAACCACAATGAAGGCTCATGCCTGTGTTTTCCCTTGGTTCTTTCTGTCTCCCAACAGACTTCTGTGGCTTCCCCTGTGACCTCCCCTGGTCCCCACCCTGTGGCATGGCACACCCTCTCCTCCAGGGAACTATCTGTCCAATAGTAAGCATCTCCCCATCTGTTGGCCTCACCGTACCTGAGTAATAATAAAACCTACATTTTAAACAATGAGGTGTAAGGGCGCCTGGGCAGCTCAGTTGGTTAAGCGGCTGACTTCGGTTCAGGTCATGATCTCACGGTGCACGAGTTTAAGCCCCACGTGGGGCCCTGTGCTGACAGCTCTGAGCCTGGAGCTTGCTTCGGATTCTGTGTCTCCCTCTCTCTTCCCCTCCCCCGCTCACACTCTGTCTCTCTCTCTCTCTCTCAGACATGAATAAACATTAAAAAAAAATTTAAACAATGAGTTGTATGCAAATGGGAGGTGGGAAACAGCCATAGGGAAAGGAAAACAGAAGGAACCGGGATCTCAGAAGAAAAGAGTTTAACAGTGCAACTGGAGAAGGTGTGAGACAGAGGCCATGTGGGTGGGAGGTGCCCGGACAGCACAGCCCAGCTTCCCCCATTGTGAGTGAAGGGCAAGAACAAAAGACATCTGAAAAATGAACTAAGGCTGCGCGGGCAAATCCAGCTTTTACACTTCTCTCCTTGCCTTACGGTTTGTTATATGCAATTTCCTGTTAAGTACATTTGGGTCTCCTAACCTTACGGAAAGACTGCTAACAAGGGTTGGCAGGCTTAATGCACTGTATTTCACTTATTCCTGGGATTGCTGAGGTAAAGAGAAGGCGGTGGTGGGCTAGAGTAGGAGGAGAGAAGGGTGTGCTACCCGTGGAAGCTCCCTGCCACCTGTCACTCCGTTACCCGAATGCTGTCTTTGCCTTCTGAAAAATTAAATGTGAGCACGGTGCTCTCCTGTTTTAAACACGTTGGTTTCCTCTACTACGACGTTTGGCATGCAAAGGCATCCCCAGTTGAGTGGGAACCTACGTTTCCAGGGCTTTCCTCCAGGGGGCCTTACTGAAACTTCAATTTCATGGAACTGCTCACCATTTCTTGAACAGACCATGCCTGTACAACCAGTGGGGTGCTAAATCGAAGACCAAGAGAGGAACGGGAAAGTGATCCTGTCTTAAGAGATGAACAAAACCCTGCTTACCAAACGGGCAAGGCTCTCGGACAGGAGCATGATCGGAGAACACGGTTTCCTTTCGAGGCTGAATCCACCCACACCCGCCCCCCACTCCCCCTTCATCTTGGAGAAGGATGTAGCTGGAGGTCTTCTTTACCTTCTCACTGGCGGAAAAATAAAGAGGGAGCCAGGAACATGGCCAGGCTGTCTACACTGTTTGCTATGGGGAGACTAGAGACACAAGAGGAGCCAGGACTTCCCTCCAGGCCTTTTATAGCACAGTAACCCTGCCCTGGGCTAAGGCACGGGTCAGGGAATGTCAAGTTCCGATTCATCACGACTAGACCGCATTTGTAAATACAGTTTCCTTCCTCCAACCCGAGTCTGGGAAGGACAGAAGTGCCTTCTTTTGACTCTAAGAGTGAAACACAAGGAGAAGGAATTGAGTTTCTCCATTATCCTTGACAAGTAGGCTCTTTAAAAAACCGTATATCTATTTTCCCCATGGCTCTCTTCCAGGAGAACCATATTATCCACCCATGTTTAACACTGTAGGTGGTTGGCAAAAATAGGTTATTATTTAGTGAGTAACAAATGAATGAATGAATGAATGAATGAATGAATCCTAGGCAGAGGGGAGAGAGTGTATACAGACTTTTATATTTTTATAATAAAGGCTTTATAACAAAGACTCTCACATATATAATGTCACTAAGTCCTCGAAACAACCGTGGGAAGTGAGATTATTCCCATCTTTCTCATGAGAAAACTGAAGGTCAGAGAGATCACAGCGTGCACTTAACTGGTATGTGACGACGCTAGGACTGGACCCCGAGTTGTTCAGCTCCAAGCAGACAACACCAGAGCTTCTGGTTAGTTCCATGAAGACGGAAAGATAACTAAGAGGGAAAGAACAGGGGCGTGGTTACCAGGTTTTACTCTGCCTAAGAATGAACAAACGTTCAATATTCAAAGATAGGAGAAGTGCCCACAAAGCAGTAAGAAAAAGACACAGAACTCAAAAGAATGAGGGACAATAGTTATGAACATGCAATTCATGAAAGAGAAAGAGCTTTGACATTCCTAGGAATCAGGGAAACACATAGTAAATGGAAACAATGTTCTTATGCCCAAAACTGGTAAAACTTCAAGAAACTTGATAATAACAAGTATCGGTGGAAGACAGGAGGAAATGGAATGGGGACCATCGTATACTCCTGATGGGACTGTAATGTGGTATAGCCACTTAGGAAGATGCTTGTCAGGTTTTATTAAAATCTCAAATGCATGTTTTCTATGACCGAACAGTGGTCTAGAGGGTGGATTCTGTGTATCTCAGGGAACAGTTATGACTCACTGAGTATTGGGAAAGTATGATAACTTCTACTGATGTTTAACTTTATGCCATCCTTTTAAATTTCTTGTTGCAAGTCTCTTTTGTAGAGGGTGCTGTAGAGCACTGACTGGGTGCCCCTTGAGGGCAGAGGTGCTGGTTCCCAGCTGGCAGGAAGGTTAGCCACCAAAAGCTCATGAGTGAGCATCTAGGGACTTACCCTCTGCCCAGAAGCTCCCTTGACCGTCCTGGGCAACCTGTATCCAATGACTGGCCAGTGTGGGGGTTGGCCTAGTCCCTTGCCCCAATTCAGGACAGCACCAAAAGGCCATCTCAGCCCCCCAACTCTCGAGGCGGAAGTTGAGTCCTCTTTAGCAACCGTGTTAGACTTCACCTTTTCTCTGCCCAACCTCCTCTCCCTGCGAAAGGTCCTGCGTGCAAATCTCAGGGCCTCAGTGTCTGTTTCATGGGGGAATTGACCTAAGGGAAGCTTTATAATGGACACACTGGTATAAAAGGACATACATATAATTTACAAATATTTAAATTTTTGGTATGTGCTCAAGCATGTGACTTACTGATAGGGTTGCGTGATCACAGAAGTTTAGAGATTAATGCCCACTGTGAGGTGAGTTGCGACAAATTCATATGTTGAAGTCCTAACCCCCAGGCCCTCACAATGTAGCCTGTTTGGAAATAGGATGGAATTACTTGAGATGCAATTAGTCATTGCAGATGGAATTAGTTGAGATGAGGTCATATCGGAGTAGGGTGGGTCCCTACTCCAATTTGAGTGGTGCCCTTCTAAAAGGGAAATCTAGATCTAAAGACACATGCGCGGAGAATCCACTGTGTGAAGATTGGAGTTATACTACCACAAGCCAAGGAACTGCCAGAGACAAGGAGAGAGGCCTGGACCAGGTCCTTCCCCGGTGCCTTCAACAGGTGCACGACTCTACTGATGCCGCCATCTTGGACTTCCAGACTCAGAAGGAACGCATGAGACAATAAAGCTTCTGTGGTTTGTGGTTCTTTGTTCTGCCAGTCCTAGCAAACACGCAGCATGCCTGAAAGAGACAGTTCACCAACATGCACAGGTCTGCATTCTTTGCAAATTGGCCATCCTAAAGCTGAAAAAAATATATACACGATTTAAACATTTATTTTAACCTCCGTGTAAAAGGATGTGGTAGGCTTCATTACGCTGGCACAAAACCTGAAGCCATCGCTCTTGATGAGTAAAAAAAGGAAGGAAGTGAATGATAGGCATAGAACAATACCATTTAACTTATGTTTAAGAAATAGAAAAGAATGCCACAGCCTTTTATAAATGTGTCTTTAAATATGAATACACAGAAGAAGCAGAAGGAGATGCTCTCAACTTTTGACATCGTTTGCCTCCGGGGAGAGGGTTAAGAACTGGCTGGTAGCTACAGGGATTCTCCAGCAGTAATATTTACCTTTCGACAGCAGAATATAGTCCCAAATTTCCTTTGTAATTAAAATTTAATAAAAACAAGCAATAATCGTCTAGAGAATATAATGAGGGATCCCAGAGCAGAAAAAAGGACATTAGGTAGAAACTGAGGAAATCTGAAGAAACTATGGACTTTTAGTTAATAATAATCGGGTCAAGATCGGTTCCATAATGATAAGGAACGGACCCTACTGGGGTGACATGTGAGTCAGAGGGAATACCTTGTGCAGGGGGCCGATAGGAAGTGAGTATTCTCTGTTCCCTTTTTCTGGATCTAAACTATGAAGTCAATTTTTAAAAAAAATGTATTTAGGCACTTTGTCCATCAAACGTAGATTTTGGGGCCCCAGCTCCAGCGATTCTGACTCAGTAGGTGTGGGGTGAAGCCCCGTGATTGTCATTCCTGGCAAGCGTCCTGAAGGGATTCTGATGTTTTGGGTTAGCACAGGCTAAGACAAGAATCAAAGAAAATGCAGGCATAGCCATTTGGCTAACAAAGCTGATTCCTGAAATCTTTCCAGTTTTGACTGAGGAGGAAGGAAGGGGCAGAGGTGTCATGGGGTAGATTTCTACTCTGGAACGGCTTGTTCCGGAGACCATAACTCCCCTGTCGTGTGTGGGGCCGGCCTCGCCCGGGCTCTGAGGGCCTGGCACCTGCTGGCCAGGCCTACAGCGGTAAGGAACAGCCTCTTCCCTTGCTCATCCCCACGGTCTGGCACATGGCTGGTTCTTGGGTTTGTAACTGTCTGTTGAGAATTGTGTTATACATAATTTATCCCCCCAATTAAAATGTTTTCCTTTCAGTTAAAATTTTTACGTGTGACTTGAAAAGATGGCGTATTTAGGCCTCCCTCCCCGCTCAGCACACGCTCGGTTTACTGTTCCTTTTTCACATTCCAATAAGACTTTACACGTACACGATCATAACAGTTATTATAACAGATTGTCGGTGTGCCATTTTGTGGTTTCTGTTACTGGCTCGAACTTCCTCACCGTGGGAAGCAATGGGGTTTGGCACTAAATTAACCACATGTTATTCATTCATTCATTCATTCATTCACTTATTCTACAGGAATTTGTTGAGAGGCTGTTATATGCTGGGCGTCCTGCCAGGTACTGGTAAGACAGACTTGAAGAAGATCACAGTGTTTGCCCTTAGGAGTTTCAACTCTGAGGGGCGCCTGGGTGGCTCAGTTGGTTAAGCTTCTGACTTGTGCTCTGTCTCTGTCTCTCTCTCTCAATTTCTCAAAAAAAAAAAAAATACAACATTAAAAAATAATAGTAACAAAAATTTAAAAATTAAAAAATTAAAAAAAAAGAAGTTTACATTCTGGTACAACAGGTCATTGTTAGTTGGACTGAATTGTCCCTCTCAGTCTCTACGATCTGCTGAATGGAGTCATGGAAAAGTGTGATAAATTACTTTGACTGTAAAATAAGACACCTCTATGATAATTTTTTAATTTATTTTTTAAAATCTTTTTAATGTTTATTCATTTTTGAGAGAGAGAGAGAGAGAGAGAGAGAGAGAGAGAGAAAGACAGAGCACAAGCAGGGGAGGGGCAGAGAGAGAAGGAGACACAGAATGTGAAGCAGGCTCCAGGCTCTGAGATGTGACCACAGAGCCCGACAGGGGCTCGAACCCACAAACCCTGAGATCATGACCTGAGCCGAAGTCAGTTAACCGACTGAGCCACCCAGGCGCCCAACACTTTTTTATTTTTAATATGGAAGGACTCAATTACAAGAGTAGACTTTTAGATACTCTTTGGAACATCTTATATCGAAGACTAAGATTTCAGTCATGCCTAACACTCCTGTTTCCAGGTTGGGGTCGTGCCGTCCGAATTTCACCACCAGCTCCCAGAATGGCCCAGCCAGATCCGGGGTCTCGTGGCCACGTACTGCCTGGTGGCACCATTCCCAACATCGTCATTAGACGGGACTCTGAAGACCCCTGGCCTCGTTTTGGGAGAGCACACCGACTACGGTAGGACTTTGCCTTTGAAGCACTTGGAATGTAAGAAAGAAGAAGAAGAAATTACAAATCTGCACTGTCACTTACCATGCCCTTCAAACTAGCGGAAGTCGGGAAACCAGAAAGAAAATTGGAGAGCTAGGAGGATAAAGTGAATACGAATATTGAGGCATGGAGACCATCACAGATACTCAGCACAGCTGGAGTCTGTATGCAACTTCTAGAGGCCCGGGTGACGGGAGGAGGGAGGAGGAAGCTGGGGAGGAGGAAGGCGGAAAAGGGGCAAAGGGACCGGAGTGGAAAGGGTTAAAGGCAGACAGCATGGCCAGGGAAGGACGCCATGGTCAGCACTCATGAGCACTGCAGTCACTCTGGCAAGTAATTGACACACATTTGTCGTTTAATCTACACAGCAGGCTCTGAAATGAGAACGCTGAAGTCTGAGCTTCCCAGTTCCCTGGGGGTGCTGAGCTGGGAGGCCCCCCAGGTGGGCCCCATGCCTGAATCCACGGCCTCCCCGCTGCAAGCCCAGTGCTACTGAGGCAGCGAGCATAACAGCTCAGCCCTCGTTCCCTGAGGACCGGGATCAGACGCCTGGGGTCAGCTCCATCCAGGTGTCTGAAGATACCGTGAGTCGATGCAGGGATGCTGCCTGGCCTTGTGTTTTCCCAGCATTTTTCTTTTGCCTCTTCTTTTTTTCTAAGATTTTTTAAAAATAATCTCTACACCCAACATGGGGCTCGAACTTATAACCCAGAGCAATCGAGAGTCGCACACTCTACTGACTGAGCCGGCCAGGCGCCCGGAAGTAGCAGGTCTCTGTTAGTCTACGCAGCAGCTTTGTGCCAGTCTGAAAAAGGCACTCCCTCTCCATGCACCAGTTCGAAAGAGATGTTCCTTCCTTGGGGTCTGTGACCTGAGCCCCAGTCAGGGCACTGGAATTGAGGTGGCCTCGGGTGTTTTCTTATATTTATGCACTAACTGCAGAGTCCTCGTGGGGCTGGAAGGGCTCTGCACGAGGGAGAGAGAGAGAGAGAGAGAGAGAGTGGGGGTGAGGGAGCCAGGCCCAGGCATCCATCTGGGCGGAAGGGGAGCTCAAGTTTTCTCTACTGCGTGGAGAGTAAACCGGGTCAGGCAGCAACTTTCCTCTTTGAATATTGGGCATTGCATTATTCAAATGTACTTTGATCGGGACGCTGGTCTGCCCCACTCCTATGAACCAAAGGGCCATAACATACATTGGCTTTCAAAATGTAGTTAGAAATGAATTTTGTTCTTTAAGAAGGACGTAAAGAAGATCAAGTGCCAACCAGAAATCTTTACAATGGAACGCCTAAGGAAGAAAGACAGTCATAATAACTGGTAAAACCTTTGTATTGATGATCTGCCTATCCGTGAGTGATTCAAAGCCTCTTTCTGTATGTTTAAATGTACTCATGCCTCTCCACCTGTCTGTGAGACAGGGTAGGCAGGTATTCTAATTCCCCTTCTTACAGGAACAGACGCAGAAACACATAGCACGTTAGCATCACTCGAAAGCAACCCGAACGGAGGCAGAAGAAAGATCCACGTTGCTTTTGAATCTGCCTTTGGATGAGCATGTCTACCAGCTAAAATGAATGATATTCCGTTTATTGTTATAAACAAACATCCCGGCGCCCACATCACAGAGACCTACGTCAGCCAGACGTGAGGTGAGGCAGGGCTCAGGGCCTCAGGGACCGGCACATGACAGCTGCCTGAATTACCCATTAGACATTTGAAACTAATAATAACTATTTCATTAAGAGTTCGCTGTTTGCAGGGAGCTGTGCCCGCTATTTGATGTAATTTGTCTTTTGAAAGTCTTATGTCACCCTTGCGAAGGGAGCATGATTGTCCCCGTTGACCACGGACGTTAGAGGACCCGCCCAAGTCTGTGCGGAAGTGAATTCTCTTCTGTGTATGTGTGCATGTGTGTGCCTCACAATCTGCTGTCTGCAAATCAGGAAGCCGGGAAAGCAGTTGTGCAACTCAGTCGAGTCTGAAGACGTGTGAACCAGGGAGCTGATGGTGTTAAGTCCCAGCCTGAGTCCCAAAAGGCCCAGAACCAGTGGCACCGATGTCCAAGAGCAGGATGTGGCTGTCCTAGCTCAAGCAGAGAGAGTGAATTTGTCCTTCCCCTACTTGTTTGCTCTATTTGGGTCTTCAGCATTTGGTTGATGCCCGCCCAAATCTGTGAGGGCCGTCTTCTTGACTCAGTTTACCTATTCAAACAGGGATCCGTTCCAGACACACTTTTATAGACACACACAGAAACGATGTCTTACCGGTTATCTGGGCATCTCTTAGCCCAGTCAAGTTAATACATGAAATTACCATCGTGCCAATTTATGTCCCCACCAACTGTTTTCATGGAACACAGTAGCCTGGACCAGATCATATCAGAATGCCTCCCAGACAATAAAGGTAGTTAATGCTTTGTGAAACTGTTGTTTCAAGTGTGTGCGTGTGTGTGTGTGTGTGTGTGTGTGTGTGTGTGTCTGTGTGTACACAGCTGGGTGGTGACACTGTCTGTTTATTGGAGGTCCCAACAGAAAACCCAAGAAGCACCAATTTAGTCCTCTCCATCACTCGTCTTCCCGAGCTTGACCTTCTTGCCACCCATGGCCACTTCAGAAACATAGTGCACACCTTAGAACACACCTCAGTGGTCTTGATTACATGCTTGCTAAAGATGGACAGCAAAAACTAGAAATCTTCCTTTCCACTCCGTGTGCCTCCTGGGTTTCAGCTTATTTCATTGTTTGAATCACATGTGAGCTCTGTTGCAAGGGTCTCTGTGATCCGAAGTTGCTGAGGCAAAGCTGGAGCCCACAGGTGGGAGGGAAAGAGGCCAAATCATTAATAATTCAACGACTTAGGCATGGAGCAGGCTAGGAATCTGCCGGAATGGAAGGAGAACTTTTAAACCTTAAACCAAGGCCATCAGAGGCATTGGCATGAGTGGGTGAATTTCTACGTGAGCCGAGCGGACTCAGAGCATGAAACGCATGATCTAATTCAAAGGGGGCCCGGGTGTGACCCAAGGCTGTCTTCCATTGCAGGCAAGTTTAGCGGTACATGAGGACCCTCTGGGCTGCAGCGGTGAAAGGAGAAGCAGAAGGTTCCACTGGGAGGAAGGAGACAAAGTGCAGACACACATGTCTGGAAGAGAATGCTCCCGCCTCCAGTCCATTTTCAGAGTCCCGAGGGGGACAGCCGAGAAAGAAATGTGAATGTACCAATGGTGGGCAAGGGCAGGGATAGGAGACAGCTGGTCTGGGTGCAATGATTTCCCCCTGCTCTGTGTCAGTCAGCTCGGGGTGCCATAGCAGAACACCATGGACTGGGTGGCTTAAACAATACATGTTTATTTTCTTATAGTTCTGGAGGCTGGTGGTCTGAGATCAGGGTGGCTGCATGGTCAGGTTCTGATGAGACGCCTCTGCCTGGCTTGAAGGCGGCCGCCTCCTTGCTGTGCTCATGCGGCTGAGCGTAAGAAAGCTCTCTTGTGTCCCGTCTTTTATTTTTTTTAATGTTTATTTATTTTTGAGAGAGAGGGAGAGAGAGACAGAGCATGAGTGGGGGAGGGGCAGAGAGACAGGGAGACACAGAATCAGAAGCAGGTTCCAGGCTCCGACGTGTCAGCACAGAGCCCGACGTGGGGCCCGAACTCACAAACTGTGAGATCGTGACCTGAGCCAAAGTCGGCCGCTCAACCGACTGAGCCACCCAGGCGCCCCTCTTGTGTCCCTTCTTATAAGGACATTCTTCCTACAGGATCAGGACCCACCCGTACGACCTCATTTAACCTCAATTACTTCTGTCAAGGTCCTATCTCCAGTCACACTGTGGCTAGGGCTTCAACATGCATTTCAGGGGAGCGGGCACCCAATTCAGTCTACAGCATCCCCATTTCAGCACAGACCCTCACACGACACTGACCCCTTTGTCCTTCATTCACAACAGCCAAGACACATGGGAGCCCTGCCAGCTGAATGTAGGTGCTATCTGGGTGGAGAAAGTAGTTCCAGAAGTTAGCGGGATCCCTGTTTGCAGGGACAGAGAGTCAGCCTAGTGTGTTAAGGAGAATTACCTGATTCTCTTGTGAATTTCCTGTCCATTTCCCATCTAGGGAGCCATCCTCTTGTTTTCCCATGACTAAGATGGAAAATGAACAAAACAAAACAGAACGAAAAAGCCAAGCCACATGCCTACATAATATAGATCCCCAGAGGGTAGGATTATTGGGGTCTTTCAGCCTCTAACTTACAACATTTCATGAATGCTTGGATTTTTAACCAATGTCATGAATGACTTTGTAATTAAAAAAGTAACACTTTATAAAAACAGCGTAAAAACACTTTATAAAAACACACAGAGTAATAACACAAGCAACTCACTGAGTAAAATACACAAGGGTGATGAAAGCTCTTGGCTCATAGTCTATAAAGTGCTGTGAAATGGAGAAACGGATGCCTCTGTGGGGGCTCTTTTCCAGCCTATGACACGATTTCAGACAGGAGGGTAAAAAGACCATTTCTCTACCCAGAAAGGAAGTCTGAGACACACGCTGGGTATGTTGGAAAGTACTGCTGACGCCCACTTGGACTTCTGGCTGGAGGTGAACTTGGACAGAAGCCGCCCTAGAAACGTCTAGAATAGAAGTCCTGTCGCCTGATTGGGCTGGGGGCTGGGTTCTCAGGACGCTGTCCAGTCCCTCACTCCCTTCCCTATCCCCGGGAGAGTGGCTGAAATCTGGGAGTGCTCTGAAGCATGTCCTAAGTACAGATAAAGCATCCTTTCGTCGGGAAAGCTGTCCACAGATGCTGGATGGAGACCAGCCGTGGAACGAAGAAAGGGTTTTATTAGAGTCCTAAGAGTAGATAGTGGGAGGCCTGGGCCTGGCTTTATGAAACTGTGGCTCTTCCCTGCTGCCCCCTCATTATTTCCGGGGCTATCGTCAGTCTGGATGAAGAGCTCACAGGGCTGAGGGGAGAGCTCTAAAAAGGAAAGATGAGTCCAGATCCGGGAGGGGGTGACTCTGCTATCATGGCACAAAAAAGCTGAGGCCCAATAGTCCTATAAAACATGAGTCACAGAGCGACTCGGGGACCCACGTGCCTTGGTCGCTGAGGAACCGGGTCGCGCTTCACTTCTTCACTTCTGGAAGGATCCAGAAGGGTCTCGCTGTCTCTCTCCCCAGGTCTCCCTTGGCTGAGGAGACTAGGGAACTGTGGACAACCCAGTTGTGTCCCGTCCTGGCCACCCGGGGCAGCCCTGGGCCTGGGCCACGGATGGACCGCCCTGCCCTCTCCAGTGCCAGCTGCTGGGACCTTTCTCTGCAGGCAGCACAGCCCATGACCAGAAGCGGGCTGGGGGATCAGCCTGGGGCTAGAGGCTGATGCCGGTGGGCTCTCCCTGCCTGGGCTGTGGCTAGGAACCTACGAAACCGGGAGTGGGAGGCTCTGAGGAGTTTCGTGCGTGCGAATTTCCTGGGGCTGCTGTACCAAATTGCCACAGACTCGGCGGCTTCAAGCAACAGCGCTGGGAACCAGAGGTCCAAAATTAGTGTCAGCAGGGCCACACTCCCTCTGCGGAGGTGCTAGGGGAGGGTCCTCCCTCGCCTCCCCCAGCTTCTGGTGGCTCCAGGCGGTCCTCGGCCTGTGGCCGCCCCACTCCAGCCTCTGTCCCGACCTCACGTCACCTTGTAGGCGTGTGGCTTCGCCTTTCCCGTCAGTCTCCAATCACCCTCTGCCTTTCTCTGACAAAGACATTTGTCGCTGGATTTGGGACTCACCAAGGAATCCAGGATGGCCTCATGGCAAGGAGTCTTGGATTCACTGCATCGGCCAAGAGCCTGTCCTCCGATAGTCAGATTCATAGGCTCCAGCGGACAGACCACGGGGACCACCATCCGAACCACTATACGATAGCTGTCCCATGTCTCTGGAAGGGCAACTGAGTCCTAGGAAATGGAGGAAGCCCACTACCGTGGGGAGAATGTGGGAGGATTGGAAAGCTCGAGAGCGGTGGGTGTGAATTCCAGCTTTGCCCATTATGAGCTCTGTGATGTGAGATTTCCGTTCCTTAATCTTCTAAAGACTCCATTTCCTGGGAACAGAGAAGATAATGCATAGGCTGCTGTGAGAATTAAATAAGAATATTTATACCCTTAACTCAGTGCCTGCACCTGGCAGATACTTAGTAAATAGTAGTCACTTGAGTATTGCATTCTCTCCAGAAGAATACAGAGAACTAACGCCCTATCTGTCCCAGCGGGCCTGTCCTCTGAGCAGGGCCCTGCGGGGCAGCTGTTCTCCCCAAGCCTCTCCTGGTCTGGGCCCCTCGTGGAGACCTGTGACCGCCGGCCAGGGCCTCGGGGAAGAGTCTGTCCTAGACCAGGAACGGATGGACCACGGCTGTCCTGTCCTGACAAGGGTAGTGAGCAAGGTGTGCGTGTTCGGAAAGCTGAGCAGATAACAGCTCCAAGCCAAAAGTGCAGTTTTGATCGACCCAGAGGGAGGTGACAGAAAGAGCGGGGTGGCCGAGGCCAGGGGCTGAGAGGGGCAAGATGCTTCACGTGAAGCCTGGGGACAAACGTGCAGGGTTTGAGGTGCGGTGGAGAAAGAATCCAGGGTATCCGCATAGGGTGTTGTAAGACAGGGCCACTTCTGTGCACGCCATTCTTTTTTTTTTTTTTAATTTTTTTAATGTTTAAATAGTTTTGAGAGACAGAGACAGAGCGTGAGCGGGGGAGGGGCAGAGAGAGAAGGAGACACAGAATCCGAAGCAGCCTCCAGGGTCTGAACTGTCAGCACAGAGCCCGACGCGGGGTTCGAACCCACAAACCCTGAGATCAGGACCCAAGCCGAGGTTGGAGGCTTAACTGACTGAGCCACCCGGGCGTCCCTACGCTGTTCTTTTAAAGCCAACAGGCACCAGTAGCCACAATATCTTCTCTTCTTGTCTCAGTGATTATTTATTGAGCTGCCAGTCCCTGCCAGGTACAATGCCAAGCAATTAATAAATATTATCGTGAGCCCTTCATAAAACCTTGTGAAGTAGACATTATTATTCCACTGCACAGTTGAGAAAAGCCAAGTTCGGAAAGAGTCATTGTCCTGCCTGGGTCATCTGACAGGCGGGGGTAAGGCCAGGAGTGGAAACGATTCTTCCCGGTTTCTGAGCCCCTGGTCTCTCTACTCGCACATACAGTCCCCTCTTTCTGCTCTCTTTCCTTGCTAATCAGAAAAGCCTCATGTTCGTCATCACTGCATTTTTTTTAATTAATAAGATTTGAAAGTGCGCATTTAGCAACACTATTGACAATAGCCAAAATATGGAAGGAGCCCATTCATCGATGGATGAATGGGTAAAGAAGATGTGGTTTATATATACAATGGAGTATTACTCGTCGATCAAAAAGAATGAAATCATGCCATTTGCAGCGCCGTGGATGGAACTGGAGGGTATTATGCTAAGTGAAATTAGTCAGTCAGAGAAAGACAAAACTCCCATGACTTCACTCATATGAGTAGTTTAAGAGACAAACCAGATGAACACAAGGGAAGGGAAGCAAAAATAATAGAAAAACAGGGAGGGGGACAAAACATAAAAGACTCTTAAAGGGCGCCTGGGTGGCTCAGTCGGTTAAATGTATGACTTTGGCTCACATCGTGATCTCACAGTTCCTGAGTTCGAGCCCCCCATCGGGCTCTCTGCTAACAGCTCAGAGTCTGGAGCGTGCTTGGGATTCTGTGTCTCCCTTGCTCTCCGCCCCTCCCCTGCTAGCGCGTGCTCTCTCTCTCTCAAAAATAAATAAACATTAAAAAAAAAAATAAAAAAAATAAAAAGACTCTTAAATATAGAGAACAAACGGAGGGTTGCCGGAGCGGGTGTGGGAGGGGGGATGGGCTAAACGGGGAAGGGGCGCTAAGGAATCTACTCCTGAAATCATTGTTGCACTAGATGCTAACTGACTTGGATGTGAATTAAAAAAAAAATAATAATAATAAATAAATAAATAAATAAATAAATAAATAATAGATAAATAAATAAAAGCCTTTTCTCATCTACAGAAAAGAAAAGTGCACCGTTTGCTCCCTGAGTAAGGACGCTAATTTCCCATCCTGTGCCAGGCACAGTGCTAGCCTTGAGACACGGTGAGCCGTACAGAAAACTGGAGGGAAAGCCCCGTAATCTGAACTAGAGCAGACCAAGAAGATGAAGACCTAAAATGCCTTTCCTCCACCATCAGCATCATTTGAGTCTCTCAGGAAAATGCCTGATATTGTAGATTAGACAGTGATTTCTCTGGCGGTCACGGTGTCAGAAGGCCTGGTTGTCGGGCTGATACTGCTGCATAAGCTGTGTGTGGCTTCCTCACCAGGGGACGGGGCCACGTGATCGCTACGGCCTTCTTGGCTCTGTCGTGTAGCCAGTTTAACTGAATTCCCCATGTCAACCCACCGTCTAGACAAGTGAATCCTGAGGCCCGTTTGGAAAGTCTGAGGGGCTGACTTGGTTTTTCCGTTTCAGCATCTCTGCTTCATTTGTCATTTGCAGACACTTTATCTTTGCCTCGGTTTGTAATGTTCACTTCTGCAAGAGATATGAGCGCATCTAAAATCTGGAGGTGTACTTAGTTATGGGCCATACATGTCCCCTGAAAAGCAACAAGTCGAGAGACTGGAAATTGAGCTCTTCTTTCAACGCGGTAGACTAGGATGGGTGCATTATTAGAAAAGGAGGATGTGACATATTTTTATTTGGTAAATATGTATCTTTATATACGCAGATTACTTGAATGCAAAATGCAACAACAATTAAAAAAAATTTTTTTTAATGTTTATTTATTTTTAAGAGAGCGAGAAACAGAGTGCGAGCAGCGGAGGGGCAGAGAGAGAGGGAGGGAGACACAGAATCCGAAGCAGGCTCTGGGCTCCGAGCTGTCGGCACAGAGCCCGACGCGGGGCTCGAACTCACGAACCGAGAGATCATGACCTGAGCCGCAGTCGGAAGCTTAACCGACTGAGCCACCCAGGCGCCCCAGTACAATAACAATTTTAAAAAAAAACCACTCACGTTGCTACAGTTTGTTTAAGATAAGGGCCAGGCACACCTTTTCTTTTTTTTCTTAGAAACTTTAAGAAAGGTATTTTGTCTCTTCCATTTCTGGTCAGCAAATGGCAGTATTCTCTTGGTGCCAAGTTTAGAAATTAGGCTATTTTGAATCCTTGAAGAAATACTGTAGGAACAGCTGTTCCTGTGCCCATTTTGTGGATGGGGAAAATGAAGTTCATGGCGGGGGGGGGGGGGGGCATGTCACTGCTGTAGGCCATCTGAATGGAGAGTGGCGAATGCTGGATCCTAGTCCAGTTCCATCTAAATCCAAATGGTTACACTTTCTCCGCTACGTGAGCTGCCCAAAAGAGAAAAATGGACCGTATCCAGATGGCTTAAAACACGCCCAGGAACGAGCAAGGAGACAGCGGTTTCTGGAAGACCGCTTTCTCCACAAAGTGGACGGATTCCAGTTCACAGCAAGATGCCTTTGTGTGAATGAGAAAAAGGCACCCACTCCCCCCCCCCCCCCCCCGTGGGTGCAAGCCAGCAAGCACAGGGTTACTGAGCGCTGCAGGGCTGACCCTCCCACCCTGGCCATTGGGACCGCCCTGCACACGGCTGCCCTATGGATGGAGAAGGGTCGCTACACCTAAGGGGTGTCTGCAGGTGACCAGGAAGGTCTTGGAAAGCCAGACTGCCTCCTGGTCAGAGAAGGGCTGCATTATGTATGTGATGATCTCCTGATACTTCTCACTCTCGCTCTTTTCTTTTGCAAATATTTAGTGGACCGGGGGACGCTCCTCCTAGGGGCTAGCTTGATTTCCGGATGCCAAGTTCAGAGCGACTGACCACATTTCCCAGAGGCGGTCTGGCTGGAAGCCAGGACAGAAGTAATGCATCAGCCTTATTGTTACTAAATTGTCCCCAAAGCAAGTTCAAGCAGGCTTATCTGAAACGTGCTTACTTCTCATGACTTGGCCCCCAGTCTGATCACGCGTGCCTTGGGCTGCTGCCTCTCGACTTCTCCACCTCTCCGCTTCAACTGATTTTGCCTCTTCCGGGTCTCTGCTCAAACTACAGTCCATCTTTGATGTTTGGTTAATAATAGCAAATAATAATTAATAGTAATAATAATGCAAAGACGGAGAGGAAGGAGAAAGGACAAGAGGACATGGAGGAAGGAAACCATCATATGGAATGATATCATTCCATTACAAATGGGGAAGACAGAGGAAGAGGGGCTAGTGTTGAGGAAAAAGAACTATTCACAAATAGAAGCAGGCAACTTTGAACTTCACGGGGCTAACCAGAAAACTCAGTAGAAGGTCCCGTTTGAAGATTGCCTTAAGGATGCAATAAAGGTGCCTAACGTTTGTCAAGATTTTACATTCCCCGTGCACCATCACGTGTCCTAGTAGGAACAGCCTCCTCAGATATGTGTCAGCAGGTGCCCATTTTACAGGTGAGCAAACGGAGGCCAAGGAGGTTCAGGAACCCGGAGTTGGCTGGTGACAGCTCTCTCTTACCACTTTCTAGCATCTTGGGGGCAAGGGCCCGGCCCAGAATTTGACATTAACAGATATCTCATAAGTGTTTCTTTTAGGAATAGGCGAATTAAGCTATACATTGGAAAAATAAATAAATCGTGTTGCAGATACGGAGGGGAAGCATATGTGAGTGCAAGTGTGGAAATAGGTGTGTGTGCGTGTGTGTGCGCGCACGTGCACGAGCGCGCACGCGCTCACGGCCAGGAGGTGGTCCAGAGAGGCAAGGGCGAGCGAGAGCCACGGAATCTACAGGGGGATGAATGAACTCTTCGGTCTGGCTGAACAGAGTGGCTGCCCATAATAAGAAATCGTTGGCGACTCCCAGCATCAGACTGGGATTGGTGGAAAACTTTATCCAAGCCGGTCAGTGAGGTTCAGGGCTTTATCCAAGCCAGTGAGAGTTGTGGTTCAGGGCTTTACTCGCCCTTTGGTTTAGACTGCGCCTGGTTTAAAAAATTAACATAATTAAAATGAGTTCCTTAAAAAACAAGTTCCAGCGTGTGGGGTATTGGCGCGCGCTCTCTCTTCCCCTCCTCCCTTCCCACCCCCACCGCGGGTATTTCTTTCATTCCGGTTTATTTGAGGTCCCCGCGAGCCGTTTCAGCCGAAGCTGGAGGCCTCCCTTCTGAATGTGCACCCCAGGTGCCGTTCGGTGCTCCCCAAAGTGTGTGTCAGTCGGCCCCACAAGGCCATCTGTCATGACTTGGGCTTAATTAGACAATAGGCATTAGAAAGAGAGCCGTCAAATGAGTGGGGGTTGGGGGGGGCCGCTGAGGGAACAGCTCCCTGGGCGGAGGGACAAGGGGACCATCTCGGGAGCGGGCGTGGGCCTCTCCCCCGAGGGAGGAAGCGGTGTTAGGTGTGAACCCAGTTCCAGATCAGAGAGGGGCGGAGGTCTGCAGCTCAGCTCAGGTGGACGGGATGGTGCAGGGGCCCCAAGGAGCAGGTATGGGTGCTGGGACACAGTGAGCCATTTTCAGGAGGGAGGGGGGCCTCTGAAATAGTAGCAGGTAAGCATCAGAGTGTGAATTTCAACTGGCTTTCCCTCCCCCCCCCCCCCCCCCAGGTATCTCTCCAGGACACCAATACCTGTGAGCTAGGTCCTGCGGGTCCCCTCCTTATTATACCCATGGCCCGTCCCATCGCCTTCAGAAAAACGAGCAAACTGTGTCAACAAATCCCGTTAAATTAATCAGGCACACGCCAGTTTTGCACAGTTGAAAGTCAAAAAAAAAAAAATTTTTTGTTTTAAAAATTTTGCTTTGCATCTGTACATCCTCTAAGCCAACGGAAAGTTCTGTGTGGTTCCCAAAAGCCCCGTTTTCCCATCTTTGCTGTTTTTCCGATACATTGGGTGCCGGGCAGGTTCTCCGGCAGCTCTCAGCCACGGTGCCCTTTCCTTCAGCGGCAAGGGTTATGTGCCCACAGAGCACTCAGCTCCCTGTGCAGGGAAACGGAGCCACGGGAGAACAGGAGACAGTGAGCACATGTCCCATTTGCCACTCACGCTACAGTATTTCCCTGTGCGAGAGCCATGTCCCGCCCACCAGGGCGCGTGTGCCCCTTGACGCCTGGGTCACTCCCATATTTACAGAAACCTGGTCCCATAGTAGGCACTTAGCAGTAGATAAAAGGCAAAATAATTCCAGGGCGAATGGGGGCTTCTGACACAAAACAGTACATGCGAACTAAATCATCTTTCTCTGCGTTCTGTGGCCTCAAACATTTTTGATAACCACCGCTGGGAGAATTCTTTCTCAATATAAAATACAGCACTGTAACACCCCGCCTCAGGATTCACTGTGCAGTAAAATTTCCCTTCTGGGCCTGGCATTTTGGAATTTATATTAATTAAAACACAGCGACCTTATTGGGTAAAAGTCTGAGCGAAGGGTTATAGTTTGGGAATCTGTACTTTTATGAGACCTACACATAGAAAAAAAAAAAAAAACCCACCAGCGTGCGTATAAATTGTAATCTGAGATTCAGTTAGCTAATTTTCCTTATTAGTACCCGATTCATTTCTGAGTTTATTGCAAAATAAAAGGAGACAAAGAAACACTGGAACGTAATTATCAGTATTCCTTCTGTAAAGATCCCAGCTTTTGAAAGGTTTTTAAAAAATTAATCTAAATGAGACTCATAATCTTCTGTCTTTCCAAATAATGACTCACTCTGTTTAACTTGGACCCAGTTCTCCAGGGGCTTTCGTCAGCCATGGAAGGAATATGTTAACAGAAGCGGTGGGAAGGAGGTACTTTTGGTTGATCGGGGTGGGAGTGCTGAAGCTAGGTGAGTTCAGACGCTGTCGGGAGGGTGCCATCACCCAGGACGGCCAGGAGACATGTCACCGTTTCTACTGACCACCTGTCCTGGAGCCCACTCGGGCATCTTACTGGTTGCTGCCTCTGTTTTCTCCCTGATCTGGTTGATACCTTTCCTGGGTCAGGACTGTTCCCATAGCAACCAAAGGCGGGTGGGATCATCCCCTTCCTTTTCCCACACCTCAGGGATCCTGGCACATTGTATGAGGCTCTGTCTAAGGGGGTTATGCGGAACACTGGTACAGGGAAGCCTTCCTTCCTCCTCTAGAATCGTCTGCCTCCGCTGCTCTGGATAACTTTTCTGGAGCCCCACAGGGTCTGAATTAGCTGTCTTTGCTCTCTTAGTGCACCCAAGAGCAACAGGAAACAAATAAAATTTGTAGAGCCTGCAAAGCCTGGGTTTGGATTCCAGTCCTAAGATTAACAGCAGTGTCACCGTAGGCAAGTTTCTCAACATCTCGCAGTCAGTTTCCTTAAACAAAAGAGGCTAATAAAACCTATCAGAGTGGTGGGACCATCAGAGATAATATGCGTTAACATATGTAGTGCCAGAATAGGAAATGTTCAAGGAAGGCAGCTATTTTTATTAATAAGGCACTTGCCACATGGTCCTGTGATCATGTTTACCTGGCTGTCATCTCCTCGGGGCGGTGAGCTTTTTTAGAATACGTTTCTCTGTGCCTGGAACCTTGGAACAAAATCTGGCATGGAGTGGAGGTGACATCAATGCTTTTTGGACGAATGACTCGATGAAATCAGTGGAAATGACTGGATCCATCTTTCAATGGGCCTGGCTTGGGTCCTGCATCATTCAGCAAGCTTATTTCTTGAGACCTAGTAGAGACTAGAGACCATTCTAAACAACGAAAGAATCGGAAAAAGGAAAAGAACAAAGTAAAGACGTTGGATGTGAGATCTTTGGTTCTTAAAATGTAGCGTGCCCGTAGGTAGTCATAAAACTCACTACGTAAAACCAGAGGTAATTGGCTCTATCAGAGGCCAGAACACGCACATGCTGAACATCGAAACGGTAGGTACTGAACGAAAAGACTGAAACACTGTAGGTTTACTTGCCTTCAACTTCAAAGCATTTCTCATTTACAGGCAGGCTAATCACCATTTTCATCCTGGGTACCATTCATGGGAAGCAGTCAGATCTTCCAGAAACTTGCAGAATGAACAATATTTGGCATCTCCTTGGGAAGAAGAGAAAAACCCAAAGCTTTGATAGATTTTAAACTTGCAGCCATCCTGGGACACTCTAAATGGCTCATAAATACAGCCGGTGGAATATTGCCTACATGTATTTTCCACTTACGCTCACCTTTGAGGTTCTGTTCTGGCCCCTTGAGAATCAATGCACACAATAACAGAACTGCTGAGGTATTAATCTTTTTTGCTGATCTAAGCATTTTTTTCCCTACTTAAGTGGGGATAGGGCTGGGGGAGGGCGTGAATCTCGACCACTACAAAAGTAATGGGGAAAAAATTTCATTTCCGGACTTCAGGAAATATACAGTACTAAGTATTTCTCTGCCTCTAACCTCTAAGGTGTCTTGATGGGGTGCCCTGGCTGGCCCAGAGCCACAGACATCAGCTTATCGTGGTTTTGTGACCTTCTGAACACAAAACCAGACCTCAGGTACAACCTGAGCCAGAAGTCCCATTAGGACGGTAAGCCTCGCCATCGCTGTTGCCCAGAGATTTTCATTAGCATGCTACATCCTACCACGACAAAGGGATAATTTCCAGGGGCTGAGAACCTTCTCCTGTGAGTACATTTCCTAGTGAGGCTGGTGGAGAACATCCCACAGGTGGGCGAGGAAGGAAGGACGTTTCCCTTGGAGATGAGTGCAGTTGGTGATGAAAAATTGTGGAAAGTGGGTCAGGGGAAGAAGCAAGGGAAGGTGTGGAGGGTGGGTTTTTTTGCAGCTCTGATCAGTCCCCCTCTCGAGCTTCTCTTAGAGATGCAGGGATTTTGACAGCAACTGGGGTGGGGGGCAGTGGAGACGAAGAATCAATCAATTCCTTTCTTTTCACCTGGGTTTTTCTTTTCCTACTCTTCCTTAGAAAACTTGGGGCGCCTGGGTGGCTCAGTCTGTTGAGCGCTTGACTTCGGCTCAGGTCATGATCTCACAGTTCATGGGTTCGAGCCCCGCGTCGGGCTCTGTGCTGGCAGCTCGGAGCCTGGAGCCTGCTTCAGATTCTGTGTCTCCCTCTCCCTCTTCCCCTTCCCCACTCATGCTCTGTCTCTGTCTCTCAAAAATGAATAAACGTTAAAAAAAAACTAAAAAAAAAAAAAAAGAAAACTACTAATATGATGATCCAAAAGATACAGAGACGAATTATAGGACACCTCCTCCAGGCAGGATGAGAAGCCAGGGATCCAGGAAACATGGGTTCGGGGTAAGAGAGTGCTGGGTTCTAGTTGGCAGGTCCTTGGCTTTCCTCCGGACAAGTCCCTTCACCTCCAGGACCCAGGCTCCTCTTCTTGAACTTGAAAATGGCAACCATTATATAAGCCTCTCCAGTGTGTGTGTGTGTGTGGGCGGGGGGGGGGGGGGGGAACCAATAACTTTTTCCTCTTATTCTCTAAATTCTTGGCTGGGACCCCTGTAAGAAAACACAGATTAGCAATAGAAAAAATATACACATTTATTTAGTATAAGTCTTATGCAACATGGGGGTCCTCATAAGGAGGTGGTGAGCCCCGCGTAGTTTTATGCTGGGTTTAATGAGGAGTGACAATTGTGGAAAGATAAAGAGTACGCGGTAAGTGTCGTGAATGGGACGAGACTTAGCAAGGCCTGTATGTTTGGATTCCTCTCTATGTCCATTGTCTTAGGAAATAAGGAAACTCTTTTCTGTTGGGTATAAGAAGGCCACCTCTCATGTGACGGTTTCGTGACGGAAAGCCTTTCCTGCACATGCCATTTGCCCATGGACAGAGACTTGTGTCTCAGTGTCCCATTTCGTAATTCTTGCGTATTTCAAACTTTTTCGTTACTACATTTGTTAGGGTGATCTGTGATCAGTGATTATGACACTCTGAAAGCTCAGCTGATGGTTATCGTTTTCTAGCAATATAAATATTTTCAATTAAGGTACATACACTGTTTCCGTAAACATGATGCTATCGCACATTTAACGGACTATTGTATAGTGGAAACGTAACTTGTTTTTAATGTTTATTTATTGTTGAAGGAGAGAGAGACAGAGTGTGAGCGGGGGAGGGGCAGAGAGAGAGAGGGAGACACAGAATCCAAAGCAGGCGCCGGGCTCTGAGCTGTCAGCACAGAGCCCGTAGCGGGGCTCGGACCCACAAACCATGAGATCATGACCTGAGCCCAAGTCGGATGCTTAACTGATGGAGCCACCCAGGCGCCCCGGAAACATAATTTTTATATGCACTGGGAAACCAGAAAATTTATATGACTCACTTCATTACGATCGTCACTTTGCTGCTGTGGTCTGGAACTAAACCTGCAGTTATCTCCAAGGTACGCCTGTACTCAATAGGCCAAGATGCCATCTTTTGGGAGGATGTGTCCCGAACCCCATCACCAACGTGTTGTGGGGATTAAACAACATAATGCAAACTTGGTCGGCTTTGGTTTGTTTCATGTTGTGAATCCTTCATTGTGTGAGTCCTGGTGGGGAGGAGCTTCCCCCAGTTTCTCCTGTCTGGGGAACAGCTGCAAAATCCCTCCTGGGGGCTGTTTCGGGGTCCACAGTCCAACGCTAGCGAGGCCAGAAGCAGGTCCTAACCAGGGGGCTTCCATGGTAAGATCCAGACCGGGTCCCCACCGCTGGCCCTTCCTCCGTGTCTGCTCGGTTTCCAAATTCAGTTTTGTAGTCTTTAGTTCGGTGGACTTCGGACACTGTTTTAACACATTCCTTTTCTGCTCAGTCTTTTCCTTGACTCTCAGAACCTTGACCATTATAATATGGGAAGTTCATCATATCGCTCAAGGACATGGTAGGATGACCATCAAGGTAGGCACTCAGTACGTGGCACCTATTGCCATCATGAGCCTATTGGCATTAAACCACCCTTGGCCTTGCAGGGTTTCATACGGGATGTTTCGACTTGTCGAATGTCATGTTGTGTCATAGTTTGTGGAGATACAGATTTACACTGCCTTTGGAAGAACACACATTGTTGACCAGCATGCCCAAGTTATGAGAAAGGGAAATATATTCTGTAATTGTATTCTGCAAGGGTACCCCGTGGATGGTCTGCATCTGCTGCAATTGACCGACTGTAAAGAGGCTTCGTAGGGTTAAAGAAAGAAAGTCTAGGAAAATAAAGTTTAATATTATAGGCTTGGGTTGCAATCTACCTCGAACTAATAAGCGACTAATACAGCCATTTGGTCCGTTTGCGGGCTTGAGTACACATGTAGCAACCCCAGAGCGTTTTGTCAGTTACCCATCTTTGCTCTTCCAAGACTGGTCCGGGACCAAAAGCCTCAGCGTCACCAGGGAGCTCGTCAGAAATGCAGTCGCACGCCCCACCCAGACCGACTGAATCAGAATCTGCCTTTTACAGGACCTCTGGTGATTCACAAGCACATTCAAGTGTGAGAAGCACTGATAAGTAAGTTTGTCATTAACCGCTGCAAGAATGTCAAGGCTAGTTTCTCCAAAGCAGACTAGGACAACATTTGTAAACCCATTTTCAAGTATCAGTGATTTACTCTGGGGTCATTAACCTAAATGAGTACTGCATTCTTTAAGGAAGCGACTCAAGGGAATTTCTGTCTTACCCCCCTATGAAATGACTGTTTTTCATATTATTTTTCCCTTCAGATTGAGGGGGTTAGGGGAGCAGAAATCCCTTTTCTGCTTTATCTGCCTCTGGCTTGAAATAAGAATTTAAAGGGCATCGGAGAAAATAATCTTAAATTGTCTACATCACTGAAAAGCAGTGATTTAATCTTTCGGTAGAGGACTGGGTCAACTTGATTCTTGCTCAAGCCATTTGCTCAGAACGAGAGGTTCCTGCACTAGAAATAGGGAAGCATAGTCGGCAGAATGGATTAGATCCTGGGGAAGCCATTATCATGGAGTGTCAGTGAGTAAAATTAACATGTATTTTTAATAAGTCTGTAATTACTTATTCTACAAGAGACCATATGGTCTATTCACTTTCCGTGGACTCGAACACTTAAGCTCTCAAATACCATTTAGCTTTAAACACACATGGGCACACGCACACCCTTTCCCCTCAAAGAAAACAAAGAAATTGCGTTTGTATCTCCACCACGTTTCCTTAAGGAGTAAACATTCGAGTTATTTTAAAAGCCAGGAATTATACACTTGAGTCTAGAAGGCACAGGACACGTTTTTCCTGTACCTTGGGCCTTCTTTCTGTTTAATTTGCTGGCTTTGTAGTCTGAGCTGAAGGCAGTGTGGTTGCCCTAAGGTTTCAGCCTGGCTGATTTCCTTGTTTTTAGGTGTTTTTTTTTTTTTTCTTTTTTCTTGTTGGTGGTGTGTGTGTGTGTGTGTGTGTGTGTGTGTGTGTGTTGTGTCAGACCTGGCATGGTTATTTAAATGCATTATTGGGTGTTTTTTTGTATTATAATTCCATGAAATTGAGAAACAAAGAACCCTCTGCTGTTTTCAAGGAGAAAATGCATTCATTTTCTAGATTATAAGCATTTTAGCAAGGCCTTATGATGTTATTCTCACGAAGAGACTCTTAGAGACATACACACATTTTATGACTTCATTTAGGTCTTTCAAAACTGCTGATTAAGCAATACTCCTAAAAAAATTTTTTTTTAACTCTAAAAGGCTGCAGGAAGTCCCATCTTGCTATAGTTGCCTTAGAGGGGTTCCACATAAAATTGCTCTCTTGCAACACGTTCTAAGGATTGGAATAATAAATGGCAGCATTAGGGGGGGATAGATCAGTCAATTTAAGATGACTGTGTATTTTTAAAATTCATTAACTGAATTTTTTAAAAGCCAATCTGATCACTATGGAAAATTTCACCTTTGAAATAAATGGGGTGGTGACTGCCCAGACTCACAGCCTGCTTCTGTCAATTTTTGTCCATTCTTGACAATAATTCTTGATGAATTCTCTGCCAGTTGAAAGGCCAGTTCTAGAAAGAGCTGACAGGAAAGACTTCCATTCACCTTCCTTAAGTTTCGGACCAATGTTTTCAGCAATCAAGAAAGGGAATGCAGGCTTAGGATTTAGGTTTTCCTGTTATAAACTCTTCCTTTTGACAGAATTGTGCAAGCCCAGGGTAGGAGAAGGGGCACTAAGGGCACCTCTGTCAACCATTGTGTGGCAAGTGCCTCGGGGCCCCAACTTGGGTTTCATCTTTTCATGCCCAGCAACCGGCAAGTCAAAGATTTGTTGCATCTGTTCCCCAGGGAACATCTAGAGAGTCAAAGCTGCATCCTTACTTAGTGGTCTCCCCCTTGGGACCAGCTGTCTCTCATGGAGCTTCTAACTAGATGTCTGACCCTCCTTCATATGCAGTGAGAGGGGCTTCAACAAACCACTTGGAGTACTGGACACATAGTCTTTGCAACTGGGAACTCATGGAGAATTTATGACAGATTCATCCATGGGTGACTGTAGTCCCCAGAGGGCTGTGTCACTGCAGCTCCCCAGTGGCAGGTCAAAGCTGTTTGCATCCTGGGGAATTGAGATGCAGCCCAGTTTGGGAATACTGGCCTGGGGCTGTCATAGACAGTATCCTACAAGTACTTAAGAGGCAAGAAGAGAGAGCATGCGAAAATGCCCATAAGAAAAAGTCAACAAGGAATATCTATAAGGTCCAGAGGTCATGATGCCATCATATGACAGTATTGATGCTTCAGGTGAACTAGGAAGACCCCAGACGCTGAGACCCCAACCCAGCCAGAGTTGTCAAAGGTTCTTGATCTTGTCATGAGAATGAATTCAAGAACAGACACGCAGCATAGCGGACAAGAGACGCAAGCGGGAAAGTTTATTAAAGCAGAAAGTAGAGTCTTGAGAGATGAGAGTGGGCGCTCTGGAGAGAGGAGGGGGCGGGGAGTGTGGTTTCCAGCTTTTTCTTCCTTCTGTGGTCAGGGGTTTCCTGTCATGGCGTCTGCCATCTTAGGCCTGGTTTGGTTCAGCTTCTTGCGGAACGCTGCCAGGACAGGCATCTGACCTTCCCAACAGCCAGCCCTCATTGCCATGACTTCCTCATTGCTAGCCTCCGGGTGTCCTGTTAGAACCTAACTAACTCTCTGCTCTAACATTGGTCCATTAAGAACTTCACTCTCTCTCTCTTTCTTTTCCTTTCCACCCACCCATTCCATGCCACAGGTTTAGAAATGGTAGCCAGTGGATGAGGGAGAAGGTTGACCGGAAAAGGGAAAAAGCCAACCACACCCTCTCCCCAAAGAAAGGCAATGCACTTGGTAGAGAGGGAGATGTTGTATATCAATGGGTCTCAGAACCCACTACCCCAAAATATGGTATCTCAGAATATTGAACAATTTAAGCTGAAGGAATTTGAGAAAACAGCAGTAGTAGATAGGTCATTCCGACCTTTCCCTACCCTTCTCCCCTACAACAAGTCATAAAACCCTCACGTGAGAGGTGCCTCCAACCCCTGTAATGGAGGAGAGTAAAATCCTTGTCTCCAAAGACACAGGTTGGCCAAGAAGAATCTGAACAAGCAGGCTCTGCTGAGTTTCCCCATTTAGTATACTGACCTCATACTCATAACTTTCATATTTCTCCACCACTATCCACTCTTCCTCAAACCTACCATAGCGACACTAAGATCCAATCATTTCTTTGGGTCTTCGTTTACATATGAATGCCATCATATCGTGTAAATGTGTATGCTTTTCCTCTGTGAATCTGTCTTTGGCAGTTTAACATTCGGATCCTGCCAGGGACCCTCAGAGCGTCAAGGGGAAACTTTTCTCCTCTATCATCTTCCTGTGAATACTGACATCTTGCTTGGTGCATTGGGTTGCACACCATTAATTACCAAATTAATTGAGACATAAAAGGACTGAGTGATTTTTCTATGGCCTAAAATTGAAGCGAGAAGTTGTGGGGTGTGGAGTGTGTCCGTGTTTTTATTCCCAGACAAGGGAAAGATGCCCTGCTGGGCAGTGTAAACGAGAAAATGGGCATCAAAAATGTTGCATGGCAAGAGACCTGTAGGACGGATGGGTTGGTTAAATTCTCTATTTTCCACGAAATAGAAACCTTTGGGCTGAGAGCAGATATTCATGGATCCTTTTAACAAATAGTTGTTGACACACTTTGGTACTTTGGGAACACTGGAGAGTAAATGGTCAACGAACGCCAGCTTGGCCCTCAAGGAGTTGATGGTCTCCAGAAAAATGAGGTCAAGTAAATAGAAGTGTCACTTGCCGTGTGGTAAGTGACACTAAACGGCCATCCAGAAGCAACTGACCTCATCTCAGAGGTAGCAGGGTGACTTCCCACGGGAAGTTAAGGTTTGTTGGAGACCTGCGACAACGGGGCTATTAACTAGTACGAAGAGGAAGACCAAGAAGAAGGCAGAGGGAGGAGAATCACGCTCCGGGCAGAACCAACAGCAGAGGATAAAGCCCGCAGCCAGGTGAACAGCAGCAGGAAATTGCAAGTTGTTCATTTGCTTGGAGGGCAAATTCAGGGAGAAAAACAGCGAGAAATTAGGATGGAGAGATAAGCAGGGTCACATCCTGAAGAGCCTCTTCAATCTCATTTCAGTCTGGATTTTAATCTTTGGCCAATGTTGATTTGTAAGCATGGGAGGGATCAGACTCGTACTTTCAAATAATTTCTCCAAAACAGGGGAATAGGAAGAAAATATTAGATCCTTTAATCACATCGTTTAAAATTGCACCCTCTGGGGGCGCCTGGGTGGCTCTGTCGGTTGAGCGTCTGACCCTTGATCACAGCTCAGGTCATGATCTCACAGTTCGTGAGGTCAAGCCCCATACTGGGCTCTGAGTTGACAACACGGAGCCTGCTTGGGAGCCTCTCGCTCTCCCTCTCTCTCTCCCTCTCTCGCAATAAAAAAATAAACTTAAAAACTGCACCCTTTAAATTGTTCTGACTCGGGGCGCCTGGGTGGCGCAGTCGGTTAAGCGTCCGACTTCAGCCAGGTCACGATCTCGCGGTCCGTGAGTTCGAGCCCCGCGTCAGGCTCTGGGCTGATGGCTCAGAGCCTGGAGCCTGATTCCGATTCTGTGTCTCCCTCTCTCTCTGCCCCTCCCCCGTTCATGCTCTGTCTCTCTCTGTCCCAAAAATAAATAAAAACCGTTGAAAAAAAAAATTAAAAAAAAAAAAATTAAAAAAAAAATAAATTGTTCTGACTCTACATACATTTACACACACTCAATATGGTAGCAGTAACAGGTGCATATATTTGATGAATATGCAGGACTATTGCTTTCGAAAGGTGGCCCCAGCTGCAGCGTGGCCCAGCGTGGAACACAGATTGGAGAGCAGCAAGGGTGAGGCAAGGGGGTGAGCTAGGGAGCCGTATGCTGATAGAGTACTGTATTTCTGTGGGCAAGTTGTCAGGCCCCATTTCTCATTCCAACAGGGAAGTAGGCTACTCCAGCACTTAGCAAAAGGCAGCTTCACCCGTTAAAAATAGCATTAAGTAGGGGGCACCTGGGGGGCTCAGTCAGTTAAGCGTCCGACTCTTGATTTCGGCTCAGGTCACGATCTCTCGGTTTGTGGGTTTGAACCCCGTGTTGGGCTCTGCACTGAGAGTGGGGAGCCTGCTTGAGATTCTCTCTCTCCCTCTCTTTCTGTCCCTCCTCCTCTACCCCCCCCCCAAAAAAAATAAGCAAATGAGCATTTGAAAAAAAAATACTAATAACCAGTCCCGGAGATCTGGCTGTGCCCCTTCCTCCCTGGGAAGCCTTGAGACTCAGTTTCCTTACCTGTAAATGGGAAATGAGGGCATTTATCCTGTCTATCTCCAGAAGGGAGCCACGAACACCCCCTCCGCTTGGGGTCAGGAACTGGGCTTTCGCTCTCCGTTTCCCACTGCTTCTCTATGCGACCTTGACCGCGTCAGGTGACCTCCTCTGGCCTCATTCTCCTCATCTGCAAAGTGTGAATGAGGTCGGGACAGATGATTTGCAAGGAACTTCCTGCTGTAAAATGTCACCGTCCTGTCAAGGGTGAGCGACGAGACGAGCTAGGAAGCATGTTTGTGGCGGTGGTGAGTTTATTTTACTCTGTGGGGTCTGGTTGGGAGGGAAAGGAGAGGATGAGGGGGAATAAAAAGTTTTCCTCTAGAATTGGCGCATTAACCAAGCCATGGAAAATGGGAGACGCTGCAAAGATTTTCTCAATACGCAGAGCCACCAGGCAATCGGTGACAATAAAATTGTGAATTCAGCAATGCTGTGTTTTAATTTTCTGGCGCTGGTGTGCCCATTATTTAAGCGTGCATTTGGCTCGGTGCCAGCCTGCCCGTCTTCACCGCGGCTGAGAAGCGGTGCTGAGATGCCTCTCCTTTGGCACACCCCGGCGGCCCAGACCCCACCACAGATTCCCGCAGACCCCGCCACTCTCGGAGGGTTGGGACGGGGAAGGTGGCACACAGCAGACTTCGCAGACGGCAAGAGGAAGCTGGGGGAGAGGTGGAGAGAGCAATGAAGAGAATGCGAGAGGAGAGAGGTGGGCAGAGGAAATATTGGATAGAAGGAAGGGAAAGGGGCAGAGAAGGCCAGCACCATAAGCCCTGTGGCATGGCTGGAGTGAAAAGGGAGAAATCGGGTGAGAGAATGAGGTGGGGGAAAAGGACAGGAGGGGGTACTGGACCGTGACCGCGTGGCCCGGATCCCTTTCTCTTTCCTGGCCGAGGGTGCAGGCAGCTGGGAGTGTCCCCGAGGCCCCTTTGGGACCTGCTACAATGTCTGAACTTCCTGGGAGCCCCCAGCTGACGGTTGAGCGGGGCTCTAGGGCCTGGCTACTTTGCCTAGTGTGGACTCTGCCCAGAGCTCTCTCTCGGGCTGGCTAAACTTTCTCAGAGCTGCCCTTCCCGCGAAGACTCTTCCTACCCGATCTTCCTCCCTACCCCCTCTCATACCGGCTAGTTGCATATGTCCACCTGGTTGGGCCACAGTCCCCAGTTGTGTAACCAGACGCGAATGTAGGTGTTGCCTCGAAGGCACTTGGCAGATGTGGCTAACGATCTACAAAGAGCTGACTTTAAATAAAAGAGATGACCTTCCATAATGGCGATGGGCCCCATCTAATCAGTGGAAGGCCTTAGGAGCAAAACCTGAGGTTTCCTGGAAAAGAAGGAATTCTGCCTCACGACCGCAGCATCCACGCCTGCCTGAGTTTCCGGCCTACGGATTCCAAACTTGTCAGGCCCCAAAATTACGTGAGCCAGTTCCTTAAAATAAACCTCCTTATATAAAGGAGAGAGAGACATTTCCCACTGGTTCTTGAGAACCCTCCCTTCTTCCACAGGGGTCAGACCTGGAGTCTGAGGGCTCTCCTCACCTACCTCGACACCCCCTTTTATCTGTCATAGTGTTTTCCCAACAAACCTCTTGTGTTCTAACTGCACTGGGGCCACTGCTCCTTGAAGGAGCCAGCCACCCGGCCCCACGGCTGCCTTGACACTTTTCAGCTGATGTCCTCATCCTTATCTTAGAAAATCTGAGTGTGATTGATAATAGCCACAAGGTCCTACAAGCAGTTGAGTGGAAGGAAAAGCAGGTGAGGAAATACAGTGCGAAGAGGGAAACGGAAGGAAGGGGGAAGGGTCAAGAGCAGTACAGGGGTGGTGCAGCTAGGGGACACATAAAGGAAATTGCCTTTCCATAAAAGTGGGGCACAGCGTCCAATTCGGATGTTTCGTTAAATAGAATATCTCCCAAGGGCTTTCTGCAAACAGAGGGTCGGGAAGACATGAGGCAAGAAAGCAGAGGAACAGACCAGCACATGGTGCTTGTCTCACGTTAGCTTTTGCTTATCGGAGAGCCCGTTAAAAATGTATGTATTTCCCCGTTGCCAATTGCCATTCTCTTAAATTACCTTATTTAAGAACACACACAAAAACAGTATTCACTGCATCTGCCTCGGTGTTCTTCCTAACTTTTATAGATTCCGCAGCCTGGCTTCTCCACAAAACGAAATTAACTCGTAGAAATGTCTGCTGTTTCACAGCTGATTTTTTTTTTCTTTAGTTGCTTTACTTGTGGTTTATATAGAGACTGACCCAGATGGGTCGATTCCAGGGACCATCCCAGGTGATGCATGTGATGCCACGACAACGTGGAAACAACGGGGCCCAAGCCGTCTGCTGCGCCAGGGCTGGGAGCGAAACAGTAAGCACTAATTAAAACGGCTCTACCTACATCCTTGGGAGACATTCCCTGACAGCTTCTAAAGTTGGATTTTCATTTCTGAGCCTGTGCTGACTGCCTCTAAATCTGAAGAGCTCCCATTCATTTTTTCTTTCATCTGCGCAGTCCACAGCGTTAGCTCAGGGCCCAGCAGGTGCTGTCCACGGTGCTAGCTGCTGGGGAAGCAATGGGGAGTTTGACACCATCCCGGGCCTCACAGGGCTTCAGCTTCCGTTGGTCGGTGAACGCTTGCTAGGCTGGTTGCATTTCTGGGTCTGACGGCTGGCTTCTTTAATGAAGGCGTAGCTAAAGCTAGTAGTAGAACCTTCTGAATCCTTTCCCAAGGGTTGTGGTGGGGCAAGCCGGGTGGAGAAGGCGCATCAAGAATGTCCCATGGTCCACGTGGTCGGGGAAGAAACCCCAGGCCTTGCTAACACCAAGATGTTTATTGCTGAAGGCCGGTTGGCATCAGCCAAAGGCAGCTCTCATTTGGCCCTGTTAACTCTGTGCGATAGCCAGACCAAGTATGGCTGGGCAGCTGATCTCTTCTCAGATGGATAGAGCCTTGGTGGCTAGAACAGGGTGTCCCACGAACCAATGCCACTTTTGCGATAACCTGGTCACCAACGCACCGTGCCTCAGACATCAGAATTTCTTAGCAAGTGATCTTTGCGTTTACCGGAGAAACAGAGCTGACAAATATGTGAGAGTAAGCGTGGGTATAGAGAAATTTGTTTTAAGGAATCGGCTCGTGGGATTGTGGGACTGGCAAGTCTGAAATCTGCAGGGCAGGCTGGTAGGCTGGAAATTCCCTCAAGAGTTATAGTTGCGGTCTTGAGTCCTAAGGCAGGCCTGGAGGCAGAGGTCCTTCTTTTATGGGAGACCTCACTCTTTTTTATTAACACCTTCAACTGGTTTGACAAGGCCCACCCACATTATGGAGAGTAATCGGCTTTACTCGAACCGTGAGGATATGTTAATTACATCTAAAAAATCCTTGTACGGCAACACCTAGACTGGTGTTTTACCCAACAGCTGAGCCCCATAGTCTAGCCATGTTGAGACATATAATTAATCATCACTCTGGGTGAACTCCAGTTGTAATATTTACCAACTCCTACATTTGATAACGTAGGTGGTGGTAGAAGGCACGGCATTATAATGAAATTAAGAAAGAAAAGAAGGTCTGGACGTCCTCAGTTTGTTTGAGTTTTCATTATTCAAAAAAATTATACAAGGTACAGATGATGGCTGTTAAAAATTTAGGGTACCTCAGGAAGAGAAGAATAAATTTCATTAGTAATCCCATAATCACAAAGTAATTGCTGTTATCTTTCCCCCTGTAGCTTTATTAAGACATAAGTGACCTACAGTATTGGGTAAGTTTAAGGTTGTGCCGTGTGATTATTTGAGGCACCTCTGTGTTACAAAATGATTGCCACAGTAAGGTTAGCCAACACAGCCTTCACTTCGCATACGCCGCATTTTGTTGTTGGTGTTACAGTGAGAACATTTGATATCTACTCTCATAGCAACTTTCATGTATGCAAGTGGAACTTAGTCCTTTTATAACTGGATGATTCTATCCTTTGACCAACATCTACTCATTTTCCCCACCTCTTGCCCCAGGCAACCACCATTCCACTCTGTTTCCATGAATTTGGCTTTTTCAATCCATGTCACAAATGGTAGGATTTCTTTCTTTTTTTTTTTTTTTAATGGCTGAAGAACATTCCATTGCACGTATATACTGCTTTTTTTTTTTTTTTTTTTTAATCCATTCATCTACTGGTGGACGTTTAGGGTATTTCCATGTTTTGGCTATTGTAAATAATGCTGCAATAAACAAAGGGGTGCAGATATCTCTACAAGGTAGCTATTTCATTTCCTTCAGATAAATACCTAGAAATGGAATAGCTGGATCATATGGCGGTTCTGCTTTTAAATTGGGCGGGAGCTTCCATACGTTCTCCACAGTGACCGCACCAACTTATGTTTCCACCAACAGTGCACAAGGATTCCGCTTTCTCTGCATCCTTGCCAACACTTGCTCTCTCTCAGTTTTTTGTTGTTTTTTTTTTTTTTTGATGATAGCCATTCCAACAAGCACGAGGTATATCTAATCATGGCTTTGACTTGCATTTCCCTGTGACTGGTGATGTGAAGCAGCACGTGTTGGCCATTTGTAGGTCTTCTTTGGAAAAATGTCTATTCGGGTCCTTTGTCCATTTTTAAATTAGATTATTCATTGTGGTTTTTTTCCCCCCTTTTTCTCTCTCTGATTTTTTTCCTCTCGTTTTGGCTATTGAGTTGTGAGAGTTTTTGACATATATTTTGGATGTTAACCTCTTATCAGATGCGTGTTTTCCAGATAGTTTCTCCCATTCTGCAAGTTGTATTTTCATTTTGCCGATGGTTTCTTTCACTGTGTGGAAGCTTTTTAATTCAATTCAGGCCCACTTGTTGATTTCTGCTTTTGTTGTTTGTGCTTTTGGTCATATTCAAAGACTCATTGCCAATGCCAATGTCAAGGAGATTTTCCCCTATGATTTCTTCTAGGAGTTTTATGGTTTCCATTCTTGCATTAAAATCCTTAATCCATTTTGAGTTAATTTTTGTGAGTGGTATAATTTAAGAGTCTAGTTTCATTTTTGCGTGTGTATGAATATCCTATTTCCCCTTCACCATTTACTGAAGAGATTATCCTTTCCTCTTAGCATTCTTGACTCTCTTGGCAAATATTAGTTGACCATAAATGTAATGTGTGGGTTTATTTTGGGGCTGTCAGTTCTGTTGCCTTCATATGTGTGTTTATTTTTATGCTAGTTCTATACTGTTTTATATTTTATAGCTTTGTAATTATAGTTCCTGTAATAATCAGGAAGGGCGATGCCTCCAGCTTTGTTCTTACTCAAGATGGTTCTGGCTATTTGGGGTCTTCTGTGTCTCCACATGAATTTTAGGATTGTTTGCTCTATTTCTGTGAAACAGTGCCATTGGAATTTTGATAGGGATTGCATTAAATCTGGTTTTGATGGTTTTGGGTAGTATGGGCATTTTAACAATATTCACTCTTGTGATCGTGAACGTGGAACATCTTTCCATTTATTTGTATCTTCTTCAATTTCTTTTGTCAATATCTTGTAGTTTTGCATGTATAGATCTTTCACTTTTCCTTAGTTAAATTTATTCCTGAGTATTCTATTGTTTTTGATTGTATTTGTATTGAATTTTTAAATTATTTTTCATATAGTTCATTATTAGTGCATAGAAATGCAACTGATTTTTGCGTGGTGACTTTATATCCTGCAACATTATGAATTCAGAAACTAGTTCTAACAGTTTTTTGGTAGAGTCTTTAGGATTTTCTATGTACGAGATTATGTCATCTGCAAACAGAGAAAACTGTTCTTTCTTGCTGATTTGAATGTCTTTTATTTCTTTATCTTGTCTTATTGCTTTGGCTTGGACTTTCAGTACTGTGCTAAATAATAGTGGTGAGAGTGGACACCTTTGTCTTGCTCCTGACCTTAGAGGGAAAACTTTCAGCCTTTGATTAGTATGATGTTAGCTGTGGGATTGTCATATATGGCCTTTATTATATTGAGGTATTTTCCTTTTTATACCCAATTTGTTGAGAGTTTTTATCATAAAAAATGATGAATTTTGTCAAATGCTTTTTCTGTCTCTATTGGGATGATCATATGATTTGTTGTGTTTTGTTCTATTAAGGTAGTGTATCAAATTTATTGATTTACATATGTTGAAGCATCCTTGCATCCCAGGGATAAATCCCATTTGATCATATTATATGATTATTTTATTTATTTTTTAATGGTTATCTATTTTTGAGAGAGACAGAGTGTGAGCAGGGGAGGGGCAGAGAGAAAGTAAGACACAGAATCTGAAGCCAATTAATGTAAGCAAAACTGCTTTAGCTGCATCCCATAAGTTTCGGCATTTGTGTTACCACTTTCACTGGTTTCAAGTCTTTTTTTGTTTCTTCTTTGACTCATTGGTTGTTCAGAAGTGTTGCTGTTAACTTTTGATGTGCAACTTCCCAATGTTTTTCTTACAACAATGGAGTCATGCTATAAAGAATATTTTAAACTTGATATTTGCACTTGATCACGTATTATGTGAATTATTCCAAGTAATATATATATATATTTCTACTATAACAGGGTTTTAATTATTATAACACTTTTTACCACACGAATATACCAATATTTAACTGATAGACATGAAAAGAGTTTCCTCATGTTTCCTCATTATAAACAAGTCTATACTGAATACCTTCAGTCATGCGTCTTTCCATTTGTCTAGTTATTTCTCCCTGATAAATTCCTAGGAAGAGAATTATGAGGTCAATAAGTGTGCACATTTTTTAAAAGGACTTTGATGCCTATTGAAAAGCTGCTTTTCAGAAAAACACACCAATTAATACAAGTGCTATTATTTTAATACCACCCATTTATCAGCTTATATTGGTTCCAAATGTTAATAAATACCCCTTAATCCTTTACTTCCAGAATTACATTGGAAGAAAAATGTTGTTAATCCTAGGATATTAAGAGGAAGGAAAAAACAGCTCAATCCTATCTTTCTGGCTTTGAAGCAAAGTCTCTTTATAGACTTTAGAAAAAATACGTATGTTTCCCTTCATTGATGTACCATTCTCCTGTAAAATGGATATTGTGTTACCTAAGAGTAAAGAGATTTAAGGTTGTATTTATATAGTAGATAGATAGATAGATAGGCAGGGTTCAGGACATACTGCCCCCAAATGGCAACTTGGCATATTAAGCATTTAAAAAAATTAAAACAGTTTTTTTTAAGTTTATTCATTTCTGAGATAGAGAGAGACAGAGCATCAGCAGGGGACAGTCAAGAGAGAGAGGGAGACACAGAATCTGAAGCAGGCTCCAGGCTCTGAGCTGCCAGCACAGAGGCCGATGTGGGGCTCAAACCCATGAACCGTGAGATCATGACCTGAGCCGAAGTCAGACACTTAACTGACCGAGACACCCAGGTGCCCCAAAAAACATTCTTGTTTTAGTGTTTATTTATTTTTGAGAGAGAGAGAGACAGAGCATGAATGGGGGAGGGGCAGAGAGAGAGGGAGACACAGAATCCAAAGCAGGCTCCAGGCTCTGAGCTGTCATCACAGAGCCCGAGGAGGGGCTTGAACTCACAGACTGTGAGATCATGATCTGAGCTGAAGTTGGTCACTCAACCAACTGAGCCACCCAGGTGCCCCTGGCATATTGAGCATTTTAAGCTGAGGAAAACAGAAACAGCAAATGCCAGAAGGATTCTCTGACTACCCGCTTCTCCCTGACGCAGGTCATAAGACCCTCATCTGGCGGGCACCCTCTCTCTACCTGGAGGAAAGAAGCATCCTCGTCTTCAGAGATGGAGGGATCCCAAGAGGAATCCAAATGAAGAGACCTTGCCAAGTTTCCCCCAGTGTGGCTCGCGGTCTTTTGTCTATTATGTTTTTCCACAACTATCTACTCTTCATCAAACCTGGTATAAAAATATGCAGGCTTAACCATTTCTTCACCTCCTTACAAAGGCTCCTGTGTCACATAAAACTTACCTTAAATAAATCTGTATGCTTTCCTCTCATCAGCCTGTCTTTTGTGAGTCTCCTTTACAAGACCCCAGCTGGAGAACCCAGAAGGGTGGGGAGAAGAGAATTCTTCCTCCCCTATCTGTGTATAAAAAGAGTTGACGATGCTTAGCTTTTGAGGACTGGGGGGCTGGGTGAAGCAAAGGAGAGAGACAGAATCTCTAGAGGCTCCCGTTCTGGAACCCACACATGCAACACTCTTGTCGCAGAGATATATTGTGTGCAAACATCCCTACTGCACTATGCCATCAAGTCAGGTCATAGACATTCTAGAGCCAGTATTAATGGCAGGTCAGAGACAGCAGGCTGGCTCCCCTCTCTGGGTTGACACAGGACTCTCAGTTCTCCCAGCTAGATAGCATCCACACCGAACTTCGCAGCCTCCATCGGCCGGCAGAAATACACACACCCACGCGGCTGACGGGAACAGTCACCTTGACTTCGGCATGAAAGGCACGGAAGGGATTTTGTTAATGACTCAGCACTTCTAATCCATTACGGTCGGAGGTTCGATAAATGCTTGTTGTGTTGGATTGCTCGATGTTAATCGTCTGTCTCAACCTCAGGTGTTCACTCTGTAAGCATAAATGGGATTGACCATCTGACATTTTTATGCATGTGCACCTCACAAGATGGCAACCAAAGGAAGCAGAACGAGACCTGTGGTTAGGCACCAACTTTGTTAATGTCCATCGGGGGCCAGGAGGCGGAGGGAGAGAAGGGATCAATGCATCAGAGCGCACGATTAGCGTGGCCCCGTGTCTGTGGCCCTCTGACGTCAGAGCAGCTCAGTCTGCCCTCCACGGACAGCAACCACCCCCATTTCCTAGCATCGGGACCCGTCACAGCACACAACAATTTCCAGGCAGGAAACCCGGAGGTGAAGTCACTTCTGCCCCCCGCCCCCCCCACGACGCCTTGCTTCTAAACTTGCTGTCGCACATCTTTTTAAAGACCGATGCCCGCGTGCCAATTAAAAGCCCGGTTTGCGGTGGGACAATGGAATACAATGCGAGTTTTCTCTCTTTTCCAGCTGCACAAAAGCTACTTGAGCTCCCGAGACGGTGAGCCTTCTCCGATTGAGCCCGCTGCCCCCCCCCCCCCCCACACGCACCCTGACGACGGTCACCGGCTACATAGGGAACCAAAGGGGAGCCAACGGGTAATGCATCTGAATCTGGGGAGTTCAGCAGCTGCGGGCGAGGGAGGGCCCCGAAGCAGGGCAGACCGACCCGTGACGTCCCTGGAACTTGTTACACCAAAATTGGCAGTGACTTTTAGAACAATTACTGTGTCCCTGACACCAAAACCTACCCGGCCCGGTAACTCTGGAGCCTTCCCCCTCCTGCATTATGAATCACGTTGACGGTTCCTTACGCAGCAGGTTAGAGCGTTCGCTTACTCAGAGCCTTGGCCGCCACCAAATTAAAGAGGCTTTGCTCCGCTCCATGAAAATACTGCCCCTCAGCCCTATTCATTTTTTCCCTCAATGCGTCTCCACTTCAACTTGGCATTCCAGCCATGTTGCACGTATTTTTTAAAAAGCCATCTTCTAGGTCAATAATGTTAAACTCTTACCCATGACAATAATTTACTCTTGTCGAATGTGTACATACACAGAGAAGATACACACACACGGTGTTCATGTCTGAGCACATTCCACTGATCCCTTTGGTCTCTCTGAGCATTGTGGATTCTCTCTTCCCATTGTGTTTCAGCCTTTTACTGGCAGTCCCTTTCTCCTGCAAAAAGAGATTACAAATACAATCCTAGAATTGCAAATAGAACGGTGGATGCCTTTTGTTCAGCTTCCTGTCCAAGTTGTTACAACCTTTGTCATGGTAATGAGCCATCAGAATTTCATAGCCTGAATATTCTCTGCGCTCCCCGGGCGTATTGTGTGCCCACATTTGGATGAGTTTGGATGAGGGGCATTGTGTGCCCCTGGATAAAGACAGCCGGAAAAGTGGACCCGCTTTTAAGATGACCAGGAATTCTAAATGGGAGTGAACACGGTTTGCTGGGGTTTGTTTTTGGAGGGGGTCAACCCCGCGACACATACCAACTCAGACGACCCCCGGCTGGAAATTTGAAGAGGGAAATACACACCTGCCAAGTTTGTCTGTCGGGACTTCAAAAAGGTGGACAGGTTGTCCTACGCTAGGTGAATTCTCTGCCGTGGTGACAGAACAATTTTGATCGTTCATTCAGGGGATGGGTGCTGTGTGTGTAGTCTGTGCGGGGAGCTAGACGTGCTAAGTGGCGGGGGGGGAGGGGGCATGTGCGAAGGGACAGACGGACAAGGCAGGCCAGGAGAACAGAGGCACGCGTGAATTGGTATCACGTCAGTGCAAAGAAACAGGACACCGAGCGCATCTCCACGCTAAGCTGGGAGGTGACTCTCGGATGTAATTTCATCAACGAGAGCCTATTTACGACAGCTGGTATGCTGGTTAATAAGGCACTAACTTCACCGATGAAGGCCCATTGCTGACCGTGGCCATGTTGTTCTGCAAACCGTCTGGTATTGATCAAGATGAGATAACAGAAATGAATTTGTAGCCGCAGGACTTCCCCGCGAGCGCTGTTAACTGCCCACCCCTAAAAGGTAAATTCCGATTAACCCGCCTCCTACACGCTTCGGCTGTGACCAAGCTAACGCCCGCGTGATATCAACGTTATCTGTGCCCAAGTACTCTCTACAGCAAATTACAGACCTTGTAACAGTTTACAAGATGACCCGATCTCTATTTGATTTCTGACATGCATGAATAATATATTTTCAGCGGTTTTTCATCAAAATGGTGCCCTGTTAATTAGATGGAGGGTTTCTGTGACAGAGCACAAACTGTTGGGGTGGGTGGTCTGTGAGGTTGTGGAACATAAAAGGGCTTTTCATCCCCCCAGCAGATGGGGTCCCCCAAGAATAAAAGAGACTTGAGAGCCACTTAAACGGGCCGCAGGGCCGTTTGCGATTGAAGCAAAGTGCTAGCTGTGATTAAATTTATGCAAAGTAGCCAGCACAGTGCCTGGCACAGACCAGCTGCTGGATATCTGTTCCATGCTTTCCCCCTGGAGCCGGCTGGACGTGGCTAGAAAATCAGGCGGGTCCCTGTTACCATCTCCAAGCAGGTGCGACTGCTATTGAAGGGACTCACCCTGAGTTTGTCTGGAGACATCACTGACGACACCAAGAACAGAATTCAGAGGCTTTGTGTCCAATTTCCAATCAATACCTCCTTTCGCTGGGATGCCTCCTCTCCTCCACAAGCACCTTTGCTAGGAGAGAAGGAGATTCTCGAAGCCACTCGAGTACTCTGGGAGTTTTCAAACGGCCAGTTCTTGCCTCCTCTCCAAATAGGCTTTGCTCTCATGTTTACAGTTTCAAAGCAGCAAAACACGGCAGCTTGACTGCCCTCCTTCCTTCCTTCTTTCCTCCCCCTCCTCCCTTCTTTCCTTTTTTTTTTTTTTTTCCCTTTGAATCCTGGAGCCTCCACTATGAGGCATGGGGTGGGGAAGAAAGTGTAGGGGAGAAAAAAAAAATCATTTTCCCTCCACTCTTCTGAGTTCTTAGCTGAGATTCCTGTAATAAAAGACAGATTAACAAGAGAAAAACAGTTTACTAACATTTATACCCCACTGGGAGACACCAGAGAAAAATGAATGGCTCTCTAAGGTGGCTTTAGAATTCAAGCTTAAATACCATCTGAACAGGGAAAGCGGAGGGGAGTCGCAGGCCTTTCAGGGGGAAATAAATGATTTTTAGGAAAGTTGAGTGGGCCCTTAACAGAGTAGGTAGGAGGGCGCCTGGCTGGCTCAGTCGGTTAAGCGTCCGACTCTTGATTTCGGCTCAGGTCATGATCTCACAGTTCGTGGGTTCAAGCCCTGCGTCGGGCTCTGCATCGACAGTGCGGAGCCTGCTTGGGATTCTCTCTCTCTCTCCTCTCTCTGCCCCTCCTCTGCTCATTCTCTCTCTCTCTCAAAAAATAAACAAACAAAAAGGAGTACCTAGGAACTATGGTAGCCTGGGACAAAGTGTATCTGGATGTGGTGTGGACTTTCAGTCTCCTCTCGTGTGATGAGACTCAGTCTTCCCTGGTTAATCAAACGCCAGGGGAGGGGAGGGACTTAACGAAAATTGAGTTTCTTTTCGACGATCTGTCTTTAGGCAGGGAGGGGAGTTCAGAGAAACTCTCCCTGCATTTGCTTTTTTTCAAGGGCCTAGAGGTCAGAATAACCAGGAGGCCAGAGCAGGACATCCAGGGGTAGCATGTCCTAAACTTCTACAGTCATATTTTGGGCGGTATCTTCTGCGCCCCTTCAAAAGAAGAGGGGAAAATCACGCGTGTGTTGCAGGCACAAAGGTGGCAGGGGGTAGGGGTCCTAGAGCAGGAGGAGCCCAGACTTCTCTAGGGCTAAAACGAACAATTCTAGTTTTAGAGAACCCGGACAACATGGCTGGCACAGCATCGTTTTTATTTCTTTGAGAAGGCATTGTGGAGGAGAAAAAAGTTGCCCTTGACCCCGTTAGGGTCCCTGGCTGGGTCTGAAAATTAAACAAAGATTCTCATCAGATAAGCACGTGGGACGGATTTATTTAATGAGTGTCTGTGGTGTATGACCTAGGGAGCCTTCAGAAGGAAACGGAGACCCGAGGAAGCAGTGAGACTTGAGCGTTTTTACGCTAGGTTTGATGAAAAGCCCAGTCCTGGGGGAGTACCGTGGGATAAGGGGTATGGGGTAAGTGTCATAAAGCCGGGGAACCTGACCGAGCCCTCCTTGTTTGTCTTCAGAGATGAGGATGCCCCTGTCCCCTGGGTACAGGGAAGGCACTTCTCGCATGAGTTTTATCCCCTGTTTCGGGAGCGAGGAGCAAGGAGGAGGTTACACTGACCTTCCTGCACCTGCCGTTTTCTCAAACTCCTTCAGCTTGAAATATTCAGTGTGCCAAGTTGGCACATTTTGAGGTAACGCGTCTTGAACCCCCGGCAACACCCTTACCTGACCGATGGAGAGCCCTGAGGACTCTATGCCTTCTCTGAGCACCCTCTCCCGAGTTATCAAGACGAGAACCATCGCCCGGCTAGGCTAGGCTTTACATCTGCAGACATTGTTATTCTACACAGCCAAGGTCGACACTGCTTTCTGGCAGCTGCTAGGTCCACAGCGAACATTTCCTCACATTTTGCCTTGGCCCGTAGCCCGAAAATGTTAGGGGTAGCGTTGCCCGTTCTCCCCCCTCCTGTCCGCTGTGTGGTAACCCCTCTCCCCCCAGAAGGGAGACTCCCAGTTTGCTCAGAAGTTTCTCAAAAGCTATAGTGCAAATCACCCTAATTGTTTGCTAGATGAACAATGATCACTCTACCCTCCTAATTAACATTGTTAAAATCTGCTAACAAAGGACATTTAACAATATCTTAATTAGGAAGGATTTCCAATTTGTGATATGGAGCATGTTAGACAAACAGGGTACAATTCTCCCTTTGTTCCCCGGGCTCGGCAGCCAGAGAGATTACATGATATGACACAACATGTCCTACGTTTGCCATTCATCATTCCACAGCCTTTGCGCATTTGTGCTACATAATTAGTGTCTTTGCTAATTTTACCTGTGTTATTGTTCACACCGTAATTTGGAGAGAATGGAGAGGTGATGCCGGGTGAATGAGTTTGGGGCAGGCATCTGGCTCTCCTCCGAGGGGCTGCGGCTCCCCGTGCCGGCTGGAAAAGTCCAGCTAGCAAATAAAGCGAACTTTTCGGGGCCTCTGGTCACGAATAACGGGGTGCAAGGCGAAGAGGCTGTTTGCGTCTTTCCGAATAAATACGTGCACCACTAACCATCCCGGGCCTCCCTCTTTTTCCAAGCTCCTCCAGCTTATTTTAAAAGCTTCTATTATCTATCACTTAATTATTAAAAAGTGTCTACTCTGTTTTCAAAAATTATCGATGTGTTAGAGATATTGGCATATGAGAGACAGAGTCATGGGGATAAGGGAGGTTCCAAAGCCAATTAGCCCAGCTGGGAAGAGTTTAGAATATAATGGGACCCTTGAATTATTCTATACGAGACCTTTAAGGATGTGTCTATGTGTTTGGTTCAGGCGGGTGGGGGCGGCAAGGGGAGAAGGGCCATGACTTCTAATCATCCCTATTTCATTATTCTGCTCTCTTTGCGAGGACACCCTCGTTGTTGGGTCTTTTTCCGCGTGTCTTAACTTCTTCGTCCCGAAGACAGGAGACACGCTTGGAGGAAATTATTAACACCAAACGTTATTTGGAATTGCCCTGTATATAAACTACATCATCTAAACTAAATGAGAAGGCATAGGAAAAATGCTTAATAGCCTGCCTGGCACATGGTTAATACTCAATACGTTGTAGCTACAACAAACCATGTCATGTTGTAAAGCTGTATCTAATAGATGAGGAAGGACACCATAGGTACATCGTACATACCTGGCGCTATATATATAATTCACGATATATATAATATATAATACATAATATATTATATAATATGTATAATACATAATATATAATACATAATATATTACATATATTATATATAATACATAATATATTGTGTATATATACATACATATATAATGCATAATATATTGCATATACTAGGCATATATAATACATTATATATATTATATTTTATATATAAATATATATATAAATATATATATAATAAAATATATTCTATATAATTATATATTTTATATTTTATTTTATATTTTATATATAATAATAATATAAAATATACAATATTATGCATATATAATATATAATACATAATATATTGCATATACTATGCGACCTAATCAAATGTTCAAGGGCTATTTCTAGATTCTGCTCCAAGTCATGGAATGGTCTCTTTCACGAAGACATCGGGGAACAGACCAGAAGTGCAACTTTCTCCTCTCAATTTGCCAGGCGCAACCACCAAGAATTGTCCGGTAAGATAGAAACTAAAATAAAACAAAGCAAAAACCAAAACAAAGGATGACCTTGACCATTACATAGCTGTGGTCTGAGCCCATATTGAAAACCTACTGACCTTGAACTGGCATCCGTTCCTTCACCACCACCACCCCCAAAACCGATGCCTGTCGTGCTTACACCCTTACCTTGGGAAGGGAGGGCTGTACTGACAAGGATGTGGTCGAGAGGTTCCTGGTGGAGACAGGAGGCATGCTGAATGCGCCTTCTCTCACAGAGCTGCCTCATAAAAATGTTCATTTAGGGGCGCCTGGGTGGCTCAGTTGGCTAAGCGTCCGACTTCGGCTCAGGTCATGATCTCGCGGTTTGTGAGTTCAAGCCCCGCGTCGGGCTCTGTGCTGACAGCTCGGAGCCTGGAGCCTGCTTCAGATTCTGTGTCTCCCTCTCTCTGCCCCTCACCCACTCACACTCTGTCTCTCTCTCCTTCAAAAATAAATAAACATTAAAAAAAATTTTTAAAAAAATGTTCATTTAAAGAAAAATAGTACTCCTAGCATTACCCCCCCTCCAGCTCTGTAGCTTACACACACACACACACACACACACACACACACACACACGTCAGGAAGAAAAAAACCCCACTCTTATACTCTCCCTCTTCAGTGCATTCGTAGGGGCCTGCAAATTAAACAGACAAAAGACAGAATAGCAAAAGAAAAGGACGGGTTATTATTCTCATACAGACACAGGAGTCCACAGAACAATGTGACTCAAGGAAGTGATTAGAAACGGAGGTCTCGATGCCATTTTTAACAAGGGAAGGGGAGGGGACAAGAGCACTTAGAGGAAAACCACTGACTTTTAGGAAAGACAAACGGGCCCTCTGGAGAACTGATGTTGTGGGGGATGGGGAGCCTTTATCACAGTGGAGTCTCTGCTTTTAGGCAGATAGGAACTTCAGGAACTCAAGCACCTTCAGCTCCAAACAATTCTTATGCCAAAGACGCATATTTTGAGGTGGCATATTCCCTTCGACAACATCTGCCACGTTGGCCTTGTGTACTACTTTCGAGGCATCTATAGGTAACGTTAACGTTTCAGAGGCAACGTTTCAGAGTCAAGAGAGGCTGGAGGCACCACTCCTGCCTTGCTTTGTAAACGAAGACAGAGAAGGCGAGGTTCCCGGAGGGAGAGTGCCTGCCTGAGATCTCCTCTTGGGGGCGGGGGGAGCCACTGGTGAAACCCACGGCGCCCCGTGACCCCCCGGGGCCAGCTCCATGCACTTCTCATCTCCAAGACAGACCAGGGAAAATAAGACATGGGAAAGACGAGGCGTGCTTTCAGCTTCCTAGGGTGCTGCTGGCTTCTGAAAGGGTGAAGCCACAGATGAGAGCAGCTCTCCGGGAAGGGGGGGAGGAGAGCGAGAGAGAAAGGAATTGTTTCAACCGACGTGCTCTCTCGCGACCGCTCGCTTCTTGATGAAACAGCGGCTTGATCAGGAGAAGCAATTCACGGATGACCATTTCAAAGGGGGCGAGGGGTGGCCGGGTGGGGGGTCCCACCACACCTGACCGCACAGAGATGCGGAAGGAAATACCGTTCCAGAAAAAAAAAAAAAATAATAATAATAAAACCCAAACCTTCTCCTGTGCTTTGTACGTTGAAAAGGTTTGACCGTAAATCCTCATTTTGACATTTATCCCAGACCCATTCTAGAGGCAGCCCACAGACTCAACAGGGCGAGAGAAAACGCTAAATCATAATTACCTCATAAAAGCCGGGCCTGTTTCTCTGAATGCTGGAGAAATGGTATAGCTTCCCCAAATATCATAAATCTATTGTGTTCCCTCCTGTTTTACTTAACAGTCAATTAATGTTACTGCTTAAAAGAATTACAGCCAGGGCCCAGAGGAGGGTGAGGGGAGGAGAGATCAGTTCTTTCAACTTTGACGGGCACCTAAAGACGTGAGCGGAAGTGGTCTTCATTACAGAACGGCTCATTAGAAGGCTCAGCCGCAGAAAGAATCCTGCCACCGCGCACGTCCATTGATACGATCTTCTTCTTATTAGCATACTGGAAAGGAAAACATTTTTCAACGCAATCTTGAGTCGGTTTTAATATCCTACAGGCTGACGCGGGACGTGATGGCGGGAGATGTGTCTCCTCTCCGGGAAGCCCTCCCGCCAGCGAGGTGTTTGGGCCACCCACGTGGCCCACGGAATTAGCGGGGGCCGTGGCATGGACCAAAACAAGGCAGGCCCCAAAGGGGTCTTGATGGCGTGGCCCCGACACGGTCTTGTGACCACACCGCGCGTTGCTGAAGGAAGACGGTAAAATGCCAGTTCTCTTCACACGGGGTTCGCGTGCCAACCTTCTCGTGGAAAGGGTCCTATCAGCTGTCACCCTGAATTCTCAGCGAGGACCGAACCAGCTGGCGGGAGTCTCTCCCGGGCAGTGCACAGAAGCCAGCACGAAACGATGCAGAGTCAGAAGCATGTAGGATCCAGCCTTACCTCCTTCTGGCCGTGGACAAGGTGTATTCCTTGGACCCCAGTTTCTTGCTCTGAAAAAGGAAGGTGTCAGTGACCGCCAGTGAGTGGTCGACCAGGCAAAGCCATTCTAAACTTATCTGGGTGATTAGTTTTGTCATCTGTGACTCTGTCTATAGTACTGTGAGTTCCGGCCAGGATGATATCCGAAATACGGAGTGACCACTGGGTCGTGGAAAGTATGGAATGACCACGGGGTCATGGGAACTAGGGTGACTGCCCAGCCGATTGGAATGTGGTGCAGTCATTGGAGTAGTGACATGGCACGCCCTCTGTGCCCGCTGAACATCCACCCTGGTCCCTGGGATGGCCAAAGTAGTCCTGAACTGCGGCTTTAGAAGAGGAAGGGAGAGCAAGACGGTGTGGACAGCCAGGAGATGGCCGAAAGGCAGACTATTGAAATGCAGAATATTGACTATTTGAATGGGGGACTGAAGAAGAGAGAACCAGATCGGGGCAGAGAACAGTGAGCGTGTGCTTTGGGGTCAGACTGACCTGGCTCAGATCTTCCCGCGGCCCCAGATGTGTGGCCTCCCACAAATTACTTAACTTCTCTGAGCCTTAATTGTCCCATCTGTAAAATGGAGATAAAGTGGGGTGTCACATACGAGACAAAACTAAGCACGTGAGCCCAAGTATAGAGCGTATTGAAACTTATTCCTGCGGTGCCTGGGTGGCTCAGTCGGCGAGGCGTCCGACTTCAGCTCAGGTCACGATCTCACAGTCTGTGGGTTCGAGCCCCGTGTTAGCCCAGGAGCCTGCTTTGGGTTCTGTGTCTCCCTGTCTCTCTGCCCCTCCCCCACGCACACCCTGTCTCTCTCTCAAAAATAAATAAACATTAAAAAAAAAAACACCTTATTCCTGATAATGGTTCCAAATGCCTATAAAATTTATGTCCCAAATCATCTTTGAGTGGGTCTAACATGACCAGATTTTCCTCTAAGAGTAGAACAGATGAAATTCTCGGCCTCAGTTTATGGGCCATTTTGGATGCATCATAAATACCATCACTGAATCATTCTCAGTGTTGTGAGTTGCTAACAGCATGCAAGGCATCCTGGGAACAGAGAGCGTTTGAGTGAACTCACATCTCCTGCGCACTCTGGGGCCCAAGTTCACGGAGAGGAACCGGGGGCAAAATCATTTGCACCAATTATATCAAATTCATTCTCTCTTTCTCCTGAACCTCCATGCCTCCCTCTCTGTGCATATACACAGCTGAATTTATCTAAGCCAAATGCCCGCGTTACGCGGCCACTGTAATTAGATGCACATCTCGCACGACGGGTGTGAGGAGTGAGGACTGAGAGCTGGTGTGTATTCAATCAATACGAAATACTACTTTCCTCACTCACTTTTGAAGAAGCCCGAATGATGACAGCTTTTTTTAAAATATGACATTTCTTGTCCAATTGGTTTCCATAAAACACCCAGTGCTCATCCCAGCAGGTGCCCTCCTCAATGCCCGTCACCCACCCTCCCCTCCCTCCCACCCCCCATCAACCCTCAGTTTGTTCTCAGTCTTTAAGAGTCTCTTATGGTTTGGCTCCCTCTCTCTCTAACTTTTTTTTTCCTTCCCCTCCCCCATGGTCTTCTGTTAAGTTTCTCAGTATCCGCCTAAGAGTGAAAACATACGGTATCTGTCTTTCTCTGTTGGCTTATTTCACTTAGCATCACACTCTCCAGTTCCATCCACGTTGCTACAAAGGGCCATATTTCATTCTTTCTCATTGCCACGTAGTACTCCATTGTGTATATAAACCACAATTTCTTTATCCATTCATCAGTTGATGGACATTTAGGCTCTTTCCATAATTTGGCTATTGTTGAGAGTGCTGCTAGAAACATTGGGGCACAAGTGCCCCTATGCATCAGCACTCCTGTATCTCTTGGGTAAATTCCTAGCAGTGGTGGGAGAGAAGCTGGGTCATAGGGGTAGTTCTATTTTTAATTTTTTGAGGAACCTCTACACTTTTTCCAGAGTAGCTGCACCAGTTTGCATTCCCACCAACAGTGCAAGAGGGTTCCCGTTTCTCCACATCCTCTCCAGCATCTATAGTCTCCCGATTTGTTCATTTTGGCCACTCTGACTGGCGTGAGGTGATATCTGAGTGTGGTTTTGATTTGTATTTCCCTGATGATGAGTGATGTTGAGCATCGTTTCATGTGCCTGTTGGCCATCTGGATGTCTTCTTTAGAGAAGTGTCTATTCATGTCTTCTGCCCATTTCTTCACTGGATTATTTGTTTTTCAGGTGTGGAGTTTGGTGGGTTCTTTATAGATTTTGGATACTAGCCCTTTGTCTAATATTGATGAGTGCTTTTTAAGAGAATCAGGCCAATCCCGTTGTATGGAAACCCAACCCTCATCCAACATCTTTATCCTTGAATGTCCTTGATGGTGATTGCTATAGACAGAATGTGTCCGTCTAGAATTTGTATGTTGAAATCCTAACCCCCACTGTGTCGGGAGGGGGTGGGGGCCTTTGGGAGGATGAGGCAGGAGGGTGGAGGCCTTTATGAAAGGGGTGCCAGAGAGCTCCCCCATCCCCTTCCATCACAGTGAAAAGACAGCCATCTATGAACTAGGAAGGGGGCTCTGGCCTGACACCAATCTGCTGGCACCTTGATCTCAGACTTTCCCATCTCCAGAGCTGTGAAGAAAAAGTTCTGTTGTTTATAAGCCCTCGAGTCTATGGTAGTTTGTTACAACAGCCTAAATGGGTTAAGAGAGTGCCAAGTAGTTAAAAAGGACAGAAACAGGAGGAGAGGGAGAGGGGACAGAAGAAGGGAGACCACTGAAGAGCATGTCAATGGAGAGAATTTCAGGAAAGAGGATACCAATGGCTGGTGCAGCTGGGGAGATGTTACAGCTCGATTCTATGGGAATAGCAGCTCATCCCGATGAGTTATTTATTGATCATTTCCTCTCCTGTGGACCAGGCACTGTACTCGGCCTTTTCATGTGTGATGAAAAAAAAAAATCAGTATTTATCCATAGCTTTGTCCCTTTCCACCTGTCCAAAAGGATTCTGTGCCTCTCTGTTGGTCCTCGAATCTCTGGTTGCAGAATCGGCATGGAGCGCAGAATGGAGAGAAGCCGTCTGGCCAGAGTGATGCACCTGCTAGAAAGGACAGCGTTTCCTGTGGAAGAGAATTCAGCCAGGAGGTGAGAAAAGGTGTAGGGTGGGAGACTGAGGTGGAGCAAACAGGAACGTGGGCTTGAGATGTTTGGGCGGTTTGGAAAAATGGGAGAGAGATGTGGGATTGGGGAGGAGACAGTTACCAGGAGATGGGGGAGAGAAAGCTTCTAGGGGACTGTGCAGGTGACTAGGAATAAACCCATGTGAAGGCAGCAAAATTCTAATTAGCCTTTATATAAATTTTAGCGACCACCATTCTTCCTTACTTTAGTAGCTCGCTTTAAAGACTCTCATTTTGGGGGTGCCTGGGTGGCTCAGTCGGTTAAGCGTCCAACTCTTGACTTTGGCTCAGATCATGATTTCATGGTTCATGGGACTGAGCCCCACATTGGACTCCACCCTGAGTGTGGAACCTGCTTGAGATTCCCTCTGCCCCCTCTCTCCCCGTCGCGAGATCTCTGTCTCTCTCTCTCAAAACACAAAATCTACCATTTTGCAGTTTAATTCTTTTGTTCCACGGTCCACAATGTCTCTTCCATCTTGAACCCAAGATCTGGTTGTTCTTTGTCCTGGTTTTCACTTTTCATTAGTAACCTGCTCAGGTCAGTCTCAGAAATACCAATTTTTAAAAATCCATAGAAAATTGCTGTAACGAAACAGACCTCGCCCTGCCCAAATTTAGCACACGCCAAAATGGGAGAACACACACGGGCTTTTCGACGACTTCGCCAAGCCTTCTGTACAAGTTGTGTTCTCCCGGCCTGAGCTGTTCAGGGCACGGCCGCTCTCCACGAGGAGCAGACTCATGACACAGAATCGGTCAAAGCAGGCTGGTTCAGCAACTTCTACTCCAAGGAGCCCGCCTGCCTCCGGAGCATCTCCTATCTCCAGAGGTGTGAAGACAGAGGCACGTCTACAGCCCCAAAGGCTCGTTCGAGACGAGGAACCCTGGAATGGATGTGGGGGGCCAGGGCCGCGGTCACAGACATGGGGCTTGGCTGCAAATTAAACAGCCCGTCTGCAGAGACCTGAGTCACCAGCAGAGGTTGCAAATTATTAATACCCAAGTCGGTGCCTCACCAGCTGAAGCTGAGCCTTCCCGCCAAGGGGCTCACCCCCACTGAGAAAGGTGCGAATGAGAGAATTAATCAGGGATTTGTCCTGGGGAGTCTCAGCTGCTCATTTCCTTCTTTCCAAAAAGCGAACGTGACACCCGACATCAAGTCATTCAAAAACCTTAGGGCATCTGGCAAGCCCCGGATTGGAAGCTGGCTTGGTTGTTTTCACAACTAACAACTTGCAAATATACCCTTCTGAAATCTTGGATTTAACTTTCTTTCTAAAAATTTTTTAAGTTCATTTCTTTATTTTGAGAGAGAGACAGAGAGAGAGAGAGAGAGAGAGAGAGAGAGAGAGAGAGAAAGAGAGAGAGAGAGAGAGAGAGAGAGAGAGAGAGAGAGAATATCAGCACGGACCTCTAACTCACGAACGGTGAGATCATGACCTGAGCTGAAACCAAGGGTTGGACACTTAACCCACGGAGCCACCCAGGCGCCCCTCGGATTTAACTTTCTAATGATGCCAATGCCTCAGGGTTAACTGACTAAAAATCTTTCCTTCGCCATTCCCAAGTAACCCTTTTGATCTGTGGGATCCCAATATCTCTTCCGGGCCCGTTCACACAGAAATGAACAATCACTGTATTTCTGAATCTTTAAGAAGTTTTCTTTTTTTCTTTATAAATATCTACTACCACGGGGACCCAGGGCTGCAGGATCAGGCACAGATAACGGTATATGAACACTGCACCCATATTCAGAGGAAAGGGGTCGTAAAAAATAGGCAGACGGGCAGTGGGGTCCTGTTATCCTGTGATGGGCACTGCTAAGGTACTAAGGGGTACGCTCGGAATCCCTGTGTCATTTCCATCGCTTTTCACGTGAGTATGTGTCTTATCACAACCTCCTCCGGGGAGATGTGTCTGCGTCCACTTCTGAGCTGGGGAGGTCCCCCCGCCGCCAGCTTCCAATTCCTTTTCTGATACGAAAGAGACAACGGGGACAGGAGGGAGGATTTACGGTAATTCTTTGTGTCCAGAAGTCTATCCTGTTCCTGGTGTTTATTGCACCATATTAAGAGATTACGACGTTAGGTGCCCTGCACCCTAAGCTTTGTTTTGTTTTGTTTTGTTTTTAAGTGTTTTGTCTTATTTCCCATACCCACTGGTGGACTTCAGGCACGGGCCCATCAGGCAGCCGGGAGTCTCTAAGTGGACAGCAGGAGGGGAGCAGGCAGCGACAAAAGACAGCCCTGCAGAGTGGGTGGGCAGCCCTGCAGAGTGGGTGGGCATTCCACATGTCCATCTCAGCACACTGGCAAGTGGTGCCCCCTCCCAACCCCCGCCTCCCTGCCCCTGTGCCTCCGTGGGGAATTACATTTAGCTTCCACCATATGGTGACGCTCGATATTTTCTGAAATAAGAGTCGAGACCGTGAGTCGGGTCACCACTATTTCCTCCTTGGACTGGTTCCTTAGCCTGATCTTTACAAGTTGCAAGGCCTGGGGAACCTCAGCGGTGTGGACCGTCATCTCAGTTCTGCCGACTCTGTCACTGCAAACCTCTCCTGGTCTTTCCAGAGGTTCGTGCATTTTCCGTCCTCCTATGGACGCAGAAAAGAGTTCATCTCAGCTAAGCGGTCCTATGTGCCCCCGAGTGAATAATTCTGTTAACATTTACTCATGAACTTCTTCTCGACCTTTCTCGTCATCTTTTTTGTCTCCTTCTGTACTCAGAAAATTAGGCCAGTGCTTCTCAAGATCCATTCTAAACCACAATGATCTCATTTTGTTCTGTGTTTCTGATTAGCACAAAATGTCTGCTAGCCTCTAAATTCAACTCTAAAGTTGAATCTAAAGTGGGACTAACTGTGGCCATTTGATACATAACTGTATTAATTTAATCTACATTACTGCCCCCATAGCTAATATTTTTCTTGCTATGAAATCACAGCTAGAAAAAAATTAAGAAATCTAATCAGCCAGGTCTCCAATCTCCCACCATGAAAACTGAGGGACACGTGGCATTCTGTTAAAGATCTAGACTTCATTGGTTTAGGGTATGTTCTCTCTTTCCTCTGCATGGTGTAATGGCAAAACAGAACGAAACAACACGAAAACATTGGTCTTGAGCTCTTCGTTCATTACTTTTGTCTTCAGGACCTCGGGTGAGCCATTGAACCTCCCTCTCTGTCCCCATTTCCTCATGTACAAGATGCCAGGGTTTTCGAAAAATTTCCTTTTTTAGGCGTGGAAACCTCTCTTAAAAGAAATCTTAGGGAGAAGCACAATGCCTATAACAGATAAAAGCAGAGATTCTCTGGTTGAAGCAGGGGTGGTGAGACTCCCTCACTTAGATCCCTCTTATGCAAATTTCACCCATCCCCACCACCTTTCAACAATTTATGGTTTCACATACAAGCGTAGCTTTGGTCTGTGTGTGCGTACACATTCGCCGTACCTCTTTTTGGTAGGGTACACATGTAAGCGTGTCTTTATGTGGGTTTATATAGAAGAAACCCAAATTTCCCGCAAAACGGCTTGAAATCTATGTCTAGGAATGAGAGCAGACGTCGCTAGCCCTTTGAGTCATAAGCCTAACACAGAACGGCCCCCCCGGAATCTCTGCCCTCACCCCTCCCCAGGAGGCACCGTAGACGTCTCATTTATACTCCAGCGGCTTCCCTCCCTCGCCCACTTGGCCCCGTTGTCTCTCCTGCGGGACACCAAAATCCTTGGCGGTGGCCCTTGTGTCCACAGCGCCACCAGACAAAGCTGTCTCTTGCCGGTTCATGGTTCCACACATCACTGCTCTGCTGAGCAGTGGGCGATACGGCTCTTCCATTGTAGACAGTGCCCCAGGAGGCAGGGCAATTTCTTGATCTTGGCTCCTGGGTCACAGCGGCCCCAGTGCCACGAGCACTGACTGGACCAATGCCCCGCAGCCTGGTGGGAAGGATGCCCCCTTACCCACTCTCACGTTGCCACCGCCTCATAGGACTCAAACAGGTGGTGAGTGAGTACCGGCCCGGGAGACACATACGTCTATGTGACAGATCACACTCTGCAGAGAAGCGCCCTTCCCCTAGAATGAAGAAGTCAAATTCTTTGTGCCTGGTTTAGTTCTCCCTTAATGTTCTCCCAGGAAACTCCTCAGCTCCCGTGCAAATAGACTTCAGGTCCCCGAACCCCAGCTGACCCATCCCAGGCTCATTCTGAGACCCTTGGCACAGACAGGTGGATAATTCCAGGCGTGGTTACGGGAGCATCTCCTTGTCAATATAGCCACCAGCTGGAGGTCTCGGCTATTCTCTCACAAGTTTTCATTTCGGAATGCACGCAGAAACTCTTCACATATAATAGGTAGACATTACGTACCTAGGTTTTTAGCTGAAATCGAGCTGGGAACCTTGCAAACAATCACGCTATGCATCATAGGAAGAGGCTTTAGGTGCCCAGCAGCAAAGTCTTACTTTGCTACGCAATGACACGATTTTGATGTTTGGCAACACAAATAATACCTGTGACTAAGAAACCTACTTAGGTCAGTATTTCCCAAAGAGTGATGTGGACACCCCCCCCCCCCCGTGCTATGAGATTCTTCAGAAATAAATGCCTGAACAAATTTGGGGGACTCCGTGTCCTAGACCTTACAAGGTCACAGCATGCTTTGACAGACTCGAGATTAGAGAAATAGTGAGTAAAGCAGCTTTTAATTTTTGACAGTACGTTGTTTTTTAGATACACTGGCAAGAAAACTCTCTAAAAAAAAAAAAAACTTGATGCTTATGAATAGTCCTCAGAAGTAACGTTTTATGGAGTGCATTTTGAGAAAGTTAGCTTAGAACGTGAAATATCAAATCGGAAAACATTTCGGCTCTGCGGCCATATGGTCTGTGTTCCAATAAAACTTTGGTTACGGACACCAAAGTTTAAATTTCAGATGATTTTCATGTGTCGTAAAATATTATTCTTCTTTTGACTTTTGCCAGCCACATGTAAAATTCCAACCAACATTTAAAAATGAAAACAAAATCCTAGTTCTAGGGCTGGACAAACATGAGCAGTGAGCTGAATTTGACCTGCAGGTCCCAGGTTGCCAGTCCCCCGCTCGGCAGCCGTATCACCTAGTAAAAGAACTGAATGTCTATGTAGATACCAGACCCAGAGTCCCCAGAGCAGAACTTGTCTGTTTATCCCCCATCTGATCGCCACGCTCAGTTTGCTGCCTAGGACTGTGTCGAGCTATAGGGTACATCTCATAAATATTTATTAAATGAAAGAATAGTCACCAATTCCATTTACCGGTCAAGAGCATGGCCAAAATTTAGTTTGTATTGGCCCTGATCACTGGATATGTCGGTATAAATGGCAAATAGGAACCCATGACTTTGATGTGTTCCATGCCAACGAGAATGTCACACCTTTTTGAATAGCATGTGATGACAAGCCCAGATTGTCGCAGCTGCCTGGTATACAGATCTGGACCATGAATGATCAGACAGGCCAGCTAGAGTAAAACTAAATGCGTTATAAAAAGTTGCCCTGTCTTTGCAAGACAAGAATTTAGATCCAGTGGCAACGTCTGGATCAGAACATGTATCTGTTTCTAGATGCTTCTTTTATTCACAGCTGCCTTTTTGCTTGCTTCCTGGAAAGGCTGCTTCAGGGTCCCTCACAGCATCCGTTTGTCTCCATCGGTCCTACCAAAATTCACTGCAACGAGCCTGCCTTCTGGGCTTACTCCGCAACCTTAGCCTCTTTCTGGGACCGTCTTGTCCTCCGGAAGTTTCCGTTGATAATACGGAGTCGTTCGTCAGATGACGACTTCCTGCCTGGCCGTGGCCCCATCTCCTCACCGACACCCTCCCTAAAGAACTCCAGGTCTGCTCAGCGTCCCTTCCTCTGAACATACTGACTGATCAGTTCATCAATTCGTTCATTCAACGGGGGCTTACCGAGCGACCGGTATGTGCCCCATAAGATGTCGTAGCCTAGAGATAGGAAAATGGAAAAACAAAACCCGAAACTCCCTGCAAAGAGTCCCCAGCTCAACAGAAGAGCCAGAGACACAGACAGTGAGAAGGACTTAGATCGCACTGAGGACCTCTCTGCTAGCTTTTAATCACACACAGCCTGGCACCTTCCGTACCTTTTTCAGGGGCTGAGTCTCTTGCTCTCCAACTGATTATAGTTTCTCAAGGGCAAACACGATGGCCTTTGTCTTTTTCACCTCAAAAGCCCCTAACAGTGACTCCTTACATAGCAGGTTGTCCCCAAGCATCTGGTTGATTTCGACACCATGAACAGAAAAGCATAAACGAGCTGGAAAATAGACATTGCAGACTTTATCTTGCAGTTTCAACGCTGAACGTTTGGTTTCTTCGTGACTTAGGTTCACCCAGACTTTTGCGCTCTTGGTGAGCAGGGGCCCCAAGGGCAGGAGGGGGGCGGAAAGCAACGGTGGAATCGGGACCCGCTCCTGGTGCCGCAGGACTGGTAACAGAACAGGAGCAGACAAGAGAGTATGGGGGGGGGGGGCGAGCAGTTTCCTTGATGTCCCAGCCTTTCTCTCATGACACAGGCCAGTGGGTTTGGTGGCCCATCAGCTACTGTGGACCTCAAAGGATTCACTTCCTGGATATCCACCCCCCCCCATCCCAGCAGGAGGGCCCTGAGGACCGGATCCTGCAGAAGGGCAGGTGGTTACACTTCTGTTTCTATAGGAGTTTTCAAAATAGTGGAGTAGTATGGATGCAATGGCTGAGCCAAGCTGTGGAGCGAGACCTCTGACAGCAGCGACCCTGCTCCGCCCCTGCCATCACGAGAACCAACCATAAGGCCGTGTTGTCAGCACAGGTTCGGCTGGTCTTCGGGCCTTGGTTTCGCACGGAGCGGAGGTAGAGGCCAGTGGTCAGGATTTGGAAGGAAGAAGGTCTTGCTTTCGTATCTTTCTGTTGCCCGGGTCAAATGACTATCGTGAGCCTTAGTGTTTGCCCTTGTGAATTGGGGAAAATCGTATCTCTTGCTGCTGTTGGAAGATCGCAAGAGAGAGTCTTTGTAAAGGACCAGGCACGTGCTTCACAAATGCAGCCAGTAAAATGTATTACCTTCTTCCCACGGGTCAGGTTCCCCCAGCACCCTGCTCACTCTTGCCCACTGCCGTGTGGGGGGCCTCCCCACTCCTGGGGCCGTTGTCCTGTGCTCTGCAGAGTGAACCGGCTTGATTCACAAGGGCATCACCCTGGGGCTTTTGGGTTTGACTTTCCATGGATCTACTAAGGGCTTCGCCATCTCTCCTTCCGTTTCTCACCTTTGCGCGCTGTGGTTCCAGATTATGATGTCTCCTGCCCTTAAAGAATATGGGGCTTGTGTTTTTGTGTCTTGTTCTCTTTTCTGTTTTGGAGCAATTCTGGTAAAAAGAAGAAGAAGAAGAAGAAGAAGAAGAAGAAGAAGAAGGGTAGAAATATCTTTGCTCTGTCCTCTAAAAACCTGGTTAATCTCTCCAGATGTTTCGATGAGCATAACACATAATAGGCTATCTTAGAAATCAGAAGTATTCTTTCCCTTCCTTCACCTCCTCCCCTAGGCCCTTAAATACGATGAAGCACACAATAGCTGGCTTATTTAGTTTCCTCCCATCAGCATATTCCTCCCGCCCCGTACCAAGGCTAGGGTTCGCCTGACTTGGAGGAAAGGGGGATGTGATCGGAGTGAGGAGAACATTACCACAACCCAGCTGCCCTTCTGACCAGGAAGTGTCAACACCCCAGGCTACCAGCTCTCGTGTTGTATTTGATCATAACCAAAGGCAAGGTCCTGGGAGGGAGCAGGACCTACTTTGGGCAAGAAAGGCACGCCTAGGTTCAGGAAGCTGGTGGGGTGGGACTACCCCCGGAAGAACTTGCAAAGTCAGCTCTGCTCTCTTCTGTTGGATGAGAGCCCCGGGAGCCCTTCATCCCAGTAACGCTTCTTATATGAGTTGTGTAAGGCAGCCATTTAATTTGTATTAATCCCTACTGTTGATATGGTTCTTTCTATTTTATAAAGTTCTTTTACCAGGGCTACCAAGAGCTGCTTCTTGCTTACAATTTTTTTTTAAAGAATCAAGGGTTCCCCCCACCCCAGCAAGGATGGAGTATGCAGGTGGGGAAATAGTCTTTGTACAACGCTTGCATTAATATGCAACAGACAGGATCCAAGCCCCTTGGGATTCCACAGTCTTGATAATTTATATTTACTTTCCTCTGTCCCACTGAAGACCCGGGCTTTCTTACAAAATATCTCACTAACTTTATTATTATTTTTTTAACGTTTATTTAGTTTTGAGAGACAGAGCACGAGTGGGGAAGGGGCGGAGAGAGAGGGAGACACAGGATCCGAAGCAGGCTCCAGGCTCCGAGCTGTCAGCACAGAGCCCCACGCGGGGCTCCAACTCACGGACTGTGAGATCATGGCCCGAGCCAAAGTTGGACGCTTAACCGACTGAGCCACCCAGGCGCCCCATAAAATATCTCCTTTAAAACTCAGGTAGATATTACTGTTTCTATTTTACAGGGGAAGAAAAGGAAGTTCAAGGAGTTTTCATGACTTGCCCAAAGCCGCCCGTCTACATAACAACATGGCTGAGACATGAACCCAAGTTACTCTCGTGTCAGTTCCCCTTGACCATAGGGTATTAGTCAGGAGGCTGCTGTCCTGTCGGACTCTTGATTTCCGCTCAGGTCGTAATCTCGTGGTTTGTGAGATCGAGCCCCACATCAGGCTCTGTGCTGACAGTGCAGAGCCTGCTTGAGATTCTCTCTCTCTTTTCCTCTCTCTCTGCCCCTCTCCTGCTTGTGTACTCTCTCTCTCTCTTTCTTAAAAATAAATGAATAGGGGCACCTGAGTGGCTCAGTCAGTTAAGTGCCCAATTCTTGGTTTCGGCTCAGGTCATGATCTCCTGGCTTCGTGGGTTCGAGCCCCGCCTGGGGTTCTGTGCTGACAGTGTAGAGCCCGCGTGTGATTCTCTCTCTCCCTGCTCCTCCCCCACACGCACTGTCTCCCTCTCAAAATAAGTGAATAAACTGAATTCTTTTTTAATTTCACAAAATAAAAAACTAAATAAACATTAAAAAAAAGAAGAAATGGACCATACTTGACAAAAACAAAACAAAACAAACCCGAAAAAACCTGAGTGCCACTAACTGAAACACCTAGGATTGAGTTCTCTCCAATCTGGGTGATTTGCCCCCCAGGAAGCAGGTTTCTACCATCTCTCTTCTGTATTATCTTTATTTAGCTGATGGCTTCTGTCCTCATGCTCATAAGCTGTCTGCTACTCCTTGAAGCATCACATCCTTATTTGAAGAAGAAAGAAGGAGTTCCCTGGGGCTGCCTTACCATCTACCACAGACTGGGTGGGGCAAAACCATAGACGTTTATTCTGTCAAAGTTCTGGAGGCCAGAAGTCCAAAATCAAGGGGTGGGCAGGGCTGCTTCCCACCTAAGGCTCTGGGGAAGAATCTTTCCTTGCCTCTTCTGGTGCCTTGTGTTGCCAGCAACACTTGGCAATCCTTGGCTCGTAGATACATCACTATAACCTCTGCCTTCATCTTCAACTGGCCTTTTCCCCTCGTGTCTGGACTTCTGCGTTCAAAGGTCCCTCTTCTTGGAAGGACACCTGTCATATTAGATTCAGGTCCCCATCCTCCCAGTAGGACCTCATCTTAACTTGATTACATCTGTAAAGGCCCTATTTCCAAATAGGGTCACATTTATAGGTGGTTAGGAATTACCTGGGGACACTATTCGACCCTGCATAGAAGGATAGAGAAATTACCAGAAGGCTTCTCCCATGTCATGCGGCCACGCTAGCTGCCAAGGAAGCCCCCAGAATCAAACAGAGGTACGTAAGGGAGAAGGAAGTTGGAATGCAGGCAGGACAGGTGGATCGGAGGTGACTTATTATGTAGTTAGCTTCTCTGTTTCAAGTGCAAGGAACTACCGTCTACTGAGATCATACGATAGCCTTGGCACTTACTAGGGCCTTTATGTACATCATCTTATTTAATCAATATCGTGCGTCCTTCCTGCGTGTCTCCTTACTGGATTGTCAGCTCAGTAAATGAGCCATCAGCCCAGAGCCTGACGCGGGGCTCGAACTCGCGGACCGCGAGATCGTGACCTGAGCTGAAGTCGGACGCTTAACCGACTGAGCCACCCGGGCGCCCCGAGAATTGGTATTTAAAGAAGCTAAATTCAAATTCTGAAATGGAATCTAGGGTTATGTGCTCTGCTCTCTAGAACCACAGCTGGCAGGCACACCTTTCTGTTCCCAGTTTTTAGAACCAGGCTAGCTTGTCTGAAACTCCATATACGTTTCCGAAGGGAAAAGAAAAGCAATATGAGCACCAAGATCCAATATCTAAACGTCACCCCTAGAAGATAAAAACAAAGGTAGATATCAGGACGGATGGACAGATCGATGGGGAGACAGACAGGGTATCTGGAGGGACCCTACGGAGTTCTGGGCATCTGCAATGTCCACTCCTTGTGCTTTGTACCACGGATTCCACTTCCCTGGGCAGAGCTGATTGGGGGAAAAAAAATGCGCACTTGGCCCCAAAGGCAATCCTCCAGGGCAGTGGCTCTGGTCCAGAGATGTGCAACAGAAACACCTGGGGAGACTTTTCAAAATACCAATGTCCAATTCAACACCAGCTGGAGATTCTCATTTATCGTGTCTGACCGGATTCCCCAGGAAGTGTGCTTTGAAGAAGCCACACAGTTGCTCCTGGTAAGCTGGGTGCCCGTGTTACAGAAACGCTGCCCTAACGGGGTTTCCTATACTGGGGTCAACCAATCCAACCCTTTCTGGAGGACTTTGACCTCAGGACTCACAAGACGTGGGGATGCTGGAGAGTCGGGAACCGTGGAAACGGTGAGCCTTGGTGACCGTTTTGGGGAAATGGCAGAGCGCTGGTGCCGAAAGGAAGGCGTGTCCACAAGCGGACGGTGACCAGGACAGAAGCTGTGTCACTGGAGGGGCTGTGAGGCTATAAAGCTCTGACTGGACCCTAAAGAGTGACAGCCACGCTCATTTCTCGGGAGGGCCGGCTTGTGGCGTCCAGAGCCCCCTGACCTCTTCCTTGCTTGCATAGCCCACATCAACGGTCACTCGCTCGCTCACCGAGGTGACCCTGGGGTGTCCATGTGGTTTGCGAACCGAAAGAACCCAAAATAGCAAAACGTAGGGAGCGACTCATTCAGTACTCCTCAAGCATTTATTTCATAATGAGAATATAAAGAATCTGTATTTTTTTTCACTAAAGAAATGGTGAATAAGACCGACGGGGTCCCTATTTTTACGAAGTTTATATCCCAGTCAGTGAATCAAACCACTATAAAGAAATCCACAAGATGATTTCAGATGCTGGTAAATACTATGTTTGAGATTGATTGGGGTGGGCCATACTTTGGGGAGGCGGCAGAGAGCACAGGCTACCTCTCTTTCAACTCCTGACAGCCTCTTAGGCTTTTCACCACTTTGGGCCAGTTTCTTCCTCACCTGAAGGGGTTGCAGGTCTGCAGCGAAGGGCGGAAGGCCAGGCAAGTTTTGCGAATTAGAAGGGACTCCTTGACGCGGAAGCAGCCCATCACCAGGTTACCCCCCCCCCCACCTCCACCCCTCCCCGGCTGACAGCTGTCTGAATAGCTATCTTCCCCAGAGATTGCCAGGAGAGGAGCAGAGAAGCAGAGGGAGGGAGCACAGAGGAAGGAAAAGAAGATTCTTCTCCAATCAGTTAGACCTGCACCCAAACGAAAATGATCGTCGTCTAAAGGCCCGTTTCCTTTGAGTCACCTTGCCGTGCTCGTGGTCTCTGCTTTTTGATATTCCTTTCCCCTTCTGTTCTAGTCCCCCTTGGGCTTCTCACCCCTGCCACTACGCCTCCTCTCCTTTCCTCTCTCTCTCCCTCTCTCCATGTTACCATTATTGTCAGTAGAACGAGCCGCATGCCAAATCAGGTCACTCACAAATATAGAACAAACGTCTGTCACTACAGATTTACCACTATGACGCAAGCATGGCCCTTCTGTCTGTGAAAAGTGTGCCCATGAGTTATGTGGGATCACGGTCCCTGTAGACTTCACACCCTCTACCTTAGCTTCACAGAGGTTTGCATTCTTCCAATAAACATCCGTTTGAGCGTCGCTGTGGTGGCTCCCTTCGTGTTTCTACAGCCAAGACAAAGTCAGCCTTTCCCTGTGCCCCCTCTCCCCCTCCCTCCAGCGCCTACGCAAAGCCCTTTTCTGGAGTTTAGGGCTCAGCTGTACATGTTTGTTCTGGCTGGGACCCGCTGGAGAATACTTGCCGAAAGTGAGATAACCCACAAACATTGCATTGAAGAAAACGAGGCTGAACTGGGGCCACTTTTCACAAAAAAAAGAGCTGAACTAGAAACACAACCGCTAAAACGCAACCTGCGATGTTGCACCGAATGAAAAACACAGGGAAAAAGAAAAAGGGGCACACTGAGCATCAAACCCCACTTAACGTTATTCAGAACTCTCTTTCGGATGTTTAAATTCATCGTGTGCTCTTAGATTGTTAACATCAGAGCGCTTCTCCATTCAATCAGCTATCACGACACGTGCCATCTGAGTAAAAGAAAAAATATGAGAGGAGGGAAAAATTAAAAGGGATGATAAAAAAAGGATAAAATACGTTTTTAAATACCTAAGTATCTTTTTAAAAAAATTTTTTTTTATTTTAGAGAGAGAGAGCAGGAGCGGGGGAGATGGGCAGAGGGAGAAAGAGTGTGTGTGTAGGAAAGAGAGAGAGAGAGAGAGAGAGAATCCCAAGCAGAGAGAATCCTAAGCCTTGCAGGGCTCAATCCCATGACCTTGAGATCATGACCTGAACTGAAATCAAGAGTTGAATGCCCAACCTAGGTGCCCCAATACCAATTTATCTTTAAAGTGGTCTTGTTTCCAAATGGTTTGCTCTACGTGAAAGTACAAGCGTGTCTTGAGTTTTACAGGTAACTAAATCAACGCGAAAGACACATATGTACGAATGAGAACGTTGGTAATAAAGATTATAATTCCACACGGAACCCAAAATTCCAAAAATGTACAGTTTTCACCATTTCCCTAGAACAGTCCAGACAAATTCTAGGGGACCTAATATGAAAAACAGAAATAAAAATACAATCTACTCCCCATATAACTTGTTTCTATTTTGATTACTAGGTTGGGTCTATTTTCATAGTGGAGAATGAAAAAAAAATTTTTTTTTGTTTTTACACAAAGACAGCAGAAACCACAAATGTTAAAGTAAGCCAATCAGACCTGTTCTCCCCACCCCCAATAACTCTATTACCCAATTGACCCCAGTTGTAAACGCCTTTGCCAGTTAATTATTACACTATCATTATTGTTATCACCATTGTTATTATTTTGTTCTTTTCTTTGATCATTAGTTTGCTGGTTCAACCATCATACAAGGTTATAATAGAAATTCATTACCGTGTGATGGCTGTTGGGCTGCCTATGGGAAATGACTTGATAGTCTTGCAAACACTGAATCAGGCAGTAAATTAACACTCATTTTCATGCATGTTTGCTTGCCTGTTGATGACCTGGAAACACATGCTTACGCTCCGTGTGTTTCCTTGCTGCTCCCGATTTGTCTCTTCTCTGGTACGAAGGGAACAATAAGGGCTTCCTCCAGGGCAATGGATGCAGACTGTGCTCGCGAGGGGCCAGAGGAGCCTCATGCAGAGAGGGAAGCAGCTACCTGGATTCACACCTGGGCTTTGCCAACCGTCTTGGCGGTCGGACAGCCTGGGGACTGGGAAGGCGTGGGCCAGGAGGAGAGTGGGATCCAACAATGGCTCACGGAACGGTCCCTTGGGAGAGGGCATTCTCAGTAGCGTGCTCCTGGAGGCCATAGGGGTTAGAGGCTCAGTCCCTGCCTCACCCTCCCGACACCAGAGGAGATGGTTGTAAACAGACGCTTGTCTTCACTTCAGCAAACCTCTCCTGGCTTGCTACAGTCTTGATTTTTGTTCCCCTTTCGTTGGCAAGAAGACCAACTGAAAGAGTCTTTTACTCACTAAACATCAAGCATTTCTCGGTCTTTAGAAGTGAGATTAGCAGCAACTCTTCTCCATCACGAGTGGGCTTTTGGCAGGTTATCGGCACCTCCTTCGACAGCCCCGTCCAACGGAGCTTTCTGCGGTGATGGAAATGTTCCATACCTGCACTGTCCTATAGAGCAGCCCCTCGCCCCGTGCGGCTATTGGGCACCCCAAGTGGGCTAGTTTAACTGAGGAGCCAAATTTTAATTTTCTATGATTTTAATTAATTTTAAATTAACTATAAATTCAATTTTAGTTCCCCATAATAAAAGGGTTTTTTTTTTAATTACCCCGAGCACTCAGAAAAGCGTATTCTACGTGTATTCTAAAAGTACGTTAACTACTCCTTCTCTCCTTGTAGCTGAATCTTGGGTGGCTGGCGGCCACGTATTGGGCCAGCGCAGATCTGGAACACAGCTCTGAGTTATCTGCTGACCTTTCTGGCTACTCCTGTGTCAGCTTTTTTAGCAATGCGCACGTTCAATTGCTTCCGTCTAGCTATAAAAGAACTTGGTGCCTGAATCTTCTTAGTATAAACCAGGACTCAGGCCAACGTTATCACACCCAAGTATAGGATTACTGTCTATTATCTGATGACACACAAGCATTGACTTTCCACCCCTGCGTTGACCTTTTTGGTTCCTGTAACACTTTATCTACTCTGGCAGCGGGCCAAAACCTCACCCAAGACATACTGAATCGGAATCTCTGAAAGGCCAGCCTTGCTTAGGAACTTAACAGTTTTTACAACCACCTCGGGTGATTGTTTTGCAAACAGTGCAAGATTGACTCCTATCACGTCTGAGCTGCGTTTCAGACTGGACGTGCCACCACCAATTTGGCTGAATATGGTAAAGATCCAACTCCTTCGGGCTACTTCAGGCCTTCCCAGTCGACATCATCATCATCCGTTAAGGTTCCCTTTGTATCAATCCACAAACGAACCCTGGGAGATGGAAATTACAATTCCCATTTTACAGAGGATTAAATTTAAGGAAACTTATCCAGCACCACTCAGGAGCACAGCCCTGATCTGAGAATAACCCCTCTGGTTAAAACCACCACGGAACATGGGCTGGTATTCCATAAATACACGACCACAATCAGGCTGACCGTGGTCCAAGAACTTACACCACAGTGGACGTACTTATAAGAGTGTCCCTTCATTCAAGGTTTCGCCTGATCCCTGTCAAAAGCAATGAGGTTCACGTGACATATTTACAGTGGCTGCAGCTTTATATGAATTGTTCCTTATGTATTCATTAGTTGGTGTTTTTTCCACACTTACAGAATAAGTCTTTCCTTTTTTCAAGTATTTTCTGAGCCAAATGCTATGCTTAGCATTTGCAATACGGTGTTGAATAATCAAAACACCTTTCAGATAGAAGACAGATAATGTCTTTTATATTCATTTTATCAAATTCGTTAAGCACCGGGGTATTTCAGGGGCTGTGCCAGAAGCTAAAGCAGTAAGCAAACCAGAGATGATTTTTGCCTTATTAAGTATTAGGTGGGCACACCTATGCTTAAGTTGAATGGTTAATAGATAGTATGTGGTTTTATGCCACATGGCACAGATTAAATCACTATTATTTAAATATGTATCTTGTCTCTCTATGACATTTTAGTCATGTTGCTTTTCTGCCTGAAACTCTTCAATCTTCAAGTTCAAAATCTTTACCCTTAGAAATAAGGCCCTTCATTGAAGAGGGCATCTTTTGGGATGAGCACTGGGTGTTGTATGGAAACTAATTTGACGATAAATTTCATATACTAAAAAAATAAATAAATAAAAATAAATTAAAAAAAAAAAAGAAAGAAGGCCCTTCGTACTGTTTTTTGTGCCTGATTTTCCAGTGTATTTTTCCCACACACCTTCAGAACATACCTATATAAGAACAAACTTAAATGTCTTAAGTTTCCTTGCAAAGACCCTGCATGTCTGCCTTTGCGCTAATTTTCCATTTATCTGACGTCTCCTCCCAACTCACACACTCCCGTCTTACTCTGCAAAGCTCAGTCTCAGACTTTAGCTTCTGTGAGAAGACCTCTCACCTCTCCTGTACAGCCACTCCTATGCCTTGGAGAATTTGCTACTTTTCCTGGCATAGGATATTCGATGCGGGTGGCAGGACTAATCTTATTCTACCTACTGAGTAGCGTAGGACATAGCTCTGTACTCAATAGAACACGACACGACTTTCTGACTCGAAGTGTCACTTGGCCAGGCTAGCAAAAATTTTACCTTCAGTCACCTTTGGGATCTACTGTTCTCACCCCCGGACCATGCCACGGGACTGCACCTGCACAGTGCTGGGGTGGGGGTGGGGATGGGAGTCAGTCAAGGTCTGTCTCCATACAGCCTTGGGGTATTGTCCCATTCTGTTGCCTTTTTGCCACGCTGAGTTATATCTTTGCAAACCTATCTTTGGTCTCACCTGCTGCCTAAATGAGTCATGCGCCCATTTCTCTTTGCAATATTTTCATGGTCACAGCAGGATGATTCGGAGCCGGGTCTGGCATCCTGCTGCTCTGAGACTCACGGGCCTTAATCGTTTCCCTTCTCCTTATTCCCTGTAACCACTGAGTAAGCTCTGCCTTCCCTGAAACCTGAGTAGCACCTAATGTATAGGAGACACTCAGTAACTGTTTATTGAATGAATGAGTAAAGAAATGAATCAAAAGGTCAGTGACAGCTCTCCCTTGCTTAAAATCTTCATGGTTTTACCATGAAGTGATGCGTGACCATCACTTATATGATAAAGTTACAACTTTTTAGCATGGCAGTTGAGGACTTCCATTGCCTGCTCTTGGTCCTGTTTTATGGTCCCATCTCATTTTTTCATCCGTCTATTTATGTTTAGTGCGACTACTCCACTAAGCTGGGAGCCCCTTCAAGGCAGAGATCAGATCATAGTCCAATCCAAATGCAGATGTAGTAAAATATGCTTAAGAAGTGCTGCATTAATGCATTGTTTAAGCAAAACTCAGAGTATCCATTTACTATTTTGTTAAAATTCTAGTGCCCAGAGCAGGAAATCTGGGATGTGTTGGCTCTAATAGAGTGGTATCTGTCCAAGGCACAGGTCTTTCTAACTCTTTCAAATGGTACCTATATGGTTATTATTTTTGCCTGATGGGTAGCAAGGGCACAAATGTGTCTGTGAACATAGGAGAAAGGAAATCACATTTGAAACTGAGGGTGACTATACATGAAATGAACAGCTTCAGGGCAAGAGTAATTATTGTTCCTTGTTTTCCCCAAATCAGCATCTAACAAATACAATCTGCAATACAACAGGAATATTAGGTTTTTTGAAATCAAGTAGTGTGAGTCTGCCAACTTTATTCTTTTTGTTTTTTCAAAATTATTTTATTCTAGTTGCTTTGCCTTTCCATATAAATTTTATAATATTTTGGTACCTACAAACAATATAAAACAAAACCTGCTTGAGATTGTATGAATTCCATAGATTAAGTGGTGGAAGATTGATTTGACTCTATTGAGTTTTCTGATCCAGGAACATAGTATGCCTCTCGGTTTATTTAAATCTTCTTCTTGGGGCGCCTGGGTGGCGCAGTCGGTTAAGCGTCCGACTTCAGCCAGGTCACGATCTTGCGGTCTGTGAGTTCGAGCCCCGCGTCAGGCTCTGGGCTGATGGCTCGGAGCCTGGAGCCTGTTTCCGATTCTGTGTCTCCCTCTCTCTCTGCCCCTCCCCCGTTCATGCTCTGTCTCTCTCTGTCCCAAAAATAAATAAAAACCGTTGAAAAAAAATTTAAATCTTCTTCAATTTCTTTCACTAGAATTTTGTACTTTTCAACATGCAGATTCTGCGTGTGTTTTGTTAGACAACACCTAAATATTTTATTTTGGGGAGTTTCTATAAATAGTATTGCTTTAATTTCAGATTCCAATTGTTGATTGCTAGTCTATAGAAATACAATTGATGTGTGTGCATATTGTATTCTGTATGCTTTAAAGTATACTTATTAATTTTATGAGGATTTTGGTAGAGTCCACAGATTTTTCCATGTAGATGGTTAGGTTGTGTTCAAATAGAGGCACTTTTTCTAATCTGTATACCTTTTATTTCTTTTTCTTGCCTTATTACACTGGTTAGGACTTCTAGTATAATGCTGAATAGGAGTGGTAAAGGCAGATATACTTATTTTGTTTCCAATCTTAGATAAAACTCCTTTATAAAGTTAAGAAAGTGCCCTTCTTTTCCTACTTTGGAGAGATTTTTGATCAGGAGTGGGATTTTGAATTTTGTCAAATGACTTTTCCCCATCAATTGATATGATAAAATGGTTCTTTTTTTGGTCTAATAATATGGTACATTACTTTGGCTTTCTAATATTGAATCAATCTGGGATTACTAGGATAAATTCCACTTTATTATGATGTACTGTCTTTTTATATATTGTTGGTTTGATTTACTAGTATTTTTTAAATCATTTTTATGCATGTTTTTGGGAGATATTCTTCTGTGGTTTTCTTTTCTTTTAATGATCTTTGTTTGCTTTTTATATTTGGTTATTGCTGACCAAAAAGAATGACTTGGGAAGTAGGTTTTTCTTAATTTTCAGGAAAAGGTCATGTAGAATTTGCATAAGTTCACCTTTAAATGTTTAATGAAATTAATGAGTAAAACCTTCTCAGTCTGAAGATTTCTTTCGTTGGGAAAGTTTCAACTAAATTCAGTTCCTTTAATAAGTATGAAACTTTTCAAGTCATCTTTTTCTTCTTGGGTGAGTTTTTGTAGTTTGGATCTTTCAAAGAATTGGTCCATTTTATCTAAGTTGTTGAATTTATGTTTGTAGAATTCTTTGTAATGTTCCTTTTTTATCTTTTTAATACCTGTGGGGTCTGTAATTATGCGCTTTTTTTCTTCCTGATAGTAGTGATTTGTATCCTTTCTCCTTTTTTCCCTTTGTCAGACCGATTAGAGGTTTACCAATTTTATTGATGTATTCAAAGAACCAATTTTTTATATTAATTTTCTTTATTATTTTTCTTTTACAAATTACATTAATTTCTGTTCTTACCTTTATTATATCCTTCTCTCTGCTTTCTTTGTATTTCTTTTTCTTTTTTCTCCCTAGTTTCTTGAAGTGGAAGCTTAGTTTTTGAGTTGTCATCTTTATTCTTTTCTAATAGAAGCATTTAATGTTATGAATGTCCCTCCAAGCACTACTTTATCCTTATCAAACAAATTTTAAAATGTTGCCTTTTCATTTTTGTTCAATTCCAAATACTTCTAAATTTTCTTTGAGATTGCAGCCCATAGAGGTGTTGTCTAATAATAAAGCTGAGTGATCATTAGGTAGGTTAACTGAGTAATGTTAACATTGTTTTCCCTCTCACTCTAACAGATGTGAGGAATTATAAGAAAGATTTTATGAAATAAAGTATGACATAAACTGTTGACCTTGAACAGTTTAAATGTAATTTAATCTTTAGCAATTTAATACAACAGTTGCCCTGCAACTTACTTCTGGGAAGGTCCTAGAACCAAACTATTGAAATTTCAGAATCAGAAAACTTACTTTTGCCTGTAGCAACCCATCTTCCAGAAATATGCTACAAAGTTGTTCCTCAGGTCCTAACATGCATAAAGATCACTTTGATTGCTTATTAAACACAGATCTCTCAGCCCCCACCTCAAAAGATTCTAATTCCGTAGATCTGGGATAAGCACAAAGATTTGCATTTCCAGAAAGTTCCCAGGTGATACCTCTGCCGCTGGTCTGAGAACAACTTTGAACTGCGCTGTTTCACAGCATTAGAAAATATCGTCCAACAAGTTCTCTTTGGCATGTCTTCATACTTTGTGTAATTTTCTATCCTTTTCCTCTTAGACTTCCTTGAAATATTCTTGTCTTCTTGCTTTTTTTTCTTCTTGCCATATAAATATGGATATTTTCCAAGATTATAACTTCTTATCTCTTCATCTTCCTTTCCATTATAACTTCAACAACTATGTATTGAGAATCCACTAATTGTTAAGTTTGGCTCTAGGTACCATGTAAGGCAAAACCAGTAGGATCTGTGCCCTTTGCCCCAATATTATCTGTGAAAGTTTTCTAAGAACTTTCTCACAAACATGACCATCTCTTCCTTTGCTTTCCCATAGCTCTTGACTTGTTTCACCCATGTGGCTTTTATTTCATACTATCTTGTTTGGGAATTCCCTGAAACAATATCTCAAATCTTAATTGAAAACAGGATCTGTACTGGGCAAAATTATCTCAACCTCTAATTTTTATTTTGTCACCCATATTTACTATATCAGCCTTGGAACTGATCAGAAAATTGTGCAATATTTTCAACACAACACCACCTTATCCCAATGTAAACTATATGTTGGAGTTATAGAAAATTTCGATTAATATTTGGAGATGTTGCACGATGACAGGAAAATGAAAAAAAATTCCACTTTTAAGTATATTGGCAGAAGACAAGTATTTATGGTATTTACTTTTATATACTTCAATCAACATATAGTGACAATCCACAACATGCAAAACACCATTCTATTACATTTGCAAGCATTTTTCCCTCTAACCTGTATCGTGCTGCCCCCAAAATTTTGTGGGAGAAATCTAGATTGGCCCTGCTGTCTCCATTCTGCGTGTGGCAGCAATCAATGAAAATAGTGCTCATCTCTGTGGAGGTCTGTGTGTTTAAAGTGGGGAGAAGTAGGAGCTGGAGAGAATTTTTCACATAAAGTCTGAGTAAAACATTAGCAGAAATCTCTCCAAGCTATCTGCCCTGTCCTTCAGACTCCTTTCTCTGTGATTATAAATGCTCATGTAGGAAGTCACAGGATTACAATGGAAATCCAAGCCTGACATGATTTACCAGGTGCTCACATGTTGACCTCTCCTGGGCAAATAATTGCAGTGGGAGACCATTTGGGTAACAGAAAGAAAGAGGAGCCATGAGTAAGCCAGTGGATCTTTGGAACCAACAGATTTAACTTGGAATGAGTACCAGACATTTCCTGGGGAAGGAGGGAAGTGCAATTTTGCCTGTCAACTACTCTTTATGACCATACCACGTTTAGAATATCATAGATATTCTGCCAGGATTTTCCAGGGGAGGGAAAGAGAGCTCCCCATAACTTTTTGCATTTCAGTGAAGACACATCACACTCACATGCAACTTACACACATTCAGCTCCACGTTTGGGGAAAATGAACAACCACCATAGCCGCGTTTTTTACACAACATACCCCTAGATATACACTCACTACTTTAGGTGGTGATTTAAAAAAAAATGGAAAGAGAGAAAGAAAGAAAGATAGAAGAGAAAAAGAAAAGAAAAGAAAAGAAAAAAGAAACAGAGACATGTTCCAACAATAGAAAAAAACTGACTGTGTTGGCACCACTGAAAGATGGTGTAAAACATAAAGCATGCATACTGCTCTTTGTGGGTGATTTCCATGGTGGAAGAAAGCTGATATTTCAGGACCTTTGGGGCTTCCATAAGCAGCTGTGGAATTGGGCCAATGTCTCTGAGAGAGTACTCTTCTAAACCATTGGAAGTTGAGAGCAAGATACCACCTTCCTCTCCCTTTCTATCTTTTTGCACATTCTACACCCTCCTCCTTCTTTCCTCTTTTCTAATTCTCCTATCAGAGAACTCATTTCACAAGATAATGCAATGAGGGCGATGCTGTGACGGCTTCATTGAAGAGAGCAGCTGGCACTTGTCCTTTTGGTGACAGCTCTCACCTCAGATAAGCCACGCGGACCTCTCCGGGCTCATGGGCCCCAGTACAATACAATAGCTACATCCAGCTAAGTCACCATGGCTTGGTACTGTCCTAAGCATGAGAGACCTTCATGATGAGAAACCCTCATGATGATGAGATCAAGTTTGCGAGAACAGCTAGGTGGGACACCCCATGGGGACCTTTCTATCTATGTCCAAAGTCGCTCTTTCTCTAGCCGAACTGTGATCACCTTTTAAGAGGTGGGAGGTTATATTAATTTTTGCTGTTGTGCAGAATTGGGGAGGAAAGGTATAATGAGAAACAAAACAGCCATATATATCTGAAAAAAAATGGATGGTAAGGGGCAAAGCGGGAACCGACGGCACCGGGGCAAGTTGCTAATCTATCAGCAGGCAGTGTGATTGCTCCAGAGGAACAAGGTCATCAGGAAAACCTTTGCTTAGAAACTAAATTAAGAATAAGGTCCCCATTGTTTGTCTTACAGTGGCCAGAGTTCATGAGTGTCTCACTTTGTCCCCAGGGGCTCTGTTTCTCCACTCTAGGCCAGCCCTGGTTAAGAGGAAGCCATATATCTTCTAAGAATATTTCTGTCTTGTGCTTAACTCAGTAACATTAACGGAGGGAAATGAGGTTATGTGAACTTCCCATGGATATTTCGATGGGAGTGACTGAGTTGATACAAAGGATTCCCTGTGAAACACATCCAAGTAAATAGAGTCAAATCGATTCCAGTGATTCCCCTAGGTTTCACCAGCTCAGGAGAGAGGAAAGAGTATCTTCAGAGACAGTGACTCCATAACGACATGCAGACGGCCCAAACCCATGGTTGGAGATGCCCCCAGATAAAATAAAACAATGCAAAATCTTCCACTGCAAATGGATTAGATGTGGACTATTTTAACGATGGAATCAAATCTGTGGCAAACAGCTTCCTCATTGTTCCACTTTTCATATAAAAGGCTCTTGTTACTTGGCAGCTAGTGGGCTAGGTTGAAAACCTACCTCATCTTCAAAATCTTCTAGAGCAGAAACCTAGACTGAGGAAAACAAAGTCTTAGGCAAAAGAGTTTAGATTCATTCAGAATTTAGCAAATGTGGAAATTATTACGTAAGAAATTTTGTAATTTAATCCTGGAAACAAACTTCCCATCACCACCCTCCCCCCCCTCACTTCCCCCCCCCCCCACACACACTCTTAGATTTCTGCTTTTCAGGAGGTATTCGTTATAGCCCCACAAAAAGAAATATTTAGCCTTAATATGAGGAAAAGAAAGTCATTTCCCCAAGCACGAGAAGAGAATAGTATGCATGTTTCCATTTTTGGTTGCAGGGAAGAATCAGTTTTGGTCTCCTCTCTGAAAAATAAGTAAAACTTGAGTCTCTGAGGAGCAAGATGGAGGCATGATGGGGCTGAATTGGATGGAGGAAGAACGAATGTCTTTGAAATTGATCTGTACATTCTGTCTGCTTTTGGAACCACCTGAGACACAGATTCCTTGACTACCTCTCTTCAGTCCTCATTTCATCAGTTATGATATTTTTTGTATTCATCCTCTTTCCTCCGATTTTTTATTCATCTCCCAGAGTGGTGAGCCAATGCCTTCAAAAGAGTAGGTATTCAATAAATATCCCATGGATGAATGGATCTTTCTTATTCACTTCCAGGCTGTAAATGCTTGTTTGGCTGTATCTCTGAACAGATACTAGTGTGCATGAAGTTCATAAACAACATTATGGCAGTTATCACAGGAATTACTTCTACTTCCTTAACAGCCTGAGCATTGTATGCTATAGTGGGTTGCTGAAACCTGAATTTATTTACTTCAAAAAAATAGAAATTGGGATAAAATATGGATGGAAAAAAGGGAAGGTTTTGGTTTCTGAATCCACTTAAATATCACAGAAATACTTTAGGCGTCTTCCATTTCTTTCCCTCTTTCTTTCTGTGGATAACTCAGACCTAAAAGGAGGGAAAACGCTCTCAAAAAGACAGAAACTTTAGACAGACACACATGACCATGAAACGACACTCTTGAGAGGGTCTGTCCCCTTCTTTCAGAAAACCATCAGCTTTTGTCTTTATCAATTACTGCTATCACAAGATCCCTTGTTACTAAAATAAATTATGAATAAAGAATTGGTTATAGACGTACCTTAGCTTCTCTAGATCTGGTAAAATGAAAGGGAATTGCCCTCCATGAGAGAAACGTTCTCAGTAACAAAAGTAAAAGAAGAAAGAAAAAATTTGCCTTGCTGTGAGTCTCCTTATACTTCTTACTTCCACACCTTGAAAGCAATCTATTGAAAATTTTCATAGAAAGAAAGTTCTGCTCAGCCTTTGGGAGAACACAGTACCTAAGTCTATATTCTGCAATGACCTGGGTTGACAATATAAGCAAATATATTGTCCGACAATGTACTTGAACAGAATTGTTCAAGGATAGAATAGAAACAAAATCCCGGGTATCGAAAGATAAGGCTAGAACAGCACACAATATTCATCTGGGTCTCTATTCTTGAGTACCAGCAAGGGGAGGGTATTGTGAGCCTGGAAGAAACCAAAGACTTATTTGACCTAAATGTCGTTTTCTACTTGATCAAAATGAGACAGTAGCAAGTGTTCAATTATACACTAAATAGACTCCAGAACATTTCAGAGAAAATCAAGCAGGGTGATGCTGAGGCACCATCATATGAGCTTTGCAGAGTCAGATCCCTGGGATGAGTGTCAGGGCTTGTGCAATATTTACATAACCTGCATCTGTCCAAAATAAGCTCTGGGGAATCGTTCACAAAAATGTTCTCAGCTTTTTCCAATTCTCTTTTGTCTCCTAGAATCACTTCATCCCTTTCAACACGTGACAGCCCTCCAAAAAAGCACATCATGGCCCTCTTAAGCCTTCCCCTTTATTTTGAACAAAATATTCATTGTCATTATTGAGTCTTTTCTTCTTCCACACGACATGGCGCTAAGCATTCAGCGTTTGGGACAAACCATTTCGTAAAGCACTTCAAGAGTGTATTTAGATGATGGGTCATGTGGGTGTTTTTGAACCAGTGGTGAGGGATGAGTAGGGTCTGGTCATCCAAAGACTGTAAGGTTTGTGCCCCTGGCCTTTGCTGTGTGATGCAGCTGTGCAGCCAGAATGCAGAATGAATCTTTGGGGAACAGTGGGCCCAGCTGTGCTCATGAAATTCATCTAAGAAAATCCTTGTAGTCCAAAAGTGGAGGAAGAAGCTTGAAAGACACAGCCAAGATCGTAACTCTCAATGTCGATTGTAACAAGAGGTGCATTAACAGGAGGTAGATGCCTTCCACTCTATTCTTAGTCTTTTGGATCCAGTTTTGGTATAGTTCTGGGGTCAACAAGCTAGGGCCCCCAAGCCAAATATGGACCATCGTCTGTCTTTATACAGCCTGTGAGTCAGGAATGATTTTTACACTTTTAAACTGTTGGGGAAAATTAAAAGAAGGGTAATATTTTGTGGCACATGAAAATGATATCAAATTCGCATTTGAATGTCCAAAAGTAAAGTTTTATTGGAGCACAGTCATACCGTATTGACTAAGGCTGCTTTTGTGCTAAACAGCCGCAGTAGAGACTATATGGCACACAAAACAAAAAAGGAAAAAACAAAAACTCCAAACAACAACCACACCCCTACAGTCAGGCTCTTTTCGGAAAAAGTTTGCAGATTCCTGATAAAGTTCATTCTTAAATTCAACCTCGGTCCTCAAATAGATGCCTGAGGTCTTGCTCAAGCGTATGGATTATTTTTAGGGGATTTTCACGTGATCTACTGGCAAAGGAGCCATTAATTTTCATAAACTGGAAATGGTCTACAGGACAAGCATTTGGCCAACCTATTAGAGAAATGCAAATTAAGGCCACGACAAGATACTGTTTCACACCTACCAACTTGTCAGAAAATTGTAAGCCTGATAATACGATGTGTTGTGAGCATACAGAGCAACGTGCATGCACACTGCCGGGGGAAATGAAAACTGGCACAACCGCTTTGGAGAGCAGCTCGGCCAATTCCTAGTAAAATGGAAGGTTATGTTTATACGATGACCTGCAATGCCGTCTTCATGTTTAGCCTCTATTTTGAAGAAATTCTAGCAGATACGCAAGAGGAAACCTATAGAAGGAGGTCTATGTCGCCTAGTTTATGTGGTAGTCATTAATGCTGTTGGCCAGATGGTATGGTTTTCCCCCTGCCTCCCAAGGCACATGGTAGGTTGTGTTTTTAGCTCCCCTGTGGCTAGGTGGAACCCTGTAGCTAGTTCTGGCCATTGAGTTTTGAGCAGAGGTGACCCAATCATGGCGGGAACATTTACAAGGCCAGTGTCAGGCTCTTCCAAGTTATGATAACCCATAGGTCAAGGAAGAAACTACAATGAAAACCAGAAAATAATTCAGAGGAAACAATAATGCTGCCTGAAAAAACTTGTCATTATACTACAAATATGTATCATTAGAGTGCCAAATACTACGCATTGAAGCTGTGACCTTGCTTAGAAAGAAATTTATAGCTTCAAATGCATATTAGGAGAGAAGAAAAGCTGAAACGTCAGTAAACTTTGAATCTTAGTTTTGATCCCACAGAAGCAGATCTCAAGCCAAAGATTCAAGGACACACAGTTTATTGGGAAAAAACTAGTTTGCTATGACTGCCCTAGCAAAATAGCACAGACGGAATGGGTTAAACAACAGAAATGTATTTCTTCACAGTTCTGGAAGCTGGAAGTTTGAGGTCAAATTGCTGGTGGGACTGCGTCCTCTGAGGCCTCTCTGCTTGGCTTGTAGACGGCCACCTTCCCCCTGTGTCTTCAAGGGGTCTTTCTTGCATGCACACACGCACACACATGTCCTAAAATCTCCCCTTCTTACTAAGGCTCACGCCAGTGACTTCATTTTAACTTAACCACCTCTTTAAAGGCCCTATCCCCAAATACAGTCACATTCTGAGGTGGGCTAGGACTTCAGCATATGGACCGGGGAGGAGTGGGGCACAGTTGAGCCCATAACAGGGAAGTTCTGGGAAAACAAGTAGAAAAACAAATAGAAAGTAAGCAGAGGAAGGAAGGCAGCCAATAAAGGGCATGGTATTAAGGCACCATAACAACAGGTAACTAGAGCTTGATTACCAAAGAAAATTCTAGAAAACTATGTAAAATACATTTCAGAATTACGTTGGCCAAAAGGCAAGGAGCTGGGGTACTTATATTTGGTCTTTAGTTAAGGGTGTCCCCTGCGAGATGTTAGCTTCTGGGGACATCTGTTCCTCCAATGTCCACAGACTAAGTGGGTTCAGGCAGCTTGAGGGTAATGTCCCGATGAAGGATCCAGTGGTGGCCCTTGGAAGTCAGGTTAGCGTGCATGGCAATGGCAAGCGGTTCCATGGCCCACGGCCAGCCTCGGCAGGGCCAGCTTAGCAGCCCTCTCCAGAAGTTGCAAGAAGTGCAGCAAACAAAGCCACAGGGGACACAATAATTAAAAAAACTTTAAATGTATAAATAGATAAGATCCACAAAACCATAGACTGGTTCATTAAAATACTACTAAAATTTAAAAATTACTGTCCAGACTTGTCAGTTAAAATAGAGAAGAGGCACAGAGAAGAGGCACACATGTTTTAAAAATATCAGGAGTTTATTAATTTTTATTTATTTTATTTTGTTTTTTTCTTCATATGAAATTTATTGTCAAATTGGTTTCCATACAACACCTCACGGCGGTCAGAGTGGCTACAGTGAACAAATCAGGAGGCTATAGATGCTGGCGAGGATGCGGAGAAACGGGAACCCTCTTGCACTGTTGGTGGGAATGCAAACTGGTGCGGCCGCTCTGCAAAACAGTGTGGAGGCTCCTCAAAAAATTACAAATAGACCTACCCTATGACCCAGCAATAGCACTGCTAGGAATTTACCCAAGGGATCCAGGAGTGCTGATGCATAGGGCCACTTGTACCCCAATGTTTATAGCAGCACTTTCAACAATCGCCAATTTCTGGAAAGAGCCTAAATGTCCATCAACTGATGAATGGAAAAAAATATCAGGAATTTAAAAATAGGGCATCATTACAGATCCTGCAGACATAAGATTACTGAGAGAAGAAATAGAAATAAAAGAGAGCGATTCTACTCCTTCTGAAAAGAATTGAAAACAGATATTCAAACAAACACACACACACACACACGCGCGCGCGCGCACGCGTGCAAACACACGTTCATAGCAGCACCATTCACAAAAGCTGAAGGTGGAAACAACCCAAATTTCCAACAAAGGACGAATGGACTAACAAGTGGTAGTATATCCATGGAATGGAATAGTCTTCAGCCATGAAGTACACAGACAAGGAAAAAAAAAATAAGAGACAAACAGAAAAACAGACTCTTAAATACAAGAACAAACTGGTGGTTGCCAGAGGGGAGGTGGGTGGGGGAGGGGTGAAATAGGTAAAGGGGATCAAGAGTACACTTACCTTGATGAGCCCAGAGAAATGTGCAGAAGTGTTCAATCACTACATCACTACATTACGCGTCTGAAACTCATATACACTGTATGTGAATTACACTTGAATAAAATGGTTTTTTTTTTAAGGGATGAAGAACATGATGAAGAACATGTGTGAACCTCGAAAACAACACTGAACGAAAGATGCCAGACACAAAAGACTAGTATGAGTCCATTTGTATGAAATACACAACATAGGTAAATCATGGAGACACAAAGAAGGTTGGTGTTTGCAAGGGTCGGTGGGGTGGGCGGGGTTCGCGAGAATGGTGACTGACTGCTTAATGAGCGCGGGTTTCCTTTGGGGATGAGAAAAATATTCTGGAACTAGATAAAAATGTAATCGCGCAGCCTTGTGAAGGCACTAAATGCCACTGAATTGTTCACTTTGAAACAGTTAAGTGGGCATTTTGTGAATTTTACCTCAATAAAAAAAGAAAGAGAAAGAGAGAGAGGATGAGAAAGGAAGTCAAAATACCCGGCAGTATTTGAATATGGAGTACAGACGTGCTTCAGATCTACAGTTGTCACTCCCTGCCGGTTTTTAATATTTTGATGATCTCATTAAATATTCGCTCTTGTCCCAGAAGGGAGGGATTGCTAATAATACTCGTTTTCACAGAGGAAAAAGGAACTGATGGGAAACAGCCTGATCGTTTCTCTGTCTCTGTGTCACCTTGTGTTTTGCAGAGTTGATCCAGAGTTCCTCTCTGGAGAAGAAGGACCGAGAAGCAGAGATAAGGTTACTTTAAGGCTTGGAGTTGTCTCGGCTCAAGGAAATGAGCCAGGGAGGAATGAGGTGCTCTGACGTTCCAAATACAGCCTGTGCTTGGCCACTTGGGAAGATGGATTTGTTGCTAGCAACGAGTACTAGGACGTGTGTGATTTGGCACGTCTCGATCTGTGAAGTAGATGCCACGCAGGCAAGAAATTGATGATGTTATGGGGAGGGGCTGTGCAGGGTGCTAATTGCCATTAGAAGTGCCTGGAGGTGGGGTGGAGAGGAGTGAAGAAACCCTTCCCGTTTAATAGATTTTCAGGATGGGAAAGTCATCTTGCAACCGCCAAGCGTTTGGGAACAATTGTACACAACACAGAAGGCACGCGTCACACGAGGCTGGAGAATCTGGACGCTCCCTGCACACCTTGCAGATTCCTGCACGAAAGACCAGTGGCCTTGTTACTCCTTCTGCTGCCTACTCCGAGCCCGGGAGACACAACAGAAAGCAGGATAGCAAGTACCAATGGCTGTGGGACTTCAAATCACCACCTAGGATTACTTCCATGATCTCTGGAAAAGTAGGCAAAAAGTGTTAGGTGAGATAGGAGCACAGTTAAGACTTAAGCCCGAACTGCAACTCTATGGGCATGTGGTGGAGTGAATTTGTTGGCACACTTCAGAATTTATGCTAGGAGCGGCATCCGTGAAATCTTTGTGGACCGCGTATGATGTTCCCTGCAATTATACCTGGAGAAGTAGATTAATGTTGAGTCTTTTTTTAAAATTTTTTTCATGTTTACTTATTTTTGAGAGAGAGAGAGAGAGACAGAGCATGAGCTGGAGAAGGGCAGAGAGAGAGAGAGAGAGAGAGAGAGAGAGACAGAATCCGAAGCAGGTTCCCGGCTCTGAGCTGTCAGCACAGAGCCCGACGCGGGGCTTGAATTTACCGACCGTGAGATCATGACCTGAGCTGAAGTCAGACGCTTAACCGACTGAGCCACTCAGGCGCCCCGATGTTGAGTCTTTATTTTAATTTTACCAAGGAGAAAACGATATTGCAAATGTTGAGGTCGAAGTGGAAATTAGCATAGAATCATAGGTCCAAAAGCTGCCAAGACTTTGACTAAGTCCAGAAAAAATAATCAAACTCTTCAAAGGGGAGGGAGCAGAGAAAGAAAGACTAAAATAAAATGAAAACCACAAAGCCTTCGACGCACACTTCATTTCTTAAAACTCTAAAAGTTTTGAATCTCTACTGTCATCCAGTCATCAAGCGGATCCGTGCTTTCTCGTGACTTGAACTCTGAATTTAAGGCCTTTCTGTCCCTGTCCTGCCTTAATTCAGACCTGGGCTACTCTTTTCTTTTCTTTTTTCTTTCTCTGTACCTATATATTTTTCAGTGGGGTAAAATACAGGTAACGTAAAATTTACCATTTTAACCATTGTTAGGTGTGCAATTCGATGGCATTAAGTAACCGTTTTTACCATTAAGTAACAATTTTAACCATTGTTAGGTGTGCGATTCGATGACATTAAGTATATTAACAAGGTTGTACAACCATCGCTTCTAGGGGAGCATGATTCTAGGGGAGCAGAACTTTAAGGGTGAAATTTCTGAATTGGTTCTGGGAATTGACTCTCTCACCTGATTAGAATTTAAAATACCCGAGATTCTAGGGGCACCTGGGTGGCTCAGTTGGTTAAGCGTTGGACTTCGACTTAGGTCATGATCTCATGGTTCGTGGGTTTGAGTCCCATTTCAGGCTCTGTGCCGACAGCTCAGAACCTGGAACCTGCTTCGGGTTCTGTGTCTCCCCCTCTCTCCGCCCCTCCCCTGCTCACACTCTGTCTGTCTTTGCCCTGAAAGCTTCTATGTGTGCCCTCAAGGGGACTCTTATCTCCTGAGATTGCTGAAAATCAAACACGGGATCTCATCCTGTGACTGGCTGAACTATAGGGCCGTGTTGAACTCTACTGTTAAAGTAAGGGCATTTATTGGTAAGGAATGGGATCCTGAAAGTCTAAATGGGAACATGTGGGAAGGCCCTGATGAAGATGAGGACATTGAGTCCCTAAATTCTGATGAGCCTTCTTTGCCAGTGGAAGAGGGCTGTCCATCTCCAGGGGAAGTGGCTTTTTCCAACCTCTCCATCGCCCTGCATCGCCTGAGGAAACTATATTGGCCTTCCCAGAGGTAGTTGCCACACAAGACAATGGTGATTCTCCTCAGGATCTGCCCCTTCCACCACTTTTTGTTTCTAGACCTAGAATGAGACTCAAGGTCCAGCAGGCCCCTAAAGGTGTTGTCCAAGGTGTGACTCATGAGGACGTGTGCTATACTCTAAAGAACGACTTCAGTTTTCCAATTTACAAGACAGAAATCTAGGGCACGTACAAGGTAATGGCTTTTAAAGGTTAGGGAAAATGCTGGAAAGAACGTAAAGCTGGATCAGGCCAAATGTACTGATGTGAGCTCACTAAGCGGAGATCCTGCCGCAATCTAACGTTGTAATGTAATGTTGCAGCTCAGAGAGTTAGAAAGGGCTCTAATCATATGCTTGGTTGGTTGTTTGAAACATGGACCCAAAGGTGGCCCACGGTGAGTAAGTTATAAATGCCAGACCTGCCTTGGTTGGATGTAGAGGAAGGGAAGTTGGGGTGTTAGAGTGGATTTGTCATTTAGGACCTACCTACCCACTCTCGAAGGGTACAAAAGACATACCTTTCACTGTGATTGCGAGAAATAAATGCGCAAGGAGTGTTTCAGAATCCTTGAAAAGCTCTGTGATCCCTCTTCTCTGTAGGTCAGACCTTACCATAAAAATTATAGTCACTGAATTAAAAAAAAGTAAATGGAATGGAAGTAATTGGATACCGGGGTGGCAGGAACCAAGTGGTGGCACTCAACTGCCAAAAGCAAGGCGGAAATGATTACCATAATGAACAACAAAATCAAAACAGCAATATGAATAGGATGGTCTGACTTAGGCAGACCTATGGCATTAGCTAGTTGATCATGGTGTTTCTAGATGTGAGTTAGATAAGAACCCTACTAAATTATTACTTGATCTAGGTGGAATAATAAGAATTATATCTCATCTTTGTTCCTGGTTCCTGGCACAGAGTTTCTAAAACCCTAGAAACCTGGTAGGTCTTTCCTTCTTCAAAAGGAACCCCTGTGGAGCACACCTGAATTTATGTTAATAGGGTAACAAAGGGTGAGCCCTTAGGCAGCCTCAGGATGGGGCTGATCACTAGAAGGGCCAAGTGATTAGAGGGATGGAACTTTCAGCCCCAGTCGCTGACCCACAGGAAAGGGAGTGAGGTGGGCCAGAGATTAAACTCCATAAAACTTTTGAACTAAAAGATCCAAGGGGCTTCCAGGTTGATGAATGCATCCACGTGCTGAGAGGGTGGCATATCCTAGTCCCACAGGAACAGAAATTCCTGTGCTCAAGACCCATCTGGACCCTATGTACCTTCTTCATCTGGTTGCTCATCTCTATCTTTTGTTATAAATGTAAGTAGAGGTTGACTTGAGCTTTGTGAGCCATTCTAACAAGTGAGGAGAATCGGTGGTGGCAAACATCCCAGGACCTATACAGGCAGACAAATACTGGATTAAGTGAACCAAAGTCTAACGTGAATCATAAAGCAGAGAGTCATGGCCCCCCAGTCAGTTCCCAGAGTTGAGCCCGTTTACAGAATCAGAACCTCTTGAATGAAAGAGAGGCCAGGTCCTTTTGAAAAAGGACCTCACATGTTTATATTGTTCATCTTTCTCTCGACCTTCCCCAAAGTGATCCATGGCCTTTTACCAGGGTAAATGTGCTTTGTAGAAAAGGAAATAATAAGCCATTTTGGGGACACCGGCTCTGAACTAACACTCGCTCCAAGAGACCCAAAATGTCACTATGGTCTACCGGTCAGAGTAGGGACCTATGGAGGTCAGGTGATCGATGGGATTTTAAGTCAGGCATGTCTCACAGTGGCCCCAGTGTGAATCCATCCAGTGGTTATTTTCCCCAGTGCCAAAATGCATAATTGGAATAGACATATGCAGCAGCTTGGTTCTTGGCCCTGTGGAGTGAGGGCTATCATGATGGAAAAGGTCAAGTTGAAAACATAGAAATGCCTCTACCTCAGTAAAGCAATACTGTATTCCTGGAGGAATTACAGAGCTGAGTGCCACCCTTAAGCACTTAAAAGATGCAGGAGTGGTGATTCCCGGCATATTCCATTCACCTTGCCTATTTGACCTGAACAGAAGACCAATGAACCTTGAAAACTGATGGTGGGTTCTCATAAGCTTGACCAATTCCAGCTGATATCTAATGTGGTCTCTTTTAGACCTCACCTGGTCCCTGGTACACAGCTATTAATCTGGCAAGTGGACTTTTTACCCACGCCTCTTAATAGGGACTACCAGAAGCAGTTTGCTTTCCACTGACGAGGCTAGCAATGCATCTTCACTGTCCCGCCTCAGGGGGGTACCAACTTTCTTGCCCTATATCATTGGTTGTTTCACAGGGATCTTGACCGCCTTTCCCTTCCACGAGATACCACACTGGTTCATTACACGGATGGCACTGTGCCGATTGAAACTTTTGAGCATGAAGCAGCAACTACTCTAGACATTTTTGTGTCAGAAGTGGGAAATAAGTCTGACAAAAATGCGGTGAATCTTTACATCAGTGGCATTGCTAGGGGCTCAGTATTGTGGGACATGTTGCAATATCACTTCCAAGGTGAAGATTCAATTGTTGCATCTGGCCTCCCCTACAACCAACAAAAAGGCACAAAGCCTTGAGGTTCCTTGGATTTTGGAGGCAACATATGTCTCATTTGGGTGTGTTACTCTGACCTGTTTAGAAAGTGATCCAAAAAGCCACTAGCACTGAGTGGGGCCCAGAATAGGAGAAGGCTCTGCAGCACATCTGATTGCTGTGCGAGCTGCCTTGCCACATGGCCATATGATCCAGTAAATTCAATTATGCCTGAAGTGTCAGTGGCAGATAAAAATGCTGTTTGGAGCTTTTGGCAGGCTCCTAGAAGTGAATCACAGTGCAGACTATTAGGATTTTAGGGCAAAGCCCTGCCAGCCTCTGCAGATAACTACTCTCCTTTTGAGAAACAGCGCTTAGCCTCTACTGGGCCTTAATGGAGAGTGAACAAGTTGCCATGTGAACTGAGCTGCCCATCATGAACCAGGTGCTATCTGACTCACCAAGCCATAAACTTGGATATGTACAGAAGCATTCTGTCATCAAATGGATATTTGATTAGGCCCAAGCAGGTCCTTAAAGCACAAGGAATTTACACGAAGAAGTGGCCAAAAAATGCCCATGGTCCCCATTCCCGCTACACCGTCTTTTATCTCCTGGGGGAAGAGAAGACGGGGAGCCTGGTTAGCAGGCTGTTTCGCATGATATGCAGGCATCATGAGAAAGTGGATAGCCAAAGCACTATAGACCCTTTATGGGACATCCCTGAAGGGCAATGGGAAAAAGAAATCTTCCCACTGGGCAGAATTTTGAGCGGTGCTCCTAGCTATTCATTTGCTTGGAAGAAAAATGACCAAATGTGCAATTATATGATCATATACCAATCCACGGGCTGTGGCCAATAGTTTGGCTGGATGGTCGGGGACTTGTAAGGAACGTGATAAAAAAAAATGGTGATGAGAAAACTTGGGGAAGAGGTATGTGGATAGACCTGTCTGAATGGGCAAGAAACATGAAGCTATTTGTGTCCTACATAAATGCTTCCCTAAGGGTGACCTCAACAGAGGAGGATTTTAAAGGTGAGTGGATAAGATATCCCATTCTGTGGATCAAAGTTGGCCTCCTTCTCCAGTTACCACCATCTTCATCATGATAGGCTCATGAAGAAAGTAGTCATGATGGCAGGGATGGAGGTTCTCCCTGGGCTCAGAAACATGGCCTTTCACTCACTAAGACTTCCCTGGCTACAGCCACTGCTGAGCGCCTAATCTGCCGATAGCAGAGAGCACCATGGAGTCCCCAGTATGGCACATGTACCGGTGGGGGCCAGCCAATCAACTAGGAGCAGGTTGATTACATTGAACCACTTCTATCATGGAAAGGGCAGCATTTGTTCTTACTAGAAGAGACACTCAGGTACAGATTTGCCTTCCCTGTATGTAGTGCGTCTGCCAAAACTACCATCCAGGGATGTACAGAATGCCTTACCCACTGTCATGATATTCCACATACCATTGTTTCTGATCAAGGAAATCACCTCACAGCAAATGAAGTACGACAGTGGGCCCATGCTGATGGAATTCATTAGTCTCACCATGTTCTCCATCATCCTGAAGCAATTGGTTTGAGAGAGTGGTGTAATGGCATCTTGAAGACTAGGTCTCAGCACCGTGTAACACCTCGCAGGCCTGGGGCCAAGTTCTCGAGAAGGCAGTGTGTGCTCTGAATCGGTGTCTAACGTATGATGCTGTTTCTCCCAGAGTCAGGATTTATGGGCACAGGAATCAAAGACTGGAATTGGAGATGGCACCACTCACTATTACCCTTTGTGCCCAGCTAGTAAAATGTTTGCTTACTGTTCTCTCGACCTTAAGCTCTGTTGGCCTAACGGTCTTAGCTCCAAAGGGAGGAATGCTTCCACCAGAAGACACACCGGATGCTACTGAATCAGAAGTTAAGAGTACCGCCTGGCCCATTGGCACTTCCTGCCTCTGAAGCAAAAGACAAAGAAGGAAATTACTGTTGGCTGGGGCAACTGATCTTGAGTACTAAGGGGAAATTGGATGACGACTCCATGATAGAGATCAGGAAGAATATGTCTGGAACACAAGAAGTCCCTTAGGGAGTCTCTTACTATTATCATGGCCTATGATGAAGGTCAATGAAAAACTACAACAACCCAATCCAAGCAGGACCTCTAACGGCCCATATTTGTGAAGGACGGTTATACTCCACCAGGTAAAGAACCACAACCAGCTGAGGTACTTGCAAAAGGCCAAGAGAATTAGAATGGATGGTGGAAGAAGATCGTTATATATGCCAACTATGACCACATGACAGTTACACAAACTAAGTAAAGGTAACAGATTCAGGGGACAGAAACCTGGATCCATAAGGACAATTCTGAGTGGGTGACTCAACCCGCTTCGCAGTCTGCCCTACCTCTGGACCACTTACAAAGTGAAAGAAATAGCCTTATTGCTTAGGTCGAAATTTTCTTATACTTAAAGCCAAAATCACCCAAAATGATACGGTGTGTGGAAGTGTGCAAAATCGTTGTTATTATGAGGACCTCAAATGCCAGGCCATGAACTAATTTCAGAAGTAGAAGTGAGGGGCGCCTGGGTGGCTCAGTCAGTGAAGTGTCTGACTCTTGATTTCGGCTCAGGTCGTGATCTCGCGGTTCGTGAGTTTGAGCCCCATGTAGGGATCTGTGCCGATAGCATAGAGCCTGCTTGAGGTTCTCTCTCTCCCTCTCTCTGCCCCTCCCCTGCTCACTCTCTCTCTCTCTCTCAAAATAAATAAATAAAACTCAAAAAAGAAATAGAAGTGAAAGACAGCCTTATATTATCACAACCCCTCAAATACCTCCCTTACCGGCCAGACTTCGGAAATTCCTTTACTAGGAGACAAAAATTTTTTTCCGTAATTGAATATCAACCTACTGATGGACGGTGGAAAATTGCTGTAGAAAAAAAAAATACCTCAGAAACTGATCAGCGTACAAAGTAATAAAGCATACAGATTCAAACCAGATGCATTTTGCACTACCAAATTAATTTTAAAAGATTCTGACACTCAACCCAGCCTAACACAGCCGGGCTGTGCAAAAATTTTTGAAAGCAAGAAAAATTTATCAACTTCTTTGATAAGTATCTTAGTTTTCTCTGGCTGCTATAAAAAAAAGATCATTAGGCTGACTTAAGCAATCGACATTTATTTCTCATAGTTCTGGAGTTCTGGAGGCTGGAAGTCTGAGATCAGAGTGCTGACAGATTTGGTTCCTGGTGAAAGCTCTCTTTCTGGCTTATAGATGGCCACTGTCTGCTGTGTCCTCACATGGCTTTTCCTGGGTACTTGCACATGAAGAGAGTGAGAGCTCTGTCTTCTTCTTATAAAGGCATGAATCTCATCATAAGGAATTCCCTCATGACCCATCTACACCTAATTACTTCTTACAGGCTCCACCCCTAAATGCCATCACACTGGGGATTGAGGGTTCAACACATGAACTTGGGGGGATGGACACAAACATTCAGCTCATAATGATATGCAATGCTAAATATTTTTCTTGAAAGCCACAGACACGCTCATACCTGTTTGTCAATGTCCTTCGGTCAATGACCACCAGGGGCACATGACATACCTGTAATTGACCAAACTGGGTTTAATGCCCTTGGGGAGCCATGGGAAAGCTCAGTAAGAGTCTCAGATAGGACTTAGGATAGGATTTGGGCTTGTGTCGGGTGTTTTGGGTGAGATTTTAGAGAAGTGGAGCCTTGCTCTGGCTGGAATGCTGTCAGGAAATGAAGGTAATTCGAGAACGAATCTTACCGAGCAGAAAAGAGTAGGGTGAGGCTAAAGCTAAAATTGGTAAAGAAGCAGCGGTCACTCACAGTAGCCAGGAGAGAAAGAGGTCTGGTTATTGTTGTGGTTTGGACAAGGTTCATGTTTTATCTGGGTAGAGACTCGGTTACAGAATGGTCCTGTGTTTGTCTTGATCATCATGGCCTCCTGGTGGCCTGGTTTCACGTTTTCTGTGAAGTTGTTTAAGTTCAACAAAGACTTACGAATGCCGGACCAGTTCCCGGATGTCGAGGGCTGCTGTTCGTTTTCTTTCGTTTCAGCCCGAACGCGTTGTGTATCAGTCAGCTCGTGCCGCCGTAACAAAGTACCGTAGACTGGCTGGCTTAAACCGCGGGAATTTATGTCTCACCATTCTGGGGGCTGGGAGTTCAAGATGAAGGGCCCACCAGGACTGATTTCTGGTGAGACTTCTTTTCCTTAACTTGCAGAGAGCCACCTTCTTGCTGTGTCCTGACACGGCCTTTCTTCTGTGCATGGAGAGCAAGAACAAGAGAGAGCCCTCTGGCGTCTCTTCCTCTTCTTGTAAGGACACCGATCTTATCAGTTTAAGGCTTCCCCCTTATGATTTTATTTAACCTTAAGTATCTCCTTCAGGGCCCCATCTCCAAATACAGTCACGAAGGGGGTTAGGGCTTCAACGTACAAATTTTGGGAGGACATAATTCAGTTCATAACACGGTCCCTCAGAGGCCAAGATCAATAGAGAGATCTTTCACAGAAGGTCAAAGTAACGGACGTCTTCTGGAGGTACTACCTTCACCAGTAGAACGTAGGACTAGCAAGTATCTAACGAAGCAAGGTAAAGAAGAGGCAGGTGATGTCTCAGAGGACAAAAGGGCCCAGCACTGGCTCGGATGTTGTTAGGGTGACGGGCCAACTGGCAACCTCTTTTAATTATTAATTTTTTCATGTTTCTATAACACTGCTTTTGCTGCAGTTAAGATACAAATACCTATGGGAGAGTTGATGACTAGGTTTAAACTCTTTCCCCCCACGGAGTAAGTGAAAGCTAGCGAGTGCTTGTCTGCACGCTTCGCTGCGCCGATGGGTAGATACGACAATCAGGAAGGAAGACCAGCAAAGCGGGACACCCCTGGAGCAGGGCGTTCGGGAAAAGTCCAAGGAAGGGCAGCTAGGGCCAAAGTGGATCATCTACCACCTTCCTGATGTGCCTGTCATCAGTCCCACTGCATCATCAGCCCATAACGACCCAAATCGCTTTCAGGCTGTGCCTGCAGAACTGATCCAGGCTCTTGTGTGTGGCTGCAACCTCCCACCCTCTCCCGACCCCCAGCAGATGAGGAGGAAGGACAACGGAAAGAATAATCCACAATCCCAAACCCCACTGCCTTCCCCTCTCCTCAGCTGAAATTCTAACTCCCACAAAACAACATTATGACGTCATTATACGTATAAGGTGATAGACGAAAGATTCTTTTTAGTCCCTTTTGGTTGTTCTTGTTTAGGTTTTCGTTGGTTTGTTTGTTTTACCTGAAAGAACGGCCCCCAACATAAGGAACAGGTGGGGTAGAGACCTTCACTTGCGTTGGGGATCTTGACAAAGCGCTCCGGAGCCCGAAGCATGTGGACCACGCTTAGTCTGGGGAGGAGATGACACACTGTAACCTTCATTCCCCAAGTCGAGTCCCAGGCTACTCTCGGGACCAAACCTATTTTTGGGATAAAGGCTCTACTCTCTCAGAACAACTGGTTTCCACTCAGCTTTTTTTAAAAAAAATTTTTTTTAATGTTTGTTTATTGTTGAGAGAGAGAGAAAGAGTGCAAGCAGGGGAGAGGCAGAGAGAGAGGGAGGCACAGAATCCGAAGCAGGCTCCAGGCCAGGAACTATCAGCACAGAGCCCAACGTGGGGCTCGAACTCACAAACCGCGAGATCATGACGTGAGCCAAAGTCGGACGCCCATCCATCTGAGCCACCCAAGCGCCCCTCCACTCATCTTTATTGGGTGCCCCGAGTGCCTCCCCACGAGCACAACCGTGCCCCACCCCCTCTCTGCCACTCGGGGGCCCCCTGGAGGTTAAATGAGTCCAGTTTGAAGTGAAAAACCTGTGGTTTCACATGGGGCAAACCTCATAAAGCATTTCTTTCTCCAGATGCGTGTTCACACCAGCGGCCTCGAATGCCCTCTCTGGCCAGTGTGTGGTTGATCTATCTCATGAAATGGATCTCTCTTCTTGATCTGATTTGGCCGCCCCCATGCCGCCTGCCTCCCCCCACCCCCCCCCCACCGCCCCCGCCTTGGGTCCGCTTAAACCTTTCAGCCCGTTTGTTAACTTGAGTGACATTGAAAAAAAAAAATCGCCACCCCGTTTACAGGGAGTCATGCAACCCACGATCTGGGCATCATTCATTTAATTGGGATGGCTTGGTTGCCTCCCAGATGTTCCCTTTCAGCAGATACCATTGTGTTTTAAAACTTTGGATAATTATAGCTCTGTAAAGCTAGAGTACAAGATTTGTTGGCTCAAGCCCGCTCCCGGCTCCTTATGTAATAGCTTCATTGTTTACTAATCGCCCTATTCACAGAGCGAAGGGATCCGTGTCAGCCAAGACATCTATTCAAAGCACTTCCCCCGTGCTGGATAAACAGTAGCTGAAGCAGTCTACCCGGAGAACCAAAACACTCACGGGAGACTTGGCCACAAGTCGGACTGAGCTGCTTTCCCTTTCTCAAACAGAGCCGTGCTTCAGAAATTGCTTCACCTTTTCTTTAGCGACAAATCAGCCTCCAGGCAGAGTCTCCCCCCGGGCTGGTGACAATCCCTGCTCAATGCGGGGAGCCCCTGAACCCTGAACGGCGTGCTCTGCGGCCCGGAAATAAAACGCGGGAGCTGGGATGAGACGCAGGGCACCAGGGACGGCACAGTGCAGGAAGCTTCTGTGGAAGATCTTCATGGGGGTGGGGGTGTCTGTACCTTGAGGGGGCCCAGGGAACGTCCAGCCCTGTTTCCTTGGTTCTGCTTCACACCTGCTGATGCGGGAGAAAGTGCCCTCCCCCAGATTGTCTCCTTCTGTGCTAATGTTTCTGAGACTCCCTGGGAGATCTTCTTGGAGGGTAATGATCTTGAGCCACGTGTAACCGGCTTCCTCTAAAATCCACATCAGACCTAAGAGCCCAGTGCTGCCAGCCTCCCCGGCAAGCCACCCTCCCGGCCCACGCCGATCTCCTATCTCCGCAGCTGTCTTCAGAGTCCTGGTCCTGCAGGCCCCAGGGGGCCAGAGAGGATCCTGGCGGGGGGGGGCAGGGGAGAATGAGAGGAAAAACAGAGGGAGATTTTTTAAAGTAATAACAAATAATGATACAGAGACCTGGAAGGAGCAGAAATGCTGTAAGCCACCCTCCAGAAATGGCACGCTCAGGATTGATTACTAGAAACATTTCCATCTACCTACCTATGTGTATGTATGTACACACACACACACACACACACACACACACGTATATACATAAATGTAATTTCTATAGTATACCTTTTATATAAATGTATGTATATATGTGCGTGTCTGTATTAACGGCATCGTGGTTTTGTCATAAAGATCATGTTATTTTATTTTTTTAATGTTTATTTTTGAGAGGGAGCGTGAGTGGGGGAGGGGCAGAGAGAGAGAGGGACCCAAAGGATCCGAAGCAGGCTCTGTGCTGACAGGAGAGAACTCGACGTGGGGCTCGAACTCATGAATCACAAGATCATGACCTGAGCCGAAGTCGGACGCTTCACGGACTGAGCCACCCGGGCGCCCTGCATAAAGATTATTTTAAAGCGCAAATATTTGAAATCTTATCTGAGCTTCCCTCATGTGACGACACCAGAGCCTTCGGAAAAATACAGCTGCCACCAAGCCCCCTGTGAAATGGCAGGGGCTTCCCGATGTCTGGGAAGAAGACAGAATGCCCGTTCCCATTAGCTTCCAGAAAAACCCTGCAGAACCTTCCCAATGAAACCTTCCCTGCTTTCCCAATGAAACCCTAAACCCCCCCTCCCCCCCCACACACACTTTTTATTAGGTTGGTATATAAACCTTTACCTCTAAGTATTCGGTGAGTGACTCATTTCTGAGAACTCCCACATGCACAAGTAAACAAATCTCGTCTTTTCTCCTGTCCGTCTGTCCGTTGCCGGTTAATTTGCAGGGCCTGACCATCGAAACCTAAGTGGGCAAAGGAATAGTTTCCTCCCAACAGTTTACATACACAAACATGTACATATATATACGTACACACACTCAAATATATGTATACAAATTAATAGTGTATATATGTGTGTTTATACATATGTATGTGTTTACATGTACACACACACGCACAGAATTCTATATTTTGACAACTGACGGTTCCTGCAGCCCCTCTCAGATCTGAAGATACTGCGGCTACTTGTCCCACAATGGCCCTTTGTCACCCCACCCTGACCCACACAATGGCACATGCACCACTTGAAGCGCGTCCCCCCTCCCGCCAAGGGCAGGCGTCAGCTGTGGCCCCGCCTCCTCCCCCGCCGGTCACTCACAGCCCCAGCCCCAGCTGAGGTCCTTGGCCCTCAGGACACCGGAGTCACGGAGTCTCCTATTGTCGCAGGATGAAGTGCGTGGGCGGGGGGGAGGGATCTTCCTCTTTCTATCCTCTGTGTGATTTTCTGTTGGCGACTTTTTAAAAAAAACATTCAAGCTTGTGCTCTGTTGTCTTCCAGGGCTTTAAATGGGACATGGTACAGTCTTCTCTTTAAACCCTACCTTCTTTGTCCCCCTGGGCGCATACCTGCACCCATGTGGCCCGGCTGGAGACCCTTCCTCCATTCAGGTCCCACCAGCACCAGCGGGGACCTGGTCTGTGGTCCTCGGAGCTGTTTCCCCAGAACATAGATACTGCCTGGCACTTGGCCCAGTTCACAGTCTCGTATCCGTAATTCTAAAATCCAAAAAGGCTTTGAAAACAGATTTTTTATAACTGCTTTGGCGGTAAAATGTGAAGTGACAGAAAGCCCCGCGTATCCCACTTAGTGTGAATATTCATATATTTTGCTGATACAGGACTGGAAATATTAGCGTGCTTGATTCACCTCCGACCCCTCTGGGGTGTTACATAATATTTGTTTTAGGCACCCTATTTTCCTCTAAACTCTGAAACACTGAATTCTGAAACACATCTGACCGCAGGGGCTTCAGATCTGTGATTGTGGCTTAGGCACGTTTCAGTAAATGAATGCTGAATGAGTGTCTGAATCGCTTCTTCCTCCCACACCTGGGCTTTGTTCCGGGTCAAGTTTCGAGCTCTTAGCTCCTTCCGCTGCGGCAGGGACTGCCCCCAGCCTCATGCAAACAGGTTTTTCGTTGGGTCTACACAGGGTCAGCATGCTCCGTGGGCAATGGTCCCACCGCTGGACCAGGGCTGGGCCGTGACCACACGTGGGAGTTTCATCACACAGTGACCGTCCTTAGCATCGTATTAAGAAATAAATAGACAGGCAGACAAAATAGTTTCAGATCTGAGAAGGTGTTTAGGTCTGGTCAGTTAGCTGGGGCCAGGGGGTGGGTGGTCAACGCGGGCATTTAATCTTGCTAGAGGTCGCTAACACTTCAATGTGGACGCTGATTGACGCTCCAGTCATACCAGGTCAGCTTCAGATGGAGGTTCTAGAATCCTTTTGTTATTATCTTAATCTCTCTCCTCTTTCCCCTCTCTGCCGACTGCCCAAGATCCTGGCTGTATTCTGGTGTCCCAAGTGGACTCGGTTGGGTTCATCAAGCCTTTTTCAAGGCCTTGACCTGCGTCTGTACTTGTATGTAGGATTTCAACACCTTCCGAAAGGCCCTCGAATCGATGACGTCAGGGCCCACAAAACACAGATGCTCTCCTGGAAGCCGAAGGCCATTCCTGGCCCCAGCTGGGCCACACTCTTGTTTTGCACATTCTTCATGGTGGGGCATCTATACAGCAGACCGTTGTCATGTGAGTGACGATGGCTTCTCACCCCATAACTTGAAATAATCAAGTATTTCACGCTAACATACTCCCTCCCTTCCAGGAGTCACAGGCCTGAGGAAGTTAAGTGACTTGAAGGAAAGTCTGTGCATCGCTGAGTTGGGCTTTTTTTTTTTTTTTTTTTTGCTTTCATTTACAGGTAAGAAAGATGTTGCATAAAGGGCTTAATAAGTCTTTACCTAAGATCAGAGACCCAGTCAGAATTCGAACCTAGGTCCTTAACTGCCCAACTGGTGCTTCTCACATTATTCGTTATTCTTAATTCATTGGAGACAGGCATTGGAAGAAATAAACTGGGTTTTACTTTTCTTTCTTTCTTTCTTTCTTTCTTTCTTTCTTTCTTTCTTTTCTTTTCTTTCTTTCTTTCTTTCTTTTTTTCTTTCTTTCTATCCTTTTCTTTCCTTCCTTCTTTCTTTTTCTTTCTTTTTTTCTCTTTCTTTCCTTTTTCTTTCTTTCTTTCCTTCTTTCTTTCTTTTCTTTCTTTCTTTCCTTCTTTCTTTTCTTTCTTTCTTTCTTTCTTTCTTTCTTTCTTTCTTTCTTTCCTTTCCTTCTTTCTTTCTTTCCTTTTCTTTCCTTCTTTCTTTCTTTTCTTTCTTTCTTTCTTTCTTTCTTTCCTTTTCTTTCCTTCTTTCTTTCCTTCTTTCTTTTCTTTCTTTCTTTCTTTCTTTCTTTCTTTCTTTCTTTCTCTCACAATCTTCACACCCAACGTGGGCTTGAACTTACAACCTCGAGATCAATAGTTGCGAGCTCTACTGACGGAACCCGCCAGGTGCCCCCTGGGTTTTACTTTTCAGAGCCAGTTAATGTAAAAAGCACCCAGGTCTTAGGGAGTGACCTGGACCCAATATTGCCAGCATTTTCGACAAAGACAGAGATAACTTTTACTTCTTTTACACTAATGTGTGTCTCAGTAGGAACATGATCTCTGCATGGGGGATGCTAATACGCTTAAGGCACTTGACGATTGTGGGCTTCACTTTTGTCTACCCTGGTGTTTAACCAATGTTTTAAGGGTGCTGCCCTGTGGTTGGAGCCAGAACAGTCCCAGGGTGGCTGCATCTGGCACGTGTTCATAGTGGCGCTGGTGTCAGGGGCAGGGGATCTAGGGGCACCAAAGACATGAGGGCTGAGGGGCAGGACCGCCTTGTCACCCTACGTGACCTAGGAGTGTCCAGCAAGGTGGGCTTCCAGGTGACGATCCAGCAGTGTGTGTGGCGCAGAGGTGGCAAGGAATGACACTATTTATCTGGTAGGGCTGTTGTAGCAAAATGCTGCAAACGGGTGACTTAACAGAAGTGTATTGGCTCACCATTCTGGAGCACAGAAGCCTGAAATCGAGGCGTCAGAAGGGCCATGCTTTCTCTGAAGGCTCTAGAGAAGAATGGCCCATGAATGTCTCCTAGCTTCTAGTAGTTTCTTGGCTCGTGATGGTATGCCCCAGTTTTCACATGGTGCTCCCCTGTGTGTGTGTCTGTCCAAATTACTCCTTTTTATAAGAACTTAAGTCATATTGAATTAGGGGGCCACTTTCCTCCGGTATGAATTCATCTTAACTAATGATATTTCCAAACACAGTCACATTCTGAGGCTAGGGTTTCAACACATAAATGGGGTGTGCGTTTGCGGGGGAGGAGGGACGCATTTCAACTCATAACAGTCCACCCTCTTGCCCCCCTCCCAAATTAACGTCCTTCTCTCATGCAAAATATATTCACCCCGTCCCAACAGCCCCCGAAATCTGAAGCTCTTCTACCAGCAACTTTAAGTCCTAGATCCCATCCAAGTAAGGCAAGGGGGAGACTCGGAACATGATTCACCCGGGGGGGGGGGGGGCAAAAATTCTTTTCCATCTGTGAACCTATAAAAGCAGACAAGTCATCTGCTCCAAAATATAATGGTGGTGCAGCAGGCCTAGGCTAGACATTCCCATTCTAAAAGGGAAAAATTGGAAGGAAAAAAAAAAAAAAGGTGTCATGGGTCCTTAGCAAGTCTGAAACCTAGCAGAGTAAAATCCATTAAATCTTAAAGCTTGAGAATAATCCTTTTTGGCCCCGTGCTCTGTTCCCTGAGCCCATCCACGTGACGGACGGTAATCTGCTTCACTCAAAGTCTACTGATTTAAATGTTAATCGAACAAATGCCTGCACGGCAATGGCCGGGCTGATGTTTGACCAAAAAAACAGGGCACCACAGCCTAACCGAGTTGACACATGCAATTAGCCATCACAGACAATTTTTGAGCAAATACGATAATGTGTCCATGATAGGGAAAGTCAGGAAGTGGCAATAAGAAAAGAAGGCAGAGATGGGACACCGGGGTGGCTCAGTCTGTTAAGCGTCCAACTTCAGCTCACATCATGACCTTGCGGCTTGTAAGTTCGAGCCCCATGTGGGGCTCTGTGCTGACAGCTCGGAGCCTGGAGCCTGCGTGGGATTCTGTGTCTCCTTCTCTCTCTGCCCCTCCCCCACTCACGCTCTGTCTCTCTCTTTCTCTCTCAAAAATGAATAAACGTTAAAAAAAAAATTTTAAATAAATAAATAAACATTAAAGAAAATTTATGTATAGGGGGTGAATCATTGGAATCTACTCCTGAAATCATTATTGCACTATATGCTAACTTGGATGTAAATTAAAAAATAAAAATAAAAAATAAACACTGCTATCCAAAGTAAATAAATACATACAAACATATTTAAAAAAAAAAAAGAGAAGGCAGAGAAATCTTCTTGGCTGTTTGTCCTGGGCAATGCCCCAGTGGGGCAGGACTCAGAGAAGCCATCATTTAAGGATGATATAAAGAGTAGCTGTGGGGCCCCTGGGTGTTCAGTCAGTTGAGTGTCTGACTTCCGCTCAGGCCATGATCTCACCGTTCATGAGTTCCGGCCCCGCGTTGGGCTCTGCACTGGTGGTGTGGAGCCTTCTTGGGATTCTTTCTCTCTTCCTCTCTCTCTGTCCCTTCCCCACTTGTTCTCTCTCTCTGTCTCTCAAAACTTAAAAAAAAAAAAAAAAGTAGTTTAACCTGTCACAGTGGTTTGAACCAGGGGAAAGGACAGAAAGAACGTTGTGTTTTCAGCTATCGTGATGCAAGGGACTTTGCCCTGGCATAAAGGGTGGGAAATGGGGTGACTAGAAAGTCAGAGTGGATGGAATCTGGAGCAGAGATGGGGCCCCTGGGTGGCTGTTGGTGGTGGCCCCAAAAACTCATATGTGGAGCCCTAACCTCCACTACCTTTAGGAGATAATTAGGGTTAGATGAAGTCATGAGGCTGGAACCCCCATGAATGGATCGGTGCCTTTGTAAGAAAAGGGAGGGACACCGGATCGTCCCCCCCTCTCTCATGTGAGCGACAAGGCAGCCTGAAACTGAACCTCACCCAGAGACGAGTCTGTCAGCACCCTAATCTTGAACTTCCAGCCTCCAGAACTGTGAGCAATACGTGTGTGTTTAAGCCACCCAGTTTATGGTATTGTGACCCAGCTTACGGTATTGTGACCCAACAGACGCACGCAGAGGAAGACACTTGCGGCCTCCCGACCGTGACTCACCAGAACAACGTTCGACTGTATTGCACTTGCCCGCCTCTCTGTGTCCCCACAAGACTTCAAGTTCCACAAGCTGGTCTTTCGAGAGGATGCCTCCTCTACAGCCAGCACGGGACCTGGTTCCCAGCAGGTGCTCAAGCAAGAGTTATTGAGTGACAACACCACTGACTAACTTGATGATGAAATTTCAGAGTTTGGGAGGGGGGGAGAGCCACTTAACTCGGGGGGCTGCAGTGAACCTGTCGCGAAGCTGTGTTTGCCAAATGACAAGATGGAGAGATTCACCCCCAAAGGAAGAACAGGCAAAAGAGCTATCAGCCAGGGATTTAGCCAATCTGGATATAAAGTAAGAGGTCTGAACTGGAATTTAAAGACCACGATTATAAAGATACTAGCTGGGTTTTTACCTAGATCGTGTGGTTGTTTGGGTCAGCTTGGGGAAGGCACACAGCTGAGAAGAGGGAGGCGGTGACATACCCCCAGCCACCCCCTGGCGGCCACAAGAGCCTGGTGGTCACATGAGCCAACGTCAAGATAAAGGACTTCAAGGCGACCAGCCCGCAAATGCCTTTCGGTCCTGAGTCTGTAACCAGAGATCTTAATCTCTACACAGAGTAGATGTTTGCCTCCAGACACGTTCTTTATTCTAAAGGGCAAGGAGGGAGAAGAAGGGGCACATTTTGAGGGGGAGAGAGAAGGTAAGTAAGAGCTTATGCTCCCAAAGAGAAATGCCTTCCCATTGGACGTGGGGAGCAGCGAGGCGCTCCTTTCCATCCTCCTTGGAGCCTTCTGGTTGTCCGTCTGTCTGGGGCCCATCTTGTGTCTGCGCAGGAGGGAGGGAGCTGAAGCGGGCAGCTGGGGTTTATGGTGATATTTCCATGTCAGCCTGTTCGGCACCCACACACTACCCAAAACATATGACATGTGGTATTTCGTTCCCCTGTATTGCTAACTCGCGATCCACATTACTCAGGGCCTTCTTCCTTTGAACGAGGCTTGAGAGAGCACCAGAAGCCAATCGGTGCCTCTAGCTTCCTTCCCATTGACCAGGAGGCAGCTGGAAACCCGGATTGCTGATTTCCTTTTCAAAACTGCGTTCAACTTAGTTGATTGGACCGCCTTGACTCTCCTCTGTGAACTAGCCGGGGCAGGTGAGCTCAACCAGTGGCTCTTCGAAAGGCATAAACACGCTCCCTGCAGGGACAGGATGGGGCTCTGCCACCCATTGTTTTCCTAAAAAGAGCGTTTTATTTATGATTGTCGCTCAATTAGTCCAGACAGAGGACACAAATGACTTTCCACGGCAATATCCCAACGCTGGGAGTCACTCATGAAATGCCAAAGACCGCTCTAATAGCTGGCTAATAAAATCAAAATGTGCCCTTATTGACCCAAGTCCTCACCCTCTCTTCTGAAATCTCTTCCTAATCTAATTACATACAATATTTTCACTTTCGTAAAAGAACATTAACCTCAGCGATCAACAGTTCTGCTCTCAATTTGGGAGCAAGCGGCCAAGTTTCTTCTGAATGTAAACTTTGGAGCCGAGTTTATTTTCTATAAACAAGCCGGCATATTTAGTCCCCTCCAGGTCAAAATATTATTGCCTGCAGGGTTTTTTTTTTTTTTTTCCGACAAACTTTTTTTTTCCCCCTAAAAAAATTGTACAATCTGTCATTTCGCAGACACCCATGGAAAGCCACTCCTAATCACTGGCAGAAGATAAGTTTCTCCCTGTTTATACTAAGTGCTGTGAAAATGCTATTATACGCAAATGTTTCATCGGTTTTGCAAACATATGCTTTCACGCACATGCTCCCGACAGAGGTAGTTGCCTGAAGTGGGAGAAGTCCTTCGAAAAGGATGGAAACGAGAGGCAGTGAGCCTGTCAACATTTCCCCGTTTTCAAATCCGTCTTGGAAGCATGGGCGACTGATATTTAGAAATCACAGGCGCCATTGACCACACTAGATTCGCACTCTTGAGTGGAGAGAGATGCCTGCTCTCTGATTCATGCCTCTAATCTACGACCGGAGAGGTTGAGGGTCACAGAGGTGGCGATTGAAGGAAGGTGAGCAACGCCACGAATGGTAAGCCCAGGTGTTCCAGTCACATGCCCGGACTGCTGTGTGATTGAGGCACAGGATCCGAGAATTTGGGTGGTCAGGACCCCTCCTCTTAGTGGGGACCATGAGGGTCTGCTGTAGTTCAGGTGTCGTTGTTTAGCTGTGTGGCAGCCCCGTCCCCCGCGACAATTCCCCTACCCCCGTCCTTACCCCAACGCGCGCACGCACGCACACTTTGGTAATATAACATTTCTAAAGTTTTCATTTGAGTTTAGGGTTGGAAAACATCCAGGCCAAACATGAAATCTCCAATCCGGCATCTGCTGGCTCACGGCCGCTACCAAGCGCCCTCTGCTTTCAGGCCTAGACGGGGAATCGACGATACCTCATGGCTGGAAATGCCAGGTTTGGGCAGGCCTGGTCTCGCCCCCTCTCTGCTCTCTCCTTGGGGGAGCAGAAAGGGGGTGATGTTGGCAGGGTGAGAGGAATTCCTCTTTCACCCACGGGCAGAGAAATGGCATTGTCCGGGGCCAAAGGCCAAAGGCAAGGAATCTCCCAAGCGCTTCTAACGGCAGAGGCAGGAGGCTGTGAATGAACTTGGAGTTGGGGGCTCAGGGTTCTCCCTGCCTGAGCAGAGCTTCCTGTTTGTTCCACCGGGCTGGGCTTCCACCATTCCATCAGAAGAATAGGAAGAATTAGGTCATCACCACAGCAGCAGCACCTGGGGGTCATCAAGCGACCTTACCTTTGGTGCCCAGCAAAATGCCCCTGCCACTTAACTAGCTCCGAGCCTCTGGCATATGTCCTCCTGCCCTCTGTCTTCTGTTTTTTTTTTATGCCCCACGTTTTCCTAATCATTTCTCTTTTTTTAATTTTTTAATTTTTATTTTTTTAATTTATTTTTGAGACAGAGAGAAACAGAGCATGAGCAGGGGAGGGGCAGAGAGAGAGGGAGACACAGAGTCCGAAGCAGGCTCCAGGCTCCGAGCTGTCAGCACAGAGCCCGACGCGGGGCTCGAACTCACAGACCGTGAGATCATGACTTGAGCCGAAGTCGGACGCTTCACCGACTGAGCCACCCAGGCGCCCCTAATCATTTCTATCCTCGCCTTCCCGGGTGGGCATAGATCACTCTTTGAAAAGCACCCAATGTCCTCCCAATGCAAAAATCCTTATGTGACCCAGTCTCTTCCTTCCATGGAATGATGATACATTCCAAGAAGAGGTAAGAGATGTCCGATGTCTGATAAGTGAGTCAGAAAGTCTACCTCAGTGGGAACACCCGGCGTTAGTTTACTAGAGATATGCTGTTTACTCAGGGGTCATCCGCTGTGTGTACGCCTTTAAGAGGAAATATATTTCTCATCCTGCCAAGTTGGTGTCAGAGTCTCTCAGACTGGTGACAGTTGGTCAGTTTCTTTCCCACCTCCGCCTGCCCGCACAGGGTGAAATACCATCACCACCTAGGAGCTGCCAGCCAGCTAGCTGCCTCGCTGAGTGATGGGCTTCCTTCATTTCCGCTGGCTAACGTTGCAACGGCATGGCTCTCTGGCTGCTAGAACTTTCCCCAGGAAGCCACACGAGTGACCCTCAACATGCAAGGGCTTTCTGGTGGTATTCACCCTGAAGTTTTAAGCTCTCGCCCTCTCTCCTCGGCTCTGGCCCTCTCTTGCCTCCTGAAACCACAAAGCAGTTAGAGATTCTAATCTCTCAACACAAAGTCACTCTGCCCACCCCCCCCCTCCCCCCCCGATCAGATGTCACCTGAGGTCACAGTGGCTCGTCTGTGGTGGAAAGTTCCAAAGCAGTTACAGCTGCTTTTACGATCTGCCAGTTGACTCGCAGAGAGAGCCCTGAAACCCGACAGGAAGGTGGTTTTCTGAGGCATGTTAAAAATATATTTACATTTGTTTATACATGACTGATTATTTTTAGTCTGAGGAAGAGGCTTCACAAGGATCTGGAGGCTCCAGGGTGGCATGGCTCAAGTAGCAGGATTTGCACCTGCACAAAACCAGTCGTTGGGTGCTCTGCTTCCGGTCATTGCCTCACCTTTTATTCCCTGCCAGTCTCCCGATGCGACAGGAAGGAGTAAAACTGGTCCCAGATCGGCCTTTCCATCTTATTTCTCTGTTCCCCTCCAGGCCGGCAGGTCACGCTCGAGAGGCCAACAGCTGAGCTTCAGGCTTCAAGAAGCTCGTTCTTGCCTCTTCCCGACAAGAACCGTGCCTTCAGAAGTCTGCCCACCATGCTGAGCTCCAGCGGGCTGGCTGGACATCTATAATCCAGATGATTCCTACATTGTTGTAGGAACTCCAGACTGAGGGACGGTCAAGGTTGAGAAAGATATGCTGGTTCTTTGGTATCGGGCTTTATCCATTTCCTTTCAGATGTGGGAAATAGAAGAGAACACAGAGATGGGTGTTGCTGCCCTCCAGCTCATGCAGCATCACCCCACCCCGAACACACACACATGTCTCCATGTGGTCATGTGGGGGACGTGTGAACCAGAACAAGTTAAGGCAAGATGAAGGACACAACCCCAGGGGATCCCTGGCTGGCAGTAACTCCGGGATCAGTGGCAGAGTGTGGAGCACTCACAAATCATCAGTGACCATCTAGATCCTTCAGTACCCGTGCCACCATGGATTGCTTCAGTAGAGTTTCTCTTACAGATAATTGTGTCTACTCTGGATACCCCTGACTGCAAGTGATGGCCTGCCAGCTCAGGGCTTTCAAGTCCAGACAAGACACAGCAATGCAGTCAGTGCTCGGCCCATACCCGTTGGGAACCCTTTATCATTTTCTTGCACACCAGCTCCAGGTGTGCCGAACAGCTCCTGCGTCTCTGCTGGAAGGTTCCCCTCAAGGTCCTGAAACTACTTTGCCTGCTGATAGGCAGCAATGATGAGAATTTGCATCTTCCCTGGGATGTCAGCCGTTAACCAGTGGATGACCGATGTGAGTGGAGTGTAAATATCCAGCTCCCCTGGTGTCTACTCAGGACCACAGCTTGGGGCACTGGAAAGCTCTGGAGAGAATGTAAGTCACCCCTCACCGCTTCCAGTCCTGGGGCTTTTCATGATGTTGTACCTTTACCTGGCTGGCATCCTTCCTTTCTTTGGCCCTTTCCCAAACCCCCTGCTGATTTTTCCTGGGAACATTCCTTAAATGAATCCCTCAGGGTCTGCTTCCAGGGAATCTAACCTAAGACACGAGACAAGGCACAAGAGGCGACGTTTGCTCTGAGACTCCAAATCAACCCAGCTTCCCCTCAGCTCAGATGGCTTCTTGTCCCTTTAACGTCCAGGCTTCCTGGGCTGTCTCATTAAGACGCTTGGAGTGAAAGAATCTATCATCCTGCTGCACTAGTTTAACGGGCGACTGTTTTCCCACTCCACAGAATCTTCTGGAAGATCGCAACTCAAAGTCAGCACTAGGGCCCCAGGGGAAGTTCTGCTTCCTCAGTCTTAATTTCTAGTAACGTGGGCCCTGGCCAAAACTTGCAACCACACAACTACCTTGTGTTTCCCCCTCCCTCCAGCCCAGCAAAGAAATCAAAGCCAATGCGGGCCTTGTATGGCGTTTGCCAACTCTGGAAAACTTTTCAAAAATACTTTTAGTCCCTTTCTTATTATCTCCCCAGAGTCTAATAATTCTTGGAAGGAGAACTGTAGATTCATTGACACTTGGGAAGTCCAGCAGAAAATCAATCCTGTAGCTCAAGGAAGCTGTATGGAAACCCCACGGCTTGCCTACTGGGAGCTGTCAGCTCTGTTCTCTCTCTCAGCCCTGTGAGCCCTGGAATTAACTCTTACCATTCCGCAGAGCAGACAGCGGGGGGGACCACCCCCGCGGAGAGGGCCGCAAATGGTGCCAATTAGGAGGACTACAGTCCCCCGATCTTGTTCTTCCTGCCTTTTATAAAAACCCCAAGAGTGCCTCATCGAGGAGAGGCATTGACATTTGCTTCAGTGTGATGTGTACCCCGGGAAACTTCCCACACCCCCACCAAGTCTCCAAGCAGAGTTTGGGTCTGTCGTGATCGCGGTCTCTCTTGGCCCAACCATGGGCAAATTCTCCAGATCCAAGCTTGGCTGGGAAGCCTACAGGCAAATACTCTGAAGTCTTATGGGTTATCCCATCTCAGGGCACGGTACTTACATTAGGACCTGGGGGGGGGGGGGCACGAGAAACAGGAAGTGTCAAGAAAGCTCTCCAAATCCCAGTTGGTGCACTTGATTTTCGCTGGCAAGACCTGAGAGTCTTGTAATGGTGGAATGGGGGAGGTGGGCATGGCTGTCCGTGCAAAGATCTGTTCCCAGGGAGGATGCTTCCGGAATCTGTCAAGGGAAGCAAAGGCCCCACAGGACTGAGAGAGGTGGAGTGAGGGGGGTGGGAGAGGGCCCCAAACAGCAACAAAATTTGCCTTGTGTCTGTAGTAAATCATTCAGGGTGCACCGGGTGTGCCCTTCAGGGCCTGGCCTTTCCCCTCCACCCACAGCTCTGAGGAAGGCCCGGCGAGGCACATCCGTGCTACACAGAAGTGTTCGTGCTGCGGGGAGGGATGGTCTCGAATCCCAACCTCAGCAAAACCCCTGAGGACTCTGCCAACCAGGTATGGCAAACAATGAAACATGTGTTGTGTTTCCTCTTCTCTTTCCTTTCTTGCCGATTGGAGTGAGTGAAATCTATGCTTGCTATGGCGTTTTAATTACTTTTTGATTAAAAAAAAAAAAAAGAGGAAGGGAGTTAAAATGAAAGCCTGCTACATAAAAGCAAAGCAATTTCTGGAAGGTCATGAACTGGCTGCTGGCAAGAGTGTCCAGGAGTCAGGAACAATGTACTTGCTGTGTCAGGACCGAACCGGCAAAGCAAATCCAGGCCGGAGAGGGCATCTCGGCCCAGCTCAGGGTTGGGCTTGATTCTGGATTCACACAGACCTCCCTGAAAGCGATCGAGGGGGCTGAGCAGTGTGAGCCACGGCCCCCTGATGGTCCAAAGCGTGTTCTCCGATCTTGAGGCCCCAGCGCTCGCAGGGTGACTCCCAGTGGGAAAAATGGCGGGTGGGCAGAAGTTGACTTAGCTCTCATCCACCTGTCACCTAGCACTGCGCTTGGCATGCCATAGGTGCTCAGTGTGTGCTTGCCGGTGGAAAGGAAGTTGATCAAAGCGGTCCTGTTGTCCATAACTTTTCCTTGATTATTAATTTTTGTGATCGTCCGGGTTAACCAAGGTGCTAGCTACTTTACCTAGACCGTCTTGTGTCTCACTCACGCCATCTCTGTAAAAGAAACACGATCTTGTTTATTCTATAGTTGAGGAAACGGAATCTAAGAGAGACGGAATCGTTTGTGCACGATCAAGCATTGTGCACGCTGCTTTTGAGCCTGGATCTGTCTGCTCCCAAAGCCTGTGCTTTTTCTGTTAAGCTACACTCCAGGTGACGTGTCTGAAACCTCCTCAGCTTGCCATCCTGCCCGCATTCTCTCAACCACCAAAGCTTATGAAAACATGGCGCTGAAGTCAGCTTCCCGTGAACGCTGACAGATGAGTAATTGTACGTCTGCCAAAGAACGTTCTCAGCACCAATAATGGTGCTAGCTACTATGGAATACTTCAGAGGAAATAAATTTAGGAGTTCTTAGTTAGGCACCTCCTAAGATCTCCAGGGTTAGAAACACGAAGGAGGTAGAATAATTATTCTTCTACTCTGATTGGGGAGATCAAAATTCTCTTTATTTACCTCAGTTAAATGAAAGCTCCAGAACTCAGGAGTAGCCTTCTTGCGTATACGAAGCTATTTCTGGATTTACTATCTTGTCCCGTTGGTCCATTTTTCTAGCCTGTGACCAATGCCACCCTGTTCAAATTGGTGCATTTTTATAGTGAGTCATGACATCCTCCCACTTTGTTTGTCTTCAAAATTGTCTCTACTATTCTTGAAACTTTGCATCTCCCTGTGCATTTTATAATCAATTTGACAATTTCCTCCAAACAACTTCCTGGGACAACTTGGATTGGTATCGCGTTGTCTCTACAGGTCAGTTTGGAGAGATTTTATTTATTTACCGTGACGAGCCTTCCAATTCATGAACGCGGTATATTATTAAACTTATTTAGGTCTTCTTTAATTTCTTTTAGCAATCTGTAGGTTTTCTGACTGAGATCTTGAATCTATCTGATAGGTGGATTTCTAGGTGTTTTGGAGGCTAGTACAAATTTATGTCAGTACTGGCTTTTATGTTAAAAAAGAGAAAGAGAGAGAGAGAGAGAGAGAGAGAGAGAGAACTAACACCTGACTAGTCAGTCACTAAATACCATGCCCTCATGAAAATATTGTGGAAACCTAAAATGATATTCCACGTCTCAAGAAATAAAAAGATTTGCTTGGGAAAGGAAAATGCAAGGCTGACCCCCAGAATCACATGTAGCACGTGTATAAATGTATTCACTTTAGTGTCTCTTCTATGGGTTTTGAATGTCCGCTGGTATTGACCCATGGGCTATGTGCTCTTAAGACTACATGCCAGCGTGAAAATAATGTTAGTCGAGCATCAAACCTTCTGAATCCTAAGCCTGATTCTTCACAAACTAGTTGGGAAACTTCAGGCAAGGTCCTACTTAAGCTCCCCGGACCTCAGTTTGTGTACCCCTAAAAAGTGAGTTGACTCTAACATTCTCTGACTTACGAGTGAGGAAGGGGAACCCTTTGGTTACTGGTGGCCGCAAAGATGCTGGGGACTCTGAATGTCAAGAGATTTCTTAAGGAAAGTTATCTTCCCACCGGTTTGTGAAGGTTTGGAATGCCTTTGATAGAGACAAAGCTTTTCCAAGAAATATCTCTGAGGGAGGAGGACTCTCCCCTGCCCCCGTCCCAAGGTAAAACAAGCAGAGTCCTAACGAACGCAGAAGAAACCACAGGATCTGGGCACTGGCTCCTGAAAGGAAGTGAATTCCAAACAGAGGTAGAGAAGAATCAGGGGAAAAGCCCCAAGGCAGATGCGTAACGAAGCTGGTAGTGCCTGTGTGGGAACTTCCCTTTGAATCATGGGTTTCTCACGAGAGATGGATGAGGGTTCTGCTTTAGAAATCTTTAGAGAGAAAGTTACACTCAATGGACAAGGAAGGGCTGCCATTTTTCTTAGAGCCTAAGAGCGATGAAGACAAATGGGCAGAGCAGCCATGGCTGTTTGTCAACATTCATGTTCCTCTTTACCTAGGAAAATGTTGCTGCCAGGGAAGAGCTGACCCGTCAGAGACTCTATTTCTAGCACCCCGTTAGGTCTGGGTTGGACCAATAGAATATGCAGAGAAATAGTACTTGTCACTCAGAGCCGAGGTAATTGAGGGAAAGGGTTGGCTTCTCCACCCTTGCTTTCTCTTTCCATGGCGAGATACTCCCACTTCCTATGAGATAACAAAGCCACAAGATGCAAGGCAACTGGGTCCTTGAGTTATCTCCTGGAGCAAAATTGTGTTCCCCCCTCTCCCCTCCTCCAGGAATACCTGCCCTGCTGGCCTGCTCTGCGGGTGAGAAACGGACTTCTGCGGTGCTACGTGACCGAAGCTTGGGTGTATTTGTCATGGTCGCTGGTGTTGCCCCAACTCACGCAGTCAGTTTCTTAAATAATTCTCAGTCTGGACAGAAAGGACTAAAGAACGTAATTACGTTACTGCCATTTCGTTTGAGAAAAGGTGAATGACAGAGAAGTGTGACTGGAAAGAAGTGTCCTCCAACTTTCTCGAGTCGTTGGAGAATATTCACAATTAGCGTAAAAGCGGGACAATAACATCAGTGCACGATATCTGCGCCCAATAGATTTCCACTCCCCCGATTTGCATTTTAATTTTCGCGATTTGGCTCCCTGCGCGTTCTTATGGGGGATTCAACCTTTAGCAACCGATAAGCCTTCCTTCTCACTCCTCTTGTCCCCCACCCCCCCACATGCACATCCTCACTGCCTTTTCCTTCTCACAAAGCTCACGTTGGGCAAAAGGGTTTTCATCAACCACACGTTTTAATGAATTGAGGGCTGTTTTTGGCAAATGCGAGAAGGCCGATGATTCTGAGACACTGCACGTCCTCTGCGGAACTAAAAAATTCAGCTCTGTTTTTCTTTTGACAGCAGCAAAACTCGTTATGATCGCACCCCCGCATCGTGCCTCTCCTTACCCCTTTGCGTGGCAGCCTGGCAGGCTGGCTTCCGCCCCGCGGAAGAGGAGAGTTGAGGGGCTGGACAGCAGGGAGATTTTAGAGAGTTTCAAACAAGAAAAGGGCCGGAGAAGGCAGTTTTCAGCCTTCTTATCTTACCGCTGAGTTTGTCGTAGGTGGTTCAGATTGCCCGGTCATACAACGAGCCACTGGCTTCCAGAAAACTGAGCTGTGTTCCACGTTTTACAGTTCATGTCCCATGGAATTGCAAGCACACGACCTTCTTGCATCATCGCATCAGCCGCATGGCAGTGATGGAACCACCTCTCTTAGATGAAGGGACATCCCAGTGCTAAGAAGAGTGCCCGGTCTTAGGGTCTACCCCTCACCCCCAAATCCACGTCCTCAAGTCTCCCCAGTGTTTTCTTCGTTCTGTGGGGTGGCACCCCCTATGCGTGAGACACCTGCCCAGGGTCTGGAGTTACCTAGACAGAAGACATGACCTTGGAGCTCAAGGAGCACGCAGTTCCCCGAGGGCCCATACGTGAATGCACGATTCTAATCCTCTACAGAGGAGGCTCCGCGAATCTTCGGCTCCTGGCGCACAGTCGCGTCCCCAGCGGCGCTTGCTTTTCCGGGGGAGGGGACAGCAGGGGACAGAGCAGCAGCCGCCAATCGCGAAAGCAAGCGAGGAGGCGCCAACAGCTTTCCTTCCCAACTGAGGAACATTGTACCCAACCTCCCTCCCGCCCACCATCACCACCTGTGGGGTTTGGAACCGAGAAAGGCTTTGGAAACCGAAGATCATGTGCTAATAGGATGTTAAAGCAAAACCACCCTCACCACCCGCCACCAAGGGGTAGTTTGTGTAAATGCGTTATTCGCGAGCCCGGCGCTTCGTTTCAGGACTCCCGGCGCCTGGCACTTCGCTGGCTTTCAGAGCGTCGCTTTATCCAGCGAGTTCCGAGTCGGCTTTTGGCAGGGGACTCAGAGCAGACGGATCCAACCTTCTCTCTGCCTCTCTCGTGTTGCCAAAACAGAAGAGTCTTGGGTTTATGAGAAACTCGTGTGAATCCTCCTTCCAGGGAATGTAACCTGAAAATTAGAATTGGAAACAGTAAGGAAGTAGAGGGAGCCTGGCAATCAGGAGACCTGGGATCTGGTCTTGAACGTACTGCTTATTCATTGCAACACGCTTGGGCAAGTCCATTTACCTCTAGGCGTTCGTCTTGTCATTTTTGATGCAGATTCGTTCTTTTATTTCATTTTATTTTATTTTATTTCAATTTCATTTTATTTTATTTTATTTCAATTTCATTTTATTTCAATTTTATTTTATTTCAAGTTTATTTCATTTTATTTCCATTTTATTTTATTTTATTTTAATTTTATTTCAATTTTATTTTATTTTATTTTAATTTCATTTTATTTCATTTTATTTCAATTTTATTTTATTTTATTTCAATTTTATTTTATTTCAATTTAATTTCATTTTATTTCCATTTTATTTTATTTTATTTCAATTTTATTTTATTTTATTTTATTTCAATTTTATTTTATTTCAATTTTATTTTATTTCAATTTCATTTTATTTCAATTTCATTTTATTTCAATTTCATTTTATTTTATTTCAATTTTATTTTATTTTATTTCAATTTTTTTTAACGTTTATTTATTTTTGAGACAGAGAGAGACAGAGCATGAACAGGGGAGGAGCAGAGAGAGAAGGAGACACAGAATCTGAAACAGGCTCCAGGCTCTGAGCTGTCAGCACAGAGCCCGACGCGGGGCTCAAACTCACGGACCGTGAGATCATGACCTGAGCCGAAGTCGGACGCTTCACCGACCAAGCCACCCAGGCGCCCCATCAATTTTATTTTATTATATTTTATTGTATTGTGTTTTATTTTATTGTATTTTATTGTACTGTGTTTTATTTTATTGTATTTTATTTTTTTCTCGCCCTACTTGGTTTTTCCATCTTTGAAATAAGAAGAGTGAACGAAATCCTCTCTCAGGCTTCTAACAATTCTGGCACCGAATACATTAAAATTCTGTTACTTCATTTTAGAGAATACCTACTGAGTCCGTATGACGTGCCCGTCACTGTGGCAGGTGCTGGGGTAAAGAGACAAAGCAGACAGGCTTGCTGAAGGGTCGAGCAGTTGAATGGTTGCAGTCCGGCAGGAGAGGTGGGATCGGAGAGGTGTGTGGGGATGCTGTGGGGCACGGAAGAAGGGCGCGGTGTCCTTCCAGATCTCCTGCCGGCACCTCCCCGCTGAAGACTATCGGAACGGGCTGCCCTGAGATATGTCACTTGGGCATGTTGACTGTTTTGAGCTGTTGAAAGCACTCGAGCAACAGAAAACGCAGGAAGCGCTCTCCTCTCTGATCTTCCCTCTCGGCCTTAAAAGTAAGACACTTTTCCCATGAGAAAAGATGCCTCTTGATACCAGAGAAAGGTGAATATCTTATCACCTGACATGAGGAGCTGACATCGAGATGAATCCGTACGAACACACCTGCAAAAATGAGCCTTATCTTCCATTAGTTTCGCCCATATGCTTCCCAGTTCATTTTTCCATTATTTACCGCCCCAGCCCAGACCCCTTTTCCCTTCGTCTTGGCAAATCTCCACAATTTGTCGTCCTTTGCAGAAATAGTATAAAAGCTCTCAGGCCTAGCCACTTTTTTGGCTCCCCGTTTCTTTTCTACAAAGCCTCCTGTGTCATATGAAAATATTAGTATCAAATAAAATCTGTATGCTTTTCTCCCGTTAAGCTGTCTTTTGTCAGTTTCCTTCCCAGGCTCAGCCGCAGAACTTAAGAAGGTCGCGAAGTCTTTCCTCCCCTCTCCTACTCTTGGCTCTTTCTTGGAGGCTGGCCTCCACGGGCCACAGCACCAAGGCTCCCGGGTTCACTGGCTTCTTGTTGGCTTCCGTCGATGGGGACCATTTCAGGAGATCAGAGACAGAGAGAGAAGAAGGGAGCTCAGAGATGTTTCTGCCCCTTCCTGGGAGGATGACTCAATCAAAAGTCACAACTCGTCCTTAGCTGAACTGCTCTCTCTCTCTCTCTCTCTCTCACCCTTTCCTTCCTGACCTAGTGATTGTGGAAGCTCTACACTGTGGCCAGACCAGCTCTTGCATCAGTTCCTGGGGCCCCATGGAACCCAACCCACAATTTTGTAGTTAGTCCCTTTTAACTAAATCTTCCTCAAATTTAGGTGGATCAAAGGGTGCCAGCTGTTTCCTGCTGGGACCCTGACTGATAGAGGCGTGAAATCCACTTTTGAGATGTGTACGCATTGAAAGGAGGCAGAAGAGACGAAGAGAGAGAGAAGGGGCAGGACCGGAGAACAAGAAAGTGTCCCAGAGAAAAACAAAGCTCAATCTTGAAAGATGTCCTGTAGGTAGCCAGCTAAAGAAATGATAAGAAGGGAGAGATAACTTCAGAGAGCAAAATGTAGATGTTCAGAGGCACAAAAGCGTCCCGGGGGGAAGGTGCAGTGTTCAAGATGACCGGAGGGAAGAGGGGGTGGGGGGAGGAGATGACTGGAGGAAAGACTAGTGAAGAGAGAGGCTGGGAGCCAGTGGGGCTGGAAGGAAGGGAAAGAGCGAGTTCGTGAAGGGCTCTGTATGTCCTGTTAACGAGCTTGGATTTTATCTTGCAGAAAATAGGGAATAATTGAAAGACTTTTAAGCCAACGAGTAACATGATCAGGTTTATATTTTAGAGGATTACTCTGGTGGGCAGTATAGAAGAAAGCAGGAAGACCAGTTGGCAAGTTTATATAATGAGCGAAGCAAGAATGAGGGACAATTTGGAATTTGTCCACAGTGGAGGGGTAGAAGTGGGTGTATATGAGACCTCTGGAGACATAGCGAGAACTTGGTGGGGGACCATTTGCGATAGAACATCTAGAACGATTCCCAGGGCTCTGGGTGCGGTAAGTTGGTAAATGGTGGAATCATTTGCCAACAGAGGAAATCCGAAAGGGAGAGCTGATTCAATTCACTCTTCGTTTTTGTTTTTCAGTGTGCCAATGATTTTCCTCTGATTATTAGCTTTTCTCAAATATTCAGCAGGTATATTGCTCTCCCGTCAGTGGCTTCTGGGTATAATATCGGCTCCTACCTCACATTAATGATTAAGAAGTAAATACATCCATTGTTCCGGGCACAGAATAACTATTCAGTAAAGGTCATTCTCAAAACCAATGTATACACTCAACCCAAAACAGTCATAGAACTTTTGCCCATTCAACCCCTAGTTCTTGAGTGGCTAGTTTGTGCCTGCCATTGTTTATTCTTGCTGTGGACAGCGGTCAAGAAGCTGTGAGAAAAGGCATATGCCATTAAAATAAGTTCCGCCTCCTTCTTTGTCTTCGTATCTTCTTTTCCACCTTTCCTTCTATCCAAGCCCCCCTTCTCTCTTCTAGCTTTCTTTCCTCCTTGTGTATATAGCTTCCATTTCCATGAGAAAAAAAGTCCAGAAAGCTAGGTTTTTAGAGAGGATAAAAAAACTAGCCTGAATTATTGATTCATAGCTTTATAATGCACCCAGGATAGTAAGGACATTTATAGATTTCATGAGCTGTTTAATATCTATTTGTGGAGCACCGCCATGTGCAATCATCTTGGACTCATTATGTTTCTTCGGCTACCCAATGAGTCATAATGAGCCTCTGAAAATGTGAAATAATGGGTTAGAACTAGAGGGAATGAAGTAACAGCCAAAGTCAGATATAAAATTATTATTACACGCAGTCTGTAAGAGCGATCAAGACGGGGAAGGGATAGAGGGCCTATTATTATACGCACACTCACGCACACAAACTTTCAAGAGAGCTTGCTGTTAAGGGGGAGGGACATGGGGAGCCCTGTGAACAAGATCCTTAAAAGTGATGGATTGCAGATCCATTTTCCATTAGGATTCAAGCAAGTGGGGGTGGGGAGCTCGAATTATGGGAAAGAAATAGAAAAGCCAACGGAGCCCCTTTTGAGAAGACGGAGGCCTGAACTGAAAGGATAAAAGAGACTTTATACTCCAGCACTTAGAATGAAGAGGAAGAGATCATTTCCAAACAGGCCCCAAGAAATAGCTTCATTTCTCCCTATTAACCTCTGTTCCCCCAAAGAAAGCCAGTTGAAGCGAGCAGGACAAAAGAATTCCGTGAGAACATAAAGAATACCTTCTGTGATGGAGGCCATATTTTGAAAAAAAAAAAAAAATTAATGTAATTTTCTCTTTCACTTTGCGAGTACAGGTCCTTCTTCCTAATTGGTTTCAGGGTTATCTACCCGGGGGTGTGGGGGTAGGTCACATGTGGTATGCAAAGAGAAAGAAAGAATTGATATTCAGCTTTTGATATTCAAAAGCGGATTTGAAGCCAGATAATAGTCTTGCAAGGAGATGGCTCTCTTTCTTTTTTTTTTTTTTTTATACCCATCCGAACTCCTTTATCTTCGTCTTTGGCTCACTAAGCACCAACCCGAGGCATCCAGGATGTGAGAGTTCTCCTGCGGGTAGAAAAGTTTTTGCCCGGGAGGTACAAGGAGGCCTTGATGCTTGCTCCTCTGTGGGAGAAGGGGATGCCACAGGGGACCTGCCCTTCCTGTCCCAGGAGTTGAGAGAGGAAGAAGGACGAGAGTAGAGGGGAGGGTTTGATTTAGGAATGTCCAAAAGGAATTGATGGGAACGCCAGGGGCCCTGAGACAGAATAGAGGAGCCCGGCGTTGTTAAGCAGACAGGGTGGGGTTGGAGACAGGTCTGGTGCTTTTGTCAGCTTCTACGTGATGGGGAGAGGCAGAATATACACCTGGACAATGGCCAGACCATGCTTAAAAATAGAACCCTGACCCCAGATCTGCAGCAATCTGCCCGGGAAACCAATCCCTTATCTATAGTAATCAGCCCCAGGAAGGCAGCCTGCTCTAAGTCCGTCTTGTAGGAGGCCATTGCTATCTCTACTGATACTCCAGGAAGCTGAAGGACGCCTATAACAATTGGTCGCGAATGGCCAGAACTTGATTAATTACTGACAGCTTCCCTGCTTCCAACTCTGAACCAAGCAGAGAAAGCGAAGTATGCACCCTTGGCAATCACATGGGACACCTGCACGAGTTAGCTCGCCTATGGCTTCTCCAGGCCAACAGCCTCCAATCAGGGCATAGGCGAAGCCTTCTATGTCTTTGTCTTTTTCCCACGACAAAGCTTTCCCACCCCTCTGCCTGCCTTTCAGTCTGTCAAAATGCAAGTGACAATGGCCGACTCCCGTGCTACAGCAAGTTCAGAATAAATAGGCCTAGCTTTTCTCATTTGGGTCGTCTTTGTTTCTTTGGACAGTGGGGAAGCTTAATACGGAGCCAGTGGATCTAAGCTGGGGGCCCCCATGGCAGGGCGGTGCTTTGGCTTGAAAGCTGGCGTCTGCCAAAATTCACACGTTGAAGTCCCAATGCCCAATGTGAGGGTAGTAGAAGGTAGCACCTTTGGGAGGTGCTTAGGTCATGAGAGTGGAACGATTATAAATGGGATTGATGCGTGCATTTATAAAAAAGACCCCACAAAGATTCCCTGCCCCTTCCACCATGTGAAGACACAAGAAGTCAGCAGGCTGCAATCCAAGGGAGGCTTTTCACCAGAACGCAGCCATGCTTACACCCTGATCTTGGACTTCACTTTCCAGAATGGTGAGAAATGGATTTCTGTTGTTTAGAAGGCACCCAGCCTGTGATATCTCGCGATAGAAGCCCAGACACATTAACACACAGGATATAGCCCACCTACCCTGGGGAATAGAATGGGGAACCAGAGTTTGAAGTGTTACAAAGGACTAATGCCATTGAAGATCAGTTGACCCAGAGAGAACCCCTAGTCCTGAACCAAGTGAGGATCATCAACCTTAGTTGCACCATCCGACAGGGTAGGTAGCGAGCAGGTGGCCAAGGGTCACTGTTCTGGGGACCACGAGAGCCAGAAAGCCACGAACTGTCCTCTTCCCCCTCTTCCAAGAAGACACACAAGTCACATGCCTATCTTTGTACATCTAGACATAATCTTGGGAAGGAGCTGGAGAGAGGAGAAGTAGGAGAAATTGCCGAGATTAGACATTTTTACTTAGGGAGGCTAAGTATTAGCTAAGGGGGCTGCTTCTCTGACTTTGTTATTATTTCCGACCTAACCAGCTCACCCTGAAGAGCAGATCAGTTATAGGCAAAATATTAAAACCATATTTCCTGTGCATGCTTCAGTTGTAGTATAAACAAATTTTGCAAACCCATAAGAACCAAAACTAACGTATTTTCCCATTCGTGTGCTAAACAATTCTGGGATAAAGCACAGTTTCCTGCTTTTGAGGTGAACAATGCCGGGCCCAGGCAAAAATAACCTAAGTTACTTGCTTCAGCAAATACTCAGTCCTGGAAAATTAGCCTGAGGCACACCTCAAACAGCTAACTTGTCAAGACGGAAATTGAAGTGTCTATGACCTGGATGTGCTCTTTTTTGTGAGAGTTTATAGAGTTGTACACTTACAATCCATAAACTTTTCAGTATGTATGTTAGCTTCTGTTTAGTAAAAAGTTTTTAAAAAGTGGACAGGTTCATCTCACGTTCGTGTTTCCTGTGGTGGAACTCTTGAGGGAGAACCCAGATGACATCTTCTTTGGGCAATCACGGGAGAGCCACACGTAGCACAGAAAGCTGGACAGCATTGCGGTTTCTTTGGACTTTATGATTCTGGTTTTTTCGGTTCTTCGTAAGATAGGGAATTAGCACAGCATGCGTTGCCCTCCCACCAAAACTCAGTCCTCGAGAAACAGCAGACACAAGAAGGAAAGACGGATTCTAGGAACCGAGGACAATAGTAACTGTGCAAAACCTTGCGTAGTCATCGGGTGACAGAAGCTCATCTTCTGGTGTGAATGTGAGGGAGAGGTGGCCGAGTTCTGGGGGCTGGGAAGCGAGTAGAAGTGCCAGTGGGAGAGGAGGCTGGAAGAAAGCTTTGTAAAGTTTGCTCTGGTCTTCCCACCCCCATGTCCATTCCTGGTAGCCTCGGGACAATCCTGATGACCCCAACATTACAGCAATGGCTCAGCACCGGTGTCCATATGTCTAAGGGCTTAGGGGTGTGAGTAATGCTAACATCTGGGCAGAAGAAACCCTACCCTAATTGAAGGTGGATTTAGGTGCGAGCAGCTCCCTTGAGGCTGGTGGGTAACCACCCTGAAGAATGCTGTCTCCTCATGCAGATTCACTGTGAGGCATTAAAGTTAAGCCTCGCCAGACAGCTTTCTGGTGGAAGGATGGACAGTGGTCCTAGGGCAACTGGGGCCCCCACTCGGGACTCATGCCCTGCCTTCTTCCTAAACTCACCACCCCCTCTAAGACACAGCCCCCGAAAACTATAGTGGGTGTCCCCAAAGGACTGTGAGCTTGCCCGAGTGCAACTAGACCCTTGAGGACCACTGCGGCCAAAAAGAGCTACAAAATGTATGACAAATACCGCCTGATGCAGAAGGATTAGAAGACTTGGGGCTTAAACCGATCACAATACATGTAAGTGAAGAAACAGGGAAGGAATTATCAATATAAAATCTTCTGAAGACAAACAAAGAAAGTGGAGCACTGGGCACGGAAAGACCGTGGGCCCAAATGTGCCATTGACTTAAGTGCTCTACACAAGTTACTCATTTATGTATGTATTTATTTCTCACAAATGGGAGTGGTGCTATTATTAAACCCATTTTTAAGATGAGGACATCGAGACACTGAGAGGGTTAGTGACTTGCCTATGATTACAGGCAGAGCTGGAATTGAACCCAGTCTACCTCCGAGTCCAGCCTCAAGCGTATCCCGCTCTCATGCTTGACGAAACGTTCCCGTGGAAGAAAATGGCGGCATGGATGCGGCCGAAGAAGGCGTGTATGGTTTGGCTAAAGAACCCTTCTTGAAAGCACGAGGAATATATAAAGTGATAGAAAATGTGAAAGGAAAGCTAAGGAACATAGAAGATAAGGTGGAAGTGTCAACATTCAGATTGCAAGAGACCTGGAAAGACGAAGGAGACCGAAAATAAGAGAACTGTATGATTCTAAACCAAATTGCTTGAGTGATGTCCTTGTACCACGCCTTAGCTGACAAGAGGAGGTGAGTCAGCACCTACATTGTCCACCTGTCCTATTCCTGCCGGTGGTGGGAATTTAACAAAGTCATGACACCCGAAGTCATAATCCCCATTGACTTTTGCCTTAGGAGACTGCCTCGTCGAGGTAAATGGCCAATTCCAGCGCTTGGGGTTTGTAATACGGCACACCAGGGTGGAGGAAGCACAGTCGCACAAAGGTTTGGGAGCAGGAAGGCACACTGGCCTCTTTCCAGGACCGTGGAAGGGGCAAAAGGCAAAGCATGTCCTCCAGATCAGGGGTCCGAAGCCTACAGCTCACAGGCCAAATCCAGCCTGCCACCTGTTGTTGTGAACCATCTTTTACTGGAATATCCTCGTTTTCCACTTGCCCATAGACGATTTGGCCCTACAAGGCAGAGCTGAGTTGCTGCGATAGAGACCGGATGGCTCACAAAGAGAATGAATTATTGACTATCTGGCCTCTTAACGGAAAACGTCTGCTGAGCCCTGAGCTAGGTTGGTGCTTCGCAGTCAGTCCCGACTTGTCCCCCGATCCCTTCATCCCACCACGTCGACACACGACTCTTCCATTCCCCTCTCCCCTGACCCCTTCCCACCTATCCCTGGGCCAGGTAACTAGGACTTCCCCACCAGTGGGCTCCCAGTGGGAAGTTCAGCTCGCCTGTTTGCACCTGAGCCATTCAAAAGGCGGTTTTAGTCCTCTGTGTTCTCAAGGTGTTGCCCCTCTATAAAAATCAGGGAGGGCTCAGCTGAGTTGACGATGGGTGGAGTGAAGGAAGGAAAAACCATGAGCAACCAGAGGGTAGATCGTTCAGCCCCAAGCAGTGCTCAGTAGCTCACCTAATTTACACGAAGAGAGAGAGAATTTGACCTACTGCTCAAGGGGGGGAAATACAGCTGGGGCTGGGAGGGGAAGAAGGGGCTCTCTTCTGGACAGTCCGTTGTTGGCATTGCAGGTAAGGCCTTGGCCCGGCCCTCCACCCCGCCCTGCTGAGACGACACTTCGCAAGGAGAAAAGAGGAGGTGACTCCCTCCTGCCGAGAGGTTCCTGACTTGGCTGGAGTGTTTCGCTGTGCTGACACATGTTTTCTTCTCTCTCTTCTCAGCTTAGCTGAGCACACAAATCACCCCGCGTTTATTTGCACAGTCCATATGTGAGATAGAGACGGGACAGTTGGACTGAGGGCAGAAGGAGGGGGGTGAGGAGAAGGAAGAAAGGCAGAGGCTCGGGACTGGCCCGGCCGAGCCTTCCTCACGTTAGGTCACTGTTTGTAGGAAGAGTTAAAATTAAACGGAGGACTATTTTCCAAGCTCTCCAACATCGGACACGGCTCCCTACACCGTCCCTGGAATGCGGCGCGATAAACATCACAGGGCACGTTGCATGATGTCGAGAGAAGCGGGAATCACAACACCACACCGAGGGCAAGGCAACGAATGCCAGCTGCCGCAAAATTACCTTGGGGATGGACGGCGTCCTTGCTCTCGCTGGCTTTTCCTGTCTTTCTAGTTCCCACCTTTTGATCCACAGGCAACCACATTCCCTGTGAGCTACGTACCCAGCTGTCCCATCCCGATTTGGCCAACAGCACAAGCTCAAAGTCGGTCTCCTCTACAGAGCCTCGCCCTTCCTCCGCACCCTCCAGCAACCGATGTTGCCTCAGTGACTCACCACGACCCTGTACGGTGCATAGTGTTATCACCAATTTACAGGTGGGGAACAGAGAGATTCAGGGACCTGCCTATGGTCATAGAGTGAGCGAGCTATGGAGAGCACTCCAAGCCGGGTCTCCTGTGAGCCCGTGAGCCCCCCACCCCAACTGGAAGCTGTCCTTCTGAGCTCCCCTGTGCTCCACGGCCCTCCACGTGTTTGACCAACTAAATGGCGACTAGAATCGTTGTCCCCCCCCTCTCCCCCAAGCAGGGAGTCTCAGTCGTTCTCCTCGTTGGCTCCCTGGACACCAGAGCAGTGCCTGTCACATCACAGGCGTCCAATAAATCGTGTTTGGTGAAGGTCTGGGCATCTGTCTATTGGCTGTCCGTTTGCCTTGTTTCCTGGTGGCCCCAAAGGTCTTTGAAGGGCTCCCGGGTTCTCTTTAATAGAGGACCGACACAATAGCCTCCACCTCGGCCTCCAAGGGGTTTAGGTAGAAATAAAATACCGAGGGGCGCCTGGGCGGCTCAGTCGGTGAAGCGGCCGACTTCGGCTCAGGTCACGATCTCGCGGCCCGTGGGTTCGAGCCCCGCGTCGGGCTCTGTGCTGACCGCTCGGAGCCTGGAGTCTGTTTCGGATTCTGTGTCTCCCCCTCTCTCTGACCCTTCCCCCGTTCGTGCTCTGTCTCTGTCTGTCTCGAAAATCAATAAACGTTAGAGAAAAAAAAATAAAAAAGAAAGAAAATACCGAGCACAAGGTGAACCCATCCAGGCCACCGAGCATCGCTCTCCCTGTGGCTTCCGTGCTGTCAAAATGCATCCTTTTATGACTCCAGTGCTGACATCCTGCCTCTCTCCGCAGCTCCATCTGGTAGTCAGATTCCTCCTCCCTGTTTGAATTCTGTATCTATGGGTTTCAATAAGCCAGCAAACACTCACTTCGCCAGCTCCGAATTCGTTCTTCCTTTCCTGCCTTTTCCGTGTCCTGGCTGGGTGCCAGGATCCCCCTTCTTGAGAATTAGGACGTAGTGCTCGGAGTCAGATGTCTCCACCTAGTTAGGGCCCCTCTTCTGGGACGGTGTCTCTTCGGGGGGCTCCCGCACATGCCAGGCTTCTCTCCCAGTAATTCCCAGGGTGTTCGTGTCGGAGGCAGGGATGGGGACGCGTGAGCCCGCGCCCTGACTTTCGGCACAGGGTGTCGGGGAGAGGGTGGGGAGGGCGCATTGTGTTGTCACAGGAGGCGCTCTGTCACGGCGATTGAAGGAAACAGTTTCTTGGCCACACGTCCAGGATGTGCTTCAAGGAAGCCAGGCGGGATCGTTCATATCTTATGAGGAGTGGTGTTTGGAATCTTGAAATAAATGACCAAAGCTTGTAGCTTCCTCTTGTCTCCGGTTGTGCGGGGTTTTTGGTTTTTTTTTTTGATTTCTACTTTTTATCCTGAGGGTTATAAAGCTACCTGGAATCAGATTAGCCCAAGTCAGGGCTCCAGAGAAGTCACTAGCCAGCAAAATCTTTCCCCCAGGATCGCCCGTCCTTCCTTCCTTTCCATCCTCCCCAGGCTCTTGGTACTGCCCTTCAGGCACTTTCCACGCCACGCTGGGATTATCGGCTTCCTTGTGTCCCCTTCCCTCCCCATCCTCTCTGTTCACACAGAGGCTGGCTTGTAAGAGAAGGGCAACAAAATTTCGTGACATCACTGGTTTTTCTCAGACTCCAACAAAGGACTGTTGTAAAAATATCACGAAAGCAGAAATGACCCAAGGGAAATCTCATGTGATTATTGAACTACTTTTTAGATTTTAAAACACATTCACCGCTTTTTAAAATAGCCTGCATCACCCCCCCCACCCCCCCCCACCCCCCCGTTTCAGTTGCATATTACTTTGTAACAACCACCTCCTGCGGTTTCTTGGGAGCCTGCAGTTGCCAGGGGTCAGTTCACCATTCTCCAGCACCAAGTACGGTAGCTGAGGTTACTCATGGGACCACACTCACCTGGGAGCTGAGGCTGGAAATTTCTGGATGGCCTCTTTTCTCTTGGGGTCTTTCTCCAATGGGATGCTCATCATTCGTTGCTTTCGCCCAAGGCTTTTTACAGCATGACAGATGGGTGCGGAAAGGCGGCATCTCAAGAGGACAAGCCCCAACGTGCACGTGCTGATCGGGCTTTGCTATCACATTTGCCGCTGTCCTATTGGCCAGAGCAAGTCACGTGGCCAAGTCCAGAACCAATGTGGAAGGGACCACACGAGGGCACGCAGACTTCTACCACGCCGCCATCCTTCTTGAATATTCCTTGTCTCGTATGCTGATGGTTCAATGCACCTCGTAGATCGATTCCCTTCCCCTCAGTTGGTCAACAGCATGTATTGAGTCCTTGCCTCAAGAACTATATGTTTTATTTGGGGACCTACATGATCTATCCCTGAAGATATTTTAAGCTACCTACCAGTGCTATTTACGCATAATAAAAATATTAGTTGCTAAAGCCACCGGAGTCAACACGGTAAAAACTTTCATTATCAGAGTTAATATATGATCCAGATGAACCCCCTTTTTTTTTTTGTATGTGTCTGGAGAAGTTTGTTTTCCTTGGATGCCAATTCTAAGCATGAGGACTCCGATAATTCTCTTAGGAAAAAAAATGCCCCACGAGTGAAACATGGTCGTAGCCCTTCATCATGATCATCACAATCCATATACTCGTTTTGCTGCTCAAATAGCAACCTCACTCTTTATCACTCACCTAAACGATCATCCAGAGCTGCCCTGAGGGGGGTGAATGACAGGTAACGTCACCTAAGACAGTGTTCGCACGGTGTGGCCCTTGGCCGGCGACACCTCGGAAGTTGTTAGCAATGCAGACGCCCAGACCTAGCCCACACCTACCGAATCAGCCACTCTGGAGGCAGGGGCCCAGCAATCTGTTTTAACAGCCCTCAGTGATTCTGATGCACACTCACGTCTGAGAACCGCTGCTTTAAGGACCACAAGGTCAGACCGTGGCTTTTAACGTGGTGATGCCACTGGAAGACAATTTGTGTTTCCCCAGCGTTCATGCGTTGAAGGCCAATCCCCAGGATGATGGTATTTGGAGGTGGGGCGTTGAGGAGGCCATGAGGTCCAAAGGGTGAAACCTTCATGAATGGGATTAGGGCCCTTAGAAAAGAGACCCCAGAGAACTCCCCTGTCCCTTCCACAGTGGGAGGTTACAGCGATAAGATCTATGAACCCGGAAGCAGGTTCCAAATCTGCCAACCCCTTAATCTGGAACTTCCCAGCCTCCAGAACTGAGAGAAGTCTATGATATTCTGTCACCGCAGCCCAAATGGGCTGAGCCAAGTGACTTAGCTACAGCCCTCCTTATCCATGGGGGATGCATTCCAAGATCCCCAGGGGATGCCTAGAATCACAGGTAGTACCAAACCCTCCATAGATCATGTTCTTTTTTCCTATACATACATACCTATGATGAAGTTTAATTTATAACTTACGCATAGTAAGAGATCAACAAAAATAACCAGTAATAAAACAGAGTAATTATAACCAGATGCTGCTGTAACAAAGGTTACGTGAATGTGATCTTTATCTCGCGCATGCAAGTGTCTTATTCTACTGTACTCCCCCTTCTTCTTGAGATGATAAAAGGGACAGTGGGTGACCTCCGGTGTCCAAACCCACGGATAAGGTGGGGGCTACTGTGTAGAATGACTGCTCACATATCTGCCCTCTTGTGAATGTGCACGTGCATTATTTACCCTAACAAGCAATGGTGAAAATCCTAACGCTTTGGGTAGAATCATGCAATTTTTCAGAGAGAAGAAACTTCTCCAGAGAATACAGTGTAGATTTGGCGTGTTGTGTGTACTAATTTAGACACACCTATCAAAAAGTTCTTTTTATTCCTCTTGTCTAAAAATTTCAAGCAGACGCCCAGAATTTCAAGTTCAAGTAACTGCGAGAGGAAATCTTCGGTGGCGTGTCTATTTTCTTTTCATTTTCCTGCTACATCCCAGGCAAGAATGGTCGATGAGAAATCTGAAAAACGAGTCAGAAAGTAATCACACTTCTTTGAAAAAAAGTTCATCCCCAGACCCAAGATGAATATTGTAAAGAATCTCATCTTTCCAGAATTGTCAAGCCATCTGGCAAAAGAGCTGACTGATACAATTTCTATTTTATTGACCAAATCCTCATATCCATTTCCTCTTGTCCTCATAAATGTAAATATTTTCCAGTTAAATTTGGGGGGTTGGCAGTAGTGGTGTGGGTGGTTCCTCCCACGGGCTGCTGGGTTTTTTTTTTCCTTTTGAAATGAAATGAAGGCGATTTAGAATTATGAATTAAATGCCTTCCACGTTCACATCTTTGATTCAACAATAGCGCATCTAGGAATTTCTGTCAATAAGTCATTGAGAATGTGTGCAAAAAATAGCCATACAGTATTCATTTCATCACCATTTCTAATAGGAATAAACCGAGAACAACCTAACTTTTCCACAATAGAGGATTATCTTTAAAAGTATGTGTGTAGGGCGCCCAGGTGACTCAGTTGGTTAAGCATCAGACTCTTGGTTTGGCTCAGGTCATGATCTCGTGGCTTCGTGTGTTTGAGTCCCGCATCCGGCTCTGCCCATCTTTAAGATGATAATTGATACGGATTATAGAAGAATAGTAACGCACATGGAAATATGTTCAGGCACGAAGCCTGCTTGACAATCAAGTGTTGACCATCTCACATAATTGACTGAATACTGTACTGAAAGTGAAAAACAGAATGGTTGTGTGGGACAGAGTGGTTATCAGCGTATCGGTTGTTCACCCTCTTGTTGTCTCGCTGACCTTGCCCTGCCTCACGGGAGAGGATCATACTGCACATCGCTAGCCTGGGAAAAAGGGCAAAACCAAGAATTCGCAGCGGTTTCTCCTGTGAACGTGTAGGGCTTTCACACAAAGGTAAAGTCGTAAAATCCCCAGTCAGGGACCTTCCGTATCATGGTGCACCTGCTGTGGGAAACAGTTCGGCAATTCCTCAAAAAGTCAAACAGAATTATCATGGGATCCAGCAATTCTACCCGAGGGATTGAGCTCCGAGGAACTGAAAACAGGGATTCACATAAATACCACGTACCCATGTTCATAGCCGCATAACTCACAATAGCCCCCCACATGGAAACAGCCCAAGTCTCCACCAACAGATAACCAAAATGTGGTATATGATTCGTTCATCAAAAGGAATGAAATTCTGACACATGCTACAACATGGACAAACCTTGAAAACAGGATGCCATACGAAACAAGCCAGACACAAAAAGATACATATTGTATGATTCAACTTACATGCGGTATGATTCCACTTACGGAATCCATAGAGCCATAGGCTAAGCCATAGACATAGCAAGTACAATAGTGGTTATCAGTCGCCAGCAGGGAGGGGAGAATGTGGAGTTATTACGTAATGGGTGGCCACTTTCTGTTTAGGATAATGACAAAGTTTAGGAAATAGACTCTGATGGTTACACGACCTCGTGAATAGCCCTCATGCCACTGAGAAATGGTCAATTTGGTGTTATGTGTACTTCGTGAAAAGAAGAAAAAAGGGGAGAGGGGGCGGGAAAAACGGGTAAAGGTGTGAAAGATAGAAATTTCTAGTTGCAAAATGTGCAAGTCATGGGGATGTGATGCACAGCGTGGGGGCTACAGCTAATAATACTGTATTGTATATTTGAAAGGAGCTGGGAGAATGGATCCTGAAGGTCCTCATCATAAGAAGAAGAAATTTGTAAATACGTATGGTGACAGACATTAACTGTAATTACTGTGATCATTTCAATATGAATTGAATCATTATACTTTACACCTGAAACTAATATAATGTTGTGTCGTTTATACCTCAACCTAAGAAAAGAAAACAAGGCTTAAAAAAAAAAAAAAGAAAAAAGAGAAACTAGTACGTACAATATACTTTCTACAACTGTGTAATTCCCACATGCACTTTTGGTTTTAAGATGTCATCATTTGTAGAAGCGCCGGGGTGGCTCAGTCGGGGAAGCGTCCGACTTCGGCTCAGGTCGTTATCTCGCGGTTGACGAGTTCGAGCCCCGCGTCGGGCTCTGTGCTGACGGCTCAGAGGCTGGAGCTTCCTTTGGATTCTGGGTCTCCCTCGCTCTCTGCCCCTCCCCTGCTCATTCTCTCTCTCTCTCTCTCTCTCTCTCTCAAAAATAAATAAACATTAAAAAAAATTTTAAAATAGATGTCATCGTTTGTGGGTGGCAACATTAGCATACTAAAAGCCTTTTTGGAGCAGAGAGGAAGCCACAGTATGTGTACCCACAGTTCGCATTCAACTATTTCAGAAATACTGAACTTTGAGATACTTACATCGTATAGACTAGGAAATGTATACATAAGCATGGAAAAAAGTCTGGAAGATGCTCACAGCTAGTATTTTGGGTGAGGGAATCATGGGTATTTTTTATCATTCCATTTTTTCACGTACGTATTCTCAATTTTTTTCGGCAGGCAGTGCTATCTTTGTGAGAGTAATTTTGTATCTAGTTTTTTTTTTCTTTTTTTCTTCACTGCTTTTTCTAGAATGATTTTTTGGAACTCACGGTCTTACCACTTCTCCCACAACAAACAGCATACACTCCCACTCTGGACATAATGCCAGAGAATTAAAGTCAGTGTGAAAAGACCTCCCTGCGTTCGGCCAGGGTGAGGGGGGCTCACCTTCGCTCAGCACCTTTTGGCTTCATCCAACTTCCCTGCGCCCGGCATCCACATCAATATTTACACACTCCATCATTCCTCGGGTTATTTATTTTCCTTGGTCCATTTTGCACAGTGACTAAGTTTTGCAGCATGGAAGTTGACAGAATTTGTCGCTGATATCAATCTTTATTACGTTTACTGCTGAGGGCTCAGAAAATGGCGGTCCTGGAGAGCAGCATCTGGCGATAAAGAAAAGCCATGCTTCCTTTTTCAAAAAACTGTTTGTCATTGTTACTCAGAACCTTGACTGACCCATGTTTACATTTCCCCGTGATGTGTTTTCAGTTTTTATGCAAACAACACCCTCAATCCTGCTCACCAGCCGCCGCCACCCAGAGACGGGGTAGGGACATTCCTCAAGTTCCCTCATCCTCCTCAGGCCTGAGCACTGAATCCCGGGGGGCTTTCTTGTGTCGCACAGCCAACCTCTCACAAAGGGCTGGGTTCTGTTGAGACATCTGCACACTAGGACCTCCTCCTGGAGCTTCTGAAACTGAAGACGCCAACGTAGGAAGGTGGCTCCTCGTGTCTTGCGTGGTGTGTGCGTAAAGAGCAAAGGCTCTAGAAAGAACCCCACTCCCTGCCTCCCTGTTGCTAGCAGTGATCATTGACAGATTACTCAACTGCTCTATGCCTCAATGGCCACATGGGGCAGATAGTATTGCCTCCCCGTCTTACTTTAGGCTCTTTTAACAAAACACCGTAGACGAGGTGGCTTTTTTTCTCAAGGTTCTGGAGGCTGGACGTCCATGACCAGGATGCCAGTGTGGCATCCTCTCTGACACCTCTGTCTTCGTGGTGTGCATCCGGCTGCCTTCTTGTCGACCTCACGCAGCAGAGAGCAGAAAGGAAGCAAGCTGTCTCTCGTCACTTCCGAAAGGACGCGAATCCCATCACGAGGGCTCTGCCCTCATGACCAAACCATCTCGCAAAGGCCCCCACCTCCTAATGCCAACCCGGGGTGGGGGGGGTTAGGGTTTCAAAATAGGAAACAAACACGCAGCACATAACACTACCTCATGCGGTTGTTATCACAGCAAATAAGTTAGTACATTTCAAAGACTTGGACTAGTCACCCAGGGCAGAGTTGCACACAACGAAGATTAGTTTGTGCTCCTATAACGTGGAACAGGCTCCCGTGAAAGGCAGACATTCTCCTGGTGACTCGCTTTTCACCTTCACCGGCAAGATCTGCGTTGAGGGTGGCAGCTCCTCCCCACTGTAGGTCCAGAAAGAAGTAGAACTTCCAAACTGGTCTTCATGCAGTACTTGATTCGTGTTGGTCGATGGCCTCAAGCAACGAGGCTAGGCAAAAGAATGCCAGGAACCAAAATTAATGCAAAAACTTGCTTAATGTGCAGCCAGGGGAGATGGAAAAAAGCAGTGTTGACAGAGCTGTGAACAGCAACTAGGTTTTAACTCCCTCAGCCACTGGCTCAGATTAGCATCGTCTTACATGCAGAGAAACATGGAATAGATAGTTGGGTCCTAGCAAACTCCTTAGCCATTCTGCCAAGCATGAAAATCACGTCCATAAGCAAAATACGTACCTGAATTAGCTTTCGAACTTTTTTTTTATTATTGTTACTATTGAATGAAGTTTTACAAAGTGACCCTGCCCCTGGGTTCACCACCTAGATAAAGGCATAGAACATTATTAGCGTGCCAGAACCTTGTAATGACTCTTAGTTATTAACCCCCTTCCTCCTTATGGTAGGGATTCTTCGGACTTGCATCATCACAGACCTGTTTTTATTATTTTTGAACTTTATATAGATGGTATCACACATAAGACTTCCCATGTCCAGTTTCCTTTGTTCAATATTATGTCTGTGAGATTCATGTTGCATGAAGAGTTTGTGCTTTTTCGTTGTTGCATCATGTGAGTATTTTATTATAGTAAATATGCCACATGAATATACCCATCTATTCTTGATAAGCATTTGTTTTAAGTTTGGAATCATGACAAATCTTATTTTCCCATGTATGCATTTAAATCTGCAAATCTCCATCTTAGAACTATTTTGGCAACATGCCTCAAGTTTTGAGATATAGTATTTTCTTTTTTTTTTTTTTAAAGATTTAATTTTAAAAAAATTTTTTGAGAGCGAGAGAGCACGTGTGCGAGAAAACTCAGAGGAGGGGCAGAGAGGAGAGAGAATCCCAAGCAGGCTCCACACTCAGGTGGGAGCTTGACGTGGGCTTGATCTCACGACCCCAGGATCATGACCTGAGTCAAAATCAAGAGTTGGACACTCAACCGGATGAGCCACCCAGGCGCCGATATATAGTATTTTCATCTTTATTTCATTCAAAATACTTTCTAATTTCCAATATGATTTCTTTTTTGACTCTTGGATTACTTAGAAGTTCATTGCTTAGTTATCAAACATTTGAAGACGCTCTTAGACATGATTCTGTGATTGATCTCTCTAGCTTAATTCTACTGTGCTATGAGAATACACTCTGTCTGATTGCTGTTCTTTGAAATTTGTTACGACCTCCTTTGTGGCCCAGTATTTACTTAGCTCTGGTGAAATATTCCTTGGACGCCTGTATATTCTGCAGTTTGAAGGTGCAGTTTTCAATATGTGTCAATTAGATCAAGTTCGTCAGAAGTATCACTCGAATACTTTGTGTATCTACTTGTTTTATCAATTACTAGAAAAGTAGTAAATTCTTCCACTATCCTTGTACATTTGCCCAATTCTCCTTTGGGTTCTACCAACTTTTGATTTATATGTTTTAAAGCAATGTGTTAGGTGCACACAAATTTAGGATTGCTACATCTTCCTGTTGAATTGGCCCTTTTTTCACTAACTGAATTTGTTTCCTTCATCAACAAAAAATTCATCTTTTTCTCTAGTACAATCTCTTGCCGTAACAAGTGTCTTTTTTCTACCAATACTAGAGCTTTACTTAGTGGTTGCATAGTATATACTTTCAAATTTACTTACATTTGAGTTATGTCTTTGTAAGCAGCATATAGGTGGGTTTTTTTAATACAGTCTGAATATTTTTGTTTTAATTGGAATGTTCTCTTTACATTTAACATAATTATTGATAAATGTAGATTTATACTTACCTACAACTACTTGTGTTCTGTTTGTCCCTTCTGTTCTTTGTTCTCATTTTCTCTCCTTTCTAGACTTCTTTGGCATTTACTGAGTATACGTCATTCCATTTTCGATTTGATTTTTAGTTACACCCTTTTGTATCATTACTTTGGTGGTCACCCCAGAGATAACAATATGCGACCTTGATTTATGAATCAATCTCAACATGTGGTTTTGCCACTTTCTGGATTTAGAGTAGTCACTATATTTACTCCTTTATAGTCTTCTGTGCTGTCGTTTTCATGTTTTTTAATTCCACATATATTTTAAACACCACAAGACATTGTTATTTTTGTTTTAATCAAGCAATATGAATGTAGATTTACCCACACATTTATCCTTCCCAGGGCTCTCCACCCCTTATCTGTTTTACACTGTTTCCTTCTAGAATTATTTTGTTTCTTTTTTTTTTAATACGAAATTTATTGTCAAATAGGTTTCCATAAAACACCCAGTGCTCATCCCAACAGGTACCTTCCTCAATGCCCACCACCAGCGTCCCCTCCCTCCCACCCCCCATCAACCCTCAGTTGATTCTCAGTTTTTAAGAGTCTCTTATGGTTCACCTTCTTCCTTCTCTGTAAGTTTCCCCCCCTACTCCTCCCCCATGGTCTTCTGTTAAGTTTCTCAGGATCCACCTAAGAGTGAAAACATATGGTATTTGTCTTTCTCTGTATGACTTATTTCACTTAGCATAACACTCTCTAGTTCTACCCACATTGCTACAAAAGGTCATATTTCATTCTTTCTCATTGCCAAGTAGTATTCCATTGTATATATAAACCACAACTTCTTTACCCATTCACCAGTTGATGGACATTTAGGCTCTTTCCATAATTTGGCTATTGTTGAAAGTGCTGCTATAAACATTGGGGTACAAGTGCCCCTATGCATCAGCACTCCTGTATCCCTTGGGTAAATTCCTAGCAGTGCTATTTTGGGGTCATAGGGTAGATCTATTTGCAATTTTTTGAAGAACCTCCACACTGTTTCCCAGAGCGGCTGCACCCGTTTGCATTCCCACCAACAGTGCAAGAGGGTTCCCGTTTCTCCACATCCTCTCCAGCATCTATAGTCTCCTGATTTGTTCATTTTAGCGACTCTGACCGGCGTGAGGTGGTATCTCAGTGTGGTTTTGATTTGTAGTTCCCTGATGAGGACTGACATTGAGCATCTTTTCATGTGCCTGTTGGCCATCTGGATGTCTTCTTTAGAGAAGTGTCTATTCATGTCTTCTGCCCATTTCTTCACTGGATTATTTGTTTTTCAGGTGTGAAGTTTGGTGGGTTCTTTATAGATTTTGGATACTAGCCTTTTGTCCGATATGTAATTTGCAAGTATCTTTTCCCATTCCATTGGTTGCCTTTTAGTTTTATCGATAGTTTCCTTTGCAGTGCAGAAGCTTTTTATCTTTGCAAGATCCCAATAGTTCATTTGTGCTTTTAATTCCCTTGCCTTTGGAGATGTGTCAAGTAAGAAATTGCTGCGGCTGAGGTCAGAGAGGTTTTTTTCCTGCTTTCTCCTCTAGGGTTTTGATGGTTTCCTGTCTCGCATTCAGATCCTTCATCCATTTTGAGTTTATTTTTGTGAATGGTGTGAGAAAGTGGTCTGGTTTCATTCTTCTGCATGTTGCTGTCCAGTTCTCCCAGCACCCTTTGTTAAAGAATTATTTTCTTTCTATCTGAAGATCTCTCTTTGGTATTTTATTCTCAGGGTCCTGCCAAAAGTGAATTATCTGAAAAAGGTTTTATTATGCCTTCATTTTGAAAGATCTTGTGTTTGAGTACAGAATTCTACCACTTCTAAGGGAGAAGTTATTTCCTTACTTATTTGTTTATGTTTAACACTTTAATAATGTCATTCTTCTGGTTTCGCAAGGTCTATTGTTAGTGCTGTTATTAGTCTCATAAATGTACTGTGCCTCTCTTCTCTTCTGCTGCTTTTAACATCTTTGTTTGATTGTCAACAGCTTCACCATGATATTCTAGTATAGTTGGTGGTGGTGGTGTAGGGTGGGGAGGGGTTGGTTTTGGGTTTTTTTTGTTTTTGTTTTTTTTCTTTTCTTTTCTTTTTCTGTTTTTGTTTTTGTCTTTTGTTTTTATCCTGTCTTGAAAAATCCCTTTAAAGATTTTCCAGCCAGCCAAAATAAATATTGGGGTATGGAGCAACCTTGTATGGTGACAGATGGCAACTAGATTTATCATGGTGATCACTTCATAATGTATATACATGCTAAATCACTATGTTGTGCCCCTGAAACTAATATTGTATGTCAACTATACTTCAATAAAATAAGGATAAATAGTCTGAGATATCCTCAGAAAGAATAATGATATTTAAAATATCTTTATGATTACACACATATTAGGCTATGTAAAATTGTTCCACAGCTCACTGATGCTTTTACATTTGTTTGCATTATTTCTTCTGAGCTTCCTGCTAGTTTCTGTTCCTATCTTCAAGTTCACTAATCTTTATTTAGCCATGTCTAATACACTGCTCGTCCCATCTCATGTATCACTTCGTCTCAGACATTCCAGTTTTTACCTTCAGGAGTTTTATTTGGGTCTTTTAAAAATACCTTCCATATCTCTACTTTCCCATTTCAACATATATAATATAGCTCTGGCAACTATTTTAGTGACCTCCTCTGCTCATTCTAACATTTGTATCAGTTCTGGATTGATTTCAATCGATGATTCTCTCCCTCTGTTTTACTGTTCTTTGAATGCCTGGTAATCTCTGTTTGAATGCTAGACATTGTGCATTTTACCCTGTTGGGTTCCTGATATTTTTGTGTTTATATTATCTTTACCTTTCTTCTGGGATGCAGTTATTTGGAAGCGATTTGAATCTTTCACATGTAACTTTTATGAGTTGTTAAGTAGGTCCATAGCCATGATCTATCTAAAGCTAATTATTCTCCTCTAGAGGAGAGACACCATTCCTGAGTATTCTACCCAAATATCTCATGGATTAGGAGATTTTCCAGTGTGGCTGATGGGAACAGTTATGATTCCCAGCTTTCGCAAGTGCCAGGTGCCATTCTCTTGTTCTTTTGTCTCTTTCCCCCATTTTTGAATAGTTTTGGACATAGATCTATACTTTGCTATATACTTAGGGGAGACCTTTGTAGATCTCCAGGGTTTTCTCTCTGTGCAGCCCTCTCCTTTCTAGCATACTGTCGTGTGAGCTGTGGCCACAATAACCTTCCTAACCTCAGCTTCATGTCCTCGGTTCTGCCTGGGTTTCCCCTCCTGCACTGCAGCCTGGAAATTCTCTTGAGACAGTAAGCTAAGGCATTCATAGGACACCCCTTTGTCTCCTGTCTGTCCTTTATTGCCTGATGGGAAGTCTTGAAAATTGTTGTTTTGTGTATTTTGTATATTTTTGGTTGTTCTTTCAAAAGGAAAGTAGATCCAGACCCCTTACCTTCACCTTGGCAGAAGCAGAAATAAGTGTGCCCCATTTTAAGATTTTATTTGACTCCGGGACTCTTTCTTATGGTGCCTACTTTGGGAGATTGTAGGTTAAAGCATCCAATCCACATGAATAACAGAATCTGACAGACACTAGACACTTGGTAGTTTTTTTTTTTTTTTTCAGCTAAGAAATGAAATTTACCTTCTAAACTCCAATTCCTTTGAGAGGTAACACTTCTCACACCATTAACATTCATTAACGCTGATTAGTTTATCTGAAGATTGGTTTTCCATTTATTTTCTTGTCTATCAGAAATCCAAAAAATGGGGGACATAAAATTATAGAATCAGAAAATTAGGTTGCGAGGAGAGAATGACGATAAGGAGCAAAGCTTGATAGTGTCAAAGGATCTTTGTTCTTAGAGCTTCTTTTTTTTTTTTTTTTAATGTTTATTTATTTATTTTGAGAGACAGAGACAGAGCATGAGTAGGGGAAGAGCAGAGAGAAAGACACAGAATCCGAAACAGGGTCCAGGCTCTGAGCTGTCAGCACAGAGCCCGACGCGGGGCTCAAACTCACAAACCATGAGATCATGACCTGAGCCGAAGCCGGACGCTCAGCTGACTGAGCCACCCAGGCGCCCCAGAGCTTCTTTTTACAAGTGAGGCAATTCCTTCAGAGGTTAAATAACTTGCCTAATATCATACAGCTTGGAATGGAAAGGCTAGGGTTAGAACCTGAGTTTAAATTAGATAATGCACATAGATGTGGCCTGTCATATAGGAATGAACAAGAGAAGCCAGTTCTCTTTCCTTCTAAATCTAATGCTGGGGTAGGGGTACTGAATAAAGAAGGGAGTCTCGTCTGGGGCTCCTGGGTGGCTCAGTCGGCAAGTGTCCAACTTCAGTTCAGGTCATGATCTCAGGGTTCATGGGTTTGAGCCCTGTGTCGGGCTCTGTGCTGACAGCTCAGAGCCTGGAGCCTGCTTAGGATTCTGTTTCTCCCTCTCTCTCTGCTCCTCCCCTGTTCATGCTCCGTCTCTCTCAAAAATAAATAAACATTAAAAAAAAAAAAAAGAAGTGAGTCTTGGGATATTCTTCAAAGGGTCCACAGTTAATAAGCTGGCCTCCTGAACTGGCCTGAGACATTGGAACAAGCATGCCAGGGGTAAGGGAGGAAAAAGAAGGAAACGTAGAAGCCACTTGAGGACAGTAAGCACAGAAGACAATGGAAACAAGTAACATATATGTCAAATAAAAAAGCCACTGCCACCAACTAGAAAGACTTTCAAATTCACCTTCCTTCCTTCTTGCCTCTTGGAATCTTCTCATCCACTGGCTCCCCAAGGCCCATTAATCCATCGGCTTCCTATCTTGTTTCGGCTGCTCTGAGTTTCATAGACTGGTTTTGGTCTAGATACTCAGTTCTGCCTCACCAACTCCTTAAGATTCTGCTTCAGGCATCTGTCCAAAGTGCCTAGTGCCTCAACTCTTTCAGCCCAGCCCCCAGAACACTGCTGGCTCAGGCTACAATGGGGTAGAAGCGCCAGACCCACATGGTCCAAAACTTGCCTCTGAGCCAGCACGGAATCTGAATGAGGATTGAGCTGTGTCCTGATTTCTGCTATAAGCTCAACACAATCACAAGGATTAGCCCAATCGCAGCCTCCTACCACATTATGCCTTGAAGAGAATGGTGAAATGAAGGAGTTTTCCATTCTGCAGGCGGAACACCTTCTGCTCCAGGGAAAAATGAACAGATTTTGTTTAAAGACTCTCGTCCTAAGGCTACAGAACTGGATTGCCCAGGAGGCCGTGGGCCCATTGGTGGAGAGAGAGAGAGACAGAGACAGAGACAAACAGACAGAGAGACACTGACACTGGGTAGCTGGGTGGATAGAAGAGATGTTGTCCAGAGTTTTCTACGAGGACGTAACAGTCTTCTGGTGGGACTGACCTGTGGATTTCAGGGGACCGTATTCTGGGATCACAGCTCTAGGTGGGAATCCACCAGTACTGAGTTTGGCTGAGGCCAAACTTTGTAATATGCCCAGAGCACACACAGGTGCCCAACAGGTGGCAGAGGACCAGCATTGGATACAGCGTCCAAGGAACACAGAAGTTAAATGATAAGGGGTGTCATAGTTATAGACTAAGTCATGCAACTGCCCCGTTTTGCTGGTATCACATAAGTTTTTCAACTTACGCAATTAATCATCAAAGTTATGATCATACCGACACTTTCTGGCCCCTTGATATGAAACAGGCACTTTTTCTAAGCACTTACACACACAGTGTCATTTCATCCTTCCACCACAACCTTCCATAAACAAGACAGCTACTAGCATTTGCATTTTACTAATGAGAAGACTGAGGCACAGAACGGTTAAGTGACTTGCCAACATCAGGCAGTGACTGAGCAGTGGAGCCCCGAGCGCAGCAGGGCTGGTCCTGGACCTCCCTCCAGTCAGATGGTGGGGGCTTGGGGGCCAGGTATAATTGGATTTACAAAGAAAGAAGAAAAGAACGGCTGTGCTTCCCATTCCCAGATACCAAAGAAAACTTTTACCTTCTGCACCAACCAGCCTTGAGGAGAGGCTGGCTTCTTTCGTAGAATTGGAGTATGCTTGAGGGCAGCCGGCACGTCGATAGAATGGTTCGCCCTCTGAAGTGTCTGTAGAAAAAAATATCTCCAAATTCTGCTTCCTTGCATGATATGAAGAAAGAGCAGAAGACACACGTTCAGTAGGCTCAAAGGTCTTAAGGAGAATTCCATGAGGAAAACAAGAAAACCAAAAAAACAAAGAACAGCACCACATCAAAAACCCTTCAATTTTTAATTTTTATTTGGCCTTTCGTGCGTGTGTGTGTGCGGCATTTTGAGTTTCTCCTTTTGGATGGATGTAAATTCAACGGCTTTGCTACTCGACTTTAAATTTAGGTAAGAACCTTAATATAAATGGCAGTTTTTCAACCAAGTATCCAGTCCAGTAGTCTCCCCTTATCCAAGGGGGATGAATTCTGAGACTCCCAGAAGACGCTTAAAATTGCAGATAGAACCAACCCCTATATACGCCGTTCTCCTACATGGACATACCTACCACACAGATTTATTTATAAATTAGGCTCAGGAAGGGGCGCCTGGGTGGCTCAGTCAGTTAAGCGTCCGACTTCCACTCAGGTCATGATCTCACGGTTCATGGGTTCGAGCCCCGCGTCGGGCTCTGTGCTGACAGCTCGGAGCCTGGAGCCTGCTTCGGAATTTGTGTCTCCCTCTCTCTCTCTGCCCCTCTCCCCTTCACACACTGTCTCTCTCTCTCTCTCTCTCTCTCTCTCTCAAAAATAAATAAACATTAAATAAAAAATTTTAAATTAGGCTCAGGAAGAGGTTAATGGCAATAACTAATAATAAAGAACAATTATAACCACATACTAAAATAAGAGTTACATGAATGTGGTCTCTCTCAAAGTATCTTACTGTACTGTACTTCCTCTTCTTCTCAGGACGATGCAAGATGAGAAAATGTGTATGTGATGAGGTAAAGTGAGGTAAGCACCATGACGAACCATTAGGCTGCCACCCACCTTCCGACCATATGTTAGGAGGATCATCAGATCGTGGGTCATGGTTGACCTGGGGAAACTGAAACCACAGGTAAGGAGGCTGGAGGGATTACTGTGTTTCGGTAATTTATACTACTTGACCCAACGTAATTTTCCCCAAATATTTTGATCAGCATTTTGAAGAGGCAGAGCATCAGGTGCACGAGAGCACAAACTAAATGTAATTAGCAATTATGAAATAAATCTTAAAACTTGGGCTCTCAACCTCAAGAGGCTTAATCGGAGCAGAGACCCCAGAAAAAAACACACATCAAAGGGCTTGACAAAATGCCCCCAGACAAATCGCTGGTGTGCGAAATAGGTGCATTCGTATGAATGAGAGCTAGTCTTGTCATAATACGTGGGCACGTCGGTACTCTACACGCACTATATGCTGTTGCGTTTAATCTTCGCTTCCAGATGAGGGAATGAAGACCAGAGGTGTTAGCTCGTCCCCAACCACACAGCTAGCAAGTGACAGAACCAGGTCTCGAGGCCCAGCCTGTCTGGCCCTATCACGCTTGCTCTTACCCCTCCCCTTCTTTCTTTTTTTACTTGCGGTCTTTTGTGTTTCCATACAAAGTTTAGGATTTTTTTTGTTCTCGCTCGGCGAAATCTTGCCTCCGCCCTTTCTAGAGAGACGCAGCGCGGTGAAGTCGGACATTCCGAGCAGAAGGGGTAACGGACAAATCCACAACAGAAATACAGGTACGATCGGCTTAGCGGGGCGGGGGGGGGGGGGTGGGGGGTGGGAAGGGACTCAGCATCAATTGGCAAGGTAGAGGGGAATTTGATAAGGTGAAAAATAAAACAGTGTCGAGGGGTACTATAATCAAGGGGAAAAAAAAAAGACCTTAAAATTTAAAATATAATAAAATTATAAAATATAAAATATAATAAAAGTATAATCTAAATAAAATATAATAAATATAAATAATTATAATATAATATATAATATGATATATAATATAATATAATATAATATAATATATAAAAAACAAAAATAAAATATAAAATAATACAAAATATAAATATAAAATATAAAAATATAAAAAATAAAAAATAAAATAATATAAAATATAAATATAAAATATAAAAATATAAACAACATAAAATATAAAAATATAAAAAACATAAAATGTAAAATATAAAATATAAAAAACAATAACAATAACAATAATGAAGAAAAACCAGATAAGGAAGGATGAGGGTATGTTGACCCCTATTTCAACTTCCCTGATTCCTTCTTCACAAAATCATTTAGGGAATAGAGAGACAATAGGAGGGCAAAGGCACTTAATCAGAGATTTTACAAACCACTAAATCAAAAGAGACTGTGAAATCCCCGCCCGGGGAAGCTAACAGTGAGATTAAGTGGATTAGTCTACTGTACAGGAATCCGGGGAATGTGGCTCCATGTGATTTTTTGTTGTGGGTTACCCGGCAGCAACCTTACGGTTTTACATCTCCCCGAAACATATGGGCTTGTGCCGCCCTTCTGCAAACTAGCAAGAAAGAGCAGCGCCTGGCCCGGGGCCTTCCCTGCACCGGGCTGGCTGATTTCTGGAGGGCGAAGGATACCGATATTTTACCAAGAGTTTGAGCCGGCAGCATGTTGAAAATGACAAGGCAATCGGGCTAAGCACACCCGTCATTTCCACGCCCAGAACCTGGTTCGTGATGGTGGCGGGGGTGGGGGGTGAGTGGCACAAGGGCACAAGGAGCTGGAATTAGGAGTCCTGGCATCAGCCCTCCCAAAGAAAGACGGAGAAGAAGGCCCTCTGGACTGTATGCCTCCTCCCAAACTTTGGGGGAAACTGCTACCTGACGACGATCCAGAAGAGTCCCTTCTAAGCTTCCTTCCTTCTGGTGGTAACGGCCCAGCAGCAGCCGCGGAAATTAAACACACAGACCAACCACACAGGTTGCTGGTCTTCAGAAATCTGCGTCCAAACTCCAAAAACCTAGAGCCCTGGAAAGATACGTGCACGAACTATGACCTGCCAGAGTTAACAGTTTACATCAGCAGTCTATCATAAATAATTAATATAGCCCTAGGAGATATAAAGCCAATGACATGGTATCTCTCCCTTGGCTCTAAATGCAACTCCAGATAACCTACTTTGAACAGTAATGTGTTCACAGTATGTGGGAATTAACTGCTCAATATAATAAGTACTATTGAATTTCCCATCTCCGCACAGATAAAGGGCAACCGCCCCCCAAAACACAGTAATAACAGTAACGGAGTGATGGGGGGGGGAGAAGAATCCCGTTTTTTTATTACAACCTTAAAATGTTATAGGTTAAAATAATCTTAAAGGGTTTAAAAAACAGCAATTAAATCTTTCCATTTCTGTTTTCCAAGCCTGCCGCTGAGAAAATGAGGGCCTAAGAGCCATACGGTGCTATAGCCTTGCTAATAACGCTCGGTGCAAAATCTCATTAATTCAGTCTGGCTCTTCAGATCAGCCGCTAAATCCTTGTATTGTCACTTATCCTCTGGCCTTTTCAGGATTTCCATAGCCTAACTAGCAGTATCTCCATGGAAACCAAGCAGTCCTGCTTTGCACATCCCGGAACTTTTTGTTCCTGACAAAGCTTGACAAATCACATGCAGCATGGAGAGTTTAACATAGCGAACCAAACCCTGACCCATGCTTAGAAATGATAAACCCAAGCATACCCGCTTTATTATAAATGATTTCCTTACAAGATACTTAACCAAGCCGGTGAAATGTTGAACCAGACAAGTTTCAAGAACAAGGTGCTGGAGGGAGAAAGGGGGAAAAAAAAAAAAAAAAGGCAAATAAATAAATAAGTAGATAAATAAGAACCCCAGGCGTGTTCAGCTGTAGGTTTTGGGATCTCATTTTCTGTCTAATTGACTTAAACTGAAAGCAAGCAAAGGAGAAAACGAGCAAGAGGGAGGCCTATTTCTGAACCATTCTCCAGCCTGAGAAGTGGCCTTTCTTTTCCGCTGTGAGTCGGAGGGAAAAATCCTACATTCGTTCCCTTGTTTTCCCTGAGTCCTGCAGAGGATGGGCTTAGGAATCGAACAGGTCTCTATGCCTGGCAACTGCTTTTTGGCTGTTCAGCCTGGCTCTTTGGAGCCGAGGCTCTCAGCCCTGGGAAGTGTGGAGGCATCTCTGGCCCTGGAAAATGAGGCTGACCTCGCTGTAGAGAGAGGTTGAACTGGCGTGCAAGGGCGAGAAAATGGCAGAGAGAGGAGAGGGGTTTCCGGGGTCCTGTTTCCGGAGAAGTGGACAGGACCAGACAGAGAATACACATACACATTCTTGTTTTCAGCTCTCAGTTCCTCACAGAACGGGTGTCCTAGGCCTACCCAGAGGCCACATCATGACCTATGAACTACTCCTGCGTCTTAGCCAGGCTCGAAGGTGGTGTGGGGCAAAGTGAGAGAGCTGTACGTTCTGAAGGAGGAAAGGCCCTTCATGGGCTCCTCTGTCTTACTGCTGTGTTACCTGCCATAGATGAGGCTTCCTATTGGTACACAGGGACAAGGGTGTCCAATGACTCTTCGAGGTGACACAGAGTCACCATTATGAGCCTCTCTCCCCGAGTCTCCTGTCTTTCTTCTGTCACCTGTGCCATACCACAGGCCGGTGAGAGAAAAAGGCACAGGTGTGGAAGAGGGAGGCCCGAGAAACACCACAAGACTTTGACTTGATTCTGCCTCTATGGTCTGGGCCTTGACCTCACTTAGAATCACACGAGGGATGTTTAAGGGACTTAGACAAGGTCTTCCTTCCTTGGGTCTTCTTGGGTTCGAGCCCGGCAGTGTTTTAGAGACGCCATGATATTTGCGGCCTTGGGCGTACTTTGCCTTGACAAAACAGACAGGACTAGACTGACCTCTGGGTTTGACGGCCGCACCCAGACTCTCATTACCCAAGAACTCGCCGGCACGGTGCTATCGGATGTTGGCAACAGTGACGAGTTCTGGACACACCGTGGACGTTCCACAAACATTTGCCGATGAACTGGATTGGTGCCTGTAAGATCCGAGAGTTCCGTCTGATTCTTCAGAGCAAGAGTAAATGAGGCTTAGTCTCATTTCAACCTTCAGTGAACTTTACTGCACTCTTTGCCTTTATACAATAATAATCACACAATAATAATAGCCACTAGCTCTTACCAAGTTCTTACTCTGTAATAGTAGGCATTCTTCTGAGCGGTTCACGTATATTAGCTGCTTTAATCCTTGTAACTACCATCTGGAAAAGATACTATTAATGAGCCCATATTATTAACTTCATTTTATCAATGAAGATACTGAGACACAGAGAGCTTAAGTGACTTGCTCAAGCTCTCAGAGCTGGTTAGTGGTAGAACCCGGCTTTGATGCCAGAAAATACATTTCACCCCTACCCTTTGCTGTCTTGTGATATTATCGGTGCTAAGTGTCTCTGATCAGAACAATCAGTTAATTATCGTAGCTAACAGTTACTAAATGTTCGCTGTGTGCCAGGCGCCATTCTAAATTTACATGCATAACCCTATCTACCTTTACGACAACGTGTCAGGCTCGTTCTATGAGGTAGACCCTATTATAAGCATCATTTGACAGATGAGGAAACTGAAACACAGAGAGCTTAAATAACTCACTCCAAGTCACATAACCAGTAGATGACAAAACGGATTCAGACCCAAGCCACATGGTTCCAGAGGCGTCTATCAGCCAGAACTCCTATTTCTCTGATCAGTCCAGGCAAAATGGAGAATCATATTGGGGAGCCTGGGTGGCTCAGTTGGTTAAGCATCCAACTCTTGACTTCAGCTTGGGTCATGATCTCACGCTTCGTGCGTTCGAGCCCCACGTCGGGCTCTGTGTTGACAGCATGGAGCCTGCTTGGGATTCTGTCTCCCTCTCTCTCTCTCTCTCTCTCTGCCCTTCCCCTGCTTGCTCTCTCTCTCAATAAAAAAATTAAAAAATAAATAAATAAATAAATAAACAAACAAACATTTTAAAAATGGTGAACATCATATTCCATGGAACCATTATCCCAGGCAAACATTATCTTCCTGAATGTTCCCACTCTGCCCACCACACAAGGCTGGTATTACCATAGCCTTCTTTCCAAGACTCCTTTTCAGAGGTGTTCAAAGCAATGTGAGGCCCACAAGTAGGCCAGTGAAAAAGGTTGTCCTTTCCCCTGGTCCTAAGAGGTCACACCTGAGCAGACACGGCCTCTTGCCCCTTCCTGGGGAGCCCGGGCTCACAAAGGTGCTGTCCTACCACTCACACAGGACCTCCAGTGAGTTCAGCTGAGTCTGGCTACACTGCCAATGCTTAGGGACCTAAAATTAGACCAACCAGCTGTGTTTGGGTTCTGCAGGCACGTGAATGTCTGTTCCATTCTTGAGCATGCTGGGTGTGGAAATGTACATGAAACCTGCTTTCTGAAGCACAGGGAAAGCACGAAATTCTTATACCTGTTCTTTAATTTATTGTTTCTCTTCGAAGGCCCTGACTGCTTTACTTCACAGGGACTGACATTTCCTCCCCACGCATTTCCCGCTATGGGATACTGCCCCTGTAGAACACGTCGACGCTCACCCTTAAGACACCCAACCAGTGTCCTTGGAGACTGAACATGGGTATCTGACTCCCACCCTTGGCCCAGGTGCTCTGTTTCCTGGGTCACAGCCTCTCCTGGAATCGGCAGACTGCTAGGCTTAGCCAATGGGGCCCAAGACCAAGCCAAATGTGGCCCAAGAGTTGGTTCTTGGCCTGAGAGTGGATAGGGCTCTGGTGTGTGGCCATGGGACATGGAGTAAAGAGGACCTGGGGTCCACATACCAGGTGAGGGCAAGTCAGACACGAAGGATGGTCCAGGGTGGTCGGTCTAAGAGCAGGCAGGGCACCTGTCTGGGTCTGTTCATGCTGGTATAACAAACATACCGTGGACTGGGGAGCCTGGATGGCTCAGTCAGTTAAATGTCTGACTCTTGAGTTTGGTTCAGGTCAGGATCTCACGGATCATGAGATTAAGCCCCACATTGGGCTCTGGGCTGACAGCACGGAGCTTGCTTGGGATTCTCTCTCTCCCTCTCTCTCTGCCCTTCCCCCCACTCATCTTCACTCTCTCTCTCAAAATAAATAAATAGGCTTTTAAAAAAATACCATGGACCGAGTGACTTATAAGCAACAGGGATTTGTTTCTTACAGTTCTGGAGGCTAGCAGTTCACGATCAAGGCCCTGGCAAGTTGGTATCTGGTGACATCCCACTTTCTGGTTCATAGACGGCTATCTTCTCACCGTCCTCTTAGGGCAGAAGGGGTAAGGGAGCTCTATGGGGTCTCTGATAAAAGCACAGATCTCATTTATGAGGGCTCTACCTTCATGACCTAATCACTCCCCAAATGCCCCACCTCCTAATACCGTCATCACAGGGGAAAGGATTTTAACATGCGATTTGGGGGTCTGGGGGCAGGGGATCGTCCTAGTACCCAAACCAAAAGGGTCAGCAACAGAGAACTGGCAAGATGAAACTGAGATTAGCGGGCAGTGCCTAGAAATATTCCCAGAGGTATTTAATCTAAGGGAGTGAGAACTTTCTATAACAGGGCTGTCCAATAGAACTGTCCGTGAAAAAATGTTCTATAACTATGATAACCAACAAAGTAGCCAGTAGCCGCAGGTGGTACTTGAAGGGCTTGAAATGTGGCTGGTGTAGCTGAAGAACTGAATTTTACGTTTAAGATAATAATTTTTAATTTAGATTTAAATGGCCACATATGGCTAGCGGCTACAATCCGGGCAACACGGCGGGAAGAGGAAGGAGCTGGCTCAGTGCACACACCAAATAGCACAGATCGGAGTCCGTGCCCGGAGCAAGTTCGGGTTTCCTAGTCCAACCCCCTGTCTTCGCACAGGGCCTTCCTCCATCATTCAACATGTGGCTGCTTTTTCAGCCCCTTTCCTGGGATATCCCCGTTTTTCCCCTGCTACTCTTTTCAGAACAAAGTAGCCCTTGCTGTAAGGAGATCCTTCATAGCCTGAACTAAATTTGACACGTTAGGCTGTAAGCCTGTTTCCATTAGCTACAGTTTTGCTCTTTTCCAAGCAGTCCTTCCCCTCCTCTGTGGGCAATATTCTCATTTAGGCACCAGAGCCGTTCTCCTCTCTCCACACCCCCTTCTCAAACCGACCACCTCGACCGCCCTCTTCCCAGACTTTGTCACGTCTCACCTGGACCACTGCAGCCTCTCAGTTCATTCCTCTGCTCAACATCGACCTCACGTAATCCTTTGTCCGCACCGAGGTCCAAATTTTAATCCTTTAAAAATATGAATTGGAGCCTCTCACTCTTACGTGTTAAATCGTCCTGGGCCTTTGGATAACGTGATTCGGCTGCTCACCTTTTCATTTCCCTCCATGCTGTTCTCCCTGCCGCCTCCCTCCGTTGCTCCCTGTGATGTCACCCTGGGCACCTAACGCTCTATAAATCCCTGAGCGCGGGGGCTTGTCTGTTGTGTTGATGGCTGGGGACACGGTGCCTGGTATATAGCAGGTACTTAATAAAAATGTATGAAAAGAATGAGGGAATACTGGATTGGTACACCAGGGCCATGACAGGTGCATACCATTATGAATATTTCACTGCTGCTAATAGGAATACTAGAGCCTATTCTTTCAAAGTAGTCAATGGGCTTGAGAGACGTTGTTACGTCGATCCTGAAATTAAAATGAAATATGTGTATCTGAAGGGCTGAGCCATAAACCGGGAACAAGACTGCATATCTTAAGCCTGTGACTTCCTCTCCCCCAAAACAATATCTTGGGCTTGGGTCTCAAAATGTACCATGCGGGTCTAACCCGGCCAAAGCTACGCACGAGCGCGTGCCATTTCAAAACTGAAGTCTTGGTAGAGAAAACAGAGCTTAGAGTTTGGGCAGAAAGGTCTCAGGTGGACCTATTAAACTTGATAGAGTGCTTTTAGTAAAATAGAACAATAAAGATAGAACAATAAATCAATAGGTTGTAGGTGACATTTATCAGTTCTTAAATGAGAATATGGTCCAGGTATCATTTTCATTTGCCGTTCCTTGGTTATTCCAAACGCTATAAAATTTTCACGTCCCATGGCTTTAATAATATTGTCACCATAAAGAAGTTTGCATATTCTGTATCTTCCCAAACACTTTGTGTCTTTTCATCTTGAGTCTTGAGACTCTGAATGTCTCCCAGCCAGTTCCTATCCTTCAGGGCTCCCTGTGGTCACAAAGAGAGTCATCTGTTTGATCAAGGAACATAGAGCTTTGGGATACCCTTAATTAATAAAAGTTCAAGGCTCCATGGGGGATTTCCCAAACCCTTCTTTGGAACACAGAGTCATACACCTTTAGTTCTGCCCATAGTAACGTAGCAGTCGGTCATAGTGAAGGATGTCAGACACTCCACCAAGCTCAGCTAGCCTCTTGACCCACAGAGACTCGCTCAGCCCAGTAGACCTAGGGGGTCTCACATAAAGGCTCTGCTTCACCGTGCTCACCTTCCTTTGACTCCCCCAATGCCAGTGTTATGGGCTGAATTGTGTTCTTCCAAATTCATGTCTGAGTTATAACCCCCAGTCCCTCAGCATACGACAATATTTGAAGATAAGACCTTTAAAGCGGTGATTAAGTCAAAATGGGGTCATATGGCTTTGCCCCATTCCAATGTAACTGGTGTCCTTATAAGACAAGGAGATTAGGAGACCGACACATAATGGGGGGAAGGACCCAGACAGAACATGGCCATCTACAAGCCAAGGAAAGAGGCCTCAGGAGAAGCCAACTCTGCTGACAACTTGATCTTGGACTTCCAGCCTCCAGAGCTGTGGGACAGTAAATGTCTGTTACTTAACACCCCTGGTCTGTGGTATCTGTTATGGCAGCCCCAGATGACTAATGTAACCACAGTGCAAAGGCCCTGCTCTTCCCTCCCCCATCTCACCCTTCCCCACCACCAGCTCCTTCTTCTAATTGATTTTATCAGATACAGTCAGCCATTTGCAAATAATCCAATTAAAACTTGCCGGCATGATAAAGGTATGCTGGAAAAAAATGTCTAGAACCTATTAGAATTTTCCATAAGGGGATTTGCTGCCGGGGCAGAGTCCGGCCAACTTAAAAAACTCCTAGGCACATCCAAACTACTTTCTCTCTGAATTTAGCCAGGGTTTCCAGGTGAGCCTGGAACGAGATCGAAATCATCCTGTGGGATGGTCTCATGGCCACTAGACTGTGAGAGTCTTTGTGCTAGATTGCCTTGAAGGAAAGGGTACCCATGCACAAGAGGATTTGTGCCTGGAAAAGAGAGAAAAAACACAGGAAAGGCAGATGGGGTCTGACACCAGACTCATTGGGGCCCTTGAAGAAAGAGGGACTGGCAGAGGGCAATGTCTCCCCGAGGGACTCAGCTTCAGAGCTCCAGTGACAAAATGGCAGACAGAACAAGGGAGGGAGATTTTTGCCTGTCTCTACTGTGGTAGGACGGAAAGGAACACTGTCTTGCATTAACAGCACACAAGTTTGTAGCCTTAAGGATACAGGGAGCTATTACCCTGGACGAGGAGTCTAGGAGGACTTGTTCCTAGGTCTGTATGTGAGGTTTCGAGGGCCGCTCGGCGAGGCTGGAGGTCTTGAGGACATCACCCAGGCAGTCATGACGCACCAGTGGAATTGCAGGTGCTGTTGCTTAAGGAACCTCATTCGCGGTGTTGCTGAATCCTGCGGAGATGGGGGCCCTCAGTTCGGCTCATGTTGAGTGTCCGGGTCAATACTAACTCTCATCGGTTAGGAAGTCCCTAGGTCAGTCTCCTGATGACATCTTCAAAAGCTCGTAGCAACAAATAGAAACCTGTTTATGACTTAAGGACACTGTGTGTTGATTACTCAGAAAGGCAGAGAAAAATCAGAGAACTGCTTTCTGCTTGGGGACTGGATTATATCTTTGGTTCTGCTCAAATCAGTTCTAACGAACCCTAGCAGGTATGGGGAAAAAAAGGTCTTTACGGAGGGGGGTCCCCAAATCTGACCATGCTCAGGATTTCACATACAGACCTCAAAATATATACCCTATGAGGTTTTCATTGAGGCTATAAGGTTCCCTTCATAGCTTTTACTCATTTCCTGTCAACCCAGGATCTAAAGTCCAGATGTATCATGACCCTACGTGTCCCCACACCAGTCTGACTTGGGGCACAAGGCCTGGAACTGAATGAATTTCAGTGAAGTTCATGTTCAGCCTGGAGGGGATTCGAATACTCTAGACTTAGCTGCTTTGGGAGAGCGTGTTAAAGAAAGTAGGTTAGCATAGTTCCACTTTGAACTGGAACGTGTTTGGGTGTGTGTGTGTGTGTGTGTGTGTGTGTGTGCACGTGCACATGCGGGTGAGTTTGTTTATTGAGGGGAAATGGACCATATTTAATTTAATCAAAATTATCCCCTATGGAGTGGAGGAAGAGGCATTGGAACAAATGATCAAGAACACGTGTCCTGCCCTCCAGCAAGCCAGGGCAAGCAGCGAGGCCCAAAGCAGGGGTCCAGCTCCCTGCTCCCTCTCTGGAACTCCACCGGGAGACTGTTGATGGAATGAGCCTGTGACAATGCAAGCCTGCTGAACAAAAGCTAAAAAGATGGGGTGGCATGGTCAGAGTGAACATCTGAGGTAGCACTCCTGAGCCTCCCTTGGTGCACGTGGGTCATGGAAGGATCCAGAAGTGTCTCCGACCCTGTGAGAAACAAGAAAGGTAGCCGCGTCAGCTGACCGACCATCTGCCACGAAGGTTCTTGCCACCATAGCCATGGGGCCAGTAACCTCTGGTGCTGCAGAACTTCTGGGCCAGGGATTGACTGGGAATGACAAGCTGAGCCCAAGGAGGGCTCTGCAGCACTGGCAGGAGCTAAGCGGGCTGGCCCAGCCTTGGCAAACCACCAACCGTGCCGAGAACGGATCACAAAAATCATTTATAGAGTCTTTGGCGGCAGAGACCAGATCCAACCAGCATCCCCTCTGTGCCTGGATCATCCATCCAATGTGGAGCACCCTCAGGATACCACACAGACCCAGGAGCCCTCTCCGTCACCCCTGCAGTCACACAACCTCCTGACTCGACGCCCCAACACTGTCATTTGCTCTGTTCCAAACTTGTGTCTCAAGCCAGACAAGGGGGGAGAGGTAGGAGTGTCCCAGGTGATACATTAGTTATCTATTGCTGCGTAACAAATGACTCCAAACTTGAGAGGCTTAAAAATCTATACATTTGGGGAGGCTCCTGGGTGGCTCAGTCCGTTGAGCATCCCACTTTGGCTCAAGTCATATCTCATGGTTTGTGAGTTTGAGCCCCACATCGGGCTCTGTGCTGGTGGTTCAGAGATCCTCTCTCTCCCTCTTTCTCTCTGCCCCTCCCCCACTTCCTCTCTCTCTCTCTCTCTCAAAATAAACGAATACACTTAAAAAAATAAAAGTAAAAAGCTGTAAGTTCTTGCTATCTTGCACCGTTGCTACAAATCAGGAATTCGAGAGTGGCTTCGCAGATGGTTCTGGCTTGGGCTCTCTCGTGTGGATGCAGTCAAGATGTTGGCCAGAATGACAGTCATCTGGGAGCTTGACTAGAGTTGGAGAAATCCACTTGGAAGATGGCCCCTCCGCTCGTCCGGTGGGTTGCTGCCGGTTGTTGAGAGGAAGTCACAGTTTCTTGCGCTGCTGAGGTACCTTCCTGACATGGCAGCTGGCGTCCTCCAGAGAAAGTGATCTCAAACACCAAAGTGGAAACGGTCATGTTTTAAGTGGCTTAGTCTCAAGTCACACACCAGGACTTCTGCCACATTCTTTTGGTCGCAAGAACAACCCTGATGTGATGTGGAAGGGACTACATAAGAGTGCGAATAACAGGAGCTGGGGGTCCTTGGGCGCCATCTTGAAGGCTGAGCGACAAGTTTATTTTGGAATCGATTCGATAATCACCAAAAAAGGGATTGACTGAACCACAAGAGACTGGAAAGTTCCTGGAGGGAGCTGACGTTCGTATGAAGAAACTATTGTATTTTAACTAGGAAATTTTCCATTTTTGCTGGTCTGTCCATAACGAATGGTCTTGAGGAGCAAAGCTGATGTCAGTCATTTGGAAAATACACAAAATTATGTCTGTCCGGTGCGGAGTTTTGATTATTTAAGCAAACCTGTTGCAAGTGTTTACTGAAGGTAAGATGATACGTTTCACAAAGGAGCGTAGTTCTTCCTAGTTTGGGGTTTGTAGTTTCTTTCGGTTCGTATCTCTTAGCTTGGTTCCTGATTACTCTTCTTTTTTTTTTTTTTTTAATGTTTATTTATTTTTGAGACAGAGAGAGACAGAGCATGAACGGGGGAGGGTCAGAGAGAGAAGGAGACAGAATCTGAAGCAGGCTCCAGGCTCTGAGCTGTCAGCACAGAGCCCGACGCAGGGCTCGAACCCACGGACCATGAGACCATGACCTGAGCCGAAGTCGGACGCTTAACCGACTGAGCCACCCAGGCACCCCAGTGATTACTCTTCTTTAAAAAATGGATAAAGTATTTGATCTTTCCCTTAAGAAATGTACACAATGGATAAGAAAAACAAAAACAGGGGTGCCTGGGTGGCGCAGTCGGTTAAGCGTCCGACTTCAGCCAGGTCACGATCTCACGGTCCGTGAGTTCGAGCCCCGCGTCAGGCTCTGGGCTGATGGCTCAGAGCCTGGAGCCTGTTTCGGATTCTGTGTCTCCCTCTCTCTCTCTGCCCCTCCCCCATTCATGCTCTGTCTCTCTCTGTCCCAAAAATAAATAAAAAACGTTGAAAAAAAATTAAAAAAATAAAAAATAAAAAAAGAAAAAAAAGAAAAACAAAAACAAAGAGAAGAGTCTAATTTTGCAAATCTGCCTCCCCAGAGCAGCACACTTCTTGGTTGGAGGTGAAGAGTACCAGGGCAGGGGAAGCGGGTCCTCTGAAGTTCATGGCGTCAAGCACCAAAAGGGTAATCTCAAGTTCCTCGAACTTCCTAAGCACCAGGCAGCCCAGAGCCCATCAGATCGGGATCCCGTTCCTTCCTAGGAAAGGGGGAAAGCCGAACCACCTCCTGAGAAGTATCTCAGATAGCAGTCCTACCCCAGCGGCTTCTGGAGAACGGAAAAATCTCCATAGGACCTGGGGGCTCGGGAGTGTGTTTTCCTGAAACGGGATTCTAATAACATGCCAGAGCTCAGGTTTCCAGTATAATTGAAACCTTTGGTATTAATTGGAGAAGGGGATGGGGTGGAGGAGGCAGGGAACGGGAAACCTTTTCCTGCCATTGCTGGAAAAGTTCACGCTGTGGTTTGGGGGGAAACAAATAGCCCAGTGTTTCGCCTTGGACCTGAAGTGGGGGGAGGTGAGAGAGAACATGCTCTGTTTATTCTGCCTTTTTGGTTGGCAAGGGACCGGAGAGTCGGCTTGGTGCACTGGGAAAGGAATTCCGAAATACTTATTATTTCAAAACTTGCGGCTTTGCGTCCAGGCACCCAGAGGCCCCCGCTTCATGCACACGTGATGAATGTGTCAATCAGTAGATATCCTGATTTTCCACGGCAGCTAGTGTATCCACATAGACACTCGATAAATAGCGTTCAGTGATGATGAAAGGAAATCATGCAGTCTTTTATATACATAATATCATTGCTACGCCGTAGGGAGAGTAAAGCAGTCCGGCGGACAGAAGTGAGAATGAAAAATAAAATTTCTCACTTAGCATCCACTTGCCTTCGACGTGTATCACGGCTGTCTGTGCGTTACAGAGAAGTTAATCCTCCCTCCCCTCTTACTGTCCTTCCTGACTTCCAAACAGCCCCCAGCGGCCGGAGGGTTCACACTGGAAGATGCCAGGGACATTGGTTCAGAGAAACTTCCAGAAGGATCTCCAAGAGACTGGACTCTCCAAAGCACCTTAGCCTAAAGCTGACTTCCCAAAGTTCCGGTGTTTTAGGAGCCTTTCCCTCTGGTGTTGACCAAAATGACAGCTATGAACTTTTTGCCTGATTCCTAAACAGGGCTGCTGTTGCAGTTTGCTCATCTGTAAAGTGGATCTGATATGTTAAGGGGCTGTAAATACTACTGAAAAGATATCTAAAGTACCCAGCACAGTGCCTAGAACAAAAAATGTAACTTCTCCCCCAGCCCAATCTATAACAGGAGGGAAATATCTGCCTCGTGAAGTTACAGGGATTCAACAAAAACCGTCTAAAAGCATCGAGCGTCGTATCTGATATACGGAAGGTTTAATGGGATGAGCTTGAGATGGTAATCGTAACGACATCATATTTATATAATTATTATTGCTAACGACCTCTACGTCTGTAGTTGAAGAAATGACTATAAAATACGTTTTTGCTCTTTTTTTCTGCACTCCACCCTCTTCCACCCCTGCCGTCAGTTACACATCTTCGGGAATCTCCGTGAGTCTTTGAGCTCTGGACATCCTTGCCCCAAGGGGAGTCAATCGATTGTCATGTTTCGGGGGCTACATTTAAAGATAACTGACAGCCAGGCCTTACCTCAACAAGTCAAGGCTCAGCTAGAGGAATGAGTCTCCATGTTGAAGAAGCAGGCAGGACGGACCCAAAGATGCATTTCCAGAGGATAGGATAAGAAATGCGGGAGGGGAAGGAGAGGAGCCAACTCATGTCAATGATGGCAGACTGGAGCTTTGCTCTGAGACAACGTCGGGGAGGCGGCCAGCCCTTCTGTGGCTCCAGCTGGTTGGCCACCCGGAAGACCCCCCCCTTTCTGCTTCATGGCCCCAAGTGGGTCCATGGGGATCTCTGTGGTATCCCGGTATCGCCCAACGGATACGAAGCGGCAACATCACAGGAGAACAATAACCTTGAAGTCCGTGACCCTGGTAGGCAAAGAAGCAAGCCTCCCTGCTCCCTGCCTTCCCTTACAGCCCATCCCTAGCCCATCCTGGAACCCCGAGAGCATAAGAACAAATAATCCAGCAGTCTGAAAACTTCCACCATAAAATGAGGGTTTCAGGATAGAAGAGTTTTGCTATTTTTGGCGGGCACAGAGGGGTGAGGTGGGCGGCACGATTTCGTGCTCACTAGTATCTCTTGAGATAGATAACAGCCTCCTGCAATTTATCCCGCCACTGGTTCTGTTCCCAGGATGTCTCAGGTAAACCAGACACAGCGCATGCACCCTAGGGCCTAATTTCACATGGCCCCCTACCCACCATGATGGTTAATTTTTTATATTTTAGTTGCCCCGGGGCCACAGAACACCCAGGTATCTGGCGAAGCATTTTTCTTCTGGACGTTTCTATGAAAGTATTTTGGGATGAGATCACATTTTGAGTTGACAGATGGGGTCAAGCTGATTGCCCTGCCTGGGGTGGGTGGAGCAAAAGGTGAACCCTGGCCTGAGCAAGAGAAAATTCTTGCCTGACTGCCTGGGACACCGGCTGTTTTCTGCCTTCAGACTCCAATTAAAACATTGTCTCTCCCTGGGTCTTGAGCCTGCTGGCCCTGGGACTGAAACTCTACCAGCAGCATTCCTGAGGTACGAACTCACCCTGCAGCTCTTGGGGCTCGCCTACCTCTAGAAAATGCCATGTGAGACCTTGGTCGATGGACAACAGCTGAAGGAACTCCTGCGTGAGTCACGCTTTTGTCCAGAAACTTGGGGTCCTTGTTTGTTCTTGTACTTACACACTGCTTCTATTTATACCTGTTAGGTATTCAAAAAATCAAAGGGGAGATCCATTGTCAGGAACACAAAGAGGACCACAGACCTGGACGGTTTTTCAAGTGAGCAAGATACGGTTTCCATCACTACGCACGAAACAAAGCGCTCAGAGCGGAAATAGGTGCCGATTTCCGCAGAAAGGTGCGTCTGCCTTTGAGCTGTTAGGACCGGGGACACGTCCCAAGTTTCCTTTGAAGCCTCGGTGGCTCTGTTATTAGATTTGTCTCGAGCTTGTTGAAAAGTATTTATTAGAGAGAGCCCTTCTCGATCCTTCTTCTGTCTGATATGTCATAACTTTTATGACACGGAAATAACCAAAATGAAGAAGCAGAGACAACTCAGACTCCCAGGACTACTGGCCATTTTCGCGAAGTGCACGCTGGATAATTTATGGGAAGCAGAACCAGTCTGGGGAGTAAAATAAAGCCCCGCGCGATGCGGCAGTCATAACGAACAAAATAAATTCCATCGTTATGCAGATGTTCCGCGAGGTCTGTCAGGGTGTCGAGGAGAATTTACTCCCTGTCTCTGATGCACAACGCACACAATTCCACGAGATGAAAAACAACGCGGAAGGAGAAGGGAAAACTCGGCTCTGTGTGGTCTCTAGGACGTTTCATTCTCTGCGTGGAGCAGTGCACTTCGGTAACAACAGTGCCTGACGAGCCACTTCTTTCCTTCAACGACAGACAGGGAACCTAGGGAATCTTCTCAATTTTTTTTTTTTTTTTTTTTTAGCCTAGTATTTCCACCTGGAAACACTGGACCCTGGCGAAACAAGGAGAGACTATCCATCTGCATTGTCTTGAGTGACTGGGTCTAGGCAGCTACAGGAGAAGCGAGAATAAAATAGTGGTTGCTTCGTAGAAACCGGAGATCGTTTCCTTTCCCCTCAGCCCGTATGACTTGCCTCCTCCTTTAAAGAAACCCAGGAATGAGTCTCTCCAGTGTCTACCAGTGGCCGTCCACTCGTTGCCAACCCCAGCCAACACCCGCCAAGAGTCTCAGATTCCTGACACTGTCCCTGAGCAGCAATCTCCCCTCACCTCTGCGTCTGCTTTGCTAACGTTTCGAGACTGCTGTGGTTCCTTAGACGGTGCCAAGGAGTTAGGGATCCAGGTCTCCCAGCCACCTACAATTATGTGCCTTGGGTATGGTCTGTTCTGTACTCAGCCCCCGGAGTAATTTCACCGTAAACCAGGTCTCTCTCTTTTCATTTTATTTTATTTGGAGGGAGGGGCCCCTCACGAAGAATTACTTTCTCCTTAGATGGCTTCGCCATGACTGCCAAACCTGCTCCGCCGTAGAAACCCTTTGTGGCTCAGGAGTGTGGATTTGCCCCTGGTAGTTCCATTAGCCAGGCCCCCCCTGCCATCTGGAACGCACCTGATTTGTCCCCCAAATTGTATGTATTGGCACCTTTTCGTGGCCTGCTTCAAAAAAGAAAGAAAGAAAGAAAGAAAGAGAAAGAAAGAAAGAAAGAAAGAAAGAAAAGAACACATAATCTCTACTGAAAAGCAGAAATGAATATTAATTTCTCCATGAAACGTTCCCAAAGACCCGAAGGAGAAGATTGCTAGCTTCTTCCTTTCTGGATTTGCAGGAACTCACTCCAAGCAGTGGGTAGACAGGTACCCCGAAGTATGCTCAGAAGTACACCAGTCTACCCCCCCCCGACCCCCCCCCCCCCCCCCCCGGCACCCTCACCGACAAGCCAGGCAACTTAAATCTCTACCAGGAGGGTTAATAAAACATCTCTTCTCACCTTCCCTAAAACAAAGAGAATCACACCAGGCGGTGAGCCTGCCGCGCCCGCGGGCCCAGCCTGGTGACCTTTTTTTTAAGCCAAATAACTCCAACCCAGCGGCTTTATTTAGCTGGGGCTTCTCTCGGTTCTGCATAAATTGACTATAAAATCATAAAGCAAAGCATAAAAGGAGGACGGCACCAGGAAAGCAGATCGGCCACAAAACTCGACGACGATTATACATTCTATCTAGGGCACGCTGAACTCTCTAATTGCTAATTGTGATTTAAATGAAAACATGTGTTTCTTGTTAAATGCATCAACTACGTTTTTAAGCGCCACGGAGGAGGGCCACGCACACCCCGGGGTTCTGACAACCACCGGGCCCAGGCGGTGCCGGGCGCGGCACCCGACGTTGGGGGTGCTGAAGGCGCGGGGCGCTTTCCAAACTAGATAACGTGGCAGAATGAGTGGGGGAGGCGGAGGGGGAGGTGGGGGGAATCTGGGGGAAACGGCTCCTGCGGGGATTCTTCGCACGTGGTGCGCCGCCGTCTCCCACGTGCCCGGTTGGGAAAACCCTGACAAGTTCATCCGGATCCAGCCCGATTTGGAGTCTAGCCCCCCCGCTTGCTAAAGGTGCTCTGTGGAGTTGCGCAATCCTGACCCACTGCAGCGGCCTCCTGGCGAAAGAGCCGCTTGCCTCTGTAACTGCCCTGCGCGCCCCCCTAGGTGCCAACCCCCCCCCAGGTGCCATCCTCCAGCTCCCCCAACCCAGAGGCAGTGAACAAGGTGAGGCTTGTGAGAATCGCGTGGGCACACAACACCAGAGGACTTCGCCCTACCGCTGGCCCCAAGCAGCTGCTCAGCAAACATCAGTCTCCTTCTTTCACCGGAGAAGCTCTGTGCTGAGTGATGAGCCTGCTTAAGATTCTCTCTCTCTCTCTCTCTCTCTCTCTCTCTCTCTTTCTCTCTCTGTCTCCCTCTGCCCCTCTCCCCTGCTTGTGCGCTCTCTCTAGAAGGAAATGAAAGAAAGAAATAGTTCATCAAATTACATTTTGCTTTTTTTTTTTTAATTGTGCTAACAAGAATAATTTGTAAATAGCTTATCTACCCATTGATAACGTGGAAAAACATTTACAAGGCGTTTGGAACTCAGCATTGGTCTATATTCTCCAGAGAAAAGAGGGCCAACAGGAGATATATTTATATTTCCATTTATATTTATGATTTATTATAAGGTACAGGCTCATGGGCTTTGGTGAATCCAAAGGCAGGAGACTGTTGCCCCAGCTCACAGTCAAGCAGAGAGAGAATTCTCTCTCACTCAGCCCTTCTGTTCCGTTCGGGCCATCAGTGGCTTGGACGAGGCCCGCCCACATCAGGGATGGTAATCTGCTTTACTCAGTTCGGTATCTCATCCGGAAACACCCTCCCGGACATACCCGGGATAATGTTTAACCAGATATCTGGGCAACCATGGCCCAGCCCAGTTGACGTATAAAATTCACCATCACAGAGTCTAAGATTATCTAATGAAATATTGAAAGCCCTGCCCCTGTGCATGCCCTGGGAAGTCTATGGGTTTGGAGTCAGGCAGGTCTGAATTCTGGGTCCGTCACTTACTAGGTCCGGGTCTCTGGAAATTCACATGACGTCACTGAGACACAGTTACCGCAATGGCCCACTGGGGACAATAATAGCTATCTGCTCGGTTCGCTGTGTCTGTCGCTTGTGTGGTTCATGGTGTAACCAGTCTGTCCCATCCCATAGAAGTGCCTATGGGCTGGAATCATCAGCCCCCATCCATGTAGAGCCTGGGGAATTCTGGGGGTTCTGCCTCTGTGGCTGTGACAGGAGCATTGGTGGCAAAGGTCTAGTGACCCAGAGGACTGGGCCAGTGGCTTGGGTCTCTACTCCATCCACTGTTACTTGTGTATTCCCTCACCCTCGTTCACCTTCACCTTCCACCTCCAGGAATACGTGGTCAGAACGGTCTGTCATGTGCTAACTCCTAGGCGCAGAACCCCCCAAATCTTCTCTCCTCTCAGTCTTCTCCTGGAGCCTGGAAGCTTCTCCCTTGGCTTGGTTCTGAGTTAAATTGTGTCTCCCCAAAACTCCTACGCTGAAACTCTCCACATAGCACCTCAGGACGTGACTGCTTTCGGAGATGGGTCCTTTATTTTTATTTTTTTTTAATGTTTATTTATTTTTGAGAGAGAGAGAGAGAGAGAATGGGGGAGGGGCAGAGAGCGAGAGGGCAACACAGAATCCGAAGCAGGCTCCAGGCTCTGAGCTGTCAGCACAGAGCTCCCCCCCCCCCCCTGCCGTGGGGCTCGAACTCACAATCGGCGAGATCGTGACCTGAGCTTAAGTCAGACGCTTATCTGACTGAGCCCCCCGCCAGGTGCCCCTGGAGATGGGTCCTTTAAAAAGGTGCTAAGCACCAGGAGCACGTGTACACAGAGGGCAGGCCGTGTGAGGACTCAGGGAGAAAGCGGCCAAGGAGAGGCCTCAGAGGAAACCAACTGTAGGGACGCCTTGGTCTTGGACTTTGAGCCTCCAGAATGGTGAGATAACACACTCCTGTTGTCTAAGCCCCTCGGTCTGCAGTACTTTGGTATGGCCGCCCTCGCAGGTTAATACGGGATCGTTAAAACACAAGAGGTCTGTTGATATACCCTTGGGTAGACAGTAGTGAGCTTCCCACAGGCAGTTCCACTCACTGCTCCAGTGATAACTTGCCTTCTGCACAGCGATGATGGTACCTCCCTGATCCATCACTAAGCTGAACGGAGGGGGCCATACAGGCTTATACAGGCAGCCTCCTCCTACCCCGTGAAACACTTCTCGTACTACGTGTCACGGAGAAGCCGTTCACCGCGTTCCATTTTCTTCTCCGGGTTTCCCCTATGCCTTAATTTTTCTTCCTCACTGCAGCTAGACAGCCCGGCCCCCCCTCCCCCCGGCTCCCCAGGTCTGGTAGAAATGACCCTACCACTTTCTTTCTTGAGTTTTCTTTTCAGGCCTCAAATGTACAGATTTGGACTCATCATACTTTTTGGCCATCAGAACGCTGGGACCATCGGCCCACGCATGGCCCTCTTATAAAAGAATTAAATAACTGATTATTACCATTATGTAAATAAAGTCGCCTGAACTTATTGTCCAACATGAGAACCAAAACTGGGGTTTACAAGTGCTTTACTTTTGTAAAGATACAATTTGGTGGGGGGAGAGGGGTGGGGCGGGCGGGAAGCCTGGGTAGCTCAGTTGGTTAACGTCCGGTCAGGTCATGATCTCGCCTTTCGGAGTTCGAGCCCCGCTTTGGGCTCTGTGCCGACAGCTCAGGGCCTGGAGTCTGCTTGAGGTTCTGTGTCTCCCTCTCTTTCTGCCCCACCCCCGCTCATGTTTCCTCTCTCTCTCTCTCTCTCTCTCTCTCAAAAATAAATAAATATTTAAAAATTTAAAAAATATATACAGTCTGTAGGGCTGCCTGGGTGGCTCGGTCCATTAAGCGTCTGACTCTTGATTTCGGCTCAGGTCATGATCTCATGGTTCATGAGTTCAAGCCCCACATCGGGCTCTCTTTTGTCAGTACAGAGCCAGCTTCGGATCCTCTGTCCCCCTCTCTCCATTCCCTTCCCCTACTCATGCTCACTCTCGCTCTCTCTCTCTCTCAAAATAAATAAATATTTTTTTTAAAAATACAGTTTTTTGGGACGCCTGGGTGGCTCAGTCGGTTAAGCGTCTGACTTCAGCTCAGGTCACGATCTCTCGGTCCGTGAGATCAAGCCCCGCGTCAGGCTCTGGGCTGATGGCTCAGAGCCTGGAGCCTGCTTCCGATTCTGTGTCTCCCTCTCTCTCTGCCCCTCCCCCGTTCATGCTCTGTCTCTCTCTGTCTCAAAAATAAATAAAACGTTAAAAAAAAAATACAGTTTTTTTATCCCACTTATCTACATTCCCCCAAAATGTATTGTTTCATCCACATTTTCAATTTGTTGATACAAACTTGTTGACGTGTTCTGCACTACCCTATTGTTTGGACCCTGCTTGTCTGTCCCATGTCCCCTTTTACTCACAGTGACAGTGCTAATGCTCCTGCCTCCTCTTGCTCTTTTTTGTTTTGAATGTTTATGTATTTTTGAGAGAGAGAGAAAGAGTGCAAGCAGGGGAGAGGCAGAGAGAGAGGGAGACACAGAATCCGAAGCAGGCTCCAGGCCCTGAGCCATCAGCACAGAGCCCAACGCGGGGCTTGAACTCACGAGTGGTGAGATCACGACCTGAGCCGAAGTCGGACGCTCAACCGACTGAGCCCCCCAGGTGCCCCTTGTCTTTTCTTGCTCTTGATGGGGATTGCCAGAGATTATTTTGTCTTTCCAGAGAAATCGACTTTCGGTTTTATTGTTCTTCTCTATTGAATCACGGCTTCATTGCTTTCTACTGTCATTTTTTGTAATCTTGTTCCTTCTACTTTCTTGGGTTTACTCTTTTGTTCTAACCTTTTAAGCTAGACAACACAGGGCATGCGTTTTCAGCTTCTCTTCTTTACTCCTAGAAGCATTTAATGTTGTGACTTTACTGTAATCGCACTTTGGCTGCATGACACAAGTTTCAGTGTGTAGTGTTTTCGTTATCATGCGGTCCTTTGTATTTTTTATTTTATTTATTTTAATTTTTTTTAATGTTTCTTATTGAGATAGAGAAGGATGGTTGGGGGGGTGGGGGGGGAACAGAGAGGGAGGGAGACACAGAATCCAAAGCAGGCTCCAGGCTCTGAGCCGTCAGCACCATGGGGCTCAAAGTCACAAACCGCAAGATCGTGACCTGAGCCGAAGTTGGACGCCAACCGACTGAGCCACCCAGGCGCCGCCTTTCGTGTTTTTTAAATTTCCCATTGTGATTTCTTCAACCCATGAGTTACTTGGAGGTGTTTTTTTTTTTTTTAAGTCATTTTTAAAATCTTTATATTAACCAATTTTATTTCATTGTTTCCTTCTGTCTCCCTCTTTTGTTTCTCCAACGCTGGTCTTGGGCAAGGGAGCCAGCAGTTTGTGCTAAGTCACAGTATTGGAAGGAACCAGGACTCCCTTGACCTTTCTTCCTACTTACTTCCTATCAAAATGAAGCCAGAGCTCTGCCGGTCTCCTGCCTGCCCCTGCCCCCCAACCAAAGCCCTTCAGCTGAGTCTATATCTGCATGTGCTTCTTTCTTAGCTCAGTGGAGATGGTCCTTTCCATCGTTGAGCTCATGCCCCTGCCTCTTCCACTGGGACTTTCCTTCCTAATGATCTCTTCTCTCTTTCTGCTTCTGTCACTCCTCTCTCTGCAGAACACAAACATTTCATTCTTTCCTCAATGTTAAAAATAAACTAATAAACCAGGAGAACAATCCCCTCCTTAATGTTGCCTCCTGTCTTCTCTCTCTCACTCCTTGTACCATGAGGTCCCTTCAAAATATCTACTTGTATTCTCCCCTCTCCACCACCTCTGGCCCATCTCTCATTCCACGCTAACCCAGCTTCCGTGGCACAGAGATGGCATGTCTAAAAGTCGGTGGCTCCCAGTCTGCAAATTCAGTGCCTCGTCTTGGTCCTCATCTTGTGACCTTCCAGGGGCACAGGCTGCCCTCGCTATGAGTGCCCTTCTCTCTTGGCTTCCAAGACATTTTCTCCCTGGTTTTCCTGCCACCTTTCTGCCAACTGCCTCTCAGCCTCCTCTGCTGGTTCCTCTTCTCCTGCCCAGTCTCGCACGTGTGCCACCGAGGGTTCTGAGCTTGACTTCTCCTTGCTGGACACTCTCGGCCTTCCGGTGCCACCATATCCTGTCCATCCTAAGAAGACCCATGGCTTAGCCACCTGAGCTCCTCACCCTGCTGTCTGCTGTTGTCAAGGCCTCAGGCTCAGCGAACGATATGCAGTGTGGCCTCTTGCCTGATTCCAGGAGGAGGGAGCACTGATTGCTCAGTGGTCCTTGCATCAGAGGGACTAGTCAAAGTGGGAAGGACCATGTGCTTCCCTTCAAAGGGGAAGGGTTAATGCACCAGGTTCTGGTGACAAAGCCGGGTTAACAGACAGAAGTACATGCCCAGGAACCCTCACAGGTATGTTCTGATCAATGGTTAATTTTTTAAAAAACTGAATATGATCAAACCAATTTTGGACACAGGCATAATTCTTATGGATCAACCTTTTAGAGCCGGTCAAATTTCAGGTGGTATATTAGCTTCCTAGGTCTGCTGTGACAAAGTACCATAAACTGGGTAGCCAAAATTTATGGTCTCACAGTTCTACAGGCAAAAGTCTGTGATCAAGGTGCCAGCAGGAAGGCTGATGGAAAGTCTTACGGCACCGCTGACTTCACCGCCCCATTCCTGCAGAAAAGGAAAAAAAAAAACAACAAGTTTAATTTCTAGAGAAATTCAAGCAAAGGAGACTTGGGCTTGAGGATAGCAGACACAAAGGAGGGTCGGATAAGATGCAACACAAAACAAGAGAATCGGAAAATTCTGAAGGCCCCCAAAGCTTTCAAAGCAAGTTAGAAAGGATCAGGAACCCAGATCACTAGTGGATTCTCGGCGGCAAAGCTGTAAGCTGGAAGATAGTGTAGCAATGCCCTTTGAAATTCTAAGAAGTTTTTCCAACCGAAAATTCTGTTCCACCCAAGTGATCAAGACATTTTCAAATATGCAATGCCTAAAACTTTGCCTTCAATGGCTTGGTGCCCATGCTCCACCAAAACAAGAGAATAAACTAAGAAAGGAAGACATGGGGTGCAGGAACAGGGGATCCCCAAAATGAGAGTGGCCAATGAAATTCTCCAGAGGATGATGAGGACATATACCAGGACAATAGCCGTGTATCAAGTCTAGAGAAGGTGGAGGGCTCCAGGGGAGATATTTCCAAGAAAATCAAAGGATCTCTTTTGTTGAGGAATCTGGTAGAAGTATTAGTTATAGAACATAGAACACTGAACAGTAAATAAGCCAGTTATTAGCCCAGGAAAGTTGTGGAAGGAAGCAAGGTAGGGAGGAAGGGAAGGAGGAGATGAAGAAGAGGAAGAAAAAGAAGGAGGAGGAGGAGGAGGAGGGAAGGGGGAGGGGGAGAAGGAGAAGAAGAAAGAGAAGGAAAAGGAGAAGGAAGAGAAGGAGAAGGAGGAGAAGCAGAAGCAGGAGGGGGAGAAGAAGAAGAAGAAGAAGAAGAAGAAGAAGAAGAAGAAGAAGAAGAAAGAGAAGGAGAAGGAAGAGAAGGAGAAGGAGGAGAAGCAGAAGCAGGAGAGGGAGAAGAAGAAGAAGAAGAAGAAGAAGAAGAAGAAGAAGGATGAGGAAGGGGAAGGAGGGGGAGAAAGAAGAAAAAGGAGAAGGAGAAGGAGGAGGGGAAGGAAGACAAGGAGAAGGAGGAGAAGGAAAAGAAGAAGAAGAAGAAGAAGAAGAAGAAGGAGGAGGAGGAGGGGGAGGAAGGGGAAGGAGGGGGAGAAAGAGAAGAAAAAGGAGAAGGAGGAGGGGAAGGAAGACAAGGAGAAGGAGGAGAAGAAGGAGAAGAAGAAGAAGAAGAAGAAGAAGGAGGAGGAGGAGGAGGAGGGGAGGAGGAGGAGGGGAGGAGGAAGGGAAGGGGAAGAAAGAAGTGTGCTATGACTATACATCTCCATTGTGAACAGAATTTCTATGGTCACATGTAAACACCTAATTGTAAGGTGACCGTGTATTATCATATGATGAGGATGTGGGGAGAACATGCACAGTATGGGTGTCTGTGGGTGTCTGTAAGATTTTCCCTGCAAGATTCTCCATATATCCTTTCATACAAAAAGTCAATTGATAATATCTAACTTGGTAAAATAAACAAATAACAAGCATGGTCATTAGAAAAGCAGAGCTAAGTACCAGAAGTACTAAAAGAATGAAAGTGCTAAAAGAATGAAAACTTGGTTGCCTGGCGGTTGGGGCATGGGGTTGGGTTTAGAGGCATAAGATACTTTTCTCTTTATATGTCTTGTAGTCAGTACTCTTTGACCTTGCAATTTGTGTACGTATATGAAGTTGATAACAAGTGACATTTATGCTAAACTCTTTTCAAGAGAAGTGCTGAGTATCCTTTTTTAATTTAGGGACTCTTTCAGCTTTGCCCACCAGTTGGTGCTGCTAGCCGATGCCCTGGGGCTTTAGAACTGCCCAGGGACTGACATGTCTCCACCCCGTGACCAGGCACGAGAAGAGAACACTACTGGTGGACGAAAAGATTTTAATTAAGCATCCAGACAAGCACCGTTAAATAGTGAGCGAGAGCGGTTCTCAGCCCTCTCGGTGTCCTGTTTCTTATCTGCTTGATTGAATAGTAGAGAGTGTACAACTAAGGATATCTTTGTGGACCAAAAAGTGAGAGAGGTTTGGGTTTTGTTTATTTTTAATCCCAGTTTGTAAACCCCCAATCTGATTAAACAGTCCCAATTGTCCAGATGGGTGGAAATGATCCATCTGGGAAACAAAATGTCTAGTAGGCTCCAAGATGATTACATGCTTTCAAGTCTGGGGTTTTGGCCGCATCTACCCAAGAAAGACTGAGGTCCAGCGCTCAGACAAGCTCCTACTTCCAAGGCTTCTGTGAACCTCCAAGCCTGCCCTCCGATAAATACTTCTCATCGGTAGAAGCAGTGCAGAAAGGCCTGTCTGGAGAATATTCTTGGGTTTTTTTTTTTTTTTAATGTTTATTATTTTGACAGAGAGTGTGAGTGGAGGAGGGGCAGAGAGATGGGGGGTGGGGGGTGGGACAGAGGATCCAAAGTGGGCTCTGTACCGACAGCAGCAAGCCCGATGCAGGGCTCGAACCCACGAACCGCGAGATCATGACGAGAGCCGAAGTTGGACGCTCAACTGAGCCACCCAGGTGCCCCTGGAGGAATCTCACTTAACATGAGGGTGAGCCTTGGTGGAAGAATGAGGGCCTTGTCCTTTTCCATGAATGTTTAGAGCAAGCTCTGACGAAGCAGCCAAAAAAAACGTTCCCAACCTACGCCCCACCCCCCCACTCACACACCGCAATCAGAGTCAGGAATCCAAGAGTGTCAGTAGAGTCTCTTGCCCATGGAGCTGGCCTGATGGAAGTGCCCAGCCTGCAAAAAGCAAGGCTACTGGGTGCACGCCATGATGACGATGCTGTCCCTATTGATCTGCGGGTTTGGATCACTGCCTGGCCTCATCAGCGAGTGACATCAGCACGGCCGGGCATGTCGTCTCCACCTGTGAACCCGGAACGCACTTCTGAGGGCAATGAGTGCCAGCTCGCAAAGCCTCCGTACCCGCCTTCCCCACCCCCGATAAACAGTATACTTGCAAAGATGCAGAAGCCTTGCTCCTTCGAAGGATGTGTCTTGATAGCTTTTCCATGTAATGCAAAGAAAATAAAGGAGACAATGAAAAGCCTCCCGTATACGTATTTCCCCCATGGAACATTTTGGTGCTAATCTGACAGCAGGGGAGTGTACTGATCCTCCCTTAGAGAAGTTTCCGGCTCTAATGACATGGAACATACATGCTTGCATGAGCACATTTTGTCTGCATTTACACCAAGCTCTGAACAGGATGGAGAGCAGAAATCCTCACTGGAAGAGACGAGTGCCTCTGAAATACACCCACCTCTGGCCTGTCTTTGAGTCCTTCTGCTTGCCTCGTATTTGAAAAAGGGAAATGTAATTTTCAAGCCAGATCAAAGGTAGTCAATAAGTATTAGACATTTTGGCCAAATCCTAAGTAATTTCGTGAAATTGCACCCACTTTAAAATATTGAGTTATGGTTTTCAAGCCTGAAGAGAGTCCATTTTTAGACTTAAAAAAACTTTGGTCAAGGCCTTAGGGAAAAAAAAACGTTAAGTTTCCGTATTTTCAAAGTGGGTCAGCCATGGTTTTCACATTTGTTTGTTTCTGCTGAAATTCACAAGGCCTCTGGAATCAGCCATGTTGAATAAATAAAGATGAGGCAAACGAAATGTGATCTGAGATCTTGTCCGAACGATCTGACGTTCTTCCAGGAGAAGAAGAGCCTCTATCATCCTGAAGTTGTTTCTACCCCTTTAAAGTCTGGCTCAAATTTTACCTACCTGGAAGCCAGTTCTAAATATACATCCTGGACCCTTGAAGTGAAATATCCACCTTGTCCGCCGTTATCGCCTACGTTCTCAGACAGGATTATATTTGTTTGTCCTTAATCATCCTTGGGGTTGGATGACTCTTTGCGATGTTTTTTTTTCTCAAGCCTACACGTCACCCACTGTTTCTAGAATGTGATCTCAGAGAGCAGCCTGGGTCTCCCCGGGGCATCCAGAACACGACTCTGTCCCCAGCTGCCCCACACTGTTCTTGTCCACCTCTCTTGCTGCGTGTTTGTGCTAGTCACAGAAATACGTATACTGTTTGATCGGCTGTGGTAGAAACGCGACTAAAAATCGCGTGAAAATCTTATGCTTGGAGAAACATATTAGGTAAGGATTTTTTGGATAATACTCAAATCTCTGTAAAGGGCATGGTGATTCTATAAACTGTATTAGATAAATACATTATCAGCAACAGTGGTTGTTAAATAAGCAAAACTACGATTAAGATAACAGCTGTGATAAATGGCTCCACATAAACAATAAAATACTTAGCCGCTTAAAAGGAACAGGAGAGCGACGCCTGGGTGGCTCAGTCAGTTAAGCTTCTGACTTCGGCTCAGGTCATGATCTCACGGTTTGTGGGTTCGAGCCCCACGTTGGGCTCGGTGCTGACAGCTCAGAGCCTGGAGCCTGCTTCGGATTCTGTGTGTGTGTCTCTCTCTCTGCCCCTCCCCCACTCGTGCACACAGGCGTGCTCTCTCTCCCTCTCTAAAATAAACATTAAAAAGATTTTTTTGAAGGAACATGATAAATTCAAAGAGTATAAGAGTAGAAACCAGAACACTGGTGTTCTCATTCAAGGAATCTTTAGTTTCCTTGTCTTAAATTAAAGGGAGCCGATGTGATCTTTATGAAATGTGTAGGATTTAACCTGCCGTGTTTACTTCTCTTTGTAAAAGTTGTTTCTAAGCTTACGGAGGTATCATATGACCCTTTTAAAAATGACCTCTCCCTATTACCTCTTCCTGCCAGACCCCTTATGCACTTCCATATGCCGTGTGTGAGTACGTGTGCACGTGTGAACACACGGGAATCTTTTGGGGACATAAAAGACATTATAACATATGTATTGTTCGAGCTTCACTCTTTTCACTTAATACCTGGCATCTTTCCTTATCAGTACATTCAGATGTATGTCATCCTATGAATGGGCATCATATCACAGTTGTTCCTCTATTAAAAAGCCATCTATATTGGACCTTATTTTTTTTTTTTTTTGATATTACACATAGTGCTTCCGTGAACATCCTTGCACATACATCTTGGAGCATGTATATAAATACTTTTGTAAGACAGTTTCTGGATGAAAGATATCTGGGGCAAAGACTTTGTGTACTTTTAGTTTTGATGGTACTATTTTATTTTATTTTATTTTATTTTATTTTAGAGAGAGAAGGAAAGCCCAATGGAGAGAGAATTTTAAGCAGATTCCACACTCAGAGCAGAGCCCAACTTGAGGCTCGATCTCACACCCCTCGGATCATGACCTGAGTTGAAACCAAGAGTCAGACACTCAACTGACTGAGATACCCAGGCGTCCACTGATGGGTACTTTCAAATTAACTTTTTAAGGGGCTTTGCCCTCTCACTGACGGTATCTGAGAGTGTCTCTTTCTTCACACAATTTTTTTGTAATGTTTATTTATTTTTGAGAGACAGAGCACAAGCAAGGAAGGGGCAGAGAGAGAGAGAGGGAGACATAGAATCCGAAGCAGGCTCCAGGCTCTGAACCGACAGCACAGAGCCCCACGCGGGGCTCTTACTCACAAGCCATGAGATCGTGACCTGAGCCGAAGTCGGACGCTTCACCGACGGAGCCCCCCAGGCGCCCCTATTTCCTCATAGATTCACCAACACTGGATGTTATCACTCTTTTTATTGTCTGCCTCCGTAATACATAAAAAAAGATGTTCTAATTTGCATTCATCTGATTAGTAATAAGGTAAAAAAAAAAACTGCTTTTTATTAGTATTCAATTTCATTTACCTTTTTTCTCTTTTGTATGTATTGGTGTCATCAAATGTCTGACAGTCTTACTGAACATTCCTCCTCCGGAACCAATTAATAAATGCAGCCGTATCAGTGACCGGATTGCATTTCATTTAATCTTCCTTTCCTCGGTGAGTCTTTCCCCTGAACTGGAGGGCTTGGGTGGAAACGAGGAGCATGTGGCGGGGGCCGGTACAGCCTAGTGGCTTCACCATTTCCAAGGCAAGAAGGGTCTTTGCTTGACTTCTGAGCCGAGTTGCCTTTCTTTCCGTGTTTTCTCTTCCATGCTGTTGTGAACATTTGAGTCCCAGCTTTGCTCTCCAGCCTCAACCACTAAACTAGGTCCTTCCATTTATTTGAAGAGTAGCTCTGGGGGTGGGAGTTCGGGGCAGGGGGGGGCTTCGGTTTGGGAGCAACTCCCTTGAAGCCAGCCAGCCTCTGGGGGCCACGAGGGAGAAGGGTGTGATTGTCCCTGCTGCCCTGGAGACAGGCCTCCTTTTGTTACTCACCGTGTAGGTGACTCACAAGACCACTCTTGCTCTGGCTGGAGTTGACTGTGATTTCTGAAAGTCTCCTACCTCTGAAACGGCCTCCTCTTTCATGTGTTCTGGACTCCAGTTCTCCCAACCCAGCCCATCAAGTGACCATTAACTGGGGGCAATTTTATACTCCTTCCACCGGGGGGCATTTAGCAATTGGAGACATTTAGTCGTCATGGGCTGGGGGGGGGGGGGGGGGGGGTGTCACGACTCTGTAGCGGGTGGAGGCCAGAAGGGCCGACGATCATCCTGAAATGCACAGGACAGTCTCCACAACCAAGAATTATCCAGTCCGAAATGTCCATAGGGCCGAGTTGGAGAAACCCTGATCGAATCCCATCCACTTTCTATTTGAGTGTGCTCTTTCCTGTTCCTCTGAAAGCACTTCTGCCTTTCTTATTTTAAAATATGGTTTTGTTTTTGTTTTTTGGAATTTCAATAAGATTTGGTAAGAGAGGACAAGCATACGCATGAGTTCAGCCTGCTATCATGAATGAGAAAATATAGATTCTGTGATTTTGTGAATACACTCGGAGTACAGAATGAGGTGCAAACATTCCCTAACCACACGGGTTCTGACTTCATTCTTTAACTCTTCACTTCCTGCTACAGTTTTGCCCAAGTGACAGCTAACAAAAATGAATGGGTAGCCCAATCTGAAAGAGCCAGAGATTTCATATTTTTAAAAGTGCTGATATGTACGAAAAGGAAAAATCACTTCCCTTTTGTCGTCTTGGTGATAGTAGGGAATTTTCAGGCTGCTTGGGCTCCGGCAGTATGTTTCCAAATTTGATGTTTCGAAATGAGAACTCACATCCCCAGGGAGACGGAATGTTGTAGCGGAAAGAGCCTTAGAGACGATGGAGTCTGTTGGATTGTGACTTTAATGGCCTCCGTGACCTACACCCTGTGTAGCTGCCTTCCACGTTGACTCTGGGCTCAGCCAGGGATCTGGCTTTAGCCACCAGGACACCAGCAAATGCGATGCGTCACTCACGTCGTACGTCACCGGGCTTGATAAGCGCTCGGGCGTTGGGCCATGCTCCTTTCCGAACATTGCTGCCCCACGTCAAAAACTCAGAACGTTCTGCTGGAAAGCCCACATGAGACAGAACTGAGGCATCCTGGCTGACATGGGCATAAGGTCACCTCGGTCTACCCAGCCTCAGCTGGGCTGCCAGGAGGTGGCATCTACATGAGTGGGCAGCAGTGAGACCAGCAGAAGAACCACCCAGCTAAGCCCGGCTCAACTGCAGAATTATGAATAAATAAATGGGGGTCGGCGTAAAGCCGCTGACTTTTGAGGTGGCTGGTAACACAGCAACAGGGAACTGAAATCGAGTCCGACGTCTTGCTTTTAGAGAGGAGGCAGCTGAGAAAGTCATGTTCTACATCGAGGCAAAGTTGCCAGGCCAGCTGCGTAAAAGTATAATACAATTCCCATAATATACCCGAAGTGCTACTGATGCCCTTTCAACTGCTTCCTCAAACCCACGTATGAAGGATGCATTCCCGGTCTCCACCTCGCAAGACAGGTTTCTATTCTAAACACACCTTTCCCCCTTCCTCCGTGACTTTACCGTCACCACCACAAATGGGGAAAAGCGGGGAATAGGATGCGTGAGGGTTACTTCTGGACACCAGCAACTCGACTTTCCACTGGAATCATGATAATACAAACTCCTTGCAGTCCGATTCTGCGTTAACGAGGCATCCCCGCCGGGTTTTTCACGCTTCAGGTGTTCTGAAGTAAGTCGCTGGTCAGGTAGTCAGTCCCACAAAGGCTCAGATCTCAATGGGAATAAAAAAATTAACCCTTATAAGTGTTGGGTATGGGAAGGGTCAATCTTAAGTTCTGACCTTTCTTTCTTTCTTTCTTTCTTTCTTTCTTTCTTTCTTTCTTCTTTTCTTTCTTTCCAGTTTATTTATTTTGAGAGGGAGAGAGAGAGAGAGGGAGAGAGACAGAACCAGTGGGAGGGGCAGAGAGAGAGGAGGGGACAGAGGATCCGAAGAGGGCTCTGTGCAGACCGCAAAAAGCCCAACGTGAGGCTCAAACTCACAAACCATAAGACCATGATCTGGGCTGAAGGCAGACGCTTCACTGACTGAGCCATCCAGGTGCCCCTTAAGTATCCTGAGGGACCCCTCCCCTCACTCGGTGTTCCTGGCTCCTCCCCCGGGCTCCGGACCTCTCCCTCACTCTGGGATCTGCAGTTTCCTCCAGAACCCTGTCCATCACCACCCCGTCCATTGTAATTGGTCAGTGACCGTGAAGTACAGGCTGTTAAATATTTTTTTACCATCACCCTGGAGGCAAAGCAATAAACTTTAGCTTCTAAATGAGTAACAGAGATGACAGGTGTGGAATAGATTCGAATGGTGGGGACAGGAACACCATCAGAGTGAGGCGGTAAGGGGAAGTGAATTTTGAACAATCTGGAACAAATAACGAGGGAAAGGGCAAGACCCTTGATATGTTCAGTTCATGAAACGGGTTTAGGGTATATAAGCACCAGCCAAGGGTGCCCGTTTCATGGCAGAACTGGGAGTAAAGTTTCGGTCTTATAATCCCCAAACCCGTGCAGTCTCCAGAAAAGAGGGGACAAATTACTTTCTAAAATAAGGATAGAGAGGCAGCATAAACAAGATCTCTTCACAGACTAGGGTGCGTCCTGGGAGTGAGATTTTTTTTTTTTTTTTTTTTTTTTTTTTTTTTTTTTTGCAGAAGAATGGCAGGTGATATTCTTGAAAAGGAAGAAAAGAGTTATTTGATACATGTAACTATAGGTGTTATTTCATCCACCTATCTATACATGTTATTTCATACATGTCAACACAATGTTCGTCCCTACACTGTCTCTTCTCTTAGCTCATTCGGCTATAGTCTCAGATGTGACTTTTTAAATTTTCTCACTTGAAATCTTTCACTTGAAAAGTAGCTTCCAATTTGAGAAAGGTGGCCAGGAGAAGAAATCTAAATAGATCTTTAACTGCATTTTTTTTTTATTTTTGTGCGGGGCAGGGGGAGAGGAGAGGAGCAGAGAGAGAGGGAGAGAGAGATTCCCAAGCAGGCTCCATGCTATCAATGCAGAGCCTGACGTGGGGCTTGATCTCACAAACCACGAGATCATGACCTGAGCTGAGATCAAGAGTTGGACGCTCAACCGACTAAGCCACTCAGGCCACCCCTGATCTTCAACTACATCTTAGTTTTACACATGTCCATAGATTTAGCAGATACCTAAGGAGCAGTCTGCCCAGCAGGTTTTTTCTGAGAATATTTCCCTCCCTGATTCCTATAGTTGCCCTAGAGATCCTTATAGATCTGCTGTGTTAGAGCAATGTGACTGACCCCAGGCCAAGGTTGATTGGGCGGGGGGGGGGGGGGGGGGGTGGAATCAAGCAAGGCCAATGAGCAACTTGCCCAGGATTTTCAAAATTGGGGCTATACGATGTAAAACTTGGGGACCATTTGTTTCCATGTTCACCACTTGTAGAACAAGCCAGTCCTCCAAAATCAAGAGGAGCGGACATGTGAGGTTAGAAGAGTCTCGTGGCATTGGACCCCTCCCTTCTGTGTGTGTCTTTCTTTTTTCTAAAGCTCAGACATGTCCTTTTGTCAGGTCAAAGGAGTAGACTGGGATTCGGCTCATACTTTCTTCATTTCATAAATTAACATGAGCTTGTTTCTACACTTTGAACCGAACAAAACCTACCCAAGAATGAAGAAATATACCTTGTTTGTTTTCTCCAGACAAATCATCACAACCTTGTAATCAGAAGGAAAGATTATTGGAGTCGAAGGCAAATAAACCTGGGACAAGGAAAAATTTGGAGGCAATTGACTGTGTAGTTCCATTCCTGCGAATAAATCCTAAGGAAATGTTCAAGCTAGTGCGGATAGATAGGTAGTTAGATAGATGATAGATAGAGGTAGGGAGATACACACACAGAGGTCATAAAAGCATTATTTATGATACTGAAAATGAGGAACAACCTCCATTTCCATATCAAAGACATTGGTTAAATAACTAAGGATACGCCTACATTACATATTCATTAAAACTAATGTCACATTTTAGACGGTTAAAAGGGCAAGATCCCCACACTACGCTGTTAAAAGAGAAAAGAAAGTTCTACTTAGAAAAACACCAAAGAAAGTGAAGAAAATACACCCCAAATAAAAACACAATATGTACGTGCGTAGAAAAATGCCTAGGAAGATACCACCGAAATGTTCACAGGGCTTCCTGTGGAGTGTGATGATGAACATTCCATATTACTCTTCCCGTGATTTTTCTCAATCACAACTGTTTTACCATCATCATGTGTTACGTTCGCAAGTATACAAAACAATAAAGCTCCAGAAGCTGTAGTGAGAATTAAAAATTCTACTCGTGGTCTCAGCGTTGCCTTCCTGCAGACCGAGTGGAGAAGAGTGGAGAACCCAAGCGAGGGGCGGCACCAGTTTTGATCAGAAGCAAAGCAGGATCGGGGCGCCCGGGTGGCTCCGTCGGTTAAGCGTCCGACTCTTGGTTTTGGCTCAGGTCACGATCTCACGGTTTCATGAGTTCGAGCCCCACGTCCGGCTCTGTGCTTGACCCTGCAGAGCCCGCCTGGGATTCTCTCTCTCCCTCTTTCCCCCTGCCCCTCTCCTGCTGGCGCTCTGTCTCTCCCAAAATAAATAAGTAAAAACTTTTTAAAGCACTGAAAAAAAGAAGAAGAAGCAGCAGCAGCAAAGCAAGATAGCAGAGGGCAAGTCAGACAGGGGAGATAGAGCTTGGGTCAGCTGAGGCTAACCCCCCACCCAGGCCCTTTACTCCTTATCTCCGCAGCCAAGCCCTCGGCTTCTTTCTGCTTTCGGAACAAGAACACGCACACCTGTGCTGAGACTTGGGCTGAAAGCGAACGCTCTTAGCCCATGAGCATCCCCTCTGGCCAACTGTTACAATCAAGTTCTGATTTGACTACAACAGAACATGGCAGAGACACCGTTTTGACATGTAGCTGTCAGGAGCTGCGAGGAGCCTGAGATTTTACCTGCAAACGAGCCGAGTAGCCTTACGACAGATTCCGGAATGCTGGCAGAAGACACGAGACCCCTGAGTCAGAGGAAGAGTGGGTTTGTCTCATAGCACTGCTGATATCCCGGGGATCATCATTTTCTCGTGCCGGTTCCCCGAGCCCTGGTGCCCACAGGATAAGGTGCAGAGGGCCAGGGGACAAACGCACGCTCAGCGGACAGCATCGGAGGAGCGGACTTACAACTTAGAAAACCTGACCCTTCTCTTGTGTTTTGTGTTTTGTTTCGTTTCCAGTTTTTACTTAAATTCTAGTTAGTTAACATATAGTGTGATATTGGTCTCGGGAGTCCTGTTCTCTGCCCTGGGGGTGGAGGGAAAGACGTTTTCTTTATCTTCCTGGACGGATCTGCCTTTAGTTTGGGAACACGACACTACCTCTATCTTCTACCGTGGTCTGCTCTGCAAAGATCTTGGAAGTGACTCTGGAACAAAATCGGCGAGTGCCTCTGGTCGCAAAACATGCAGAAACGTGAGCGACCTACGCCAAAGTGTCCTGCCAATAGCCGCCTGTTAAGTTTTCACCTTTTTCACAAATAAGAGAGGAGCAGGCCCAAGGGCCAGAATTCCGCAGTGGCCAAATGCGTCCCTGTCTTTGAGTTGACAGTTTTCCAGGCCAGCTGAGGGATTATTGCTGGGTAAACCCGAGAGGAGAAAGACGGTTTCCTCCTAATTCAACGGGGCAATTTTGTGAATCCCTCCCTAAGGAGAAATGTCTAGCAGCCCTTAGTGAAAGTCTCCTTCCGAATACCCAAAGCAGGTGTTGGACAGCCATCTAAGCACAACCCACCGAGCAAACATACACAATCTTAGGGTCACTTCGAAAGTGTCCCAGGTGTCCAGGCTACTTCTCGGCCAAAATACAGACTTAGCTCATTTTTTGTATGTATGTATTTATTTATTTATTTTTAGTGTTTATTTATTTTTGAGACAGAGAGAGACAGAGCGTGAACAGAGGAAGGTCAGAGAGAGGGAGACACAGAATCCGAAGCAGGCTCCAGGCTCCGAGCTGTCAGCACAGAGCCCGATGCGGGGCTCGAACTCACGGACCGTGAGATCGTGACCTGAGCTGAAGTCCGATGCCCAACCGACTGAGCCACCCAGGCGCCCCGAGACTTCCCTCATTTTATTGCACTTTGCTTTATGGTGCTTTGCAGATGGTGCATTTTTTATTCGCCTGTGGAAGGTTTGCGGCAGTCTTGCATTAAGCACGTCCGTCGGCCTCGTTTTCCCAACACCCTTTGCTCACTGCATGTCTCTGTATCACGTTTCGGTAACTCTTGCAACATTTTGAACTTTGTCATTACCATCACCTTTGTTAGGCTGACCTGTGACCAGTGACGTGACTCACAGAAAGCTCAGGTGATGTTCCGCATTTTGTAGCAAGAAAGAATTCTTTAATTAAGGTGTGTCCAGTGTTTTTCAGACCTAATGCTATTGCATTACACTCCCCAGACAATGGGAGAGTATAACTATAACTTTTATACGCCCTGGGAAACAAAAACATTCATCCGACTCACTTTATTGCAATACTCGCTTTATCCCAATACTCGCCGTGGCCTGGAACCAAACCCACAATATCTCTGGGATATGCCTGTATAAAGACATTTTAGAAGTCTTACAAATGAACACGGGTGGGTGCTGGTTGAGGAAGGGCCCAGGGAAACTTCCTGTGGTGACAGAGTGCTCAATAGCTTGATAGGGGTGTGGGCTACACAAGTGTATCATTGGTCAAAACTCATGTCCTTCCACCCTTAAGATCGGTACCTTTTACTCCATGTCAGTTACACCCTCAATTAAGAAAACACCATCTGGGCACCTGGGGGGGCTCAGGTGGGTGAGCATCCGACTTTCGGTTCAGGTCATGGTCTTGCGGTTCATGAATTCAAGCCCCATGCTGTCAGCTCAGAGTCCGCTTTGGATCCTGTCTCTCTCTGCCCCTCCCCCGTGCGCTCTCTCAAAAATAAACATTAAAAAAAAAAAAAGAGGGGCACCTGGGTTAAGCGTCCTGCTTCGGCTCAGGTCATACGGATGGTGGGTTCGAGCCCCACGTCGGGCTCTTGGCCGACAGCTCAGAGCCTGGAGCCTGCTTCAGATTCTGTGTCTCCCTCTCTCTCTCTCTGCCCCTCCCCCGCTTGTGCGCGCGCTCTCTCTCTCTCTCTCTCTCACAAAAATAAATAAACATTAAAAAAAAACACCATCAACTCTCACTTACTTGGGGGTTCATGAACTTGCCACAGGCAATCCAGATCTCTTGTTTTATGGGTGTGTGTCTTTCTTCTGCATTTTATAAACTCAATACCTACCTCTCCACCACAACGCATGTATTCATGCTTCTGCTGGGTAGACCACAATGGCAGCTACTGATGGAGAAACTCAACTTTAGTTAAATGAGTTGTTTGCTAAAAACAAAAAAAAAAGAAAAAAAAAGTTTAACACAGCTCCTGGCATCCAGCAGGCACTCACTCTGTGTCTCCTGGAATGACTGATTTGAAAGTTAAGAGCAGAGGGGGTGGGTGGAGGTTGAACGCGAGACTACAGAACCAGGGGTCAAGCCACGTTTGAGATTCAGTAGTGTATTTTCGTTACCTATGGCCTCGTGAAGCCATTTTATAGATAACCCAAGATGCCAGAGGGAAAGAAATGGGATCTCTGTGTCTCATTTTCGATCAGGTAAAATGGTGGCCCTAAATGGCAGTGAGAGCCCCACCCCCTTGCCTTCGATGCGTCCTTTTGTTCTCATGCTCCAGAGGGAAGGAGGGAAGATTAGCCAAGAGCAGAATGATGGACACAGAAGGTCAGGCTCACGGACACACACACCAAGGGGCACTTGGGAATGGCATTCTCGGGGTGATGAAGTAAGCAGCCAGCACCCCTCCTCCTTTCTTCTCATTCTAGATTCTCAGGCATAACACGCGACCCCTCCTGGACATGTCTCTGATGTGGAGGTTGAAAGAAAACACGGTGTCACCAGAAACACATGTAACTCAAGTGTCCCTCGGAAGCCAGAGTTTCTAGGCTTGGAACATGTTAAGTTTTGCTCACTGAAAGCTCTGACCTGCTGCCCAACCGGACAGGGTTTTATCTGATACTTCCTCGTGCTCACCACATACCCCTGGGAGTCCCTGATGAGCCAGCCTGTCCGCTCGGCCCGACTCCCAGGCTGCGAGTCGCAGGGGGTCATCCCCACCCGCCACACCATGACCATCGTCAGATGACTAACGTCCTTGTCAATGCTTCAGTGCCCTCGTGTCCTCATAGCTGATCACCTCTGAGCAGCGAGAATACCAGAGTCTGTGCAAAAGTGGCAAGAATGATTTCCCTCCCAACTCCGGGCCGTTTCCAAAGCCTCCAGACTTGCATGAAAACAGTTCCTTCGGCTTCTGTCCCCTCCCCTCATCAGGTCCCCAAACTAGGCCAGGTACTACTGTGTAAGGAACAGAGGCCATGCTTCTCCTGGGTGTCCTTGTCTCCTACAAATCACATAACTGCACAGCCCCTCTCTCCTCTCTCTGTGCCCCGCCTCTCCCATCAGATGCCTTCCCGAAGGATTCAAACAAATAACAGAATAACTAAATCTCAGTGGGCACCGCTAGGACGTTGCTGTACGTGGGGCTTCTGGCTGTTTCCTGAAAGCAGCGCTGAAGGTAGCCGTCTGATCTCATGAGGGGAATGGGTTTCCTGACTTGCTTTGCTCGAAGGTAAATGAATAGAACATGACATCAGACAGCTTTGAAGGCTGCTTCTTTCCAGATGCCGTCCCCAAACATTCCAAATCACGATGCGCTGAAGTTCAAAAGGTCTTGAAGTCCCTTGAGACCTAGGAGCTTTGAATGTCACTGAACACTTAACGACAGCAACGAGAAGGCAGAGAACACGTGCTCTATGCTTACACGAGGTGGGTTCTCACGATCCCCGTCTTACAGACAAGTAACGGAGGTCCGGGCCGGTGAGTGAATGAGTAAGGTCATGCAATTGAAAAGTGTCGAATCGGGTTTGAACCCAGACACTCGGAAAAACAACCTAAGTTTTTAGCTATTTTACTGTCCTGTCTCACAGCAGGAGCCAAGCTCCGGGGAGCCTGAGGCCCAGCGTGTAGGAGGAGTGGGGTGACCAAGAGGCTGAGGTTCACAGTCATCAGAGGCCTGTCTGCATACACCCCCTCACCCAAAGGAGAGAAGATCACATGGGAAAGCATGGGCCGGGCGTTCCCTGGAACCCTAGGGCACTCACACTCCCAGAAGAAGAAAAGGGTTCAAGTCTGTCCAACGCAACATCTAATCGAAACTATAGCCAACAACTGGACAAACGTGTTTAACTTGAGTTAACGTGTGTGTGTGTGGTTTGGGCTCTTAAAAGAAGTTGGAAGCAGAAGAGCTTTACTCAGACCCCTGGGAAGAGCAGTGCTCAGAAGACGGTGACTAAGAACACGCACAATGCAGCACATGTATCTATGGCGTGGTGATGTACGTCTTTCCACTCAAGAGTGAGTCATTTGTGACCGGGGGTGGGGAGGAGGGGACAGCGAGCGGGGGAAGGAACACGAACCAGCGGCATCCAACGGCTTCTATTTGTCTAGACACCATTTCTCCTGGTAGGGAGGTCAGAGAATGTAAAACTAATTCGTCCTCTCCTTTCCTTCCGTGATACTCCACGGTTGAAGAAGGCAAGGGGCGTTTCCAGAAGAGGGAGCAACCCATACAGAGGCTTGGATTCAGGAACAGCGAGCGAGGCCGGGGGTCCGGTGAGGTTAGTGGGGCCTGACGGGTAGGAGCCTGGAACGGGAGGGAAGGCCGTTGGCTCCACTTGTGTGTACGTGTGAGCCGTGCTAACCACTTCGGAGTAGGAAACGGATCTTCCAGACTCTGTCCTGACCAAATGAATGCTGGTCATCAGTGGAAGCTGTCCAGTCCAATTTTACATCACCGTCATAAATCGCGTCCCAGACTCTATGTTGCACTTAATAAAGTAGGAGGGCACTAATAACCACTATGGAAGGCCTTTCCTGAGACAGTTCCCGTTCCTTTGTGAAGCTGATGTCTTCTCAAAGTCCTAAAAGTCCTGAGATGAAACGATGAACCTGGCCAATAACAAATCAATTTCAGGCGGAACTACAAAGGTATATGTTATGGGCTGGACCGTGTCCCCCCAGCCCCGCCACCAAGTTCTTATGTTGGAGTCCTAACCCCGCCCCCATACCTCAGAATGTGCCCATATCGAGAGACAGGGTCTTTAAAGAGGTAATTAAGTCAAAAAGAAGTCAGTAGGGTGGGCCTCATCCCATACGACTGGTGTCCTCGTACAAGGAGGAGATCGGGACACGAGACATGCACAGAGAAAAGTCCACAAGAAGACACAGGGAGAAGGCGGCCATCGGTAAGCCAAGGAGGGCGGCCTCAGGAGAACCCAACCAGCCCTCTGGCACCGTGATCTCTGGCTGAGCCTCTGGAACGAGAGACAATTCCTTGCCGTCGTTTAAGCCCCTGGTCGGTGGTACTTTGTGAGGGCGGCTCCGGAAAACCATTTCCCGACCACGCGTGGGGACCCCCAGTGCCCGGCTTCACAGCAAGCCTGCGTTAATAAGCCAACTGTCCCCTTTACCAAAATGACTCCACCCCTTCTCACTGGAGTTGACAGAGGAAGGCAGCGAGCCTCCCTTATCCCTGGGTTGTCTGATCAAAAACAATCATGGCGCGCTGCAGAAGGGAGGCGGGAGAGAAGCCCAAGAAGACCCCAAGAAAAACGAGGGGTCCTCCGGGGGACACGGTTGGATGCGGGGCTGAGGAGCCTTTGTGGGGGTCTGTGCTCAGCCTTGCCCCACAGACCCTGGCGTGAGCGTTGCTCACTTGGAAAGAAATGTGGGCAGAAGGAAGAGGCGTGGGGTCCCTGCAGGGACCATCCTTCATGTTCAGAGAGCCTCAGCGAACGCTGGCAGAACAGCACTTAGCCAGCGGATGGCGGGGTTCCCACCTGCCCCTTGGCCACCAAACTCCACCCTGTCTGCAGCCAGTGGGGCGGCTCATTCCCCTCACCCAAAACAAACACGAAGGCAGGGAGGACACCCCAGGCCTTAGAGCCAGGGGGCTCCGAAGGGTCAAGGCTCGTTCTGGGAGGTTCCTCCATTTAACCCTTCCCTTCTGCCTTTCCCTTTGCTTTTCACAGAACCCCAGGAAGTTCTCCTGGTGGTGATCCTTTTCTTTTCTCTTTTCTTTTCTTTTTCTTTTTTTTTTAAATGTATTTCTTTTTTGAGAGAGAGAGAGAGCAAGCTGGGGAGGGGCAGAGAGAGAGGGAGACACAGAATCCAAAGCAGGCTCCAGGCTCTGAGCGGTCAGCAACAGAGCCCAGCGGGAGACTTGAACTCACAGACCACGAGGTCATGACCTGAGCCGAAGCTGGATGCTTAACCGACTGAGACACCCAGGCTTGAGTGCATCCTGCCTTTTGGCTCGGAGGCTTCTGCAGAACTCAGGCCCCGAGATGCACCAGCCACTAAGCCGGCTGTTGCACTGGGATTAATTGGGCCAGGAGGCTTTCGATCCCCAACCTCTGTGGGCGTTTTGTGGGTTTTCTCACTCTCTCCCAGCAGGTCCCGCGTCTGTGGGATATACCACATCTTTAACATGCATGCATTTGAAAGAAGCAGATGGAAGCTGCTTCTCTGAGCCTAATTGGACAGAATTGTGGTGGCGAGGTGAGGCCTGGGCCTAATAAGTAAGGGGGGGTAGGGCACGGAGGGGAGGGGCGTTCTAGAAGGACACTGGGTCTTTTTGATGAAAACGTGGGCCTCCCCACAGTCATCCCTCTTCAGCTGCTGCCTCGCAGATGGACCCTTTAATTGAATTTTCCTACAGGCCTGGGGGAGGGAGCCATTTCAGGCCCTGAGAGCAACTGAAGTGAATCGAATGGCATCGGTCTCTTTTCACCGGGAGCTGAAGGGGCAGGTGGGGTGGTTGTCGGTCTCGGTGTTTCCAGCCTCCGCTCTTCAGTTCCCGTGATGGTCTTTTCCTTTTGAAAATCCCCACCCAGGGCGACTTCACCAGGTTCTGGCCTTCGCCACCAGGGTAAGCGTGGGGGAAGGGGAGGGAGGAAGGTAGTAGTCTGTTGGATTCCCCGGGATCCGGCAACAGCAAATAGCCCGGGCCCGTGTTGTGCTCTCAAGAAGACAGTGACAGGTCCAGTGAACGCCTTTGCCTTCGGAGAAAGTAGCCTCAAGCAGGGAGAATGCTCTTCAAAGAAGAGTGGAGAAAGTAAACCAAAACAAAGGACAAATACACAAAGCCATTTGGAGGATAATGAAAGCCAGCGTGAAGCCCTCAGCTGAATAGGTGAGCGATTAAAACCGGATAGGCCGGGGCCACCAGAACGTGTCCCCGGAGGTCGTCGGAGGCATTGTGGGGCATTTAATTTGGACAATGGCCTGTAGATTGGCTGGGGCCAAAAATAAAATGCGTGTGTGGAAGGAAGGCTCGGGAGAACAGAAGGAAAGAAAATGCCCCGGTTCCCCACCTCTTGTGAAAATAGGGAGACGTGTCTGTGATCAGGGTTCTGCTGGAGGGGGTGGCGGGGTGCGTAGACGTCGGAAATTCGAGTGTGATCCTCAGGAACGCGGCGAGGCAGCCTGAATGTCTGCCCACCCACACCTTTGGTCATCTGTATGGACATTGATGAGGTGGGGAATTCGGTGGCGGAGAGGGGAGGGAGGTCGGCGAGCACAAAAATCTTGCAGCGGTTCTGTCGTCCCTCAGCGTTCGCTGAGTTTGCCTGCCCTATTTCTGACTGTTTGTTAAAGTCCGGAGATACAAAGTCAAATATCACCTGGCCCCTGAGGCTCGGGTGGGGTGGCGGAGGGGGAGGAAAGAGCTATGTAGGCGCACTGAATTCTGTGAAGTGGTATTTTACAGCAAGAAGTGTTAGTTGTTGGGCAAAGAGGAATTAGAGGCTACAGGAGGTGAGGGGGGAGCGCCAGCTGTCTCTGTTTGATAGAAACCCCCAGATGCAAACATTCTGAACGAAGCGGAAGGCTAATAGATTCTTTACCCCGACCCTTAACGGTGGCCACGTGAGGCGAGGCGGTCCTCCTTGGCATAGCGGTCACTCTCTGGTGCTCAGGAGGTGGTGACCGGAAGCCGATGGGGTGACCAGGAGAGACGAGAGCGGAGCTGGGCTTCCAGAGAGGAAGGGGTTTGGATGAGGAGAGAGAGAAGGCTACTCTGAGACGCTCGCTACTGGCCAAGGCGTAGAGTTGGCAGTGAAAATGGATGTGCAGAGAGAGAGGCGCCCGGGGGCCTACATCGGGCAGAAGGACCATGGGCATAAGTAATGAAGGGATGTTTGGGCCGGTGCATAGACCCACGGGGGCAGATCCTCACCTGCATGAGGAATGGAGCTATTCCTTGAGAAGAAAAAGATAATCAAAGAAGAACAGATATATTAACTTCTATCAAATTCCCACTAGAGCCAGACGCTTTCGATTATTCCCCCTTATCAACATTGCCTCCATGGCCACCAGGGAATCCCTTATGCAACTATCGCGAAGTAGCCAATATTCTCCATGGTGGAGGGAAGAAAATCGAGGTTCCAACAGTAAGTGTCACCCACCTAGGGTCGCACAGTGTGTGGGTGGAGCTGAGAGTCACACACCATCTCTTACACCCCCGTTGCCTCCCAGGACAGGTAGTCGGGGGACGCGGTCATGGCCCACAACGTCTTGAACGCTCCCTCGGGTGATCTAGAATTTTCCTCAAGCCTCAAGACCTGTCTCAGCAAAAGCTGACTCAGCTCCCCTGCTGAAGAGTTCCCAGGCGGTCCTGATGCCATCCCCACCCACGGGGCCAACCAAAGTGTGGCAGGCGAGTGCCCGGGTACGTGGGGACCAGCAGGAAGGCGGGCCAAGCCCTCCGAACAGCCTTCAGGCCACGATTTTAACCAGTAGGCCACACCTCAGGGCAAACCTCGAGGGCCAGCCTGTCCTAATCTTTTCCCAACGAGGCAGGGTACCCTGGAAGTGTCTATCATGCCACCTGCTGGGTTAGGCACTTGACGTTTATCATGTCAATGAATCCTCATACCGACCCTTGAGGGTAAGAATTACCACTCTTGTTTCGCACATGAGGAAATGGCAACTCTGAGAAGGGGGTTGAGCTAGGAGTCAAAAGCCAGTTTGGACTCCAACGATCGTGCTCTCTCCTCTTAGCGGTGCTGCCTTGCACAGCCTCCGGGCCCACCGGTCTCAGAGTTCAGACTCCGTAAGTGGCTTTTTAGAGACCAGTCCTTGCCCCCCACTGCCAGTCACATACCTCGCCTCCTCTATTTAGAAACCCAGCACGCACACAAAAAAAACCTTCCGTGAAGACGTCAGTTTATGAGGAGCATAGATGCTAACGAGAGACCTGGCGTTAGAGAACGAACCCGTTGGCCAGATTCTCGCGTGTGCTGGCTCGCAGTGCCCTGCGCGGTCACCCAGAGGAGGAAGGATCGGGTCCTCCTGAACCCCCAGGGATCACCTACCCGGGATCACAGACTCGGCCATCGCATAGCCACACTTGGAAACGGAGGTTGGGTGAGAAATAAACGGCCGTTTGCTGCCAGCCTGTGTGCCAACAACTTCACACGTATGGGGGTGCTAAGATTTCAGAGCAGCTTCTCACCCTTCGCACTTACAGCCACGTTGTGCCAGATCATTCTTTCTCGTGGGGCTGGCCCGTGCCTTGTAAGATGCTCGGCGGCAGCCCCTCACGTCTGCGCCAACAAAAATATCTCCAGTTATTGACGAAATTGCCCCCAGGCGAGGAGCACCGTTCCGAAGTCTGAACGGATGTGCCTCTAAATTGACAGAGTGGGACCGCTCACCTCTAGTTTGGACTTGCACAGGGTCGGAAGGCTTACCCTGTCGGTCATCCCAGGATGTTGGGTACCTCTGCCCCGAGTTCTGGTGACAGGGTCATGCCTGCGGTTCGACCCGCCATAGAGCGGATGCATAACAGTATGAGCTCCCCAGACGAAGGCCCCCAAACAGAATTAATTGCTCCCAAGCCCCGGGGCCTCGGGTTCCCTGGGTTGATTTGCTTGGGAATAGCTTCTAGTGGCCATGAAACCCTGGAAGGGCCCTTTTTCGGGTGCTGCCTGGCCGCTAATCAGATGCCCAGTGTCACGGAGTGACTTGACATCTCTAAGTTCAGTTTTCCTGTCTGTAAAATCGGGACACGGGGTGACGGCACTTTCGTCACCTCGGTCCTTCGGAGCATTGAACAGACACTAAATATTCGGCTCCCGCTCCCGTGGAGACAGACTGTGGTCTTCATATGTGCAACTGGCCTTTGCCTTCACTTTTATCTCACTAGACGAAGCTAGGATTTTATTTGGACTAAAACCAGGGAGGGGCGTACAACGAATCCCATCAAACAGGGCCCGCGTCAGGAACGGGTGGTTGTGTGTCCTTCCAAGCATGACGTTCGGGCTTGGCGTAATCCAACCCCTTTGCGAATCTCCAAGTGATCTCTCTTTGACCACGCGCGCAGACCTGTTGGATCGAAACTGCTGTCGGAGCCTTCACGAAGGAAAGGTGTGGGCCCCTCTGCAGGTGTCTGCTGTCTGGTCAGCTTGTCAGCAGAGGCTTTTCTGTGCCTGGCTCATCTGTCAGATGTACAGGTGTGCCTGGGCTCAGCTTACACTCTTGAGGCAGGGTCATGGTTGCCAGGATGGAGGAGTTTCCCCCAGGGACGGAAGCTTTTATCAACCTGAATAACGACCTGCAGTAGCCTAGAGCCCACGGAGTCCCGATGAAGAGGTTTCGCTCGGCCCTGCCTCTGAAAACCAAGAACGGGAGCTCCCGGATAGATTGTATGGCTACATTTGCTGCGGAACCAGGTTGGGGAGGCTCTTGGTAATGCTGCAGGTCATGGGGTGAAAAGAACCAGGGAGGTAGAGGGCAGCGACCCAGTAAGCTTTCGGGTCTCCGGAGGTATGACCGATGACACAAAGCCAAGTTCGCGCCAGCGCTGGAAATGCAGTCTTGGATTGCCTCTGCTTTGCTAGTCGTCTCTGTCAGGCATGCATTTCCCTGAATATCTTCAGAGACAGAGACAGAGACAGAGACAGAGAGGGGGCGAGGGAGAGAGAGAGGGAAAGAGAGGCAATGGAATAAACAAAGATGATACCCCAGCCTGAGAATCCTTCTAATATTTGCAAATTGCAACATCATTTTGATGGGAGAGGAAGGTCAATTTGGGGGACAAAATGGAATTTGAGGGGTAATTCAGATGTCACTTATTCGCTTCCTCGTTCTCTCTGCAAGTCAGTAAGGCCCTCCGGAAGTGGCTGTCACGTATTGTGCGTGTGCCGGCTGGCTTCCGTCCTGGTCCAGGGAGCCTAGCTGTCGGAACATTCTCCCCAAGAGCCACGGAGGAAGCACCTCAGCACCAGCCTGCCGTCCCCAGCGGGGCTCGGGGCCCCTGCTATGTGAAGCTCGTGAAAATTGTATAACTTGAACATAGACTCAGCTGGGATAATGAGGACGGACTTCAGATAACCAGGTGACGAAACCACTCATATCACAGAATGATGCCTCTTGGGACAGTGGATAGTGAAGTATGTATCAAAATGCAAACATTGAAAATAAAAACTTTGGTGTCCCCCCCCCCAAAAAAAAAAAAAACAATGAAGTTACCCAGAACTCAACTGAATATTATCCAGTATTAAGAGCACAGACTCCAGCGTCAGCCCGGTTTCTGGGTCTCCATCTCTGACTCTGTCAAAATGGCGTCTGTATTAGTCTCCCAGGACTGCTGTATCAAGTTATCACAAATCTGGTGACTCGGAACAACAGAAACACATTGTCTTGCAGTTCTGGAGGCTCTAAGTCTACAATCAAGGTGTCAGCAGGGCTGTGCTCCCTCTGAGGCTCTAAGGGAAGGGCCTTCCTTGTCTTCCAGCTTCGGGGTTTGCCCTCGAAGTAGTGAATAGAAACTATTCACTACTTTGGTGCTCCTTGGCTCCTGGACACGTTGCCCCGTCTCCGCCTCGGTCCTCACATGGCATTCGCCCTACGTCTGTGTCCTTTCTTCCTCTTCTTATAAGGACAACAGTCATTGGATTTAGGGCTCACCCTAATCCAGTATGACTTCATCTCAACTAATTACATCTGCAAAGACATTGTTTCCAAAGAAGGACCCATTCACAGGTACTTGGGATTAGGACTCCAACGTATCTTTTAGGGAGACAAAATTCAACCCACGATAGTACCCCATGAGGTTGTTGTGAGAATTAGAGAAAATGTGAGAAGTGGGGGTGCCTGGGTGGCTCAGTCAGTTGAGCGTCTGACTCTTGATCTCAGGTCACGATCCCAGGGTCACGGTATTGATTCCCACGCCAAGCTCTACATGGAGCATGGAGCCTGATTTAGATTCTCTCTCTCTCTCTCTCTCTCTCTCTCATCCCCACCCCGTCCCTCTGTCCCCCTCCCCCTACCAAAAAAAGTGAGAACAGCTTTGCCCAGCACCTGGCACAGAGTAACACAAACTCTTATAATTTCCAAACGTTTCAATGAGCTGATGATGGTGGATGTTATTGTAAGTCTTTGACAAAACAGGAAACCTAACAAGACGTCAGGGAAATGGGCCCAAGGGCACAGCCTAAAGTTAGTGACAGAGTCGGAGTTAGTGACTCTGGAACCCGTGTGTTTCTTCTTTCATTCCTCTGCTTGGTTTTCTACCCTAATCTAGTTCCTTCTCACTTTCCTTGTAAGACTCATTCTCCAGCCCTTGGGTTTTTCTACTTGACTCCTCAAAACTGATTCACTACTTCAGAACCTAAAATTAAAAAGCACTCAGCTAGTATAGTAGTGATTTGTGCATTGAGCATAGAGCTTTTAAGCCCTTCACTGGGTTAGCATGATGCTACGTTTAAACACCAAGTACCATGCCTAGGTTCAGGACACCAAGATAGATAGCGACCATTCTCTTACGTCAAGAGTTTGTAGATGACATGTCTCCAGAATTCGCCATCCATAAGCAGATTTACAACATGCCAGATCCTGTTCTGAGTGCTTTCACGTGTATTAAGACACGTAATCCCCCTAATAACTCTGTGAAGGAGGTAATGGCTTAGTCCCATTTTACAGCTTAGAATATGTAGGCACAGAGAGGCTGAGATCGTACAGCTGGAATGTGCCCGAATGTTCCAGAGCTGGGACTTGACCTGGGTAGTCTGCCTTTTGGTTGAGAATCTGTGTTTTAATTTTATGCGGTGTGTCCCGTGTGGAATGGATCCCTTGGACATTAAGGTTATTGTTAATATTCTAGCATTAGAGACAATGCTACAGCACACATTCTTAAGCTAAATCTTTGCACGCATCTCGAACTATTTCTTTGCAGGAGATCTGCTGTGTCCAAGAGTAGGCCTGTTCTTAAGGCTTTGGTACATAACATCAAATGGCAAAAAGGAGGAAAAGAGTTCTCAGAAAATAAAAATGCGATCAGGAAAAGCACGGGGGTATATCTGGAAAATGGCAAACACTCCCATCTGAAAGGAATGTAAAGTGCCCGAAGATGGGAAATTAAAGAGCTGCCTGTGGAATTTGGATTTTGTCAGCAGCACTCAGAAACCAGCATACCCTTTGAACTGGGGAGTGAAATGATCAGATTCTGTCAAAAAAAAAAAAAAAAAATCTCTTGGGGCGCCTGGGTGGCTCAGTCGGTTAAGCGTCCGACTTCCTCTCAGGTCATGACCTCACGGCTTGTGAGTTCGAGCCCCGTGTCGGGTTCTGTGCTCACAGCTCAGAGCCTGGAGCCTGCTTCGGATTCTGTGTCCCCGTCTCTTTGCCCCTTCCCTGTTTGTGTTCTGTCTCTCAAAGATAAACAAACATTAAAAAATAAATTAATTAAAAAATAAGATAATCTCAAGAAAAATTTCCTCTGTCTCCCGAAAGACAAGTCATTCATCACAATTGCTTTAGGGCAGGTGGATTGGGACAGAGGGTGGGGTGGGAGTGGGGGCTTGTGTATATTTTACTTATTTTTTTTAACATGGTGCGTTCTTGAAATCATCTACTTTAACATCCAGAACAAGTTAAGGAATGATACAATCTATCAATGACATATAATAATTATAATTATATATTATATTTTATATTATATATTTATGTAAGGTCACTTATTATATAAAGTATAATGTGTCAATGCATGGTTATATATTATTTTAATATTATATCATAATTTAAAAATAATATAAAGGATAACCACTCTTTTGACTCTGGAGTTTATCATGCATGCCAATGCATTGTTTTAACACTTTTTACCATGTATGTAAGTACATATGGGCAATATATAATAAACAATTGAGAGCAAATCGCCTATTTTACTTTTTTTTTTATTCAAAAAAATTGTTTTTAATGTTTTTATTTATTTTTGAGACAGAGAGAGACAGAGCATGAGCAGGGGAGGGGAAGAGAGAGAGGGAGACACAGAATCCGAAGCAGGCTCCAGGCTCTGAGCTGTTAGCACAGAGCCCAACGTGGGGCTCGAACTCACAGACCGTGAGATCATGATCTGAGCCGAAGTCGGACGCTCAACCGACTGAGCCACCCAGGCGCCCCCAAATCGCCTATTTTAAAATTTCATAGAAGGGCACCTAGACGGCTCAGTTAAGCATCCGACTCTTGATTTCCGCTCAGGTCATGATCTTACGGTTGGTGAGACAGAACCCACGTTGGGGTCTACGCTGGCAGCATGGAGACTGCTTGGGATTCTCTCTCTCCTCTCTCTGCCCCTCCCCTGCGCACACATGCATACGTGCCTTCCGTCCCTCTCAAAATAAAGAAATAAACATTTTTCAATTTCATATCGATGGAATCATACTGCGTGTATCTTACCGCAATTTGATTCTGCCTTTACTGTGACATTTCTTATATTCATCCTTATCAATATAAGTGGTTCCAGGTTGTCTTTTTTTTTTTTTTTAACTGTTGCATAACATTCCATTGCAGATCACGATTCACTTTTTTTTTTCTTTTCTTGATGGACATTTAGATTATTTTGAATTTTTTTTTTTTTTCCAAACAACACAGCCCTGACATTCTTCGTGACTTCTCGCGTACTTTGCCAAGGGGAAGCCTTTCCCAATCGGGGTTCTCCCTCTGAACCACAGAACACAGAAGATGATTGGAACGACTATTTTTCGAGTTCCCATGGATGGTATGCAACTAGCGCCATTCTAGATGCATTAAATGAGAAGTTAATTCATTTCACACGATGATGCCTCAGGTCATTAGGGCTTAATTCTCTGCATAAACGGTTGAAGACCGCTGGGATCTATCTTAGGAGCAGAATCGCTGCTGGGCTGGTACAATTTCAGTTTTACTCGATCGTGCCAAATTGCTCTTCAAAGTGGTTGTACCAATTTATACTCACGCCAACAATGTAAGGGATCATCCGCTCCGTGCCATCTCCAACAAATCGTACAGCTGGGTTTTGTTGTTGTTAACGCTTTTACGCTGGAGGGAGCAAAATCGTTTCTCGGCGTCTTACACTTGCATTTCCACGATTACTTGTAAGGACAAGCTTTCGTTTGTTTTCATATTTTCCTGGACTGTCTGGGGCTCCCCCTTTGTGAATTTCCTGCTCGATCCTTGATCTGTCCATTTCTCCACGAGATGGTCGTATGTCTCTCAACTTGCAGGCAACTCTTCACATATTCTGATAGCACACCTCTTCTGGTGAGCTGCATTGTGGCAAGCATTAATTAAAGTAATTCTTTATGGTGAACTGAAGAGGTTCTGAGTCCTGCTTTAAGGCAAATGCAGGGCAGAAAGAGGTTTCCCAGAGGGATAGCCAACGTGTGAGTTACAATGCATTTGTTCAATAAGCAAATATCACGATCTTCTATGGATTAGACTCGGGGCGGCGGGGGGAGGGGGGTAAAGGTCTGAGGATAGCGAAATAAACAAGAGAGATCTCTGCCTTTAAGGAATTTGCCATCCTGGGGAGGACACAGACAAGTAAATATTTAAATTCTATTACAACCCCATCAGCACCATCACGGTTAGCAAAACAGCAGCGCGTATCTTACCACAGGGAGGTCACTTTAGGGTAAACAGGATACAGCATTTCTGCTGGTCATGATCACAGGGCTGTGGGGAGAAGTGCAGCGGGGAACCCGTCTCTCCCGAGTGGCGGGTCCCATGTACTGTGGCGGGTGCCCGGGTGTGGCCATACCTGGCATCCTCTAGGGCTGACACACCTGGCAGGACCAAAGACCTTAAAAATTCCATTCTCTTAAGTACATCTGGGTTCTTTGTTCCCTCACACCTCTGTAAACAAGGCTTTTTGCTCCTGTTTCTATCAAGCTGCTCCCCGCAACTGTGTAGAAAGACTGTCACAACAGCACTTGTCAGGGACTGCAGCGGAGCAAGCCATGACAGCTGGTGGCACGAGGGGCCCACGCATCTGCTTTTCCCCCTCTGCCAGGCCTCCCTGAATAATGCGAGGTCTTGTGCCCGCAAGACCACCAACAGCGGGCCCCAAGCTCTGCGTGTTTTTTAAATAGCCGGGGGTCGCATTTACACTGGCTCGCTCCTACACGGTCACCTAATTCTCCCTGGGACCCAGGGAACACATTTGCACTTGGTTAGAAGTGCAAAGACCCCTGGAGTCCTTACCAGAACGGGGGTTCGGGGAGGGGGTCTCCCTGTCACATACTAGCTGGGTGGCCGTGGGGAAGTCATTAAGCCATTTGGAATCTGTCCTCACATATAAAACAGAAAAAAAAAAAAAAAATACCTGTCCTGTTTCTGTATGTACGTATACAATTACTTTTGAAGCTGATTTGTGAATCTCTACGGTGTGAAGCAAATATGAGAACTTAAAATTATTTGCAAAGATCGCTTAACACAGAGCTTGACTGTGGAAGGCACGGTTCTAAGGGGTCCTTTAATTGCGTCTTGGGGTTTCTGAGCCCGCATATCTGCAGCCCGACCCCAATGGGCACAAATTCTTTTCCTTAGACAGCTGATGCACTCAACCCGAATGGGAGGAATCTGGGAAATCTGAGAATCTCTTCAAGTACATAGGATCATGGACTATGAGATCTAACGGGGACTTCCCGCCTTTTGGGGATAACCAGATGGGTTAAATCGGTGGCCTCCAAAGGTTTTGTTCACCGGCTTCTGGCACTAAAGCACTTTTCTGCATATCCTCCCCATATATGCGTATTTATTCATTTGTAAACAATAGATGAGACCATTATGCTAATAATGTGCCCTGTAAAAAATACATACATAATTAGAAATTTTAAAAGTACCAACGGAGTTCTAATACGTTCTTCCTGTGCCACACCGTCGGTCCTTTTGCCCACCCCACGCGAGCATACGCCCATAACTTTGGAATCCACTGGACGAATAAGGAAACCGAGGCCCAGGGAGATGAAGCGATTTGCTCAAAGCCACACAGCTCGTTGGTGCTGGGGCTGACACACCAGGCCTGGGATCACTGCTTCCTGACAACGCGCATGATCCTGGAGTTTACCCTGTATTGCAAATTACCTCCGCGGAATTCTCACACTCGCGACGCCGTGTTCTAGTTTATTCCAGATGCATCGAGAGCTTTTCTTTCTTTCTTTCTTTTTTTTTTCTCCTTAAAGCTCTTTTCAAAAAATTTTTAATTTCTGTGAGAACAGACTTGAGAGAGTGGGTATAGATTTCCTTCACATAACAATGTGAGAAATAGTGGAGCAGGATTGTATGTCACAGATGAAAATGCTATATTTATGCCTCATTGTAATCCATTCATTGCTTTATGGATCCAAAGTCCCCCTGGGAGTGTCACAAATCCACATAATGTTCCTGAGCGCCGGATTTGGCATTTGGATCTCTGATTTAGCTGTCAGATATGTAAAATCACATGTAGCCAGACAACTCCCTAGGGACCCCACAGCTGCGAACACTGAAGAGTGCAAGTTATTCCAACAAGGTCGGCATTAATTTACGCACAGATACCGTTCCCCTTGAGCTGCCCTTTTGCCGCCCCATCTAATTTTAAGTGTGGCTCAGGGGGCTCTGCCAGAGTGACTCCAGCAGAATTCTCTTCCCAGGGACTTTTCCAAGCCCGACAGGGGTAACTTTCAAAGGGGTCCTATGCCTTTAAGAGAGACAACAGTTAGGGCACCTGGGTGGCTCAGTCGGCTCAGCTTCCGACTTCAGTTGGGTTCAGGTCATGCGTTCGAGTCCCGTGTCAGACTCTGCGCTGACAGCTCAGAGCCCGGAGCCTGCTTCGGATTCGGGGTCTCTGTCTCTTTCTGCCCCGCCCCTGTGTCTCTCTGTCCCCCTCCCCTGCTCAAGCTCTGTCTCTTTCTGTCTCTCTCTCTCTCAAAGATCAATAAACATTAAAAAAAATATTAAAAAATTTTTTAAGAGAGACAACAGTTATCCCAGAGCATCTGATCTGCTGAGACCACCGCACAGCTCTGCTCACTACCTGCGTCCTCCCACCCCCCTGGGCTCCTTCACACAATGGACTGTAAGAACCCCACACGTGCCATGTAAATGACTGGCTGGCTGACTGATGCCCCCTCGGGACCAAGTGACAATCACTTCCATATCCTCTCCTCTCCAGATCGGCTCTAATCAGCGGCCAACGAAAAGATGTCCAATCTCCCTCGGCCAGGTAGTAACTGAGGGACCTCAGCTCACAACGGGGGTCAGGAAATACTTGCAAAACCGTGCCAGCTATTCAACCTCTCTGTGTTCAAGTTTTATCTGTGAAACGGGCGTGCCAGTAAGTGTTTTACAGGATGGTGGCGTGGCGATTTGTGCTTAATGAGTATTTGTGTAAACGGCCTCTCAAGCAGAATTGAGAAAGAAATCAGAACTGTCTGCATATTTGGATGAACTAATGCTTTGTGACCCTTAAGAGTGAATATGTCCGCAGCTGGGATTTCCAGGAGGCCTCCCAGCGTGGCACCATTTCTAAGCCTGGCGAGCCTGGAGGCCGTTGCTGTCCTCTTCGATCCCTCCTGAGAATAAGGAATTGAAATGCTGATCGGCTTCAGGGTGACTGAATGGTCACCGAATCAGGCCCTGCTTGTCTACTGCTTCAAATCCTTCTGGCCTCCCCTCTTCCTCCCGGTCACTTCCGCCATGCCCCCTGACCTGTCTGTGCTGACCTCCCCTCTTCCTCCCGGTCACTTCCGCCATGATTCATCTGTGCTGACCTCCCCTCTTCCTCCCGGTCACTTCCGCCATGACCCCTGACCCCTCTGTGCTGACCTCCCCTCTTCCTCCCGGTCACTTCCGCCATGATTCATCTGTGCTGACCTCCCCTCTTCCTCCCGGTCACTTCCGCCATGACCCCTGACCCCTCTGTGCTGACCTCCCCTCTTCCTCCCGGTCACTTCCGCCATGACCCGTCTGTGCAGGCTTCCTGCCGGCACAACCTCATCGTGCCTCACTTTAGGCATGAATCTCATGCCTCTTGCATCCCTCCCCCGACGTCTCCGACTTGAGGGCGTCTGCAGAGTCCACTCCGGGCCCACACGTACAGCCCAGAGGTGCGGGAGAGTCAGGAACTCACGGGGCAAAACTCGGAGGATAGTGGCTCCACCATCCGGATTCTCAGAGTCTGGGAAGTAAGCCTCCCAGTCTCCTAGGGCCATCTTGGCATCGAATGCCGCCCCCCCCCCCCCTCCTCATGTAGTACCCCTGTCTCAGCCCTGTTTCCTGGGATTTTTGCCGAATAAGCCACTCGCTCCGCCTGGCGGTCTTTGCTGGAGCCTCCGCTCTTGGGGCAGCCCAGGCTCAGACATCACCACACGCCCAGTACTGTCATAAACCGTCTCATTTTGTTGCCCAGAGGGGTCAGCAAACGGCAACCCGGGGGGCCACATCCTGCCCGCCTTCCTCCTGTTGTGTAAATAAAGTATCACTGGAACACGGCCAGTCTCAATTTATTTACGTACTGTCTTGAAGGCTTCCGAACTACACCGGCAGAGCTGAGTACTTGCGACAGACAGTGCGGTCTGCACAGCCTCAAATATTTACCATCTGGCCCTTCGCAAAGAGCGCTGGCCAGCCCCTGCTCCAGGGTGACCCCCCGGGCCACCTGCATGAGACTCACTGTGTTAAAATGCGGACCCACATCTCCAGCTTCGTGCAAGCTGGGCCACAAAGGAGGCATCAAAAGAACCGTCTGAAACATCGACTACGACGGCTCATAAACTCGGTGCCCGGAGAAACCAGGCAGGGAACGAGGTGAACAAGGAGGATGAGTCCGCTGTTTTGGCATAGACACAATTTTGCAATATTAAAAGTGAGTGGGAAGAGCTTTCTATTCTGTAGAGAAAGACACTCTTGCCCATATTTCCTGAAATAACTTGCTCTTGTCCCTCTAGGACTTGACTTTGATAGAGACACAGACGCGGGGAAATCACTTTCTATGAGACAGTAGTACAGGCTGAATGGCCCCCCGTCCTTGGCCTCAGGGCTGGGCAAACAGAAGCATCACCTGGGGAGTCCGCCCTGAACACAGGGGGACAGATTCTACTCTGCTATCGCCGGGCGGACACCGTGGGCCCCAGGGGCCTCAGATGCCAGACCCTGAGATCTGTTTTTATAAGAAAGTGGACTTTTGACTCTCCCCATTTTGAAGGTTGGCCCACATTTCTTTTTTATTACTCTCTGGATTAAACAAGACTTCAGGCCAGTTTCCATCAAAGAGACACTGATACATTGGTTTTTGTTTGGTTTTGTTTGGTTTTTCTTTTTTTTTTTTTTTTTTTTTTAACCTCTGGCTAAGCTGTCACTGAGGTTGTAATAGGGTTATTATTCAACAGGTGGCCTGGGTGCCGTTGAACATTGAGCTATTTGGCGAACAGACACTGTTCCTCGCCCCCAGCCTCACTCCCAGTGCTTCCCTGCCTCCCCAAAACCCAGAAGACCTCCCCAGTTTCAGAACTGACAGTTCTCTGGCCCCGAGGTTACCATCCATTCTGACCAATTGGTGCTCGTGTCCTGTGGGTGGGCAAATATGTTTACACCTCCCCCCCCTCCCGTAATAGTCACACTGGTGTTCCGCCCAGGGCCAGGGCTTCCTGCTGTGACATTTCGCCCTCAGACAGTCGGATAGGACAGGACTGGCCATGCCGTGCCACCCGCGCTTGCTTTCCTTTAGTTTTTTTTTAACATTTATTCATTTTTGAGAGACAGAGACTTGAGAGACAGAGTGTGAGTGGGGAAGGGGCAGAGAGAGAGGGAGACACAGAATCCGAAGCACACTCCAGGCTCTGAGCTGTCAGGCACAGAGCCCGACGCGGGGCTCGAACCCACGAACCGTGAGATCATGACCTGAGCCGAAGTTAATCACTCAACTGGCTGAGTCACCCGGGCGCCCCCCGTGCTTTCTTTACATTGACCAGGGTCCCGATTCTGCATCCTTTCTCTTCCTCTCCCTTCTTTGGGAATCCTGTTCTCTTCCCCCGCACGCAGGCCCCCAAGCCCTCCCTAATGCTCCAAAAGAAAAATGGCTCCCCAGATGCCTCTTATTCACTAGGGAGGAAACAAATCCTACTTGCTATATCATGTGTTGGACTTCAACCTTAGCTCTGTTACTCACAAGGCACACGGCCATAGGCAAGTCACTTCTTTCTGAACTTGGGTTTTCATTTGTCAAGTGAGGAACAAGGGGCCCAACCCTATTGACCTTCTGAGACTCAAGGGGACAAGGTGTATAAAGTATTGAGCACAGAGTACACACCTGTGAGATAGAAAATACAAACTGATCTCTGCCCCTGGTTCCTGGCACAGAGCTCCTAAAACCCTTGTAATTTCCTAAGTGTTAAGTGCACTAGAAAAATCTTCTGTTCCACTGAGGTGACTCTGGGTGGGCTCCCAGATGGCTCCTGGATGGGGGCGGGTCACCAGAAAGACCAAGCCATGATTAGCAGCTTAGAATTTTCGGCCCCACATCCCGCCTTCCAGAGAGGTGAGACGGGCTGGAGTTAATAGTTGGTCATATCTACTTGAGGAAGCCTCCAAAATATCCCAACAATATGGGACTCCAGAGTTTCCAGGTGGGTGAACACATCCACACGGGGAGGGGGATGGACCCCAACTCTACGGGGACGGGAGCTCCTGTGCTCAGCAGGCACTTTGTGTCTATTTGCATCTGGCTGTTCATCTGTATCTGGTATCCTCTCCTTTAATAAAGCGATCGTGTAAGTTAAGTGTTTCTGGGAGGTCTGTGAGCTACGCTAGCAAATTAATTGAACCCAAGGAGGGGGTCGTGGAGCCCTCACCCTTCTCGCGGGTTGATCAGAAGCCCAGGTAACGACCCGGGTATCTGAGGTAGGGTGGGAGCAGTCTTGGGGGACTGAGCCCTTAACCTGTGGAATCCGACACTAACTCCAGGAAGATAGTGTGAGAACTGGGTTACATTGCAGCACCCAGCTGGTGTGGCAGAGAATTGCTTGGTGTAGGGGAAAATCCCTACGCACTTGGTGACCAGAGGTGTCAGAAGTGTGCATGTTTTGTGGGAGTAGTAAAGGTGACATACAGGAGAAAGATTCGGAGGAGGAAGAAACTATGATATAGCACCTCCAAAATCAGAGACCTGCCTCTCCCTCATTCCTGAGTGTCATCTGAGCCAGGCGTTGTTAATTTCAACTGGAATTAGTTCCTTACACTGAAGGGAACAAGCAGTAATGATCGGTCCTTCCCTGGACCTCTTCATGAAGCCCAGTTACCTTATTTTATAGCCACGGCACCATGTACTTCTCCACTGGGCATTCACGGCATTTTTAAACCGAGTCCTTACTTCTGCAATTCTTTGGCTACTATCTGCTTCTTCACTAGCCTCTATAAATCCTGTGAGGGCTGGGATTAGGTCTGTGTCTATCACATCCTAGTCATGGAATGCCTGACACAATGAATGAGTGAATGAATGATGAATGAACAAATGAATGAGTCAATAAATAAGTGAATGAATGAATGGGTGGATGGATGGATGTGAATGAATGAAATGAATGAACGAACGAATGAACAAATGAATGAGTGAATAGATAAGTGAATGAATGAATGGGTGGATGTGAATGAATGAATGAACAAATGAATGAGTGAATAAATAAGTGAATGAGTGAATGAATGAATGGATGGACGGATGGATGGAGTGAATGAATGGGTGGGTGAATGCATGAATAAGGAAATGCCAAGTGGTAGAATCCAAGTATAAGCGGGAGCTATTTTTGGATGCGGTCTTTCTCAGGACCCTGGTTCTTATGATGCGGAATTTGTAGAACGATGGGGAAAAATATCTTTACTTCCCTTCTTCCATCTCCTCCATCCCATTCAGCTACCAGCTTCCTGGTACCTCTCTTGGGTAATCTGTGGGGATGCTTGTGAAAGCAAGTGTGCTTCTCCAAAGCTCAGGCATGGGAGCAGTGGGGGCAAAGAAGACACAAAACCAGCTGGGTCCCTGCCCATGCTTCAGCTGTTCTTGGAAGTCAGAAGAGCTGCTCTACAAGGTCAAGTCTACAAAGCCTTGGTCTACAAGTGTCAGGACAAAGAGGACTTTCCTGATTTTTTTTTTTTTTTTCAAACTCTGGAAGTTGCCCATCAGTAGGTCCAACTCGCAGGGACCCTTCCAGAACACAGAGGAGTAACACTTCATCCAGGTATCTCATTACTCCAGGGACTGGACCTGATATCCGGGTCCTAAGCCGACTCCGCCTTAGAAGCCCGCACCTCTGGCCCAACCTGCAAGCTCAGACACAATTAGCACGAGCAGGACGTTAGCATGAGCAGAAGTCTTTGCCACGTGCCTTCCTGAACTGTCTGTAACTTTAGGATTCCCCAGGCCAAGCCCGGGCAGAAGAAAGTGCCCCATTGGTGGAGCTCGGTGCCTGTACCAGCCCATCTAGAACAGTTTATGTACTCATAAATGTTTTATGAAGATATGCTTTTGAAAAGGGAAGAATGAAAAGGTCACCCCAATCAATGGTTCACCAGTGTTAGCAAAGTACAAAAGATTTGCTTCTATCTCTAAGCCAGGGTATATGGAACCCTAAGAACTGCCCTTACCATCCCTACCTCCCCCCAACCCAACACATTTTTATAGAATCAGAATCCAAACAGTTTCTTGAGTCTGAGCGGTCACACCAATTCCTGGCAGCCAGCTTCCCCGTGGACCACATTACACAGGGACACCAGGTGAACTTTTATTTCAACTTCACGACTGGTGACACGATTTTTGTTTTGGTGTATCTATTTATAGGCCAGTGTGCTTTTACTGTTGCCCTGCACCCGTACTGACATACGAATGAGAACACAGAGCTGCAAGTGCGGGCTCTGGTCCCCTTTCGGCCTACCTCATCACCGGGGGGATACGGCATCCGCCCAGAAACGAGTAGCAACTCGGGGACAGGGGCCAAGTCTCCCACGGGTAGAGTGACATGGCGAGGACTCAGAGGTGGGAGCGGCCCCGCCGTTGGGGACCCTTCATTCCCGCGATGGCTACCTACTGGGTTTCGCCCAAATTCAAACATGATGCTCCATCAGTTCTCCGGAATCCCTTCCCACATCCGGCGCAAAAGCCGAAGTTGAGTGCGATTTGTGGTGCGAATGCTGATGAGCGTAATTACCTCATCAGCATACTTTTTGCGGTAGTATACAGACATTAAAATAGTAATTATAAGGACAGGGAAATTTCATAAAAGCCTATGACCACCTCTCTGTTCTACATTTTCCTCACCTATAAAGCAAAGGAGTTGAACTGGCTACACTCTATCATCTCTCAGAGCCACGAGCAAGGGATCTTTTTATTTCTGATAATGAAAGTAATGTCGATCCTCATCGTGAAGTAATTAAGACAATATGGAAAAGTACGAAGTAGACAGCAACACTCTTCCAAGATCCCAGCATCTGGAAATAGCCACTCTTAAATTTTAGATGCGTAGTCACTGACGTACTTTGGCAAATAGTTGTTCTCCTTTTTTATGAAAATGTGATTGCACGACCCAGAATCTGTTACCTTCCCAATATGTATATCATGGATGTCTGTCCAGGTCAGTGTAGATATAGCGACGTTTCTTTTTCAATCACCGCATAGCTTTCTATCCTGCCCATTCATTTAGATTGTTTTTAATTTTCATTATTAAAAATAAGACATCAATAGGGGCACCTGGGTGGCTCAGTCAATTAACAGTCTGGCTCTTGATTTCAGCTAATGATCTTGTGGTTCAAGAGTTTCAGCCCCGTGTCAGGCTCTGCGCTGGCATTGTGGAGCCTTCTTGGGATTCTCTCTGTCTCCCTCTCTCTCTGCCCCTCCCCTGCTCATGCGCACATGCTCTCTCTCTCTCTCTCTCTCAAAATAAATAACTAAACGTTAAAAAATAAGACATCAATAAATATCATTCGATATGTATCTCTGTGTACCTGTCCACTTATTTCCTTAGGACTTGTTTTTAGAAATGGAATTTCTGGGCCAAAAAATACCCATGTGCATTTTTGACGCAAGATGACACAGCCCTTCAGCAGGGCTGCGGTACTTCCCCGTCCCCACAGCTGAGCCTGACGGTGCCCGTGTCCCACACCTCATTCCAGACGTCACGCTTCCTCCTTGTCTTCGCCAATCAAACGGCTGGAAAACAGGAACCTTTGTTTTTGTAGCTGACTCTTGTAACTTAAATGTCATTCATTGCCTAATGTGATCCCGAGCCAACACTTGGTATGCAGTTAAGTGCTCATCAATTTTCATGGGCCCTGTTAATTACCAACTGAGCCTTCTTTCTCTGGAAAGCTCAGAGAGAAACTTGTGGTTTAATTATAAACAAAAGTATAAGATACTGGCTTATGGTTTTTTGTTTTTTTCTTAGCCTTCTACCTGTTTGGATTTTAGTCTCTTTTTGTTCCCCTCTGGCATCTGTTTTGATGTTGTTGTTGGTGGCGGCGGTATGTGTGTTTGGGGGCAGGGTAGGGGAGGGGTTGACAATTACTTTTAAGTTTTTTTCTCACTGTATGCATTCTATGCATCGCCTTGAATTCTAAGACAGAGAAGGAATGGGTAGATGAATAAATCAGTTAGATATGCCTGTCAGTGGTGGCTGGTGACAGTGGCATGATGATTTAATCATGCCAGGGAGCCCCATCACCCCCTTTTACAGCATGGAGATAGCATCACCTTTTGGGTCTCCCTTTCTCATAGGAAGGTCATAAATGTAGGAGGGTTTGGGGGGGTGGGTATTCAACAGGCCCTTATCCAAATATTTGGCCCACCAGGGAGAGTTTTTAGGAGACTTACATGCATAGAGGCCAGATGATTCTGGAAGAAATAATGGATAGGTCCTAGGGATGGTTGAGATGGGGGTAGGTATGGTCACAGGGCATTAGGAGGTGTATTTAGAGCAAAATTGTGGACAGTGTAGGAAGTGTCCCAGATAAGTACAAAACTATATTTCCCGGGCTCTTTTCTAGGACACTATGCTGAAGAGAACACTTTTTAGTGAAACTAAGGTGTGTGCCCGTTAAATGTCTCCATACCAACTCCAGGGCAGCTTGATGAATTATTAATAAATGGGTTGAGTCGAGTGTAGGTGAAGTAGCACTCTCCCCATCACCGGAAGTACTCAAATATCCTGCAGACCAGGCAGGACAATACAGAATCTGGCAGGATTCCCACAAAAGAGCTTGCTACACGATGTAACTAGATGGCAACGGTATTTTTCATTACCTTAGAATCTGTCGCTATTGGATCGGTCAATTCAGCTCAACAACTAAGTGGAAAGCAAAAGAGCCAAACTGATTGTTTCACCTTTTTGTAAGGATTGATTATTCAACTCGGGCGAAAATGTTGATCCCGTTTTGCATGTGGAGATAGTCAAGGTAGGCGAATTGTTCTTGCCGGCCTAAACCCAGAGAGACAAAAATTAAATCTGACATTGCAGCAGAGGCTGGCATGTGGGAGAAGTGAAGGAATCACCGAAATCCTTCGCGTTTTTGTCTCTGGTTCCTCAGTGTTTTGCAATCTGGTGGCTGTGGCAGAACGAGGTTAATTATTGACAATCCAATAAACGTTAAACAAACGTTTGTCATTGTTGGTAATTTGATGGCGTGAAGGGGCCAAGAGATTCTCTCCGACCAGCAGACTCATGAGAGATATTGGATGATGGCGTGGCTATAAAAAGTAGCCCTGACGGCAAGTCTGGGACGGATATTCTCGCCTTTGGACTCTCAACCCTAACCAGGAAAAGTGGGAACTCGCAGAATTGTCCCTGGGACCTGTGCCGCATGGGAGATGTTTATAAGTAGAGGCATTCGCTTCAGAAGCAAACCAGTGTTCATCACTGAGAACCAGGTGAGGGGCACAAAAACCATCTCTCTATATGAGGGGCAGCCTTGGAGAAAACGCATGGAGGAACACAAAAAGTAGGAAGTTCAAAATGTAGGGGGACAAATTAAAACTGGAGTCGTGGGACGAAGATTAGGGAAATGTGACAGAGAGAGAAAAAGCCAAGGAAAGAAATTCTCTATCCTTAGAGCTTTGCAGACTCTTGTCTAGTGAAAGTGAAGCTCAAACTTCTGGAGACAAGGCGGAAGGATGAGGAGACTGACCAACCCCTGATGGACGCCAGGGAATGCCCTAATGGTGTAAGACAAAAGGGGCTTCGGAGCTGGGACTCGATGTTGAGAAGTGGAGGGAGCTCCTTGGAAAATGGCCACGACCCGAATTTCTTGGATGAAGAAGGTGGGATGTGACAGAAAGTTCTCCAAGGTTTCTCGAATTCACAAACCACGTCCACCTCTACTGTTCTCAGGGGCGTGAATAATGTCATTTAAGTGACGAGCAATATATTTTTAAGGGATATGAAATTTGAAACAAGGACGTGGAGGACTTGGAAGACTGGGTGGTATTTTCATCGTTCCTTCATGTCACTGGCTGGGATTAAGGGGGAGAGAGGGCAGTGGAGGAGGTGAGCCTTTGGCCCTGCAGATAGTACCGTGGGTGGGATCTAGGTTGCTGGGCCATGGTTTAAGAGGCCAAAATGGTGGGCTTTTGGCTGAGGGTAAAAACGCATTTCGTGAGGACAGGAAAGAAAGAATTTGCCCAGAGACCCACTGACCCAATCAAGTGTGTTTTAATAATTCAAGACTGGCAAAATGTTGATAATTTTTTCTAGGGCAGACACAGCAATATGCTGATTGCCTCTAAGAAGGGACGCCTGACTCCGCTACAAGGAGGGTGGTCAGAGACAGCCCCCAAATGTCAATTCCGTCAGGTCCATCACAGTTTCTGAGCCAAGGTCATGCCCTTTTCAGGGAGGGTCCAGCCAATGATTAAGCAAGACTGCGTTCCAAGAGCTCAGCCATTTAAACCCACGTGGGACTCCTGTAATGGGTTAATTTTCACTCCAGACCTCTCCATGGGGCTGGTCGAGACTCTATCACGTGTGTGTGGAAGCCTGATAGCCCCTCTGCCCAATCCTGTTTGCTGCATTTCTAACTCCACCTCAGCATCATGGCGTCATGGTCCCAGAGGGGGTACCAGGAGCAGTCCCACAAGGCAGACAGTAGGATGGGGATTGACCACATGCCCACCAACAGCTGAATGGATAAATAAAATGTGGTACATCCATACACTAGAATGTTATTTCGTCTTAAAAAGGAAGGAAACTCTGACATACGTTACGACATGGATGAACTTTGGAGCCATCATACTAACTCACATCAGCCAGCCACAATAGGACAAAGACCGTATGACTCTTACATGATATGTACGATATTCTTATATATGACATGACACTTATATGAGGTACCTAGAGTAGTTAAATTCACAAAGACAGTAGAATGGTGGTTTGCAGGGACTAGGAGGAACGAGGGATGGGGAGTCATTTGACAGGGACAGATGCTCAGTTTTGCAAGGTAAACAGAGTTCTGGAGATGCTTGTGCAAAAATGTGAATGTAGTTAATGCCGTTGAACCATTTACTTGAAAGTAGTTAAAAAGGCAAATTCTGTGTTATGCCTATTTTACTACAGTCAAAAATCAATGCATATATATATATATATGTATAAATTTTTTTTTAGCGATTGGGATTGGGGACTGGATCATTCACAACTGACTGGCAGTAAGGACCCACCCCATTCAGTTTGGGTATCCTGGATAGATAGTCCTTGACACAAAGGGGTAATGAACCTCCTGGCCAAAGTCCTACTTACAGTAAGTCCCTGTGCCCAAGGACACCCTAGTAGCCATTTCTCCAATCCCCAAAGGCATAACCGGAACTGACGTATTCAGAAGTTGGGATGGGGCGCCTGGGTGGCTCAGTCGGTTGGGCATCCAACTCTTGATTTCAGCTCAGGTCATGATCCCAGGGTCATGAGATTGAGTCCAACATTGGACTCCACACTGAGTATGGAGCCTGTTTAAGATTCTCTCTCTCTCTCTCTCTCTCTCTCTCTCTTAAAAAAAAAAAAAAGTTGGGATCGTCCCCACTTTAGAACTTTGACGGCTGAAATGCCATCTGCAAAGACCCTCCAGGACGTAGTGAGTCATACTATGATGCCATGTCCCCAACAGGAAAACTACATGAACGAAGGGATGCATCCAGGAGTGGCCTACTTACCATCATTCCCAATGACCCACTGGGAATCTTTGTGCCTCCAGTCCATGGAGTTCTGGGCTTTTCGGGGTTAAAAGGCAAGATTCCCCAAAGGTCCCATTAAACCACAAGTTAGGACTACTGCTTGGGCACTTTGAACTCCCGGGTCCAGGGACCAGCAGGCAAGCAGAGCGGTCACCGCCTCGGCAGAAGCAGTCGAGCTTAACCAGCAGAGGAAATAGAGCCGCCTTTACAAAATGGAGGCAGAAGGGAACATGCAGACCCAGGAGATCCACCGGAATGCCTCGTGGTCCAGTTGGGATTGTGAAAGGAAAAGCAGCAACTGAGGCTAGAGTTGGGTGTGTTTGCTTTGAGGAATGTGGTCAGCTGGCATCTCCTAGCTGTGAATCCTTCAGGTAAACCACACGTCACGATCTTCTCAGGGTGGCCCCAGCCAGTGATGAAGTCTAAGGGCCCAGCCATTCCGGCCACCCTGGACTCCTCTCACGATAAGCTTGGCCCTGGACCCCCTTGTTGGACTGTGACAAACTCTGTTGGCTCTCCATCACCATCTGGCGGTTCCCCCGGCCCAATCCTGCCCCTTCCCACACCCTTCCACGGGTGTCACCCCACACGAAGCTTCTGCCCTCCTAACGCCACCTCAACACCCGCTTCCCAGAAGAGCCAACTGACACGCCGTTGAAGCCGCGTGAGGTCTTTAAAGTTTCATTGATCAGTCTCTCTACGTTGGGGTATCTTGGCGCATTTTCACAATAAAAAGCTTTAATGAATGAATTGCTTTATTTATTTATTATTTATTTTAGAGAGAGAACGTGGACACGCGAGCGGGGGAGGGGCGGAGGTAGAGATCGAGAATCCCAAGCAGGCCTCCACTCGCAGTGCAGAGCCCAGTGTGGGGCCCGGTCTCGCGAATCACGAGATCATGACCTGTGCCGAAATCAAGAGTCAGTTGCTCAACCAACTGAGGCATGTAGGTGCCCCTAACAAGTTTTTCTAACAGAAGAGAATTGAAAAGGGCAAGAAGGAGAAATGAAAACGCCCCGATAAATCCATTCAACTCATTGTTGTGAAAATCAGAAGACATCGCATAGCAAAAGCAAAGAATAAGTACTGTCTGGTTATTTACTTATTATTTATTTATTTATTTTTTTTACCAGAAAGCAATTGAGCAGGGGAGACAGAAAAAAAAAAAATTGTCATAATCTTAGAGGTCTTATTTTACGCCAGTCAGCAGTGCATGAGTAACAAAATGGATTGGAGATAATTTGAAAGAAATTCTTCCAAGATAGGGCAATAAATCTGACCTTGTTTCACCAAGCTTGGGAAAGAGGAGACACAGAATTGAAATATGTTGATGGAAACATATGCTCTCTTCCAGACAAATAGGCCTGCTGGAGGAAGAGATCAGATAGAATGCTACGTCAAGAAGACAGACATCTTTGCGGAAATCCATAGTCGTGTGGATGGATGCGTGCCAAAGAGCAAAGAGATAAGGGAACAGAAACAGAAGGGATATTGTTGTGGTACGGGTGAAGGTTTCTGAAATCTAGCCAATCATCAAAATTGTTTAGGGGACCTTTAAAATGCAATCTCTTGAGTCCCTTGTAAATCGTAAATTCTGGGGTTGGATCCTAAAATGTTATTCCTACGACTCTCCAAGTAGTCCTGAGTGAGGATCGGTTCGGTTTATGAATCCCTAATACACAGACGGGGCCACTGTCCCACTTGAATAAAAAGGGAAATCGTTTCCTAACACGTTTTTATTAATTAAAAACATTTTTAACGTCTATTCATTTTTGAGAAACAGAGAGAGGCAGAGCATGAGCGGGGAAGGGGCAGAGAGAGAGGGAAACACAGAATTCGAAACAGGCTCCAGGCTCTGAGCTGTCACCACAGAGCCCGACGCGGGGCTCGAACTCACGGACTGCGAGATCATGACCAGAGCCGAAGTCAGACGCTTAACTGACTGAGCCACGCAGGCGCCCCCTAACACATTTTTTTTTAAAAAACCAGAGAGGCGTGATTCAATAATGGTGGGGGATTTCAACTTTATAGACAACTCCTGGAAGCCTCATTTGGCCAAAAACAGAACAGCCTGAAACTTGCTACGTTTCTAAAAAGATGAAGCAGGCAAATGCAGAAACTACTGTCCTCGATTTAACTCTGACCTTCCAGGGCAACGTAGTGTTTATCAGAGAGGATGAGAAAGGAATCTCAGAGAAAAGGTCACCCAGGGCACATGGTGTGAGCCAGCAGATACAAGGTAACATGATTCAGAGACGGAATTCAGAGGTAAAGAAATGGATAATTGCAAGGCAGGAAGAAGGAAGTTTCATTGTATGCAAAATGTTTCACAGATTTCTCAAAACATTCAAATCTCACAATGCAGATACGGGTGAAGGCAATGAAAAAGAGACAGAAAGTCTAGCACAAGTAACAAAACGCAGCACACAAAAACAGAACCGAAACTAACGGGTCACTCCCTTAGAACTCCAACTTGGGCTGTCGTTTGCGGGACCTTCAAAACAAAATTACAAACACCTCCCTCGCTCCCTGAAGTTTTGGTTCAATTTGTCTAGGGAGAGAAATCAGCATAGATCATTTTTTCTTAAATCTCCCCTGCGTGATCCCAATATTCAGTTATGGTTGCAAACCACTGCTCTGGATGCTCAGATTTCATTTCTTTAATGTTTATTTATTTTTAAGGGGCGGGGGGGAGAGGGGCAGAGGGGAGAGGGAGACACAGAATCCGAAGCAGGCTCCAGGCTCCGAGCTGTCAGCACAGAGCCCGATGCGGGGCTCAAACTCCCAAACTGCTAGATCATGACCTGAGCAGAAGTCAGAGGCTTAACCCACAGAGCCACGCAGGGCACCCCATGGATGCTCATATTTCAAAGGACGGGATGCAGAGGAGCACAAACCAAAGGAGTGTGTAAGAAAGTGCCAGAATTTTATCAACAGGACCTGGGGCTGGCAAACGAACAAAAAGGCAAAAACCAAAGCAGAATACCTTTCAGCTATATTTGGGGGGCACTGGAGATCAAGGACTGGATAGGCACGCTGTCTGGGAAGAAGTCAAGAGAACTTTGAAGGCTGGCCATGAGTAAATACCCTTCCAATTTTCTAAAACGGGTAGCAAATGGATTCTGCAAAAACTACGGATGATTGCCCTGGATATGGATCTCACAAGAGATTCCAGAATGTGTTACTAAAGCGATGTTATAATAGGCACCCAAATGACAAAGAAGTGATTATAGGACCCAGCATGAGCTCGCAAGAACTTGTCCTGTTAGCCCGGCCCATTTCCATTCCTCAGTGGGGGGTTGGCAGATAGAGACAATATACGCACATTTCCATTCAGGCATCTGGACTTTAGCACAACAATTGGCGATTTCTCTAATGATATACTTCTGGTGAAGACAGAGAAGAAAGGGTTGGATGCTAGAGCGTGTTAGTGGGCTATTAACTGTTCAGGAGTCATATTTAAAGAACACGCGTTAATGGATTGATGTCAAACGTGGTGAGGGCTTCCTAGCGTCCTGGTGATCTGCCAGAGAAGTCGTTTGCAGCCCTGCGCAAACTCTGGATTTTTATCAGTGACCTGGATGAACATCCAAGGGGCCTGCTCACTACTTCTAGAGGAGACATAGCTTGGTGTGATAATGCGATTATTTTATAGCAGAATCAGAGCCTAAAACGGATTTTCGAGGGCCTGGAATGACAGGGGGAAAAAAAATCTAAAAATAATTAGATTTAATAAAGTTGAAAGTCCAGTACGAAGTCCTAAATTCTCACAGTACTTGGAGGGAGACATTCAGTATAAAGGCAGCTGGTGTTTCTTACGAGCTTCCGTCAACAGTGAATTTCACAGCGATTAAACACAAGGTAGCTCAAAACAAAACCCGAAAATGGCAAAGTACCGCTCTCATAAAAGTCAAGAATCTATATTGGAGAAGGAGGGCCTGGTCACCCTGGACTCTGCTGCCCAGCTCATACCTGGATCTTCGCATTTATTTCTGGGTCCCGCCTGGGAGAAGGGAGAGACACCGTCCGGAATCTATTTCAGGGAGATCCGCCAGCAAAGTGAAGGGACGTAGAACCAAGCTGTACAGAGAACAAGTGAAGGAACCGTCTTGCTTAGTAAGAAAAGACACCGAGGGATAAGATGCCTGTCTTGCAGTAATTGAAAGCCCGTCTTATGGAAAAGGAATTAGACTTTATCTTGTGCAGTTCAACGTGATTAAACCAGAACAGGTACCTGAAAGCTTGGGGAGGCCTGAAGGACTTTCCATATGTAGAACCGAGTATTAGTAATGAGCTGTCTGAAAACGGATCCGGCTTCCTCGGGAAGCTGAGTCCGTCACTGACCGCAGGGCCGAGCTGGGTCCTCGCTACAAGGGATGCTGAACAGGAAAATGAGGCATCAGATAAAGCTGGATGAAGGGAGCGCGCATTCAGGTTCTACTTTGTTACGACTGATACGTGATGACTTAGGTTGGCCTTCTAATTATTCCTCCAGCGGGCCAGGCGCCTGCGCGCCTCAGGGCCTTTGACTCACTACTCCCGCTTACCCGGATCATCACGTGACTCGCTTCCGAACTGGCATCGGGTCTCGGTCCAGCTTTCACACCCCCCCCCCCCCCCCCCCCCGCCACCGCCTCATCTGCATAGCTTCTCATTTCCGTCCTTCTCTACCCTTTGTTCTGTTTTCTTTTTCTTCACGGATCTACCGGGGGACGTCGAATTATGGATTTAAACGTCACGTGTTTGTGGCCTCCCCCACCTAGAATGTAACCTCTGTGAGGGCAGGCATCTTGTCTAGTATGTTCGTTACTGTATCTTTAGTGCCTGAAAGGTGGCTAGCCCAACGCATATGTCGTTGAACAAATGAACCCAAGTTTGGACCCTGATTGCAGGGCCTTTGAGGCAGGGCTCGGAGGTTACTTTTACTGCCCCATCCCAGCCAGCCTGTGAAGATGTAAGGAATATGATTCGCTGTATCTGGCTCCATCGAATCCAGGAAAATAAGACTTGCTTTCTCTGGCAATGACACTGCTTTCGCTGCCCCCCTGGGTGTCACGGACAGAACACCTTGGCTAATTTGAACAGGACTCAGTTATAGGTTTTATTTAAATGAGAGTGTTCTCCTGGTATCTTGGTAAGGAAACTGGGTTTTCTTTGGAGGTAAACTTATTTTTTTTCATGTTTATTTATTTTTGAGAGAGAGAGAGAGTGGGGGAGGGGGGGTGCAGAGAGAGAGAGAGGGAGACACAGAATCCGAAACAGGCTCCAGGCTCCCAGCTGTCAGCACAGAGCCCCGATGCAGGGCTCGAACTCACAAACCGTGAGAACGTGACCTGAGCCGAAGTCAGACCTAACCCACTGAGCCACCCAGGCGCCCCTGAAGGTAATTTAACCTTCAGTTGCCCACTGGCTCTCTGTCGCAGGTGGGGAATTCCAGGCTGCCTGCTGCTTATCCGAACAGCCCCAGGACACATAGCAGGGAGGGACAGGGACGACCCTCCAAAGCCAGTCATTAAAACATCTGTCTGGAGTTCTGGGTCAGGAAAAATCATAGAGCCTAACGGGAGAGAGCTAGTGAAATACTGGCCAAATTAGGCCTGGGAATTATTGGTATGTTTAATTTATCCGGATGATCCCCTCGACCCCCACTACCACCAGAAGTGGCTGTGGCTGCACATTTATTAAATGATGCTGAACTTAATGCTCTGGGCTAAAATATTAATCACTCATTCACTGCCCAAGTGTTCGTGTCAAACGGTTAGGGCATCCGGGCTGTGAAGGCCACCTCTGAACCCCAGAAGCAGACGTTATGCGCAAGGAATATGCAACTCGAGAAGCCACTTTAAACCTGGGTTGGTTTTTTTTTCTTTTTTTGGCTTTTTTTTTTTAAGGCACACAAACATGAAAAGAAACTGTAACGTGTGCATGTTAATTATAGCTTCCGTCTGCATGGAAAGGAGAAAACTAGCAAATGAGAGTAATAGTTACCGATGCCGATGCTGGTGATGGTGATGAGCACGCCGTTGATGCTCTCCGAAGGCTCTACATATAACAGTTTAACCCTCACAACAGCCCTGTGAAGTGAGCACCTCACCCCCATTTTACAGATGAGGAAATGGAGGCAGAGAGTGGTGAAGACACTGTCTGAGGTCACACAGCTAATAAGCAGTAGACCTTGGCCTTCTCTCCCGGCCTATGCTCTTGACCACCGTGCGGTGCAGCTTCCTCCAAATTTCCGGAGGCACGTCCGTAACCCCCGGATGGAAACCCCGGGTTTGGCACAAGCCGGCCTTGAGGGCGAGGGCGAGCCTCTCGGAGCTGCACAGGTTCATTTACGCACTTTTCCCATTCATTTCGCCGGCAACTCGCGCGTAGCCTGCGAGATGGGCCCCGCGCGGGTTCTCACTCTTGCAGCCTCGCACCTTCTCTCCTTTCGCACCCGTGGGAGATTCTCCCACAAAAGAAAAGAGGCCCAACCTGTCGGATACCAGGAGCGAAGAACGAATGCATCGGACACCCCACCCTCCTAGCATCTCGTCCCCAGGCGAGACACATACCTGGGAGAGAGGGGCGCCGGGACCTGCGCGCAGGGACTCTCGTGTGACCGTCCTCGTCTCCTCCCAGCCCCGCGTGCAGTGACATCACGTTTGGGTCCTTGAAATCAGCCCCCCGGGGTCGGGGGGTGGGAGGGGTGGTGGGATATACACCATGAAGTCAGCAGATGCTGCGAATTAAGGTGCGTGTGAGCGGGGGCTCCGACAGGGTGGCGGCCCAGCCCCCACGGCACACGCCGTGCGCTGCCTCCCCGAGGGACAGAACGACGGGCCTTGCGCCACTCTGCTCTCCGCAGCGACCGCATTCGGGACAATGCAGAGCACACATTCGTCTTGCCTCATGATTCCCTCCAGAGCAGTTATCATCCGTCACGCAGAACTTTCATTATGAACATTTCCACTCCAAAGAGGCACGAAACCACCAAAGTCGGCCGACTCAAGCCTTCTCTGGTCCCGTTGTGCCCAGACCAGCATTTCTTCCCGTCTGCTGACTCCCGCATTCCCACCGCCCGCGTGCCCAGCTCACACCTTCAGCTCTTTTGCACCCCCCCCCCCAACCCCCCGGGCTCTGTTGAATTCTCTAGGCGCCTGATGTCGGTTCCCGGCCTGCCGGACCTGCCTCCCGGCTCCAGCTTTCTCACCTCGGAGTTCCCCTCGGGCCTCCGTGTCATCATCTGTAAAACGGGGTTATGGTAGTGCCCAACCTCATAGAGCTGGTCTGAGGATTGAAATGCGAAGGTATGTGAGGCCCATAGCCGCCCCCGGCAGGAGAGTAGAGGTTGCTGTTGCTTCCTTACACGCTCTCTCGACAAGTAACTCTTTACGCTTTTGCACCCACCTGCTGCCTGCTCCTGCCCAGGGAGAGTGTGACAGGGCACGTAGGCCATCCGCTTCCCTACCCCCTTGACAATGCTCACAGCGCTCCCTTATCCTGAAAGGTCTTTCCCTACCTACCGAACTCCTACGTGTCCTTCAAACCCCTCCACAAATGCCACCTTCCGTAAGGAACTTTGGCTGATCCTCGATTGCCGGTAAACTTTGGCCTCTTCGCTCTCTGGGAGGCTGCTGGGTTCTCAAGTGATAGCATGACCCTTCCCCCATCCATGTCCCTCACTATGCCTGATAGAACTCTATGGGGGGGGGGGGGGCCAAGGTGCCGAAAAGCACTGTTATGGTGTAAATGCGCCCTGGGAGGGGTACACGCTTTTCCCACGGGCTGCATTGTTAGGTATTCCTTAGCACCGATTAATTTCCCAGGATTGTGGGATCAGAGCCCCGGAAGGACTCCGAGAGGTCATGGGCTGACCTTCCTATTTCACCGATGAAGGAGCAGAGGCCCAGAGACCGACTTAGCCGACGTCACACGGCTGGGCTTAGAGCTGGCTGTGACACGCCGCCTCCTGTTCTGGCCATCCCTCCAGGCTCCTGGAAAAGCAGGACAAAGCCTGATAGAGGTGGGTAAGAGGACAATGGTCTGAGCATGGAGAGCTTCCAAAAAAAAAGACTGGAGGGGCCGCCAGGAAGGCAGGACCAGCAGGGGCAACCCGAGGACATGAGTCCAACGGTCGGGAGAGAATCAGGCAAAGGGCTCAGAGTTTCTGGAGTCTCAGTCCTGGGGGGCAATTATCCACCTGCTTTATCTTGTGTCCGTATTGGAAGCCTCCCTACCCACAGCCCTGGCCCCGCCACAAATGGCCACATGCAGAAGCCATCAGGCTGGGAGCCCATTATCACTCTATTATTTAGGATGTGGGCTTTTTCCATTTCCTAATGGCTGCATGGGTTCCCGTCCTTGGAAGAAACGCTGAAGTCTAAAATAGCCACCACCAACCCGCCACCTCGCCCCACCCTCCATGCCTTTTCTCTGCTGTATGTTCTTCTGCGTCGATGTGCTTCTCACCTCTTGAAATCATCAGCGTTCGTTCATTCATTCATTCATTCATTCATTCGTTTTCTTATGCACTGTCTGCTACCCCATTAAAAAGAAGCTGGAAGGTTAGGCACTTTGTCTTCTTAGTACAGATTAGGTGCTCAGTAAATAATCCCCACATCAATGAATGAGTAAGAGTCATAACCGGACCGTGTTCTACTGATCAGTATCTGTTCGTTTCCTCCCACATTTCTGGGGTTTCCATTCTGCTGTTCTTTCTCATACTCCTTAAGTTTACGGTTTCTCTCAATAATTTTGATCCTTCCTTCTTTTCTTTTCTTTCTTTTTTTTTTGTAATGTTTATTTATTTTTGAGAGAGGGTGGTGCAGAGAGAGACACACACACACACCCAGAATCAGAAGCAGGCTTCAGGCTCTGAGCGGTCAGCACAGAGCCCGATGCGGGACTTGAACTCACAAACCGTGAGATCATGACCTGAACCGAAGTCAGACGCTCAACCGACTGAGCCACCCAGGCGCCCGATCCTTCCTCCTTTTCTAATGTAAGCATTAACTTTCTAATGGGTTTAACTGCATTCCCAAGTTTTGATTTCTAATATATTAATTATTCAAGTACTAGGTTTTGTTTTTTTTGTTTTTTGTTTTTTTTTTTTTTTAGTTCCAAGTATGTTTAAATTCTCATTAGGATTTTTTTTTTGAGCCATAAGTTATTTGGACGCCTGTGTGCATGTTACATGTACTGTATGTCTTTAATTTCCCAATGAGTGTGGTTTTCCTACATTGTGTTTAATATATTATTTCTAACTTAATTTATTTGTCGTATGAAATCCCAATATGGGCGAACATAATCTTTTGAAATCCAGTTTGATGGCCCTGGCAGTTGAGCAGTCTGCATTAATATTTCATGTGTTTTGAAAATAAGGTATTTTCTCCTATAGCGGGGTGCCATGCTCTATGCAGGCCTGTCTGATCAAGGTCACTAATTGTGCCTTTCAGACCTTCTATATCCCTCCTTCTGGTTGGGCTATTTCTTTTCTTTTTTCTGTCCCACTGTTAGCCTCTAGTTGTTTGAAAGCTAAAGGTTTTGGCCTAGCCTCCAGTGCTCCCTCTTCCTCTTAAACAGGACAAAAAGACCTTATACAACCATGATCGAGCCTCTCCCCTCTTACATGCTGTTTGTCTGTAATATTGTGGATTCTCTGACTTAGTTTTCCGCACAAACCAGGCCTTATGTTTATTGTTCTAAAGTCTTTTATTTAGGTTTGCTTACGTCTGTGCTCTCATCATTCCTATCTGTATCTCAGACCTTTCACCTGGAACCACTTTCCTTCTGTCTAACACAATCTTTCAGAATTGGCTTTGATGGCAGTCTTTCTGTGGTAAACTCTGCCCGATATGGTTTGTCTATAAATGTGGTTGTTGTACCCTTATTCATAAAAGCTAGTTTTGCAGGATGCAGTATGGTAAACTGATACGTTTTCCCTGAGAACCCTGAAGACATTGTTCCTTTGTCCAGAAATTGCCACCAGTGCTGATGAGACGTCACCTGGTTTTGCTCACTGGCTACTTTGGAAAGATCCCCTCTATCCTATTTGGTATTCTGAGCTTTGCCGGTGGCTGTGTATTCCTTTTCATCTTGCTTAGATTCCAATAACTCTGGAAAAGTCTCAGCCGTGATCTCTCTGGATACTGCTCTTCCGGAGTCTAATGGCCTCCTTCTAGAACAATGATTCGACAGAAGTTTAACCCTGTGATGCCCCGTAGTCACTAGCCACACGTGACTCTTTAGGACATTTCCATCACTGGAGAAGGCTCTGTTGGGCAGCAAGGACAGAGTTCTTCATTCCACTCTTACTTTCTCTTAACCTTTCTCTCACATTTTCTGACTCTTTGTCTCGTAGGACCACAGACTGAATGGTTTGTTTAGGTCAATCTTCTGGTTCACAATTTCTCCGTTTCTTCAGCCTCCTTCATCATTGATTTTCTTAATTCCAACTATTATTTTTCATTTCTAGACTATCTATCTACTAATATGTTAAAATATGTGAAATATGACACTAAGTGTACCTCGTGTGATTCCAACTCAGGATTTTTTTCAGATTAGATTTTTACATGTGCGAGATTTGGTCAGCCCACCAAATTCAGACTGAAAACATGTATGAGAGTTGGCGTAGGGTTATACGTTCTCATGGGGAGCTCTTTGATGGACAAATTTCTAACAGTCCCTTTCTTGTGGTGGAGTTTATTTCTCTTTAATCTCACAGGGACCATGTAGTTCCTCGGGCTCCCAACTTAACATGTGGGGGTGGGGGATGGAGACCGAGGGGTAGACAGCGCCTTCCTGTTTTATTCCTCACCTTGAGAAAGCCCTAGGTTTTACATCCTGTCGCGTACACCCTGTGAGGCCAGAAAAACTAATGCTCAGTATCTCAAGCCATTATGGTTTGGCAGTAAGTCCTGGGGATATTTGGCAACTCACGGATTTTTATAGCATCCCTTCTTTTTGTTCCAAACTCTATAACCTTGGCATAATCATCAGGCCAGGCCCAAATGAAAGACATTCTGCAAAATACCTGACCTGTACTTTTCAAAACCGTCAAGGTCACGAAATACAGGAGGAGACTCACGCAACGTGACAGGTAAATGCACGGTGGTGCGCTGGCCTGGATTCTGAGACGAGGAAAACCGGTGAACTCTGTGCGAAGTCTGCAGTTTAAGCTAATAGGAAGTTTCTGGCAAATGTGCCAGAATGGTATAAGATGATAACCTGTGTGCCATCTTGGTGACTTCTCTGTAAATCCATCATTCTTCCCAAATCCAAAGTTTATTTAAAAAGAAGGCTCTGGGGGCGCTTGGGTGGCGGTTTGTGAGTTTGAGCCCCGCGTCGGGCTCTGTGCTGACCGCTCAGGGCCCGGAGGCTGCTTCGGATTCTGTGTCTCCTTCTCTCTCTGCCCCTCCCCTGCTTGTGTTCTGCCTCTCTCTGTCTCAAAAATAAATAAACATTAAAAAAAAATAATAAAAAGAAGACTCTGGTGATTTCTGGCTTTTTTTTCCAGCCAGGTAGGTGGCCCATTGAAAAAGATGTTTCTTCCTGTAATCAATAGTTGTATATTTTGGAGATTCCTGTAGGGTATGTACCGTACCACCAGAAGCAAATCCCCTCACCCGGGGAAGAATGGGTCAGACTCACAATAACCAAATGTGGCCATTATAACGCATGAAACGTGACGGAACCGGAGTGGGATGTGCCTAAGGACCCGGGCTCCAGAGCGGAGGGGATCCTTGAGAGCACGCAAACGGTCCCAGTTATAGAAAAGGAAGATGGGTTTACATTTATCCCTCAACAAAGGGAAGGAAATCAGACCTGCTGCCCGTACGTAAAACTAACTGAAGGCAACACATATCCACACTTGCTCGAATAGAGCTTGTTATGGGCTAGTTTATATGCCTCCTCCCCAGCCCCCCCCCAATTTAGGTGGTGAAGTGGTCACCCCCGGTACCTCAGAAGATGACTTTGTTGGACAAGAGGATCTTTTCAGAGGTAACGGAGTTAAAATGAAGTCATTGGGGTGGGGTCCTAGTCTAGTAGGAATGGTGGCGTCTTTATAAGAGAGGAGAAATTTGGGCATGGACACGTGCACACGGGGAGAACACCACATGAAGAGGAAGGTGTAGATTAGGGTAGTATGTCTACAAGTCAAGAAACACCAGCAGACCACCCGAAGCAGGAGGGAGGCATAGCACCATCTCCCTCACTGCCCTCGGAAGGAACCAGCCCTGCCAACATCTTGGTCTTGGCCTTGGACCCTCCTGAACTGTAAGAATATAAATGTCTGTTCTTTAAGGCACCCAACCTACGGTACCCTATTAGCCCTAACGGACTACAACAGCTGTTCCCTAAGACTCGATGTAATGTCTTCTCATTAGGAGAAATAGCCCACCCGGGTCTGCAGCGTGGACCTGCTTCAGACCATGTATTCTTTAACTGTCTGGAGTCCCCTGGAGGGGGCAGGAGAGATCTTGTGACCCAAGGTTCAATGCCATCCCCGGTAACATTCCCATCATTGGGCAATGACCTCCCCTATTAATATTTCAGTTCCACAGAGAGGTCCTGGAATCCACTCAATTATTCTCTTTTAGAGTGCTCTCGACCTGAAAAAGCACAATGTTCTTATTGACGCTGCACTTTAAAAAACGTTCTGAAGTAAATCTACAGGGCACTCTGGCTATTCAGATCGGGAAATGGGTTAACCAATAAGGATATAAAGACACAGAGAGATGTTTTGGCAAGATCACACGGCAGTCCGTGCCAAAGATGGGAACAGAATCAATGCCCCGTTGCAGCACATGGTCAAGGATCTGAATGCCTCCAACAGTTGACCTTGTCAGCCCCTGGAGGTTATGGGCCAACGGGTAGAATCTCCAGGCCTAGAAGGCTGCTGTTGTCTCTTCCGGCCCGATAAAACCCAATTCTGGTGTCTCGCAACTCACGAAGCTAAACATGTCTTTACACCTTACCCCCAGAGTTACCCCCCAAAGACCCCAAATCATGTGGAGAGATAGAGACACAGTGGAATCTCAGACCCTCCAGCAGAGCTAACGGGCTACATCCAGAACCAGACTCAACCCTTCTAGAGAAGGTAGAACTTTTCTCTATTGCCAAGGATGTACACCCCCTGCCTTTCTCTTAGCACGATCCCCGCTTCACAATATTAGAAGCAAACGTGAAGCAGATGACCCAGAGAATTCTGAACCAAAGAGGTTCAGATGGGGGAGAGGGTACAATTAAATCACTGACACACACTATTCTCCGAGAATGTCGGTCCACACCACAAGTGGCCCGGGACACACACAACCCTCCCTTGGATTCCAAACTCATGCGCCACCTCTCCTCCAGCTAAGTTTCTCCAGGCCCCAGATTAGACACTCACAGCACAGAGTGTAGCACAAAGCACATGTCCGTGGTGTCCTCAGCACCTCTTGACCCCAACACTTCCTCATCACCCGCAGTGCTGGCGACAGAGGCGCTCTCGGGCTAGTACAGAAGCAGCCTCCAAACCAGCCCCGTCCAAGAGGGAGACGAGGCAAGCCACATAGACAGAATTTGAAATGTAGCAGCCCCTTTCTTAAAAGAAACACGTGAAATCACCTTTAATGGTGTTTTCCATTTAACCCAGTATATCAAAAATATCCTTTCAACGTGTAATCGGTGTACAAAGTTATTAATGAGATAGTTTGCCTTTTTTTTTGGTTAAGTCGTCAGCTAGTTTGGACCAGCTGCATTATGAGAATGGCTGCCGTATTTAATAGTGTCAACATAAGAGTTTCAAGTGATCTCACAGTTTCAAGTCTTGGGAAGGTGTATGATTTTAGAGACAGACATTTTCTCTCAGCCATCTTTGACCTTTACAGTGGGATCAAAGAGAGAAGGTCCAATAAATTCTTTTTTGTTCCAGTACGCTCTAATTGAACCCAACTCCCTGCTTTTACATACCCAGTTGTCTTTCTGAAAGGATCCTTCCCCCTTCATTTCCTGTTTGTCTCCGGGAACCCATTTTTTCTAGTTGTTCTTCTCCAGTTCCAAAGGCAATTCTTTAGTTAACCAAAGCTGAAACAAAGATGGCCTCCTTGAGACTCCATGGAAGGTTTGTCCATTCTACTTCTTTTTTTTAATTTTTTTTAACGTTTCTTCATTTTTGAGAGATGGAGAGAGACATAGCATGAGTGGGGGAGGGGCAGAGAGAGAGGGAGACACAGAATCTAAAACAGGCTCCAGGCTCTCAGCTGTCAGCACAGAGCACCATGCGGGGCTCAAACCCACGAACTGTGAGATCATGACCTGAGCCAAAGTCGGATGCTTAACCGACTGAGCCACCCAGGCGCCCCTGTCCATTCTACTTCTGTTGTACCTAGTACAGTTGCCCTGAACTTGCTTGAGGCCCTTTCACTTCCCTTACAAGACGAAATTATTTCAAAAACAGGGGATATATCTTACCTCCCTACATCCTATACGTATCAAGCACAGTTTCTTGCACGAGGCTGCTTACGACATGGCCGCTTGGTTCCCCTAGAGTGGATGGTCCAACAAAGAACGAGGAAAGCAAACAAGACACAAGCCACGGTGTCTTTTAAAACCTGACCTTGGAAGTAACACACCATCACTTTTGCCATATTCTCTTGGTCACACAGATCGCCTCCGGCTGGTGGGAAAGCGGACTCACCGAGTATAAGTACCAGGAGGTGTGGGTCCTTGGGGGCGGTCGTGGAGGCCGAAGGAATGAAACGCCCGCTTTTAGACCACGCAAACAGTGAACTTAGCCTTCGATGGCACCTAAGTCATCGACCTGAAGATACTGCGCAGCTAGCAAAGTCAAACCCTCCCCATTCCCTGTACACACATCCTCTTACCACAGTGATACTGACACTGAGGCCAAAGTCCGGTCGGCAGCCCCCACCAGCATAAGTGGGCCTTGATATGGATAAATACAGTTCAGTTTGCTGTGATGAATGGATTCGTTTGTAAGGGCTTTCTCAAATTTTTCAAGCTCTACTTCAAAGAGGAGCCTATAAACGTCTAGGCTTTTTTGCAGCTGAAAGCAATCAACCACACAGCAATTGTAAAGAAACGTAAAGGAAACAGTTGTTTCACAAGCTGGAAAAAAAGAAAAAAGAAAACACTGAACACTGATCTCCGCGTGGACAACAAGATGTAGGTAATAACAATATTAATAACATGAGTTCAAATGTGCTATGCTTTCAAAGTCAGTGCTCTCGTCTGGACCTAAAAGTCGTGGTAGGCAAAGATGGTGTGCGTTTCCTGAAAGTTGAAATCCAAAGAGTTTGGTCACCCTATTGATGAATTAAAAAGGGTGAACAGGCTTAGTGCCCACACTAAAGCTATACCCCAGTAACCCTTCATGTGCAAAGTATTAAATATACGAACATGGCGAGGTATCTGGGGCCTCTGGGGCCTCCAGGCACATATGTGGACAATATTGGTTTGCCTACTTTAAAAAGACTGTACCACACGAGGAAAAAAATGTTTGACCGTGGACTATAACATCTTTACACGTGTGTGAAACAGGCATGCAAAAAAAAAAAAGTTTAGGTGTGAGATTAAAAAATAGAAATGTTCAGCACAGCGCCTAGGGTTCATAGTAATACCGTATTGCATATTTAACAGTGGCTAAGAGAATAATCTTAGAAGTTCTCATCATAAGAAAAAAAGACTATGTATGGTGACCCGTGTTAAGCAGACTTATGGATGGTGCCCAATTTGCATGGTACACAAATACTGAACCATTATGTGGCACGCCGGAAGCTAATATAATGTTATACGTCAATTACACCTCAACAAAATAAACTCAAGTAAAATAAAAATTCTATTTTTTTTTTATCCCCGTGCCCTCTCGGGAAGCTCACTTTGAAGACCACTGCCTTAGACAAAATTATCCTTTATCTATTCGGCCGGACTTGCCTGTTGGGTATGGCTAGCCAGTGGAGTTGGGGCAGAGTGGCTGAGGGGGCATGATTCTCCCCTGTACCCATTCACTCTTAGACATCCACATGGACGCTACTCAAGAGATTCGTGGAAGAAAAAAATGGATTGACTCATAAGATCCCTGGGGTTTTGGGAATATAGGCGTATGTGTGACGAACAGTAGTATTCCCAGCTGGAGGCTGGGTAGAAAGAGAGAGTAGTGGGTCCCTGAGAGGGAACTCAGAGTAGAGAGTCAGAGAAGCAGAGAAGACGGCGGACGATGGGCTGGAGGCAGAAATGCGAGCTGCTACAGCCAGATAACATTGGGTCCAGGCGCTGTTACTATGAAACTCCTGCCGAAATAATCCAGAGTTGGCAGAGGGAGTATTCTCTCCCTTACAGTGGAGATGTCGTCTGGACAGATTAGCAGAGATCTACTGAGAGCCGCTGGGGGCGGGTCACTGCATGCTGGGAGTCTCTGCAGGTCTGTTAGGGCTTGAGCGGGAAGTCAGAGCTCAACCACACCAGAGTCAGAGGCGAGGTGTAACACAGGTAGGTCTGAGAACCTCTGGCCCCAAGTACTCCAATACTGGCACTTATCTTTCACCTCCCAAATGTGACCGATACTTGGCATAGAGGAGATGCGCCTGTTCCTCTGTCTTTCGGAGAGGTAGAGCCCGTTTTCACCAACAATGCTATCTCCAGCTGCACCAGCAGTGGGAGAAAGTTTCTAAATGCAGAACGACACTGTAGTGGAAATTTCCAGCTCGGAGCTATTGTGTGGTCCTGGCTTGGCCGGCCATGGATTCATAAATGACCAGAGCTGATTTCTGGACACACGTGAACACCCTTAGGGATTCTAAGAGAAAAAAAAAAAATCTGAGAAGAGAATCCTGGAAGCAATTCAGCTTTCTGCAGCCAGGAAGGGTATTTTTATAACCCTGGTTTCACTTGTGTGAGCAGACAAGTGAGACGAAGATGTTCCCGTTAAACACCCAAGCCTGTCCTGCTAAGGCCACCAGATGAAGTCCGAGGAAAGTGCCATAAAAACAGAACAACTAATTCTGGCCACCTCTTTTCACAGGACATCCCACTATCGCTAAAATACATAACATAATGGCAACTAGAACAATGGCTTCCATTTTAGAACATCACAAAAACATCTGTAGGGAAAATAAATAAAGCCATGACTTTGGCAGAAGAGCGAGACCAAGTAAGTGTGGAAACCAAGTAATCAGCTGCCGGCGTGGAGGTGCTGACACACCCATTCCTCTCCTCTGCCTGCAGAGACCCCACTAAAACACAGGCAAGAAAAAAAGAAGTGACTCCAACCCACATGGCCAAGGAGACCTGGAGAGGAGACGACAGCGAGAACTGAGAGCTGGAAGGTCAATCGCAGCTGACTTAGCAGATCAGAGAAAGCCGAAACAGACCTGCAGCTGAGAAAGCCACAGAAACTAGCCGTTTTCCCTAAGGAATCCTGGAAACCCAGATGTTCGTGTTACGGGGCCCTCAGAAGGCAAGGAAAACAGGAGGACGAGTTGGGAGATATGTGAGTAGCATCTGGATCCCCAAAGTCTGTCTTCTGTGTCATGCGGTCAGATGATTGTCCCTCCCCGCCCCCCCTTGCCTCAGAAGACTAGACATTTAGAGAAGTTCAGCAAGGTAGACCTTGGGCTCCAAACAGCTGGAGGCAGAGGGAGAGCTTACGCAAAGGGGAAATTGAGGGGAGTCTGCACCCTGAATAATGGGGTTCCCCAACTTTTCCTCCACCGTAGCTGGTAGGAGGTTGGCGGCCAACGTAGCCCATTAGGCTGGAGCTGTGCAGTATGGTGGCCACTAGCCGCAAGGGACCGGGTTCTAATTAAGCGACATTAAACAAAGTTAAAATTTAACTTTGTCGGCTGTACTAGCCACATTGCTAATACCGAATAGCCGTTCGGTGGCTACCATATTGGACAGCGTTGATACTGAATGTTTTCGTGGGACAGCCCTGGATGAGAGAGTCCCTCTCCCGAGGAGACCAACCAGACTGAGAGACAAACCTACAGAGACTGGTGTCCATTGATCACCCAGAGTGGCTCCCAACAGCTAACAAGCTCCATTCATGTACACAGAGCGCCTACCAGAAAGCTGGCATCTCACTCGTAAACGGAAGACGGCAAATCTGAATAACCAAATATCGGAGGAAAGCCTCAATTATGGGAGACAAAAGGGGATAATATTCAGGAGGTTGCACCCGTGAAAGAAAAATAGGAACGAATAAAATATGATAGGCAAATAAAAAACTAAATGGATTAGATGGTAAAGTCTCTTGGAAAGCCAAAAAAACAAAAAACAAAACAAAAAAAAAAAAGAAAGTTGAAAAAAGGAGAGAAAACTGAAGATAACATATCTGTCCATGAAAGTCATCTTTCAACTCAAAGGAGTCCCAGGAAAAGAGAACTGAGCAAAAGGGGAGGGAGAAAGTTATCAAAGAAGTAATGGATTTCCCAGAACTTTCCAGACTGAAAAGAGCCTCTGAGTGTACAGCAGTATGAATGAAATAAAACATATATCAAGGCATATCATCATGAAACTTTTGAACACTGGAGATAAAGAGGAGACTCCCAAAGGTTTCTGAGAGCAAACGCAAGTCACATACAAAGGATTGGGTATCGGGATCTCACTTGTGTTATCAAAAGTGATACTGAAAGCTGTAAGGCAGAACATCTCTCAAGTCCTAAGGAAAAAATTATTTTCAACCTAAAATTTTATACCCAAGGGGGGTAGAATAAAGACATTTTGAGATATACGAGGGATCAAAAACTTACTTCTGTGGCAGTCAGTGTGGGCAGGAAACAAGAGGGCTCACTCAAACTGAGAAGAGTTTAACTATTTACAGAAATATGGCCAGGGTTAAGGGAATTCGGCCGGAAACGATGAAGTACCCTAAGGCCGGCGGGAGCAGGGAGCTGTTACAATGCTAAGTGCTGAAGGCACGAAAGGAGGCCATATTTCCTGAACATGGAAAGACAGCTGTAGCTCTAGGAGACAGCCCCCTCACAGAAGCTATGGCCGCCGTGCACTCACAGGTCAACAAGGAAGGAGCGAGGCACCAGATACCCCAATTGTGTCACGAGGACACTCGGGCATCCTGTAGAAAGGCCAAAATGGGGAAGACCTGAGGCCTCTGGCCTGCAACCAACACCCACTGGCCATCCATGTGAATGGCCTTGAAATCAAGATCCTTCAGCTTCAGAACCCCCAAATTCCTGGCTCACAAAAATTATGAGGTAATGAATGCTTATTACATTATGGCGCTAACTTCTACAGTAATTGGTTTTGCAGTAGTAGATATCTGATACATAATTAAGAGGTGAGAAGAAGAGGGAGGGAAAGAGAGAGAGAGAGAGAGTATGTGTAGGGAGGGGAAAGCAAGAAGCTAAATGCTTATTTTTCATAGAAGAGGATCAAGAGGGAGCATGGAAAACTAAAAATCATAACATTACTTGAAATAGGGACAAAACATCTGAAAAAGTGAGAAGTATTTGGACTGGGATATCAAGAATTGAGACTGGAGAGTGGGGTTGCGTCTTAACAACAACGGTAAGAGTTAGATTTGAATGTTCAACTATATACGTGCCAGGCTTTTCTAAAACAGATTTTCTTTAAATGCAACTCCCAAAGACCTCCCCATAAGATCCAATGTAAGGCCGCCTTGTTCAGAGAGGAGTAAGCCCTCAGCTCTCGGATTCAGCAAGAAGGGTAGTAAGAGGGAGTATTGGAGACGAACAGCCAGAGGTCCTAGGTGGAAATACTCAGGGAGCAGAGTCTGACAGCCGCTCGGTGCTGGACAAGCCGTCCAAATCAGGTAATGAGACCTCAGAGACCCATAGCCACACGGAGACGAATCGGGAGCTTGAAGTAAGAGATGAGGCCTCCGGGTCAACGTAAAGGACTCTGGCCATGAAGGGGACCAGGAGATGTGAGAGCCAGCGTCAGGATCCCTCCAGGACCCTGGGGAAGATGTTGATCCCCAGAAGGGAGAAGTGAACAACTTAACCTCTGGGCTATTTTAAGGATAAGGGCACTGGAGAAATACTTAATGGCTTTACAGACCCTTATTGGACGTCTAATGTAACTAATGACAAATCTACAAAGTGGCTCTTGGACTACTGCATGACTACCTTATCTGCACAATAGATGATGTACGTGCATTTCCTTGGCTAAAGACCCTGCGTGGAACAGATCACTATCAGAAATTCACATTCAAATCAAAATAATTAACATCATTATGATTGTAATTATAACAGTTATTCTTCCATTTCCTAGAGTCTCAACGTATCATTTTAGAGTGGGCACGTATTGTCGATTTTAGAGTGGGCACGTATTGTCGTTGTTGTCATTAGTTTGTTTTGTTTTGTTTCTTACTGGGCAAGTATTTTAAATTGTTGCAATCACATTCCTGGGATTGCCTGCTAAATGCCCAGAGGCACTGTCTTCTGAATCGGTGCCAAATTCCCATTAAAATGAATCACCAGCACCAGAAGATTTTTAGTGCCTTACATGTGCAAACCTCCATGATTGCCAAAATGATGGCAATTATTATCATAATCTGCTCTAAATCTTGTGTCTTGTCAGGACCGCTTCTCCCGGGAGAAGCTCACGTTGGTCTGCTGGTCAGTGCCAGCAACACTCTACCCCGTGGCATAGAAGCCTTCCTGAGCTGAGGTTCCGGGGACTTCCTTCTTCTGTCGGGTGGCCTCGTCACTTACAGCTGCCTGAGACATGCAGACCGAACAGGAAAAGGCCATCCATCCTGCAGGCAGAGCAAACCTTGGGGTTGACATTCCTTATTTGCTTCACAAAGCTCTTGGCTTCCACTTGCCATGCTTTCGGTGTCTGGCCATACTTTAATCATGTTTCCCTCTCTCTTGCCTCATTAAAGTCTGTCGTTCCCAACCCATGTGTGATGCTTGGTCCTTTGACCTTGCCTCTCAGATCTGGCTACCCCTTTTCCTGATCCTCCGACCCTCCTTTCCTCTTTTTTTGTCTCTTCCCAGCCGTATCTTTCTGGTTTTCTGGCACCAGATCGTCAAAGCGCATCGAACTATAGAAATATAATAAGAACGTTTGGATGCCCTCTTCCTGCACAGCCACACCCATACACAGGTCTCCCTGACTCCAGGACTTCCTTATTTCATTATTCAAGACAGCAGGTCATATTAAGCCGCTTCCAAGTGGATATTCCCCACCCTGTGAGGCTGGCTCAACCCACTCACCTATTCCTGTATTTGCTAGCATCTACTAGATGGTTTTTAAATACAAAAATACAAAACAAAATCTCCCTAAAGATCCCCGGTCAATGATGAAGATAAATTGTATAAATTTATCACTGGAGAATGAAGCGCCTTGTGATGCGAAAGCCCCAAGTCGAGCTATAAACTATTTCTACGTGGCTTGTGTAGACAACAGGCTAGGCCCTGGGCTATGAGCCCTCAAAAGGTGGGGAGGCAGAAGGAGAGCAGAGGGTCAGTTCCTACCCGTGGGGCTTTAGGTGAACACAGGAAAATACCGAGAGAGGCAACAGTCAATTAAAGCAGTCATCACAACTCACTCTAGAGGTCTTCTGAAAAGTCAAATATCTACAGGAAACCAAGGCAGAGGCTACGTGGTCAGGCTGGGAATGAATCGTGTGAAAGAAATGATCCCTGTAACAAGGCCAAAGTAGAATCGGGACACGGTGGGACGATTCCGTGCGCCTCATCGTCAGAAAAAGCCAAACTACCTTCGGGGCTCCCTTTCACGATCCCCGAGAGAGCTTGAAACTATATCCAAGGCATCAAGGCAACAAGGACTTCGTAAGACACACAACCGTTTGCCACTTTTTCATCTTCGTTACTTTCCTCGCATTCTGTTCTCCCTTTGTGACCAGCACTAAAAGCCTGAAAACAGAAAAGGTCCTTCGTGTTTGTCTCTGGAGAGTTTTGAGGGGGGCCACACCCCGAGGCACGGTGGCAGCTTCTGAAGGAAAGGAAAGTGAGTTGATTTCCCGGAGGCTGTGCGGAGCGGGGGGAGAGAGACTGTGGAGGGCTGAGGAGGATTTCAGGAGAAACCCTGGGCCTCTCACAGAAAATACAGCATGACACCCCACCCCCACTGGCCACGGAACGCGTGGTCTGTCACACCTCAGCACGAGTAACACCACTTTCGCTTGAGTCTCGTCGCTCCTCTGAGGCGAACTGCCTTTGGGTGGCAGGTTGTCAGAAGCCAGCTGGTGGCTTGAAACTGCTACAAGAGGGGGGCCTGGGTGGCTCAGTTGGTTAAGCGTCCAACTCTTTTTTTCTTAAGTGTTTTTATTTGTTTTGAGAGAGAGAGAGAGAGAGAGAGAGAGAATCCCAAGCAGGCTCTGCACTGTCAGCACGGCGCCCAACGCGGGGCTCGAACGCACAAACAGCGAGATCGTGACCTGAGCTGAAATCAAGACCCAGACGCTCCACCGACTGAGCCACCCAGACGCCCCAAGTGTCTCCAGCGTTTGATTTGGGTTCAGGTCACGATCTCGCAGTTTGCGAGTTTGAGCCCCACGTCGGGCTCTGTGCTGGCAGCTCAGAGCCTGGAACCTGTGTCTCCCTCTCGCTCTTCCTCTCCCTCCACTCGTGCTCTGTCTCTCTCTCTCTCTCTGTCAAAAATAAATAAGCTTTAAAAAAACAAAAATACTGCTACAGGAGCCAGAGTCCACTGTCCCTCCCAGTTGTCGACTGTATTCCTCTAGGAATGTTATAAAACCATCAAAATGCACTTTAAAACCAAGGCTGGTAAGTGATCTGTCCAGGGCCAGAACAAACTCCTCTGTTGCTTCGTGGAAAATTTACCACTGGGTACCCTGAGCACGTAGCACCACAAGAGGCTCTAAGATGACGAGGACCCTTAGAGCTTTTATATATAGAGAGAGAGATTATGGTAATGGAGCAGTTGCATGGGGCAACGGCTAAGAGCACTGGCTAGGAGAGCCAGGTGACCAGTGCTCAACTGTGGCACTCACTGGGCTTTATGACCTTGGATTAGTTACTTCCTGTCTCTGTGACTCAGCTCTTCATCCATGAAATGGGCACAGGACTAGTCCCTCTCTTACGGGGCAGCTTTCCGGAAAGAGGTGCACCTTGATCCGAGCTTGAAGAAGGCATGGAACACATATAAATAACGAGTAAGACAGGGGCGCTCCAGCCAAAGGCACATCTCACGGCTCTTGTCGTCCTCAACGCTGACCCGAGACAGCACTGGCTACGGAAGTTGTACCCACGCCTTTTGCACCGGGCTCGGAGATTTCTTCTCCCCAGGCCCCAGCTGTGGCTCACGAACAAAAGAGGGAGATGCTCCCGTGGAAGAATGACGGGCAGGTGAACGTCTTTGCTCTTGGGGTCCCACTTTCTTTCCCCGCCCTTGAGAGACGGCAGAGCTCAGGACAAATGGCAGAGCTCAGGACAATCCGTAGGACAGCCCTGGTTCAAACCCTGCTCCGCCACAGCTTCAACGTCTCTCCTCCAAGTCTCAGTTTCCCTAGACACCTCCCTGACAACAGCAGGCAGCCGGAGCGCTCAAGAGGACGCGGTTACCTGCAGCTCCTCAAACGAATTCCTCTCTCCCACCACCTCGCCCTGGCGAACGCTGTCGTGGAGCTGGAGTCCTAATGCAGATCCACTCGATGGCACCGTCTGAGCCCTTCCTCACTCCGCGACAGTGCCGGGACACGTCACCGCCGGCCAACGCACACATAACAACTCATCTGAGCTACTTCTCTGAAACCTGGGCACGTGCCATCGGCTCCGCACCAGCAAATTGCGGGCCAGCTTTCCAAAGGACCAGACACTGCTCCCAACATCTTGAGGAGAGGCTGATAATTGTGCACAGAAGCTCCCGCGCGCACACACACAATTACCCGGTTTTCACATGCAAATATCCATCTGCACACGGTTTCTTTGGTAAATGCCAACTTCATAGGTGCCATCCAGGTGCCCAAATTGGAGAACTTGGCATAGAGAGGTGCACTCAAGCCCCGAGTCGGTTATGGACCGAGATCATTACTATAATTAATCCCAGTGGACACGTCTGTCACTCGATAACAATGGTGGATGATTCCGTCTCACCCCCTCGTCTCTTTGCGCCCCTCCCCCAACTCACCCCTCTCATAAGAAAGCCAGCCACATCCTGCTTCACTGTCCTCCCCGCCCCCACACTGCCTTTTAAAATGAAAAGCCCAGATGTGGGTGACCCATCTGTAGCGTGTGTCACGTTTTTAGCATCTTCTTTATTTAGAGCAGGGGAGAAAGGGACTCATTAGACAGGAAGTCCGCAACGAAATTAGGAAACATTTGATCAGACCATTGTCCCAACACAATATGTGCAATGAGGGAAATGCTGGAGTTGGCTGCAAACCCTAAATGTGTTTCAGCCTCGGTGGCTCGAGCCCGACAACTCTCTCGGGAGGATCCCCGCTTCTAAGAGTAGGGCCGCCATTAGGGCAGGCAGATTCTCCCTTTGTCTTTTTTAAAGACTTTATGTTTGGGGGGGCAATGTTAGGTTCACAGAAAAATTGAGAGGAAGGTACAGGCGTCTCTCGTCTATCCTCTGCCCGCACGCAGGCACAGCCTCGCCCGTTCTCAACCTCCCCCAACCAGGGTGGTGCGCCCGTCGCAACGGATGGGCCCCCATTGGCATGTCATTATTGCCATAGTCCACATGCCCGTAATCTCCATTACAGCTCGCTCTTGGTGATCCTTCTGAGGGTTTAGACCCGGTGTGATGACGTGTACCCATCACCCCAGTGTCATACAGAATATATGCACTTCCCTAAACATCCTCTGTGCTCCCTTCCCTTCCCTTCCCGTTCGTCCCTTCCCCCCACCCCCAGGAGACCACTGATGTCTTTACTTTCTGTATAGTTTTACCGTTCTCGTGATATCGTAGAGTTGGAATTCTACCATACGTAGCCTTTTCAGATTGGCTTCTGTCACTTAGTAACGTGCAATTAAGTCTCCTTCACATCTTTTCGTGGCTTGAGCGCTCATTTCTTTTTAACACCGAATAATGTTCCATTGTCTGGATGTACCACCGTTTGTTTGGCAAATTTGCTTCTCCCCCGTGGCTTCACTCTGCCATGGCAGCTGGGGAATCTGAAGTCTATGAGAGGTGGGACACCCTGGGCCTTCACCTGCCTCAGTCCCTCCTTGCTGTTTAGGAGTCAGTGGTGGGGAGGAATCACTCCTCCCAAAGCATCTAGCTTTGGCAGTAGGCCTTTACTTCAGCTTCCTGGCATACGAAGGGCAGAGGTTTGCTACCAGGGACCCATGCCAAGGGCTCGATGCATGAAAACCATTCTTAAACCTCAGTTCCATTTCTGGTCTCTCAACTCTTCTATTAAGCAGAGCAGAAGGTGAAGAATATTTCAGGCTCCAACACAGAGGCGCTAACGATACATCCAAGCTCTGGGGAAACCATTCGGCTGTAAGCGTGTCCAGCCGCTTCTCCAAATATTTAACCCACGTTGCATCAGAATCGACCCAATACGACACAAGCCGAAGTGACGGCACAGAGAGGTAACGTCTCCCGCCGTGAGTTGAGCGAGAAAAGACTGGGTTTCATAGACTGAAGATGGGCTTTCACATTGACTTGATCACCAGCTTCGGGCTTTAAGCACCCTTCACCTCACCTGTAACAGAGTTCAGAAGGCCAAACTCTCTGCCATTTGCGATATTAGAATTCATTCCTCATCTGGTGCTAAATCCATTGCTTCCTTATCTGTTTAAGTGGCATATAAGACCTGCCATTCTCAAAGGGCATGGAAAATTCATTTCTTGGTCTACGTTACAGAGCACAACGTTTAGGACGGAGTGCAGGAACTTGCGTAGAATCAGCTGACTAAATAACTCAATCCATGCCGGCGTTAAGCCATCCACACCCAGCATCTGGCACAGAGTAGGCACCTCAGTATACACCTGATCAATTAACGAATGAAAAATATGTATGTAGAGAAAAGTCTCATTAAAAACAAGAACAAATTTAGTCAGCCAATACTCAGCGATCATCTCGTGTGGACATACCTCTGCGGTTTACCTAATCACAAGATTAAGTAGATCTCTTCTGTCCTAAGTCAGTTCTCCATCAACTTTCCCTGAAGAACTTTGGTGAGCAACCAAAGGGGGGGAGGGGGACACACTATGGTCCTATCTAAGCGCCTTTAATTCATAATCCCAGCAAGGTTGTCTCCCCACCAGCTATCAATTAAAGAAGAGAGGGGATAAAATAATGAAGCATACAGAAAACAGGGAGAAGTGACAAAAGAGCCACCAAATGAGGAGGCAGGAAAGTTAGAAACAACTTGATGAGAATTATGAGTTAGCGGTAAAGACCCCTATACATCTCCCTAAACCCTGGGGATATTGATACATATTCTTTGAAAACACTGTAGTATACAAAGTCCAAGTTTCTTGCATTATTGTATTAATAATTAATTGTTACATTAACTAATGATTACACTGAAACTACTTAATCCTTTCTTCATAACTCACCTTTCATTGTTTAAAAGGCAGGAGATACCTGTGATATGTTTCAGTGAAGCTTTATGTTAAACACAGAGCGTGTGCAAAGGATAGCTCATCGTAAAAGCTTCTTGCTTTTTATTTTTCACTATCCCTTTAAATCTGTGCTGTGGGATAATGGTTTCACTGTTGCTGGATGAAACTTCTGGAAATCCCCATGATTTTTCCGGTTCTCTTAGGTAAAGTCTTACAGTCCAGGGCGAGGGACAATTTCCTTGTGCCTTCTGCCTACAGAAGACACTTACGAATCCTGAGTGGTCCCACCACTAGTAGATCTAGCCCAGTCAAGCCTTCACAGGTAGATCCCACAAGTCCTTCCTTGCTTTGGGGGGATTGGTTGCCTTATTCTAAAACCCTCCTTGTAAGCTCTGCCTTGACTTAGCCACAGCTGGGTGAAGGACCCAGGAAGTAGGGCACAGAAGTTGTGGGATAATTTTACAAATACTTTTGTCTCAGCACTTACATCCTGGTCCTGTCTCACACCCCACTCTGCCATCTGATATTTATGGGATCTTGTTTCCTTGGTCCGAATTTCCAATTTAACATTTGGTGACATTGGAAACTTCCCATATAGAATAATATACGTTGGGGAGGGGAAGGAAGTGTTCAGCAGCATGCAGAATTACGCATTTACCAAAGGGTCTGGATAGCTCTTTTACTTCTCCTATGTTTGGAAACATCCGAATTTTTCATGAAATGTTTCCAATTTAAATCCAGCTGTTTGAGATCATGTAAGTAGCCAAAAGTTAGAAAAGTTAAGTTCAGAATAGCAAAAGAGCCCTGTTTTTGCTATCATTTTTTAGAATTCCACACTGGAATTATATACAATGGAATTATATATCAGAAAATCGAATCCAAGTCCAGATTTGGATGCTGAATGTTTCTATACCTAGAAGAAGCTTACTTAGGCTTCTGAACTCAATTTCCCCATAACCAATAAAGAGATTTATGTTCTGTATCCTGAGAATCTAGTAACGTAAGTAGCTACCCCGCTTGTGAAAGACTCATATTTTGTTCGGAACATAATTTACAAACGTAACTTATGCCAAAGAACTTGTGTTGCTTTTACCACATGTCCCCAAAGTTTTTTGATACTCCTTCCTTCAGAAAGTCGAGTCTAATTCTCTTTCCCCTAAGTGCGAGCGAACTTACTTCTAGCAAATAGAATGTCGACAAAGTGACAGCGCCTGGCTTCCGAGATAAAGACGTAAATGGCACTGTGGCTTTTTCCTTACTCTCTCTTATATCACTCTTGCTGGGAGAAGCCCGCCACCGTGTCATGAGGACCCTCAGGCAGTCCCACGGAAAGGTCCGCGTGGTGAGAACCCGAGGCTTCCTCCCAACAGCACGTGAGGGAGCCATCTTGGAAACAGATCCCTCAGCCCCAGTCAAGCCTTCACAGGTAGATCGCACCGTTGACAGCACGACTGCCATCTCATAGGGGACTCCAAGCCAGAAAGACCCAAAAGACCATGCGTGAGTTTTAACTCACTAAGCTTTAAGGTAATGTTGGTGCAACCATAAGGAACGAACACAGAATTGAGCAGATTTTCTTTCTTTCTTGTTTTTTTTTTTTTTTTTTAAGATTTTCTATTTTGTCTGTTCTGAGAATCAACAATCCTCGTGAAATCAATGATTTAAAAACAAACACACACAGAAAACAGAAAACCCACAAGTCTCACTTTTTTAATTGGAAGAATAGCATTTCCGGGTGTTTATCATTGATGTTCTACTTAAGACACAATTCTCGAATGTGGTTCCTTTAAACAAATAGCGCATCGAAGGTACTGGGTATACTCAACAAATTCACATGGACACTAAAATTTTTTTTTTTAATTTTTTTTTTCAACGTTTTTTATTTATTTTTGGGACAGAGAGAGACAGAGCATGAACGGGGGAGGGGCAGAGAGAGAGGGAGACACAGAATCGGAAACAGGCTCCAGGCTCCGAGCCATCAGCCCAGAGCCCGACGCGGGGCTCGAACTCACGGACCGCGAGATCGTGACCTGGCTGAAGTCGGACGCTTAACCGACTGCGCCACCCAGGCGCCCCTAAAATTATTTTTAAATGAGCGGCAAAAGCACAGACTTTCACTACTCTAAACTGCTATGTTTGGGGCTGACAATGAAAACCTTAACAATGCATCTAAAGCCACTTCCAGATATGTCTTGTGTTGGCTTTTTTGTAAGGCTATCAGTTTGCTTTTTATTTATTTTGGAACTTATTTTTTTTTTAAGTTTATTTATTTTGAGAGAGAGAGAGAGAGCAAGAGTGGGAGAGGGGCAGAGAAAGAGGGAGAGAGAGAATCGCAAGCAGGCTCCATGCTGTCAGCACAGAGCCGGATACAGGGCTTGAACCCACGAAGGCGTGAGATCATGACCTGAGCTGAGATCAAGAGTGGGACGCTCAACTGTCTGAGCCACCCAGGTGCCCCTGGAACTTATTTTTATTTATTTGTTTGTTTGTTTGTTTGTTTAATGTCTATTTTTGAGAGAGAGACAGAGACAGAGCATGATCTGGGGAGGGACAGAGAGAGAGGGAGAATCTGAAGCAGGCTCCAGGCTCTGAGCTGTCAGCACAGAGCCCAACGGGGGGCTGGAACCCATGAACCGTGAGATCAGGACGTGGGCAGAAGTCGGACGCTTAACCGACTGAGCCACCCAGGCGCCCTGGAACTTACTTTTTAAATAGGACAGCAGATACAGGCTCCTTATGAGATAAAACGAATCTTTCGTGAGAATAAGATCAAAAATTGCACTAAGGGCCCTAAACGATGCTTATGCAGCGCACAGAATAATGACAGCGGGTGTCTGTGGGGAGTTTACGACTCCATGGTCATATCTCATTTAATCATCCCAACAAGACCAGGGAGCAGGAATTACTTTTCCCATTTTGCATCTGTGACGGTGCAAAACCTACTTACGTGAGAATCGTCTACGACTTACCTCCTCTCCCACACCCCCAAAGATAACCCTCTGTGCCCAGTTTCTCCTTTGCTTTCCCCTCCGAGAGATGCAGAATCCTTTCTGGAGGGAGGCACAACCAGAAGTGCTGAGGATGGACAAGTCTCGCCAGCTACAGTTAAGCGAGTGGAGGACAAGTCCTCTGAGACTGGATGTTAAGGAGAGAGAGACATTGGGGCAGCTGCGGGGCATGAGCAAAGGAAGATTTTAATATATGTTATGGACTATGTATTTGCATCTCCTTTGACTTTGACTTCATCTGACACATGTGAGAAATCAGTAGAATTTGGTTTTGTTATTTTTGCCTATTGAACTGCTCCTTCAACACATGGCTTTAAAACTCCTGGGTTTTCAGGCGGCACATTTAAGAATGTTCAGGTGCCGAGTGTATAAATGACCTTCCCGAGAACCCAGATCTTCTCGTTAAATCAAGCGTTCCATCCCACTTCGTCACGAGGCCTTCTCGTTCGTTCACTCCTGCAACGAGCAGCCACTGATCGCGTAAGAGACCGGGCACTATCCTAGGCCTGGGGGAAATGACTTGACTTGAAACTGCAAAATCGGTCATTTTGAATCTCAGCGAAAGAGTGAGAGACCGAAATTCAGTCACGTTTGGGTCTGATTGTCCCCCATGTTTGGAATAAACAACCTGGGGGGACCCTTTAATTGCCCAAGGGCAAAGCAAACACCCACCTATTATCCAGAGCGGACGCTCAGAAATGACAGCAATGCGGTGTTTTAGAACGGGAACAAAAGCCTTCTCTAATTGTAAATTTTTTTTTTTTAATTTTTTTTTTAACGTTTATTTATTTTTGAGACAGAGAGAGACAGAGCATGAACAGGGGAGGGGCAGAGAGAGAGGGAGACACAGAATCTGAAACAGGCTCCAGGCTCTGAGCAGTCAGCCCAGAGCCCGACGCGGGGCTCGAACTCACGGACCGCGAGATCGTGACCTGAGCCGAAGTCGGACGCTTAACCGACTGAGCCACCCAGGCGCCCCTCTAATTGTAAATTTTTACCTGCGGTTGAGCCAAAGCTTTTGTTGCTTTGCTTCTTTTGTTGGTATTCTTTTCTTTATTTATTCGTTTAGAGACTGAGTGGCAGGAATATGCCTTTTCTCTGCGCGGACCTGGTCGTACCCCGCGCCAGCGAGCCTTTGTTTCTCTTGAGGAGAGAAGGACATTCAGGCGTGATCCTAACGTGGGGATAAAAGAAGGTTCACTATTGAAATGGGCTTTTGGCAGTTCAGGCTGTTCTAAGACGTGGCTGTCCTGCACACCGCGTTATTCAAGACCAAATAAAACGCGCCTTGGGAAACGCGTCAGTGTGGGAATACCGCGTTCCCCTGTGCTAGCCTGTTGGGCTCGTCCCACTGCCGTAGAACACAGAAACGAGAGCCTGAGAAGTGGCCCCAGGCCTGGCGGAAGAAGGAAACCGTGGACGTTTCTCTGTCTTCTTCTGCAAGCGTTCCACATTCCACCTGACTGCTTCCTCGATCCGGAAATTCTCTCCTCGTTTGGCTTCTCAAACTGTCCTCTTTTTTGGTTCTCGTCCTACAGCCCTGGATCCTCTTGTTCAAACTACTTTTTTTGGCCCTCTTCCTCAAGTTCAATGACCTCAGGCCCTGGTGGCTGATCTTTTTCTCGTCTGGAGTTGCACCCTGTGCCTCCGTGGCCTCAGCCTCTCCTGGGGCTTGAACAACCATCCCTATTTTGATGACTCTTAAATTTATATCTCCAGCCCTTAACTTTTCCTTGAACTTGAAACTTGCATATCTAACTGCCTTCTCGACGTGGACCCTTGCTAGCCAATAGTCATCTCACCCGGAACTTCTAAGATGGCCCTTGATTTGGGTCCCAAGCCTTTCTTCCATAGATATTCCGCTTGTAATAAGCCCACTCATCTGCTCAATGAACACTGGGAGTCAGGTTCAATTCTTCCCTTTTCTCCTGCATTCATAGCCGGTCAGAAGGTTGCTTTTGGTTCCATGTCCAATGCACCCCCATTCCTTCCCATGCCCATCTCCGCTGCCATCACGCAAGGCTGTTCCAACAGCCTCCGACTGGCATGCCTGCTTAACCACTCTGCTAGTTATTCAACACCAGAGTAATCTTTTAAATAAATTTTAGCAAATCGTACCCTTCTTTGAGGTCTCCTGCTGCATTTGGAATCAAAGTCAAACTCCTTATCATGTCTGCAAGCCACCTGGCTCTCTAACTTCATTCCCCTTCCCCTTCACTTCCACCATGATGGCTTCCATTCAAGGGAAGGGAGACCTCACCGTCACACCCTGCATGTCGGACTAACAGTAACAGCACTGCCCCAAGGGGAATGGGTGGTCCTAGACCTGCTGGGAGACAACAGCGGGATCTCAGCGCAGATCCTCAGGACGAAGAGACAGAGGCAACCTCACAGATTCACCTCAACTGGGTACCTTGGACGTGGGGCACCCTGAGAAACTCTGAGAGAACTGGAGAGGCCAGGGGACATCGGAAGGGGGTGGGGGGTGGGTTGCAGCTCCTACCTGCTGTAATCCACAGTATTAAGAGAGAGGTGACCTCACCACTTTGTGACAAGCACCTAAGACATTCAGTTTTTGCACCAGTGAATCAGATAAAGCCGCTGCCCTGTAGGCCTTTCCAGCCTCGTTGGAGAGACAGACGGATAAACAAATAATGGCAATACAGTGTGATAAGTGCTCTCACGGGAATAGCTAATAAGAATGATCGCACAAAGGCAGCGGTATGTAATACTGGCTCCAGGGGGGCACTAAGCAGACACGGCTATCAGAGGATTATTCCACTGTGGCTGGAGTGATGGCGCCTATGGGCTTTTCTAGAGAAAATTTCCAAATGATCACATTTTAGATGTCAATATTAAAAAAAAAAAAAAAAAAAAAATGACTAGTGCTACGTTTAGAGAGACAAAGAAGAGCATCTTTACTAGATGGTACTCTTGATTTAAAAGTGTCACCGAGGGACGCCTGGGTGGCTCAGCTGGTTAAGCGTCCGACTTCGGCTCAGGTCATGATCTCACGGTTAGTGAGTTTCAGTTCTGTGTCAGGCTCTGTGTTGACCGCTCGGAGCCTGGAGCCTGCTTCGGATTCTGGGTCTGCCCCTCCCCGGCTTGCACTCTGTCTCTGTCTCTCTCAAAAATAAATAAATGTTAAAGAAAGAAAGAAAGAAAATGTTAAAAATGTTTAAAAAAATAAATAAATGTTAAAGAAAGAAAGAAAATGTTAAAGAAAGAAATAAATGTTAAAGAAAAAAATTTAAAAAAAAAAAGTGCCACCAAAAATGTGAATTTGCAATTTTTACCAAAGGCGGGGGAAAATCCCACGTAACTTGTATGTACTCTGTGTACATTTTTCTAGTGCCTTGATGATATGATTACCTCTCTCGGGATATGTTTTTTATTACGGTCCCTGAAAATTAGGAAGCCACCAAGGTGAGCAGTGAAGATGCTTTAATGACCGCAGAACGAACACCAGCATTTTGAGGGTAGCAGGAAGGCAGACACAGGCGTGTGGACAACCGTTTCAAAAGCCAAGAGAGGCCAGCAAAGGCTGCTTTACTTCCTTCCCTCTGCGGTCCAAAGGACGCGTTTGAGTCTCGTGCCAGTTTTCCTCTGTGGGGAAAGTTAAAAGGAAAACTTCATCCTGAATATTTGTGACTCTTCTCCTTTGGGGATCAGAGATATTTTTCCTAACACTACTGTTGGGCAGTTTCTAGACTCGCTTCCATTCCAGAACTGTCATAATGGAGTAGCCTTTCCGATATACGGATGGGTCATCATTTTAATACGCCAACCATTTGCTAATGATAAGGAGCATAATTAGATTAGTTTTCTGGAGGCAGGAATCAATATCCTGGTGCATGTGGACCTGATTAGCCATTGCTAATTAGAGCTCTCAGACATTAATCAAATACTATGTTTAGGGCCAACCAACCAATGTGGGAAGCAAAAAAAAAAAAAAAATCTATAGTCTCCCCTTGAATTCTCCAACTGGTTCTCCTTGAAATCAAATCCGAAGACAGAAATCCTGGTGTTAGGTCTGCATGAACTGAGCAGGGAGGCTGTGCTCTTTCATGGGTCCCTGGGCCTTCTGGAGTATAAGGCCAATGACGTGATGTCATTGCCCTCCTTCTTAAACAAACACACGCTCCATTCTGCAGCCTGGATGCACTTCTCACGGACAGTGTGGCCACTATGGACACGTGCCAGCTTTAGGCTGGACCCGGGGAGTCAGACCAACACTCTTAGGCCTAAACAATAAATAAAAAGAGATGCTCACTAATATATTATTCATGAAATAGCCCAATTGCCCATCATGGCACGGACTTGTACTCCTACAATTATTCCTGTGTGTTTAAATAATGAATGTTATGGTTGTGTTTACCAACACAAATCACTCATTAATCAGTATTCAAACCAAACAGTGCCTTATGTGAACTCTTTGAAAACTGTACTTGATCAGATCGCTGACCTCAATCTGGGGACCGTCTTCACGACGCTAATTCTAAGACACGGGATGGAGCCCTTGAATTTGACAAAACCTATTGGATAAACCAGGCTTGAATAAAGATTCTGCTGATAATGAGGGGTAAATCCAGACATGATTTAAGATTTGTGGGATATATTACAAATAATTCCAGCGCCTTTGTTCTTAATGCCTGATTCTTTGATGCTTCTAAATGTTACCTTGCAAAAAGCTATTTATTGCCCCACAAGCACTGTCAATGTCTTCATAATCTCTTTTAAAAAGATACTTTGCTAGAAAGCCACAGTATGTATGCATACTATCATTATAATTTCTTCCTTCAGAAATAGAAAGTCAGATTTGAATGAACTCAAATCCTGAAAGGCTTACGTGAGATTTGAAATTCACAACCTACAAAGACTAATCAGTTTTTAGGCTCGAGGAAAGCATGTTTTTCAAACCAATCTTTTTTTTTTTTTTTAACGTTTATTTATTTGAGACAAAGAGAGACAGAGCATGAACGGGGAAGGGTCAGAGAGAGAGGGAGACACAGAATCGGAAACGGGCTCCAGGCTCTGAGCAGTCAGCACAGAGCCCGACCCGGGGCTCGAACTCACGGACTGTGAGATCGTGACCTGAGCCGAAGTCGGCCGCTTAACCGACTGAGCCACCCAGGCGCCCCGACCAACCAGTCTTAACATTATCAGTTCTAGACTTCAGCCAGAAGAGAGAAATGGACTTAGTTTCAGGGAAAACAGAACAGCAGTGGGAGAAGGATTGGTACCAAATAATAATAAGTATGGAATCCCATGTCTAAGTGTCCCCTTGTCCCATGTCCCCATGGGGGACATTGTCCCCATGTCCCATTGTCTATTTGGCAACATATCAGTTGCGTGGCCTGGACACACAATCCGAATCTGAGTCTTTAAAATCTGAATCTCTAAGATGAGGGCAGCTATGCCCGAGGTCACAGTGTGGTTCTGAAGGTGATGTGAAGGTAATTATGAGGGTGCTTGCCACAAGGTGTCCCTAGAGTTAGACATCACCAAGTGCTGCTTCCCTCGGCCTCTTCCCTTAATTCTGGTTCTATAGACCAGAATGTTTTGGAAAGCGAGAATTGCATCTGTATCTTGGGTGCCTAGCACTGCAGTGCATACATTAGACTCAATAAACCATTATTGAGCCAAAATGAACTACCAGAAAAGCCACCAAAGGACATTTAGGGGACATGTGAATGTTTCTTTTCCCTCTTTCCCAAAAGTCAATATTGCACAGAATCTCTAAGGCAGTCATTTCCAGAAATCAGAAGAAATATTCCAGAAGAGCCAAAGCAAATCCCTCCTGTAATTTCAGGCGTTGAAAAGTGCGGTTATTAGAAAAAAAAAACCTTCCCTTTCATTTCTCTGACCTCTTCCTCTCATAATTTTGGCAATTTTCATGCATGGAAAATGTTGGCCAGAGCACAGAACACAAATATGATGGGTATCCAAATTATTTATTTTAACTCCAGATAGACTCTTGGTAAAAACATAGAAGATGCATAGGTATGAGAGAAAAGGCAAAACTTAAACGAGGGAGGTCATTAATATCTGATGGGATCCTCAAGATAAATATATCCAGTGGGAAGCATCTTGAGTGTTGATCAAGGATACACCATGAACTTCTACTTAATTCAGGTACTGAGAGGAGAGATAAAGCGGTGTATCTTTATAATGTGCCTGGGCCATCGAGAAAAAGGTGGTGTATTTAGAAAAGCAGGGCAAGCAGTCACTTATCAGACACTTACTGAAGGGACTGGCTTTGAACAAGGTCATAAAATGTAACTAAGGGCATGCCTTTCGATTCGAAATTATGTCTCTTTCTTAAAGTAAACAAATTCAGTACAACGTAATTTTTAAGTGGAAATTTATATTGCCCATATGTCATGATGGTGACCAATTAAGAGTTGAAAACCTTTACAGAAGTTAGAAATGTGTTGCCTTATCTCTCATCTGTTGATTCTTTCATGGATTCTCTAGCATTGCCCGTGTCCAACCAAATCCCACAGTGACACTTTTTTTGCAGGCAAATGGGGAAGGAAGATCGCCCACCAAAGAGATCTCTTCTGCCAAGTTCTACGTTACTGTTGGTCTCAGCTGAACTGTCAGGTTTTTCCCCCCCACAATGATTCTCAATTTAGCAAATCACAAGTCTTTATTTACAACCTAAGAATAGCTAAACTGAATAGTCGGCACCAACTCTTTCTGTGTGCTTAGGAATTAAATCTCTGCCATTTGGAACCAAATTTCCAGTTCCAAAAATATTGGGAGTCCCCACATGAGCCCAGGGCTCTCCCAGGGACTCCAGAGAGTGGTAGAAATTCAACAGAGTCACATCGGAGAGCATCTGGCAGCTAAGCCTTTGCTGCAGTGGTTGTTCTGTCTTTATTCAGATGGATATGGGCTTTGCGAGCCACTTTGTGTTCTAGAAGGAAAACAACAGATGCTGACGCGCAAGAAGGAGAAAGGGCTGAATTTTTCCTTAAAAATCCAAGCCTCCGAATTCATGTTTTCATCCCCAAACCCCCTTTCCAGTATTTCCCCTGCCAGAGCTCTATTCATTAGACTCCATCATCCCAAGTCAGTTCAAAGAGTCCAAATCTCCTATAATGAGGGACCGTTAAGACACAAACACTACACATCCGTGTTAAGTCTCAAGTCTCAAGTTTATAGTATTGGCATAACTTTAAATATTAAACAACCTTCCCAGCCTCTGATTATTGTCACTCGCTGCAGTAGACATATGTCATATTATCTGGCCCACATTGTTTCTCCTTTTCAGACACAAGCACCCCCTTTTCTTTTAGGTAATTATCTTTCATGCCAATTCATATGGTTCCGGGGTATCTGGAGAGATAATGGCTGCCTAAGGGGAACCATCTGAGACCTTCCCCGGATTTTACATGTGGACACTGAGGGAAGACAGTCTTATTCTTTGAGTGTCACTCTCTGTGGCTTTAGAAAGCCTGGAGCTCTCTCTGAAGACTTGCCCACCCCACACCCAACCCCTGGCTATCTGAAGGCCAACCAAAAAGGTAGAGACCTGATGACATCAGCTAGATCCTTGGATCTGGTCATTCTTGAGCCCACTTCAACCTCTGCACTGCCAACTTACCCGGGCCATTATAAAGCTCTTGTAACTTCGAGTCTTTTCTATGACATGCACATTTTTTATTCCACAGATCCCACTTTTAGACTCCTTAATTTATTACTCAACATATCTCCTACCCACAAGGCTGGGTTGAAAACTTTCTTCCCACACACCTAAATACAGAACATTGGTCTTTTCTTTTCTTGGGTACAGATCCAGCCAATTTCATTTCGTGACAAAAGTGCTTCCCTTACCAATTTAGCTGCTATCCTTAGGGATCCGTCCCCCTGGAAAGTTCTAGTGAAACTTTCTTCTCATTAAGACGCTGGGTTCTTGTTTTACTTCCCTGATATAACTGTCTCTAATTATACTGTCTAGATTTTCCCTTCTACTGCTTTCTTGGCTGGTCTTATTTTCTTTCTTCCTTTGATGTCTTTTCTTTTCATGCTTTCCTACAGCAGGTTTATCAACAGGGTCTATAGACTATCCATTAATGGGCTTCAGGGATTTCTCAAAGTCTCTTGAAATTGTGTGCAAGGTTTGCATGAAAAAAAATATATATATATACACACACACATGTATTAGTTATCAATCACTGTGTAACAAATTACCCCATAAATTAACAACTTCAAACAATAAAAATCAACTATTTAGCAGTTTCTATGGATCAGAAATCCGGACATGGATGAAGTGGGTGTTTCTGCCTCTCTCAAAATGCAATAATCAAGGCGTTCCTCAGGGATCTGTGTTGCACTCAAAGACCACAGTAAAGGAAAATACACTTTTAAGGTTACTCACAAGGTAGTTGACAGGACTCAGTTTCCCATGGGTTGTTGCCTGGGGACCTACCAGTTCCTTGCCACTTGAGTCTTTCAAAGGGCAGCTCGCGACATGGCAGAACAAGCCAGGGACAGTAAGAGAGGGTGAGCAAGACAGAGGTCACAGTCTCTTTGCGATCTGATCTCAGTAGTGACATCCCGTCCCTTCTGCTGTATTCTGTTGGTCAGAGGCCAGTCACTGGGTTTGGGCCACAGTCAAGAGGAGGAGGTTACACACAATGTGAATGTCAGGAAGTGGGGATCATTGGGGGGTGGTCGGTCATCTTACGGGGTGACTGCTACAACACAGTGAGGAGGAAAATGATCCGTACTTTTCATCATATCTTTTATTTCTGAATCAACGTTTGCATTTTCTCTTTGTTTCTGTCCCAAGGATTGGTTTTGCCCAAAGTCTTCTACATTTTCACAAGTTGCCGGAAATTGTCTGTCTGCGCCAGGTTCTCCGTATTTATTCCCCTCTTACAACAGTCTCTCTACAATAGTCTTTGTATACCCTCCCCTTATCATTTTTTTAAGTTCATTTATTTTGAGAAAGAGAGAGAGAGAGCACATGAGTAGGGGAAGGGCAGCGACAGAGTTGGAGAGAGAGAATCTCAAGCAGGCTCCACACTGTCAGCACAGAGCCCAATGTGGGGCTCAAAACCGCAAACCATGAGATCATGACCTGAGCTGAAGTCAAGAGCCGGACGCTTACCTGACTGAGCCGCCCAGGTGCCCCTCCTTCCCTTACCATTTTTATGATGTAAGATTCTATGTTGTCACTCGTACCCAGACACACACACACACACACACACACCCCACATTTTAGTCCATTGTCAGTTGTGAGAGATGGAGTGTTTTGATTAGACAGGATAAGACTCTTGTCTTGTAGAACACTGGTTCTCACACTTCTTAGTCTCTGACCCCTTTACACTCCTAAAAATCATTGACGACTCTGAAGAGCTTCTCTTTGTGTAAATTATATCCACGGATATATGCTGTGTTAGACATGAAAACTGAGACATTTAAAAATATTTATTCTTTTAAAAATAATAGACCTGCTCTACGCGAGCAAATATTTTTATGAAAGGTAAAAATATTTAGCTTTTTCTGTAACCAAAAAAAAATATTAAGAAAACTGACAATGTGTTACCTTTCTAAATTTTTTCTGATGTTTTATTTACTTTTGAGAGACAGCACGCAAGTGGGGGAGGGACAGAGAGAGGGGGGAACCGAAGATCTGAAGTGGGCTCTGGGCTGACAACAGCAAGCCCAATGTGGGGCTCGAACTCACAAACTGTGAGATTGTGACCTGAGCTGACGTCGGACGCTCAACCGACCGAGCCGCCCAGCTGCCCCAATACCTTACATTGTTAGAACTCTCTTTCGGGTCTGGCTACAGAGAAGACAGGTGGAGTCTCATCTCCTTCTGTACTCCAGCTTCACCAGTATTTTGTTTTGGTGCAAGTATGTGAAAAAAATCTGCCATACAGTCACGCAGGTGTGTCACTGACAAAAAGCGAAATCTTTTTTTTTTTTTTAACGTTTATTGATTTTTGAGACAGAGAGACAGAGCATGAACGGGGGAGGGTCAGAGAGAGGGAGACACAGAATCTGAAACAGCCTCTAGGCTCTGAGCTGTCAGCCCAGAGCCCGACGCGGGGCTCGAACTCACAGACCGCGAGATCGTGACCTGAGCCGAAGTCGGCCGCTCAACCGACGGAGCCACCCCGGTGCCCGGAAAAAGCGAAATCTTTTAATAGCCTCTTGATGTAATTATAGATATTCTTTTTTGATATTTTTCTGATACCCCCAAATTTGACAATGGTGGTTTCTTAAATGCTGGGGAAGGCAATGTGAAACCATAATAATGACTTCTTTTCACCTTCTGTTACGCGAAAATCCACTGGCCTACCTCATTCGTAAAGTGGATCTTTTACCAATGCGTGATTTGTAACATCATGCATTGGCCATTTGAAAAAAAAAATATATATATATATATATCGATTCACTGAGATACACAGATCTTCACACGGTGACAGATTTTGTTCTGAAATATCAAAAAAAAAATCCCACATTCATAAATATCGCAATCAATCTCATTATGAGCCTGGAGGTGTTAGAAAGCAGGTGTTAGAAAGCTTTCAAGTGAAAGCTCAAATTTCGTCATTGGTTATAAACCCTACCAGTTCTGTTCCTGGAAGTAACAGGCCCCTCTTCATTCATTTCTGAGAAAACATCTGCCAAATACCCGGTCTACAGAACCAATGTCTGTCAGTTGTTCGTTCAAATAAAAATAGCGTTCCACGGAAAAAGGGAGCTAATTCAACTCAGAAGGAGTGCTTCTCTTCGAGACATCCAATGAACTTTGGTACGCAGGATGCTTGATTCGTCCATCCCGTCTCATCACATAGCACAGTAAAAAGATGTAAAGTGTTGAGATTTAATGAAATCAATCATGTTTACTGCTTTGCCAAGATCACTTTGAGTGACCCTGGCTTTTCTGTTTGTCTGTCAGAATACCACAGTCCCCACTGGCGCAATCTGGTGCCAATGCCTGGAACCATCTTAAGACATGGGCACTCCATCCACCATGATGAAGTTTTTGCATCAACAGTGGACATGTCAACAGTTGAAAAAAGTAAATCACACCTTAGTATTATTTTGAAAACATGTTGAAAATAGTACTATTTTGAAAGTATTCAACATGTCTTGGGGACCCCCCAGGGCTCTATGACTATACCTTGAAAACCACTATAATAGACCGTCTTAATTCTAATACGTCATATTACACTGGGGGAGCAGAATTTGAAATATTATGTGCTCGCGTCTGCTTATCTAGATCTGATGGGAGAAGAGAGTCCTCTAATAAAATTAGTGTTGATTTATTGCGCATGAACCGTCCAATATTTCCCAAATGTCACTGATTCACAAGTTTTGCCAGAGAAATATAGCCATTTCTTATACTTCAATATTTTAAAAGACCTTTTATCACGCTGAAGATGAATACCACAAATGGAAGAAATATATGAATACCCTTAAAATAAATATATAACTCCTCCAATTTTTAGAGAATTGTTCCTCGAGTGCACTCCTTCAGATCATTCCAGTAACCACCACAGACACTTCTGGAAAGCCCTCCCCCTAGCTTTGAGCTCCCTTGCTTTGCCAGATTCCCTTGTATGCAAATTTATTTCCATATTTCTTTTAGATTCTTCTATCTACAGATTCCAAGTCATTCCTGTTGGGAATAATTAGAAAAGAGGAAACTGGGGCACTGGGAAAGACTAAAGGGAAGTAAAGCAGGTGGCTGCAAAGAAAAAGAAATTTGGGCGTGAAGGTCTGGGAGAGATAAAAGGAGAGGAATAGAGAGAGAAGCCTGAGCCCCTGCATTGCCCCCCCCCCCCCAGGGCCTGGGAGGCAGCAAAATGAGATGATGTGAAAGGAACTAGTAGATGGTCTTCTGTGTGACAAGTGTGGGGCTCCGGCATTGAAAACATAAGTGCCTGCAAAAATGCCTCCCCGGCTGTGTTAAGTAAGGCTCACCACAAAGTTTTTCCACTTGAAATATCCAAGTACTTTTGCGTCTGCGAGACTGAGGCGAGATTCAGAACACAGGCATCTCCAAGTCTCAGTCATACCATCAGAAAAGTGTCGGGTCGCCCAGGTGGCTCCGTCAGAGGAGCAGGAGACTCTTGACCTCAGGGTTGTGAGTTCGAGCCCCTCAGTGGGGATAGAGATTATTTCAATAAATGGAACTTGAAAAAAAAGAAAGAGGAAGGAAGGAAGGAAGGAAGGAAGGAAGGAGAAAGAAAAAAAGAAAGAAAGAAAGAAGAAAGAAAGAAAGAAAGAAAGAAAGAAAGAAAGAAAGAAAAAGAAAGAAAGAAAGAAAGAAAAAGAAAGAAAGAAAGAAAGAAAGAAAGAAAGAAAGAAAGAAAAAAAGAAAGAAAAAAAGAAAGGAGAAAGAAACTTGAAAGCGTCTTGTGACTGTGAGGAGAAGAGATCACGAAACGTCTTCATGAAGCAAGAGAATGTAATGGAAATTAAGAGTATAATGTCCGTCATAACCCACTGAAGTTGCGAAAATGCCTTTCGTATCCTTATTTCTCCTGTTATGATTGTCGTTTTGTGTTAGCAAATATTTAATAAAGTATTTGTGAAGCCTTTTACTGGTTCACTTGTTACCTTGGTTCTTAAAAACTATCTTTGCCATAAGGCAGTATTTAAGGCTGAATGGAATACATTAGGGGTCAATGGTGGGGAAGGATGTGAGCCCTTTATCCTGCCTTCTGTGAGACCTTCTCTGCTTTGCATGTTGGTCTTCTCCCAAAGATTTTATCTGAAAATTGTGCTCTGGTGCTATAAAAGAAAAAAAACAATTTTTTTTTTTAAAGTAAGAAAGCCAACCAAATTCATAGTCTAAAAGTCCCCCAACAGGAATTCTCCTTCCAACTTTCAGTAAAATGACTAAATGTTACAATGCCCGAGTGATATGCAAAATAACATACAAAGACCTGAACAAGCACATCATAAAAGACACCCGCATAGTCAATAGGCACCTAAAAAGGTGTTTGACTCCTTTAGATGTCAGGAAGATGCAAATCAAAGCAACGAAAGGTGACATTGCGTACCCGCCAGGAGGGATAAATTTACAAGATGATGATATGATATGATATGAGGGTGTTGGCCAAAAAATGTCTTAAAGGTGGGGGGGGGTTGGACTGAAACTTTCACCGAACGCTGGCTGGTGTGCAAATTGGTACAAGCAATCCGAAAATCGGCAATATCTACTAAGGCAGAAAATGTACATATTCTGCAATCATGCAAACTCCCAGGTATATACCCGATGCACAGGCATCAAAGAAGACATTTAAGAATGTTCATAGCAGCACCGCTGTTAATAGGCAAAAACTACAGACGAAACAAATGCCATCAACAATAAGGTAGACAATTAAATAGCAGCGTATTTCTACAATGGAAAACTATACAGAAAACAAAAGGAATGAACTACTTCTAGATTAATAACCTGGTGAAAAGAAGTCAAGCTCAGAAGAGAGAATACTGTATGATTTCATTTAATGTTTATTTATTTTTGAGAGAGACAGAGACAGAATGCAAGTGGGTTAGCGGCAGAGAGAGAGGGAGACACAGAAGCAGAAGCAGGCTCCGGGCTCTGAGCTGTCAGCACAGAGCCCGACGCGGGGCTCGAACTCACGAATCGTGAGATCGTGACCTGAGCCCAAGTCGGACGCTCAACCGACTGAGCCGCCCAGGCGCCCCTGTGTGATTTCATTTATACAGTGTTCACAAATGGGGAAAACTAATCTATAGCGACAGGGGTCAAGACAAGAATTACCTGTGTAAGGGAAGTGACTGGAGGGGGTCCCAGAGGGGGGCTTTTAGTATACTGCCAGTGTTCCGTTTCATGATCTGAGGGTCATCACCCAAGTTCCCTTTGTGAAAATTAATCGAGTGGTATACATGTGATTTGTGCACATGGTTGTATTTCAATAGGAAATTTACTTGAGGAGGAGAATAATATATAATTTAATTTTTAATCATGTGGAATGTAATTTTTAATCATGGAGAATCCCCTAGTGTCTCGGTGATTCCTATTAATCCCCTCCGCCTTTCTTTCACTTTCATTTTCCAGATTCTGAACCGGTCACAACTTTGCTGGCTATTTTTCAAAAAATACCATTATAATTAATGGATTCCTTTCACTCTAAAAGCAGAAGAGCTGGCTCTCCTCATCCTTGTACGCCTCCCCTGAGAGGTGAATTAATAAACGAATTCAAAACATGTGTCCTGAGCACCTGCTTGGGTGCCGGAAACGGGCAGGTGAGAGGGGCAGACACAGTTCTGGCCAGGGGGAGTTCGCCGTCTAACAAGGGAAATTCACAGTTAAAGCAGTTGGAGAGCGTGTGAAGTGCCATCAGGATGCTCGGGGATCACGCGGCAGGGTAGATGTCTCTTCCCGCGTCTTGGGGACCACATTTTTCTTCCCTGTTTCAGAAGGTCGGTGGCACTTACGGTTAGGACCACAGAGCGTGGCGACTCACAATTTTGCCTCTCGTTGTCTCCTCTTGTTAACCCGTCACCCCGAATTGAGCGTAGGAAATTGGCCCGGTTCAGCATCTCCTGTTGGACCTAATTCTGAGCCAGAACTAGACCCTCTAAAACAGCCGATGAGAGGAGGAAGGGGGGATTGGGGAGGAGCGTCTATGAAGAAAGAGAATTTTCAGCAGAAAAGTCTGCGTGGGAGGGCACTGCTGAGATACAGAGGAAGTGGGAGACACGTCCTGCTGAAGAAAGTCAGAGGGCAGCAGCCTGAGGACGGTGACAGGTCGTGGTCTCCCAGAGCTCTGGTGTCTAGGCGCTCAGAATCTATAGAAGGAAGCTGCTAGAACTTGCCTACCTGGCTGAACAAAAACAAGAAAAAAATGACTCTGATTTAACTTTTCTGCTGTGGAAACAAGGACCTGTTTGAGGAGAGACGAGGATCACTCCAAACGTGGATCTACCGCATGAGAAATGCCCTTGACAGCTCATCTGTTGTGTGGCTAACACCTTGACATCCTCCTACCGCAGGGATTTGAGAGCTGGTGCAGGGCTTACTTGATAAGATACATGTAAGGAACTCGCACGGTGCCAGGATTCCCAGCAGCAAAACACTAACAGCATAGGCTCCAGAAGAGAGAGAAATGGGGGTGTGGGAGGAAGGAGAGAGAGAGAGGGAAGGAGGGAGAGATTGCTTGCCACAGCCCAAAGGCAACAGGATGCTGAGAGACAAAGGGATGGGTGCAGCGGTCAGAGGCCAAAAGCGACGCTGCCTTCATTTCTCAAACTACCGGCGAATGAGCCTGATTCTAACGCTCGATCTGGTAACCTCACGAGAACATTCTATAACCAGCAGGGCCCCCATCAAGCTGGGATTGGGGTGGCCATTATTATTATGTATTATGTTTTGACATTCTACGTCTACATTGTGCAACCAATCCCCTTAAATGCCACATACTAAATAAACGCTCTCCAGAACAGCGCGTCTCGTGTTCCTAGTTTATCAACAAATTATATAGTAGCTCAGGTCCGCCTACCTCTTTTCCATGATATTCAAAGCAATTAAGGAACAAACAAAACTCTGGACATCGTTTTTTAATTCCTATATAATAGGAGTCAAAGAAATGTAAGTGCCTCCCAAGATTCACAAAGTTGCGGTTCCTGCCTCTGCATTGATTCTCCGTCGCGAGCAGCATGAACCCTGGTCCCCTAACAAGCATTAACACGCCGCTGCGTTCAGGTTCCTGGGTTGCCCATTAACTCCATATAACAGTTCCGGAGCCTGCAGCCCCGAGACGTTCATGCTTCCATCAACTTCCTATGGCAGGATCCGTATTTATAATTCATGCTTCTCCATTGGTTTCCTTTCCAGGTCTCTCTGGGCTGGTACTTAAACAAAATCTCTGCCCACATCAAGCGCACGCTAGTCCTTCCTCAATTAATAATTAATAGTAATGATGATCATCGTGAGCGAATTTTTAAAGAGTTTATCTTTTGTCATTTATCTAAGGGTCGTGTCTTTCATTGCTTTGGTTGGGGGGGTGGGCGGGGTCCCACCGAGGCATAGACACTCATACGTCCCTGACCATCACTAGCTAAGTTTAACGTTGCAGTTAACTAAACAGCCCAGAGAGCCCATGGTGGGAATGTGGAGGGCGGGGTTGTTTTCGTTTGTTTTGCCACCAGAACCCAACTCGTCACGTGGCAACACTATTACATTTTGATTTGAGGGAATGTTCTCCCCCATGCCCTACCCCAATACTCTGCTTTTGTCTTCATTTGAATCGGAGTCTATGGTCAGGCTACAGATATAGAAAATACCACCCAGAAGCCCTGGGTGACTCAGTCGGTTGAGCATCCAACTTCGGCTCAGATCATGTTCTCCTAGTTCGTGAGTTCGAGCCCCACGTCGGGCTCTGTGCTGACAGCTCAGAGCCTGGAGCCTGATTCGGATTCTGTGTCTCCCTCTCTCTCTGCCCCTCCTCTGCTCTCTCTCTCTCTGTCTCAAAAGTAAATAACATTAAAAAAGAAAGAAAGAGAAAGAAAATCCCACCCAGAGGTGCCTGGGTGGTTCAGGCGGTGAAGCGGCAACTTCACCTCAGGTCATGATTGCGCGGTCTGTGAGTTCGAGGCCCCCATCAGGCTCTGTGAAGCCAGCAAGCCTCGTCTATATCCTTGCTACTCGCGGTGTGGTTCTTGGATCACCATCACCTGGGAGGTTATTAGAAATGCAGAATCTCAGGTCCCCCCTGAGACCTTCCGAGTCAGCGTGGGTCTTTTAACAAAATTCCCAGGGGATTCATATGCACATGAAAGTGTGACAGGCAGGGAATCAAAGCCCGCTTCACGGTAATTGTCCCAGCGGTGACAAAATAGGTCACCTGGGACCAAGGAGATCGATTGCCCACACTTTCATGTTAGCGAACGGGAGGAAGTAGCTTCTCACAGTGACTGATTTTGAACCTAGAAGTCGTACTTCCTTGTTGTGGACAGAAAGGGAAAGGCTGCATGAAACCCAAGGTCTACACAGAGGAAGCGACAGACCATCGAGGCCCTCAATGACACCATTGAGCCTCTAGGTTCACCTGTGCCTAAAGCCACATCTGTAATGAGACTATTCAGATACCTGAGACACATACTTCTCTTTTTCTAACGAAGAAAACGCAAACTTGACTTTCTGTCACTTGCAACCAACAGAATCCTAACTGATTCGGGACCTAACTTGCTCCCAAAAGAATGTATCCCCTAACCACGAGAACAGACAGTTGCTGACATCCTAAAAGCAGGTCTAAGCTAGGTTTTGTTGTTGTTGTTGTTTTGTTTTTATTTTTTGTTTTTTGTTTGAATCTATTTTTTCAAAACATCTCCTAGGTTAGGATTTTAAAATACGTACCACCTCAGCAGAGGGGAAGTACCCACAGGCCAAAGGGTACCAAATTGCTTAAAGGTTTCCTTTCTGCTTTTAATATATTAGATATGACCCTTGCTTCCCCTCTCTTCTTAGAGATAAAAGACTTCTTGGAAATGCCATACACGCAGCTGTCATCTGGAAATGACAGCCAGCCCGGAGAAGGTTAATGCTCTCATCAAAAATGCCCATCCTCGGAGTTGGTTAAATGGATCTTTCTGGTTCGCCTGACTGCTTGTCCCTTTTCCAGGTAGCCCCGCATGTCAATGAAGGGTCCTTGCAATTTTGCTGCCTTTGCCCAGGTGCGGTGGGCACCCAGGTTTTCCTGTGGGTCCCAGGGTTAACAAAACCCAACTACGGACCTACCAAGCACACGCCAAAGGGGGTGAATCAGGTCACGCGTCCTGGGGTTGTTGGCTAATTCTGCAGGAACAAAGAAAAGGGGGCCCGAGAGTGGCTGTCGGGGAGAATTTGTTCCCAAACAGGAAGGTCGCAACTCTTTGCTTCCACTCCATTGAGTTCCCAGTCTGGCCACCATTTCTCAAATGTTGCGTCTCAACACACATGTCTCAGAATTGCTCGGGGTATGCATTTCAGCTGGGGGTCCCTGGGCCCCATTACCCCTCCTCCAGACTGTCTGAGCCCCAAGTTCATTATTTCACTGGACTTGGAATAGATGTGTTTAATAAAGGTCCCTCCTAACTCTGCAATTCAATGACTCTGTCAAGCAAGAAGGATAACGGCATCTCCGAGAGGCAGATGTTAAAGGGCATGGTTTACATGATGAGGAAGGAGCTCGCCACGATGCGGAAATGGACAGCAGTCTGGACTCTGCTACCCCGATTAGTGATTCGGGGAGCTGATCGCGCCAGCCTCTCGGTGAATGAGACACAGAGCCAGGTGGCTTTACGGGACATTGAGGAGTAGGTGTGGACCTGGAAAAGAAAAAAGAAAAAGCAAACATGACTATAAAAAGGAAAGGGAGGCGGCTCCTGTGGTCGGCTCCTTACCTCACCAAAGTACGGACACTCCCGGGGGGGAATAAAACATCCAAGTTATCAATGTGGGCAGAGTGAGCTGGGTTTATGAGGCACCTGCAAGTGTAGTTGGCTATAAAACCTACAGACAGCCTGTCCAAAATGTTTTGGGGGCACTCTGTTTTTGTATTTGGGGACACTTCCCCGCCATGGCTAGTTTTACGGTTAGACCCGTTTCTAAGATACGCTTGAACAACTTCGTCTACTACCTGGACCAGAGCAAATAGATCGGCGCCCGAATGCTGACGTTTTCTGTTGAAAGAGCTGTCATCTGCTTGGTGCTGCTTTATTCTCGGCAGGGCTCTGCTCTGAGAAATGGTCCAAGTGTGCAGATCGGGAACACGTGCCTTTGTCTCCCTCAGGACACGTGCCGGGGTGTTCCACGGGGCCCCAGGCGGCTTGTTAGCGAGCCCGCAACAGCCAGATGAGGACCAGAGGGGGGTGTCCCCTCACTCTCAGCAAGTCCGGAGAGAAGAGTGTTCTAGTATCCTATTTCTGCTGTAGCAAATCACCCCAAGTTTGTGACTTGTAGACAACAAGAATTTATTGTCTGGTTGCTTGTCCCTATTCTTATTATTCTCTTACTTATTACTATTATTTTATTGTTCTGGGGGTCAAAAGTCTGAAAGGAATCTTCTGGGGCTAAAATCAAGGTATTGTCAAGACTCGATCCATCTGGAGTCTCCAGGGGAGAGTCTTTCCTTGCTTCCTCCAGCCTCCAGAGGGTAGTCAGCATACCTTGGCTTGTGGCTGCTCCCTCCAATCTCCTCTACCGTCAACATGGTGACTTCCCCTTCTGTAGTCAAGGGTCTCTCTGCCTCCCTCTTATAAGGACGCTTGTGGTTATGTTCAGGGCCCACCTGGACAACCCAGGATAGTCCCCCCCCCCCACCCGTCCCCATCTCAAGGTCTTTCATGTAACCATATATTAATAATTTTTCCGGGTTAGATAACATTCACAGGTCTGGGGGTTGGGATGTGGCTCTGTTTGGGGGCCACCATTCAGCTGACCACAGCCAGGGCTGGGATAAGTGACTTCGGCGGAAGGGACGGGCCAAGCATAGCGCTCCCCGGAAGCAGCCAGCAGTCCAAGAGCTTGCCCCTCTCTCACCTGGAAGAGCCCTTCAGGCCGTTATACTGGTTCCATCTCATCTCGCAGAGCCGGAGCCTCTAAAAACCCCAGAGTCGCATATGCGAAGGTGACAACGGTTGCAGCGGGACCCCAAGACGCGGAGTCGGGAAAGAATCCACCATCTCCAACCTCGTTATTCACGACACCTTGTCGTCTGCTCTGGACCCACCTGACGTGGCTGGGTCCACGTCACTCTACACATCAGTAGAGGACGCTCCAGAAGCGGAAAGCGTTAACTCAGAATACCGTCCCCCCATACCCCGCCCCACCCCCCCGGTGCTGGTCCATCTCAGAAGACCGTAGTACCAGGAAGAATAAAGGGAGAACATCTACTTCATAAGTTTTCAGTGGCTGCTGAGAGATGCGTCCTTCTGTGTGCATGAAAGAGATGGTTTGAGACAGTCTGACTTTGTGGTCAGAGCCGGCATTTGACTGTGGGGCTTTATGCCTTTTTATGTTTGCCTGGGAGAGGAATTCTTTGTAAATCGATGACATTAGCCGTATGAACAAATTACGGATGCTTTGAACTGAATTCCCACAAAGCAAAACAGAGGCTGGGCTGAACACATTTTCTGAAGTTCTGACATCATTTCATGACTCTCCGCCATGTTGAAAACTTCAGCTGGTGTTCAGACAGTCCGTCCCTTGCTGTCTTGCTGTCTCAAAACCACAGGTCAACATGTGGGATGGAACAGTTTGCAGTCTCCTAGGATGCACGTCCGAGGTCCCGACATGTTCCAGTGCACACGTCACTGCCCCCCAGGTCTGCTGGCTCTGGAATGCATTGGTTCCAAATACCTGACTCCAGAAGACTGTAGATCATTCTGAGCCTGGCAGCCATTGTTACCCTTTCCTTCCCTCCCCTGTCTGACCTAGCCTCCTCTGCAAGTACTCGTTTATTCTCTCCTCCTTCTGTCTCCCGGGAAGCTAAACCTTGCTTTAACCTCTCTATTTTCTAGTCTAGATCCTTCTCCCTCTGCAAAAACTTCTGGCCCTGGGACACTTACTTGCACAATCGAACAGCCTATGTGTCGGAATCCCACCCTGCGGAATCTCGGGGTTGAAATCATCATATCTGCGGCTTCCGGACACGCAAATCTTTGGGCAAAGTTAGAATAGGAAAAGCCCGGAGGTGGCATAATCCCTTTGAGATGGCGACAACTCAAAAATAGATGTATCTAGTCGAGAAGGATCTACGGGTTTCCAGAAAGACGGGGTTCATCTAGAGGCAGACAAACAATCCTAGAATTTATACTGCAGAGAAGGGCAATAGGGAGCAGAGCGATTTGGAGAAATGAAGTTCACCCTTCAAAACTCCTTGACCTTAAGCACGAAGTCCCTTCAGAATGGTCCAGCAGTCCAGAAGGCAGACAGTACGGTTATGTTTTTAAGCCCGGCCAGCAGAGCTGTTAGAATTTAATAGGCTCATACCGATGCTACGGTGTTTTCGAAACACCTATTACAAGGGGTGTTTTCAAAACTGACTTCTCCTCCACCAAAAGCGAAGGTAACCAACCCATTAAGAAACAGGAAATTAACTGCACAGATCTGGCTGCAGTGACGTAGACTGGAAGGTTCTGAGTTGTGACTGTCGTCATTTGATGGAACTCGATCTGCACAGATCTGCTGGTCCTGTACAAAGAGAGACCTTGTCCAGGCCTCCACATAGCACCTTTAAGAAGAGACCCGGGTCACGAGGGGCCCCAGTTGGATCCCATGCTCTAGTCCCCCATTTATCGTCAGACCCGGCATATGGAGGCACCTGGCCCTCACCTGCCCTCCTATCACAACCTTGACGCCAACAATTAACGTTCACAGTAACCTTGTGCCTATTTACTATTATTGTTATTTTCCTATTTACAGACAAGGAGGTGGACGCTCAGAGAGCTTCCGTCACTTGCCCAGTCCCAGCAAGTGGCAGAGCTGGGGTCGGAGCCCAGGACTGTCTGCCTCAGGAGACAACAACCAAGCAATGTTCCCTCGCAAATGTCTGAGGATGTTTGGCCTCTGTGATCGCTGGGTACCTGCCAGCAGCTGTTCCTCTGACTCTTGTCTTTGTTTAAGAAGAACTGATGAACTTTGGCTGTTCAGCTGCTCACTTCGGGATTTGTCTTTTCTCCAGAATTTGTCATTTCTGCACCACAAACTGCCTGTCTCTCTTTTCTTCCTTCCTTTCTTCCTCTCTTCCTTTCTTTCTTTCTTTTCTTTCTTTCTCTCTCTTTCTTTCTCTCACACTTTCTCTCTCTCTCTTTTCTTTCTTTTTTTCTCTCTCTTTCTCTGTTTCTTTTCTTTCTTTCTTTCTTTCTTTCTTTCTTTCTTTCTTTCTTCTCTCTCTCCTTCTCCCCTTCCTTCCCTCCCTGCTTCCTTCCTTCCTTCCTTTCTCTCTCTCTTTCTCTCTCTCTCCTTCTCTCTCCCTTGCAACATCTCATGCTCTCACTCTTCCTCTCCTCCCTGGAAACAACTCTCAGGCCATTGAGTAAAGTATTTATGCAGAAAAAAAAGCCCCCAAAAAGCCCAAAAAAAGCCTTTTTTGTCTTCTTGTCTGTTTTTTTGTTTTGTTTACATCCAGTATCTTTTTTCAGCCTCCCCAAAACTCCTCAAAGTAGACTCTCATTACCTCATTTTACAGATGAGGAAGCTAAAGATCCAAGTCATGAAGTGGTCGGTCCAAGTTGACATGACTAGTTAAACGGCAGAGACAGGATTTGAATCCCATTCTGGGGGACTTCACCACTATATTCCTTCATTTCCACAGTTCTGCCCTTCTGGCTCCCAGAAGAGGGGAGGTAGGTGTGCTTCACGTGACCCTGATGCACTGTCCTCGTGCCTGGGCTCCCCCGGCCAGCCGCTGGGTGTCATGGGGTCCCCGTTTGGCCATCGCTGTGGGGCGGTTCCAGAACATGCTGGCAGCCTGAGCCCAGCAGGCCGGGCAGTTCCGAAACACAGGTCTCCCTGACGGCAGTGACCTGGCCCTCCAGCTCATTTACAACAGGCACCGCAAGGCTTTGGATGCTCATGCTGGCCAGAGAATCCGCGTGTCCATCCGTCAAACCCAGCCTGGCAAACCCAGCCTGGCTCAGCTGCCCTCGGACTATGGAAGGACCCTGCCCTCCAGACGGCTGAGTTTCGTAACGCGGGTGAGGCAAACCGAGGTGCCACAGGCTTACGCAGAGGACGCCCAGGGTGACTGCTTCTGGCCTCCAGCTCAAAGGAGACCCAGAACGTGTAACGCCAGACTGGGGTCATGCGGGCCGTGTGGCCAGACCTCAGGCTTCCAAAGGCCTCCGTGATTCATTTGGGACTCAGGCCCAAGTGAATACAATGAGATTAACTGACGTGAGTGGAAATCTATCTCATTACAAGGCCACCCTACTCCTAGTCTACAATAAATGAGCATTTTTAATACATCCTATGCTTGTTTATGATTCAACGCCGCATCGTTGCCTTTTTGTGATAAGAGAATTCGTTTGTTATCAAGGGTCAGCAAATTTTTTCTGTAAGGGCTAATTAGCAAACCTGGGAGGCGTTGTGGGCACAGAGAGTCTCTGTGGCCTATTCTTCTTTGTTTTTTGTTGGGTTTTTTTTTTTTTTTCTTTTGGAGGGGGAGTTGCTTTTTATGACCCTTTTAAAATGTAGAAACCGTTCTTAGCTCACAGGCTGCTCAAAAACAGGCCGCAGGCCAGATTTGGCCTGCAAACCATCGTTCGCCATCCGCTAATTTCAGACATATAAAATATATTACAACCATTTTATTATAGCTTCTTTTTTTTTTTTTTTTCTTTTTTTTTTTTTTGCTGGTTGCCTCAAAACAATGATATAAGTGACTGGAGTTGAGGCCCAGCAGACCCCAGCCAGACCTCACGGGGAAGGGCCCGTGGTTTACTTTCACTGTCCTCGTCAATGCTTTCCGCATACTCCGTGGGCCCAGGAAGCCGGCAGCAGGAGGGAGATTTGGGAATGAGCGCCACAAACATTAAACCATGGATTTTATTGTTGCCTCTGGGTGGATCTTTGGAGAGCGTCCACGTCTCCATTTCAGTCGCCCCATCTGCTCAATGGGTACGATAACGCTGGCATGGGCCCCAGGCAGCATGGCCAGTAGGTTACTTGTGTTCCTGTGGTCTGGCACATTCTCCTCCGTAACAACAAGCTTTTAGGTCAATTCCTACTCTGTGGCTTTTCAGTGGAAGCCTTCACTATTTCCTTTGGCAACGGTGGGAAATGTTGATGGGAGGGTGAGTGATCTTGAGTCAGCAAGATATTTCAGAGTCGGGAATGGCATCGGTTCCGAGACTCCCGTTCCGCTGTGCTCTGTTTATCGTGCACCGATCTGAGGTGACCCTTGACCACGCCAAGCTCCCCTCTGCACTGACCCCTTTTCTCTAAACACACCAAGGGCGTTGGGAGCAACCCCAACACCCCGTTGGCCAGAAATCTCAGAGGGCCTTGACCAGTCTCTCCTACAGCAACTCTCCTCCCAGTTTTGTGCAGAACAGCCCTGAGTCCTCAGGGAGGTAACAAGCATCCTGCAGAGCAGTGGTCCCCACCTGGGAGCCAGCAGACCTGAGTTCGAGTCCCTGCCCTGCTCACTCAGCAACATATTACCTTAGGAAATTTCTCAATCCCTCTGAACCTCATCAGATAACATGAGGGCTCGGAACTAAATGATCTATCTTGTGTGTGTGTGTGTGTGTGTGTGTGTGTGTGTGATGGGGGTGGGGGGTGGTGCAAGTGAGTGAGGGGCAGAAAGAGAGAGGCTGGGGGGAGAGGGAGACAGAGACAAGCAGGGTTCACCCACAACAGGGTTCACCGGATGCGGGGCTCAAGCTCACGAATCGTGAGATCATGACCTGAGCAGAAGTCAGATGCTTAACCAACTGAGGCACCCAGGCGCCCTGAACTAAATGATCTCTAAGGAACTCCTGCCTCAAACTTCCTAAATCCCACTAGACCATCTCACCCCACCCCACCCCCAAGAGATGCCCTCATATAACATCAGTTATTTCCTCCTCTTTGAGTCTTCAAACTCCCTCTCTATCTGTCCCCTCTCCTGGCTGTGGTAACGCATCCCAGTGGCCCCATTCCTAAACCACCGCCATGAAACCCCCCACTGGATCCCGCCTCCCCGTCTCGCTGATGGTCAAGAGCCACCTCTAGGAGTTCTGGCAAGTGGTCCTGAAGGAGTATGTTCCTGAAGCCCCGGGGAGCCTTCCTCTGCTGTGGCACAGAGAGCCCTTTGAGGAACGGTCCCTGAAAAGTCTGCTTCTCAATCCAGCTCCCCCCGAGCCCGTGCTGACAAACGTACCGGGAGGACCCTCCTCATTGCCGTGTCTCAGAACCTGCCACGGTGCTTCGCACACGGTGGCCTCCTCGTCGCGTGTCCTGAGCTGCAGGGAAAAGCGCCAAGGAGAAAAGAAGGGATAATCACTTCTGGAAAACCGCACCCCGTCTCGGCTTGGAAAAGCTCGACCTTGCAAAAAGGCCTGGCTTTATTCCCCCTGGTGAACGGGGCTCTGTAGCATTCATCTGTTGGAATCCTTATCGCCAGCCTGGCATGCAGGACACGACAGAAAGGAAGGCTTACGTGGCACTTGTATTTTCTGGCCACGGTTTCCTCTTTCTCCTCCCTCTTAAAAAAAAAATAAATAAATAAATAACAATAATAAGGTGGGGGCGGGGCAATTAAGAGGCTGAGGCTTTGCACCTCCCCAGAGGTCAAACGAATTGCATTTTTTGCTACAAAGAGGGGGTGGGGCAGATGGTAAATCGGCGGCAGAGACCTTTCCGGTGATGTCTTTCTCGAGAAGGGGGGTGGGGTGCCCAGCTGGCAAAACCGCTGTGCACAGGGGCAGCCCCTCCAGTGGGCAGATCCGATCGCAAATAGCAAAACAAGACGTGCCGGCAGGAGCCTCACCAGCTGGGAAATTATTTCCTAATAAAACTACAAAGGGAAGGACGATAACTGGGCACCGCTGACAAGTATTGTTGTCTTGTATCAAAATCTCTTTATAAACCTGTTTGAAGAACAGAGCTGGCTTCCCTTTGAAGTCCTAGTTCAAAGCCGTTGACTTGCAGGGTTCCCAGCCACGGTGGGGGGATGGTGAGGGGGGAGGAAAGAAGTCAGGAGGAACTGAGCAAACTTCGCGTCAATTCACAGTTCGACAGTCTAGGGCAGTTTTGGGGTGAGGTTTTCTGCTGAGCTCCTAATTATTGACGGGCCCCCACATTGAGCCCCCCCCCACTCTGTACCAGCCGCTGCCTGCAAACTGCCTCATTTAACGCAACAACCCTAGGAGGTAAGCATTGTCACCCCCCTGTCATAGCTGAGGAAATGGGGGCTGCATCCTCAGCCCTTCGTCGGACCCTAAACCGGCTCATCCTCCGGTCCCTGAAAGTCTGGCCTTCCGGGACCGTGCATGGCCTAGGTTGCCACATGGACCCCAACGGTCAGTTCTGTAATCAGCAGCACCAAGCTCAAGGAGTCAGGACTGGGATGGAAGGATGAGGTACCAGCACGGTTCTGCCTCCCAGCAACCTGTCCGTTCAGCCTGCACAAGACCTCCACCCAGGCCCTGTGTGCGGATACGGGCAGAGGGCTCCTGTTTTCCCGGGATGCGATGGTCCACCTCAGTTTCCCCACAGCCAGGTGAAAACCAAGCCCCCAAAGGCAGGGACCTGGGCCCATCCCAGAGGAGAAGAAAAATCTACTGTTAATATGTTGAATTGTGTCCACCCCCCAAAAAAGAGAGAAGTCCTAACCCCCAGGACCTACGAATGCAGCCTTATTTGGAAATAGGATCTTTGCAGATGATCGAGATAAAATGAGGTCCATAGAGTGGGCCCTGATCCAACGACTGGTGGAAATTTGGACATAGACACAGACACACACAGAGGGAAAGGACTTAAAGACACAGGGAAAAGGCCACTATAAGCCAAGGAATGCCCGAAGCCACCAGAAGCAGCATAGAGACCCGGAACAGATTCTCCCTCACAGCCTCAGAAGAAACCAGTCCTGCTGACCCCTTGATTTTGGACTTTCAGCCTCCAAACTGAGACACAATAAATTGTTTCAAGCCACCCAGATTGAACCATTGAACGACTCAGGGGTTACAGATCCCAGCCCCCTAAGCAGGCAAAAATCTGAATATAACTTTTGACTCCCCCAAAACTTAACTACCAACACCCTACTGTTGACCAGAAGCCTTCCTGATAACATAAACTGTGGATTAACACGTATTTTGTATGTGATGTGTACTCTATACTGTATTCTTAAAGTCGAGTAAGCCAGAGGGGGAAAATATTAAGAAAATCATAAGGAAAAGACATTTACAAGACTGCAGTGTATTTATGAAAAAAGTTCACGTATAAGTGGACCCCCACTGTTTAAACCCGTGTTGGTCAAGAGTCAACTGTGCTTTGCTATACGGCAGCCTTAGGAAATAAATACACCCATCCTAGAAATACCGGCAGGGTGCCAGAAAAGGAAAAACTTGTGACATTTCTGGAGTCTTGAGCGTGAAGAGCGTTTCCCCGGAGGCACCGCTGCCCACGGGGAAGAATACGGAAGGCCGAGGAGACGAGCTCACACTCAGAATGGGGACAAGAGTTACCTTCCCGACCCGGGGTCACCCCCACTTACCAGCTCCCGGTCATGATCGTGCCCCGAGTTCTCTTGATCTGGATGCCACTCTCTTCACCTACGGCCCTGCCTCCCTCTCCTGGTGCCTCCCTCCAAAGGCAGGCTCGTTAGTTCTCAAATCAGCGATTTTCTAAGTGGGGGCTCTGGACCAGCCGCATTGGCGTCACCTGGCAAGTTAGAAATGCACATTCTTGGGCCCCACCTGAGACCTTCTGCATCTGAAGCTCTGGGAGTGGGGCCCAGCAAGCTGCAATTTAAGGAGCCCACCACAGCGTTCTGATGTTTGAGAATCACTGTTGAGCCAAAGGCAGCCCGCAGCTGGGTGTTGTTTTTCCTAAGACCCCAGGAACAGGACACTAGAGCTAGGAACCCACGGTTTGCCCAGACGTGCGTGTCTCATCATAAATCCTCGGTCCAGCCATTGAGATTAATAAATTTCAGCAAGACGGGGGCACCTGGGTGGCGCAGGCGGTGAAGCGTCCGACTTCGGCTCAGGTCCTAATCCCGCAGTCCGTGAGTTCGAGCCCCGCGTCGGGCTCTGCGCTGACAGCTCGGAGCCTGGAGCCTGCTTCGGATTCTGTCTCCATTTCTCTGCCCCTCCCCTGCTCACGCTCTGTCTCTCTCTCTCTCTCTTTCTCTCTCAAATATAAAATAAAACATAAAAAATAAATTTTTTAATTTCAGCAAGGTTAATAAATTGCACAAATTTTAAGGACCTCTTCGGGGTGTCTGCTTGAGGATATACTAGGCCCGATAAAAAGCTCAGAGCTTTCTATTTCACCATGCAAGGTCATGGGTCTTATGGCCCTTGGACTGTCCATACTTCGCTCCGGAATTAGCTCGCGGGATCTCTCACGAGGCGTCCACCGGCCAAATCAAGTGAGTCCTCTCGTCTCAGGGAGAGAGAAGAAGCCTTCATACTTTGCTCTTGTGTCTTTCTGGTATAGATCGGGGTGAAACTCTCACACTTGAGAGTGTCTTCTGCGTTCCCCGTGTCCCTGTAACTCGGATAATGCTCACCCTACGGTGCAAGTCTGTCCTCTCTTCCTTCCACCAGATCTGAGCAAGCACGTTGTAGGCACGTCCGTCCCTCAACGGTCTATGCCCATCCCACTCCAGAAGAACAGCCCCACGCCGCCGTGTTTTTCACCCTCCTCTGTAAGAGAGAACCGCCTGCCAAATCCAAGCTGTTGAGGGTACAGAGCGCTCCTCGGGCCTAGAACATTCGAACGCTACCCGCCGTGAAGTCATCCAGTCATCAGCTTCCCGCATACGCAGCTTTCTGACTCATAAAAATATCACCTCACACGGCTCCTCACGGGCCTGCTGTCAGGGGAGCAGAGGCCACAGCTTTGGGGCTGACAGAAAGACGTGGCAAGGAGAAGGCAGGGCGTTGAGACGGGCATCTGGCGTCCCCAGCAGGTCTCCCCCTTGGCAGAGAATCCTCGAATCTGCTCTACTTGGTGCCATGCAAATGAGGTGCTGATGAGGTCACCGCATTCTGCCGGATTATTATCTCTGACATTTCATTCATAATAATTATAGAGCCTTTCCACCTTCAAAGTGCTTTGCAAACAATAATTAATTAATTAACACTCATAACACCCTGGCGAGGTAGCTTAGTATTATTAATTTATCTCTACGGTAGATCATTATCCACCGTTCCCCCCCTCCCCCCGCTCCCCCCCCCCAAAAAAAAACGACCGTTGTTGAACTTGTGTGCTGGGTTTCCAGTCCTTTCTGGGCCGATCTTCGCCATTTCCTGCTCAGTCTTCTGCTCTGCTTGGCAGTGACAGGCATACATACGTCCCTTTAGATGTGAGACTGAGATGGCTGCAAGCAACCACCCTCGCTGGTCCTGACGTTGAGTTGAGGTCACGGATTTTGTTTCTCCCCGGTCCCGGCAGCTTTTATGAATGCAGTTCTCCCCACCCCCCTCCTCCCCCCACCGCCTTGGCTGTGGTTCTACCCTGTTCCTGCTGTATTTCTCCCCCCTCCAACTTCGTGTTTTTATGACGCTGGTACAAACGGTGTCTCTAACCCCCGTTCTTGATCTTGTCCTGCGTCTACACTCCACCTACCAACTGGCCCCCCATCCGTCCTCCTAGTTCTTTGGAGTTGAATGACGTCAGTTAGACTTCTCTGAGGGGCGCTTCTGGGAGGGCTGTCTTTTAACTCCTTCTCCCCACTCCAGCTCCTCATTTTTTAATCTCCTTTTCTTCTTGGGGCATGTTGTCCTTTCCCTGTCCAATCCTGCTGCCCTCGGCCCTTCCCTTTATTCACGTGCTGCCTCCACGCCGGGGACTCAGTGCCCGCTGCAGGCAGGGGAGAGGACACATGACCACAGGAGGATCTGGGAAGCTCCACGGGAATTCTAGGTGGCGATTTGCCGTAATGCCGCCCGGCGGGTAGGAAGAGGGGAGGCGGCACAGAAATGGCCACAGAAGCGAGGGCATTTCAAGATTGAGGGGGTTGGGTTTTGCAGAGAAAGAGGGAAAGGTTGTCCCAGGGGTCGGGAACCGTGGGAACAAGGGGATGTGTCATTGGCTTGGATGACTCAGCCTCTGATTTCACCTTGAGCCATCTGTAGGCAGGCACCTCACCGCCACCCGTGAAAGAAGAAGAAAGGAGGAGTGGGGAAGGGGGGGAGGAGCGGGGGGGAGGAGGGACGAACACCCCAAGCATACAAGGGGGCAATGCTTCAACCAAAGATTTTATAGGGAGAGCGAGCGGGGGCACCTCACGTCGCATAGCAGGCAGAATTTCTCTCGGAAAACCTCCCTTCCACGTTCTGGTCCTCCCCCTCAAAGTCCCCTGCAAACCATCTCGGATTGTTCTTTCCTTGGACCGCATAGCCTCCGGGGCCCAAATCCCCAGCCCTGCACACTTTCCCAGGCCCGTTACACGCTCCCTTTCGCAGCCCAGAGGTATTTTATGTATCAGCCTTCCTCTGTTCTGGGTCCTCTCTCACTCTGTCACCTCAACTGTCTTCTGGGGTACAGACGCCCCACAAACAAAAGCGAGCTGCAAGTACTCGGATCTTAGCAGATTGGGAGGCATTTTTATAAATATCAAATAATTTCGTCCTACGACAAATAATGCTTTTTTCGTCACATCTGCGGAATTACAAAGAGTCTAGTGTGGCATCATAGGTAGCTAAAGCACGTGTGTGTGTGTGTGTGCGCGCACGCGTGTGTGTGTGTGTAAAGGATAGTGAATTTCAAATACCAGGCTAAAAATTTGGTTGGCTTCTCCAGGCGATGAGGATAGTATTTGTTTCCGAAGTCGGCCAAAGTGTCACAAACAGGGACGGGGGAGGGGTGAGGGGCTTAAAACAACCGGAATTATTGTCTCACAATTCTGGAGGCTGGAAGTCCAAAATCAAGGTGTCAGAGGATTGGTTCCTTCTGGGGCTGTGAGGGAGAATCCGTTCCGTACCTCTCTCCTAGCTTCTGGCCATGGCTGGTAATCCTTGGTGTTCCTTGGCTTGTGGATGCATCACTCTGAACTCTCCCTCCACCTTTACATGGTGTCCACCCTGGGTGCCCGTGTTTCCATATGTCCACCTTCTTCTTTTTTTTATAAATTTTTTTATGTTTATTCATTTTTGAGAGAGAGAGAGAGAGAGAGACAGAGCGCCAGCGGGGGAGGGGCAGAAAGAGAGCAGGACGCAGAATCCGAAGCAGGCTCCAGGCTCCGAGCTGTCATTACAGAGCCCGATGCAGGGCTCCAACCCACGAACCCTGATATCATGACCTGAGCTGAAGTCAGACACCTAACCGATGGAGCCACCCAGGCGCCCCTCCACGTGCTCACCTTCTTGTAAAGACACCAGCCATATTGGATGCTCCAACGTGACCTCGTCTTAAATAATTCCATCTGCAACGAGCTCATTTCCAAGTCAGGTCCCACTCTGGGGCTCTAGGGTTGAAGGCCCCAACGTATCTTTTCAAGGGGACACACGTCAACCCGTAACAAGAATCAATAGCAGGTGGTTAAGTCAGGCAGTGGGCCGACTAGATCCACATCTAGTTAGAAAGGCAGTAGCCATGGGGGGCTGGGGGGGGGACAGATAAGACGTGAGAGACAACCAAGAGGACTGAGGGGCACTCAGGTCCACTGCTTGGGCTGATCCCCAAGGCAGAACCCACCTTATCTCCTCCGTGCCACCCCGCAGGGGTCCAGCTCTAAACATCGTAACAGTAGGAACAGCTGTATTTATTGTGCATTAGCTGTTCACCAGGTACTGTGCTGTGGCCCTATGAGCAGCATCTCATTTAATCCCCCAAATTACTTTGTGAAGTAGATACTTACTTCACAATTATATAGCACCATTTCCGTGCCAGGCACTATTCCAAGTGCTTTTCGAGTATTGAGTCATTCAGTCCCCTGTTGAAAAAGATTTCTAGACCCAAGATGGAGGTACTCCTGCCCAAGGTGCCGTGTTAAAACAGAAGCTTAGCCTGGAGAACTCCCGTGTCCCTGTTAATGCCGTGCTCGGCCAGAAAGGCAGTAGCCCCTAGGAGTGCCGATGCATAGGGGCGCGTGTACCCCAGTGTTCATAGCCACACTCTCAACAATAGCCAAATTATGGAAAGAGGCCAAACGTCCATCAACTGATGAACGGATAAACAAGATGTGGTTTATATACACAATGGAATACTACTTGGCAACGAGAAAGAACGAAATCGTGCCCTGGGCCGCAACGTGGATGGAACTGGAGGGTATTATGCGGAGTAAAATAAGTCAGAGAAAGACAGATATCATATGTTTTCACTCATATGTGGAACTTGAGAAACTTAACAGAAAACCCTGGGGGAGGGGAAGGGGAAAAAAATAGTTTCAAACAGAGAGGGGCGCAAACCATAAGAGAGTCTTGAATACAGAGAACAAACTGAGGGTGGCTGGGGGGCGGGGGGCGGAGGGGGAAAATGGGTGATGGGCATTGAGCAGGGCACCCGCTGGGGTGAGCACTGGGTGTTGTGTGTAAGCGATGAACCACGGGAATCTGCCTCCAAAACCAAGAACACATTCTATACGCTGTATGTTAGCCAATAAACTATATTAAAAAAAGGAAAGAAAAGAGACGCGGTATCCTCATCCAGCCTGCCAATCCCCAAACGCCAAGTCTTCTCACCCCAAGCCAGGTTGCCTATGTGGCCTCAGTCAATCGGGTATTTTCTGTGTTTCTCTTCCTTGTTCTTTATCGTTTATCCTGTGAAAGCCTCCCCCTGGCCTCCGCCGGCTGTCCGACTCATGAAGCGTTAAATAAAGGTTGTTCGTACCGCTTACATTGTCTTCTTTTACTTAAATAAAGTTTGTTTGTACCACTTGAATCGTCTTCTTTTACTTATTTTCTTAAATTTTTGATTTATTTAGAGTGCCCCCAGGCAGGGGGAGGGGGGGCAGAGAGAGAGAGAAAGAGAGGGAGAGAGAGAATGCCATGCAGGTTCCGGTGCTGTCCCCCGACGCGGGGCTTGATCTCACAAACTGAGATCGTAACCTGGGTCGAAATTGAGAGTCAGACACTTAATCGAGCCACCCAGGCGGCCCCTGAATCGTCTTTTTTAATCCTTTTTAAACACTTCCCAGCAGTCCAGTGAGGTAAGGCTGTCGGTGCTCCGGTTACAGACGTGGTAACGGGACTGCAAACTTACCCACATCTTCAACCCAGGCAGCGAGACTGTTGGGCCTGCCCCGGCCCCGGGGGAAAACACCATTCTGTCCCCATGTGGGGGCACAGACAGCCCCAGCCAGCCAGAAGTCGTCCGCCACTGGGACCGTGGGCCCCCGCAGGAGACACAGTGGAGACACCGTTCTGTGGGCCTGGGCCGGGAATGAGTCCTGCCCGCAGAAGTGGGGCGGCGGGGTGGAGGGGGGGAGGGGGGGCGAGAAAAGGTCTGTCCCCGATGCCAGCCTTTCCATCCAGTGACACGGTAGCAAAAGCAGACTCTCGAAATGACAAATAAGGCCAAGCACACAGGGGTTGAGGTGCACAGATGGCCGAGTCACCAGGGAGGAGCAGGGAGAGAGGGGTGCCACTCACCATCCTGCTCCCAGGGAGCTGCGAGAGCCGGGGCTCCTGAGACCTGCCTTCTCTTCTGCAGTGAAAGGGGTGAAGCAGGGGTGCTGGTGGGGTCCTGCCTCCGCGCTCCACTCCATCCCCCCCACGGCAGCCTGGGTCCCCTTTCCGGAACGCCAGTCTGATTATGTAACCCTCCCCTGACAACAACACTTACTGGCTCCCCCCACCTACCGGATAAACTCTGAACTAGACAAATTCCTCCCCTGGTCCCCCATTCTTTTTTTTTTTTTTAAGTTTATGTGTTTATTTTGAGAGAGAGAGAGCAGGGGAGGGACAGAGAGACAGGGACAGAGAGATCCCAAGCAGGCCCCCCACTGTCAGTGCAGAGCCTGACGCGGGGCTCCAACTCACAAACCAAGAGTGGAACTTCAGTTCAAACATCGGGCAAACACATGTATGTGGGAGCCGTCAGTGCACCTGAGAGGACAGAGAGTAAGCCCACAGTGCTTCGGGTTCAAGATCCACTGCTAGGAAAAATCTCTGGGTAACCTGAGTGAGGTGACAGAAGGGGACCAGGAGGCTGTTGAGAAAGAATTCACCCGAGGGCTTGGACAAATTCGCCAAAGGCCAAGAGCCGAGGAGGTTATGGCCCTGAGTCTGCACGGAGGCTGCCCCCGCAAGGGTGCATCTGAATCCCTGCCACGCATATCCCCCACTCCCGGAAGGAGGATTCTCTCTCTCTCTGCCCCTCCCTCATGATGCTTTCTCTCTCTCTCAAAAAAAAAAAAAAAAAAAAAAAGCAAAGGAAAGAAAAGAAATGAAAACAAAGGAAAAGAAAAAACAAAACAAAAAGAAAAGAAGAGAAAAGAGAAAAGAAAAGGGGAGGGAAGAGAAGGGAAGGGAAGGAAAGAGGAAAGGAAAAGAAAGGAAAGGAAAGGAAAGGAAAAGAAAAGAAAGGAAAGGAAAGGAAAAGAGAAGAAAAGAAAAGAAAAGAAAAGAAAAGAAAAGAAAAGAAAGGAAAAGAAAAGAAAAAGGAAAAGAAAACAAAACAAAACAGGAAAGAAAAGAAGAGAAGAGGAAAGAAAAGAGAAAAGAAAAGGGGAGGGAAGGGAAGGGAAGGGAAGGGAAGGGAAGGGAAGGAAAGGAAAGGAAAGGAAAGGAAAGGAAAGGAAAGGAAAAGGAAACAGCTCTTGGGGCACCTGGGTGGCTGAGTCCTTTAAGATCCAACTCTTGATTCCGCTCAAGTCATGATCTCATGGTTCTTGAATTCGAGCCCAGGTTGGGCTCTGTGCTGACAGCACTGAGCCTGCTTGGGATTCTCTCTCTCCCTCTCTCTCTCTCTCTGCCCCTCCCCCCCCCGCCCCCCGCACACGTGCGCATGCTCTCTCTGCCTCTTGAAATAAATACACTTTTTAAAAAATTTTTAAAAAAAGAAAAGAAAATCTGCATCTATTAAACAACACCCCCGCCCGCCCCGGCCCGTGCCCCCAATCCCCTTTCCCCCAGTGCCTGGAAACCACTGTTCTGTCTTCTGTCTCTACGAATTTGGCTTCTGTGGGCATCTCCAACCCCCGCTTTCTGTTGTGTCATGGGTTCAGTGTCAGAGTCGACTACTCCAGCGTGCAGAATATTTTTATTTTAAACCATCTCAGTCCCCTCTGAGCTCCCGTCCTGCCGGGGTGGCAGAAATTCTAGCCCAGTCATTACCTGTGGTCTCCCCGGCGGTCAGGCTTCCTCCATCACCAGAGCGCTGGGGAGCCCCTCCCCTCCCCGGGCAGCTTTTCCTGGTCCCCAGAGTCCTCCACCGTCCCGGTCCCCATGGACCTCCGTGGCCAGTGTGTCCTCCACCTCGGGGTCTCGCTGGGGGAGTTTGGGGCGAGGCGGGGATCCCCTGTGTCTCACTGGCCTCGCTAGACCTCCTACAGCCACACCTTTGTGATCTTTCCACGTTTCCTGGCTTCTCTGCCCTCCTCCCTCTCTTTCATCACGCTCAAAGCTCTCTCTTGCCAGCCTTTGGCCTTTAGAGCCATCTCTGTCTCTTCCTGAAGCCCTCAAAGGCCTCCTCTCTCCCCTCCCCCCCCCCCCCCCCCCCCGGGGACCCCAGCGTCCTTTCTTCAAAGAACTTGGGAGTTTTACAAAAGCCTTTGACTTCAAGCAGCTTCTGTTTTCTGCCCTGGAAATATCCCGAGGCAAGGACACGCAAAGAGCCAATCTACCTGTTGACCTGAGGGAACGTAAAAATAGAGCAAAATACAAAACAATCGCTCCGAGTATCATTTGCCGTATTTCTGTATTTTCATACTTTTCTCCCTGTATAGACTCAACCTGCCTTCGGAACTAAGCATCGTCTCCTCTTTGTATCCCTGCTGTCTCTAAAACCAAAAGAGCCTCTCGATAAACTTGGTGGACATAGATGAATGAGTGCGTGGCTCACGCTGACTTGGGGTTTCTCGGCCCCAAACTTCTCTGCCCTTAAAATGCACCCAGGTGCCCCGAAGGCCTGGTCTCGGGCTCAGATACCTGAGTGTAATCCCACCTCCTACAATATCTCTTTCATCCTTGGGTTTCCCCCCGACTAAAAATGGATACACCATTCAAGATTTTAAAATAGTAGAAAAATACATCTTATTTCAAAGCCTTGGTGTGTTGGGAGAGAGGGAAGCCCTCCTTCTATGAGGCAGCCTGAGCACACCGCTCCCGCGGGGACGGCTGTTCCCTGCCACCTGCTACTAACCCACGAAGGAAACAGAACCTCCCAGGTTCTTGCTCTGGATCCACGCTCCGGGAAGAGAGCAACAAGAGGGAGAGGAAAGAATAAACGAATGGCCAAGGGATCTCACGCTGAAATCACACACACAGGGGCACCGGGTTACTCCTTAGCCGGTGAAGGCTTCCTGTCGGCTGTGCCCAGTTGGGAGCCCGGAAAGCCACAATCTTCTGGAACCTTGGCCAGCACTGATATGAAGAAAGCTATACGGGGCCGCCAGTCTCGTAGAAAATCTCAGCTCTGACCGTGGCCCATCTGGAATGGCCGGCTCTATTAACTGACCCCTGGTTCAGCCCATCTTATTCATTGCAAAGGACGCCCCGTGAGGGCAAGAGACAAAAGGCCGTCAAGGGGGACTTGGGGGAAGGGAGGGGATTGGCTAAATAATTAGCCCTCCAACCTTCGGAGTACTCTATGATCATTAATTAACCCACCCAACTGGGATCTGTGGGCAGATGGACGCTCCCTAACCACCCTGCCACACCCACCTCTAAATGTGGCGTGGGGGGGCCGTCGGTGCACCTGAGAGGACAGAGAGTAAGCCCATCGTGCTTCGCGTTCAAGATCCGCTGCTAGGAAAAATCTCTGGGTAACCTGAGTGAGGTGACAGAAGGGGACCAGGAGGCTGTTGAGAAAGAATTCACCCAAGGGCTTGGGCAAATTCACTAAAGGCCAAGAGCCGAGGGGGTTACGGCCCCGAGTCTGCACGGAGGCTGCCCCCGCAAGGGTGCATCTGAATCCCTGCCACGCATATCCCCACCGCCCTTGGAAGGAGACTCCTCAAAACTTGAGGACCCCTGCCAGGATCCCACCAGCAGCCGGCACCCCTTGAGCGGAACCCCCAAAGACGCCCAGGAAGTATGTCCGGGACAGACACGTGGGCTCAAACAGCAGAGACCTGCTCTAGCCTCCCCTCTGGATCCCGCCACAGGTGAATTTAGCTGGGGCAACGTTCGTTGTTCTGTCCGCCTTCCCACCGGGTCGCCCATCTGTCCCTGGGCAGTCCTTGAGGTCTGACCAACCAAAATAAAGTCGTGGGTTGAGATTTCTTCCCCACAGATGAGTCTTCACAAGTAAGCTACCGAAACCCCACGACTACAGGAACTTGTGCCAGGTTCCACACGTTGTAAATGGAAGAGCTGGTTCTCCAATTCACAAAGGACTCCTATGTCCACGTCCTGACCACTCCTGTCTGTGGCCAAGACGAGTGTGAAACGCCAAGCAAAGAGATGCCCGCGTCACCTTGTGTTCACTCCCGCCGCCAGGCTTGCAGGGGAGTCTGATTTTCAGAAAGTTGGTCACAGCCAATGAAGTCAGAAAAGGGGGTCAAGGCTCCCTCTGTTTCTATAGTCTTCTCTGCAGCTGGGCGTACCTGCCAGGCCACCCCCCAACAGAGCACCACCCTCTCCCGGCTCGGGGGGCGGGGGGCAGGGGGGGTGTCCCGTCCAGGGTCCCATTTCTGTTTAGCCACTGCGGCTCGCCACCTGCTTCTGAGGAACCCTTCGCCAACCCGGCCACGTGCGGGCTTCTGTGTCTTTGCAAATCGGTGGTTTCCAAAATGATCTTTGTTAAAAATGAAGGAGATACTATGTGATTCCAGCATGTAGGGGTATCTAGAACAGGTCAATTCATAGAGACAGAAAATAGAATCGTGGTCACCAGGGGCTGGGGGCGGGGGTGGGGGGGGGAGAGGAGTTACTGTTTAAGGAGCACGGAGTTTCAGTTTCGGAAAATGAAAAGGTTCTGGACGTAGACAGTGCCGGCGGGGGCACAACATTGCAAGTTAAGTGCCACTGAAATGTACACTTAAAAAGGGTTAAAATGGCGGGGCACCCTGGGTGACCCAGTCGGTTGAGCTTCCGACTCTTGGTTTCTGCTCAGGTCAGGATCTCACGGTTCGTGAGTTCGAGCCCCGCATCCCGCTTGGGATTCTGTCTCTCTCAAAATAAACATGTGAACTTAAAACGATTTGTTATAAATGGTTACGATTTAAAATTTTACCTTAGGTATATTTTATCGCGACGAAAACATGTTTTTCTTAAATGGGAAGGAGGCTGCTTTGTCCAGCACACCCCCTGAAAAGAGTCTCCCCAAAACTGAGACGACCAGGAGCCCCAGTGCCCCAAACACGGGTGGCTGGTTTCCCTCCATCCTCTGGGAGGAGCTTCCTCCTTTCCTGGGGATGGAAAGACAGGACCAGGCAGGACCCAGAGCGGAGACAAATGGGGCTCTCCTGGGCCCCCCAGAGCCCCCACTGTCTCTACAGGACTGGCTTGCACATCAGCCCTCTTTCAGGAGCCACAAGCCTCCGTTTCCCCAGCTCGGTCGTCTCACCAAGGGGCCACTTCCTTGGCAGCTGTGAGGGCACTGCTCTTGGCTACCTTGGGGTTCCAGAAAGGTCTGCCATCCCGTTTCTGTTACCACTATCTTGCTGTCAGAAAACTCAATGTTCCCTACCCTAAATTTGCAAACAGCTGAGTCATGACTATGCTCCTTCAGGGTTCCTTCTGGAAAAGAAAAAAAAAATGAGCCCCTCTTCTGCGTAAGATATAACAATACATGTTTTCAAAGACCACACGCCATTTCTCAAGAGCAGGCACTTTTCCTCAAGGCAGATAGACTGACAGTAGCCCAGGGCCCCAGGACGGTGGTCACCATGACCTCTTCCAGCCCAGGAGAGAGAGCGGCCACCCTCGCATCCCTCCCACGGCCAGTCAGAGACCGGAGAGAACCCAACCTGCAATGTGCAGCCTCTGACCCTCCTCTGAGATGTGTGTATGTGGGGCGGGGTGGGGAGGAGTGGGGGGTAAAGAGCGGGGGCGGGGGGAAGGTAGAGGGGGAAGGAGAGGGGGAGGATGGGGGAGGGTAAGAAGTGGGGGTGGGGAGTGGAGAGGAAGTGGCATGGGGGAAGAGGAGGATAAAGAGTTGGGGGAGGGATGGGGTGAGGGGAGGCATAGGAGTGGGGTTGGGGGGGAGCGTGAGGAGTGGGGGTGGGGGGAGGCGGAAGGGTTGGGGGGGGATCCCCGAGCTACCCCTCCTGCAGCAGCTCTCAGAGCCTGGGTGCCACTCTCCAGAGGAGGGGGGGCTCCCAGTGCTCCCGGCAGGTGGACAGGACTGCGGCAGGTGGCCATGTGACTTACAAGTGACACGAGGGACCTTAAGTCCACGAGGCCCACTTGCAAAGTTAAGAACTGGTGCCAGGCATGCTGGAGACGTCCACACGCTGGCAGGAAGGAGGGCTTGACCTCAGAAGCCTGCGGGGACAGCGTGTTCAAACCCCCCCCCCACCCCGCCATAATCACCGCCTCCCACAGGCCTGCCTGTGGCCAGTGGCGGCTGGTGGGGGCCCCTCCGTCTCAGGTCTCCCGCCGCCCGCCGTCCAGAGCTTCAGAGAGTGCTGGCTTTATGACTGGAGCTGTTGGCCGGAGAGATACATTTTAAAATTCATGACCTTTCCCATCAGGGTCCAGAAACGGATCAGACCCCGAGATGAAGGCTTAGTTTATTCTTTCACGGGTCCTGCCGGCCCCCTCCCACTGCTGCCCCCAGCCCCGTTCCCCTGTTTCCTCCCCATCTCGCCCTCCCCATTGTCCGCCTAGATCTTTTGCATGAGTCCCAGTTTTACCCAACCCCCCCCCCCCCCCCCCGCCAAACCAAAGCAAAATGAAAATTCTCCTGTTTCCAAACGGAGCGTGGGTTGGGGCTTGCAATGCACGTCTGGCCATCAAGGGTCCCTCCCTGTGTCAAGGTGAGGTCGGGGTGGGGGTGGGGGGGCACGGCTGGCCGGTGGAGACAGAGCAGAGGCTTGAACGCAGAGGGGGTCGGGCGGCGGAGGGCTGTGGCGGCCTCATGTTTCCAGGAAAGGCATTTGCTGGGGGGCCCGTCCACCTGAGGCTGGGGGAGGTGGGGGGTGCAGCGCGGCCAGACAGACAGAATGGCAGCCGCGAGGCGCCTCAGACCCTGCCAAGGAAAATTAAAGAGCATTATGTTTGCTTCCTGCCACCGGTATAAACAACAACAAAGATTCTCTGGGTGGCATTCTTGCCCTGCCATTTCAGCCGTCCTCAGCCGCCCTTCCCTGCGGTATTTCCCCTCCTGGGTCTCTACCGAGGCCGTCCCTGGGAGGCAGCGCCCAGGATCCTAATTTATCCTGGGAAACAGGATACATAAATCTCCTCCCAGATGCGGGGGGCCACACAGGAGGCACCCAGACTTTACAGCAGCCGCAAGAAGCAGATGGGACAGAACTCAAACCTGCCGGCTGCCAGAGGGCCGGTCCACGGACAGAAATGACCCGTCCGAGCCAAAGCCAGAGACAGCACGTCCAGTTCTGGGGAAGAACAATGGGTGATATGTAGCCGGAACTTACCTGTGCCCAAGCTCTTTTTCTACATCAGCTCACGGATACCCCCCTTCAATCTTAGGAGATAGATCTTATTAGCCCCACGTGATGGCTAATGCCATATGTCAACTCAGCGAGGTCACAGTACCCAGATATTTGGTCAAACACCAGTCTAGATATCACTAGGAAGGTACTTTTTAGGTGAGATTAGCATTTAAATCACCAGACATTGAGTAAAGCAGATTACCCTTTATAATGTGGATGGGCCTCACCCAATCAGTTGAAGGTCTTAAGGAAAAAAAAAAAAAAAAAAAAGACTGAGGTTTCCCCCAAGGAAAAGGAATCTCTGCCTCCAGACTGCCTTCAAACTCCAGCCGCAACATTAGCTTCTCCCTGGGTCTTCTCCCAGCCTGTTGGCCTGCCTGCAGATTCGAAAGTTGTCAAGCCTCCCTCATCACTCGAACCAATTCCTTAAAATACATCGATTTCTATACATAGAAATAGGACTGTGTGTGTGTGTGTGTGTTTACATGTGCACACACACATCCTATCTGTTCTGTTTCTCTGAACAGCCCTGCCTAACATGCCCCTCTTTACAGATGAGGAAACTGAGGCACGGAGAATTTAGTTCCCTGGCCCAAGGTCGCAAGGCCAGTAAGTGGTGCAGGCAGGACGGGAAAGCAGACAGCCTGAATTCAGAATCGGCTGACTTACCCAGACACTCACACACAGCCCATCATCAGCGAGCTGAAGTCAGGGAGAGAAGTGTAGGGGAAAATGTAGTCCCGTAAAGTTTAGCTGGGTCAGTGACATGGACAGGACAGACTTTGAAATCGATGAGGTTCGTTTTCAATCTAGGCTTCGAGCTGATGCCTGTGACTCGGAGTGGGTGATTCACATCTCTCTGGGCCTCCACTCTCCTGATCTGCAAAGCACCATAAAAACGTCACAAGGTTATTGCGGGATTCAATGGGATCATTTTGCGTGCAAATAGTTACTTACCAGTCTGCGAGTGAAACCCTGCTCTAAGCCCTCACCAGCTTGACTTACCGGAGGCTTCTATAATTCCCTCCCAACGTTCTTCGGTTCCTCAAACGCCGTTTGACCTGCGTCCATCTCGGGGGCAGGGTCCCTGCTGGCGGAGATCACTCCCACCCTGGGTCACCCCTGCTGTTCCTCCTGCGGGCACAGGCTGGGTTCCAGAGTGGGGGTCCGCTGTCCCACACAGTTGGTCCTGCCGGGCCAGCTGGACCTGTCAGGCCCCTCTTGCTCCTGGGGACTGCTCATCCGGGGCCCTCCCTCACTGTCCCCATCTCTAGCCACCAGCCTACCACATCTGTCTCTCTCTGCCCAAAGCCCGATGGGGAGTGAACAGGGCTCCTGTGTTTCTCTCTCAGAGGAAATAAGCATGTACGTTCTCCCCCAGGAAAATAAGGGCACACGACAGGCTGTGCAGGAAGAAGATACTTCACCAGTAACAACTCTGGTCCCACTGGCCCAAAGAACCAGGAACCCAGTTTAGGGGACTTAGTTCGCTTCTTGGTTTTGTTTTCATTGTTACTTCTGACAGATGTTGGAGAACGTTCCGTGTGCCAGGGACCACAGCAAAGTATTCGACCCGCATTATCCAATTTAATTCTCCAACCCCTCTCTTGTGGTATCATTACTGTTTTTACAGCATGAAGGAGAAACTTAGGGCTCAACACGCCCCCGCCTCACACACTGACAGAGCCAAGATTCACACCTAGGGCCGCCTGACTCTAGACTCCTCACCCTTCCCCACCTTTATAATGGGCGTGTCTCTCCATCTCCGAAAAACGTGAGTTCTCGTTTCTGGAAGGCAAGAGACACTCTATCCCAGCTCCGTCTCTTAGAAAAGCAAATGGCTTCGAACCAGTCACTTGGTCAAAGGAGGGGAACAGAATGGAAGGAGCTAATGACGTCCTGAAGCTCCAAACACGTCGAGTTCCAAGAATGCGTAGCCAAAGGGCCTGAACTAAGGCACTTATACCACATCCTTCTCAGCTAGTACTCGGCATCGGGGAGATTTCTTAGAAACAGAAACAAAAACAAAAATATTAGGTATAAGCTATCTGCCAGATTTACAAATTATATTGCAAAATTTATTGTGTTCCTCTTTCTTCCCAGAATGGGAACATCTAGGTCCAGGATATATGGTCATAATATCGCTGGGATGGGAGTTAATACAGACTGGCCAAACACATGTCCAGTTCCAAGAATCTTCTCTGAAATCACTGACTTGATGATGCTAATATTAAAATCCCCCCCCCCCACCTTCACCCAGTAAGCAATGGGGAAAAACATTTGTCTTTCGTATTCCAAAATAAGTACTGAGAATCTCTCTCTTTTTAAATGCTGAAAATAATCACGGAGATAAGTACAACCAAAAACAATCTTAGAGAAGAAAAGAAAAGAGAAAAGGAGGGAGAAATTGGATGTAACATCTTTCTCTTTGTATTGGTCTCCTTTCTTTGGCTTGCGGCCACGTCTTTCACGAGTACAGACTTGGAACCCATGGCAGATGACGTCTTACCCCGTGTATGGTAAAGGTACTTCCCAAAATAAACAGGCAGGGAATTTGGGAGATGCTGTTGAGGTCATTGAAATCAGTCACCGCTACATGCGTATTGTACCGTTTTATTCCTTCCACCTTGGCCTTGGACACCCTTATCATAACTCAGTAAGGACTTTATCATTTTGATCAGGCCTGCGAGGGCATCAGTCAGAAGAGGCCCCTTGTCCCACGCTGGTGCACATACCCCAGAAATCTCGTCTCTCTAATGTTTCATTTTTAACTGTTGTAATTCATCTGTGTATTTATTGACACATCGCAAATGCACAACGGCGGTGTTCTCGAGGCAATCAACTTACAAAAAGAGAGTAAACCTCCGTTCTCTCTGCAAATATTTACCACGTGCCTTCCGCGTCACAGGTGTCTATACAGAAACAAAAAGACACAGTCGCTGCCCTAAGGAACCACCTGCAGGATTCAACCCCGGGAGGCCCTCTCCTCCGGGATGCCCTCCCTAGCACCCAGGTCAGGATGGGAAGCACCCCCTCAGAGTCCCTTGACCTTAGCTCCTCTGCGTCCATGACCTGCGGCTTCTGAGTGTTAATTGGCAGCTTACTTGGGCAGGCTGTCCCTGCTACAGCTCGAGGGGGACGGGTTCAAATAGGATGCCTCTCACAGCGCTCTTGGACAAAAATTGCAATAATGATGATGACGACAATGAAGAGGTTGCTGATGATACGGCAAAAAAAAAAAAAAAAAAAGGTAATCCCTTTTCCAAGAAGGATTGCTTGCCTGTGTCCTTCTGCCCCAAATCTCCGGCTGTGACTACTTTCCGCTTACAGGGGCTCAGCGCGTGTCTCAGAGGATGCTAAGATGTCAGCATGAAGTCAATTTCTTGCGAGGTTCTTCTCTCCCTGATTTGTACCGTCCTACCTAATAGACTTCAGCTGTACTGAAATGAAAAATGAACAGGAAGTAGATCTTGCTGCTAAAACATATGTGTCAGAAAATCATTATAAGTATTAAATTACGGCAATAAAATGAACCAGAACTAATTTTGCAAATTAAGATCCAATAAATTTTTTCATAGCCACACCTTTTCTTTAAAAAAAAAAAAAAAACCATAAGAGACTCTTAAAAACTGAGAATACACTGAGGGTTGATGGGGGGGGGAACTAATTTTGCAAATTAAGATCCAATAAATTTTTTCATAGCCACACCTTTTCTTTAAAAAAAAAAAAAAAACCATAAGAGACTCTTAAAAACTGAGAATACACTGAGGGTTGATGGGGGGGGGGAACTAATTTTGCAAATTAAGATCCAATAAATTTTTTCATAGCCACACCTTTTCTTTAAAAAAAAAAAAAAACAGAAGAGACTCTTAAAAACTAAGAATACACTGAGGGTTGATGGGGGGGGAACTAATTTTGCAAATTAAGATCCAATAAATTTTTTCATAGCCACACCTTTTCTTTAAAAAAAAAACCGTAAGAGACTCTTAAAAACTAAGAATACACTGAGGGTTGATGGGGGGGGGGGGACTAATTTTGCAAATTAAGTTCCAATAAATTTTTTCATAGCCACACCTTTTCTTTAAAAAAAAAAAAACCGTAAGAGACTCTTAAAAACTAAGAATACACTGAGGGTTGATGGGGGGGGGGGGGCAGGGAGGGGAAAGCAGGGGAGGGGCGCGGAGGAGGGCACCTGTTGGGATGAGCCCTGGGTGTTGTATGGAAACCAGTTGGACAATAAATTTCGTATTTAACAAATAATAATAATAGAAAGAAAAAAAAGAGACAGAAAAAGAATTTTTTAAAAAGGGGCAAAATAAGATTTAGCCTAACGGTATTAAAATTGAGTGTAGGGCTTTTGGGGGTGGGGTGGGGTGGGGCGGGGATGTGTATAGAACCAGAAATTTCCATATGACAAGCACATTAACATCTGAAGGGTGCCCCTCCCCGTTGTAAGAACACTGCCCCTGTGCCAAACAGCATCATGATCAGTTTTTAAGCTGACATACCTATGTATTTTACATGTAAAATTTATGTATACATATTCCCCTTCCTCTCTTCTCTCCGCCCCACCTCCCTACTCCCTAGACGAGGTTCTGCTGACACAAGAAACGAGTAAATTTCTAAATTTCTGACAACTGCTTATTTTTAGAAGAGACTATTGCTGTCGGTCAAATTAACGCTGAAGCTATAAACAAACCTTTAGAGCTTTGCCTGTTCTGGAAAATAACAGGATGTCTCCCTCCACCCTCCAGCATGAGAAGGAGCCCGTAATTAGCTCACTGTCCATGAATAGGCACAAAGCAGGCCGTACAGGAATGCCCACTCCCTTTCAACTTTTCCACGGGAGATCTTGGGGCGGATGTTAATTAATTAAGTGAGTAACTTCCACCTTCTCCTGGGAACACCGTTGTGCACAACTTCTCCTTCCACAAGGGACAGCGAGGAAGAGGATCAAATACCTTCCCGGCCAAGGACTCACAGAGAGGGTCCTCCGAGAAGAGGAAAACGCAGGAGGATGCACTTCCCTCCTCCTGTGGCTTCCCTCCTGGCTCTGGCAGCCCTGAGCCGAGCCACTCTGCTACACCCAGCACACCAAACTATTTATAGCCGCACAATCATTATAAATAAAGCTGTTTATAACACCGAACCCCGGCCCTGCATTTACTTAAAACTGTAGACTGGCGGCTATAAATAACTCTGTTACACGTTCAAGTGTGACTACTGACTGAGACTTCCTCAAATTGTGACAAATGATGACAAGTTTGTTTGACAAACATCCTACTGACATTCATCTGATTTTGAATTAAGTGGTGCTGCTTTTTTAATTTGGTCCCTGAGGCCCAGGATCTCGAGAACTTTCTTTACTCTTTCCCTCTCTCGCCTCCTGCCCCCTGAAATCTCTGTCCTGTGTATAGCTGTTTCTCTGTCCACCCCCTGCCCCCGCCCCGCCCGCCCCAATCACTGGGAAGGATTTGGGGCCATTTAAGGGGAAGTTTATTAAACCCACCGTTTCTCTCATGGGGCAGTTCTGCTGTGGGGGCTTTGCGAAGGTCCGGGGAGTTTTGTTAATGACACAACAGCAATAGAGAGAGGGAGGGAAATGTGGGCCAGCCCCCGGTGCTGGGTAAAGTTGGAAAGAGGATCACAAGGGAAAGGCAGAACTGGACACAGGGATTTACCTCCCAAGGCACCTGTTCTGAGAGATCTTGACTGATCCTTCTTTGGGTTCCCCTGCTGGGGTTCTCGCTTTAGGTAAGCTGATATTAACAAATGTCGGGAGTTACATGGGACCTCGGAACTCTAGTGGACGTTTGGGATGTACCTCACCCTTTGTACAGGTAGAAGAGTTGAGCCAGAGCCCCCCACAACTCCCCACAACTCCTTAAAGCACAGCTAGACTAGAACTCGACAATCTGGGCTCCAGGCACAGGGGGACGGGGGCGGGCTTCTCTGGCCATCTTGAAATGGATTAATGCGTGTGAAGTGTGTAGAACTATTCTGGGCGCCTGGCACGCTCCCTGAGTGCTAGCTATTTATTATGGGAGTGGTGATTATCATCCAGTGCTCGTCTGTCTGAATTCCCTCTTTTGAAAGGCACTCTTATACCGCTCCCCTCCTCCCATGGGCTGTGTCTTCTCTGTGTGATTTAACTCTTAATTATAACATTCACACCATCTCCCCTCCCACCCCCACTTTTTCCCATCTATCTTAAATAGAGCTTGTAGAGCAATGCCTCTTCCCTCTTTCCGGAACACACACCCTCAGATAGTTTCTCATCCGCTTTGGCGAGGATGCCCTCCTTTTGCACTACAAAACCCTCATCACCCTCATCTTTTAAGACTCCTCCCTGCAAATGCCCGAGGAAGCCTGGGCTGACGGTCGTGCAGCCGTGACCCTCTTTCCTTGGAGCCCCTGTTACCTTTCCGTGTGTGTCTCCTTCAGCACCGACCTGTCTTAATCCTGCGTTAAGGTTACTGTGAACGTGCTTATGTTTAATCTTCTCTAGTGGTAAGGTGAACCATTTAAAGAGTCTGCTTACTAAAAGCACAAGCAAAAACAAAAACAAAAAGGCTTTGCCAGTGATACATGGCAGTATTAACCAGTGAATAGCTGCTAAGATGTATAAATAAGTAGCCAACCGGGAGCAGCTGGGTGGCTCAGTCAGTTGAGGATCCGAGCTCCGGGTTCGTGAGTTCAAGCCCCACATCGGGCTCCCTGCTGTCATCACACAGCCTGCTTCAGATCCTCTGTCCCCTTCTCTCTCTCTGCCCCTCCCCTGGTTGTGCTCTCCCAAAAATAAATACAAAACACTAGGAAAACAAATAACAAACCTACAATGGAGCCATGTGGCTTGTAGGAACCCAGCCTTCTGTAGTTCCAGGAAGGCTGCATGAGGAATGTCCACCCGGCAAACGCGTGCATCCTTGGTGCTGACAATGGAGGCAGATACTAGAAAGATCTAGAGACGAAAGAGGTTGGATAACTGACCAACCCGGGCAGTTAAACAGGCTGGAGGACAAAGGGGCAATATTTCATCAATCCATCAGTCAGCAGGCCCTCAAACATTTATTTAGAGCCCGTGAGTTTCATGACACAGAACTACCCTTAAAGAATAGAGGTTTTCCCTGCCTCTGGGAATGAACAATCAGCTCCACTCTCCATGTTTATTTCCCGTACCTTTCAGCTTTCATAACCCCGAGACCCTTGCAGCTCCAGGCCTCTCGTTGACCCCCCCCCCATTCTTATATTTATGACGAGAGAACTGGCCAAGATTTGTCCAGCCTCCCAGTGGGATCCCCATCCACGTGTGCTCCAGGGCCGACACATCAGGCTGCCAGGACCCGAAGCCATTTGAGACCCGCCCCCCTCTCCTTGACACTCCGAGGACTCACGGCAGAACTCACCCATCAGAACCAACCCGCCCCCGGAGGAGAAGCAGATGAGAAAACTTCAGCTGACCAGCTGACCGCTAAAGAGGAAACGCACAAATCGAACATTCCTGCCAGAGCCCTTTCTTCCTCAAAAGCAACACAAACAGGAGAGGGGCTTCGCGTCCCTTTGTGCTACTCTGTATTAACACAGTCACACTTTGCTCTGCAGATGTCACTTCCAATAAACACCAGGGCTGTCCCAGGCCTGGACTCTAATTGAAGGGATTGTTACTGTTGGTGAATGGCTGGGGAATTAATTAATGCAAAGCCAACCACTTCATAAATGGCTGCTTTGTGAGCGGTCTCAGAGTCCTGGGGACCTCGGTTCCTGTGGTCAGCGCAGCCCCAGGGCTCCGTGTCAGCAAACGATATTTATTATCGCCATCAGCCCTTTTCTAAAACCAGAGGAACGAGGCCTCACCTGGAGCCTGGTGGACACAGCCAGCCAGCCTCCAATTTCTCTGGAGCTGAGCACGAAGCATGGAACCCCACCACTCCCCCCTGCAAATGTTCTAGATTTTTCGCACGCCACCTTACTTTTTGAAGAAAGGCTTCGCTTGCAAGTTAAAGATGGGAATAGGAGTGCAAACAGATAAAAGGTCTTATCTCCAGCCACCTCATTCCTAATCTGGTGACTGGAGCTCTACGGAGGCACGAGAACATACGTGTGCACACTCACGCCCTCACGCTTAAGAACGCCGCACACACAGGCAGGGTGTTTCTGGTCAGAATTACTCAGTCGTCACCTAATTTAAAAGTCGGTTCCGGTTTGAATGAACTCTTTGGGTAAGCTGCTTCCCAGGAATATAGAGTGAAAAAGGAAAGGAGGTTGTGCATGAACACGCCAAGCCCTCAGTCTCACACACACGTACCTCACTGAATACACACAGGTGGGTGCTTTTTTCTTCTCCCAGGTTCTGTCCCCACGTTCAGACCCCACTTGTTTTTGCTGTGGTGGCTTAGCAGTGTCCTCAGGCCAAAGTGCCACAGTCTTGAAATCTCCCTTTAAGTTTAAAAAAAAAAAAAAAAGCACCATGATGATAACAGTGGTGGGATTGAGGACACGTTTGCTTTTTTTTTTCTTTACACTTTGTTGCAGTATCCGAATAGTCTACACTGAGGGTGTATGTTTTGTATTGGAGAAGAAAAAAAAAAGCATGGTGTAAAAAAAAAAAAGAAAGAAAGAAAAGAAACTTATTTTTGTTTTATAACATCCTTCAAGATCCCGAGGTTTGCTCTGGCGGCTTTATCTGATTTCTGCGAAAGGGACTTTCTGGTCTCGAAAATTAGCCTGGGTCATAAAACAAGGAGACTATGACATTCCCTGAAATTGGATCTTAAACCACTGATTTCTGTCTAAACGTAGTGAAAAAGCTCTAAGTAAAGGAAAATTTATCTTTGGAAACTCCATCCTTCCCTTTCCAAGCTCTTGTCCCATGCCCCCACCCCCACCCTTTGTAGCTCCCATCACTTTCCCTGATTTGCTTTGTTTTTTCCCTTTTCCAAGTCTTAAAACACACTTCAAGGATAGGGCCTGGTGTCAGTCATTTACACCTTAGTATGAATTAGAATAATCAGGATTTATTTAGCTACATTATAAGTGTATATGTGCATTTTAATTCTAACTCCAACTGTATAATGAAAGGTGTGGGCTAATGAATGAAAGAGGCCGTTATCTCTCTGCATTTCTGAAATTAGACACCTAGGTTTTCAGCTCTTCTGTTTGCAGGAAAGGCAGGCCCCGGGACCAGTCACATAGCTGACTGCAGTAAATGTTTCTACTTTATCTATAGAATCCCACGTTTAATGTCTCTGTCCCTTTAGAAACAGCATACACCCCAAAGAGCTTGCTAAATGTAGGAATGGTTGACATAATGTGCAGCCCGCAAAAATCCTCAGAGGCCCAGGGATTTTCAAAAACTTTATTCTATATTATTACTTGGAAATTTTTATTTGCTACCCATGTATATTGAGTATACACATTGAATATCAGATAAATAAACATGAGTAATGATTTTGAGTGCTGGATTTTGGAAACAGATGAGGAAACCGTATCCCTGAGAATTTAAATAACTGCCAAAGGTCATTCACTGGTCAAGGCTGGGCTTGGCCGAGAGAAAGGGGTTTCTGGTTCCTAGCCCGGGCTCGTGTTTCAACACATCATCTCCCAAACCACCTAATTCAAGTCCCAGACAAATCCGACTGCTTCGTGCTGACGGGAAGCTTCAGACTGACCCTCCTAATTCTCTCTCCCTTTTTGTTTTTTTTGTTTTTTTTTTTTTTTTTTTTTTTTATTTTATTTTTGGGACAGAAAGAGACAGAGCATGAACGGGGGAGGGGCAGAGAGAGAGGGAGACACAGAATCGGAAACAGGCTCCAGGCTCCGAGCCATCGGCCCAGAGCCTGACGCGGGGCTCGAACTCACAGACCTCACGGACCGCGAGATCGTGACCTGGCTGAAGTCGGAGGCTTAACCGACTGCGCCACCCAGGCGCCCCTCTCTCTCCCTTTTTGGAGTAGAATTCTTGGCAAGTTGGCTAAGAAATGAGGTTTGAGTGAGCAAACACCACGTTTCTGGCCCTCCTAAGCTTTCTCTCCTCTTTAGACTGTGCTCTGCAGATAAAAAGGGCAACGTGGAAGGAAGAAATACTTCGAAAGAAATAATCGCTGGTCTTTCCTCCTATTTCCATCATTCTGGTCCATATCACAGTATGGTTGATCCCTGGTTCTCCACACACTGCCTGCAACCTAGAGAGAACGGCAGGGCCACTGAGAAGCTTCCCCAGGGTCTACCCTTTAGGCAGAATTTCTCAGCGGAAACCCACTTCCCAGCTAAAGGGTGAATTCGTGACGGCCTCGTATTACTCACAGGTGGATAATCAACAGTTGACTCTGGACCCATGGTTACATCTGGGGTCACCTTCCACCAGGCCCCACGGGGGTAGCATCTAGACCCCCCGGTCATCGTGTACCCTGTATATTTGCCACACGACCCTGTCTGCTGTCACCTAAAACCAAAATAGGGCCTTGACCTTGACTCGCCAAGGTGCTGCCTAATGAGGTTCAGCACCTGCCCTTTATAGATTTGTTCATTTATCCAGCTAAAATATGGTTAGTGGTTACCGTATCCCAGGCACTGGGCCAGGCTCTTGCTATATAAAGAAACCAGACACACACCTCTTGCTCTTGACAAGCTGATGTGAGAATCAGAAAGAAAGGGACAAATGACAGAGAGCCAAGTTCATTTATACCCAAATCGACAAACGCCTCTTTACTCTTCAGGACTCAGATCAGACATCGCCCTCTTCAAAAGGCTTCCTGTTCATCTGCAGACAGCGCCTTGCTTCCTCTCCTGTGCCCTGATAATAGGTGGATTGTTCCTCGACTACAAAATTTTTCACACAGTTAAAGTTATTTCTATGTGCGTCTGCTTGATTTTTTTTAGACTGTGTGTGAAAAGGCGGGAGGACGGAGAGAGGAAAGGCAGACGTTGTTATTTCACACCTCCAAACACCCACAGTACCTGGGGCTTTCCAGATGGATGGTTGGATGGATGGATGGGTGGATGGATGAATGAATGAATGAATTTTCAAGCTCTCTTGTCCTCTGCGTAGATGTCCTTGACCCAAATGTCACCCCAGTCCAAACAAGAAATCAATTTCCGCGTGGCCCCTTTAATATGTAGAGTGTGGTTATTTTCAGTTCATGGCTCAAACTTACAGGATTTGGAGAAGTGAGAACCTCATCTCGCTCAGCCAAGAGCTCTATTTTGTTGCCTTTGTTTATGTTTCTCCAGGAGCATCATTAGAGTGTGTGCGAGCATGTGTGAGTGTGGGTGTGCACCAGTCTGCACGTGATTGGGTGGCGTCCTCCATAACAGGTGTCCCTCCAGTAGGTCTCAGTGGTGATGGAGGGCATGGAGGGGTGTGCCAGGAAGATGGGGCGACTCAGCCTGCCAAAACCAATCACGTTAAATCTTAGCGCTCATTCAGGGCCTGTCACAGGAGGAGAAATCTGATGAACACCCGAATGTCAGGGTGGTTATAGCGTCTGTTAAATGGCTTGTTAATGTGATTGTTGAGAATTTTACACAGAAATGACACCGGTTCCAATCAAAGCAAGGCGGGCCTGGCTCCCAGCCAGCCTCTACCAAGCCCTGCTCCTGCTTCAGGCCAGGTGGCTGGGGGTTCTGCTGCTACCTGGCCTGGCCTCCTGCCACCATTTGGGCTTTCTCTCTGTCTTGTGATCTGTTTCTTGTAAGAGGACGCTGGCAATCCGCCCCCGAACCCCACCCCCCACCCCCCACCAAAAAAGGATGCCCTACTGTCATGATTTTTACCTGTTCTTACAAGTGGAACAAAGATCTCTTACACCACACAGCAGGAGAGCTTGGGGACCTATCGGGACCTATCGGACCACATTTCGCGTTGATTTGGGTGCTTCGCTAAGAAAACCCTTCCACGGGCTGAATCTGTTTCCTTCAGTATCCAGGCAGAGATCATAGAATCTCAGGGGTCATAGGCCCTGAAGGTGACCCAGCCAATTTTAGGTTTCTCCTGCAGAGTGAGTGAGCTCAGCGTGGCGGGCAGGAGCAATCGCCCGGATACCCTGGTGGTCAGCCCAGCTTCCCCTCTCCGTCCGCCCCCCCCCCCCCCCCAGTTCCCACACTACCCACAATTCAGATGCTTTCACAGCTGCCTTCAGTAGCAGGAAACACAGGCTGCTCTCTTGGACCCGGCCCTGGTCCCGAGGACATCTCTGACCTTTCCCTGCCATGTGCCGCAGGGAAAGACGCTTGGTTCTCCAAAGTGCCACGCGGGCCCCCACCGCCCCCCCGCCTGTAAGGATCGAGTCCCTGTGAGGCAGGGTGACCCCCGGCTGGGCAGCCCACGACACTCCTGGGAACAGATGAGCCCAGGCGGCTTGCTACCATTACTTACTTGGGAGGACCAAACCTTCCCACCCGGGGTCCCCTTCCTTCAACCCTGGCTAGTGGCAAAAGATGGTTTCTCGAAGGCCTGGCTTAGCCCGTACCACGTTCTGTTTTGCACTGAGGCACTCCTGTCCCCTCGTGTGTAAAGCCTTGAAGTGTTTTTCTGGTCAATTTAAGCGCATACCGGAGGGCACGCTCGGGGTCTCAATTATGCGATTGTCGTAAAAGACAAGCCCCAGCTATTCCAATCCTTTAGCCTAGGTTGAAACTCCCTTCAGTTCCTCAAGACCCATGGAAATGAAGAGCTGCCCTCCCAATGTCTCTTGACAATTCAGTTCCTGGTCCCCGGGCTCCACCAACAGGAATCCTTCCACTATCCTCCCCTGTGTCTCTTCTTTGCAGTGCTCTGAACGGAGCTCGGTGCGTGGGATTTAATGGCTTTTCTTGAAGGCAGGTTACCCTCTGTATTAATTTCCTGGAGCTGCCGTGACAAATTACCATCAACTTGGGCACTTAAAATAACAGGAATGTTCTCTCTCATGCTTCCAGAAGCCAGAAATACAAAATCACGTTATTGGTGGGGCCATGCTCCCTCTAAAGACTTTCGGGGAGAATGCTTTCTTGTCTCTTCCGGTTTCTGGTGGTTCCAGGCGTTCCGTGGCTCGTGGATGAATGGTCCCAATCTCTCCCTCTCTCTTCACACGGCCACCTCCTCTTGTGTCTTTAAGGACCCTTGTCATGGGGTTTAGGGCCCCCCCCTAAACCGGGGATAATCCGGGGTGATCTTATCTTGAAATCTTTAACTTAATCACATCTGAAAGGATTTTTTTTTTTCTTCCCAGAACATTCACAGGTTCTCTGGGTTAGGATGTGGGTATCACTCTTTAGAGAACACCGTTCAACCCGCGACACCCTCTTGTAGCAACGGGAGGCTCAAATGCCACTCCCCTACACCAGAGTTGAAATGCTGTACTTTGGAGTTACTAACGATTCGCCCATTACTGGAAGCTGGATATTAGTCTGGCCTCAGACATACGAGATAAATAAGGCATGCTTCCTGCCCTCGAGGAGTTCTTAATCTGATAAATCAGACAGAAAGCAAATAGGTCATTACAGCACAACTTGAACAACGATAACAACAACAACATTGGAAAATGCCATCACTCGAGAATTCCATGGCCCATTTCCCTAATAATTCCATATTCCAAGCAGTGCTGCTGGTTTCTTGTGCATGTGCCGCTGAAATCCGCTTACCCGTAAAAATGAGAACTGAAGGAAAAAGGCAGGTGTCACGGGGGACAAGGGAGATTTCTTCCCTGAGGAGCTTCCTTTCGGCCGCGGATATGTCTGTCTAGATAGTAAAAGGAAGGGCAGACAGTTGGCAAAAACAGTGCACTACGGGCATGATGTTTCTGATGTCTGAGCAGAGAGCATCTCAGAGTCAGAAATGGCTCACACACGGACAGGAGTGATGGCTCCCTGAAAAGCTTTCTGCATATTTGTGCACAAATCGACACCTTGGATAGACGCCAAGGAGCGAGCTTGTTCTTTCCCTGTTGAATTGTTTAAGCATTTCAATACTTGAGTTATGAGAGGCCATATCTGAGCTCCCATGTGAAACCCCGTCCGTTCAGCACCCCCATCAGGAGATGGCCTGGCCCACAGGCAGAGAAATAAGGAAGCAAAGAATCTGAAAACCCCCTCCTAAATTCCTAAGGGGCAGGGGAGGAGGGTGGGGTGGGTGGAACATTCTTCAAGATGATAAGGACACCAGGTGGAGAGAAATCAAAAGCATACCTTGTCAACTGGTTCTAGAAGGTTCCTTTCTCACAACAGAGATGTCTTTCTCTACCAAAGCCTTCCACAATTTAGGAGGCAAACTCCGGAGAATACTTACCCTTGAGAGCTGATACATACAGACATAAAAAAAAAAAAAAAGACAGGCAGATAGTCAAAGTACAAATTGGCTAGAATATCGTGATTCAGAAATAATCTCTCGCTAGAGTGATTCCTTTGCTCTGTACTTTTTAACATGTACATGAGGAGCATCTTATAGTAAAATGACTTTTCTGATTTTTTCATAGTTGAGACTCCGTGAGTAAGACATAGATAATCATCCTAAACCAACCCTTATCTTCAGGGCTCTGCCGTTATCTTTGAAAACTAAATTATGTCCGGGAACATTTCTAAGAAAATTGGCAGAGATCCACCAGCTGTCCAAAGAAAGTTGGAAGTAAAACTGCAAAATGTTCTCAGAAGCCATGCTTTGGTGACTCTGCCCAGTAAAGAACTTTTCTGCCCCCCAGATAAGTGGCCACTTAGATAACACCGTGTTGCGATTCCAACCTTTGCTCCTAAAAAATGACACATGTTGAGTCCCGAGTGTAATATTTTGACCAATAAAAACAATAGTATGCATAATTGTAATTATATCCTCAGAACTACAAAGAATACCTCCATACACCCGTTCACATGGCTGAGAAATATTATGAAGTTGGGGTCGGCCTGGCTAATGCCCAGATTCTCCCAGGGTACACTATAACCACAAGAGGACAATTTAAGCTGACTTTATCTAGTTCTTAAAGATCAGGGTGACCCCAGATGGACGGTGAGTTCCATTATGCCAGGGGGTTCACCACAAAGATCCGTTCCAACCCATTTCTCGTTCCTAGTTCAGTCTACCAGAAAAAGCAAGAAACGCCATCCTTCAAAAATCAGAGAGAAATGCAGGTGCTGAATTTTGTCTACAGACCTCATTTAAGAAAGTGCCAATGCACCGTTCATCAGCCCAGCATGGCCATCCTATGGGCGCCTGCCGCCCCAGACTGTGTCCGTCGTGTCCCCCCACCTCCCACTTCTGCCCCAGCTTCGCCAATGCGTCTGCTGCCTCTTGGACTGCCCTGAGCAAAATGTAGGCACAGTAAGACCAAAATGCAAGACAGCCTAGGGGGTCCATCCAATTTCACATTATGTAGCAGGTTAAAGGGAGGCTTCCTTAAAGATATGTCCATGCCCTGGACGCTGTGAATGTGACCTTATTTGGAGAAAGGGTCTTTGCAGACATGACTAAGCTAAGAATCCGGAGACGAGACCATGCTGGATTATCCAGGCGAGCCCTAAAACCAACGGCAAGGGTCCTTACAAGAGACACAAAGAGGAGACACCCATGAAGAAGAGCCACGGGAAGATGGGAGTAGAAATGAGAATGACACAGCCCGAAGAATGCCTGGAGGCACAGAAGCCGCAAGGTGCAAGGAAGGATTTCCCCTAGAACCTTCCAAAGGAGCACCAGGCCCTACCGACAACTCGATCTTGGACTTTGACCTCCAGAGAGGATCCATTTCACCCAAGTGGGTGGTAATTTGTTGCAGAAGCTCTAGGAAACTCATACCCCTTGCTTCATTTTCAAGGTCAAACTACATTCTCACCTTCCAGAAGGCCACATCAAGCTATCACCAAGCTCATAGGTTTGATTTGAAACCTCGCTTTCTTTCATCATGTAATTGGTCATATCCCTCAAACTAATCAGTCAGGAAATACACTCAACATCTACTAATTTGAAAGCAAGAACAAGATGAGCTAGAAAATAATGCTGGACACATGCTTAAGGTTTTCACTACAATTCAGGATAAACGCTCATGTGCTCAATGCAACTGAGGAGGTCTGTCCTCAACAATCGAACCCCTTTTTCTGAAATTCACGCCCCACACTCTCAGAGTTGTGGCCAAGACCTGTTGGAATCGCATGACTCCTCCGCACCTCCTGTTAGACCAGTTGTAATTGATGGGAGCAGGGCCAGACCTTGACCCAAGCTGGACCAACCCCACTGTCTCTCCGGGGGATTTTAAGTTGCAGTGAAGGTAGCTGGGCAAACCGAGCTGGCTGGGCACAGAGGAGAAGGACACTCAGCAGCCATCAGGAGGCCATCTCCCTGCATTTTTACAACCACAGGTCAATCTGGCCGGAGAAGAAGGTGACAAGTGCCAAAGAAAAACAGAGATCAGAGACACAGAGAGGGTCCTCTCTGGGTTCCTCCCGGCTCCTCAAGCCCTCACTGTAGTCTCTCAAGGGGCCCTGCAGCCCTTGGATTCTGCATAACATTCAAATATCATCCTCACACCTTCTTTTTAGCTTCTACCGGTTCAAGCTGATTTCTGTTGTGAACAACCAGGAGAAACTTGTTTGACACCCTAATGAGCTCCAAGAAAGAAAATGAATGGGTCAAGATTTACTTTTCACAACAGACACACGTAGAGGTAGACCGATCTATCTGTCCGTCTACCGACAGATATCTGCCTTGCTTTATCAACATACAATACATGGGACATTCCTCGGCCAAACACAAAGTACTTCCGGATGTAAAAATGGAAGGAATCCTTAAGCTTAGCGTCCTCACTTTAAAGCAACTGTTCATTTTATTCCACCCCTTCCTTCTTGAATTGGAATTCCCCTTGGAGTCCTTATGACCCAATTAAGAAGATAAAATACACACTGTGACCCGGCGCTAGGATGTCACCTCGTCACAATTCCTGGTAGTTTGCAACTTCCATTCATCGAAAACTTCCCTGCGCCCCAACCCCTCACCCATTTTACACTGACGCCTCTCAGCCAGCTTTTGCGGGCCCACTCGAGATCTTCATCAATCAGCTGAGAAGTGAGCATTTTGAGCTCTTGCACGGTGACGCCGTCAGCCAAGAGCTGAGTTCTGTCACCATCGCCGTTTTTACCTGCACAGCAATGCTTCCGCAATTATTTGAAAGTCTTCATTACATTTTGCCCCTACGGCTTTATAAAAATAAGTGGGGAAATGGAAAAATGAAAGCACTTCCGTGTAATTCTCACGAACTTAACGCGGCCAAGACAAAGGTGGAAAGAGGGCAGCCCGATGTGGGTAAATACGCACCCGATTGAAACTGGTGCAGGAGAACAGCGAAACGAAGGAACCGTTAGGAGCCGCTGCAAATGTACCTTCAAAGACTGGATCCGAAAGCAGAGGTACGACTAGAGATTTGATCATGCTTGCAGCCTTTGGGGACTGGGATGCCCTCCTCTTCTGTCGTTCTGTTCTCACACGTCGCTGTGAGTCGGGAGTTGTGGGGAAGGCATTGCCCACGGGAGTGGTAAACCTTCTGTAGACCGGCGATGGGGATCAGAGGGGCTCAAATCTGACTTCCCCTCCTCCCTCTTTCCTCTGCTCCGTGGTGAGGTAAGGAACGCCCCAACAGACTAACTGGTTCTGCCCCCTTTTTAGTTCATTTATTATGCCCAGCGTAACGCCTGTGTGATAGTTCACAACTGGAATCTCGGACCAGTCCAGTGGTTCCCAACCAGGGACATTTTTGCCCTCCAGAAAACATCCGGCCACATGCGAAGATACTTTGATGGTCGCGACTTGGACCAGGGAGGGGTGCCACTGGCAGGTCGTGGGTAGATCTCAGGGATACTGCTAAGCATCCTACACGGGACAGCCCCCTGCCACAAATTTTCAAATAGCGCTCCCAAGTTGGGACAACCACTAGCTCCTAAACTCTGATCTTAATTTAAGGATTTCTCCTTCCATTTTAAAATTCTCTGAATCCAGTTAACTAATCTCTCTCTGGACAATGAGTTGTCCTCTCTAATTTCCACGGGATAAGACAGACGTGGGGTCGAGAAGGAATGAAAGAGCTGTCCTTTACGGCACACTCACTCCGAGCTGGCCAAACACTGTTCTAGGAGCTTTGCACATATGACCACATTTAACAGCCCTGTACGGTAGGTTCATTATGATCCTCTCAGATGACAGATTTGGGGCTAAGAACGTTGAGTGAGGTGTTCAAAGTGACAGAGGTCTTGGGACGCCTGGGTGGCTCAGCAGGTTAAGCGTCTGGCTCTTGATTTTGGCTCAGGTCATGATCTCATGGTTCGTGGGTTTAAGCCCCACGCCGGGCTCTGTGCTGACAGCTCAGAGCCTGGAGCCCGCTGCGGATTCTGTGTCTCCCTCTCTCTCTGCCCCTCCCCTGCTTGAGCTCTGTGTCTGTCACTCTCTCAAAAATAAATAAACATTTTTAAAAAATAAAACACACACACATGCACACACACACACACACACACACACACAAAGTGACAGAGGTCTTTTTTTTCCCCCCAAAATGACAGAGGTCTTAAGTCCCAAGCCAGGGCTGGAAGGAGGGAGTCTGACTCAAAAGACAAGGGAACAGACTTGGAGAATGCTCAAGAAGCCAGAAACACAGATAAATTTCCAGCCCAGCACGTAAGGGAAGACTGAGGAGGGGAGCCAGGTGGAGATACGCGCGGGGAGACCTCGTGGGTCCGGAATAAGTCCACACGTGCCCTCACACGGTGGCTGTCTCAGGGCTTCTGCAAAAGAGGCATCTCTCCCCTGTTCAGACTCATCACGTCCTGTTAACCCAGAACTTGTTTTGCGCGAAAGCTGCAGAACTGTAAAAAGGATCGGAAAGCACGGACATGTTTAAATACGCCAGAGCAATCTGCTGACCAGCGAGGTTCATTTCTTAAAATCCTTGTGTGGGGTGAAGCCCACGTGAGCTTATGTCACGAGCTGGTTTCCGGAGAGGCCCTGTTTTCAAGATCGGGCTGCTGTCTGTCTTCTTTACGGAGCTGACAGAGGACATTCCGGAGAATCCATTATGCCCCAAACGTCTGTATTATAGAAAATCAACAATAAAGAGCAACAGCTCCAAATGCAGTTAGTACTATGAAAGGCTTTTATCTGTCAATAGATTAAACCGTTATTTTTATCTAAGGAGGAGATTGGAGGAAGTGTAAACCGCTTTAAGGACAGCAGAAACTGACCTGCTCTTTTCTGCTCAGTTATTTTTGCACAGCGGGGAGGGAAAAGGGTGGATGTCTGTGTTGTTTTAATCGACGTTTTGAAAGAAAAAAAAATCCTTAAGGAACTACCCTATCCCAAATCAGAGTACTTGGGCAGATTTTTTTCCCCCTCTATTATTTCCCCCACCGGCAGGCAGGCTCTTGAATGAAACACAATGCTATGGGGTTTGCCTCTAATGAAGAACAGGGCTCCCTCTACGCCTTCCTGTTTAAAAGCCCCAGAGTGTCACCGGCATACCCAGAAGTGACCAGAGCTAAATCTGTCACCGACACCATCGTGAGGATAGTAATGACAACAATAATAAATTGCTAACGTATATCAAGCAATACTACGGCTAGGTATTTTCCGTTCGTTATTTTAGTCCTCGTATCTCTATGAGCTTGGTATTGTCATGATCTGGCTTTCTTTAATCACCATTTTATGACAGCGTAACGTGTATACCGGCAAATGGCACAAATTCTAAGCACGGAACTCAGCGCATTCCGCAAACTGAACGCACCGCCATGCCGCACGAGAACACATCTCCGGCCCTCTCCTGTCTCCTAGTCATACCCCCTGAAGGTAACCAGAACATGGAGCGGGTTCACCAAGCTTGGAACCTCGCGTAAGTGGCGGAAAGTGGGCACTACACAATAGGTACCTTTGCGCATCTGGCTTCGCTAACGTTACGTTGTGGCCTCGACATTACGTTGTGAGATTCATCTATATCCTTATGTGCAGTTTTAGTATGTAATTGCACCGTGCATTGTGTGGGGTTATAGTGTGTAAGTGTATTGTGTTTTGTGCAGAGCTGTGTATTGTGCATAGCGTGGCTCATCCTCCCAGCTGCAAAATATTCCCTTGTGTGACTACGCCACAATTAATGTTTCCATTTTCCTGTTGATGGGTTTCATACACGTTTTAACTTTGAGGTTAAAGTTCTAGGCCACGGTTGAAGGTTAAGAACACCGAGACTCAGAAGGTTAAAAAAAAAAAAACAAAAAAACGCGCCCAGGTTCACGAAGCTGGGAAACGGTGGGTCCGGGATTACAACTGAAGTTGGCCTACCTCCAAAGCCCACGCTGTTCAGCACCAAACTGTATTGCCTTTCAGAAAAGCCACGTTTGCAGGAACCCCTCCCTGATGGGCGGCAAGGTCTTTTGTATAAATAATTTGGGAGGCCCAGGGGAAGAGGCCGTTTGAGTACCGTGACATAAGCCCAGATCTGCCCACCTCTGCAGAGCTCACTGCCTTTAGAAGTGTCCCCGTGGCTTTGGGACCCGTCTCCACTTCCATTACTTTGACTGACGATTCAATAGCGCCCCCACCCCACCCCCCCGCCCCGCCCCAGAACCTCACGCACTGTGGGACTTGACTGAGTAGCACAGACTGGAAACACATCATTGCACCTGAGACCAAGAGACGATGTGGAGCGTATGACACGGGCTTAGAGAAGCAGCCACAGAAAAGGCGGAGGCTTCAACAGCTATGCAAGCAGAAGCGGGTTTGGGCACGTCAGATTTGGTGCGTGCACGCAGTTTGTACGTGCGTCCCTAACTCACGGGTTGGCTCTCTCTCCTCCCTCTCTGCTATGCTCCTGCAGACAATTGATTGTGCTGCTTTCCAGAACGCTTGCTCGCGTCTTAATTGCTTGCCCTCTTCAAATGAAGAGAAACCCAATAAAGAGGTTTTATTTAGCCCCGTAAAGAGGGAGCGTCGATGTTAGGCAACCTTTTGGGGCCCAAGCTTTGGATCCTTCTCAGCCCTCATCTTCCTAAGTGACTATGGCTAAAGACACACGGAGACTAGCCACCAAAGAACTTACAAGAACCTGGAGGAAGGCCTTCACTTCAGCGCAACTCTCTTCCACCGCCTCTGAGCCGAGCTCCCTGGTGATTTTCTGCAGACGGGCACAGATTCGGTCACGCCGCGTATCTACTAGGTTATGTGGCCAGTTCGCAACCAATCGTGCAGCAAATGCACAATTATTATGGGCCAATGAACACTGCTTGTTAAGATGATAGAATCCCCGGATCAGCTGAGCTAAGGCCAGTTGTTCTATTTATGGAAACACCACTGGACTTTCCAAGTACTCTGCCAGGAGAAATCCAACTTGCTTTGCAGGGCCTCGAGAATCCTTCTCTTCTCTCCACTCCCCTGGAGGAAAGAAGAGGCTGCTAGTATTGGCCAACTCTACTCATTCACTATGGCTGCTGCCACAAAACACTAAAGACTGGGTGGCTTGACCAACAGAGATTATTGTCTCATGGTTATGAAGACTGAGAAATCTGAAACCCAGCTGTTGGCAGGTTTGATTCCTTCTGAGGGCTGTGAGGGAAGGATCTGTTCTATGCCCTCTCAATGGCTTGCCAATGGCCATCTTCAATGGCTGTGTGCTTCTCCCTGGGTGCATGTCTCTGGGCCACATTGCCCCTTCTTACATGGACACAGTCGTGTTGGATTAGGGACCACCCTATTGGCCTCACTTGATTACCTCGCTTGATTACCTCTGTGAAGACCCTATCTCCAAAAAAAAGGGCCACATTCTGAGGTATTGGGGGATTAAGACCTCAAACCAGGAATAGCGGGGGGACACAACTCAACCCATAACACTGACGCCCACGAAGAATCCCTTCGTCTCTTCCCAGTGCATAATTAATTCCACTCTCTCCAAAATCTGAGGTCTGCATTCTGTATGCTCTGACCTCAACCCAAAAAACTCATGGAGGAGGTGAGAGTGAGCTTGATATGGCCCCGGCTCCAATTTCCTTATGGTCTTCTGGGGTCTTATCACCACGAGGAATGACGTTTCAGTTGTCAAGGTCTCCTGAGGTTAAAGGAGTCAGAGGCACCCAGGTAACCTCTGGTTCAGTCTTCCCCTATCCCCTTCCACACGCCTGATGGTCTCACCACTGGACCTCCCTCTTCGGGTCACACAGGCTCACCTTTCCCTCCCTTAACCGATGCTACTCCCGCTCTTTGCTCCTCTTTCTTTGCCCCTAGAGCAATCTTCTAAGATCTCACTCACTCCCTGTCTGAACAGACAGCATCTTGTGCCAGTTTGTTTCACGTGATTTGATGAAGGAAAACGGTGGGGCATTTTCTCTTTCCATCTGCAATTTCTCAGCCGCTTGCGGTGGCTGTCACTGACATTCCAACTCCGTGTCTCAGTTTTCTGGGGCCACGGATTTCTCTTCCAGGTATCCTGCCTTTGAAGCTGCTGCTAGGCAAGCAGAGACTGAACGGCTTGATCACATGGATGTTTGACTGCCCCTCTTTTCTGATGGGCTGCAAGAACCCAGGAGATTTCACCCTTGGTTAAATGAGAGGAGAGTCAGTACTTGATTTTTAGTTTCCTGCATGAAAATGGGATTTTTTTTTTAAATCTTACTTTGACTCCAGCCCTAGTTTTCACGAGGTCTTTTCCTTCAAATTGACTTTTAATTTCAAGAAGCCGCTTCATAAAAAACTCCCCCTGTTCCAGGTCCAAGCGGAATCAAATCCTGGAAGGTCGCTCACATGGAGAGAAATGAGGAAGTATGTTGATGGGGATGACTTGGAAGGTGGCTAAAAATATAAGATTTGACCTCATTTCTTTAAAAAAGATGTAACGCTTGGAGATCTCTTCTGTGAGATATGAAGCTGCAAATGCATGGGTAGATAGATGCGTGTCGATTAGAGGACTTCAAAACCACTGGTGACACCTGGTTAGTCTTCCCAAGGAATGAGTGCCTGTCTAGGAGAAACTCAGGCATAGAGAGAGAGGGGAAGCCACTCTTTCAAGATGGGAATCCGGTCTTAACAGCACTATTTGCTAATCAATCTGATTACCGATCCCCAATTAACCGATAAAAATAGGTCAGAAAGAGACAGTATGTACAAGTGTCGAGCCCCAGACCAAAGAGATAACTCATCCCATGTTACGTGAGGCAAATCTTAATCTGAACGGAAAAGTATAAGGGCAAAGACAGAAATAAAAGATGTATTTCTGGGGCGCCTGGCTGACTCAGTCAGTTCAGCGTCTGACTCTTGATCTCAGCCCAGGTCATGATCTCACAGTTTGTGAGATTAAGCTCTTCGTCGGACTCTGAGCCGACAGCGCAGGGCCTGCTTGGGATTCTCTCTCTCCCACTCTCTCTGCCCCTCCCCTGCTCACTGGCACTCACACACCCATGCAAACTCTCCCTCTCAAAATAAATAAATAAACTTAAAAAAAAAAAAAAAAGATGTATTTCCTAACCCAATTCAATTCAATTCACTAAATAGCCTGATTTTTCATACAAAAATATAAACGCGTCCTGCTCCATTTAGTAGCTATGATGCAAGCAAGCTACGTGTTCCAAGTATTTTGATGCATACCTTTTCCTTCCTTTGTGCAATGAAAATGTGTCGAGTACTTATTATGTGCAGGCGATGGAAATAACTTGCAGTCTGATGGGGACACAGGAGAGGTAAAGCAGTTGCAGTAGACTGTATAGGAGCCTGTAGGCAGATCGGCTGATCCAAAAAAAAGTGCCATCCAAGCTGACTACTATCTAAGATGAGGCCTGATGTTAGCCAGAGGGATTGCAATAACCTGGAAGTGAGATAAAAGTGGTCTGAGCAGAGCATTGACGGGGAAGATGGGAGAAAGTAGTCAAATGGGAAGAATTGCAGGCGGAAGGGTCTACGGGACTCGGTGACGGCTAGTTCCTGTGTCTTACAGGTCCCGGTACCGAACAGGGAAGAGGAATACCCACAAGGGTGATTTATTTTGCAAAGTGAATTGCCATATACTAATACATCGGCTTTATAAATCTCTATTTTTACACAGAGCAGCCTTGTTTGCAACCGTGCTCTCTGGCACAGCAGCTTTGATTTAACGGAACCTTTTCGTACCAATAAATTTCTTCCACGGTCTCCCATGGAGAGCCTCGCTGCCGAGACGGATACCTGAATTTGGAGTGAAATTCTTCCACTTTCGGTCCGTGTGAGCAGGAATCAGAGGCTCTTTCAGGCTTTGCACACTGTGCTGAAGGGGCACGCGGAAGGTGAGCGAACACTAATTCGTTTTGCGTGGATAAGGTATCATCGGTGTAGCCAATATCTAAATATTGGAGGTTTTCCAAATGAATAATGCCCCTGCTCTGGAGCTTACCGTGTAGTAAAGACAAACCGAGTAAGTGATAAAGTAGAGGCATGGACAGACACCTGTGCTCACAGAGCGGCGAGCCTGTGCATTCATTGAACCTGTGGTTGGGAGTAGCAAGGAGGGAGGTCTCATGGAGGAGGGGGCAGGAAGGCTGGATAGAGGACTTGGCTGGAGGCTAGAGGTGCTCAGCTAGAGGGGAGCTTACGTGACTTCCAGGGAATAAAAACGCTGTGAACAAAAAATCAAAGCGTGAAAGTAAAGGGAAGATTGAAGGACGGTGAACAGACCACATGGCACAGCCAGAGGGTGCGGGGTCATTGAGGAGAGTGATGAGAAAAACCCTGAAGGCAGGACAGTATGAAGGGTTGTGAGTGCCCTGAACCACATGCATGCAATCCCGAGATTCAACATCCCTCCCCACCCCTCCCCCCAGCAGACTGGACCACATGAGTCTTTCTGTCTTCTCTGGGTTACGCCGCGAGTCAGAGTTGCTTTTAGAATGAGCAGCAGATGCATTTTCCAGCTGTTGGAAGGGCGTGACGTGCCTGACAGTCATCTGCACACAGGAGACAGGGGACGTTTTTGGAGGCAGAAGGTGAAGAGTAGAAGGGCGAAAGGATGAACATTGGTTGCACCAGTGTAATGGGACACGGGGCAAGAGAAGCAAACAAAGGACACAGCAAGAGAGAAGTCACTGAGTGCGGGGACAATGGAGTGAGCACAGGGCCAATACAGAGGTCAATACGGGAGGCACTTTGGGAAGCACGAGAACATCACTACAGAGATCGCTGGAGTTTGCACCTCGGAGGTCGATGCCAGGCTCTTCCTAACAATTACTGCAGAGCCCTGGGGACCTACGTCGGCACACCGAGGAGATAATGAAAAGCATAAGTAGAGGACAACAGAAAACAGCAAAGATAAACACTTTTGATTTATTTTTTGAAGATTATTTATATATTTTAGAGACAGTGCTAGCATGAGCTGCGGAGGGGCAGAGAGAGAGGGAGACACAGAATCCGAAGCGGGCTCCGGGCTCCGAGCTGTCGGCACAGAGCCCGACGCGGGGCTCGAACTCACGGACCGTGAGATCGTGGCCTGAGCCGAAGTCGGACGCTCAACCGACGGAGCCACCCAGCATGCAATGGTGCTATATTCGTTGGATAACCTGAAAAGTGAATTTTATTTTCTTCTTCCTGTTATCGGGTATTTTCAAATTTTTCTGAGTTCCTTTGGAGGCTAGAGGACGTATCGCCTTTTCACGTAGGGAAGAAACCCGTCAAGCTCTATCATCATTGTTGTGGCGATAGTGTTTGGCCACTAGTGGTAAAGAGAGGGCCACTGAAGAGCAGGTGGTAATACAAGTCAAGTGGGAGCCGTGGTTGGGAAATGCAGACAGTTGGTGTCCATTTTTATCATGAAGCGAGAAGAGCAATCACCCCCGGGGAACCGGGGGCAGAATTAGGGTCTAGAGGAGAATGGCAAACATGTGAAACAAACGGTTGAGAAATCGGGAAGAGATTGTGATGAGTAGCTGAGGTTGGGGACCACCGAGCCCCCCGGATCATCATCTTCTATGGAGCCCATTAAAAAGTGGGGTGGATGCCTAGAATTTTTTTGCCTGTCCACCAGGCACCTCCCGGCCCACTGGTTCTCCTTACTACTCCGTCCGTAGAGGAGCGTAGAGCAGGGAACGGCTTGTGTCACACTGGCCTGCGGAGTGTCCCCAACATCTGCAGAGGCCATCAGCCCGGTCTCGTCCTACAGCCAGAGCCTGGTAGTAAAGTAGGAGGCACAGCACCTCTCTCCAGATGATCACCACTTACCCGCTGCCTTTAGTCCTTACTTAAGCCCAGGGAAAACCGTAGCCAGATTTGGGGGTAGTGATGTCAGCTCCCGACATTTCTAAGGGCGCAGTCCTTTGAAACAGTGTAAGACAGCGAAAAGTGCCCAAGGCATTTGCTCTCCCTCCGACCACATCCTTCCCCTGAAGCAATGAGGATGGGAGGGAGGGGCTGGAGGAGGTAGGCGGGAGGACGCAGGTTCACTTTTCAAAACCCTTAAACTGACAGCCGACTGCAGCACCCCCCGGCCGCTGGAAGTGCGTGTGCATTAGTGATTCACCGGGACGTCTTTGTTCCTTCCAGCCTGTGTCCCCGGCTCTCCCCATCTCTCTGCCTTCTGGACACACAGGACACGCCAGTCTCCTCCGGGCCCAGATTTGAGCAGCTGTCATTCCCCGTGTAGCCGCGCTCAGCAGGTTGCTGATAAAGGACCTGGCGGTCCTGCAAAGAAGTGATATATACCAAAAGGGACTGCATTCGGCTCTTCATTAACTGGAGGGCCAATAAGTTTATGAAACTCACGAGTCAGTTAATCCATTACTTAGAACGATTAATGGCTAATTAACACGAGGACGAGGGCTGACCCGTCTATTTATCTCCACTCACTCCTGAACACCCACTTGCAGACTCCAGGGCAGAAGACGGGTCTCAGTTCGGCTCTCAATTCAGATCCCGAGGGGCAGAGCGAATGGGATGGGCCAGGGACTAAATGCAACTTTCTCTTCACGTTGGGGCTTCCTCTGAGGGCCTAGGCACTTGTTAAATTTTCTACTATTGAAATAGTCGAACACGAAAAATAGGTAAAGCACAATGAAGGCAAGGTACCCATCACCTGCCTTCAACAACCATCAATACATGACCATTCTTATGTCATCTTTGTGCCCCGTTTCTGGGTTATTTTAAAGCAAATCCCAGACCTCATGTTATTTCATCTATGCATACTCAGTACATATCTCTAAAAGAGAAGGACTTTTAAAAACTCGTATCCACAATGCCATTATCACCCCTAAAAATGTCTAATAGTTTCTTTACCCAAAGGATACGAAAATGCGCCCCCTGATTCCAAGGGGCACACGCACCCCACTGTTTATAGCAGCACTATCAGCAATAGCCAGAGGATGGAAGGAGCCCAAGGGTCCATCAACGGATGAATGGATAAAGAAGATGTGATGCACACACCCACGCGCGCGTGCACATGCACCCACACCCACAATGGAATACTACTCGGCTATCAAAAAGAATGAAATCTTGCCATTTGCAACAATGTGGATGGAACTAGAGGGTATTATGCTAAGCGAAATAAGCCAGTCAGAGAAGGACAAATATCACATGATTTCACTCATATGTGGAATTTAAGAAACACAACAGATGAACACGGGGGAAGGGAAGAAAAGTATGATACAAACAGAGAGGGAGGCAAACCATAAGAGACTCTTAAATACAGAGGCAAACTGAGGGTTGCCGGAAGGATACTGGGTGGGGAGATGGGCTAAATGGGTGATGGGCATTGGAGAGGGCACTTGAGATGAGCCCTGGGTGTTACACGTAAGGGACGAATCACCAAATCCTACCCCTGAAATCACTACTACACTATATATTAACTAACTTGGATTTATTTTTTTTTAATCTACTAATTCCTTAATAATATTGCATTTCCTTATGAATCGTACAGATGTTTAACAGTTTGTTTAAACGGGGATCCAGATAAGGTCCAGACAGGGCAACTGGCTGTTATAGCCTCTGAACCTATACATTCTCCCTCTATTGACCCTTATTTCTTGCAATTTTTTGCTCGACCAACCATGCCGTTTGCCTGTAACGGTTTGCCAGTCTGGATGTCACCCTAATTCCGTCATTCATTTTTTTACGGAGTAGCCTGACCGCCTGTACCACGGAAAGCTTCCTGATCAACGTTTTGGCTTCCCCGAGGGAGAATTTGTATGGCGGTTGCTCCTTTCACTTACCAGTTTCCAAAACGAGGAAGCAGTTGCTGGGCGTCTCCAAGGGTGACCAATAGGATTTCTTCTTTTAAGGATCATTTACGAACTTGAGAGCGTAAAAGCTATTGGGTGTGTTCCAACAATACCATGATTTTCTTTACAGACCCCTAAATGGTCTCATCTGTAGACCACAGGGGCTTACTCGGGTTGGTTCCTGAGTTTTTTTGACACACCCTGGTAGTCTTTAAAAGTTTGCTTGCGTTTCTGGAAGACAAGACACTCCAGGGTCATCTATGTTCGTCTTCCTGGGCTGGAATCACCGTCTTCTCCAAAGTACTTTGGTTCCTTCCACTGGTATTTGGTGGCCACCGTCTGGATCCTAGGGGGACATAGGCATTTTAAGACATAGATAGCCTTCATGATACCGTATTTCTCTCTCAGGATGGAATTTTCTGGGCCATATTTTATACATAGAAAAACTTAGACCCAAGAGAGTGGTTGGCCCCAAACTCAAACTCAAAGCACATGGACATTTTTGAAAGTCTGAACTGTATACACCTGCCCCTGTCTCCAGTTTCTCCCCTTCCATCAGAGGCCTGGCAAAGGAACAGCCTGCCTCAAGAGCCCAGTAATGAGGATAAAATGATAAAAGGGCCTGAGTCTCAGGGACCAAGAATGCCTGGAAACGCTGGAGTTGGTCTGGACGCTTGGGTCTCTGGTCTCTCCGAGGCTAGAACTTCCTCGGGACCCCTTCTCCTTGGCTGCAGCCCCCCTCCGAACTTAACCTTAGAGCACCAGGGTGCAGGGTCCTGGTCCTCTAGCATCAGGGAATTTGGGGGAAAAGCAGAGAATTTGGGGGAGAAGCATCGTGAGGTACTTCTGAACCCACTCTGCTCCACTAAAAGAGTCTCTTCCTTCGTCAGAAATTTAGGGAGCTTAAATTACAGTGACAAGGCAGAAGACGTGTCATTTGTTTAAAGTCAAACATTCTTTTACGTAGAGGATCACTACCCCCCAAATTTCTCCTTTCTGAAATCGTTTAATACTGGAGCCACCCGACTTGGGTTTAGGCTGAGGCACGTCAGACTGAGAACAGCCTTAAATCCTTTCTGAAACAAGATAGGATATGATAGATATATATGATTGTGGAAACATATCTGCCATCTATCTAAAAAGGGGAGGTGGGGGGGATAGTGGATTTTTTTTTTTTTTTTCTTTTTTAGCCCTGCAGCCACCTCTGAGTGAGCTCGGTAAAAAAAACTCCACTGCCCAAGTGATGAAATCAGATTAGCATGTTCCAACTCTGATGTTCTGTGCTGAGGGAATTGGAAGGAACGGGTGGTGCTGGAGCAGGGCTATTTTGCATTTCTCAGTGACATCCTCTAATGAGCTGACAACGCGGAACACCAGGCTGCCGTCTCGGAGAAATGAAAACAACACAGTGGTCATTTCACATCCTATCATCCCAGTGACAACCCACGAGCTGCCTTCTCCTTGCCTTTGATTAAAATACACGGGACCCGCATGAGGGACCGCAAGCAAGAGCCCCGATGGGGAAAGGGACCAGAGAGGTCCGCACAGAGGAAGGGGGAAGCCATCCTAAGGAAAAACGCGTTGAAGAAAGTCAGAGAGGTCGGGGTGCCTGGGTGGCTCAGTCGCTTAAGCGTCCGACTTCAGCTCAGGTGGCGATCTCCCGGTTCGTGAGTTCGAGCCCCACGTCAGGCTCTGTGCTGAGGGCTCAGAGCCTGGAGCCTGTTTCAGATTCTTGTCTCCCTCTCTCTCTCTCTCTGCTCCTCCCCTACTCGTGCTCTCTCTCTGTCTCTCACAGATAAATAAACATTAAAAAAAAATTTTTTTTTTAAAGAAAGTCAGAGAGGTCAAAGGCAACCGGCCTTGGTGTTCCTTGAAACTTGCACTCTTGGGAATTGTCAGCGACAATGCCTGATTAACTTTCTCCAGTAGAGCCCAAATGGTCCCAACCAAAGAGACCCAGTTCTGTTTCATGGCTCAGTCACCACAGCGGTGCAAATTATAGGGTGAGGTTCCCAAGGCAGGAATTCAGCTGGTGTGTACCAGGATGGCTGGACCGGTTATTAAAATGTTGAAATTCTGCGTACTGGTTGGCAAAAACCCACTCCCCAACTCCCTCTCCCACCCATGTCCTAAAACCCCTGGCCCACCCCCACAGCTCGGCAACTTTACTAAACTGGCAAAGCTTGGCACGGGGAAGAGCCCCCGCCTGCGCCCTGATTTGGCATGGTAGGGCGACTTCCATCCTGACTGGTCAATGTCCAGGCCAGACTCATTATTAAATAGTTTTCATATTTGATTAGACATGCCCATTAGACTGCCCAGCACTGCTGAGCCTTCTCGAAAGCTGCCAACAACCCACAGGGACAGGCCATCCGCTGCAGGCCTGCTCTGCCCTCCCAGCCTGCTGGGGCCTGTTGCCCCCACAATTCCCCCCCCACTGGTCCCGACGGAAGAACAAAGGGAGTGAAAGCCTTGCGATCATTCTGGCTCTCAGAGGATCGGACAACCTTCACATGCTTGGCAGGCTTATCATTAGGAGTTTTTCCCTGCCCTTTTCTTGTCGCCAACCCTCCTTAAGCCTCCTAAATTAATAATGATGAAGCTCTTTAAACCTTATCTTGAGTCTTTGTTTTTGATGATTTCCATTCTCTGCGGCCTTTTTCCTCTCCCCCTGTGGTAGTTTTACCAGTCTCTGGTTCATCCGTAGCCATTCTCAGATATCCACAGTGATAATCACCGATTAGGTCATTGGGGGCAAAAGAAAAAAAAAAAAAAAAGGGGGTCATGGCAGTGGTGAGGGCAGAAGGGAAAAAGAAAAAAGGAAACATAGTTACGGAAAAGAAAGAAACGGCCATTTACTTATTGCTGAGTTGAGTGCTTGGGTCAGGAACAATATTTTTCCCTGTGAAAGGGCCGAGGAGGGAGAAGAGGGTGGTGTATCCCTAAAGGATCGCGTATAACGTGTAGCATGTGGCAAAGGGGGAGCACCCTCTAGGACCACCCTGGGCTTGAGCTTGCCTGGTGCGAGGAGGGAAAACACATGTCCCTCTGAAGCCATTCGTTCACCCCACGTAGATAGTCCCCTGCTTTAGGATCCTCATCTATCCTTTCTCCTCAATGAGAAAGCTGGAACTCTCAGGTGCAGCAGAACTGTCCCTCCTTTTCCTTCTCCGTGACAATGGCCTTGTGTTCCTGGATCACCAGACTCTTCTTACCCCACTGAAGAAACTACAGAGGGGGAGCATCCGGAAGGACCTCGGGCTGCCCGCGTGGCAAGAAGCCTCACCCCTGCGACATCAGCCCTGGCTGGGGAACCCCGGGGGGATCCAGCTGTCGGCTTCCGGCCAGAGGCTGCCAGCTAGAGTGGAAAACCAGACCCTCTCGGAGAAGCGAGGATGGATTTAGGACTCACTCACCACTCTGCCGTGAGCTTCAGCTTCTCCAGTTCGATCCAAACACAAGAGAGGCGTCGATTTATTTCCGTGTGTCTCAGTCTGTACAAAGCACCAGGGACTTTGGAACAGCAGAAGACCAACTTTCTCGCAGGGAAAAGCTCATTAGTTGGCTATAAGAGGGCTAACGTGAGCTGATTTATAAAATAGTGACCTAAGAACTATCTCTGTGAGACAGACACAAGGCTGTGTGCTCATCAGCTCTGGTTCATTCTCCGTCTGGGCACACAGCTGAACATTGCCCGGCAGGTCTGCAGCACCCACATGAATGAGCTCTAGCCAGTGGAATGTGGACAGAAGGGCTGGACCGCCCCGTCCAGGTCTGGCCTCTGAAACCCTTCCCACAATCTTCCCTGCATTATCTCTTCTCCTTAGCCAGCTGGGTACAAAAATCACCACAGAGGACTCAGAGATCCTACAGGCAGTGGAGTCACTAGCTGGAAGGATTCAGGGTCCCTGAAAGACTACGGAGAACAGAGCTCCCCTCCCACAACGCCCGCATTCACACAGGCACCGCTTCGCACCGTGATGTGGACAAAACGATAATCTCCCTGTATTCGCCCACTGGGATTTTAGGGTTGTTTGTCCCAGCCGTTGTTGTTTGTACCCTATTTAATATACTGATGGTTTTTGTTGACAGATGGAATGAGATAATACACTCAGGGTGCCTAATTTTTATGCCCGATGTATGGCAGGTGCCTGGCACTGTGCCAGAAACATAGTAGGTGCTTAGTAATTGAGGACTGTGAGACAAGAAGCTGAGACAAGATGGAATCTTCGTCACCATGAGCCATTGTAGCCAACGAGAGGGGAGGAAGCTCCCAGTATGGGAAACCAACAAAAACACGGGGACATACCTGCAGGAAAAGCTGTTGAAGAAAAAGGTACGTGGGGAAAATTTTAAGTGACAACAGTCACCGTGTACCTTTCTATCTGACTTCTTCCTGCCTTTGTTGAACATGGACTATTCCAGGTTCCTTGAGTCCCCAGCTTCCCTCTGGGCCCTGAGCCTCCCTCGCTCTGGCACAACCTGTCGAGCGTTGCTGTGCTCTGGCTGTTTCCTAGAGCAACGCCTCCATCCCAGCCTTTGCCCGGCCTCTAGATCCAGCCGCCCTGACTCATTCATAAAGTACTTCCTGTATGCAAGGCACTGCATTAAAGACTAGCCAGAGCAGGGTGGGTGCCAGTGGGTAGCCGTGGCACAAAGCCACAAGGGGAAATTGCACAAAGTGTAGAAACAATGATAAAACTCAGTGCCGGTCTGCATGTTATCATCATGGTGTCAGGGCAATCCTAAACAAGACCAGCAATGAAAATTCCTCCCTACCCATTGTGGAGGAAGAGAAACACTATTGCACTGCTGGGGGGAATGCAAACGGGTGCAGCCGCTCTGGAAAACAATATGGAGCTTCCTCAAGAAGTTAAAAATAGAACTACCCTATGACCCGGCCATTGCACTGCTAGGTATTTATCCAAGGGTAGGGGGATGCTGTTTCCAAGGGACACATGCACCCCCGTGTTTATAGCAGCGCTATCGACAACAGCCAAAGTCTGGAAAGAGCCCACATGTCCCTCGACGGATGAATGGATAAAGAAGATGTGGCGTATATATACGATGGAGTATTACTCGTCGATCAAAAAGAATGAGATCTTGCCATTTGCAACGGCGTGGGTGGAACTAGAGTGCATTATGCTAAGTGAAATAAATCAGTCAGAGAAAGACAAATATCATATGATTTCACTCATATGTGGAATTTAAGAAACAAAACAGATGAACACAGAGGAAGGGAAGCAAAAATAAGATAAAAACAAACAGGGAGGCAAACCATAAGAGACTCGTAAATACAGAGGACAAACTGAGGGTTGCTGGAGGGGAGGTGCGGCGGGGGTGAGCTAAATGGATGATGGGCCTTAAGGAGGACACTTGTCAGGATGAGCAGTGGGTGTTATATGTGGGGGATGAATCACTGAAATCATTATTGAAATCATTATTGCACTATATGCTAACTAACTTGGATGTAAATTTTTAAAAATAAATAATGGAGAAAAAGACTACTTTTGGTACTACCAAAATAGAGAAAGCTTATTGAAGAATTTTAAAAAATGGCCAACTAATCTTGGACAAAGCAGGAAAGAGCATCCAATGGAAAAAAGACCGTCTCTTTAGCAAATGGTGCTGGGAGAACTGGACAGCAACATGCAGAAGAATGAAACTAGACCACCTTCTTACACCATACACAAAAATAAACTCAAAATGGATGAAAGACTTAAACGTGAGACAGGAAACCATCAAAACCCTAGAGGAGAAAGCAAGCAACCACCTCTTTGACCTCAGCCGCAGCAATTTCTTACTCCACACATCTCCAAAGGCAAAGGAATTAAAAGCAAAATGAACTATTGGGACCTCATCAAGATAAAAAGCTTCTGCACCACAAAGGAAACAATCAGCAAAACTAAAAGGCAACCGACGGAATGGGAAAAGATATTTGTAAATGACATATCGGATAAAGGGCTAGTATCCAAAATCTATAAAGAACTTACCCAACTCCACACCCAAAAAAAAATAATCCTGTGAAGAAATGGGCAGAAGACATGAATAGACACTTCTCTAAAGAAGACATCAAGATGGCCAGCAGACACATGAAACGATGCTCAACATCAGTCCTCATCAGGGAAATACAGATCAAAACCACACTGAGATATCACCTCACGCCAGTCAGAGTGGCTAAAATGAACAAATCAGGAGGCTATAGATGCTGGTGAGGATGCGGAGAAACGGGAACCCTCTTGCGCTGTTGGTGGGAATGCAAACTGGTGCGGCCGCTCTGGAAAACAGTGTGGAGGTTCCTCAAAAAATTACAAATAGACCTACCCTATGACCCAACAATAGCACTGCTAGGAATTTACCCAAGGGATACAGGAGTGCTGATGCAGAGGGGCACTTGTACCCCAATGTTTATAGCAGCGCTTTCAACAATAGCTAAAGAGCCTAAATGTCCATCAACTGATGAATGGATAAAGAAGATGCGGTTTATAGATACAACGGAATACCACTTGGCAACGAGAAAGAATGAAATCCTGCCATTTTCAGCAACGTGGATGGAACTGGAGGGTATTATGCTGAGTGAAATAAGTCAATCAGAGGACAGATACCCTGTGTTCACTCATATGTGGACCTTAAGAAACTGAGCAGAAGACCATGGGGGAAGGGAAGGGGAAAAAAATAGTCACAAACAGAGAGGGAGAGAGGCAAACCACAAGAGACTTAATACAGAGAGCAAACTAAGGGTGGGTGAGGGGGTGGGGGAGAAGGAAAACGGGTGATGGGCATAGAGGAGGGCACTTGTTGGGATGAGCACTGGGTGTTGTATGTAAGCCATTTTGACCATAAATTATATTCATAAAAAAATAAAATAAAATAAAATAAATCCTGCCCAGATAGTACCCGCCTACTCCCCACATCCCCTGGAATCCCATTGGCTGGAGACACAATGTCAAATACAACATGGTCCTTGCCTTTGAGGTGCCTGTGGTCTAGCAGGGGACGCTTATAGCTAAAGGAACAGATAGCGTGGGGAATGATCAACATCCCCAGGGAAGGCTCTCCCAAAGCAATGTTGTTGGAGCTTAACTTTGCATGGCCAGAGCCATGGATTCCATAAGGAAGAAGAAACAGGCATCATGACTCAGAGGCGTGAAAGCAGGTGACACAGCCGGGATCCAACCAGTTCCCTGTGACTGGCGGTAAAGATGCACCTGGGCAAACAGATCCTGGTCATTCAGACTAGAGTGGGCCAGCAGGAGTCAATTCCAAAAGAGTCCTTATTATGTTGGCAATAAGAAACCAACAAGGCATTGCTTTTTCCTTTATGTAACTGGACTGGGATATAATTCAACTACCGTACAATTCACTCAGGTAAAGTATATAACTCAATGGTTTGCTGTATACTCACGGATTTCTGCACTCATCACCACCATCAACTTTGGAACTTTTCCCCTAAAAGGAAGCCCTGCGCCCCTTAGCTGTCACTCCCCCGGTGCTCTTGGGTATATGCCTAGGAGCAGCAAAGGATTTCTAAAACAGTAAAGTGAAAAATTAGATTTCCAATTTTTTTTAAGTTTATTTATTTTGAGAGAGAGAGGAAGAGAGAGAGAGAGAGAGCAGGGGGAGGGACAGAGAGGGAGGGAGAACCCCAGGCACTGACAGTGCGGAGCCTGATGCAGGGCTCGAGCTCACCAACCACAAGATCATGACCGGAAATCAAGACTTGGATGCTTAAGCGACTGAGCCACCCAGGCGCCCCTCCTTTTTTTAAAGATCTCTTGCTGACCTTCCACTGCCCAAGGCCCAACATGGCACACTCTGGCGCTCTCTCTCTCTCTCTCTCTCTCTCTCTCTCTCACACACACCATGTTTCATTCATCATCCTCATGATGTAAACGTGAGGACCTACCTGCAGCCACAGGTCCCTGTCCCTCACCGGCTGGGACCACTCAGATGCTTGCACCTGCACACCTGGCCCATCCACCCACAGGCCCTGGTTTCCTGCCTCCGCAAGAAATGCCCGAGGGAACTCAGCCGAGCCAGCGCTGGCCTCAGACAAGTTCACCCTCCGGTTCCGCTTCCTGGTGCCCAGACTTGGCGAATCCATCCTCCAAGATCTTCCAGCTCTTGGCCTGTTCTCTGAGAGCTTACTCCCACCCTCCTCCCTCCCATACCCACCCCCTCGGACCACACCTCTCCCAAGACGGGTGGAGCCCCGTGGCTTTCAATAGCAGCAGAGGCCCAGACTGTTCAGCACTCACGGAAGCCCTTGGAACTCGCTCAAGACCTACCTGCGGGGAAGATACTGTTGTCCTCATTTCAGAAATGCGGGAGCCGAGGCTTACAGAGTTTAAGTGCTGTCCTAGGGCTCCATGGCAGGTTGAGTGGCAAAGCCAAGCCTCCACCTGAAGGGAGGGGAGGCAGTCAGTGGTTAGAACTGCTCTTGGCAGGGGCGCCTGGGTGGCTCAGTCGGTTAAGTGTCTTACTCGGTTTCGGCTCAGGTCACGAGCGTGCAGTTTGTGAGTTCAAGCCCCACATCGGGCTCTCCACTGACAGCCTGGAGCCTGCTTGGGATTCTCCCTCCCTCTCCTTCTGCCCCCCCCCCCCAAAATCAATAAGTAAACAAAAAAAAAATTTTTTTAAGACCTGCTTTCGGCAGCATGGAGCTAACCTCTCATCCAAGCGGCTCAGTCACATGGGGCTAACCCTTGCTCTGCCAACAGTAGATCCAAATGAAGACTAGCAGAGCACATCCGTGGTGTCAGCAAAGTCCCGGGATCCTGTGTCTTCATGCCTTGTCATCCTTAGCATGGGACCTTCCATTTCAGGGTCAAAAATCCTTCTCCGGACACCTGTGATTTTTTAACTGGGAAAGCAACAGCTTTCCCAGAAGCCCCATTCGGTCGGCTTCTCTTCCGTCTCATGGGCTCATGAGGAATGTGTAACATTTCGGCTATGAACAAAATTAACATGGGCCACCCAGGGGGAGGAAGAGAATAGATACTGGGTAGAGAGTCCACAGTCCCAGCTCTGAGGGGAGTCCGGCCCTGTGGCCTCTCAGACTCAACCTGTGCTGCCTCAGCCCAGCGCACCCCCCCAACACCCCAAAACGCACCAGGCTAGACCACAGGACAGGCTTGGTGCTTCAGAAGAGGCAAGAGCCTCTCCTCATCATCCGTCTGCGCTGCTGGCTGAGTGCATGTCCTCGTGGGCAAGGGGACAGCGTGGTCATTTCCTGGTTGAGGGGCTAGTGAGAAGTCCCCACTTGGGAAAGAGTGAGAACGCCCTGGGAACACACCAGCCCTCAACGTGCCAACGCTCCCAGCTGCTGTGGGCCTCAATGGAAAAAGGTCCGATGAACTCGCCTCCAGGCCCACCACTCAGGTCCTCTGCAGAAACCTCAGGCTCTCCAAAGGGCTCAAGAATAAATTATGTATTAATCACCATCTCCAGATAATATGTACAAATTGTGTGTTAATGCTGTAATTTCTGAGCAGCATTAACCTAGAAGTTGGAGGGTGGGGGGAAAGGGGAGACACTGATGAGATGGGGAGAAAAGAAATGCCTTAGAGGACAAGATACAGAGAGTCCTAGAAACATCCCCGCCTCGGGGGCGCGAACGACAGTGGGTACGCCCATCTTGGTCGCCATTCCCTCCCGCTGAGTGGACCCAGGTAACTGAGGAGGCTTGATCACAAAAGAAGAGAGGCCTAGCAGGACTGGGTCGCCCCGCCAAGAAAGCCAGGCCCTTGCCCGCAGGGCCCGGTCGTCTGGAGATGATGAGGCACTAAAGCAGTGCTCCCCACATCCCATCCTCCAAATGAGGTGCAGTGAGAACCTTGGTCAAGGCGTCTTCTTTTGGGGCTCCAATGCCCCCCTCCCTGTTGCCTGAAGACTAGGCTTGTGGCCGAGTTAAATCACCTTGGGCTTTTAGCAAACACCCTTCCACCTCAAGGCCCCAGAGGAAAAACATGATGCTCTATGGGAAGCGCTGTGGCATGGAAAGTTTCGGGGATCGCAGCCCTGGGCTCTGAACCAGGCTCACTGCGAGCTTGCCCGGCCATCTGTCCGTCTTCCCGCCCGTAAAGGACCTCTGGCAAAGTCCTTTAACCTGATGACTCAGTCTTCTCGGCAGTCCTATTGCGGGCCGGGTAGGTATGGCAGACAGCCCCACTGGTGGAATAACTGTGCACAGACAGGTAAGTAATCAACCACTGCAGTTCCCTTGGCCGTCTCAGAGCCAACTCCGGCTTAACCACATCACTCCAGCGAAACCTGCTTCTTTTCCAGTCTTCCCCTGCTCGGTAAGAGGCAGCTCCCTTCTCCCTGGACCCAGGCCAAAGGCTTCCAGTTTTTCCCACCTCCAACTCGTCACAAATCAGGTCAACTTTGCTCTCGAATGGACCCCCAGTGGGACCAACCCAGTCTAAGCCTCCATTATATATTGTCTGGACCATTGCAAGAGACTTCTTACTGGTCTCCCAGCATCCACCCTTCTGGTTCCCATCTCACACATGCGCGCACACAGGGTGCTTTCTCTGTGCCATAGCCGGAATGGTCTTTTGCAAATGTAAGCCATCGTATGTCAGTCCTGTGCTCAAAACTTGCGGTGGCCCCCTATCTCACTGAGGATGAACTCCAAAGCCATTATTCTGGCCTCCAACGTCCTTCAAGATCTCTCCCACCCCAGCTTCCGATCGCCTCTTCCCCTCTCCCCCCATGGCTCCCTCCTTCCCGGCCACGCTGGCCCTTTCACTCCTCCTCAAGCCCTCTAGACATCTCCTCGTCTCGGCCCTTGCCTGAGCTGCTCTCCCCCCAGATATCCAACCGGCTTGCTTCAACACTTCATTCCAGTCTGCACCATACCAAGTAGACGTTCTCTGACTCAGTAAAATGGCACCTCTTTTCTCTGGATGTCCCCTAGCTTGGTTTATTTTTCTCTTTAGCACATCTCCGCCTGACATATTTCATATTATTTATTTCAGTGTCCTTCCCCCTGTACCAAAGGGAAGCTCTGTAAGGACAAAGACTCTGTCTGGTGTGTTCACCGTGAAATCCCCAGGGCCTACAAGAGTGCCTGGCATTTTAAAAAGTTCCTCAGTGTGTTGGAAACGTTGGCTCACATAGTGACATTAAAGGGAAAAGTAATAATGTGTTTCCCATGTCACCTCTATTCCTTGGTCACCTATAAAACAGCCCACTGTGGATTTCTGCATGATATAAGGTATTTAAAACACCAATTACCTAATTATTTGACTCTTAATGAACTCATTAGTGAGTACGTTCGTGTGTGCAGTATGTTAGCATACGGAAAGAATTATATACAGTTCCTAGGAAGGAACTATACAGTGTAATGTAAATAAACAATAAAATGATTTGTGAAAGACACAGACTAAAGGCAAATATAGTTATCCAAACAAAAGAAGCAATTTTTTAAGTGCTTGCTTGCTGAATGAGTGAACCACACGGTCGTGAGCAAAGAGAAGTCAAGGGAGCCGGGGAAAGAGTGCAACTATTGAACACCCGAAGCACACCCATTTCCTAAGTAGGGAATTCGTAGGTGGTCTTCCCTCGTGGGCATTCAAGAATCTGAAGTGAATGAGTGACTATGGATCATCATTCAAAGTCATAAATGAGGTCTCAGGATCAACACACACACACACACACACACACACACACACAGACTCAAAATAGACATCTGTCTTAACTATGTAACTATATAATTTATTACCCACATTGAGATGATTTTAAAAGTCAAAGAGAGAGGGGCACCTGGGTGGCTCAGTCGGTTGAGCGTCTGACTTCGGCTCAGGTCACGATCTCACGGTCTGTGAGTTCGAGCCCCGCGTCGGGCTCTGTGCTGACAGCTGGGAGCCTGGAGCCTGCTTCCGATTCTGTGTCTCCCTCTCTCTCTGACCCTCCCCCATTCATGCTCTGTCTCTCTCTGTCTCAAAAATAAATAAACATTAAAAAAAAAGTCAAAGAGAGAGACAAATAAACAAAACTATAACTTCTAAAGTATGCATTCGTAGATTGACAATTTTTTAAATTTTATTATAATGGTAGGTCTATGAAATAGCCCTAGCTAAAAATTATTTTCATAAATAAAGTCATTTCTGAAGGAGAAAACCAATGCACGTTAAAGCAAAAATTTTAATTAGACTGATTTGTCTGAACAGTTATAAATAACACAAGTGGCATATTATTCGTGGTTCATAAACACTTACTGTAATCCATTGTAGCGTCGTATCTATAATACCATGTCACAGGTGTTTCTCTAAGACTATGTTTTAATATTTTTTTAATGAAATTGCCTGCCATCTCTTTCCGAGTTGGATGTTATGGTTTATAAAGTTGAAATTGTTGAGCCCTTCAATTGACCCTTCTCGATTGACCACAGTACTTTTTTAAATGTTTATTTATTTATTTTGATAGAGCAAGCAAGGCAAGAGAGGGGCAGAGAGAGGGAGAGAAAGAATCCCAAGCAGGCCTTGTGCTGTCAGCGCAGAGCCCGATGCGGGGCTTGAACCACCAACCGTGAGATCATGACCTGGGCTGAGACCAAGAGTCGGATGCTTAACCAACTAAGCCACCCAGGTGCCCCCATAGTATTTTTAGTTAAGAAAATACTCCTTCTACAGGTAAGTGAAGAACTAATTATTTGATAAATGGAAAATATGTTGAATTCTAATTATTTCCTGGGGCACCTCGGTGGCTGTGTCAGTTAAATGTCCGACTTCGGCTCAGGTCATGATCTCATCGTTAGTGAGTTCGAGCCCCGCATCTGGCTCACTGCTGTCAGCGTGGAGCCTGCTTCGGATCTTCTGTTCCCCTCTGTCTCTGTCCATCCCTCTCTCCCCACCTCTCTCTCTCTCAAAACTAAATAAATAAAATATATATATACGTGTGTGTGTATGTGTGTGTGTGTATACTAATTATTTTCTTATTGACATGTGTTAATATCTTAGTCCAGATCTTTTCGTGGGTGCCATTTTTTTGTCATTCAGAGAAGCATTCTTTAACAGATATTTTGTGAGGCAAAACTCATCAAATATGTCCTCTACAGTTTTTTTTAAATGTTTTACTAAATTTAGCTGCTGTCAGATCATAAGATATTCCGAAGCATAACTATTCACTCTCAAATTCAGATTACTTAATTTGTTCAATTTTTCCTTTGGTTTTGCAGGTACAAAATTTGTTTTCCAATGATTACATTTTCCGAAAAGCTTCCAGAACCGAAGGCTCTGGGCACACCGTTGCTTGAATACTTGACTCAAGATTACCAACTGATTTTGAACAAAACGCACACAAAATTTAGAGGACTCACTTATTGAACAGGAAGAAAAAAAATAAAAGGAAAAGGTCAGAATATATTGTAGTATGTTTGAGTTGATTTACAAAGTAGACCGTTAGAGGCTCAAACATTTTGAAAATTTGAGAACATGCCGAAAAAGAAAAAAGAGCTCGTTCTGCCAGGCTGAAGCCCTTTTCTGATTTGACATCAGCTCTATTACAAATTTTTTGTACTTGCGCTTCTCTGTGTATAAATAAAAATGTTTATGTCTGTCGACTATGGCTTCTACTTTGTTGGTAGACTAGAACAGCTTGTTTGGAGGCAATTATGAACGATGAACGCACTACATCTAATTCCAAACACACTTCTGCTCTACGGGTTCCTTAATTTAATAATGACACCATTTCCCTCATGATGCTGAGCTCCACCAAAAACTGTCTTTGGAGCCCCACCACGATCTCCATTGTTGGATCGTTAGTAAGTGATAAACCACAATAGGGTCAGACGCTACCTCTCTGACAGAATGAACTTCCAGAAGCTTTGCTTGGAGTCCACGCACTGGCTGGGGAAAAGAAACACATCAGACCGTTATTTAAATTGACCGGCTTCCTCTTGAAGAAACTGATAGAAAACCACGTCATTTTAACCAGTCGTAATGTCCTTCTGCTAGCAGAGTCGCCCCGTTGACACCCGTGACTTTGCGCACCAGAAAAGGCGAAATCAAAATTATGCAAAATGCTCCTAGAAGAATAATCATTTTACCTAACTGAGAAGTTGTGCTTCCCAAAGTGATCTAAGAAACACAACAGCCCGTGTGAAGTCATCGGCACCAGGCAAAACTGTCTTAAAATAGCTACTCGTTTATTTTAATTAGACGGTCATGCTTTTTTATAAGATTTCGTTTTCTGGGTTTAACTGTGGCTGGGGGTGTTATTACAGCCCCCAGGGTTTGTACAAATGGCCGCCAGCACTGTGCAACTTTCACGTTCGTCGTGAACATTCTTGAGCAAAGGATATTCGGTACTTAATTTTTCATGAAACAGGCACCTTTTCTTTTTGTTTAGCTCAGGGCTGCTGGAGGGTGGGGGGAAACAGTATTATCACACAATAAGGTAAAACCACAGATTATGGGTCTATCTTATGAGATAGATGACAACACCGAGGTCAAGACAAGTGGGCTCAGACCATTCTGTCTACACTCCACTGTGGACTGACCGCTCACATCCACCGAACCCCACATGTCCCGTGTTTCCTTCTGACTTCAAGGACTCCGTCTTGATCGCCCCGGGGTCTGACACAAGCTGAGGCTCGTAGCCCGAGCTGCCAGGAGACAGCAGCAATTGGATGCTCCCATGGTTGAATACCTAGCCTGGAAGGAGATAATCATCCTTGGTCACTGGTGTCCAAGGGGAACAGGCTCTCCCTCAGCACCCTCCAGAAGGAACCAGTGTTACTGACACCTTGTCTGGCCTCCAGAATCATGAGAGAATACATTTCTGGTGTTGAAGGCACCTGTTACAGCAGCCCCAGGAAACCGCCACACTGCCTTCTCACCCGAGAGGCGCCCCTGAATGTCCTGAAAATCCAGTCTTGATTTGCATGTGGACAGCCATGTCTCTCTGGCTTGGCAAGTTAGCTCTTGCAATTTTTGAAGCGCTTGGACTTCAATTGCAATTGGACTTCTTGCAATCGGACTTCTTGCAATTTTTGGGCCAACCTGACCCAGGGACAGTCTCCACATCTTGTCCCATGGCACGCTAGGACTTTGGCATCCACTCGTCCAACCGGAGGGTAAGAGAATGAGGGGAGGCTGGATGATGAAGGCAACAGAATTACTTTTGATGCAGCGAAGTTTCTGGGTGACATCAAGTCCATTACACAAAGCCGTGTGGACCCGTCTCCAAACCCGAAAGCCCCCTGAGATCGTACTTTGCCTTGATTCTTGGATAAAACAGCTTTGTCCGACATCCTTAAATTCACAGAATGTTCGGGGCTGGCGTTTTCCAGGTCATGTTTTATTCCACACTCCTGTCTCCGCTCTGGAGGCTGCCTTCATTATCTCTTCAAAGCGTGCTTCTTACAAAACAGATAAATGAGGAAACGTTTACGGAAGGTGTGGATGGAGGATGGAGAAGGTGACTGCACAACAGGAAACGAGAAACACCTTAAAATTGAACATAGGGCTCCCTTCTCAGGAGGTCCTTGGCCATCTCCCTGCTGTTGGGGGATGTCACACGTGCCATATTCCTCTCCTTATTGCTGGCTGGGACTCCTTCTAGCGCCCTCTTCTCTCCGTGCTCCTTAGAGGCGATGCTCCTTAAGGACACACAGGCTTTTCAATTGGTCTTCTAGCTTCAATTCCCGCCTCTGATATCTTCCCCTTGTGCGATCTGGGATGCATCACTTAACCTTTACGTACCTCAGCATCTTCATTTGAAAAACAAGTATAACCTCACTCAGCCGTAAAAAGAAATAAATACTGATACGTGGACGAACCTCAAGAACATTATGCCAGACACAAAAGTTCACAGACTGCATGATTTCATTTATGCGCAACATCCAGAGTCGGTAAATCCATTGTAACAGGAAGCAGAGGTGGTTGCCAGGGGCCGGGGCAGGAGAGAAATGACAAGTCACTGCTTAATGGGTATTTTAGGTTGAATCGTGTTCTCCTAAAAAGATATATTGAAGTCTTAACCCCAAATAACTCGGAACGTAACCTTATCTGGAAATAGGGTGTTTAGGGAGGCAATCCATAAGAGACTCTTAAATGCAGAAAACAAACTGGGGGTGGATGGGGGGGTGGGGGGAGAGGGGGAAAATGGGTGATGGGCATTGACGAGGGCGCTTGTTGGGATGAGCACTGGGTGTCGTTAGGTAAGCGAGGAACCACGGGAATCTGCCTCCAAAACCAAGAAGACACTGCTTACACTGTATGTTAGCCAACTCGACGACAAATTATATTTAACAAAATGAAATAAAAAATCTGTTTTCTAAAAATAAAGACACTAGACTATCAGGGGAAAAAAAGAAATGGGCTTGTTACAGACAGAGGTAATCAATTTATTTATTGCTTCATTTTGAGAGAGAAAGGGAGAGCGAGCGAGCAGGAGAAGGACAGACAGAAAGAGGGAGAGAGAGAATTCCAAGCAGGCTCTGCGCTAACGGTCCAAAGCCAGACGTGGGGCTTCATCCCATGAACCGCAAGATCATGACCTGAGTCGAAATCAAGGGTCCCTCACTTAACCGACTGAGCCACCCAGGGGCCCCAGTAGTAATCAGTTTAAAGCTTGGTGATCAGGACATACGACTGGTGTCCTTATAAAAGGGGGGGAATCAGAGTACAGAGACAGACGGGGAGAGGAAGGACGGCACGAGCAGCCCATCTGAAGGTGGACACAGAGATTGGACAAGGCACCTGCAAGGCAAGGATCACCAGAAGCCACACCAGAAGCTGGAAGAGGCAAGGAAGGATCCTCCTCAGAGTCTCAGAGGGAACATAGCCCTGCAGACGTTTTGATTTCAAGCTTGTGGCCTGCAGAACTAGGAGACAACGCACTTCGGTTCTTTCAAGCCACCCAGTTGGTGGTACTTTGTTACCACAGCCCGAGAAAACCAATACAAATGGATACGGGATTTGCTTTCAAGGTAATCTAGATGTTCTGGAACTAGATCAAAGCTGAGGTTGCACAACATTGTGAATGGAATTGAATGCCACTGAACTGTTTGCTTGAAAATGGTCTATTTTGGGGCACCTGGGTGGCTCAGTCGGTTGAGTGGCCGACTTCGGCTCAGGTCAGGATCTCACGGTCTGTGAGTTCAAGCCCCGTGTCGGGCTCTGTGCTGACAGCTCAGAGCCTGGAGCCTGCTTCAGATTCTGTGTCTCCCTCTTTCTCTGCCTCTGCCCTGCTTGTGCTCTCTCTCTCTCTCTCTGTCTCTCTGTCTCTGAAAAATAAATATTTAAAAAATTAAAAAAAAAAGAACAGTCCCTGAGACATACTAATCACTCAATAAAGTAAATAAATATAAATCACTCAATAAATCACTCAATAAAATAAATTGAGCAAATAAATATAAATAAAGTAGAGATAGTATTATTAGCCAACAATCCCTTCAAATTTTCTGCCTCTAACCATCAAATAAGGAGGAGTAGCTAATTACCCAAGACCTGTTTTCTCTTTACGCAGCACAATCGTAGCTCTTTCCTACCAGATCACACTATGCGAGTACTGAGTCGGAAATGTCTTCTCTTTTCATATAAACTGTCCCAACAAGCTGTTTTCCCCCGAGTTTCTCACCCGCAAGATGAACTGTACCACCCCACCACCTAGCATTCAAAAATTAGCAGCGGACGAACTTATACACAATTATTTCCATCCCGTCCCACTAAGATGCATATAAAAATAAACTCATTTCACGATTACTTAAGGACAAGCACTTTCAATCATCCTTCTTGGGGGTGGGGGTAGCCTGTGGGGGGGGATGGTTTTATAGGACCCCCTTTCCACTCTCAGCGCCCCCCACCCCCGCCCCGACCAGCGTCTCTCTAGGCTGTGACGGCTGATGCCAAAAAGGCCGGAGCTGCTCACATGGAAATCAGACACCTAACCCAGGGCTCTGGGTTCTAACCAAGTGGGTTGAATGTTCTCTGCTCAGTTCATCACAGGAGGAGAAAGCCCAGGTGGGTGGATAGTCAATCTATGAAAATGGCGCAAGATCCAGAAGCGTTAAGAATTAAGGTCTTGATTCTAGAGGGTTAAAGCACACACATACACAGAAAAATTACTTGCCGACTTCCAAGTCTTGTTTTTCGCTCTACGCCCTATGACACAGAATAGAAAGAGGGGAAGCTTTGCCAGGAGTGAGAAACCAGCCTTTGAGAGGTCTGGTGCCGTGTGCAAGCGGGAAATGGATCATGGAAGGAAAGGCAACGAAAAAAATTGTGCAAGCACACGGGAGCAATGGAAGGAAAAATTCAAGGAGACACGTTTGACCACGGCTGCTGATCTGAATCGAGCCTGCCATACATTTGGGGCAGGCTTTTTTGAAAATATATGCCTCAAATTACGTTTCACAGAATTGCTGCTAATGCCCTACAACTTGTCGTAACACGCCACAGCTTCAGGAAGTTCCTTTTCGATTCTTAATATTTTATTGTTTTTAGAGCCGGCACCATAGGAGAGGGTATTGCGGGAAGGAAACGTACCAACAAGCCCTCAGCCGTGTGTCGAGATGGCAGAGCAGACCCCTGGTTTGAACAACTCTATTACAAGCTAGATACATATTTATGTCTGAGATGCTTTCTTCTTCATAAATATTTTCTCTGGTGTCTCTGCGTGCCTCCCTATCCATTTAGGGATCGGTTAACCTCATAATCAAACGCTACTGGGCAAGCCGTGGAAACAGACAGCTGTTTCCCACACAGTTGCAAAAGGAGGAGAAATACATCAAACGTGCAAAATGCTTATCACAATTAACTGGTGGTGGGAAAGGATATCCCCTCCCTTTCATCTGTCGAGATTATCAGAAAAATAGAGGCTACACTTAGAAAGGCAACAAACAGTCCTTACTAGAGGATACAGCAAATGAGGCATTTTATGGGTCGAGCTAATAATGGTGATGATAAGAATAATTATCAAAATAATTGCAGCCAGCATTTATGAAACATAAAGGCCAGGCCTTGTGCGGAGTGGTCTACATGATTTATCTCATTTAATCTCCAGCCACCCTATGGGGTACATGTCATGACACCCATTTCACAGATGAAACAACTGAGGCTCAGAAAACATTGCCAAGTTCCTAAGCTATTAAGTAGAGCCAGCCCTTGACGTAGGTTTATCTGATTCGGGAGCCCGTGGTTTTAATAACAATGCCTCTTGCCGATATGAAAGCTCTCACACACCCAGGAACATGCCACCCATTCTCTCAAGTGGATCCTTATTCTTCTTAGCAAAGGAGACAATTTTGTTACTGAAAATAATGGGTAGCCTTCACAGCTACTGTTCCCACTTGTGGCAGGGTCTGCTGCTCTGAAATGGACCGAGGTCATTGCCTTCTTGCTGACCAAGGTAAGCAAAGCACACTCGGTCTTTGGGACAAAAAAAAAAAAAAAAAAAAAAAAAAAAGAGCAGAGATAGACACAAGGTGAATGCAGTTATTGTGAAGACAAACAATAAAAATGAAACCCCTGAATGGGAAATAGGAGCGCCTGCAGTCAAGACGTAATTGCTAGCGAGCTAAACGGAACAGAAGAAGGAGGGAGCAAAAAGATGGGGAAAAGCCAAGAGACCCGCTCAGAGCGCACGATAAAGGCAGAGAGAAGTAAATGCTTTCCTCGGATAATTAAAACTGGGATCGTACGAGATAGGAGGTTAGACACTTGGTGAATTATATATTTCTAATTCCTCTGCCGAAGCGCCATGGGCTAGAGACAGCCTCCCAGGTACTAATGAAAAGGCCTCAGCATGGTGCTCTGAATTCGCTGCGGTGTGCCAAACCTAACAAAAAGAAGCCCAGAAAACCTGCAAAGACGGCAAGAGTCAATGCCTTTGATCAGTTGATTTCTCTTAACGGTAACTGTTTTCTAACTGGCGCCTTCCCGCCGTCCCGCGTCCCACGCACATCCGCGCACACGCGTGCCTTGTCTGCACCCACAGAAGGGGCGCGGATTCCGGGAATGTTTTCTGGGTGGGCTGCTTTGCCTGTGAGATGTGTTTCGTTATTCTTTGGCCAAACTGAAGACGATGTCATCGTCCTGCTGACCAACTAAGGACCAAAGACTCGCCGCACGTAGCAAGAAGGGGGCTTCTTAGACGCCCTTAGACGACAGAGGTGCAGCCCCAGACAATGTGATTCCGGTTTGCTGCGTTTCCATTTGTTCCAAGCGGGTGAGAGGCCGACCCTGCGTAACACTTTGAAGTAGGCAACTCAGTGTTTCCTGGTGCTGTCTCCTTCCTCAGAATCCTTCCCCTCGCTGCACTCCCTTCCTTCAAAACCTTCTGTCCGACATCTAAGGCCTGCTCAGATCCGACCAGCGGGCATCACAAACCCCGGTAGCATCCTTCTCTGTGAGCCGCGCAACCCGGACAAAAGACAAAAATGGTCCTCACAGAGACCCTTAAATCAGAAAGGAAAAACATCGTGCCCATTGACAGGGAAATGCGTGGGCAAAGGATGACCCTCCCGTGCACGCAAGGACATTTTTATCATTAAAATGATCCTAACGTGGCCAAAGTAAAAAACAGTTATAAATTCATTTACAGTACAAACTCAACTGGACAAAAATACCCCCCGCAGGATGCTAAGTGTAGGTACCTCTAAGTGGCAGAATCAGGTTTATAGACAAAATTAAAAAAAGGAAATAGGCTTTTCTCTTGGTTACGTTTCATGCTTACTGTCCGAGTCTTCTACGAGTATTAACATCTTACAGGCAGGAGAGGAAAGTGGTTAAGAACAGCATCTAGTCAGAACCCCCAGCCTCCCATCCCAGAGCCCAGACCCACCGCTTACGAGCTATATATGACTTCACGCAGTTTACTGAATCTCCTTGAACTTCGGTTCTCCCATCGATAAGAGGAGGAGGATTTTATTGTTGTGAGGGTTAAATGGATTAACAAATGCAAGGTGTTTAAATCAGTGGCACAGAGTAAAGGCTCAGCAAATATTAGCCGTATTATTAAACACTTACTGAGTACTTGTTGGGTGCAGTTTGGGGCGTGAAGCACCGTGGACAAAAAGAGGGCTAACATTGGCTCCTTGTTCCTGAAGAGGGGAAACAGACGTGGAAACAGACATGGACAATTCGGTGGGGTCAGTTCTACAGGGAAGGGAGGTACAAGACACTGCGGGAAGCAATGAAGAGACAGTCCCCGCTCAGCCAGGGCAAGAATTTCACTCTCCCTGGAATTAGAATCCCTCCGATAGTTCCAGATCCTAATGCTGCCTCATCGGGACATGTTTTAGCAATTCAGTAAGAAGTGAGTATCTGCAGGGTAACTGGCCTTATAAGAAGGCGGTGGCAGGTACCTGGTATCCGAAGCCTGTAGAGCACTTGGAAATGTCCAGTCCGCCCTCATTTGCATCATCCCACTTGGCTCCCATAGGACATCTGTGAGGCTGGCTATTTTTCAGCAAGGCTTAGAGAGGTAAAGGGGGGCAGACTAAGGCTCCTCCGCAAGTAAGGGACAGAGACACAAACTCAGGTGCTCTAGCAGAGAATCTATCATGGCAGAGAGGTGACAGAAAGGCTTCACTCTCCGGAGAGGCTCGTGTTCCATTCGTTACTTCTCTGTGTGACAAGTGGGTCACCCACACCACAGTGGGGGCAAAGGGGCTCCGTGCACCAGTGAGCTGGGAAAGACCAGACGTGAACCCCTAGAGAACGGTATGGACAAGCTACCACCAAGAGCTCACACTTTGTCTAAGAATTCTGGAATGAAACGCAGACTACTTGTTGACCCCAGGATCATTGACTCTATTCTTCTTCATGCCTGATGGTCTAACTTAGGCTAACACCTGCGGACTACCTTTGAGCCTATCATCCATCCTTAAGATTTTCTTTTGCATACCCAGCTATGGAGAAGCAGTGTAGTCTAAAGAAGACAACCATGAACTTGGAGACCGGCGACCTAAAATCAGATTTAGTTCAGCCATTTATTTGTTGGATGACTTTAGCAAATGACTTGAATCTCTCGGAGTCTTAGCTTCCTCCTTTACAGTATTGCAATAATAATACCCACCTCTTAAAGTTGTTAGAAGATGAAGTGAAACACATTATGTGTTTTTGAAACATTCGGCAAAACGGTTTGGCTCGTAAATATTACTTATTCTTCTGAATAAGGGAATAGATTCTTGGTGGTACCCAGCCACACCGTCAGCATCATAGATTAGTCATGTCTCACGAGTCACATGGGCCCGACCGCTCAGCAACCATGCCAGTCAGTGAGACCATTGCTAAGTCAGCAACAGAGACATTTTCCGCTCGAACTGGAGCCACCACACTGACTCACAATAAAAGGAAGAATTTCCTTGTTATCCAGCTCCCATGGCCTTTACCTAACTGGATGGATTATCCACTGTTTTTGAACCTCTAGGTCAAGAGTCTTTATCGTAGGCATAGAAAATTGAGAGCTGCTCTAGGATAGAAATAAATCACTACCAGGACCTACGTTTCCGTACGGAATCTGCGATGCTATGAACTGTTCTTGATTAACACATTTTCCATTGCCAAAACGGGCCTTCTTCATCCAATAACAGCCACGCAGACGCTCAGCAATTTCACCAACCATAACTCTATGCAGCGATTGTCAGGAATGATGAAATATGATTAACAAATTACAGCCTTGGTGTTTTATTTTTAAGGGAACTGAAGGAAAATTGAATGGGTTAAGCTCTTTTGCATTTTTCGGTAGAATTGTTTAAAAGGAGCGGGTCATGGAGAACTCAAGACCGATGGCCAAAAGAAAAGGCACAAATAGGGGCGCCTGGGTGGCGCAGTCGGTTGGGCGTCCGACTTCAGCCAGGTCACGATCTCGCGGTCTGTGAGTTCGAGCCCCGCGTCAGGCTCTGGGCTGATGGCTCGGAGCCTGGAGCCTGTTTCCGATTCTGTGTCTCCCTCTCTCTCTGCCCCTCCCCCGTTCATGCTCTGTCTCTCTCTGTCCCAAAAATAAATAAAAAAACGTTGAAAAAAAAAAAAAAAAAAAAGAAAAGGCACAAATAATGTGGCCACTTCATAGCTTCCCGGCATAATTCATTCTTGCTCCTGTCCTGAACAGTTGTGAGATGTTGTTGGACATGGCTATGGCTGCTATTTATTCCTGGCGTCTTTATTTTAGTGCTGGATAATTGACCTGAAATATTTTTTTAATTATTTTACGTCTACACCTGTAAAAAAGACATGAGATCCTCATCATAAAATGTGGCATTGTGCCTTCTTTACAAGTTAGGTCACTTATACCGATATCTCTGGGACTAAAGTAATAAAGTAAATTCTTCTGGTAAGTACCGGAAGTTTCCTATTTTATATCACATCTACTCTACAACGAATTCTATTGTGACAAAGTTCAGGGTTCTTGGAAATCTTGTTAGAAACAAACGTGCTTTTCTAGTTTCCCATAGCTTATATGGATAACAATAGTGCTTTGGCATTGCTAACTTTTTTCTGTCTTCAGTTCCTACACTTATAATTTTTATATCCCTCCCATGGAGTTGTTGGCAGTAGGGGAAAATTCCATACAGCCTCTTGTGTTTTCCAACTGATATCATTACAACATTAGAGGTAACATTCCTATGGAAATAATTTGGCCTTGAAATATAATCAGAAACACACTTAAGAATGTGGCACATATTTTGGGGCGCCTGGGTGGCTCAGTCCGTTAGGTGTCCAACTTCAGCTCATGTCACGATCTCGCGGTTGGTGAGTTCAAGCCCCACGTCTGGCTCTGGGCTGGCGGCTCAGAGCCTGGAGCCTGCTTCCGAGTCTGTGTCTCCCTCTCTCTCTGCCCCTCCCCCACTCGCATTCTGTCTCTCTCTCTGTCTCTCTGTCTCTGTCTCTGTCTCTCTCTCTCAAAAATAGGGGCACCTGGGTGGCTCAGTTGTTTACACGTCAGACTTCAGCTCATGTCATGATCTCGCGGTTCGTGAGTTCAAGCCCCACGTCTGGCTCTGTGCTGACAGCTCAGAGCCTGGGGACTGCTTCGGATTCTGTGTCTCCCTCTCTCTCTGCCCCTTCCCGGCTTGCGCTCTATGTCTCTGAAAAATAAGTAAACATTAAAAAAAAAATTGTTTAAAGAATTAAGGGGAACAGTAATACAATCCCTGATGTAAAATATGGGTTTGATAAATGTTACTCAAATTGAATGAATGACTGAAAATAAGCTATAAATATAGAAGGCTGAAACGGCCATCAACTGGCACTTTGCTTCCTGAAGAGGTAACACTGATGAAAAACCAAAATGGGGTTTCGTTTCCAAATAGTTTCAGAGTACAAATGTCGTAAGGTCCATATTTTTTTAAACCTTGATTGACCTTTTAAAAATTGCAAGCGTCATACAAAACTGGACAAAATGAAACATTTCAGAAAAACATGATCTAAATAATGGAAGTTTCTCATAAGTAAGGAGTCCATAACTTTAGAGCCTGGATTCAAACCCAAGTCTCAACAGGCTGTCTTACCTAACACCATGCCAACGTATGTCTCTCATCCTGGCGTAATTATTAATAGCGTGCCTTCTGCTTTTAAACTATCCAAACTATTAGACAATACGTAGGCGGTCTCTCTCCCCATAACCTGCGTCCCAAAAAGAAGGCACCATCAACAGTTGGGTGGACCCCATGTTCCCCATCTCTCTCTCCCTGTCTTCACTGTTAGTTATCCTCAAAAAGCATTATTTGCTCGTTTTCTGCAACTTGTTTCCACTTTTCCTCTTATTTTACGGGTTGAATTTTTGTAGAAATGTAATTTTCCATATGCGTTCATTTTCCTATTTGAAATAGGAAATAGGAAACAGACTGCATAATTTTGTTTTAAGTGCATTTTGTATTAAATGCATTTCCAAGAATGCATGCCAGTGAGTAGAAATGAAACAAAGTAATAGTTGGTGCTAACTTTTTCAAAGTTCCATGAAAAGAAATTGTTTTGAGGTCTGCTCTGCTCCTCCCATCCAAGTGAACATAGATGCAGAGCAGAGAGCAGTTAAATCTCACCAGTTTGAAATCCAACATTTTGGAACTTGAGATCCTTTGGACAGGATCTAAACTGAAGTGCCCCGTGACTTAAGAAGTCATTTCTTCATGACGATGAAAACAATTATTTTTAAATTTTTTTTTTAACGTTTATTTATTTTTGAGACAGAGAGAGACAGAGCATGAACAGGGGAGGAGCAGAGAGAGAGGGAGACACAGAATCTGAAACAGGCTCCAGGCTCTGAGCTGTCAGCACAGAGCCTGACGCGGGGCTCGAACTCACGGACCGTGAGATCATGACCTGAGCCGAAGTCGGACGCCCAACCGATGAGCCACCCAGGCACCCCGAAAACAATTATTTTTAAATAAAACTTTGGGGACAAACATTTAAGAGATGAAACCACATATTATTAAAGGGTTATTAAAGAAAAACATATGATTTAGCTCAGTTTGACCTAAAGCATGAGGTTGAAAGTAATTTGATTATCTATTACATCATTCTGTAATTCAGGCTGGTCCTTCATGAGGTCTATTGAGGGGCTAAGACAAACTCCACAGATGGGCTACTCAGCAACCGTATCCAACTTCCTCCTTTCTTGAGACCCATGTATATTCCCAATATATCACCAGTATATTCCCAAATATATTGCCTGTGTTGCAATGATGCTGTCCCAGGCAAGTCCCTGGAGGGTAGAGGTGGAGGGAAGGGCAGAGTGCCCTTTAAGAAGAATTGTCTTCCTGGTAGAAACAGACATGGCCGGTTCTTGCCTGTTCCCCATGTTGCCTATTTGAACATTTGGACTTACAACCGCCATATCGCAACCATGAGAGAAAGACCAAAAGCGCCGTAGACTCCAACTCCAATGATGTTGAGCAGGTAAACCAATACCAGCTGCTGCCTCGGTCCAGACTTCTTGCTGCATGAGAAAAATAAACCCTTATTTGTTTAAGCTACGGTGGGCTGGATTTTGTGTTACTTGAGGCCAAATGCATTCCTAACTAACACTATGGCTTTAGGGAGCCCAGATAAGCCGATTTTCCTTTAAACTCGTCATTTGCTTCCTTCCAAGAAGGGATGTGGTTTCTTTCCAGCAGGAGAATAAGAAATAGTTCCCCGTGAATCTCTTTAGCCTTTTTATCTTATATCAGTTTGAACTCCACTTTTCTATTTTTGAAGTAAATATTCTTAGAACGTCACACAAAGCCATATTTAAATGGAAGTGTTAAAACTATTCCAGATATCATGTTTTTACTACTAACCGCCATTCCAAGGAGGTGTGGTTACGAACCCAGGCTCTACAATTGGGTTCCTCATCCCGGCTAACCACAAACCCACCCTGTGAACTCATACTTGAACTTCTCTGCCTTCGTTTCCTCATCATAAAATGGGGAGAAATAGACTATGTGTCCGATAGAGTAACTGTGATGAATAATCAAGATGTACGATGCTTAAAACAGTGCATGGAACACTAAGAACTCAATAAATATTAGGCTTTTCGTGGGTATGTAAAAGTTGATTCTATGTCATATATGCAAATACCTATGGACTGTTCATCTTCGTATCTACACATATACCAGGGTACGTATGCACAATCGTTCTCTTTTACTTTGCGTTCTCAAGTAAAACATGGACTCGAATGAAATTTTGATTATCCAGTCCTTTAGACACCCCAGATGTGAATCCAGAGAAGCCCCTGGTGAATACATTGTCCTTAATCTCTTGTGCTTCTATTTCTTTAAGTTCTAAGTTCATTTGGTTAAATCTGTCTAATGGAACTCTTCAAGATCGTTCACTCTTCTTCCCATAAGCACTTGAAAGAATCTGGGCACTTCTTTAAAAGTCTTCTCGAGCCAGCCTTCCCAAGCATCAGCTGTTACGACTTCTCACCGACAACAAGCAACAGTATGTTTGGATTTGGGGTTGGTTGCTTTTTGCCTTTTTAAAAATTTGTTTTTTACTTTCTTCCTTGTAAAATGGTTGTCGTACTTCACTTGTGTGTTTCTCACCGTCTCCATCTGTGCCTGAGAAGCCTTTCCGTGTCTACGTCTAAAGGCATACACTGCTCTTACATGACTCTTGTTCTGCAAGATGTTTATGCAGCATTGCTTGACCTTTAGATCATCTAAGGACACCTATCTTAACCAAGTGGGTCCCCATTTTTTCTTTCTTTAGTGAAAGAGGTTTCTCTTTCAGCAGCAGTTTTCCAGACGATCAGCACCCCTCCTGTCTTCTCCTCCCTCCACGCGCCGTTCATGTCCTTCCCCCTCCAGTGTCTCGGGCTTGTGGAAACCCGTGCTCTCTTCCCTCGCGCCCCAGTGTTTAGACCCTGCGTGTTCCCACCGCGTGATCCCTATCTTCCAAATCGCCTTCCAAGCTGCAGCTGCTACCACTCCTCTACCGTGGACGGTGTCAGGTCTAAAAGGACTGTCCCCTTGCTGACTCCCCTATCTCCCACATTAAAAAGTTGTCATCGTCACATCTCACTTGTCAGCAACACGAAACAGGAATCGGATATTTCCTTTCTACTCTTTCATCCTTGCCGCACACAAGAATTAGTGTCTAATGACACCGAGGCAAAAAGTTAATGGAAATTTAATTGAAAAAACTACCATCCCAGCAGGAATTGAACCTGCTGGCCTTAACACAGGAGGCAGATATTTCATCCACGAGGCTCTGGGCTTTGCCTTAGCATGCTTGGATATAGATGATATCACTTTGGTAAACAGATCATTCCCGTATTTTTCCAGTATTACTTTGGTCAACAGAAAGAAGAAAGGAGTGGATTCCAATTTAAATGTCAGGGCTGTCCTCTCTAAGGATTCTGAACGGGGGGGGGGGGGGTTATAATAAAAATAGGATTTAATTTCCTATAAATGTTTGAGTTCTTCAACCCTCATATATAGGAATATGAATATTTATGCATGTAAAATATGCCTTCCTCTCAATTAAAGCAGTGTTTAGTCGCTCAGCCCCAAAAGAAATCCAGGAGAATGTTTTTAGGGATTATGAACCCCACTTCAGATTTTTCTAGACAAAATAACATTATCTGAAGACTTTTGTGCCCCCCTTCTTTCAGATTTTTCTCCAGAAGCCTAAGCCATATAAATAGATGGGCAAGGTATACAGGTGTTTTGTTTTGTTTTGTTTTGAGAGACAGAGAGCAGGGGAGGGGCAGAGACACAGGAGGACAGAGGATCCGAAGTGCGCTCCACGCTGACAGCAGAGAGCCTGATGCGAGGCTTGAACTCGTGAACTGTGAGAGAGATCATGACCTGAGCTGAAATCAGATGCTCAACCAACTGAGCCATGCAGTCGCCCCCTCAAGGTATACAGTTTTGATTATTTAACAGTAATGGGGGATCCGGAGCATCAGGATATTTATACATGTTTATTTCAAAACACATTAATTAAGCTCAAAAAATATGTTCTATCCAGATTAACCCAGAATCTTTACCTAACCTGCAACGCTCAAACTGGGTGAGTTTTCCCAAGGAGGCTGAGAGCAGTATCTCTCCTCAGCCCTTTGCTTGCTTTTAGCTAAAATTTGAGAGAATTTTGTCTTTTTTTTTTTTTTTTTCTTTTTTTTGGTGCCTGGCTAAGTGACAGTGATTGTGTGCATGACAATATATAACTGTTTTAATTTATTTTTAACTAAATTAATCCTCAAGTCCTTGAAAGAGCTATAGAAAGAAACCCCATATTGGAAGTCCTACCAATAACACCAGCCCAAGCAAGCAATGAGAAAATGGCAAAGTCGACACTTCTCTTGCACGTCAACAAGCTCTTCATCAGTCCCATTACAAGGTAAAAAATATAGAATATTTCACTTTCAAAAGGTCAACAAATAAAAAACCCTAAAACTATTTTTAATTGATTTAAAATAAGAAAGTACCCCCACAACCATTAACAGTGAACCTTGCACTAAGCATCTAGTATGACTTAAGTTATTACTTAGTGATGGTATAAAATCAGCAAGTGAGCAAGACATTAAAAGAAAAGCAAGCAGAGCTAGAAACCAAACATCTACAATGTTTTCAAGCAGGTTTCAAGTTATGTAAAACCCGGTCAGGATTTATAAAACATTACTAAGCTCAATGGTAAATATTTTTAAAAGATTTTATTTTTAAGTAATCTCTACACCGAAGTGGAATTCGAACTCACAACCCCAAAATCAATAGTCACATGCTCTACTGACTGAGCCAGGCAGGCATCCCAATGATAAATATTTAAAAGGTTCTTTTTTGTGAAGACAAGAGTGGCTTTTTGAATGGTTAATAAATAAAAACTATGTTTCTGAAATATTTTTATCTTTACTTCATCCATGTTATATTTATTTATTTATTTATTTACTTATTTATTTATTTATTGAAAGTGTATTTTTATTTACTTTGAGAGAGATATAGAGAGCAAGCAAGGGAGGGGCAGAGAGAGAGGGAGACAGAATCCCAAGCAGGCTCCATGGTGTCAGCGCAGGACCCCAATGAGGGGCTCAAACTCATGAACCATGAAATCATGAGGTAAGCCAAAATCAAGAGTCAGATGCTTAACTGACTGAGCCACCCAGGCGCCCCTTTGTTAAATTTATTTTTATAAATTACATATTAAAACCAAAGCACAAATATACACATGCGTATAAGAATAAATAAACATACTTCTGGGGTGCCTGGATGGTTCAGTCAGTTGAGTGCGCAACTTCGGCTGAGGTCATGATCTCCTGGTTTGTGGGTTCGAGCCCCGAGTCAGGCTCTGTGCTGACAGCTCGGAGCCTGGAGCCTGCTTCAGATTCTGTGTCTCCCTCTCTCTCTGCCCCTCCCCTGCTCACGTTCAGTCTCTCTCTCAAAAATAAATAAGCATTTAAAAAAATTGTAACAAAAAAAAATAAATAAATAAGCACACTTCTATTGAGAGAATATGCTCGAAACCACGCGTAGATACCTCTGCTCTGGTGAGAACGTGGGAGCAGTAATTTTTTTTAGTTTTATGAGTTTTTATTTAATTTTTTCCTGGAATCTAGGCCTTTTCATTCCTCCTGACAACTTTTCTAAGAACTCAGTTCTATATTTACTGTTCATGCTTTTGGATCTAGATGCAATTCCCTGACTTTTCTTTAGAGCCGACCTATTTGGCACAGGGGATAACAGAATCTTTTCCATCCAGAATCAGGCAGACCTACGTGGAATCTGAGCCTCAGCTTCCACATCCGCAAGATAGGAATAATCATATCTATCTCATTGGTTCAGACAAAGCATGTACAGGACTTAGCACAGTGTTTGGTACATGGTAGGAGCCCATTAGATATTTGCCGTGATTGTTGTTTCACCAAAATGATTATTATTGTCCCTCTTAGAGGCAATCAGCTTTCCAGCTGCACTGAACCACTCCCTGTCTCCTTACTTATGTTTGATCACTCCCGAATAGTTCCCACGAGCTCTACGTGGCCAAATACTGTATGTGTTTTTTTAGTCCATTTTAAATACCATTTGCTCCATTAACTGTTCATTAACACTGCCAGCCAGCAGCAACGTTCTCTCTCCTCCACATCAAATAATACCATATTTGCATCCCATTCGTGGAGTTTTGAGCTTTCTATCCTGTATAGACATATAAGACATATAGGACAGACATATGAATCATTTATGTGTATATATATCGTACTCCTTCATAGAGAGTGAGTTTCTTGAGGATAGGGGTCATTTCCTATTCAAATGTGTCCTTCCCAAGGCATTCAGCATTGAGCCTTGCCCTTAGTGACAATCGATACACGTGAGCTGAATTAATTAATTAATATTTCTGTCCACTCAGTGCAAAATGTCTGCTTGAAGGCAAAAGCCAGGCAATGAGGAGGGCCATCAGGTAGTAAATATTTCAATCTTTATGTCTCCAATCCCTATCACATGTTATAGTTAATAAGGTGATACAAAGTTTATCTAGGCAGGAATGTGAACCTTCCTTCCCCTCCCCACTCCCCGCTGTTAACGTGGTGACCTTGGGGGAGTCATTAACTACTCTAGGCATTGGTGCTCTCACTGGTGAAAACAGGGAGTTGGATTAAATATCCGAGGACCCTTCTGGTTGTACACCCAGTACCCATATCTCAGACAATGTCTTGTGCCAGTAAGAAGGAGCCAAGCGTTGAGACTGAGGCCAGAAAACAATACAAAGATACGTGTGAGGGAAAAAAAGGGCCGGTTAAACTTAAGGTCAGACCTAAGGGCACACCCATTAGGCTGAGAACAAATCCAATATGGAGGGCACATCGATCAGCATTACTTGGGGTCTGTGAAAGCAAGCAAACCAAACACAACAACAAACACGGTCTAAATCAGCCCGCTCGACACAGAAATGCTGATGGGGATCTTGTCACAAAGATGTTGGAAGCGCTATAAGGACAATCCAAAAGGGGTGGTGAGGCAGCCCGCGGATTCACAATGGCCACAAGCTACTACTCTTTCTAAGGCTGAGGGAATAAAAGAAGGTGATGTTGCTGGTGCTGGAGAGGTCCAGCAGGAGAGAGAATTCTGCAAGGGCTACTACAGCAAATGAGACCTAGCTACTCCCAAATACACCACCCCAGGGAGAAAATGAGAAGGGGACAGTCCTCAGCCTCTCCCTTTCTCCTATCTTCTGATGACTCCTGTTGGCCAAACCTGGCTGTAGGACAAGAGAATCCGGGAACATAGTCTACAAGGGTCAGCCCATGCAACATAAAGCAGAGAGGAGAAACCGAGACAAAGGCATGAGAGCGAATGGACAATTAACCAACCCAGATGGCCTGGGAGCTCAGTTCAGAGATGATTTTTCCAGAATAGGTGGTCTCTTGCTCTGTGACTTCTTTGAAGTTCTCGACCCCACTTGCTGGCATTACACTTTGCTGTAAAGTGTCGATGCTTTGGGGTAGCTAAGAGGGAAGCTACTGACAAATGGTCTGATGAAATGATGTGTGAAGACCATGCCAGACAACATTCAGTTGTATGCGTTCCGGAATTCTTCTCTAGATGCTTCCTAACATGTGCTACACTTGCTCATAACTGGGGCTTTCCCAGTGCAGTGTATCCCGAGTAGCGCAAAGCTGTGTTTTTCCAGAAGGACATTGATCCCATTGGCTTAAACAAGGTAACATCCCCATGTAAACTACTAAATTAACATGGACTATAAACCCATACTCTGATGACAGGCTGATCCTTCCAACAAAAACATAAAATCCATCAGTGTGGTTTCCGGCTAATGAACTAGGAAGCAACAAGCTTTCGTTTTTCTTTTTCTTCTGTTTCACAGTGACATTCATTGACTTACAGCTGGCATCTGTGACGTCTACAGAACAATGACGTCACATGCATATTTAACTTATACAAGTGCAATTATATCCATTGGCGGGGGGTGGGGGTGGAGAGTAGTGGGGGACCCACGGGGTGGGGGTAGGGAGAGAAAGAGAAAATTTTCCAATATTGTGGGCAATTTTACCTACCATTTCACACCGCGAGCGAATGCTCTGGAGTGAGCAGGAGGTGAGAGATGGGCATCTACTCCGCCCGAAAGCAATCTTTGCTCCCGCTTATCTCTCAAAGCCTCTTGGCTGAGACGCTAATGTGTAAAGATTTGGCGCTGAAAAATTAAATGTTGCTGGCATGGTCTTGTCTTGTACGTATTTTTACATATACTCTGCATACCAATGCGGCCACCCACGCGCGCTACGCAAAATGGGCAAATGAAGACTCTTGAAGCGGAGATTTTAAAAAATACCAAAGATTCTCACCTTCCGTGCTGACGTTAGAACCCAGGCCTCCCGTATGGTGTGATTCTGGTGCCTGTGCCCGGGGAACTAAACATTCAGTTGAGAGCCTGGCTGCGGTGCAAGAACAGGGAGAAAGGGTTTCCCAGTCTATCCAAACCAGAGTATGCGCCTTCGCTTCGCAAAGAGAGGGGGAAAAGAGAAGGCGGTGCTGGAAATCGGTACAGCCGCAGGATTGATCTCCACAGGCTGTCCCCTGGAAGCCCAGAGACCGCGTTGAGATTTCACCCTGCGACTAAGCCGGTGACTGCCTTTTCGCTGCCTCCGCTAGCTACCTCGTGCAATGGGGGCATGATATCTGCTCCTCGCTTATTGTCACCAAAGCCTCTATGGTGATTAGATGTGATTACTACGGATCCCGTTCCCCAGGGCTGAAGTGGTTGACACCCTAGAGAATCCAGGAAGACCGCCAAGTTCGGACCGGAATACTCCATCCCGGTTCTGTTCGCCTCGAAGACAGCCGAACCTGGAACCGTTGGGACGAACATGGCAGAGCGAGGGTCACTGTGCGACAAACCACACCGGGATGTCCTTACCGCACCCAAGGTATCAGGAGAGAGTTGCTCCCGCCCTCAACCCAAATCTACATGCCTTCACGTGAAGCATGTCAGCTTCCTAATCTCCACCGTGTAATATCCAGAATACAGAAACAACCGACCAATCAAACCGGAAAAATCTCCTACGAGCTCCTGGAGCCTGAAAAGCTGCCATTAGTAATAAGCCTTCCCGCGCTCACCCTGCCCTGAACCCTGGGCCCCTGCTGCGTTCCACAGCACAGCTCTCGCTAACGCGCCAGGTTAATGCTGAGAAGGAACTTAACCCACAAAGGACCAAAAAGCAAATATTTTTGCCCAAAGCTAATGTAGCAAATTACATGCGAGGTCTAAACTCCAAGAACCTTTTAAATGGCGCAAGCCTACACAAACACACAGCACCTCGCTTGCCAAGACTTGAAAACTAAATTAAATCGAAGTCACGTCCCACTGGGAGATTTATAGAACCCAGTTAAAAGACCGGGGTTCGGGTCTTGGCAAGACCGCTGGTTGACTTCATCCCCCAGGTAACTAATTTCTCTCGCCGGGCTTCTGTTTGCCTGGGAAGGATACGTTCTGCTGGGAACAGTGAGGTGAGACCGTGTAGGCGGGGTACGCGGAGCTCCAGGCAAAAAAGGGGTCCCTGCGTGATCAGAAATTCACCCCGAATGTCACGAGCCAAGTGCTCCGTTGCCCTAGCTGGGCTGCTGTGGGTGGCTGTGTAGTCTGTAAGTTGCAAAGGGCCCCGTCGGAGCTAAGGTCAAGTCCTCTTTCGACTCTGAGCAGGGCTTCGGCAACTAGCACACCTTGTCGTCACACACGCTGTGCTATCTGCCTCCAGGCCCAGGAGTCTCGGGGAGGGGGCAGCTTGCTCGAATTCCCTAGAAGATGCCCCACAAATGGTGACCTGAGCCCTAACCGGGGATGGCACCATTCTCTCAGAGTCAATGTCATGTTGCACAAAGCCATTTGAGGGACACGTTCACAAAGGAGCTGCTTTGCTGGGAATCGGATCCACCAGGAGCATTTGTGGTCAGAAGGCTGGAAACAAGCAGATGTAATTCACCGACAGCCCCCTTTGCACCACGGCCGTGTTCCCTAGCATTCGGCCGGATTCTCCCCATCCTGCTCCTTCCTTCGCTGGCGGCTCCAGCCCAAAGAAGCGACGCGGATGAAACTGAAAAGCTCATTTTGAGAAAATCAGTGCAGTAGGGAAACTGGCCCTGGCAGTGTTGCGTAAGAAAGCCAGGCAGTTAATGGACTGCATCTGGCTTTGTTTTGCTCACACACTCAGTTGGACACCAGACAGCAGTGGTGGTGATTTTTTGAGCACTTGGGGGGAAAATGTGTTTTTTTTTTTTTAGGTCAATGTGTGCTATCAGTTCTGCATCACTTTCATTCCTAAATTTCTTCATGCTTAGGTTTCCAACTGTATTTCAACGAGATGCTTTCGTCCTTGCCTATCAGTGGGGAAATGAGCTGCTGTCGATGATTGATCACACACTTTCACGGATCCCGTGGCTACAAATGTCACCCTGAAAAAAACCAGCCCAGCAGACCGTCCTTCAGTGTCTGTGAAAAGCAACAAGGTACCGTTCACCAAGAAAAGGCCCAATTCAGACTCAAGTGCAAAAGGTTGGCACCTTCTGGCACCTACAGAAAAATCTCATGTGCTCTATGCCGGCCAGATCCGAAGAGTCGTTCAAGCCGACGTGTAGATCTATCAACAGGCTGTTCCTTGAGAAATTCCCATGGATTTGGAATGGTTCTGAACTGGGAAGAAGGAGGAGGGGAAGGAAAAGGAAACCCTCACTCCCTGCCACGAGCCAGAGCCGTTCTCGGGAAATTAACATTCAGGATTAATCTCTATCCTTGGGGACAACACAGGTGAGTTAGGAGTCAAAGGAAATACTTGAATAAGGATTGTGTTTTCATGCAATTCTGTGTTCTCTCAACTACTCTGTCAATGAGCTAAGAATCTGAGATCTATAGGCAATAAGTGTTAGGCAAACATGAAGTATGATTTCTTGGCCTCAGCCCACAGGCTGAGTTTGTGCTTTAGACAAATTAAATTAGAGCCAACAAAATCCTGGCCAAGCCCTTAACTGTTAGAGACTTTCTATGCCAAGGAAGTAGAACTCATCAAGGAGCTAGGCACTAGGACCTTCATCCTACATGCAACACTAAGAAAGAAATATCATGGTTGTCAAATGCACACACAGGATTGCTAATATACTTCAGGCAACGATGTAACCAGAGAACCGAATGTTTTCTATAAAAAGTGAAAGGTGAGATCAGACCCCGTGGGGAATTTTTTTTTTCCCTTTCTTTATTATCTTCCAAATATATTTGAACTTGTTTCCTTCTTGAACTCATTTAATTTTCCCTGATACACTTCACAGATGTGAGCTACATTTGGAAACACGACTCAGGGACTGCTCGGTTTTGACCCATATGTTGGGCTCATGGAGCTCCTCCAATTTCCCACAACACCAACGTCACTCGCTCTCAGCGTCCCTTCCCGGTCTACCCACTTCCCTCCCAGCAAAGGGCCACATTACTCAGCACGGTGACCCCTGACTCAGTCGCCGTAGGAGGAGACTGCCATCAGAGCTGGCGTGAGTCGAGGAGAGAAAGATTCCAACTGGCTTATAAAGACTGTTGGGATTTGCCAAGCAGCCCTAAGTCACAGGGCTCATTCTTTCTACTTCCCTTATTGCGCTTAAAAATGGCATTGTTTGCAACTTGTTAAAAAAAAAATTCCGGCTATACCAAATCGCAAATCTAAGTAGACACAGTTGCTGAGTGAGTGAGGAATGAGAAAGGAAGGAGCGGCAAAGGAGCAGATGAGCAGGATTGAACAGCAACCCACGTTGAAACAGACAAATTCCTCCGAAATTCTAATTTTATTTTATTTAAAAAAATTTTTTTAATGTTTATTTATTTTTGACAGAGAGAGAGAGAGAGAGAGCATGAGTGGGAGAGGGGCAGAGAGAGGGAGACACAGAATCCGAAGCAGGCTCCGGGCTCTGAGCTGTCAACACAGAGCCCTACGCAGGGCTTGAACTCATGGAACGTGAGGTCATGACCTGAGCCAAAGTCAGCCGCTCAACCGACTGGGCCACCCAGTATCCCCTCTGCAATTGTAATTAAAAAAAAATTTTTTTTAACGTTTAATTATTTTTGAGACAGAGAGAGACAGAGCATGAACAGGGAAGAGGCAGAGAGAGAGGGAGACACAGAATCTGAAACAGGCTCCAGGCTCTGAGCACAGAGCCCGATGCGGGGCTCGAACCCACGGACTGCGAGATCATGACCTGAGCCGAAGTCAGACGCTTAACCGACCAAGCCACCCAGGCGCCCCAATTCTAATTTTAAAATAACAATGGCCCCCATTTGTTGGAACCTAATACTTACCCCACAACAGCCCCAAGGAAAATCATTGTTTGTATACCCATTTTATAGATGAGAAAATGCAAGGGCAGAAGGTTGGGTAAGTTGCCCAAGATCTGACACACAATTAGGCAAACGCTAGAGCTGAGTTTTCCAAACTAGGTCAACTCCCTGCTCTCCCCACCTCTAACATTCTGTCAGAAATATGAACCAAAGGGTGTTTAACAAAATAAGTTTGGACAGAAAACAAAGAAAACCTGAAGAAATTTGGGGAATGAGCTATTGAGAGATCTTCCAAGTTAGTTATCATTGTCATCTTATTTACACCACCGTTGACAACCTAATTCAACCCGACTTCCTTTAGGTAGAGAAGTAGCAAAGAAAACACATGTGCTCTGCTCTCTTCTTAAGGAATCTGCTTCCCGCTCCCCTTATTCTTCTTGCTCTCAGCTCGCCATGTTGGCCAGCGAGGTCTCTCCCCCGGGACCACATCAGCCCAAGACTGCCTCCCCCTCCACACGGGTCTAACCCAGCAGCGTCACCTCCCACTTTCCCAGAAACCCACCACCGTCACCAAGCTCACCAAACCTGGTACTGAGTTGAACACAGGCTGCCTTCTTTAGCAAATGAGACTTGCCCCTCCCTTTGGGTCAGCCCCACCTACTCCTGATCCTGACCTCTGGAATCACAAAACACAACTGGAGAAGGGCCCGTCACCTCCACACCCGGCCCACCACAGGCTCACACCATCCAAATACAGGTTGGCCGTTGACCGGTGCTTAGTAGTCCCAGGATTTGTCCTTTATCCGTTCCCCGCTTCTTTACTCAGTATGACGGTTACAGACCTTCTTGTCGGTAGCCCCCAGTCCTGGCCAAATGCCCATCTCCTTCTTCACCAAGTAGCTGGAGACCTTCTGGGGTCAACTTTGCCTTGGAGCCCCCCTCATCCAACATATACCCTTTTCTCCTGCCTCTCCCCCTTCCTAAGACTTATCCCCCTTCAACTCTCCTCTACAAAGCTTGTCCTCCGGGTTTCCTCCCTCTCCTGAAGTCCTGAAGCACACCTCTTATTTGGCTTTTAGGGTCCAGGTGCCAAGTATTTCTTACCGTTTTTCCTTGGAACCCTCTTGTAATATTTTAAATTGCACAAACAGCTTGACTTCTCTTTTTTTGTGCACATGGCCCATCTACCCAACCAGATTGGGTGTCCTCCAATGCTCTGTCCTTTGGCACCTGCTCATATTTCTTTCTAATAACTCCCTTGGAGAGAGCTCATCCCCTTGCAAAACACCATGGATGCCATGCAGATTCGTGCCACAAAGCCCCAGCTCAGGCTGCCCTTGACTTTAGGGTCCTTTCTCCTTCCCCTGTCAGTCGAAATCCACACTCTTTACGCAAGGCCACTTCAAATTCCAGTGAAGCCTTCTCCAGCAAACACAGGTCCACAATTACCTGCTCCGTCTCTGAGCATCTATAGCACCCCAGGCTATACAAACATTTTAATGTTTAAGTATATTCTCGTTTTCTTATGTCTGTGAGGGCGTGTACCGTCCATTGTTCCTGACGGTTTGGGAGTTTCCTCAGGACGGTAACAGAGTCTTTGGTTTCGTATTCCCCATAGTACCCGGCACAGTGCTACATATTTTCAAGCGCTTACCTCCTCCTACGTGGCAAAAGTTAAAACATAAATCAGATTTTTTTGTTTCCAATATGGCCCAGTAAACTGAGGCTCTGGTGGTACCAAGCTGAACCAAATCTGGAGCCAAAACTGAGCAAAATCTAAACCCTTGGGGTAAGGGGTTTTATGTGCTTAAGAATCTCTTGTCACGGGACACCAAGTTCGGTGACAGTGTAGACAGTACCCAGCTTCACAGGGTGGCCTTGTTTAGTTATCCAAACCCAGAAATATAACACCTTGGAAGAGTGTGTCTGAATCAAGAATTCAGGCTTCGTTTGCCCAAGTGGAAAGTTGCATGTGGCCAAGCAAAGCTGACCTGATGAAAGCCAGTGTGTTCAGCTTCCTTTCAGATCGACAGCCATAAGTGCCACCTCCATTTGACATGGCACCAGTCACACCTGTATTCTGGGGCCAAGAACGGTGGCCAGCTCAGCACCTTCTGAAACACGGGTGGCTGAAATCCAAGGCAAACAAGACTGAACAGATGAATCACAGCGGTGAGAACCAAGCAGCTGCCATTGTAATCCAGGGAGCTTACCCACAATCCAGCGGGGCAGGGAGTAACCTATAATGTGCCGGGTGTAGGGCCAACTCAACCTTCAGACACAGGAAGTTGGGTCTCCCCTAATTGCTCACGTTAAGAAATTCTCTTGCCTCTTCTTGGTCTGAAAATGTCGTTAGCCCACCTGAATTAGGGACCCGGGCCCCATCTTGGAAGTGAGGCGTGGCGATCCACACAGCCAACCAAACCCTCACAGACACAGTCTATACACAGATGACAACAGAAAGCCAACATCCAACGTTCCCAGGCTCCTTTATTATGAACTAAGCTCAGAGGAAGGCCGTAACCGCTTAGAATGTTCTATAAAGTTCTCAGGATAGTATTCTTAGAAAGTCAGCCCCCACAAGGTCCATCAGTTCAAAAGCCAGTCAGAGTGGAAGTTAAGAGTGACGTTGAGATACCGTAGTCTCAGCAGCTTCTGAATTTTGTTACAGTGTTTATTCGTTATTTTCTTTCCTCCCCAGGGCTAGCAGTGGTCCCTGGGAGAAACGAGAGGAAAAATACAACTCACTTTTCAAAAGTACATCCCAAGCCCATGCACACCAGAGTGCTGACATTGTCAAACTTGCGTGTCCCCCCCCAACCCCCGGCGCCCCCATCACTTATCGTGGAGATAAGTGATGTATTCATTTTCCTACAAAGCCAGTACCCTTTTCAGGATCCTCCCTGATGTGTGAGAACAGTGCCACCTAGGCTTGGGGCATCTTAGTTAAGTCCTGAGAGTCTAGAACTTCAATTCATTCTTTCATTCAGTAAATATTTATCAAGCATTCAGTATGTGGGAGGCACGTGTTCTAAAGTCTGGAAGGTAGCAATCACTGAAGCAGGAAAAGTCTCTGTCCTCCCAGATCTTATATTCTGTCAAGACGAGATAGGCAGTTAACAAAGACACCTGTAAATACAATGACTATCAGAGGGTGATGGGTGAGACACCTGTAAATACAATGACTATCAGAGGGTGATGGGTGTCGTGGGGAAGAACAGGGCAGATCAAAAAGGATAGGAATCGCCCAGGGGCGGGGAACGTGGACCATGCAGGATGGTCAGGGAAGGACTCTGAAGAGGTGATGGTTCAGAGAGACAGGCCCTAAGGAGGTGTGGAAAAAGCCATGCAGATTGTAGAGAGAGGTTTTCAGGAAAGGGATCAGAAAGGGTGGGGACCCTGAGGCCCGAGAAGGGCTACTGTGCTTGCAGAGTAGCAGGGGGCCAGAGGGGCTAGAAGAGAAGGAGAAAAGCAGAGCAAAGTGGGAGTTGCTGAGACAGGAGAGAGGGCAGGAAGCCAGCTCATAGAAGACCTGACAAGCCACTTTAAGGGTTTTGGCTTTGACTCAGCATATCAGTAGGGCCGGTGGGGAGACAGAAGCCACCCCAGTTATTTCAACAGAGCTAATTGAATATAAAGAAATGTTAATGAGGAATAAAGTCATTAACCAGGCAACTGAAAGGGTAAAAGAGATAGCAAATGCAGGAAGCTGTCTCCACACCTAGGGCTGGGGCAACGAAGGGTAAATTATTAACATTCAGAAGCTCAGAAGAGGGTCCCATGAGGCTGGAGCTCAGACCGCTGAAGAAGGGACAGCGGCAGCTGGCTCTGCTGTCCCAGAGGGAGCACAATGAGACTGCTCTTGAGCGTGGGGAACGGTTGCCAAATGGACTTAACTGTGGCTACAGGAAGGAGCCGCCACGGCCAAGGTCAGGCACTGGGGCCGCGGTGCCCCTCGAGGGCTGCGCTTGACCGGAAACCCACAGAAAACAAAACAGGAAACAGCGAGACCCCTCTCTTTCCTCTAGGGGGTGTGCCCCCCCCCTCCGGCGCCCCCTGCTGGGCACAGGCAGACCCAGGAGAAAGGTGTTTTCCAGGGGGCCCGGCTCCAGTCCCCGAAAATCCAGTATAGAAGCAGGGGTTTAGAGCCAAGCAGCAATAACTTAGCAACTGACACCCTCTGAACAAGACAGGAGGACCTCAGGGAATTTTGAGCAAGAGAGTGACATAAGCTGAGTCCCTGTGGCGGCTGCGTTGAGAAAAGATGGCAGAAGGGCCACGGCAGCGGAGGCAGGGAGAAGTGGTTAGATTCTGGGTACCCTCGGCCCCACGGGATTTGCCGAGGATTTGCATGTGGGCTGTGAGAGAAAGAGAGCAGTCAAGGTGACTCCCACATCCTGGCCTCAATAACTCGAGCTCTGAGTGGAGCAAGACTGGCTCGAGGCGCCTGTGAGGGGGCCGCGTGACGACGCTGTGGGCAGTTGGGCACCCGAGTCCGGAGCTCGGGAAGGGGTCTAAGTTAAGGCGTGCATGTGAGGCTCCCGTACCGCAGGGAGGGATTTTTAAAGCCACCTGCTGGGACGAAAGCGGCCCTGGCCATGTCGACGTGCCTCGCCACACACGGTGGCTGGGGATGGGACGTGGAGTCAGGATGTCGTAGACCTGAGACCAACTCAACCAGCTCTGGGCCTTCCCGGGCAGCTGCTCGCCACTCCACGCCTCGATTCCGCATCTGAGAAATGGAGACGATAAGAACCACACCGACTGCATTGGTCCCGTGCGAGGATTCAACTCGGTGAGGCCAGGGAAGCTCCCAGCCCGCGGGCTCTAAGCCGGAGAAGGGGGCAGCAGCCAAATGTGTCCCGCTCCGCGAGAAAACCAAGGACGAGGGAGGTCAAAAGGGGAACGTGAGTGCCTTCCGATGTTAAGTGGGGACGAGGGGGGGACCACGGTTTCCCCTCGCTCACGAATACCTGGCCAGGGGGTAAAAGGAGATGCCAGACAGCATCCCTCCGAGGGAAACAAAGAGAAAAGACAGATTCACGAAAGGATGCTTACAAAAAAGGCAATTCTTTCACACATCAGAACTGAGCTTGTAGGGACAGAATCCTTGCCGGGGGACGAGCTACGGGAGACAGCAGCGTGGGCCTGTCGTGAGCTGGGGGAGCCAGAGATGAGTCAGGGTTAGGGCCGCCTCCCCACGACTCTCCACCCCACCCCCGCGCACCAGTCACCATCCTCCTCTTAGTTGGTCACCCCTCACTGAGCATGCTCACAGGGGGCGAGCTGTTCCTTCCCCAGAGTTCAGACGCAGGGTTATGTAAGGTTGGGCCGCAGCCCTCGCCCGAGAGCTGAGACCAGCTGCCTGCACGGGGCACTCCCTTCCCAGGGGGTAGATCAGGTCAGGAAACCAAGCCACAGATGGCAAGGCTCAGAGAGTCCAGCAGTGGAGGAAAACGAGCTGACCCTCCTCCAATGGAGGTTACTTTCCTCCAATGGAGCAAAACAGCACCCCCCACCCCCGCCCCCACCCAGGTCAGTGAGAAGGCCCTGTTCCACGAAGTTTCTCCAGGGTCCCCTTCATTTGGGATCAAGAGCTCATCACGTCGCTCTGCTTACAGCGGCCTTTTTCCACACGCATTCCCAACACTGACACAACGCGAAACGTTCTGCCGTCCAGGGATTATATTCCAAACAGCTGTTCCCGGATGCTAGGCAGGATCCATCGGAAACAGGGCTCTTCAGCTTCAGCAGCACGCTCCGCTCCAGCACCGTGGGGCCCCTAACCCCCAGGCCTTCAGAACGCGACCCTCTGTGAGGTGGGGTCTTTAAAGAGGTTCGTTCAGGGAAAATGAGGTCATTAGGATGAGCCCGAATCCCACATGACTCGTATCCCTATACGAAGAAGGGATTAGGACACCGACACGCGCAGAAGGCAGACCATCTGGGGACACGGGGAGCAGCCTGCTGTGGACAGACCAAGGAGAGAGGCTTTGGAAGAAACCCACCCTGCCCACACTTGGCTCTCTGACTTCCAGCCTCCAGAGCTGTGAGGCAATAAATTTCTGTTGCCTGAGTCTCCACCCCCCCCCCCCCCCGCCCCGCCGTCTGTGGTAACTTTTGTTACGGCTGCCTCAGGAAACGAATGCACCAATTGAAGCAGAATTTCTGGGAATGAGACCTAAACATCAGTATTTATGAAAGTTTTCCTAGAGTGTTGACTCTGTGTTGTAGAACTCACTCTTCTAGATTACAAATTCCCCTCAGTCTGCTAAATCCAGGACTGACTCTTAGATGGCTTCTCCAAGAAGCCACCATGCATAATACTTAGTGTGACTTCCCTCCTTTCTCCCTCCCACCCTCCCTTCCTTTCCTTCTCCCTCTCTTTCTCCCTGCTTTCTTCCTCCCTCCCTCCTTCCTTCCTTCATTCCTCCCTGGACAACAGAAAAAAACAGGACAAGCCACGGCCCTCATCTCAGCCTCAAGTTCGACGGACACGAAGTCAAGTCCCGCCTAACACCTTCTGTTAAAATCCGAACCACTGAGCGGCCCCTAAGCAAATCTTTAATAAAGCCAAGGACCTTGAAAAGGCTCTAATCTGATGAACGACTGACCAGGGGACAGACAGACCCTGCTGCAAAGGCTCACGGGGAAAACTGAAGGCAATGCCTTCCCTCTCTGGGGCGTGCCCCTGTCAGAGAGAATCTTTTTTCTTCTTCTTCTTTAACTCGTGCCTCATTCAGCTTTTTTTTTAAATTTTTTTTTAACGTTTATTTATTTTTGAGACAGAGAGAGACAGAGCATGAACGGGAGAGGGTCAGAGAGAGAGGGAGACACAGAATCTGAAACAGGCTCTAGGCTCTGAGCAGTCAGCACAGAGCCCGATGCGGGGCTCGAACTCACATACCGCGAGATCGTGACCTGAGCCGGAGTCGGACGCTTAACCGACTGAGCCACCCAGACGCCCCTCATTCAGCTTTTTAAGTGGCCCATTGTCCACGGCAACCTCTTCCTAGGACCTAATGGCTACGATGAGTGCGGGAGGAAACCCACACAAATCTATGGGAACGGCCAGGCCTCATTTTTCTGCTAATGGTTGGTTCGAGATAAGCCACCAGCGGTGACCTGGTCCCTGCACGTCTTTGAATAATGACAGCAAGGTGGGCTTGAGAGTTTGCAAGCCTCCTCTCCTTCCCCGTGTCTCTGTTTCCCCACCTGTACCACGGACGTGGGAGATCCGGACATCTGAGCACCGCTCGGGTGGAGGTGAACGGGTACAGCTTTAATCATCCTCCTTTTCAGCATCCGAACGTATCCACATGTGTTTCCCCAGCCGCTTGCCGGCCATCCCCTCCCCCTCTTTTTTTATTCATCCCTGAAAGCTTCTATTATCAATCACTGCATGGGGTAAATTTTCAAATCAGCAGTCAGAGTTTTTAAGCTGCATGACTTCTATTACAGCCAAAGGAGGCAGGTGACCAACACCAATACGGTCTCAAAAATCCGCTCAGCAGCTTACCTTCTTGTGTTCATTCACTCGTTTTTCAGGGCCTGTCTCCAGGCTGGTTTTAACATAGCCTTCTCTGAGGAGGGGTCTGTCCTTCACAGATCCGGGGGGAAAGTCAGGGGACACACTGAACTGGAAGAGAGGAAGGAAGGCGAGTAGGCCTGCAGAGCGCTTTTCTTCGGGATGGGATCACGTTTACCGGAACCAGCGAGGGTAGGAAGGGTCACGTGTTAAGACGGGGTGTCTGAAGCTCTCTCTGCCATTCTAACTTCCCCTTCCCAGTCGTGCAAGTGTCCCGGAACAATGCCTTCCACCCACTGGCCAGGCCATCGTTAGAAAAAGCGGAGCCCTCTTGGCTCTGCCCCTGTCCACTGGGGGGGTGGCATCTCGGCCCCCTCTACTCTGGCCTCCTGGTTCTTCTTCGCGCTCAGCCATTGGGACCAAACATGCATTCGCATTCGTCTGGTGTCTGAGGCCGTCTTTGCATCCAGACACTGTCTTTAATGTGGCATCTAGAGGTTGAGTAAGACCTCCCGGTCCCTCGGGGATACGGGCAACCTCTGGCTCACCCCATCCAATTCCAGGCCACCGAATGTCCAAAGTCTTTGCTGCAATTTCAGCTGCTGCTTCTGGTTCCCACACCTTCACGTACCATTTCTGGGCTGCGTCACACGGCGACCCTCCCACACCCTGTGTCCAACACCACTCCTGCAAAGCCGTTAATGGGGACTAGAGACAGGGGGACAGAGGGAGGATTCGCATCGGGCACAAATTAAGAATCCGTGATACGTGCTCTTGAGTTCCTCTTGGCCACCCCCTAATCTGGAGGAGGGGGAATCCTCTTTTCCCTCCTCAGACCCAGCACCCAGCCTCTCGAGAGCTTCCCCCAGAAAGTTTAATCTTCTTCCCTCCGTTGCACAAAGATTTACAGACACAAGTGCCCCTCACCGATGTCTCCTCTTTCCGAGAAAGGCCCGTAGCCTTTCTCTGAAGAATGGGCCCACCTCAGGCGACACTTCATGCAAAGGTCAAGGGCGTCTAGCAGCCTCCACCCCCTCATCTGATGTGAGGAGCAGCCCCTGAGTCCAGCAAGAGCGGGCCGGTGGCCCCTGACGAGATGGGGCAGGACAAGGCAACGTCCACGTGGTGTGGAAACCAACCAGGCCCCCGGAGACCTTCTCTCGGGCCGGGTGATGAGAGTCAGACTCGGCCAAGGGCAGCGGCCGGTGTAGCCGCAAGGAATCTGAGAGACGTCACAGGAAGCAGCCGGCGAGCAGAAGCCCGGGGGGCACAGGCCGAAGCAGGAATCGTGTGGTGTGAAACAGGAGGCGGGGGGTGGTGGCAGTTGACGCAGGGCAACAGAGAGGCTGTTCCACAAGGCCAGTCAAGGCCCTTGGGAACGAGAGGAAGCACCATGCTCCCCACGTGGCCTCAGCAGGCCTTAGTGTTCCCTGCCTGCTTACTTAATCCCCGTGTGCGCGACAAACCCCCAACACCCCAGAGGTTCGGAGGCCTTCTCTGCTCTGCGCTCACCGGGCCCCCCACCCCTTGCCCTGGGGGTCAGAGGTCAGTCTTCCTCAGATGCATAACCTGGCGTTCGCAGCTGCTAGCACAGAGGCGAAGAGAGATTTCCTTCTTCCTTCCTTCCTTCCTTCACTCCGAAGAGTGATTTCCTTCCAGCCCAGCCCTCTACATTATGCCCGGGACATTAGCCTGGTTTCCTTAATTCCTCATATGGCGTTACACAAAAATAAACACTATATAAAAATATATGCCCAAGGGGTGCCTGGGTGGCTCAGTCGGTTAAGGGTCCGACTCTAGGTCTCAGCTCTGATCATGATCTCACGGTTCGTGAGTTCGAGCCCCGCATCGGGCTCTGCGCTGACAGGCCGGGGGGGGGGGGGGTGCCTGGGGGGGGCCTGCGTGGGATTCTCTCCCTCCCTCTCTCTCCGCCCCTCCCCCACCTCAAAACAAATAAATAAACTTAATATGTGTTTATTAATATACGCCCAAGCATGAGACCTTCAACTTCCTGCTTCCAGGTTGACAAGCCAACTGCAAGGGGCAGTTGGAAACGGAACAACAACTGCCTGGGCCCGTGGAGAGAAAGCTGAGAAAGACCTTGAGGTAAAAACAAGAGCTGTGAGTTTACCTCTCCCGACACCCAGGCAGCCATCCCGCCTCAGTGGCCCCAACCACAGAGCCATGGGACTATCGGGTGTTGATTCAGATCAACTGTGGAAGGGTCAAGCTTGAAAGTCCGCAAGTGAAGTACAAATGGCCCAGTTCTATTTCTACCATCGCGATTCTCCACACACACAAAAAAAAATCTATGGAGGAGTTGATTCTATAACACTCAGAGAACAAGAGAACCAATCAATGAAAGCTATGGAGTGAGGAAAAGAATCTGCAGGGGTGACCCTTTCTGCTGAGTGCAGACGATGCCTCAGGAAAAACATGGCAGCCTTTTCCTCCCGTCAGAAATGGCTACCTGTACCAAAAGGGCAGACTTTAGCTATTTTCTCCGATGGAGGCCTTTCTTCTCTGCTTTCTTGCTGAAAATTTCTGACTCAGTTAATAACCTATGTCTGAATATAGCTTATAGAGGTTCCCTTTATGTGGCATTTAAATACATAATAATAACAATCTCACTGGAGTCTCCACCTCAGAAACTCAGATTGTGATGGGGGATTAAAGTATACAGACCCCATACTCTACCATCATCCTCTTTCCCTACTCACCAGTAACTGGAGTGGTCTAATGGGTCTCTCTCCAGTGGAAAACAACCATATCCTCTGAAGGTGTGAGTAGCACAGGCACGACTTGCGGCCGCAAGCCTCTAGGTTTCTTCTGACCTACTTCCCAACCCAGATGATGCTCACACCAATATGGCCCCATAAGCATGCCCACGGCCCAGATGCATACCTACCCATTTCTCTCCCACTCAAGAAAGGATATCAGAATGCAAGAACCTAACACCCTTATGGGGGCTCTTTCTGGAATGCATTATAATTTATCAACAAAGCAAATTATTCAAACCTTTACTATTTCAACTCTTTTTAACACATTCCTTCTTACGTGCAGTGTGGACACCGTGGTTGAGAACACAGACTTCTCAGACACCCTAAGATGCCTACCACTGGAATTGTTGACATCAGACCACTGAGCACAAAGAATAACTGCCACTGTTAACTGACTCATAGAAGATTCCAGCACCTTGAAGGGAACCAAGGCACCTCTGCCTTTCTTAAAACGCACTCACCAAATTTCCATAATCTCCAATGACAATAACAATCGTGTAATACCCAATAAAGGCCCTATTACCCTTGAAACAAAGGAAATGGTAAAACATGACAAGTTTATCATCATTATGGATGATTACTATTTTGTGTTGTTTCATATACTTCCTAATTCCCTAAAAGTGAACATCCACCATTTTTTAATAGGATAGTGTTCAAAATATTATGTAAAAAATGTATTTTCAACACTAGGAGTGGAAAGTCATGGGATCTGAGGAGATTCTCTAGGGCACAGGCTAATCCCCATAAAACATTTATTTAAGAACCTTCTTAGGGCAATGAGGAGAGGGGGACATTTTCTAAAATATCTCCAAAGGGAGAGGGGGAGAAAGGTAGATGGCTATCACATTTTCACTAAAAGTTTTCTCCTTTTGTTAATGTTTATTTATTTATTTTTGAGAGAGAAAGAGAGAGAGAGGGAGACAGAGAGAGAGAGCGCATGAGTTGGGGAGAAGCAGAAAGAGAGACCCAGAATTCAAAGCAGGCTCCAGGCTCCGAGCTGTCGGCACAGAGCCCGATGAGGGGCTCGAACTCACAAACCGTGAACCTGAACCGAAGTCAGACGCTCAACCGACTGAGAGGAGAAAAGCAGCTCCACACTGTCAGCACAGAGCCCGATGAGGGGCTCGAACTCACAAACCCTGAGATCATGAATTGAGCCAAAGTCAAGAGTCAGATGTGGGGCGCCTGGGTGACTCAGTCAGTCAAGCATCTGACTTCGACTCAGGGCATGATCTTGCAGTTCACAAGTTTGAGTCCCACAACTGGCTCTTTGCTGACAGCTCAGAGCCTGGAGCCTGCTTCGGATTCTGTGTCTCCCTCTCTCTCTCTCTCTGCCCCTCCCCCACTCATGCTCGCTCTCTCTCTCTCTCTCTCTCTCTCTCTCAAAAATAAGTAAAAACATTTCCAAAAAAAATTTTTTTTTAAAGTTCAGACGCTTAACTGACTGAGCCACCCAGGCCTCCCCTTTACTGAAAGATTTCTTGACTGCCTCCCATTGTGATAGGGATTATAACACCACTCCTACCTTCTCAACGAACAATTAGAAGACAACTCTTTCTAAGTGTCTGTGAGACATGACCTCTAGGATCTGTTATATCAAACAGACGTTATATCAAGTCATCTGTCCGCTAAGCTTCTATGAGTGAGAGACCTTGGTCTCTGGAAGAGGAGTGTCCCAGAAATGGAAATGAAAATGGATCAATCGTGCGTATCCCACTAACCAACACCAAAACTTACTTGATCACTGGGAAGACAAGGGCTTGGGCTTACTTCTTTCCACCTGTCTGGGCAGGTGAACCGAGATCAGGGGTTATGACGCTGAAAATCCAGAGGACCACCGGACAGCTTTTCTATATAGCTCACCATGTCTCTAGCCGAAAAGCGTGAGCTTTGAGGTAGGGTGAGGAGAGAGGGGGGCGCCTACCAGGGCCGTGGAGAGACCGTTACACAGGGGGTGGGTAGTCCCTGCAGGAAGAAGGACGCAAATCAAGAGGAAGAAAAAGAAAAGGGGTCCGGGAGGAGAGAGGTAAAAAAATGAAGCCAAGGTAGGCCAGCGTTCTTCACCACCAATATGGGGGAGACGATGGAGGTTTGCTCTTTTTTTTTTTAACGTTTGTTTATTTTTTGAGACAGAGAGACAGAGCATGAATGAGGGGAGGGTCAGAGAGAGAGGGAGACACAGAATCCGAAGCAGGCTCCAGGCTCTGAGCTGTCAGCACAGAGCCCCACACGGGGCTCGAACTCGTGAACCACAAGATCACGACCTGAGCCGAAGTTGGACACTTAACCGACTGAGCCACCCAGGCGCCCCGAGGTTTGCTCTTTGAGCTCATCAGGAGTGCAAGCGATAGTTCACGAATGTCAAAGGACAGGGGGAGACCCCCTGGGTGACCTTGGCTTTGCAACAAAAACACACCAGGGAAGCAGAGCGTGCAGACGTTTGTGCAACAGAGCTGGGGGGGGGGGGGGGTGCCTCCATCATGCTTCCGGGTCTCAGTCCTGGCAAATGACCAATGTCTCTTTAATGTGAAAACAGCGTCGGAGGCAGTAGCAGAGGCCAAAACTCCGGTGACATTGATTTTGCACGTTCGTGGGGTTGCTTCTAAAGGGGAACTCCCACGGCAGCCGGACAGTTTCTTCACCTAAAACACCGCCATTGTGCAGCCCCTCAGAGGCCAACGGGAACAAATCCATTCAGCCCTTTCGACAGCGTCACGTTGACACTTCAATTACCTGATAACCGCGGCAATGTGTTTCTAGCCGAGCAGGAAAACTCCAAAAGAGCTTAACCTCTTTTCCCCTTCGGCTTCCTCGAAACTTCCACCTGCTTCCGTTCTCTCATGGCTCAATTTCCGTGGCCAGGTTGTGATCAGCCACGAAGGGAGTACCGAAGAAGGGTCCCGGACCTGGAATCAAATCCTGGCTCTGCTGTTTACCGGTGGCGTGAACTTGGGCAAGTCGCCTAGATCCTATCAGCTTCGGTTGCCTTGCCTATAAAATAGCGGTTGCTATGGAAAATCAAATCAGGTGATACCTGTTTGGAAGGTGCCGTGATGGTTGTTGTAATGCCAACAGTAATAAGTAAATAGGGATTCGGCTTACTCGAAAAACTCACGTGGAGGGGTGCCTGGGTGGCTCAGTCAGTTAAGCGTCCAACTCTTGGTTTCGGCTCAAGGTCACGGTCTCACTCACGGTTTGTGAGTTCAAGCCCCCCGATGGGCTCTGCGCTGACAGTGTGGAGCCCGCTCGGGATTCTCAGCCTCTCTCCCTCTCTCGCTCACTCTCTTTCTCTCAAAACTAAATAAATAGACTTAAAAAAAAAAAAAAAAAGCTAATGTGAAAAGTACACTTCTTCTCACAAAAATGCTCTTGAGCACCTCATGAGCAGGTGGTAAAGTAGCCAATCTGTCTTCAGTTTCACGTAAGGATATTCCGCTCCAATTATACCCAAAGCTTCTCAAGAGAAAATTAGCGTTTGACCTGATAACATCATCCTCTGATATAAGAAAACACACACACACACAAATTTTGTGTATCTGGGCGATAATTCTGGGTGATTAATATGATGACAGTTTTTAGTTAATGATAAAGAAAAATATGCGACAGTCAACACCCCAAATTCACTTATAAAAGTTTTTTTTTGTTTTTTCAGTCTAAAGATGGCAGCAGAGAATATTGTAGATGGCTCTGGGCTCCAGATCTATACAGATATCTACTAAACTAACGGGAGTCCCTTTACGGTATTGATTTGTGTGTCCCTCACTGGAATGGGACTACCACGTTAGCCTTCTATGGGCACCGGGTGCTGCTACATAGTGGGCTTAAGACGGATAAGCGGATGGCCAGTCCGCCTACGATAACAGGCCAAGCAAGACACAATCTTAAAAAGAAAGCTATTCGGCAAGTTGACATTATACTTGTATTGGTTAACACGAAGCTCGGCAGCCTCCATCGATACCCTAACGAAAAGGACTTAATCAAAACAGGTGTGTATTTCTCTTGCACACAGATGTCTAGAGGGACTCTGTCCACGGCTCCCATGTGCCTGCTCTACTGTGTGCGGCTTTCGTTCCCAAGTTTACATCTTGGTCCAAGACGGCTCTGAAGCTCCAGTCATTATCGCCACGATCCAGGGAACAGGAAGGTTAAGAGAACGGTAGGGGTGGGTATTTGGGGAACAAAATGGGTGGCCTGTGTCAGAGGATGCTATGTTCCTCTCGATATCGATCTCTCCACTTTTCAGTACCAGAACCTCAATTTTTATGCCAGTTTATTGCCACCCATAATAAATACTATATCCCCCCGCCCACCTTGCAGCTAGCTAAGTGTGAACATATGACTAGGTTTTAGACAATGAAACATAAGCAGAAATATTACGTAGAATTTCTGGGAAGTTCCTCCTCTTTAAAAGGAACACAGGTATGATGGCTGGAGCTCTAGCAACCACCTTGGATCATAAAGACCATAAAGACAAAAACTGCATCCTGAGAATGACAGACGAATGAACTAGAGGGAAACTCTGTACCTGCAAACCTCATAGAGGAACCATACCAGCCCTGGACTGCCCACTCTGAACATCTTTTATGCGACAGAGATATTAACTTTTATCTTTACTTATGCCACTGTTACATTGCTGGCCCCTATAAAACTGAATCTAGTCCTAAGCAGGACACAACTGAAGTAGTGAATATTTTTCCCCCTCCTGTCTATTTATCAGTTACCAGCAGCACTATTCTCCACTAACATGGCCATTCCTGAACCTTCTTTCTCTGTCTCAACCTTGCTCACAGGCAGTAGCAAATAAAGGACACAAAGCCCATAACTTTTAGTTTTGCAAACTATGAACATTTGATAACAAAAGGAAATAAAGCATGAGCCATCCACAATTCCCTGCCCAGCTATGGTGAAATTAAAAAGTTAAGAGAATCCCCCTCCAAAATCCCAGAAGCACTTCCGTCACTGCTCGACATCTATGGCCGTGTTCCCAGCCTGTACTAGGTGAGACAACATATCGTTAGGTAAATGGTGCTTCATTCACTTATGTACTTAAAAATAATAAAGGCAGCAGAAAAGAAATAGTTATTGTTCTATATCAAACAGGCAGATCGAGACCTCTTTCCCATTTGGCCTGAAACTTAGCTAAACAAGATTACCCCATTTTCCTTCTTACAAATCCCTACTATATGTGTGTGTGTGTGTGTGTGTGTGTGTGTGTGTGTGTATTATACATATATTATATATATGTCTATATAATATATATAATATATGTATAATATATATAATATACAATATATATAATATAATATATATAATATATAATATATAATATATAATATATAATATATAATATATAATATATAATATATAATATATAATATATAATATATATAACATATAATATATATAATATATAATATATATATAATATATATAACATATATATTATATATATATAAAAGTTTCGAGCCACATACATTATCAAAGCAACTTTACAAACGAGCTGTTGCCAACACACCCATGAATACTAAAAATATTTTCCTGGCTAATGGTTGTCTTCTCTAAGATTGTATTACCACTTGGCCTCTTCCAATAGCCTCAATTCTTGAGAAATTCATTGAGAAATGAGTTCACTGTACCCCCCAAAATAAAATCAAGTCTTTTACCAATCGACACCCATGGAGAGATCAAGATTAGTAAGTTGATGAAGAGGGCGTGTGGGTAGCGTCTTGGAATCTCTCTGCAAGGTGGTAGCTGGATGCCAATGATCACGACAGACCCCGTGACCCGGAAGAAAAGATCGGTGGACAAAGCCTACTTTGAAGACCTGGGCTCCTGTCCCAGCTCCCGTTTCCAACACGTAGTGTAAATTTGGGCAAGCGTCTTAGTCTCTCCGGCCTCCTTTCTGTTAATTGGGAATAAGACCAACTTTAAATCACTGGGGTGAGGTCCAACACTATACGAAAGCAGTTTATAATGGTAAAGAGTTGCGTAAATGTACTGTCTGCATGTTTGTATGAAATAGTAGTGTTTGGGTTCTGAGTAATAGAAACTAAACTGTGGACTTTAAGTATTTGTGTGTATGTATGTATGTGCCTCAAGGATACAGAACATTCTGGAAGAAAAGGAAATGAACTGTTAAACAATGGTTACCTTTTGGGATAGGGTAAATATTTTTTTACTTTAAACGTGGTCAGTGGTGGCTGTATATTAGTTTTAAAATTAAGAAAAAATGTGTACTGTGACTAAAGTTCTTTCCACGATGAAAAGGGAGGAGGCCAAAGTTAACGGATTTGAAAAGAGTAGGATATTCTTGTAGCAATAACCACGAGTCCCCTAAATCAGTCCTGAAGGCCCTTACCCTGATGACCCACAAACTGCGTCCTTCAAATGGACACTAATGCTAGGCTGGCCCTAGCAATGAAGCATCAAGATTTAGAAAACAGAAATACTTAAAATTGCTTCAATATTCAATACATGGGTGTTTCCCGCATTAAGAGCCAGCTCTAAACTCACACCCTAGCACCTCTGTTTCTAAGGAGTATCTTTTTCATTCAAATAGCACCCTTGTCCCCACAATCGACCAGGCAAAAAAGTGTATGGGTTCCACAATTACCTTATCTCCCGTCATTTCCCTTCCTCTTCTTTACCATCTGTCCTATAATTATTCTAAGTCTTATACCTAAAGCCTGAAAAAAGATTTGGAGGTGATAGGGCAAACAAGTATTGGGTCTCCAAACACCCGGCAATCAAGAACCTCCTTGCCTCCCCCCCAGATGAAAGCACACATTATTTGTCTTTGGGCAAATCCCACTCTCTTTATTGGCGTCTCCAAATACCCACCATGATTGCCTTGTCTCCAGCCCACCTGCCTCATTGGGACTAAATTCTCTAAACAGGCCCACATAGAGTCCTGACCTCCATCCTAACATGGCCACCACCTCAATCCACACACCAGGCTCTTACCAATGCCACCTGGGAGGCTAGTCAGGAGGAAACAGTCCGGGTGAAAAGGACACCAGAATGGTGGGGCCATTATGAAAACTAGTATGAAGGTTTCTCAAAAAAATTAAAGATGGGGGGCGCCTGGGTGGCTCAGTCGGTCAAACGTCCGACTTCAGCTCAGGTCATGATGGAGCCCCACATGGGGCTCTGTGCTGACAGCTCAGAGCCTGGAGCCTGTTTTGGATTCTGTGTCTCCCTCTCTCTCTGCCCCTCCCCCACTCACATTCTGTCTCTCAAAAAGGAATCAGCGGGAAAAAAAAATTTTTTTTAAAGATAGCACTCCCATGGGACCTAAGGCTGTTCACAACAGCCAAAAGGCAGAAGTGACTCAAGTGTCCGTTGACAGATGAACAGATCAACAAACTGTGGTACATACATTATTACTCAACATACATAATATTATGCGCCGGCTTCGGCCGCACATATACTAAATTTGGAACAACACAGAGAAGATCAGCACGGCCCCTGTGCAAGGATGACACGCAAATTCGTGAAGCGTTCCATATTTTCATACACACGATAGAACACTACTTGGCAATGAGAAAGGATGAAGTCTGGCCTTTTGTAGCAACGTGGATGGAACTGGAGAGTGTGATGCTAAGTGAAATAAGTCTTACAGAGAGAGATACCATATGTTTCCACCCTTAGGTGGATCCTGAGAAACTTAACAGAAGACCATGGGGGAGGGGAAGAAAAAAAAAGGGGGTTAGAGAGGGAGAGAGCCAAACCATAAGACCCTGGGGGAGGGGAAGGAAAAAAAAAACTTAGAGAGGGAGGGAGGCAAACCATAAAAGACTCTTAAAAACTGAGAAAAAACTGAGGGTTGATGGGGGGTGGGAAGGAGGGGAAGGTGGGTGACGGGCATGGAGGAGGGCACCTGTTGGGATGAGCACTGGGTGTTGTATGGAAACCAATTGGACAATAAATTTCATATTAAAAAAAAATAAAATAATATATATGTACAATATTATCTAGGCTTAGAAAGCAAGAAAATTCTGGCACAGGCTACGATACGGATGAAACCTCAGGACATGATGCCCGGTGAAATAAGCCAGTCACAAAAACACAAATACTAAAGAATTCCACTTACGTGAAGTCGTTAGAGCAGTAAAATTCCTAGAGACAGAAAGTTGAATGGTGTTTCCCAGGGGCTGGGGGGAAAGAGGAAGGGAGTGTTATTGTTTCATGGGAACAGGGTTTCAATTTGCAAGAGGAAAAGAGTTCTGGAGAACGGTTGCACACCTAACTGGCTAAGATGGCCAGTTTTATAGCGTGTCTATCTTTACCACAACGTTTTAAAAAGGGAAGCCAAAGCTTTGAGCAGTGGCGGCAAAGCAGCCAATGAGGTTTATCCGGGACACGACTGGTGCTAATTAAAAAGCGACGCCAAAATCTCCTATGTCCTCCCCTTCAGCCAAAAGCATCACACACGCCAGCCCACCTGGACCTCCTAAAGTCCAGCCTTAGAAGGCCAGCCTGGGTCGTGTTAAAACCCTGCCATGAGCAAATCCCTTCCAGCTAATGGGAAACTTTCCATCTCTGCATTGCTGTAGCCCCGTAATCAAGACTAAATCTCAGTCCCAAACTGTGCTGCAGAAGAATGGTTTTACATGTAATGGGGTTACCACATAGGGAGAAATTCAAAAAAGCTTCCAGCTGTAGTAATATTATTTCTTGATCTGGGTGGTGGTTACATAAGTATGTTTACTCTGTGATAATTCATCGAGCTATACAATTAGGATTTGTGCACTTTTCTGAATGTAAATTAGGCTTTGATTTTTTTTTTAAGTTATTGAAAATTTTTCCAGCTCTGCTTTGTTATTGCTTCGTTCGTTTGTACGGTCGTTGGCCTCTCACAAGATGATGAGTTCCCGAAAGCCTCGGAGAGCCTAGCAGAGTGCTAGACTTTTATTACAAGCTTCATATTTGCCTAGTGACTTCATGGAAGTGTGGAGATCCAGGGGTTATCAGAGGGAAGAGGGTAGTGGGATCGTTTTCTGAAATCCTTTGACATCAGTAAAACGAAAGCTTCCTGACCCCAAAGCTGGACCTCAAGAATACAGCCACGGCAATCAGCACAGGCTTATAGAGCAAACTCAGCTGTGCTCATGATAACCCACACTCTGGGAAGGTAACAATTTTGATATTAAACATAGATAGATAGATAGATAGATGCTAGAGAATAAGATGATAAATAGATAGATAGATAGATAGATAGATAGATAGATTGAAGATAGATAGGAGACAGATGATAGAAATATATATTAAGATATTTTTAAAATATGTATGTACATATATGTATATACATGTACACACACACACACAAACACACACACCCCAAAAGTGTCAATAAAGCCTAAACCCAGCTTCCCCACAAGAAGAATTAACACGATGGGGTGAAAACTAGAGCCTATATTGAAAAATGGCTTAAACCAAAATAGATTTGCACGTGGCAAGCTCTGTTGACAAGGTCTGTGATGGCGGATTCTTAAGGAAAATCAAAATTTCAGCCAAAGCTCCTTGATCTTGAAAATGCTGAGGATTACCAATACTCAACCGATATTACTCAACCAATACCAAGAAGTAGAGGGTTGACCCTGAAGGAGAAGGGCTAGAAACAAGGTACCTCCACGGGGGTGAGGTTGAGCCCCCCCCCAAACCACTGATAGGAGGTGCTCAGTTTGACGCCTTTCGCCGGAGAAGACCTTCGAACCTGGAGACACTCAGCCGTAATACAATCTCACGCACCGGGATGTGGGGAGTGGGTGCTGTTTGCGCTTCAGCTATTTGTACGCAGGCCCAGGAAGAGTCCCGCCTGGCAGAGCTGGGCCAGCAGCACGTACAGCGTAGACCTGCCCCCACCCCCAAAGGAGCCGGAAGCTTCCCATGCTCCACCGTTGCCCTCTGCCCATGGGCACGGACCAGAGGGAAGCCAGGGGAGGGTTTGGTGCCAGGGAGATGACTGAGGTCCGACGCCAACACCACACTTGTGTGGGACCCGTGAGATGAACAGAACTGGAGGCAAACAACGTTCTAGTCATGACAAGAGAAGCCCTTCCGCTCCCAACAATCATTAGAGAAAATGTAAACGCAGCGTGTGGGTCAGTTTCCGATGGGGAACCAAGAAGCCCTCAGTTCTCTTTCTTCCCCCCCTCTCTCTTTCCGGTTTTCTCTTGTTTGACAAATCAAACGGAATCCCAAAGGAAAAGCACGGGAGGAGGGAACGGTCTTCCTTCTCCAGGCAGATTTATGGCATTCTGGATGCAGCTTGCGTCTGTCAGGCCAAAATGGTTAGGGTGGGCTAATCCAGTAGAATTACAGCTTCCTATAATGGGGAAAGTTAAATAGACAAGCTCGCCTACCCCGAGGAGAACGAAGCAGAGGTCAGTGCTTGCTGGCTTTGAACATGAATGGCCCCTTCCCCTCCGTCCCCTTTCACATGTGGCCCGGCAACAGTAGCAGACAGATGCGACACAAAGACAGACACACCTGATTAACCATGAATACAACAGCTGTCGCTTCCCCACCGCCGCCACTATCCACAGCCTGGCTCTTTCCGCTCACTTTTTTCCCTTTCTTTCAGCTAGCGCGAGGAAATTAAACCCACCATTAAAACCCAAGTTAGTGGGAGGGTGTCAGCAGCCAGGCCTTTGTCTCTGTGCTCACAGCCTTGTAATAGGTACCTTCTGATTTGTGCTTTCATGTGAGGAAGAGTTGCGGACTACTGCCGAGGGCCCAGTCAACTCAAAACCTGAGACCCCGAGAAAGGCCAGCGGTGGGTGAGGCAAGATGTCACCGACTCAGATGGGGAAGGAGAAAGTAGACAGAGCAGCACATTGGGTGTGCACCTGAGAGTTTCCCCCTCGTCCCCTCCCTCCTCCTGTTCATTCTCTGGCCTCCGGTCAACCAGAATTCCCTGCTGCTAAAAACACCCACCCTGAAAACAAACTGGCAGTCATGAATTCACTGACGGGAAGTGGAACTCAAGGCAGCATTGTCTTTCTGTGAGAACTTATTTATTTTTGCCCCATTTGGAGCTCGCCTTCACAAAGAAGAATGAGGGCAAGTGTTGTTTTTTGGGTTTTGTTGTCCTCTCTTAAGTAGCCAAATCCTTGAGTTCAATTTAACTTCCCAGACCTTGAGCATCAAGTGCAGGGGGGAAATGTGAGTGTTGAAATGCAAATAACTTCGAAGGAGGTAAATAAAGGGTAATGGGATTGTGCCAAGCCTCCAGAAACCTACAGAATGGGTAATTGGAGCCCTAAGTGTGAACTCTGATTTTTCTTGGGGGGGGGGGGGTTCTTTGTCCCGCCACCCCCCGCCATTTTGGTCAATTTGAGTTAATCATTTGACCTCTGTCAGCCTGCATTTCTATTTGCTTAAAACGGCTCTCTTGGTTGTCAAAAAGTCTCTTAAGTAGTGACCAAGAGAGACTAATAAAAACGATCAGAAATCACCCAGCCAACACGAAGCCTTCTAACACAATAAGGGGTTGATAACTGAGCGATTTAAGTCAATCTCGCAAAAATTCAACAAATACCCCTTACTTCCTCAAGAGTGGAAGAGTAACGGAATAATTCAAACCTGTCATCTGAAGGCTGTTTCTAACGAAGCTTCAGCTCGACGGTATACCTCTGACTTCCACCAAGACCTCATGGACATATCTCCATCAAGATAATTAGAAAGAAGTCTAACTGAAATGCCTAGAAGGTTTTGTTTCAGACAGCATAGTAGAAGTCCCAAGAGCCTCGTTTGTGTAGGACATTGGGATTCGTTCCAGAACACAAAGGTAGCCTGCCACAGTTGGTAATTTTAGACTCCTCTTTCATCCACTTGATGAATAGCCATATTCACTATCAAATCAACCTAGGGGTCCCGCCTCAGAGCGATGTGAAAAGACCTCCCTCATTTTGCCATGCAAACTTTCTCCACAATTCTTACAGTATCCAAGTGTCTCTTTTTCTTGCTTCACAGAACCCACAGTTTAAGCAGAGTAAGCCTGTCTGTTTTCAATTCTTAACTTTTCACACATGGCAAACGAGTAGAACTTTTGAACACTGCGATCATCTGGCTGATGAGCAAGCTGTTTTCCATTTCTGGCAACAAATACTTCTGGCTTATCTTGACGGGAGGAAAAGGGATGAAAATACACTCTGGTTGGATATCGTTGATAACATTTGTCATCTCTGCAGCTAAAAAAAATAAATAAAATAAAATAGCTTAGAAAAAGTCTCCCTCGGTGTTGCAGAAAATGGCAAAAGATGGGGCACCACCACGGAGATGCCAATTAAGTTGAATTCATAAATGAATCCCATGTCCTTTCCATGACAAATGCAATATAGCATCGTGAAGCATAATGAGGGCTGGACTAGACAGGAATAAGGGTCTTTGGGTCCTGGGGTCTGGAGTGCTATTGTTGGACACAGTACCTTTAAAGGCTTGCTTCACATGTCTGAACCTGTCCCCCTCCATATAAGTCTGCTGGGGCTGCTGTAACAGAGCAGCGTGGTCCGGGGGGCCTTCAACAACACAAATGTGTTGTCTCATGGTTCTGAAGGCTAAAAGTCTATGATCAAGGTGTTGGCAGGCTCCGTTTCTCCTGAGGCCCCTCTTGGCTTGTGGATGCCCATCTTCTCCGTGTGACCTCACGTGGCTTCCCTCTGCGTGTCTGTGTCCTAATCTCCTTTTGTAAGGACGCCAGTCATACTGAATTAGGGCCAACCTTACTGACTGTATTTTAAATTAATTACCTCTTTAAAGACCCTCATTCTAAATACAGACCCATTCCGAGGTATTGGGGGTTAAGGCTTCAACATACAAATTTGGGGGGAACACGCTTCAGCCCATAATACCCCCTGAGGGACCCATTTGACTGAATTAGCTTAGATCTATCTCAGTTCTAGCACATTCTCCGCCTATGGCCTGGATCCATAAACAGAGTGCATCCATCTTGCCATGATGCTCTCACGACAAACATGAAGGAAACAAAGTGGACGGACACATCATTTGAAAGCAGGAAAGTCGATCTCACGGATTCCAGGGGCCACGGCCATGATGATGCCACCTCTGAAAAGAATCAGAAAGACCGAGAAACAGGATTGCTTCCCCTTTCGGCGAAGCGCGTTTCATGCCTGCGTACTCTCACCCCCATTGACCAATGCCCTTAATAAAAGGTATTTTGCCCCCATCTAACATTTAGAAATGGCAAAAAGCAAAGGAATGAATCAGCACACAGGCAGAACACTCTTCCTGTGACTCTTACCTGAGCAAAAACATTACTTCCTGAAGGAGTAGAAAGAGAGAAAGTGTCAGGAATGACTAACAAAGGTGACAAGCTGACGCAAAGAAGCCCAGGACAGCACGAACGTTGGAAACAGGCAAGGTTATGTGCTGACATGCAGGTGGGTGGACACATTCCCTCTGGGAAATAAGGCTTGGGTGGGGGATTGCGAATAAAAGGCTTCCAAAAAAAGACATGTGTGTGTAATTCACTTAATAGTTCCACCAACGTGCAGCAGTGGGTCGGGTATGATGATTCTAAACACCCTGTGACACATGTTTACAAAGGAACTGGGTGACTCTATTTTAAATGACACCTTCTTATTCATCACCCCCTCTGAACGGCCTGTTTGCAGCACTGCTAATCACCGGGGTTCTTCTGGAAGCAGCACTGTTTAGTCATGAGCCCTGTGCTGGCAGTAGCTGGGACATGACAGGAAGGACAGCAGCTCATGACTACAAAGATCCATGGGTGGGAGGGGCGGGGGGAGTAGCTCCGCATGATGGCGAATGTTACGGGGTGACTTACATCTCCCAAAAAGATATGTTGAAATTCTAGCCCCTAACACCTCAGAATGAGACCTTATTTGGAAGTAGGGTCGTCACAGATTTAATTAGTTACGATGAGAATACTGCTGGAGGGTGGGCCCTCAATCCAATATGACTAGTATCTTTGTAAGAAGAGGAAGATTTGGACACAGAAATAGAGACACAGGAAGAACGTCACGTGATGACAGAAACAGAGATTGTAGTGACAATCTCTCCCAGCCAAGGAACTCCAAGCGTTGCTGACAAAGGACAGAAGCTAAGAGAGGCAAGGAAGGAATCTCTCCCGCAGGTTTCAGAGGGAGTGTGGCCCTGCTGACACCTTGATGTCAGATCCCCAAGCCTCCAGCACTGTGAGAATCGGTTCCCGTTGTTTAAGGCATCCCGCCTGTCTACTTTGTTACACGGCAGATCCAGGCCGTGACGCGCCTTGTGGTCAACCCCACGAGCTTCCCGCCAGGTGTTCTGCTCCATGACTTCTTTTTTTCCTTAAGTTGACTGATTTGTTTTGAGAGAGAGAAGGAAAGAGAAAGTTCCAAGCAGGCTCCACCCTGTCAGCTCAGAACCCATGCGGGTCTCGATCCCACGAACCGTGAGCTGATAACCAAGAGTTGGGTGCTTAGCCTACTGGGCCACCCAGGGGCCCCTCCATGACTTCTAAAATGATACACTCTTCCAAAGGTCTTCACTTTCAGCGATTTGGCCTTTTTTCTGATTCTGAAAAACCCATACAAGACCCTTATTGGCCTTCCTGCCCCTCACCCCAACATGTTGCCCAAAGACTCAGCAGATCAGAGACTGACCCTCTACCCTTTCAGTGGTGACTTCCTCTATAATTTTACCTTTTCCCCGACCAGCGTGACTGCGGACAGGTCTCTAGGTCTCTGTCTCTTCATTAGAAGATGAAGGGCTTGAGCTACAGTAATTTCTAGCCTGAAACATTGGAGACCACAACGTTTCTTTTTTCTTCATCAGTGTTTCGGACACCAAGATGATGAGTAAGAAAGGGAGGAAAGCTGTAGTACATTTTCTGCGTCTAAGATCTTGTTACAAAAATTAAATGGAAAATATTTGTTGAATAAACTTCAGCAAGTACCAAGAGGAAAGATAAAGGATATCAATTCAAAGGAAATATTTCAAACCATAGTCAGAGCAATCAATTAATCAATCAGCCAGTATTTACTGACACCCTACTGAGAGACTGAACATACAAATGGTCAGTGGCCAGGTCATATATAAAACTAGACTTCTGACCTGCAAGCTGCAGTGAACAACCCAGGCACACAACCCAGTTTCCATAAGAACCAGCCCAGGAAGCCAGCCTGATATAAGTCAGACTTGTAGGAAGTCACATTACTATCTCCAGCAACAATCCAGGAAGCCAAACAACCCCTGTAACAACTGGCCCAGAGTCTCCAGGATTTAATTAACAGCTGAAAGCTTTTCTAAGTTTTGTTTCCACATCCAACTTTGACCCACCAGAGAAAGCCGAGTATGGACCCCTAACCAATTCCGTGGGATACTTGCTTCTAGTTAGCCCATCACCAGCTTCCTCATACCAACAGTCTCCAATCAAGGCATACCTGAAGCCTTCCCCTTTTTCCACTACAAATCTTTCCCCCTCCTCCTCCTGCCTTTAAGTCTTTGCCAAAACATAAGTTATGGCAGCTGACTATAGCAGGTTCTGAAAAATAACCTTTTCTTGTTCTTACTTGGTCGGTCTTCATTTGTTTCCTTACCACCAAACATGAGTAAATTCTACGCTAGGTTCTTGGAGGGTAGGAAAAAAAGTACGAGGAGGTATAAGACAGAGTCCTGATATTCAATAAACTTAAAATCTACAGGATTTGAGATAAAATGCACAAAGATCAGGAATAACTACCACGACAACGAAGCAAGTGATAAAACCAGTCAGGAATAAAAAGCCTCGCGTGCAATTCAGGCAATGGGTATAGAAGTTTATAGGCGAGGGATGACTTTTGGCCAGGGAGGTCAGATACAAACTGGATTTCAGTACACAGAAGAACATAATTCTAGTCATTCCTGAGATTCCCCTCTTCACACGGTCATTTAAATTTGAAAGTTTGTGGGAACCAAAAGGAGCCCTGGCAGAAAACGCATTTGTTCCATGACTACTTTCACTGTCACTTGAAGACAGAGTGATTTCTTGGGAAGGTCCCTCCTTTCTCTTCATGAGCCCCAAGTGAGTCAGAATGTTCCCTGAGTCATTCAGACTGTAGACAAGACACCCTTGCCCAATTAGCCTCTCAGTTAAGTTCATCTGTGTTCGTATTCCCAGCCCTCTCCCTCAAATTCTTGGCTACCCACCAAGAGTAGATCTTTATCCACACCAGGCCGTTGCTGGAGGCCAAGCAGGGAGCCCTCCCTGATGCCGGGGTTTTAGGGCACAATAAACAGTACCCCCTTCCCTGCCCAATTTCTAAACCAATTAAGAGGCATAAGAATTAGACGGTTAGAGGTAAAAATATCACTATTTTTTAAAAGGACAAAGTCTTGGCTGAAGACTGTGATTTCAGGTCTATAGGCTTGTTAATATGGTACCACTGAAGTCATGTAGCAGGTACCTGGCAGTGCTGGACGACAGAAAACTGCCACATTGGTCGCTGCCCCTTAAAACTTCAGATTTGAAGAAGCAGAGAATGTTCACTTTCTCCCGGCAGTTCTCAGAGAGAGAAGAGAAGGTGAGGCATGCACGTTCAATGACTCCATCCAGACTGACCACTCTCCTCTTCCTCCAATGCAGTGGAAGAGAGGATGGAAAGAGCCCAAGGGCCTTACTCAATGGAAGCATGTCCCCATGGAAACAATAGGAGTTGGAACAAATGTTCCCGTATAACACCCACCACAGGCGGAGCTTAGTCTCCTCAGGATTGAGGTTGGTGGTTCAGGTTTTGGAGATCGTTGTGTTCATCTTCCAATCAGTTTTCTAGGTGTGTAGGATGGTTTAGTGTTGGTCTGGCTGCATTTCATGGACGCGAGACACACAAAAAGCTTCCATGCTCTTCCACCATCCTCAGGGTCGAGGTCTGGAACATACACACACACACACAGACACACACACACACACACACACACAAACATACGCTCTCACACATGACTGCCAATACCAGGGTCATGCTTTGTAGCTCTAAGATTTATGATAAATTTGAAGTCTGAGGGAAACAAATGCACTCATGGAAAAATTTCCCCAGTGAGGGATTGCCCTCAGCATGGACTAGTGTTAGAAGCGTAGACCCCTAAGTCACGCATCCTGAATTTCTGTCCTAGTACTGGCATTAAGTGGCTCAATAATTATTCAAGGTCACTTGCCCTCCAGGTTCTCTGTCCCCAACTACGCACTGGGAACTGGCACCTTTCTTGCCACATGTATAAAGTGGGAGATAAGTTGGGGAAAGGGGTCACCATATCACTCAACTCCACTCCAGAGGTACCAAGGTGGTCCCATATTAAGAGAAAATAGTAACACCTTTCTTGAAAAATGGAATAAATGCGGAGCAGCCTTCTGTCACCACACAGAACTGTTTCAGCACTAGGGAGCTCATCCAAGAGAGGACCCATGAAAGTGAAACAGAAGGGCAGGAGGGAAGGGTAAGGAAGGTCCCTAAGCCTGTGAGCCAAAGGGCTGCATGTTACTGACTCAGTTTGGACAACACATAGCCAGGGGCTTAACAACTCATTTGTGACTCATTACATTGATAACTCTGAGAGCTTTAACCCTCAGCTTTAACCTCTCCCTAAATTATCCCTTAGGAACAAAAAACCAGAACACCCCACTCCCAGAATTATTCATCAGAGAAAGGTAGGAACTTGAAAGGGCGTCCGATATTTTCCCCTGCAGCTTCTTGAGGAACAACTGTTGTTGGCTTATCCCTTGGTCATGGCTGCTCTGTCATTCTCTTGGCAACATGTTCGCCTTTGACCAAGTTTGGGGAAGAAAGGGAAGGAGAAAGAAAAAGTTATGAGAAAGTTGAACTGAGGAAGAAGAGAAGAAAAGGGGGTTCGTCCTGCAAATAGAAGACTAGGGGAAAAATTAAGTGCGAAATTCTTTCAACTCCTGATTGGAATTCCCCAAGACCCTCTCTACCCCACCCTCCAATCCCAAGACCTCAAAGTCAGAGCTTTGTTTATTGGTAGATAGACAGAAAGGCTCAATAGGAAATGTAACGCCAGTCGGAAGGGTGTTATTTCATTTTGCCCATAAGGGTCTCATTCCATTTTTTTCTGCCCATTACCCTCTCTACTATCTGCTTCGCCTTCACGTGTACTCATTCACCACATCCTAGGAACCAGGTGCTGTGACAGGTGCTGCACACGCAGAGAAATGAGACACCACATCCTACCCTCAGGGAGATCCCAGTCAAGTGGGACAGACCCTGGAACTGTCGTCTGTCACAATACAATGAGAGCAGCGCTCAAGCACAGACAAAGGCAGTGAAGGAGCTCGGAGAAGAGGGCTCTAACTTGGGGAGTGAGGTCAGCTATCATAGCGGGGGGTCTTCGTTGGGCTCCCCAAGAAACAGACTCGGAGACTCTCTGTGAGAGGCTTCCTGGAGAGAACTCACTTACAAGGGAGAGAGGAACAGGACTGAACAGAGAAAGAAGTTTAACTGTGATGCAGTTGCCAAAGGGGCTTTGGCTCACCCCTCAGGGAGATAGAAAGCTGAGATGGCCTTTCAGAGAGCTATGGCGGACTGAGGCTCGGTGCCTTGCCTTGACCACTCATTGGATGTGGGTTGTCCCACAGGACCTCGCCCAAGTGGAGGCCAGGGGAGGGATTCATCTGTGAGCCGGCAGCGGGCACCCCCCGCCCTCACGCTTGGGGAATGAGCACATCGGCCATGAAGGGGAGAGGGGAGACGGGGCAAACACCACAGCCTCCACTCTGGGAGGTTTTCCAGAAGAAAGGAGAGGTGGAGCTGAGTTTCAGAGCCTGCAAATACTGACAAGGAGAGAAGAGTGTTCTAGGTAGAAAGAACAGCAACGAGCCAAGGCAAGGAATCTTCAGAAAGCATCACACGTTTGGAAAACCACCAGGCATCCGGCAGACTCATGAGGCATGTTGGAAGACGGGACCTAAGGAGAGGAGCAGGGAAAAAATGAGCCAGGAGAGCGGGCAGCCAGATCATTAAGAAGCCCATTTGCTGTGCTAACGAGTCTGGATTTTAGCTTGGAAATAAGGGAAAAGCCAGAGAAGGATTTTCAATATTGTTTGTAGAGTGTTTTTTTTTTTTTTATTTTTTTCTGATTTATACTATGAGTTTGGAAAATGGATTAAGTACAAAGAAAAAATAAAATAATCTCAAAATCCCACCATCCAGAGATAACCGTAATTAACATTTTGACGGTTTTCCTTCCGGTATTTTTCTATTTATAGCCAGACGTATTTAGACAGAGAGAAAGGAGTTTTCAAAATATCGGAAAGATTATGCCATAGATGCAGGTTTCTATCTTGTCTTATGATTCGGATCATAAATGTCTCCATGCCCCTAAATGTTTTTCAAACACGTGATTTAAATAACCACATGGAAGTCTTTTAATTGGATTTAACTAATGTTTTCCTTATTGTTGGACAGGAAGATTTCCTTCTGGATCTTGGCCTGTAACTTTTATTATATCGCGAAGATAAATTCTCAATAAGGGAATGATTGGGTTAAGAGATATAAACATTTTGAGGTTGAAAAAGTTGAAGAGCTAAGGCTGGCTCCGTAGAAATGTATTTTATTTCCTTTATTTTCTGTTAACTCGCCTCTCGGTCTTCCGTGAAGAACAGGGACAGAGGTCCAAGCAACTGAGGAGTGTTTCAGTTAACCAAAGGCTGATTCTGAGGTTCTGACACGGACCCACGGGGATCACACGGATGTTCTGACACCGTCAGCGTTGCAAGGAGCATGCGGGATAGTGGCCATGCGCCACGTCTAAAACGGAGTCTGTCCTGACCCTGTACCACTTGGAGCATCCAGACTTCATCTTTTCCTTCCTGTTGGAAAAGAGTCAAACATCCAAAGCCTAGCACTGGGTGACTTGTAAGATTCCTTTTCCCCGCGGAAATTCTCGAATTGCGTCTCGGTGAATGTTCCTTACCTCATTCGCTGGGCTTTCAGCATACTGCTTCTCCCCTAAGGCGGACAGAAGGAAGAAGCTTTAAGCCTTCTATTGACAAAGAAATTGTCCCAAATGCTCTTAAATTTACCTTTCTTTGTGCTGCTGTCTGAAAATTACTTTCTCATGGGATATGGTTTGAATTACAGAAACAGTCCATGCCTTTCCCCATTGGTTGCCAGCCCTTCCCCGGGGTCACGGAATACTCTTTTTTGATGTTCACATCCTAATTTTAATCCAACTGTATGTTCTGTCAATGGTCTCTGGAGTCTATATCAGACATCATTCTCAAACAACAGGAAGTTAGCTAATGGGACCAGTTCCGTTCGTTAGGACCCTTCTAGGACCACCTGTCTACACAGCCTTCCTGACATGTGTTTGCAATCACATGGGGTTATCTCTACAGCAGCTTGAGTTGCCTTCCGTCTGAAGTGACCCTTCGGGTAGTGCTCATTCATCTAGCATACCTCTGGTTCTGTTGTCGTTGCTTTAATCTGGCATCTCAGGAGGCAGCATGGTCTAATGCAAAGGCAAACAAACTCCTAACAAGAAGTCTAGATTCCCGGCATAGTTCTGCCCCCAGCAATTCAGGTGACAGAGGGGAATTTACTTCCTATCAACCCATCTCTCAGAGTGGTCATGAGGAAAAACCCAAGTAATATTCATCAAAAGAGAAAACGATGTGCACAGTTGCATACGAGCGTGGTAATTTATTGCAGTAATCTTTGTATGAGTGTAGCAAGTAGTAATATAGTGAATAAAGAAAAATATAGTCATTCAGAATATGTTTATTAAGCCCACCAGGGACAACAGCGGGTACTCGGAGAACAAAGGAAAACAGAATACACTCAGAGGATTCCAAGACTGGTTGGAAAGCAGACACAGGAACAAAAACTCGCAGCAACGAAAAGAGCTTTAATGGGCAGGCATATAATGTGATAAGGGAGCACAGAAGAGGAAGCAGCCCATCCTGCCTAGGAAAGTCAGAAAAAATCAACAGGTGATCCCTGAACAGTCTTGAAGGAAGAGAAGACACTGTCCAGGCAGCTAAGCCAGGAAAGAAATCATCAGTTACAGAATCTCCAAGAAGAAAAAGAACACCTTGCGTCCAGGAAACCACACGTCCGCCAGGGTGCGGAAAGCGTGTCTCAAGATGTGGCAAGGGTGGAATCTTGCTCCCCTCCTGTGGGATGTTGCTTCCTCCTCTGGGCAAGGTAGAGTCAGTGACGTGTTTACAGCCCGGCTGTATCAGTCATGGTGCAGGCAAGAAACACTGAGATGGGTAATTCGAGAAGAGTTGACGATGGGGTTATGTTCAAAGGTATAGGCAGGGCGTCGGGAAACCACAAGGGGTCCTGTTGCCATCCTTGGGCCTGGAAGGGTGAGGAGAGAGACAGTTATTAAAACTTGGAAGGCAGCCATGTGGGAATTCTCCTAATGGGGGCATCGACTGAGGGACGCCGGGTGCAAGGACCTCTGGGGAAGGAGTGAGGGAGACGAATGGCCCCTCTCCTTGCTCCCACGCCTCCCACCTCATCTCACCAGTGCCCCCATTGCCAAACCCAACCAGAAGCCAGAGGGAGAAGGAGCTTTGGAGGAAAAAGGCCAGGTGTAGAAGGATGGCTTTGCAGGGACAAACAAAAGCAATCTAGCACCAGGCACGAAACGCCCAACTGGAATTTCAGGCAGCTCCTCAGGCAGCAATATGGAGAAAGGAGGCTGGGGAGAATAGGGACAAGTAAGACATAATCCAGGTGACAAATGATGGGGATTTGGTAAGGCGGTGGAGACATCAAGGAAGGGGTACAAAAGATTCAAGAGCACTTAGAGATACAATCTAAAGAACTTGACGGTCACTCACCGGTATAGCTCAGAAGCTCTTTCCCATACATGTACGTTGCATGGGGCAATCAATAAAGCAAGAAACGAGATGATTCTGTGGGATCGAGTCTGTCCTTTCTGGAACCTGCAACTCGTCTTTTTGTAAGCAGTTCATTTTGGTGATAACGCCAATCCTTGGGTTGGAAGCCAAGAACTGATGACAGGAAGTTCCATCCTTGTCAGATACGTCCATACCCACCATCTGAGAAAAAAAATGAGGCCATCGTAGTGGGCTGAGTGGTGGCCTTCGAAAAAAATTGTGTTCACATCCCAGAACCTGTGGAGGTAACTTTATGTGGGGACGGGGTCTTTGCAGCTGCACTTAAGTTAAGGATTTTGAGATGAGATCATCCTGGATTGTCGGGAGGGTCCTGATCCAATGACCAGTGTCCTTATGAGAGACAGAAAAGGACAGCACGTGGAGACAGAGACATGGAGAGAAGAAGGCCATGTGGAGACAGAGGCAGAGATTGGAGTTGAACAGCCACAAGCCAAGGAATTACTAGAAGCTGGAAAAGGTGAGGAAGGACTTCTAAAGGCATCTTCCCCAGGGCCTTCAGACAGAGGTGGCGAGAACCTGGGTCCTTATGATCATCACTGAGCCACTGGATGGACCTCTTCTGAGTCAATATATGTCCTTATCACTTAGGCCACTTTCCCGTGTTCTAGTAGCTGCCGCCGCAAGCACCCTGACCTCTACACGTGTCTTCTGAGGCTTTGCTCCACAACCACACCACCCCAGACCTCCCCCGGTGACGCTCCCGTCGCTTGTCCCCTGTCGCGTCTCAGTGACAAATGAGACAACATGGATCAAAGCCCCTCGCACGGGGCTTCGCACATAGTAGGCGCTGGCTAAACTTTCTTGCCGTTGCTCTGTCCCACTTCTCAGCTTCAAGCACCCTCGCTCTCTCTCAGATCCCCACCATTGTTTCTGAAATGCTTGGTGTGATAAAAGCCAGGCCCCAGCAGGCCTCTGGATGGTTGTGTGCTTAGAGGCCCCACTGCCTGGCAGGATATAACTGGAAACTCCACGACCCAGAAGCACCAGCGAATGAACTACGGTCCTTATTAGACTGCCACCGTGGCTAGTCACGGATGCTCTCACTCTTTACAGGAGTCAAATATGGTGGCAGGCATAAACACCAACACCACAACAAGCTCGGTGAAATCTGGTTTTCGGTCATTCAGAGCCAAGACGTTTCACGCCTGAGTCATCATTACCAGTATCAGTCTTCACGTTGCAGATGTGCAGAAAGACTGATTAATGCAGAATTCTGATTACTGCAATGTTCACAGTATTACTAAAGGCGAGCCCAAGAACTCTGATCAGCAACTTTTTTTGAAAGGGAGACCACTGGATTTCCCCTCCTTTTTACCCTGAATGCCCTGGTTCTCGTTCTTGGCCCCGTTCTCGTTTGGAGCGGTTGCGACAAATCCTCATTGATAGCCATGTGCCAAACTTTCTTGAGCTACAACCCTGCCTCGGGATGGACTTTTCTAGAACGCCTCCGAAGAAACCTTTCAATGGTGGTTTTGTTTTTTCCTTTTCAGCTTTTTGGGTTAAAAGTCGTTCAAAACTTTCATGTGAATCTGAGAGTCATCTCACGAGACTTACTTGGGATATGGTGAAAACAAATGCTGAAAGCGCCAGTCTGAGAACATCAGCCTGGGTGGAAAGCGTCATCCCCATTTGCCAGTGACTCACTTTGGTGACTCAGAGCTCGTCACACAATGCAGAGATCCACAGGGTCTATCCACCTTCCTCTGCCTACCTGGAAGGAAATTAGGGCTTCAGTAGATAAAGCTACAAAGTGCTTTCAGTTCATCCTGATACAGTTTATGTGAATAGGAGGCATTCTAATCTCCCAGGTGTTCCGGAGCATTCAAATTTAGGGGAGGGAAGCGGTGGGGGGGTGGGGGAGGGATAGGGAGTGGGATCTTACTTTGGCAAATGTGTTAACCACGACTGAATGTCCCCAAGACCTAGAAACTTTATAAAAGAGAGAAGGCTCTGATGACAGTTTTAAAGGACCAAAACTTTAAATTTCCTGCAAACTTTAAGGAACCCCTCCCCCCCCAAAAATCTTAATGTGCCAGTCCAAACTTGTGTTTCACATGTGTTAAATCCCCTTTCGCTCTGAAAGACTCTCAAGTGTCCGCTAACATTTGAATATTTACACTTTTATTCCTCTGCCATATAATCACCTCAACTGGGACATTATGCAAATATGTGAAATCTTCAAACATAAAATGAAGCCACGTTACTCACAGCAGGGAAACCCTATGTCATCCTTCATTGACGCATGCCAAAAATGTCAGGCCAATCCACTCATTTACTAGAACCAAGATGAACCTACCCACCAGCGCCCAGGAGTTCCCTCTCAAACACATGCAGAGCTAACAAAATACTGAACCTTAAACTCATTTGGAAAATAAGCCTACGAATTTTTTCCTTTAGTAAATGCCACTGGGTGACCCCACCTTCGAGTCAAACGCAGCTTGCCTTGTTTCCCTTGAGTACTGAGTTCTAAAGGCCACTGGTTTCAATCTGTTTTGCCAGAAATAACTTGAAGGCTTTCCTGAACAGGCACCAAAGCCCTTGTAACCATGTAGTCATTTAAAATTAACATCCTAACTTAAAATAACGAGACCTCATTTTTGTTTGTGATCAAAATTTATATTGGAACACTGCTGTGGAGGCGAAAGCGAGTGCATTCACCCCACACAGGGTATTTGCTGACAAACAAGAATTGGACCGGAAGGTCTAAGTCCAGATGCCAAGACAAAAAACCAGTCCTATCTCCGAAAAGAAAACTGTTTATCTACATTGTCAATAACTCTAGGTTATACCTACGGGTCTCCATTAGTGATAAGAACCAATGGGTAAGTCTTCCTTTACACAAAGTTTTCTTTTCCTGCAAACATCTGCTATAAGTAGCAGCCTGAAAGAAAAATACAGAAAGGGAGAAAATAGTATTTGTTGGGCAAAAACTAGGAACAGTCAAAATGGCCTTCAATGGGCCAATGTACAACTATGCCATGGAATGCTAGTCGGGAATAAAAAAAGGGCCACCTATCGGTACAAACAACAGCTGGGACAGACTGCAAGGGCATCATGCTGAATGAGAAAAAAGCAAGTCTCAATAGGTCACATACGATACAACAGCGTTTAGGCAGCACTCTCAAAATGGCAAAATTACAGAACTGGGAAATGGATTAGCAGTTGTCATGGGGGCAGGGATGGTGGGTGAGTATGATTAAAAACGTGTAGCATGAAGGAGATATCTGTGGTGACAGAATAGCTCTGCGTGTTGATGGTTCCATGAATCTACACGTATGATAGAATGGCATAGAACTCCTCCCACGCCGTGTACCAACACCCATTTCCTGGTTCTGATAGCGTACTCCAATTATGTACAATGTGACCGTGGGGGAGACTGGGAAAAGGGTACGGGGTCTGGGCTATCCTTGCTCTCATTGCTACTTTTTACACATCCATGATTATTCAAAATCTAAAAAAAAAAAGAATAAAGAATGATCAAAAAAATCATGAGAAGGGAACGAAAGGAAAGAAAGAAAAAGAAACAACTTGGGGTGACTACTGACCACCCCAGAGATGAAAGATGACAGGGAGTATCTGGAGGAAGGGACAGACAGCAAGACTAAATAGCAGAGGTTACAGTCAGGCAAGCCAACAACCAGAAACTGTTCGGATTGTAAGTTGTACATGAACTCAGTGGACAGAGAAGGGGAAAGATCACTGCACGGTTACCCCTTGAATGACAAGGATCAAAATGAAGCCCAGTGAGAAGGAGGACATGGAATTACTGGGCAGCCGTAGCTACTGGAAGGTCTGGTGGGGAGGGAGCAGGTGCACGGGGAGGGGATGGCATATGGCAGCTGATATGCCTTAGGAGGTGACATACATCAAATCAGAGGAAGAATGGCGAGGGGACAGGTCTGACCTAGAAAGAAATATTGAAAAGGAAGATGCACCATAGAAACCAATAAGTTGAGAAAGAGGGGGCAAAATTCTTGGGCTTGAGCAGAATCACCAATCAAATAGTGACGAGGTGATCAAAGAATATCACAGGTGAGTCAGAAGGAGAAGAGAAAAGTGACAGAAATCAGGAAGACAAATGATGAGCAGGGAAATGCAATGGCCTCTGAGAAGGCGCTCCTTACATGGGTCTAAAACCCAACAACATATGCTGAGCTTTCCAGATGTATTTAACAAACATCTTGGATAGTCTGGTACATGTCAAGTATACGTCAAGAAAGTCACATCAGAAAAGTATACGTCAAGAAAGTCACATCAGAAAACGTGACTCGTAGTGAGTACCATTCATGTGAAAATAACATAAAACTCCAAGAGGGTGGGTTACCGTCGAGGGGGAAAGAATTTTCACAAGACAACTTTGGAGCAAACATCTTGGAGTTCCCAAGGGCCGTATGCAGGAGACTCTCCAGTGTTCCCAAGAGGATAAGCAACCAATAATATTAAAATCTGAAAATTAACACAGTAATTCTAAGATCTTAGAGTCTGAGATTTAGTGTGGTCATAAAGGAATTCGCATCACAAGGAAAGCCAAAGTTCATGATCCCCATGAGAGACAGTGGGGAAATTCCAAGGAGGGTAGCCCCTAAAAAAGAGAAGGAAAGAAAGGTGGTTGGCCACTCCCCATGGATGGAGAAATTACAGAACAGAAGGTCATTTTCTCTCCCAGCTACTGGAGTAAATATCACCTCAGAATTCTTTGCGAACACTCAACAGTGAGGAAAGGACTGATGTCATCCTCTAAAAGTGATCAGACAGGAGTCGATTTATCTCCACGGCCACCAAGCCCAACCTCTAGCTTTGGAGAAGTCAGCAAGTAACCTAAAAACTAAGAAATCCGAAGCAGATGGTAAATGTTGCCAGACATTGATTGCTCCCTTATAAATTATGTCCCTGTGGCGCTGCAAAGAAAATCTCATTTTCCTTAGCAGTTTTACATGAATCCCTTGCAAGAAGCAGAGATGTGCATTTTAAGGAGGAATGCTCTGATAAAACCTAATCTAAGGCTGAGTGCCCACGGTGCTGTGGGTGGCTGGTGCGAAGGACTGAGAGAGGTGAGAAATAGCTAAATTTTTCTGCAAAAGAATCATGGGGATGGGGGTTAGAATTCACTAACTCGTAGACTTTGAGGAATGACTCTGTGGAAGGCTTAAAAGATACAAAGGCCAACAGCTGAGAATAAAATTGAGAGGAGAGAGCTTGACAGCAAATTGAGAAGTGAAGTCTGAACGTTGTGAGATGTAAATCCCCTCTTCAGTTTTCCTTATAAAATCTTCAGTACAGCTTATCTTGACAAGCGCTGGGAAACGTAGAGGATTGTCCAATCACTCCACTTGGCACCGAAACTAATATGACACGGTAGGTTAATTACACTGAAATTAACATTAAAATTTAAAAATACAGGGGTGCTTGGCTGGCTCAGTCCATGGAGCAGGGAAACTCTTGATCTCTGGGTCGTGAGTTCAAGCCCCACGTTGGGTGTAGAGATTACTTAAAAATAAAATATTTTTTAAAAATTAGAACTTAAAAATAATAAAAATAAATTAAATCTTCAGTACAATCTCTGTTGTGGAGTGAATTTTTGTTGAGGGAAACACACGGAAATGCAGAGCCTCACTTCAAGGTTGCCACAAGGGCAAAAGCATGAGTAGCAGTTACCTTTTTATTAACTATTAATTATTTAAGTTACAAAGAACCTGGGGACACAAAGCACAAGGGAAGGAGAGAGAGGAGGGGAATTTGTGGGTTGGATCCCTTCTTCTTTTACTAAATTTTTAAATTCTTGAGTCACTTACTCATTCTTGGTTACCAAACAGGCTCTGTGGGAGAAGTATGATCACCTTAGTTTTATTATATGGGTATGGTCTCATTTGTTCCTTCCCAACCTTCAAGCAGCTTTAAGGATCACAAAGATCCTTTTCAGCTCTGATATCCTTTTCCTCTCCCAGGATCTCAAAAGCCTTCCCGTCCTCCTCAGACACAAGTCTTTAAAAGGATCACACATACTTCCATTGTTCTGTTGCTGTTTCTTTCTATGGGTTGTCATTGGATTAGAGTTCTTTTTGTAGAATATTATGGTTGACTATTTTACCAAATAACCAGATAATCTCTTTACCACTGCCTTAAATACTATTTTTTTCCAAAGGGGTTGGCCTTCCTAGAAGGTTAAAAGATCGAAGGGAGTCTATGTTTTGATCCTTTTGCAAATAAATCATATCACAGAGGCAGACTAGGTTATGCTGAATCCAGACAGTAAGTTTCTTTTTTGTACCAAACACTAAAATAGAGTACAGTGAAGGCACGTGAAAGCTATAGATTATCTGTGTGGTTTCATCAACAAGCACATCTGTGAAACTGGAGAGGCAGTTTGCAGAGTAGCTTTTCAGCTGGGAGACAGCCGCCGAGGCAGCGAATCAGGACAAGTCTTGGAGCAAGAAAGACTTGTTCTCCAGTCTTGGCTCTGCTCTTGCTGCTGGATACTCGATAAAGTTTCTTCACAGCTTGAAAAGCCATTAAAAATAAGAATGAAGTTTGCCATACAGAAATAGAAACAAAAGTACAAGGCAGATAGGTCCTTATCCCCAACCACACAAATAGTAATTATCAGAAAATTAAAAACAGAACGAAACAAAAAGAATGACACCCTACCCTCCAACTCATCCATTTTTTCTTTAAGTTACTTTTTTTTTAATGTTGTCCTCTCTCTGTCCCAATCCTGCCCCTTATTTTTTTTTTCCATACTTCCCTCCTCCAGTGAATAATTTTTCTTCCAGCTCTCAGAAGCAGCAGAGAAATAATAATTTGCTCCAATAATCATGAGTGTTCGAGGCACCCTAAGCTACCTGATGCTAGGTGATAGAGCGAGGAGGGATGGCAAGGTCAGGTGTTACCCGATGTGGATGCTTAGGCACGGCCGGCCCATCAGAGCGGATGGCTGATTTCCCCCCCACTTATCAGAGGGGCCTTAGTCCCTCTGTTCTCCCACACAACACCTCCAAAATAGTCTTGGTACAATACCTTTCATCATGCACTCCCTACTCAAAAATCTGTCAGTCATCCAGTCCACAAATACCTATTGATTGTTTCCCCCAGGCTCTCCCAGATCATCAATCAGGTTGATGTTTGCTTTACCTCAGCAATAAAAGACTAAGGCAGGTGCTGTGCCCACAAGCCTCCTTGCGTGTCAGAGAATGTTCTTCTCCGGTCTCGCCAGCCTCCTCCCGAGCTGTGGAGCAGAAGCCCCACTTTGCAAGAAGCCATCACAAAAGGTTATGGATGAAGAGAACCACTAGAAACATCCTTCCTACTATTTTGCTTTTCGATAGTTCTTGAGCCAAACTTTTTACACTCGTACCGTAGTCTCTCTCTGGCCTGTGGCCATTCCTCTCCTGTTCTATTTTCTCCCCAGATCTGACACGGTGTTGCATCTCCCACAGCTGTGAGCACGGCACTTTGCAAATACTTCAGCTCAATGGAGATGTACTGTCTTGATTTGACTTCTCCTAGGATTTCAGTAGCTTGACTGGCTTGGTTCTGAAGCCTTTGACTCACCTGATGGGTAGGGTTGCCAGATTTGGAAACGAAACGAAACGAAACGAAACAAAACAAAACAAAACAAAACAGGATGCTCAGTTAAATTTGCATTTCAGAGAAATGATGAGCATCTTTGCATGTTCTATGCGGTATTTGGAGCATATTTATACTAAAAAAAATTATCGTGTATCTGAAATTCAAATATAACTTGGGCATTCTATAATTTATCTGGAAGCCCTCCTGGGGTGTCACCCAAAACGGAGCAAAGGAATATTCCGTAGGTTCAGTTGGTGACACTTGGCCAACAGAGATGGCTTCTGTGTAGCACAATCCTGATTATCACTGACTACAGAAACGACAGAAGGAGAAGGGAGGATATACCAACGCTGGCATCTTACATATATGAATAATTTGTCTGGCAAAGGAGGGCTTTGTTGCATTCTGAGTCAAAGTGCCGATGGTATTGTCGGTGGTTGGGCGGGGTGGGGGGGCGGGTATGGAGGAAGAAAGCCCTGCAAGAGAGTAGCATATGGTAACTGCAGCCCTTCTAAGGAAGAACCGCATTCTTCCACAAGGGCCCCCTCTGCCTTGTAAACACGTCCTAAATCAAGGGTGAGAAGAGGCAGGGGATGTAGGTGAGTGGGGTCCCTGGAAAGTCATCACTACCCACTAAGCCGCCCCACTCGCCAGAGACCCAGCCTCGGGTATTTTCAGACAACAAAAAATAAACCCCCTTGCCCGGAAGTCAGGAGCATCTCCAGAGATTCTGGGCAACTCCCACTGGTTCCCAGAGTTGGCAGCCTATTTTCTACCTCGAGAATGAGGGTACTTTGTCCTCTGTAATGTGATTTCTTGGCTGGAGTGGAACCGTTAGGCACCCTGAGACGCTCTGTAGAAATGCGAGATGATATTGTATTGTATTAATGTCACTTAATGGTAGCTGTCAATGATAGTGATGGAATAAATATGGAAAAGGAAATTACTGTAATTGATTGACAGTCTGGAATCTTCGATATTCGACCTAATGAGAGAAACCTATGAGCAGCAGCTTCCAGCGCTGGCTATTAATGCAAATCGTATGCACCGCCCTGGCATGCTGAATTATGCAATGCCGTGTGAATGTCTAATCCATTTCGCCAGGCTTGTCTTTATCCAGAAAAAAAAACATTTCCCTGACATGCTGATTAGTATATTAGGAGAGTTTAAGAAGTTTGGTGCTAAAGTAGGTGCCATCGTGGTGTTATTAATTTCGTTCTGAACAAGACAAACAGCTCTGTGCAGCCATCAAAATCACTACATAAGTCTACAAGATAACTTTGTCAAGACTGATGGGAATTTACAGAAAAGTCTTGTGATATGTGGAAGGAATTAGCAAATAGATAAGGAGCACATCATTTTTCTAGAAAACCTCTGTCAAGGACTCAGTACCCATGGAGAACCAGACACTTGCCAAGACATCTACAATGTCTGCCATGATCTCTTGCTCGGACGTTTGGAAACTTGTGGAAATTTAGAACAGAACCAGATGTGGGAGGTCAAGGGAACAACAGGTACAGATAAGGTTTAGGGCCTCCTCTGGGGCTTCCGTGGAGATTTAAGTACTGCCCGGGCATGATCAACAACAACAAAACACTCTCTGTGGAAATATACTTTATATGGGAAGAAGTCTGTTGGGCTGGCAAAGTTGCCAATTACCTGTTACTTACACATTCCAAGAACTCATAGCTTTGAGAATCCCATGGCCCTAAGCTCTTTACCCTGTTCCTATCAACTCTTAAAACTTGGACCAATAGAGGAAGTGTCTAGACTCCTAACTACGTATCGCAGAGCTATGACCAGGCTGCTCACAAGTACCCTTAGTGTCCCCAGATTGGAAAGCAGAGGGATGGAAGAAAGAGAACATGCCGTGCATTGCAGTTTTCCGCTAGTTAGTCTTGACACACTCTTAGGTCAGTACATAGATGAACTTTTTATCTAATTGCACATGTTTCTGAATACCTTTTATGCACCAGGTGTGATGCTACAGCTTAGATGTGCAAGCACAGCTCCTGCCCACATGGAGCTTACAGTCTAGCAGAGGAGGCACATGTGAGGTGGTGATCACCTGGGGGAGAAAAGAGTGTCACAGAAGAGGAAACAAGTGTATGTGACAGGGGGACCGACTTAGTCGGAGTAAGGGTGCATTGGAGAAGGTGTGACTGAGGAGGGGTACTTAAGCCAGGACTCCGCGAATGTTTTTATTCTTTAAGCTGTAATGAACATGTACCGATACAACGTGTGTTGGAGACAACATGCTCAACAAAACTTATGGTCCGGTTGTCGTTATATATACAGATGCACATTTTTGCCTTTTCTTTTTTTTAATGAAAAAGTTTATTTATTTATTTTGAGAGAGAGAGTGTGTGTGATCATGAGTGGGGAAGGGGCAGAGGGCGAGAGAGAGAGAGAGAAAGAGAGAGAGAGAACCCCAAGGAGGCTCTGCACTGTCAGGGCAGAGCCCCACGTGGGGCTCGATCTCACGAACCCATGAGATCACGACCTGAGCCGAAATCAAGAGCCAGACACTCAACTGACTGAGCCACCCCAGTGCCCCCATTTTTTCCTTTCCAAGTAAACCGTTTTAAATTAAAAAGTGAGCCAGCCGATTTAAAGACAATATTCAGCAAATAATAGTGCGATTGGTACTCAAACATATCACAAATTGTGAATTGGGGACATGATTGACTGAAGCTTGGGAAGTCTGTGTGAAGGAAAGGTGGTAAGAAAGGTGAGGGCCACCTGGGAGGGAAGGGTCTCGGGCAAGAGTTGAAATAACAAAATGAAGGAAAAGGAAGGCAAGACAGAAAGTTCCTCAATGTGCTTTCACATATATTATTGCACTCTTTCACCACACTGGTCCCCTGTGGTGTAATGTATTCCGTCGAATTTTCTATAGAATAATTGAGGCCCTTCCAAGGTTAAGTAAAACACTAGAGGTCACCCAGCAAATTAGCAGCAGAGATAGAGTTACAACGCAGGCCATCTCTCGCCCCGTTGAGAACGTGTCTCTTGCCTCCAAAGTTCTGAGTGTGCAACAAGATGGAAAATGAAACTTTATATAAAGCAAACTAAGTAAAACAGAGGACTTCTAAGGGAAAAGTAAAGGCTGCAAATGGCTTGAAAAACATAACAGTGTTTTCATGACTGGGTGTCCTTTGAAATGACTCCATTTCAAGGTCCTTGTAGAAGCTCATTGAATATCGTATATCTTTTCAAGGAAGAAACAAGCCTCTAAAAACCAACGATGGCCATACTGGGGAAGTCTAGGCCCCCTGCAGCCCAGTCCTGGCTCTCACAGAGACATGAAAGGGTATTCCATGGACGGTGGGCTTGTCCTTCTCGATGTCAACTCTGTAGCTGGGTTTTTGCCACCTGGCTCCCAATTACCCCAATAACCCATTAAAAGGCAACAAGTCAACCGTCACCCGTGAGTTCCTCTTAAACCATACAGGAGCTGGTTCTGTTTTCCAGGCTCCACCATTCTGGGGATAATGAACTCCACAAGCCTATTCCTTCCTGTATGAAGAAGCAAGGCTGTTCCACCGAAGGCTCTTCCAGGAATCTGTGCACTCTTGTTCCATGGCCTGAGAACATTCTGGAAAGTCTGGCTGCTGTTGAATTCTCTACCCTACCAACGCCTTCTCCCCTCTCCCCCCACACTTTACCAAACCCACCCTCTATCCCACCCTATTTTTCCCCCATCTCTTCCTTCCCCTCCCCTGACCCCCAGGCTTTCATGGATCTCCAGCTTCAGGGCTCATGATTGATTCATTCAACCAACATTTATACGTGAGCACCATCTACGTGCCAGGCTCTGCTGTAGATCCTGGGCATACAAACACAGTCCTTGTTGTCAGGAAGCTTATATTCTAGTGGGAGGAGACAAATAATCTCGTCAGTTTTCTAAAAAAATCAAATAGTGATAATGCTGTCAATGCAATGCTTTTTTCAAAGACTGATGAAATTGAGCGGACAAGTGGATTGTTTACAGTCTGGAGGGTCTATCTGAGAAGATCGCATCTAAGTCAAGATCTAAACCACAAGGAGAGCAGGTAGGGAGCCTTCCAGGCAGAGGGAACGGCTCGTACAAAGGCCCCGAGCTGTTGGGAAGGGGGAAGGGTTTACAGAATTGAATGACAGCCAGCGTGTTGCAGTTATTCTCTGCGAGGCTTTGAGTGGCAATATTGTGTGGGATTCTTCCCTGCATTTAGGGATTTCTAGCATCCCTGGCCGCGCTGCCCATTACATGCCAGTAAAGCACCTGGTTCTAGCTACCAAAAACCCCTCCCCCCGTGCTGCCCCAATCGAGAAGCATTAATGCACAGTGGGTCGGGAGTAAGAATACGCCAGGGGGGTTGCCATCCGGTGTATTAACTTCCTGTTTAAAGAACGGAAAGTTATTCTCTCACAGTTCTGGAGGCTGCAAGTCAAGATCAAGGTGTCAGCAGGGCTTGGTTCCTTCTGGGGGCTGTGAGGGAGAAACCGTTCCAGGCCTTTCTCCTGCTTCTGGTGGCCTCAGGCATCCCTTGGCTTGTTGATGAAATTCTCCCCGTGTGTTCGTTCTGTCTTCCCTCCATGCCTGTCTGTCTCTTAGCCAAATTTCCCTTTTAAAAGGGCAGCGGTCATATTGGACTATGGCCCTACCCTACTAAGTGCATCTTGATCATTTGCAAAGACGTGGATTCCAAATAAGTCCTCCAAATAAGTTAGGACTTCAACGTCATTTGGGGAGGGCACAGTTCAACCCGTAACATACCTTAAGAAATCTGGATGTGATTTGACTTGAGTTGACTTGGTCTGCTGTAACCCTTTGGAAGATTTTAAGTAAGTGCATGATATGATCTGACTCCTGCTTTCAAAAGTTTGTGTAGACGGAAAGTGAATTATCTGGGGCAAGGGGAGAAGCAGGGACACCAGCTAGCACGGGAATTCAGGCAAGATGTGAGGCTGGCTGGGAAGCGGTCCTGATACGTGAAGCCAGGTAGATACAGCATGCAGCCAGGCGTGGCCTCTCAAAGAACTGACCCAGGAAGTGGGGTGACACTCACCTGGAGAACGTCTGCTCTGTGAGCGAAAGCTGTCTGGACACAGTCCACCAGGAGAGGGAAATTGGAACTTAAAGACCATCAGCCTTGTCTTGTCTAGAGACAAGAAACTGACCAGGACAGGTTCCGAGTACACAGGACAGAACAGGATGATCTTTCGAGTGCCCTTCTACCTGCAGGGGTATATGGTGAGGACGTTTTCCACACCGTAAGTCAACACAAGATACTGCCACCTTCAGCGGGTCAGGCCATGAGAGGTCAATGGTGCCTACCTCCCCACTGCTTCCTTCCTCCCTCCTGTCCGTGATGGTGCACGCCAGGGCCCCGCATTACCGCTTCCTTTTCAGAGCCGTCCCGATACGCATCCCTTCCAATAAATGAATATTTCCGTCTCAGTGAACAAAAACAAGTCAACGCACCAACAAAATGGGCTACCTTCCAGGGTTGGTCTGCTGACAGATTAAAAAGTGTGTCAACACAGCTTTATAGTAACAAACATTGCAGAGCAGAAGCCTTTGTTTGTTTTGTTTTGCTTTGTTCTCCTGGTTTCACGGTAATGTCAGTGGACCCACGCCTACACCCGTGCAAAGGTAGACAGACCACGTTCTGCTGGCCTGGCCGGGACCTTGAGATGTCAAAGTGTCGGCGAGTTGCAGCCGTCAGTGTCTCACTCCTGCCAGATGAATTGGCCAGGACAGCGACAGCAAGGTGAGTGCATATGCAGTGTCTTTATCGTGCAACTTGGGGTGATGACGTGGCAGTAATAAGAGGCACTTTTAAGTACGTAAATTTTAATGTTAATATCCAAGGATAGTGATGGAAGGGCTGAGGAACGAAAGAACCATATGACAATTTTCAAGAAAAGCTAAGAAAGAGAGAAAGAACGAAAGAAAGAAAGAAAGAAAGAAAGAGGAGAAAGAAAGAAAAAGAAACAGAGGTAGGGAGGGAGGGAGGGAGGGAGAGAGGAAGGAAGGAAGAAGGAAGGAAGGAAGGAAGGAAGGAAGGAAGGAAGGATAAGTGTCTTTTAATTCTTTGAAGAAGGTGCTACCTCTGGACCTTTTTTCATCCCCCATCCCCAGTGGCTGGCTATTTACAAATAATACTTCAGAGTTGACCTTGACCCAAGGTCACTGCACTGGCCAGGGTGCAGGGCTACTCTGGAGCAGGGGTCAACCAACCACGAACAGCCCTCCGATCAATTGTGGCCCGTGACCTGCTTTGGAGCAGCCCACGAGCTAAGGCTGGTTCTCATATCTTTTAACGGTTGGGAAAAAAAAAAAATCAAAGGAATCCTATTTTCTAACACAGAATCACACTTCACGACACACGAAAATTAAAATTATGTGAAATTCAAGTCTCAGTGTTTGCAGATAAAGTTGTATTGAAACCCAGTCGTGTTCCTTCACTTGCATATTAACTACGGCCGCTTTCGGGCCACGGCAGCCACGTTAGGTAAGGTCAGAGACCACATGGCCTGCAAAGTCTGAAACGTTGACCGTCTGCCCCTTTGCAAACAAGTTCGCCAACTCCTGCCCTAGAGGATTAAGGAAGAAGCACGCTGAATCTCGTTCCGTGGTCTCCGATCGCTCTCCCAACTCTTGGTGAATCACTGCTCCATTCACTTACGATATACGTGGAGCTCCTGTTCGGTGCCAGGTGCCGTGCGAGGTCCTGGAGAGACAGCTGTGAACGGCGACAGACCGTCCTGCTCTCAGCGCTCAGAGTCCAGGCGCAGAGCAGGTGTTAACCGGCCATGCAAACGCAGCGTGCTACAGAGGAAAACCGGGCCAAGTGCTCTGCACGGGAGGCACAGGGAGCTATAAACCCACATCACAGGTGAATCGACCTCCTGCTCCACCATATCAAGGAAGATACGCCCAAGTTAGATTAATGATCGGGGATTTGCAGGAAATGGTGAGATTGGCGAGAAGGAAGAGAAGGGTCAGCTATTTCAAGTTCTTGTGCACCCTCCTCTTTCTTTCTTCCACCCCTCACTGTACCTCTGCCTGGGCGAGAGCAGCAGAAGCACAGAATGTGAGGGGGGACAGCAGAAGGCAAGGGTGCATAGGACAGGTGGGGCTGGGGTTGCGGAGCCTCGCAGGCCACATGAAGAATTTTGTCCTTAAGGGAAGTCATACGGCGGGGGGGGGGGGCCTCGGTGAAGCCGCCGACTCTTGATTTTGCCTCCGGTCATGATCTCTCGGTTCGCGCGTTCGAGCCCCCAGTGGGCTCTGTGCTGCCAGTGTGGCACCTGCTGGGTGCCTCTCTCTCCCTCTCTGCCTCTCCCCAGCCCTCTCTCTCTCTCTCTCTCTCTCTCTCTCTCTTTCAAAGTAAATTTAAAAAAAAACAAACAAGGGGCGCCTGGGTGGCGCAGTCGGTTAAGCGTCCGACTTCAGCCAGGTCACGATCTCGCGGTCCGTGAGTTCGAGCCCCGCGTCAGGCTCTGGGCTGATGGCTCGGAGCCTGGAGCCTGTTTCCGATTCTGTGTCTCCCTCTCTCTCTGCCCCTCCCCCGTTCATGCTCTGTCTCTCTCTGTCCCAAAAATAAATACAAAACGTTGAAAAAAAAAAAATTTAAAAAAAACAAACAAACAAACAAAAAAGAGCAGTTGTACAAGGGTGTTCTCAGCAACACTGTCCCCTGAGCAAAATTCTGGAAGCAACCAAAGACACCCACTGGAGAAAAGATCGGTTATGGTATCTCCCACCGCGTGGAATATTACAGAATAATTAAAACAAGTCTATCCAAGCTACATGCAACAGCATGGATGTATCTCGACCGTCTCCTATTCAGTGAAAAAAGCAAGTCTCAGAAGATGACACCCAGAATGATGAACTTTTCATAATGTTTAAGGTAACTGAAATTTAACAGGACACTTTTCAGGAATACATTTATATAATAAAACCGTATTTCAATAGAGCAAGGCAAAATTAAATAGAAGGCTCAGAACAGTGAGTTTGGCAGCGTTGTGGGATGGGGCTCAACGCACAAGGAGACGAATGTTCTCGTTAATGTTCCCGTGCTCGTGGGCAATGGATTCAGAGGTATTTATAATATTAAGAATGTTTAAACTTGCCACGAGAAGCCATTAGAGCAATTTATAACAGAGGGTGACACAGCCTGGTTTGCAATTCAAACGGTCTCTCCGGGCCGGCCGCACGGAGGAGACTGATTTGGAACAGGGCGTGAGTGAAGCAAGCACACCAGCAAGGGGTGTGGTGAGCAAAGCAGCAACACTATGCTCAAAGCAGGGAGTGGGTGGCAGAGATGGACGGTGTCGTCCGCGTACTCAGACTAACTTGCCGTCTGTTTTTCCATCGTAGGCACCAGTATTGGACAAACAGCAACACAAGGCTGATGGTGGAAAAAGCGGCAGGGCCAGAAACTAAATCAGGACAGTGCCTTTTACAAACAGGCTCCAAGCCTTTCCGTTAGAAAAAAAAAAAAAAAAGAGTTATCAGATGAGTAAACACAGCCTACCCCTGAATGAGGATTCGATGATCGTTAGAAGGGTTATCAGCCAGGCCAACTAGCCTAGGAGAGCTCATGGAAACCCCTCTTATCTCCTGGAAAAATAAATATGAGAAACACAATAAAGCTACTCTCAGACCCTACCGTGTCGTGTACCCTCCCTGAGAACTGTTCTCCCCTCACTTCTGCCGTACCTATACCTCCTGCCTCCACGAACGTGCTTGAAATTCTCTGAAGTACCAGTTCTGGGAAACTCATTTCCCAACTGGCATGTTTAGCTTGGCTAGCTGCTTCTGCGTGAATGCAGCTCGAGGTACAACGATCGAGGTTAAAGTCCAGCCAAGGCAAGTGATGAGTTTGCTACCTCTACTCAAGGGAATGCTTCGCAGAATCAATAAAGCTTTGTTAGGCAGCTTTGGGCTTCAAAAGGCAATGAGTTGAAGCCCTTTTCTATCTCTGACATATTCTTTACTGTGACCAGCTCAGTGAAGGGACCCTTAGTGGCTAAGGGACTCTGGCAAGACCAGGCCCATGAAGACCCTCCATGAGCGTTGGTCACCCATCCCTAAGAAGCCATCTCAAAAACACACCTACTTACCTTAGGTATACCCTGTTCTCTGCACCATTATGAAATAGTCCAAAATAACTTCAGCTTCCATCCAACTGGTTCCATTTTCTCTATAGACTCAGAACCCAGAACAGAAACAGAAGTCAGTGAAAGATATTCTTGGAAATGATGAAGTCCTGTTTTTACACCCGGGTGCGTTGGCCACGGTCACCTGCCGAGTTGAGGACAGGTCTTATCCTCTGCAATGCTGGGTGCCTTCTTTTTGTTTTCCCTTCTGCTTGGTTTTTGCATCTGATTACTTCTTGGTTATTACACTTGTAAATCAGACGACCTAAAGAAAAAACAGAAGAAGGATAAAGGGTCTCTCACCCTTTCTTCCATCACATTCCATCAGCTCCATGGACTCATGCTCTGTCTCTCTCTGTCTCAAAAATAAATAAATGTTAAAAAAAAATTGTTTTTTAAATAATAAAAAAAAAAGAAAGGTGAACAGATTTGCCCCAAGTAACAGATAAACATATCGACACGGATATGTTAAGTCACAGTGCTGCAGAGCCAGAAAGGGTCCAGAGACCAGGTCACCAAACTTGCTCATGTTACAGAAAGGGAAACTGAGGCCCAGAAATCCCAAGTGACTGGCCCCGCTGCACCCAGTGGCAGAGCTGGGGCCCAGGTGTTGCCTTTCCAGCTTCTCAAGCAGTCCACTTTTCTTACGAGCCCCCGTTTGTGTCGGAATTCGAGTGGAACGATTCTGTTATCTTACAACAGACAGAAAGCAGTGAGGGAAACAAGATGGGAAAAAAAAAAAAAAAGAAATTGAAACAGAGAGGAAAGAATAGAAGAGATACAGAGTGACAGACATTACGGGAGGGACTCTCTGTCTGCCCCTATCTGTCTTTATCTCTCTCTGTATCTGTCTGATCCCATTCTCTTCTATAACCTGTCTCTATCCTGTCTCCCACATGCTGGCTCCTGAAAGAGCACAGCATTATTTAATTTATTCTAAATAGTTTCGAAGAAGGCTTGCGAGTGAGCAAAATGCTGGGGGCCTGGGAGCTGTCAGAAGGAATTTTCCAGAAATTCCGGGCTCGGGGTGGGCACCCTCCCCCCCTCCACTGCCAGTGAGGAAGTGAGATCCCATCACGGAGGCCTCGTGGGCATCACCTGAAACTATTAAAAATGCAGAATCGAGGGCTCACCCCTCTACCTAATATGGAGACAGTCTGCATTTTAACAAGATGCCCTAATGATGGATCAGTTCACACGCACATTAAAGTTTGAGAAGGAACAATGCCCAGAACATTGGAGATGCTTCCTCGCAAGGGTGCCTCCCTCGGTCACAAATTTTCTTTCAGGCCTGGGGAGGAAGACAGGTCAGCGATTTTGAAGATTGAATAAATTCAATGCTAAATGCTAAGTTAAATGTTAAAACCCATCCTTGAAGGGTCGTGGGGGAACACACACATCCATTTTAAATAGCTCACTCCATAGCAGTAATGAATCGGTCTTTCTTCTTCAGGCCAGTTGTCATCTGTGACAAATTCACAAGAGTTCCTATAAGAGGCTGCGTTTGCGAAACCCAGAGGGATGTCCAATATTTCCAATATTTCCAGCCTCTCCTCGGTCAGAAGAGTGTCAACGGCAGGAAGGACTTAAATATTTTTGAACTTTGCCAAATTCCGTAGCAAAGCAAAGCTCCTTCCATGTGTTGCTGGAAAGGGGGGATTGGGATGGGACAAAGCTGGAAGATATGATCGCTCCACGGCCTAGAAAAGGCAACTTTGCCACCAAGCTTTCTAATGAACACCCTCATGGCAAGATCACAACAAACAACTTAGCAGGAGACAATGTTCGGATGTCAGACGCAATCGTGAAAAAATAGGCAAGCGAGAATGAGAAGCATCTTAGGTAAAAGCATTTCCACCTTTGAAGCTGGCGAGGGAATATCGACCTATATGCTTATTTCTCCCAAGTGTGATGTCATCCCGTGTGTCACGTGGACACTGACAAGGACTTCTTGTTAAATAATCCCTTTGCCAACATTGGGGACTAGCCTTGCCCTTTGATCTAAACAGATAGGATCTTGAGGGTTACCCTGCTTACACGTCTCCAGTTATGCTGCTCAAACATAAGATTTCTGAAGGAAGACCAAGGAGAAGAAAAGCACACATAAAAGTAGAATGAGCGAGCTCAGAAAAGGAAGAGAGAGCACAAATTCTAGAATGTGCATCCTATGAATAGACACTGCCAGTGTGCAGTGTGTGTAAAGCACTCTACGCCATTCACAGATTTTCTTTAATCTGCAGATTTTGTCAATCATGTTCATATGTATGGCCGTATGCAACTCTTCATAATTCAAGACCTAAAACAAAGGCCAAAACTTCCACCCTGGAGAATCTGAATTGTGTGCCTTTCCTTTCTTTCTACACACACACACACACACACACACACACACACACACCACCGCCATGAAACTCTCCCGGGCCCACAGGACGTTAACATCGTGTCACGGGTGGGGGGAAATGGCAGGGGTGAGGGGTGGGAGAAGGACAGCTTCTCAGGACTGAACCAAAAGTCCAAAGTAACCACTTCACTCTTGGCGATGAAACCACACACACACACACACACACACACACACACACACACACACATTCATGCCTGCGTATGTTTCCTCTGCCTTCAAAAGATACTTTTCTCTATTTTTATTGGACTTTGAAGCCATTACCGCAACGCTGAAAGGCTGACCACTGTTCCAATCTGTTTTGTATTTGAGCTGGCTCCAGCAACCCAAGCAAATTGTGGATCAGTTCCTGCTATAAAAAATCAGCAAACCTGAACTTTAGTCTTCCCGTCGTAACGAGCAGGTCAATTGCAGTTGGGACCCGGTCCTCAAGATTTGAGATATTTTTTCTCTTCGGAAGTCTGGGGGACACAGGGAGGAAAAATACTTTATAATTTTTTTTTACATTTATTTATTTTTGAGAGAGCACAAGTGGAGGAGGGGCAGTGAGAGAGGGAGACACAGAATTGAAAGCAGGCTCCAGGCTCTGAGCTGTCAGCACAGAACCCGACGCGGGGCTGGAACTCACACACCGCGAGATCACAACCTGAGCTGAAGTCGGAGGCTTAACCGACTGAGGTCCCCAGGCGCCCCATGGGAGGAAAAATACTTTCGATGAGGAATCAGCCCCGTGAAATGCAAGGCAACGCCGGGAAGGGGGGGTTTTGGCTCACTGCCATCGTGCAAATGTGTTTTCAAAACCAATTAGAACGCAGTGATCAGGCCGGATATCTGCTGCCCCACCCGGCCGCTTACACCAATAAGCTGGGTGGGGCTTTCCTGGACTCACTTCTTCCTTGGAACCGAGGGGCGGTCTTCTGTGGAAGCCTCTTGTAGGAGAAAGGATTTCTTTTAAAAAGGACATCTTTTATTTTCCATCTGCTGCTTCTCACAGCAGCATTGGGGGTCAAACCAGGTCTTAGAACATTCTGCAGGATAATTTGGCACTTTCCTTCCATCAGCTTGAATATGGAGACAGAAAGGGCTTACTTCTATTTCTTTCACTGTAGAGCAGGGCAGGACTGAAGGGAACGATCCTCTCCCCACCTCCGTGTAAGAACCCGTGATTAATAGACAGGAGGGGGTGAATGACTTTTGAAGGGGGAGAAGAAGGACACCCCCAAAGAAAAGGGGGTTAATTAAGTTTGTTTTCAGAAGCTACAAATCCTTATATCTGCTTAAAACAAATGAGGCCTTAATGCCACGAAGACCCCTGTGCCTATTGCCTAGACGTCCCTAAACAGAGCACACGGCCACCATGTCTTGTGAAATGGTGAGGTTCAGCTCCTCAAGTTCAAGCTTCTGGGACACGGTATGAGGTTCCTGTGGACCCTCGGTCACAAACAACCTGAAACTTTTACACGAATCCAAGGACAAAAGGAGGAAAAGAACGAGAAGCAAAAACAAAGAGACTTTTTTTTTCTTCCAGCTGCTGAAAAAATGAACTGTCCCTGCCTTTCTCCACCGCTCGCACTAGCCAGCCACAGAGGGGGTGAGCTCCCTGAATGGAGAGGTAATCAAGCGGATGGTATGCTGGCTGCCACAGAGAAGCCACCAGAGGAGCCATATGAACTCCATCACCGCCATCCCGTGCTCCCTGTCTGATCCCCAGCGGCTGATCTCCCCTCCCTCCCTCCCTCCCTCTCTCCTCCTCTGCAAAACTCAAAGGTACAGCAAGCAACACCACCTAGAAGCATAGTCCAGGTTTTTCTTCCCACATATAGTGATAAAGAGAATGGAAAATGAAATCGTCCACCACAAAATGGCCCTTGTGAAGGAGTAACTAATTCTATACGATGCCTTGTACCTCCAGGTAAAGGGGTAGGGGAAGTAGATATAAAAGAGAAATAAGGATTTGCTTAAATGGAGAGGTAAGTTTTCCATACGGTGTCGAGGCAACCACCGTGCCGAAATTAAAAAGTTAACTTTTGAAAATTGAAATGATACGAAAATTTTAAATCCATATTACCTAATATCATAATTAGATGTGACAACTAATTACTAAGTTAATATAGTTAAAGAGCCTCATTTAAAAAAATGGGTTAAGTATAGGGGCGCCTGGGTGGCTCAGTGGGTTAAGCATCCAACTTGGGCTCAGGTCATGAACTCGCTCTTGGTGAGTTCGAGCCCACCAAGGGGGTGCTGATCCCACCAAGAAGGGGGCTCCACAGGCCTGGGGTTTCCTGAGGCCGGACCTGACTGAGGTCTGGGCACTGAGAACTTTCCAGGCTACCAGGGCAAAATTCAGATGTTGAAGCCCCAACCCTCAGTGTGGTATTTGGAGGTGGGAATCTGGAGAGCTGATTAGTTCTAGCTTAGTTAATGAGAGGAGGACCTTCATGATGATGGATTCGTGGTTTTATTTTTTTTTTATTTGTTTTTTAATGTTTATTTATTTTTGACAGAGAGAGAGAGACAGAGCATGAGCAGGGGAGGGGCAGAGAGAGAGGGAGACACAGAATCGAAAGCAGGCTCCAGGCTCTGAGCTGCCAGCACAGAGCCCGATGCGGGGCTCGAACTCACAGACCGTGAGATCATGACCTGAGCCGAAGTCAGACGCTCAACCGACTGAGCCACCCAGGTGCCCCGGATTCATGGTTTTATAGAGACGCCAGATTCTCTATCCTCTCTCCCTCGCCCCCACCACGTCCCCTCCACCACCAATGAAAGGCCATGTGAGGACACAGCTAAAGACAGCCGTCTCCAAACCAAGAAGCAAGCCCTCACCAGAACCCAGATCTGCCGGCACCTTAAGCTTGGACTTCCAGGCTCCAGACCCATGAAAAGCAAACCTCTCTTGTTTAAGCGCCCCAGTCTGTGCTACTTTGTTGTGGAGACTAAGACACATCCCACTCTGTCCCTCCCGCCACAGCCAGCCAGCTTCTCCAGGAGGCCACCTTCCTCTCCTGCTAAAAATAATCCCTGTCTTAACCCGGCCAACTGATCTTCACTTCCTTCCTTCTGAAGATCATGGGATTAAGCCTTTGACTTCTGGGAGGGAAATACAGAAGCGAATTGTGTGTGTGTGTGTGTGTGTGTGTGTGTGTGTGTGTGTGTACATTGCGCAGAGAATATCCTCTCTTGCAAAGAGGCGATACCAACTAGAAAAATACAACACTGTAGGCAGGTTTTCCAGAACATCATTCCAGAGAGAGGTGTGCTCTTTGCTTCCTTCCAACTGTGCGTGGCCTCCTTGCATGTCATCTCTCCATATCACGTGCACCGTGCCTGGTTCTTATAAATACCCTCTTGAAGAGGGTGAAAAGGTCATCCTGATTCACATCGGCAAAAACAAGGGGGCATTTGATGGAGCTTGTCTCCATCGGCGATGTATTTTCACAACCTCCTAGCAACCGCAAGCCTTTGGTAGCGGAGGGAAATGCTTTTGAAACACAGAGACACCAAAAACACACAAAGTCTGAGCACACCCAGACACACAAACCTCTTGCACTTGACCGTGCAGTGAGGGTAGACGGCAGAAGGACAGACCCCAGGCTGAGATGCAACTTTCATACCGCGTTTCCCTCTACCTGCCACTAAATGTGGCCCATCCCCAAACAACCCACAGAGCTTAGCTCTAGACTACACCAAGGGATAAGCCTTTCTTTCCCCAAGCCTTCCCAAAGGTCAAAAGCGTCATGAAAGGGTGTTATTACGATTAAACCAACAGCTGTCATCTCCCACAGGCTGCAGGGGAACGTGAATGTACGAGAAAAAAGGAAATGGGATGGCAGAGGAGGTGGCTTAGAGAAAATTCTGGAGAAGAGTCAAGGGCTGAGGAATGTGGGGGTGGACACAGGCTCCTGCCCTCCAGCAGAAGAAAGGAGAAGGCTTTCTAGGCAGATGGGGAGCCTGGTGGGAGACTACAAATTACCCTGAACAGACTTGGGCCATCCCAAGGGTCAGGAATGTGCACCGGAGGCGAAAGGGAGAAGGTAGACTTCCACAAACAAGTAAACATCTTCTGCGTCCTTCCAGACGGTCATACCCGTGGACAGGAGGGCCCACAGGCAAGGCCTGAAGAGTGTCAAGTCCCAGCCGTTGTTTGGTCTGTACGTTCTCTTGCATGGCGTTCGTTGTTCTTTGGTGTATGCGTACGTTGAACTTGCACACATGGTCGGTGTTTCCTTTTATTCTGTTTCGTACTTTTTTTCACCTGCATTATTTTTTTAAGAGACGCCATGATGCTTGGCACATTTAGCACATTGCTTTAAATTACTGCATGGCTCGTACATAGATGACCTCCATCTACCATGTGTTAACTGGTAATTCTGCTGAGAGACAGAAGTCTCTTACTCCCTGTCAGCCCAATAGTATAGCGACGCACGCACGCAGACTTCCTCACGTATTTATTTCCCTGTCCAGACTACGTAAAACTTTCTCTGGGGCGTACGTGTCGCTATGGAATATCTGTGACACAGTTTCGGCAGGTACCTAATATGCAGAGCAGCGCCAGGTTACTCAAGAAAACAGCTCCGTGGAAGTCTAGGCTCAATCAGCAGAGCACAGGGGAATTCCAGACAAGCCGTATCACCACCATCAGTTGACATAACTGGGTTTTCTAATTCTTTTCCAGTCTAAGTTGGAGTAAAGCAAAATTTCATCGTTCGTATTTGCGTTTCTCTGGTTGTTAGTACAATACGAGCCTCTCTCGACGTGTTCGCCGTCTTTTAGGTTGTCTCCTTCCTAAACTGTCTGTTTATATCTTTTGTTCGTTTTTTCCACGGGAGCTGATTTGTAGGCCATCTTTCCATGGTCTACAGAGTAATCCTTTGTCCATTTTAGATACTGGGAACACCTCCCACTGAAGATCGTATCCATGAGTTTTCTATTGCTTTCCATTTGGTCTATATGTCCGTTTCTGAATACTATTTGTATGACTATGATTTGGTTGTATGTTTTAGTATCTGAATAGATACACCCCCCTTTCACTTTTGTGGTCCTTTTTTCATATTATTCACTTAGCTATTTGTAAATCATAACACACACACACACACACACACACACATTTATTGCGTTCCTGGGAAAAAAGTCCAACTGGAATTTTGACTGAGAGTGCATGGAGATTATAAATTAATTTGGGAAGAATTTCAATCTTCATAATATTAAATTCTTTATCCAAGAACATGATAGTCACTGATACTATTTTCTTTGTCTTTTATTAGAGTTTTCAAGCTTCTCCCCATGGAGGTCTGAGGTAATCTGGGTTAAATCAACTCCAAAATAGCATTGTTTGGTTGCTCCTATTGGCATGGCATCTTATTTTTTATTATATTTTCTGGAGAGTATAGCACAGCAGGAACTGAAGTTATAACTGTGTCTCACTTAATTCTTCTTCCCTATTAAGAAGGGAAGGCGATCATCCCGAGCTGCACCTTTGCAAGAAGAATGCCCCATCTGGAAGTTGCTTCTCTCTCTCCAACACTCCACTTCTTTTCCAGACTCTTGTTGTTCAAGTCTCCCAACGTGGAACGTCCACTCTGAACCCAAAGAGGGTCTCTACCATTTTCCCTTCTTGTTTCTTGCAAATTTGCAATTTCGGCTATTATGAGCAGAGGTTGGGGGGCATGGGTGGGGCAGGGGATGAGCTCCAGTACTGTGAATGAGAACAAAACCGGGTCCCGAATTCTAGTTTAATCCTTTCGTTGCCACCAAGAAGCACGCTGGCTAACTCCCAGCTGCTTTCCTTAGTAATTGCAAAGAACGCCTTGCCAAGCCAAGCATTAATTTTCCTTGAAGACATTACAATATTATTTCAACATGGAGAAAGGACATCCCTATAGTAAATGTGACTTTGACCTTGCTCCTCTCAAAATAATGAACTTTGGCATGATGGTGTGATGAAGTCTTTTATTCTTCTTTCCTGGGCTTACATGCGTATACCCAACAGTCATTACAACAGCCATCAATGGCTCTCTTCCCACCATCCTCAAATGGATGGCACCAGCTCGGATGACATTTGCTGGTTTGTTTTGTTTTGATGTCAGAGTCCTTTAATAAATGGGGTAAGTGCTAAGGAACAGGGGGAGGTTGGTTAGCCTACCAGAATCCCTTTCCTGAGGCTGGTAGTGACACCATGGAAACCATGGGACCCACCACTTCCTTTCTCTCTGCTGTTCCAGGATCAACCTGAACAAGACCAAGTATCCTATTGATGACCTTCTACAGGCTGAGAGGGGGCAAGTGGTGAGAATACAAAGCATCCCGGGGCCCACGCTGTCCAAATGAGCTTTCGTTGCAAGGGAATTTGATTGGTCCCAGTTTTACCAAATCCCCAGATGTTTAGATGGGAGTTGGGATCACTCGGTGCCTGGAGAGCACTTCGACCACAGAAGTCTTTAGCTCCGTTCCTTCGCATAGCTGTCTCATGATCTTGTGCTTTCAGTCAGACGTTTCTCCTTGTTTCCCCCTCTTTAAACCAGCGACTCCCAGCCTTCAGCACACCCACCACCCCTGGCCTTACCTCTTTGCTTGAATCTGTTCACACTTCACCCCTGCACTTAGGCTCCAAAGCCAGACCGTGGGCTCCATGTGGAGGGACTATACGTGGTTGACGTCTCCTGGTCTCTCCCAACACAGGGGTCCGGCCTTCAGAGTTCTTCATATTAATACCTATTGAATTCACACACCAGCTCAATGTTTTAAACTCCCATGCAGTTCTAGGGCTTGAAGGCAACCCTGCAATTCAAACCTAGGTTCTTGAGCCAGCCATTTCATTAATCAGCAGGGAGAAACCAGAGGCGTGGGGACTGTTTACATGTGTATGTTAAGTCAGTGCGTCTGTACATTTCCTGTCTCCCCTGGGTTTTGCCTTTTCTCTTTGAAGAGGGGGATTTCTGTTTCACATTTCGCTGTCACATAAGAATTTACTCGCATCGAAGTGGGAGGTGGGGAACAGGCTGTAGCCTCCATAACGTGTGCCCAAGGACCGGATATTGTAGCCCCGAGGATTTTTAAGCCCCCTGATGAACATACCGTGTCGCATTCACAACGGAGAGGCGCGTTGTTATGTTTTCAGCAGCCTGCGAGAGAGATGCCCTGCTGAGCAGGATGGAGGAAAGTGCTTGCGATTAATTGGTAGAGTCGGATTGTTAACATTCCCTCAGTGTTCCCCAGCACAGGGCTCTTGACTGGCCTGCTGGAGAAAATAACCGGTGTAGGGGAGGGGGAGCGTAGGGTGGAGTAAAGGAGAAAAATCTCTCATTAAAACTCCAATCAAGCCATTTTAGCGCGCTTTTTTTTTCCCCACAAGGCATTTGCTCTGAGCCCCGAATGTTACACTTGTTGAACGCTTTATCTTAAGAGATCCCTGCTCTTTCCTAAAAACCTCAATCATTTGCTTTCGTCGGGAAATTTTTGGGTGGGGTGTGTGTCTCGAGAAGCTCACAGAAGCAGGATCCTTAAGAGATCATATGGTCACGCTACAGTGTCCCTGACAATATGTGTTTTCTAGGCACGGGCACACATATGTTATGTACAGCACGGGACAGAGGTGTGTGTGTTACAACACGATACATTCCAACTTCTGTCCTTTTCTTTTCTTTCCTTTCCTTTCCTTTCCTTTCCTTTCCTTTCCTTTCCTTTCTTTCTGTGAGTTGGCATAAAAAAAAATACTGGCTCTTTCTCGAAAGTGGGCCTTAGGTTAGTGCCTAAAAAGCCTTTTCTTCCCTAAGGATTGCTGGATGAACAGGTGCCTATTAGAGTCTAGGTGCCGTCCTCCTTTCTGGAACTGCCCTGCACCCTTCTGCCTTGGTCACAGGGAACTCACGGGAGCTATGTCTGCTCAACGAGGTCCTTTACCCCCAGCCAAGTTGACCGGAACAAGAGTAGGCATGGGATCCATTGCAGAACAGTAAGATTCCGAATCCCAGACCCCCAGACTTTGGAGTAGGGATTAAGGGGTGGACATCAGGGTGTAGCTGTGTTTTCTGCCTTGTGAACTGGGGCCAAGGTAACATCATCTTGCTGCAAAAAGAAAATACTACAAGGGTGCGAAAAGAAGGGGAAAAGTGAGATGGAGGGAGGTTGTGTCTGGATGCCCAGTGGCCCAGCAAATGAGCATCCTGTTCGCTGGGGCCGACTTGTCCAGCTGACCTCTGCATTCATGGAGTGAAGGCCCTTCCACTGACCCTCAGGGCCAAGGAAGAAAGGTCAGGATAGAAAACCCCACTGAGGCTCCTAAGAAGAAGAAACATTCCCATGCCTCTTACATGACTTTCACCTCCCCTGGCAGTGAACCTCTGGCAACAAAGCATATCATCGAACACATCTTATTCAAGGTAAAAGTATCAGCATACTGTTGTCACGATGAAATGTGACCCATATCAAAATAGCTACTCAGAAATTCCATGTGCTGTATACTTATCTGCTCACGTTTCTGATAAACCCAAAAATACAAAGCCTGGGAGGAAAGGCTAACTTTGCTTATAAACATACCTAAGACATCCCTAAATACTGACACTTCCATAGACGAAGGAATTTGAGTGGCATCGAAAGAACTGTCTAGTCCCAAATATCCCCCACCCTTTCTAGCTGGTATTTTGCTACCTGTAAATTCCATTATTACAATCATTCCCCTATATTACTATGAACACTGTTTGCAGAAATTTCTTCTTAAGATGTCAATACCATGTGGAAAATGTTACACACTAAACTACACATTAGCATCAATTCAGTCATCAGATTCATTCGTTGATATTTTAAAGCTTAAGGACCTACCGTGTCCTATGGTCATCGTTAATGAGGGAAAGAGCAGATTTCCCTTATGCTGGGGAAAATTATTGAGTCTCCACTGTATGTCTGAGATTCTCTCAGTGACATCTAATGAACATGACCCTGTTCCTTCCTCAAGAAGGTCTGAATGATAAAGTCTCTTAATATATACCAAGGAATTTGGATATTTTTGTTATACATACACCCCCGGAATGTTCACAAACTCCAACGGCCCACCTGCCAGCCAAGGTCAAATATGCAGAGCCAAGAGGAAACATTGAGAGGGTTACTTCTAAATTCTCAAAAGGAGTGTATAACAGAGGCCTGCCCAAGGGAAACCCAATGTCTTCTTTCAGCTTTTCCAAGTCCTGGTCCCCAAGCTCTAAGGTCACAAGTACTTCTTAGGAGTTTTGTTTGCCTTTTGTTTTGGTTATTGACCGGGGTTGTCACAACTATGCATGACTCTTTATTTACAGTCCTTACAGCCCTATTTCCAAAATGGACTGATATTTGGGTAGTTTTATGGTTAATACCCAGGGATTTCTCTTTCTTAAGGCTCAACCGATGAACCCATTTAGGCACGCTGAGGTCCACGCACGTGTGATACTGTATGGCAAAATTTACGCTAGGGTGAAAAGCTATACACTTTTGCTCATAATCAAAGGATCGCTTAGGGCCATTGAAAACCAATCCCTGTAATACATTTTAGAGAAGGGAAGAAAATATACACATATATTTTCAAGACAAAGGACATCATGGATAAAGTTAACAGACAACATATTGGAAGGAGATATTTGCAATGTCAAATCTGACGAGGGACTACCATCTAGAATATATAGAAGGAACTTCTGCCAACTTACAAGGTCCAGGCAGCCGTTCTGGAGAGAATCTGGCAGTACTCAGCCAACGTAAAGACATATATATGCTATCACCCAGGATTCCTGCCTCTGAGTCCTAGGTGATATACGTCAGGAATCCCTAAGGACTGTCCTATCGGTCAACGAGGGGGCGAGTTTGAGGGTACTCACCACAACATTTGCGGCAATGGGGAGCTGGAGACGGTCTAGCGCTCATCACTGGAACAGAGGCGTCAAACGGGGATGCTGCGCACAGCCACACAGATGCCCGTGACCAGGCAGAGCAGAAAAAGGAAGCAGCACCATGAGGTTTCCGGTATGCCGTTTGCATAAACTGAAAACACATGTTCCCCAAAGAGAAATACATGTTTTATAGGAATACAGGCAAAGAACACAACGCACACAAACAGGTTAAACTGGTTGCCTACAGAGAGGACCAAAAATGAGGGGGGAAATGAAAGGGGGAAAAGGAAAACATTCCATCAATCAAGAGAAGAGCCTTGAAGAGGTCCGTAGTCGTGGCTTACCATGAACGGGCCTTGTGCACTGGAGGTGTAAAAACAAACCAAAAAGGGGGCAGGAGAAGCCACTGGGTCTTCAGGTCCTGGGGGAGAAGAGGCAACAGACCCCTTTCTGAATGGCCAACAGCACCAAGCCCCGTGTCCTGTCCTTGGGCCACGCCTACCATTTGCCCGATAGATATCTGACCGATGGATGGGTGAACAAATGGCTCAAAAAAAGGAAAAATACCACCTCGTGGAGGGTGGCCGGGAGCCATGGAGCTGCCCCCTAAATAAGGAATTCCTGATGCTCTTTTATGCGCCAGGTACCGTGCTAGACCTTGGGAATGAAATGAGTGAAGAGGGAGACAGTCACTGTCCCCGTGGAGTTCAGCTGAGAGAGAAATCGAGGAGTCAGGTAGCAATGTTGACACACTGTGTCACCGGCTATGACGCAGATCAGTACAGGGTGCCCGGGGGACCCCGAAGAAGGGCTCTGAATCCAACTGCGGAAGTTCAGGAAGAGCATCCCAGGAGACGCCGGTGCAAGTAAAAGTCACATAAGCAAGGAGAGAGGTGGGGGGTGCATCAGAAGCAGGAGACATCGCATATGCAATGGAGCCCGAGGTCAGAACTTTACCGTAATAACTCTGATACCTACTTCAGAAGAGCTTGTCTTCCTAGCCTGAAGATAGAGCAGTTACTTTAACAGGTGGAGCTGCACGGCATTTATTAGTGTTCTGGAGGCATCTCTCTCAAACAAAGGAGCGATCCCTGGGTAAAAGAAAAAAAAAAAAAAATCCTTCAGCTCAAGCCTGCACATCCCAGCCGATATTGCCTGGAGCCGGCGAACAGGAGCCGAGAACTTATCGCTGTCCTGTGAAATCGCTGCAGTTCAACTGAAGAGGGATAAAGAATCTTGAACGAAAAGGCTTTGAGCCTGCCGGTCCAGTTCACCTTTCTGTAGTTTTCCTGACATCGCATGATTCTTCTAATTCTGCATTTGCATTTGGGCAACCACACACTTCGCGGCTGACACACTTTGGAGATGCTCTCCTGTGTGTGTAGGTAGGGCTTTGGGTCTGCCGTGTCCTGAGGAGCCGAAGGGCAGGGTCATACAAGCACAGGTGCTAGCAACTCATTCCAGGGGGTCTCAACCTTGAACCTGCAGCAGCCCCCTTTGGAGGGCTGACTCAGAAAGCCTCAGCCGGGGGTGGAGGGGTGGGGGGCGGAGGGGGGGGTGGGCAGGTTGAGAATTTGCATTTCTAACAAGTTCCCAGATGGTGCCCAGGCTGCTGGTCTGGGGACTGCACTTTTGAGACCCACTGAACTACTCCTAATTCTGCTGATGGAGAAACTCAAACTCAGAGAATGTAGAGAAAACCTACACTTTTCCTGTTGTGTCTCACTCAGCTGCAACCCTCACATTGTCTGGAGCACAGATATGGGGAGGGGGTCCCCACCAAGCGATGCTCTGTGACACCAGCTGGGTGCCCTACAATGTAACTCAATTGTGACACTCTCATATCAGTCCCTCCAGACTGCTCCCCTCCTCCCCCCTTCAGATGCCAATTACAAGTCCTGGCAGTCACATGGGCGACTGACCCATGGGCGGGCAGCACATCGGAGGTTTCCACAACCCCCCTCTTCGGGTTTGATTAATTTCCTACAGTAACTCACAGAACCCAAGAAAACAGTTTACTTACTGTTGACTAGCTTATAAAAGGAAATGATTTTAAAAAAAATCGAGGTAGAAGAGATGTGCAAGGCAAGGAATGTGGGAAGGGGCACAGAGCTTCCTTACTCTTTCTGGACACCTCTCTACCAGCGCCAACCCAGAAGCTCTCTGGACCCCATGTTTTGGAGGTTTCTCTGGAGCCTCCATCACACAGGCTTGATCAGTCATTAATGTCATCTCCAGCCCCCCTCCCCTCGCTGGAGAATGGGAGCAGGGCCGAAAATTCCAAGCATCTAATCCTGGCTTGGTCTTTCAGGTGACCAGCCCCCATCCCGGAGCCACCTGAGAGCCCACCCAGAGTCGCCTCAGCAGAACAAAAGATATGGCTATCACCCAGGAAATTCCAAGAGAGGCAGGAGCTCTGTGTCAGGAACAGGGGTCAAAGACCAGATATAAGAACGAAAGATTCTTCAAGGACTGATCACTTAGGGAGTTACAAGCGTTTTTAAAAAGGGGGGGGGGGGGGAGTGCCTGATGGCTCAGCCAGTGAAGCACTGGACTCCTGACTTTGGCTCAGGTCATGATCTCATGAGATCTCATGAGATCAAGCCCCACGTCAGGATCTGTGCTGAGTGTGGAGCCTCCTTGGGATTCTCTCTCTTTCCTTCTGTCCCTGCTCTGCTTGCTGTCTGAAAGAAAGAAAGAAAGAAAGAAAGAAAGAAAGAAAGAAAGAAAGAAAGAGGAAGGAAGGAAGGAAGGAAGGAAGGAAGGAAGGAAGGGGGAGAGAGAGAGAGAGAGAGAGAGGGAGGGAAGGAGGGAGGGAGGAAGGAAGGAAGGAAGGAAGAGAGAGGAAGAAAGAAAGGAAGAAAGAAAGAAAGAAAGAAAGAAAGAAAGAGGAAGGAAGGAAGGAAGGAAGGAAGGAAGGAAGAGAGAGAGGGAGGGAGGGAGGAAAGAAGGAAGGAAGGAAGGAAGAGAGAAGAGGAAAGAAAGAAAGAAAGAAAGAAAGAAAGAAAGAAAGAGGAAGGAAGGAAGGAAGGAAGGAAGGAAGGAAGGAAGGGAGAGAGAGAGGGAGGGAGGGAGGAAGGAAGGAAGGAAGAGAGAGAGAGGGAGGGAGGGAGGGAGGGAGGGAGGAAAGAAGGAAGGAAGGAAGAGAGAAGAAGAAGGAAGGAAAGAAAGAAAGAAAGAAGGAAAGAAAGAAAGAGGAAAGAAGGAAGGAAGGAAGGAAGGAAGGAAGGAAGGAAGGGGAAGAAAGAAAGAAAAGAAAGAAAGAAAGAAAGAAAGAAAGAAAGAAAGAAAGGAAGGAAGAGGAAGAAAGAAAGAAAGAAAGAAAGAAAGAAAGAAAGAAAGAAAGAAAGAAATTACAAGGCTTTTATGAGTTTTGTGCCAAGAACTGAGGGCAGAACCCAATATACACTATTTCTATTATCTCACAACAAGTGGCTTCTGTAAAAATGGTAGAAAGTCTCGGTGATCCAATGCAGGTTTTGGGGGAATATAGTGAGCAGGGAAGAAACAAAGAGCTATGAAGATTTTTGAACCAAGGTCCTCACAAGTAGTGGCCTCACAGATAAATAGGAGACATCTTACCCGGTTCTTACAACCCTCTCCCTTCCCCCCCCCCCCACCGACCCCACCCCCCAGCCCCCGGTCCCAGCCTGAGAAGTGCCACCAAAGCACGGCGGGGGCGTCTGCGCCAGCAGCAAAGGAGGTGAAGGCAGGCGCTGAGCATCATCAAAGTCCTGGAGGTCCTTGCAAATCAGATGCAGGCAATTCTCGGCGCCGTGTCTCCACGCTCCACGCGCGGTGCCCCAGCCAGAGGTCGGGACCGTGGGAACAAGTGAGCACTCTGCCGGAGCCTCCTTGACCTATGCTCCCTGCAAAGATACGTTACGTGCCTGCAGATGGCCTCTCCAAAGGGCCCGCTCCACCTGTCAGCCCTCACTACCTACGCGGGGGTGGCCGCTTCGGTGGAACCAACTGAGGCCCAGAGGAGTCGCTGCCGGCCTCCCTCTCCTGCTGGCTCCGCCGCGGCGCGGGTTGTACCCTGGGAGGACGAGGGCTGCAGCGGTCGTGAGACTTTGCAAGGCTTTGAGCACGTGGGGGAGGGAGGACAACGAAGCAAAGGCAACCGCCGGCCTGGTGACCGGAGAGGGCGCCATGGGTTTCATGAGAAAGAGCAGGATGCCCGTGCTTTCGTTCTGCCTTGTCAGCGCGGTGGGGAAGAGTCGAGCTGGATGAAGCTGCTGGCTGGCCATCCTTGGTTGCTGTCCACACCGCCCCCGGCCCCATCTTTTTCCGAGGAATTTGACGGGAGAAGAGAAGGAAGCCACCCGCTGGGGCCCTCGCCATCCACGATGGCAGTGACTGAGCTGGAGATGAGTTGCTTGGACGTTAAGAGTTCTGAGGTCAAGTCCCTCTGACTGTTTATTACACCTGGGGCCCAGAACACTCCAGACGCCTGCAATCACTGAGAAGTCATTACAGAATGATTCCCGACGGGCCTCCTAAAGATCTGCTCGTACAAAGATGGAAACTGCTTTGCCGGAAGCACGATTTTGAATTCCGCTAAAAAAAAAAAAAAAAGAATAGTTCTGTCCTTCCGGTCAACGGGATGTCCCAAGACGACGATCGCAGACGGGCCGAACAAGCGGTGTCACTTTCGAGCCACAAGTTCCAAGTTTGCTCCAGGTTCTCTTTCAAAACCACAGAGTTGGGTGACTCGTGGCCACAATGTGACTTAAGAGGAAAGTAAGACATTGCATTTCAGTGAGTCCAGGCTTTAGCAGAGTAACCGGTAGCTGACCAAGACATAGAACAATAAACATTTCATCTTCGCATATAGCGGCTATCTTGGGAAATATTCATAGACTACTATTTGAACCAATTCTCAACCGATTTTTGAAACCTGAGTGCTGGCAGATAATCACGGCGTTCTGGCCACTAGCCTGAGCTAGGGCTCACCTGACTCCTGATGGCTGCTGGTTAGAGGACGCGGGCCCTCAAAGGTCTTAGTTAAAAAGGTGTCGGAAGCCAGGGCTTCCCAAGCTGGGTCCCGCGGGGCAAATTCCCTTTGCCTCGCCTTTATTTCTGATCTTAATAGCCCGATTCGGAATTTTGCAAAGCGGAGGCTCGGCCGAACAGCCGCACGCGCCACGCGGAACCTCTGCCTTGTGCGAGCCTATAAAGAGAGTTAAAACCTCTCCCCCAGATTAAGTCCATTCTTGTGGTGTGCACCCTTCCCTTGCCCTCCCCTCCCACGACAACATGCACACAGGCGGGACTGTGACGTGGTCGTAGGTTTCCAAGGGTCATCACCTAACCACCCAAGACTTGTGTAAAAATACCCCTTATAAAACTCTTTACACGTTTGTCGTTTAAGTGGCGAGAATGGCTGATTTACTTCCAAAGAATGTTTTTTGGAGATCTTCCGAGCTGTGCCGGGATCCGTAATTATCAACAATAGCTAAGGCAGCTTAGCCTTTATGTAAAATATTGTGCCTACAAATGGGTTTATTTTGAACCAGTTCACGCTATTAAATTGGAGTCTGGTACAGGGTTTATCCCAAGGCAGTGTTCAATAATAGCACAGTAGCAAACACCTTGGCTATCTGTCTTCCTATTTGGTTGGCTCGTTTTATATCTTTGCATGTTTAAATAGGCAATGGGAGTGCTAATTAAAATGCAATCATGCAGATAAATTAGACCATGTTTCTAAAAGGTAAAATGAAAACCCTTTTGAGTTCAAAATCTTTGTGATATTCAAGGCAAAAGCCCAGTGTGATACCGAGCACAGAGAAAAATCTTTCATGATGATGGCATGTTTAAAACCAAAATTCATTCGTTTGGTTTTGTTTTTAGAGATATGGAACATGCAACAAATTAATTACGAGTCATTTCTTATGGGAATCAAGACTCAGGGTTTCTAGTAAAATGTTCAAGTTGGAGGTCAGTCTGAATAATTTGTACCGTCCACGTTCTGCCTGTGAAATGAGAAGGATGATGCATATTTCAAAGCCTACTTCAGTCTAGGCACAAGGGTAACCCCAAAACCTATGGTCAAGGCTCACCCAGTGGATTCTCCAGTCTACCCACTGCTCATCCATTCTCAGGTGAACTTCACCGCCAGCAACCAAAGACAGAGACAATATGCTGATGTCCTGAAAAACGTTTCCTCTCTCTGAGCTTCACTTCCTGCCCTCCGCAAAATGAGCTTCAGTCCGGCACTGTGGGCTACTGTTGATATGATAAACTGTTTTGAGAATTTGATAAAAAGCCATTTCCACTGTTCCGAAAACCAACAAAACAAACAAACACAAAGCAGTAGGCGTGCGTATCCCCACGTGCATCCGCTGTTCCTTTGATACGTATCCATGAACCTCCAGTTAAAAACTCCAGCGTGTGACCCAGCAATCCCACTTCTGGGTGCATATGCAAAGAAAATGAGAACTCCACGTCCCTACGACAATAAGAATGCATGTCTTCATCTAGGACTTTGTGCTGGGCTCCAGCCCGTTCCCCTCGGCTCGAGCTGTGCACTACAAATTAGTCTTTGCAAAACAAAACCCCCCAAAAATCACATAAAAATTCATCTCTGCTTCGGCACGAGAGTATCCTGCTGCCTATACCATTTGCAAGCCAGGAAATAACCAGAAGCCATTTAAGCAATACAACCAGTTTCGTGTCCTTGAAAGCATTAGACATTCTAGGAGTTACTGTTTGCCCACCCCCTCCTTTTAGAAAGTGTGTGCTTTATTTCAAGGTCACAGTTTCTCCCACAGATCCCCACTGCCTTATAGTTTCTAGTCTCCGACTCATATGTGCTCTAAGAGTTGTCACCCTGAACTACCCTCACTCCTCTCCCCTGGTGTATTCTAAGACAACATTTCCCCAGAAATGTGCCAGAAAACAAGGTGTTCCATGGCCGAAAGAGTCTGGGAAATTCTGCTCCTCTGATACTCCCAAAGCACCTTGTCATGTTAAAGGCACTGAGAAGCCTTTCCTAAACAAATCAATTTGATTTTGTTTTCCCAATGTTTTAAAAACTTATGTGATCTTGGAATCATTTTTTTTAAACAATTTTTAACGTTCATGTATTTTTGCGTGAGAGAGAACAGAGCGTGAGCAGGGGAGGGGCAGAGAGAGAGGGAGACGCGGAATCCGAAGCAGGCTCCGGGCTCTGAGCGGTCAGCACAGCACAGAGCCCGACGCGGGGCCCGAACTCACGAACCCCAAGATCCTGACCTGAGCTGAAGTCGGACGCTCAACCGACGGAGCCACCCAGGCGCCCCTGGAGTCATTTTTTCCCTATATTATTATTAGAGCACACTCGGAGAAACTAAAAGATTCTGGTTCCCCCACGTCCTCCACCAGTGGACTCCCGATGAGCTTAACTTCGATTCTCTCGGTAATTCCCCGGGGTTCGTTGCTCATCCCTTTCATCCAGACATCATTTTGTTCAAAGACCTCTTAGGTCTTTCCCAATGATGCTTGCTGATATTGACAAGCCGCCTGGCTCCATTTGCCTCTACTAGCAGCTTCCTTTTTGGAACTCACAACACACATTTAAGCATAAAAAGACGGCCACCATCCCGCCCTGAAAGCAGCCCCCGTTGTCTTCCCTTGAAATATGGTTAGAGCCTTATCAGTTTGGAGCTGAGACAGCCTTAGCTCTCACCCTATCACTTTCTAACTTTACAAATGAGAGAACAAACCCGAGAGGTTACGTTACTTGACAGAAATGAGACCGGAGCCCAGACTTTCTGGTTCCCAGCCCGGGGGCCCTAGGAAGTAGCTCAAACTTCCCAGGGGCACATGAGATGGAAACATACCAGAGAGTAAATTTACTGATTCTCCAGGACGAGTGAGATGTGGCTGGCTACACGAGTTATCTACAGAGAGACCTACCCAGAAATTAAATTACAGGTCAAGGCTTTCCTGATGAGGATGGGTCTTGAGGACAGATACAATTGCATTTTCTCGAGGAAACGATGCACTGGACAGAAGAGCCGAACGAGGAGTTAGGAAGCTGACCCTGAGTGATTTTCCCACTACGAGAAGGCGACCTCATCGAGCTTCAATCGCATCATTGACTACATGGCAGGAGGTGAGACGATTACCTTCCCATCTCTCCCAGCTCCACACTTTAGGATTCTGTGATTCTAAGTTCTTTCCTTGAATGGCTCTGCCTTCATATCTTCAGGATCCCTTTTTTTTTTTTTTTTTTTTTTTTAATTTTTTTTTCAACGTTTTTTTTTTTATTTATTTTTGGGACAGAGAGAGACAGAGCATGAACGGGGGAGGGGCAGAGAGAGAGGGAGACACAGAATCGGAAACAGGCTCCAGGCTCCGAGCCATCAGCCCAGAGCCCGACGCGGGGCTCAAACTCACGGACCGCGAGATCGTGACCTGGCCGAAGTCGGACGCTCAACCGACTGCGCCATCCAGGCGCCCCTTCAGGATCCCTTTTTATAGGTTAGCATACAACCCTCTACTCTTGGTCAGACGTTCTTCCGATCCCTAATCACCTAGTTTTTGGAGTGGATCCTCTTTGTCCTAACAAGGTCCTTAGATAAATCTTCTCAGTACTCTCAAATAAAAGCCTCTTGAAAAAAAAAACCAAAAAGCAAAAAACTAGGTGTCCACAGCTGCTCATCTGATCTCGAATAAATATGAACATCCCCCTGTTTTCCTGGAATCCCAAGGTAAGTTCCCTCATACTCCACCAGCATCTATTCGTTCTATCTCCCGGCAAGACCTAGGGCTCCCAGGGAAGCCAGAGTCACACGGTGACGTCTAGACTCGTCCACCGGGGGAGTCTGTCCGGCTTCCTGCAACAACAAATCACAGTGTCATTAGCCTCAGATTATGATGACAGGGTCTCTTGACTCAAGTCTGTGATAGTGCTTTTAAATCACAACAACTACTAAATTGCTTCATTTAGTTAAAGAATGTCCACTGCCCCCGGGGCCTCTGGGCATGGGTACAAAACGCTGCTGTCGAGAAATGTCCTACAGCAACAGCAGTTGCCAGTAATCATCTAGCTGCTCATTATTACACTTTTACCAGTAACGCTAAGTACATCAACAAGGATGAACTATAAGAAACATATGATTCTTGTTCACACTTACATAAAATAGTGACAGTGCTGTTAGTAATTAGTTACCAGATCCTCGATTGCTTTGTTCTCTGGCATTAGTAATATGCCCCTTGAAGTTTTACACCCAATTAACATTACCCGCATTCAGCGGTTTCCGAGCCCCTCGAAAATGTGCTTTCCCTCTTCAGGAGCAAAGACATGGGCCTGACAGTAAGACGTGTACTTTGCATTGTTTGCTTACGGCCCCCAAGAGCGTGCGGAGAATGAACCACTCTGGTGCGGGAACATTCTGCTCTGACATCGTCAGCAGTTGTCCACGGCTATGAAAGGTTCCTTCGCTATTTGAAGTGAACTCACCCGTCTGGGAAATAAGTGTATTAACGCGGCGCCCTCGTCAAACCATCAAGCCTAGCAGATTAAGGGAAGGGAAAGCAAATTCCGAATACAATTGAGACACTTACTCGGTCAAGACTGATGCTGGTTCCACAGTCCGCTCGCAGACCGGAAACTTAATGCCAGAATCTTAGGGATTAAAGAATTTTGTAATCAATGCTGGTAACGCCCTTAAATTGAGTTTCTATTTTTCGACCTGTAGGAAGTTAATGGCATCTGCTGATACCTAAATGAAGAAGATGAGTGGGGTTGTAAATATATAAACCACTTCCATTTTAAAGGGGGGAAAAATGCTTCTGGAACAAAGAGGATTGGTGTAGACCAGGCAGAATCCCAGAACCGGGCTCCAAATTCTGTTGCCCAGAAGTGGGTCTCTCATTCCATATGGAGTAACGATCACCACCTTTGTCTCGTGGGTGACCCTGTGGAAAATGTTTCTACGGTGCCTAGGGATTTTGTTTGGTTTTGTTTTCCACTGACATTATAAGTCAAATGTTTTTAACCACCACTGTCGCTAGAAAACTGGATCTAAATCTTCTCGCTGGTTAACACTTCCAAATCCATCTGAAACTCCCAGATCTTTGACTACCCAACTGAACTATGAATGTGTCAATTAGCTATCTGGCTGAGACAGTGCGCACTGAATCCAGAAACTCCAGATTTTGCCACAGGATTAAATATTTTATATGCTGTAAGTGCAGCTCCTAGAATTATATTTAATCTTTTTCTTTCCCACATCTACTTGAATCACATGCAACGTGGTGCTTGTTGTTCTCAATCACGAGAACACGATTGGTTCATGGCGCTGTCCTTCATGTACGGGAGTTCCGATTCATTAATAGAAAAACATGCTTCTGAGGGTTTCGACCAGGAAAGAGAGACTCCATTGTTATCACCCCCATTTCACCAAATTCCTTTTGCAACCATATGAAAGACGAGTGGCTGGACTAAAGGGGCCCCTCTGTTAAACTAGAAGAGAGGTGGGTTTTTTGGGTTTTTTTTTTTTTTTTTTTTTTTTTTTTGCCTTAAGTAACATGAAAGAAATTTAAGTTCGTGATCTTTGATTCTTAATATCACGGTCTAATAAACTGAACTAACCATCTCAGATATTGTAAGAATGTGACTGAACATTTATGGGGAAATAGTACCTGAAGACTTTAGTCAAAGAACGTATTCTAGACTCTAATAAGTTTTTACTATGTTGGCAAACAGAAAAAAAAAAAAAAAAGCCACTATAGGATTAGTAACAAATGTTTTGCTCCTGCAAGTAATTATTTCACTTAAAACAAAATACTTGGCTTTTTTTTTTTTCTTCCACAATGTGAATTCTTCGATCCTTTTGGATAAAAGGCTTAGATGATCTGTTGTCTCTAGCCAGAATGACTGCATATGTTCAATAATATATCAGTTTCATCAGCCGCCATAGAATAGGCACAAATGACAATAAATCATTTTGGGAACTTCCTGAATCCCAGCCAAGTTGTAGACAATAAAAGATCCTGCTTGTAAAGGCAGCTATAAAAGTTAATTTCATACAGGTTCCCCAGCACACATGCTACGGTTCAGTTCCAAACAGATGTGATCTTGGAACAGTGATGGAAAATGGCACGAAGCATTTTCACTAACTTTCCGTATCCAGGAGATTCAAATATTTCGTGTTGTGTGTAACCTTTCGTCATTAACACATCGCAGCAGGTATGACAAATGAATTCTTCAAGCTTTTCTAATGCCTAAGATACTGTTGTTCCAGTCTAAAATATCCCTCCACATTGGAAAGATTATCCATCAAGCCAGACACGCAGAGACTGAGAAAATCCTCGCAGAACAAAATAACAAAGACGAAAGCGGACGTGTGGGGCCGCATTCTGGAAGAATCTCTTGAAACAAGAACTTCTGTTAATTTCCTTACTTGCTAGCAGACTGCTATGGCGACAGCGAGCTACTCACCCATGGCACGGACGGGAAGAAGGGATTCGAAGGAAGGAGCCACTAAGATTGAGCTCACCCCGCATACACCCCGTCACACGAATTGCTTTAAAATTCTTCTCTTTGCCAACGATCACTTTGTCCTTGCTCACTAAGGCCGTTATAAACTCTTCCCCTGCCCCTGCCAAGGACCCACGGCGCATCCTCATTCATTCCCAAGATTCCCCCGGGGTTGGTGGGGCTACAATCATGGTGCTCCCTGTTTTCAACAAGAGTTGGGTCCCTGGGACGTTGCGCGTCCAAACTGCATGTTTGCAACGTGAGCCGTTCTCGACGTACTAGCCGAGCTCCCTTTCACGCTTCTCTGGAATCAATTATCAATCCTTTGGTTTATCTGTGGCTGGCGTGGGGATTTGCACACGGTGGTAAAGAGACACTCTCTCTACAAAAGCCCCGCTCAGTTTGAGAGCACAGAGCGCGACTGAAGCCCCAGAAATTGCAGAACAATGAAGTCCTGAGGGCTGAGGGCGCCACTAACATATTAATTGTACACCTGGAATTAATTAAAGCCAACCGAAGGATTAAGGTGCTCCAGGCCAAAAGACAGAAAAACACGGATAGGTGATGTTACGCGGTAGATATCTGTATAATCGCATCTCACACCAGCAGACTGCTTTAAAATTACAGATGATGCTTTCCACCCATTAGTTCATAATGAACATTAAGCCAACCTCATGCATTGGTGAGGGATTCTTATTCTGAAGGTTGGAGGAAACAGGCTCGGGGACACCGGGTGGCAATCCTGAGACAGAGGAAAAGGGGAAAGGCCACAATCCCAGGGGCATGGCCTTGAAAGGGAGGTGTGGGACACCACCCCAAGGGTGCCACTCATACTGCGCCTGGGATGGTGCTCCCGGGGGATTCCATTGGACCTCCCTTTTCTCACCTTTAAAGGTGAAGAGGATAGACTAGAAAATGAGCCCTAAAGTCCCTTCCATATCCGACCTTCTACGTAGGCCAGGGTGCTGGGGGCCGAGTTAACCTGTTATTCAAGGGCCAAAGTCACGAAGACACAAGCTTTGTGAGCCTTGGGTTGAAGGTACTCCTGCCCCTTCGCTATATGTTATCACAAGTGTTTTTGCATTTTCAAGAACTAAGTACAGGTAGGTCAAACCTTTGGTGGGGTGACCTCAAAGCCAGAGGATATTTGCTCTTGTGCCAGAGGAAAAGAGCAGAACCCAGGGCAGGAAAGTCAGGGAGCAGAAAGGCAAGAAATAAGGTCAGTCTCACGAGCCCCTGGACAACTTTTGGTCGGTTTCATCTGAAAGCTGAAGTGGTTCTCAGTTTGGGGGTTGGTTTTCTTGGAACTAAGAGCACGTGGTTTCTGCTTCACCAAGCAGGGCAGAAACCAAATATCTGTACTATGACCAGCCTGACCTTTGCCTGAAGATCAAAGCCGATTGTGGTGTCTCTCTCCAGACTCCTACAACCTCTACCTTCGACTACCTGGGCTAATGCCACGGCAGGAAGGGATCTCACCATCCGGTTCTCTCTCTAGTATCCTTCCCTCCCTCCACCATTGTACAGTTCAGAACATAGAAGGTCTTCCCTGGCAGTCTTTTAGTTGAGTGGGTTTTTTTTTTTGGGGGGGGGGGGGTTGGTTTATTTATTTATTTTGAGGGAAAGAGAGACAGAGGGAGAGAGCCACAAATGGGGAGGGGCAGACAGAGGGAGCCGCGGAGAGAATCCCAAGCAGACGCTTCGCTGTTAGCACAGAGCCAGACTCTAGGACTCCGTCTCACAAACTGTGACATCATGACCCAAGGAGAAATCAGGAGCTGGATGCTTAACCAACGGAGTCACCCAGGCGCCCCCTATCAGTTGAGTATTAAAGGTCCCAACTGTTTAAAAAGTAATCTGTGACATTCAATAGAAGTAGGACTGATATGATGTCCAGACTCTACAATGAGAATGATTCCTTCATTTAGCAATCCCGTGAAAACCGTAGTCCTGTGTTTATAATAACTAGAACATCGATGGCTCCTAGGAATTTCTCTCAGCCACTGTCTGCTGTCCTCAGAACAGATCCATTTGCAAGATAATAGAGCTGACTTGGTTTTATTTTACTTCATGGGTCAGCTCTTTGGAAACAAACTGGGTATTCTGTAAGGGCATTAATAGTATTCCAGTGGCAGGAAGAGTTCTCCTCTGGCTCCAAGGTTCCTACCAGACAGGATATGGATCATTGGTTTTCAGTCTATATTACTTTCCAGAAAGTGTGAGCTGCAAAGGAGCTCTTTGGTGTATATTCCAGGGTTTGAAATAAGTCTCTTTCAGCCCACCAAGGAGTGTACTTCTCTGCGGTATCTAAACCAAGATCAGGTGGGGGCACTGGGTGGCTCAGTCGGTTAAGCATCCGACTTCTGCTCAGGTCACGATCCCGCGGTTTGTGGGTTCGAGCCCCGTGTCGGGCTCTGTGATGACAGCTTGGAGCCTGGAGCCTGCTTTGGATTCTGGGTCTCCCTCTCTCTCTGTCCCTCCCCTGCTCTCTCTCTCTCTCTCTCTCTCTCTCTCTCTCTCTATCTCAAAAATAAACAGACAGTAAGCCAAGACCAGGTGGAATTAAACCACCTCCATCCCTGAATGCCTCTCTAGCCCCCACACAGCGTGGCCTGGTGAGTTAAGAATCCAGCAGTGGGCTTCCCATTAACAAATAAAGCATCTCACACCAAGAAGAGAGGAGTCATTTGTCCAGGGATACACTCGAGGCTTTCAGACTCTTGTCCCTCTCCCTTACCAGCTCTGGGTGAATAGTCATAAGAAGAGTTCAAAGGAGGGGCCTTTTGTTATGATTTTTGTATTGGTCATAGGTTTCTTCTCATCTCGGAATTATTCTGTACATAACGTAACAATGTGGTGGGCAACGCCTCTAAGTCAGTCAATCTTGATAACTTGATAATCCGTTTTGAAACATTGCCCCCCAAATACAAGATTTCTACCAGTTGGCCCCTTACTGGGGGAAAAGGAGGGAGTCACACCCAGGTACTGTTAGCCAGGAATCTTCCCCGGTATTTTCACCATCACTGGGCAGAGATTCCCCGCCCCCCCCCCCCCCCGCCACCAGTTATAAGATGTATTTTATTACAAAAAACCTCTTACGTCTTATACCTTGAGAAAGAGCATAACCCATGAAGACATCTAAAGACAATTCCAAATACTTTAGAAAGCTTGGGCTACACCAAAAGGAGACTGGGCAGAGATTTTTTATAGTCCCTATCCAACCATTACAATTATTTTTGTAGTGTTATGTAATTAGTGGTTAAGCTTCAAGATGGCCAGGTTGATACGCCATTCAAAGTTATTTAAAGGAAACTGACACTTAGTAATAGAAGGGGCGTAACAAAATCTAACATCCGTACAATGCTGGACTGCTGATGGAATGTTCTCACACATTGCCTTATAATCCCCACGACCTGGCTAAATTGGCTACTATTATCCTCCTTGTATAGAGTAACACTGTGGCTGAACAAACTCCATTATGGGATTCACACTCAAGTCGCTTGAAAATCTAACTCAAAATCTAAAGCTCCTTTAGAAATCTCAGCAACGTCAGATCAATTTACGATACATATCGGGGAACCGCAAGTTGAATAAAGAGTAATTTTATATTTAAAACTGTGCTTGAACCAGTTTTAAAATGGGTAAAACTTCATCGTAAAAACCAAGAGGATTAAGTACTGAATACATTTGGTATTCAATACTGATTAAATACTGATGCATTTGGCGGCTCTCCTGAAGCTTCGATGCTTTGTGCAATTGTGTGTCCATTTATAATGTTTCCCAACCACCAATCAAGAAGACTTCGGTTCTCTGGGGCAAACAGCTTTCGACCCTCTGATGGTTTGCCTCTGTATCCCTCGGCGGATTTCGTCATCTCGCTCCGTCTCTGTCTCTAATATGCCTCCAGAGGAAGAGTTCAGATTCTGGGCGTGGCTCTAAACAGTCAACATCTACAGCGTTACAGGTGGTTTGCAAATAGTATTCAGCAACCACTGCCTCTGTTTTCTGAAACCTCCTTGGAAGAAAATGAATCACCTCACTGATCACCATGCCAATGCCACTTAGAGCTGCCCTGTTGTGGGCAAGGGAAGGCCAGGAATAGACTTGGCCCGGAGAACAAAGATGTTTGGCCAGTAACTGGCCATGAATCATTTGTCTCTTCAACTAGACTTTTAAAATCTTGGTTCATGGTTGTTTTCCCCAACTCCTGGAATAGCACCTGGTAAGTAATAGGGTTAAATTAATGTCTGTTATAAGGGGAGGAAAGGAGAGCGGGAAGGAGGGAGAGAGAGGAGGAGGGAGAGACAGTGGGAGAGAGAGGGAGGATGGGAAGAGACAGAGACTAGGCATCTAAGACTCCTTCCAGGAAAACAGATCAGAGATAAACAGATGCAAATGCGTAGGCTTTTCTTTTTCTTCTTCTTTTTTTTAGGTTTGTTTATCCATTTTAAGAAAGAGGAGGGGCGCCTGGGTGGCGCAGTCGGTTAAGCGTCTGACTTCAGCCAGGTCACGATCTCGCGGTCCGTGAGTTCGAGCCCCGCGTCAGGCTCTGGGCTGATGGCTCGGAGCCTGGAGCCTGTTTCCGATTCTGTGTCTCCCTCTCTCTCTGCCCCTCCCCCGTTCATGCTCTGTCTCTCTCTGTCCCAAAAATAAATAAAAAATGTTGAAAAAAAAATTTAAAAAAAAAGAAAAAAAGAAAAAAAGAAAAAAAAAAAAAGAAAGAGGAGAGAGAAAGTGAAGGAGGGAGTGCAGAGCCCAGCTTGGGGCTCGATCTCAGGAACCACGAGATCACGACCCGAACCGAAATCAAAAGTCAGATGCTCAACTAACTGAGCCACTCAGACGCACCAAGTGATCTAAGTTTTGAAAACCAGCTTTACCCCAATGTGCTGCTCCTGGGGACTTGCCCCCATGTCCCTCCTCCTGCACGGTTGGCACATCCAGCCTAGAAGCAAAGATCTCCTTCTACATTCATCTCTCACCGTGTCCAGTTTCCCCAGGCTCCCTGCCTTGGTCTCTGAGGGGGCCCTTCCATCTTCCCTGAGAGTTCACCCTTTCCGTTCTGCCTGCCAGCCCGTGCCCTGGAGCCATGCCTGGCCTGTCTTTCCCACCTTGGATTTGCTTGACCTCCATAGCCCTGGCTGGGCCAGCTCAGAAAACCTAGCCTGCTTCCTCCAGAAGCCACATGTTTTGTGTCTCATATCCCAACCTTTATCGGATGGGGTGTCTTTTCAGTTTAAAACAGGCTTCTTCCCTGACATTCTTAGCCACTCTGCCCCCCCCACCGCCCCCATACACACACATCTCCTCAAGGGCTTAGGCTACCACGTGCTTCAGCTCCTCAGACACATGCTGTTTGACCTCAGCTCTTGATCATCAAACTCGACAGGTCGGTGTCACTTAAAGATGTATTCTTTGCAGAGAGAAGAAAACGTCTCTTGTGCTATGGCCTTGTTCCCAGCAACTCTGGCTGGCTCTGTCCCTGCCCTGTGTTTAATTTTTTTTTAATGTTTATTTATTTTTGAGAGAGAGAGAGAGAGTGCAAGAGGGGGAGGGGGACAGACAGAGGGAGACACAGAATCCGAAGCAGGCTCTGGTCTCCGAGATATCAGCACAGAGCCCGACGTGGGGCTTGAACTCATGGATCGTAACATCATGACTGGAGCCAAAGTACAACCCTTAACTGACTGAGCCACCCATGCACCCCTTCCTTTTTTATTTTTTAATGTTTATTTATTTCTGAGAGAGAGAGAGACATATGGAGTGGCGGGGGGGAGGGGCGGACAGAGAGGGGGACGCAGAATCCAAAACAGGCTCCAAGCTCCGAACTTTCAGCACTGAGCCCAATGCAGGGCTTAAATTCATGGACCAGGAGACCATGACCTGAGCCTAAGTCAGACACTTAACTGACTGAGCCACCCAAGCGCCCCATCCCTGCCCTGTGTTTAGATCAGAGCTGAAATTTTGTTTTCCTTTGGTCACACTGAAGGATCCCTCCCAGATTGGCAATATTAATGGGTAAACCACAGGGAATGCTTTTGGAGGTTCATCTCATTTGCTTAAGAGGCAATGTTAACCTCCTTTCAGAGAAAGAAAGGAAAGAAAGAGAGGGGGAAAGAGGGGGGGAGGAGAAGGGAGAGAGGGCTCTTAGGGCAAATTTAGCTTAGGGACTATCAGAGGATATTTGCCCACCAACATTCATTCTCCCCATTTTACTAATGCAACTCCTAAATTGTGCCTGGGCATAGCCTGTCAGCTGGAAACTACATTTCCCAGCCTCCCTTGCAGCTTTGGTAGCCATGTGATCAAGTTGTAGCCAACGGGATGTGAGCAGAAGAATACAGCCCCACCATAGGTCACCTTTCTGGCTCTGTTCCTCCTTCCTGCTGAGGCCAACTGTAGCCACTCCCTGCCTCCAGCCCTGGCGTGTTGACCTCTGGACTGTTACATAAGAGAAGAAACTTCGATCCTGTTTTATGTCACTATGTTGTGGGATCTTTCTGTTTTAATACCTTAGTCTGTGCCCTAACAAATACAGAGGGTCAGGACTTTCATGCCACAGAACTTGGCAGGGCATTCACCTAAATTGTGACTTATTCAAGTCTCTTATTCAAGTGAGTTTTTAATTTTATGTCAGTTTACTGATTACATGTTTCTGAGCATGTGCTCCGTTCAGAGCACTCTGTGTGGCCCTGGAGATATACGTGACATTATCCTGCCCTCAAAAAGTACATCATCTAGCCACGAAGCCCAGAGAGACACAACAATATCACAACGCAGCACTGGACGTCGTTAATCTCGGTGGTGAGCGCTTGGCCACGTTTCTTCCACCATCATCAATAACGCTCTTCCCGGTGCCATAGGTCTCCCAATTGGGTGTAAGATTTTGTGGGATTTGAGTACGTTTTCCCTTCGCCAGATCACTTCGTTTTCCTCGACCTCAAATTTTGCAATTATGCAACACCCCGCGTACAATCGATGTCGTCATCCCTCTGACTTTATGATTTGGAATTCCCAGCCTCTCCAGGACGCCTTCCTTCTCTTCCCCGGGTCCTGGGGCACGTGGGAGTGGATTCAGGCCATGGCCCAGTTTGCTTTTAAGTCACGCGTTATCAACGTTGGAGATCATTGCTCAGTGCCTCTCTCCTTGCCCCCCAAATAGCAAACCTTGCATTCTTGTATCAGTCGCTGTGGCACCTCATGCTGAGTGATCTCTTCCCAGAAGCCGGAGAAAAGGGGGCTGTGCAAACTGGCCTGGGTGCCCGGGGAACCCAGGCCGGAGAAGGACAAGACTGGCAGGCCTGAAAAAGATCAGGACACGGATTGATGAGGCGAGGAGAAATAGGGACTGATTCTCATTATACACCATTGGCAAGTGTGTCCAGAGCTGTTTTCTAAGCTGATCAAATTGTTTCATTGTTCACCAAAGGTGAGAGTACAATCTGGCAACGTCGACCGATATGAAATAAAACACACACCCAGGAAACGGAGTTCTGTCTGTAGAAGGGCCGCCCAATCCCACTTTACCAAGAGTCTGACTTGTCAAGTGACAGCATTTCCGGACGTAAAAACGGGCCAGCGATGCAGGATTTCTCTGAAAAGTTCCTGATGAATGAAAGCCCCTCGCACGCTGCCTGACCCAGAGCAATGAATCATCAGTCGTTAGCTCTATCAGAAACGGACGTTATAAAATGCTAACATTTGTTCTAACGTGAAAACAAGAGCCTGGAGTGACGCGGAAGGAAGGGCTGCCAAAATACGGTATGTGAAACCAGGGGAAGGATGCGGGGAATGAACCTATATCCTCCGAAGAGGCAAGATTTCAGACAACCCGAGAAAACCGGCAGGGACCCAGCATGAAGTGACAGAGAAACGTGTAGCCGTGCTGGGGAACCAGAGGGGATCTCCAAGGACACAGGCCCTCGGAAGAAAGGGAATAATTCATTGAGTTGTCCAATGGGCGGGACCCGGGAACAGTCCTGGCCTAACAGCCTCGAAGGGCGCACAGGGATTATTTCCAACCGCACACGAGGGAGAGGCCTGCGGAAACTCCCCTCTGCGATGGAGGGCCAAAGGCGGCAAAAGGCAGACCGATGAGGGGCACCTGGAGACACGTACAAAAGCCTGAGGCAAATTACATAAAAAGTAGTGTAAGATTCCATATTCCTGCAATTTGCTAAATTGTTGTGGAGTTGACCCCTAGAGACTGCATACGTTGGGGTAAAATCACTGTGGAAGCTGACGACGGGCGTGGTGTTTCAGAGACGCCAGCTCTGGAAGGGCTGGGGGGGCGGGGGCAGGGACCTACAGGGCACATGGGGAGAAAGAAACCATAATTCTAAGGACCAGCCGTGGAGCCCCGTGCGCCTCCACATCTCACCCCTTGCCCGGCGACGCTCCGGATTCCGGTCTCTCCGCTCATCCTGAGCCAGAGATGTCATTTGATTTGTGCCTTTTTTCTTTGTCTTTTTCTTTTTTTTAATGGTTATTTTTGAGAGAGAGAGAGAGAGAGAGAGAGCGAGCGCACGAGCTGGGGAGGGGCAGAGAGAGAGAGGGAGACACAGGATCCGAAGCAGGCTCCAGCCTCCGAGCCATCAGCACAGATCCCAAGGCGGGACTCGAACCCACAAACCATGAGATCATAACCTGAGCCAAAGTCGGACCCTTAACCGACTGCGCCCCCCAGGCGCCCCTGTTTGTGCCTTTTCTCTAACTGAGTAAAAGATACATCGGGATTTTCTTTGTCAGATTTCAGACCTCTAGTCAGCGAGTAAACAGCCCACAGAACAGACCAGTGAGTCCTCCAAGGGACTCAAGAGCTCCTGATAATTAGAAATGGAGAGAGGGAAGAAAACCTCTCCCCGGGCCCCTGACTTCAAGGTCACGGCCACATCTACCATCAGGCGCAGCTCTGCTTTGCTTTTTCTCAAGAAGCAGCCAGCAATCGTCCAGCCTCCACCCTGCTGGCGTCCGGCTTGTAAGCAGAGCTGGGGGCACCTTCCTCATGCCCGGGGCCTCGTGGGCAGGGAAGGGCAAGGAAACTCTCAGAACACAGAAGCATGATAAATGGTTTCCCCTCCAGTCTCCAAATGGATACGCCTGCCCTTCCCTTTCATGTGCCTCCAAACCTGCCCCCACCCAGCACCCCGCACCCCTCCCCCTCACCATCCTCCCAGAGCCCATCCCGGAGTCTCACACCCGTGGAGGACAAGAGACGAGGGAAGACAGCCTTGCTGCCACAGCACCTGCGATTTGACCCACATGGGGCATCCAGATGGCTCTTTTGCAGCCTGGGAGCGTGCTTCCCTCGGCTAGCCCCGAGCTCCACGGCGACAGGAGATCCTGTGACGGCAGACAAACATCAGCCTCGATCTCAGGGTCCAGTTTCAGCCAGACTGAAAGACCACAGTGCACCTTGCTTCTCTGGCCCCTCCAGAAGCTCAGAGCCGTTTATTTTCCTTTGCTCAGTCTCCCCTTTTCACCACCGAGACACTGCACTGTCGGGAAATCTGTGCTCAGCCCAAGACAAGACAGAGAGGGGAAGAAGCCGGCCCAAAATGTTTTCTCCAGCGCGCTGCCTGGGGAGCCAGGCCTTGACTTTGACATGTGCTGGAGGTGTGGTGTCCAAAGTAAACCTTTGAACTATTTTTTTGGAACCTCCAAAAAGACCCCGCACATCAAAGGGGATCCGATTTCCACCCCCGTCCCCCCCCCACTCCCCTCCGTGTGTTGCAGGCATCATTAAGCATTTTGCATGAATCAACCACCTTCTGAAAAAGAAAGGAAACCCAAACTCAAAGCACATTGCCAGCCCGTGGACCCAAACGCGGCCCCAAGCACATGCTCACCACATGGCTTCTTCCCCCGGTGCAGCGGAATCAAACCCCACAGATGAGTCCAGGCTCCGTCACCCGGCGGTCACCCCACACCCGCTCTGTGCAGCAACCCCCCACCCCCGCCCCACCCCTGCTGGACACAATGGGGCCGCTTGTTGGAGCCGCCTCGTGCCCCTCGCCCGTGCCCGCCTCGAGGGAGCCCACATGAGCCCTGACTCCAGTCACGAGGGGGGCCCTGCTGGGCCGCCCCACCCCAAAAGCCAGCGCAGGATGCCATTTGGGGCTGAACAGGGAGTCCTGTGTGAGCTCTTTGGCTCCGTGCCTGGAAAGCCACATCCTATGGGAGCACCAGCACTGCTGGGCACAGCAGAGAATTCTGGTCCCCGAAAGAAGACGGAACAGAAAGCAGATCGGGAGCCTTGAGCCCTGTCTGCCGTCTACCTCGGGGACCTCATTCGCTTCAGGTGACCAGCAGCCGACCAGCTGGAACTTCAGAGGCCACCGTTGTGCCAGCAGCAGCTAGAAGTTGGTAAGATACTGTCTTCTTGATCGGCCTGAAGAGAACAACGTTTTCCGGCCTTTACCTACCAGCTGTGCTGTCTGCAGACCCGCAGCGGGAGCGATCACTGGCGGGCAGCGGGGACCGGCCTTGGGAGGCCATTCGTGTCCTCTCCAGCCGCTAACAACCTTCAAAGCACTAGGAAGATAGTCGACCCTACAGTTTCACCGGAGGCACACGAAACAGTTCTCAAGACAAGATGCGATCATTCTTGGCAGTTGTCTTTTTTTAAAGTCATTTTCTCTGGGAAGCAAAGTTCCAGCTTCCAAAAAAAAAAAAAAAAAAAAAAAAGGTTTAAAACTGCTAAGGCAAACTGATTGGTAAGAGTTTTAATTAGCCGTTCAAAAACTGCCCACATTCTGGGTTTTTAATTAATAGGCACAATTTTTGTTGAGTTCTACTTTGGTAGGAGCTATATAAAACCGGTGAGTGGGTGACATGATTCCATTCAAAAAAGAACTCTAAAGGAGAAAAAAATAAAGCCGAATCAGGAGGAGCAGGGAAGACAAATGAACTGTTTCTCTGGGTTATACCTTTAGGAATAAACATTGTTATCTAACACCTCTTGTTGGAAGCCCTTCGCCCCATGAACAATGAACCCGTTGAACTATTCTAACACTTTAACACCTTGACTTAGGAGTCCAGACACAGGCGATCCCAGCCAGATACCCTCATTCGACAGCTACGGACTGAGCATAATATGTGCCAAGCACCAGGAAGGTACCAAGGATGCAGAGTTGAAAGAGCTGGTCCCCACCATCCAAGGAACGCAGTCTTCTCCAGCACAATCACGTAAGAAACAAAAATGCCGCACGACCGGACTATAAGCACCCCAAGCCCAGAGGTGCTGTCTTAGTATTTTGTATTCCCGTGATCCACGCGAGGTCTGTGCACAACAGGCAATTTTTAAATGTTCGTCGAGGGGCGCCCGGGTGGCTCAGTCGGTTAAGTTCTGACTTCGGCTCAGGTCCTGATCTCGCAATCCGTGAGTTCGAGCCCCGCGTCGGGCTCCGTGCTGACAGATCAGAGCCTGGATCCTGCTTCGGATTCTGTGTCTCCCTCTCTCTCTCTGCCCTTCCCCCACTCACACTCTGTCTCTCCAAACTGAATAAAGGTTTAAAAATATTTTTTTAATAAATAAATAATAAATAAACAAACAATTGTGTGTGGAATGACGGCAGGGTGAGTAATGGAATGTCTCCACGTGCACACTAGTGGCCCAAAGGAAGGATGATCAACTCTGCTGGGGTGGATGAGCCCAGATGGCAGTTACCTGTGCATTAAGGCCGGGCCATATCAGCAGTTCCCATGGGGTCTGTTCTGATTGCTCAGAGCCCGAAAGACCAGTTGTTAACTATCTTGGCCATCATCCACAGGGAGAGAAGTGGGACTCCAGAGCTGGATCTTAAAAACCAAATGGGAGTTTCCCCAAACAAACAAACAAACAAACCAGAGAGCTGGCAAGGGCATCCTGGACAGAAGGGGCAAGCCAGACAAAGGCAAAGAGAATGGAAATTGACAACTAGCTGGGGTGTTCTGAAGAAGGAGGCTGGGCCGACACACCAGAGCCAGAGCTCACGGAGAATAGTCTAGCATACACAGGAATTCAACCCTTTTCCCGACAGTGATGAGGGCCATCAGAAGGCATGACCAGAAAGAGACTGGCTGAAACTACTTTGATGGGAAAAGAGACAGATCTGGGGGTGAAAAAAAAAAAAGGAAAAGTGTTTGAAGGTGAAGAAATGGGCAAGTGAAAAGACGTGTGACGTTGGAACAAAGGCAGCGGCAGTGGGTTGGAGGGGCATGTGAATATGGGTATCTGGGAGGTAGGCTATCCTCAGATGAAAGGTAGGAAGCCCGTAGATGTGAAGGGCTCAAAATAGCCTCCAGCTTCTGGCTTGGGTAATTTGGGGGTAGGGGGCTATGGGGATCCTACTAACATGATAGGACACAAAGGAGCCCAGGAAGGCTGGAGCAGGGACACGTTTTACATGGTGACTGCTGTTTTTGCCATGACAGACGGAGTGATCCAGCAGGTGTTCTGAAGTTCTAGACCTCACACAGGAGCTCCGTCCTGGAGGACGGGCCTCTCCTGGTCCAGAATTTGCATGTCTTTTTCTGTCCCCCGGAGTCTCATGCAAATGCACACTCCCATGCACACATATACACACACCCTCCAGAATTTCCGGATGTGTCACCCCCCCCCCCTTGATAAGAACATTTCCGTGTTTGAAGAAAACCTGATGCTAATTGAGAAGACGCCACGGAAAGCAGAGCACAATTAGAAGGCGGCCATGACTCCCCTTCTGAGTTAACGTTATGACAAAGCAGACTCCGGGAACATTTCCAAATAGGGAGAAATGCCTAACTTTGTTTCTCATATATGTTCCAAAGAGCTCAGGAAGAAACCACAGTGCTCTCAGTAACCTCAAGGAAACATGCCCCGTTTAAAGAAGAAAAGGGGCGCCTGGATCGCTCAGTCGGTCGGGCATCCGACTTCAGCTCAGGTCATGATCTCACAGTTCCTGAGTTCGAGCCCCACATCAGGCTCTGTGCTGACAGCTCAGAGCCTGGAGCCTACTTCAGATTCTGTGTCTCCCTCTCTCTCTGCCCCACTCAAGCTTGCGCTCTGTCTCTCTCTGTCTCCCAAAAATGAATAAACACTAAAAAATTTTTTTTAAATAAAATCAGAGAGAAAAAAACAAATAATAATAATAACAATAATAATAATAATAATAATAATAAAGAATCCTCCTTAGCACACATCAGCAGCCTTAGCCCATGCTCAGTTGCTCAATCTGAAACACCAGCGGACTTCTAAGACACAGTGATGGTCCCGTCAGACGTCTACCTGTGGAATTCCAAACAAGAAATCATGAGCAATCAATCAGTAGACAGACTATCTTATTATCTACTTCCCCTCAGACGTTTTTCTTATCATCCTGGCTTCCCCAAGTACCAAGAAATTCTTACTAAGCCTTCACATCAATTCATCGGCCCCAGACGCAACGAATCCACTCCTCTCTGGTGCATACTATAATTTCCAGGTATAAAATAAAGCCCAGGGGAAAACCCAAATCTATATGGCTGTAACACGGCCAAAGGGATCTTCCTGGTCATCTTTCTCTTCCACCAGACCTGCGTATGAACTAAGTCAGCCCTAGTAAGTCTCATTTTCCTACCTGGCTGGGGTACAGAAGAAACAAGCAACTTCCATGAGATAATACAGCAAATTGTGAGAGCTCAGCCTTAAGTTAAGTGTTCCCAATTAGAAGATGGTCAGGAATCTCTGTCATTTGGAGAAAGGAGTTTCATCCATCCCCATAAAGAAGGTAGTCTGGACATGTATTACTAGACCAACTATTAAACCACCCTCCAGTTCAACAGCAGCGTGGACCATAAGGCTAGCCCAGATATACCGCCCAGGAAGAGGCACAGGTGTTCACAAGATCCCGTGTGTTACAAATACAACTAATACTTATTCTTCACGGTAGTTACGTTCTATAAAACCATCATGAACCATGAACACCGAGCCATTAAACATTGAACCGTTGCTCCTAGAGGAAATACAGGGTTAGGTTCCTACAAGCCTCTGGTCAAAACATTCACGTCAAACGATCGACACATAACCTGGTTTTATGCGTCTTTCTGTTTCAGGACACCTTATTTCGTATATATGGTTGATTCACAAACATCAAACTCGTGGCCAACAGCATTTATAACTCATGCCTGAATGAAGATTCTCTAACACCTGTATTTAAGACACCTCCCAGCCTTCTTGCACCAGAAACGCTAGATAACGCTGCAGCATTATGCACAGGACGATTCAAAATAGCGAAATTGCCAGAAAAAGCACCCAGAAAGATGGGAAATGTAGCACCATGAAAAAGATGTTTGTTTGTAGTCTGGGCTGAAACTAGTTCCCCCCTCAGCTGGAAGTGTGCAGGTTGGATGAGTCAAATTTTTCACCACTCTGCATGGGCACCAAGGACTACGAATCCACTCTGATTATTGATTTGAGGGTTATAAATAAATTTTAGCCAGTAGGCGAATTCACAAATACGGATTTGTGAATAATGAGAACCGACTGTAGGTGTCCTGCCACTCTTTCCCGAACCCTAGCTGTTCTGCAGGGGATATAAACTAGATGTCGAAACACATCACCGTGTAAAGCAGTCCGTCCTCAAGGCCACTCAAGCCACTTGTATTTCTTCTGGATTTTAGTATCTTGTTAAAACAAAAACAACCACGAAGAGAGGACCGACAGGGTGATCAAACAGTGTATTCCAGGGGCGCCTGGGTGGCGCAGTCGGTTGAGCGTCCGACTTCAGCCAGGTCACGATCTCGCGGTCCGTGAGTTCGAGCCCCGCGTCAGGCTCTGGGCTGATGGCTCGGAGCCTGGAGCCTGTTTCCGATTCTGTGTCTCCCTCTCTCTCTGACCCTCCCCCATTCATGCTCTGTCTCTCTCTGTCCCAAAAATAAATAAAAAACGTTGAAAAAAAAAAAATTAAAAAAAAAAAAACAAAAAAAAAAAACAGTGTATTCCACAGTTGACGCTGGACAAACGAATGCCTTTCACTCCACTAATCATGAGATAATGAGAGAATTTTTTTAACATTAATTCATAGGTTATCACAGGCAGTTTGGTCTGGCAGAGGAACACGAGTTTGGAGTCATCTGATGACAATCACCATTTATTCCGTCTGGATATTTCTGTGTCTGTAACCTCTTTTGAAGAGCATTCCAATTTCTATATTTGAAGCTCTCTGTGAACATGTGGCTCAGGCAGATGATTTTCCTGATCCCCCCTGTGACAGGCTCATATGTGAATGCTGATCAAGGCCTTGAAGGGACCTTCTTAGTTCACGATGCAGTAAAAGAAACCTATTGTTTTCTCCGCTGGGTGAATGGTAACAGCGGCCTTCAGAAGCAACGAGGCCAGGACCCAGGGGAGGCATGGTGACACAAAGGCAGAGCTGAGACTATTCTTTTGGTCTGTGTCATCTACCACAAGTCCCTTTCTGTTTCTAGGCCTCAGTTTCTTCAACTGGAATTAGAAGATGCTTAAGAGGCACCTGGGTGGCTCAGTCAGTTAAGCACCCGACTTTGGCTCAGGTCACGGTCTCGTGGTTCGTGAGTTCGAGCCCTGCGTCGGGCTCTGTGCTGACAGCTCGGAGCCTGGAGCCTGCTTCGGATTCTGTGTCTCCCTCTCTCTCTGCCCCTCTTCTGCTCGTGTTCTCTCTCTCTCTCTCTCTCTCAAAACTACATAAACATTAAAAAAATTTTTTTAGAAGATGCTTTAGACCAGAAGTTGGCAAACATTTTCTGGAAAGGTCTAGATAGTAAATACTTTAGGCTCTATAGGCCAAGAGGCAAAACCAAGGCTATTTGCAGGTACTTATAGAACAAGAAAGTAAACGAATTTCCACGACTTTTTTTCAACCATTTGAAAATGTGAAAACCGTTCTTAGTTCATGGGCTATGTCAAAAACAAGCAGTGGGCCGCAGCTGGCCCCGGAGACGTAGTCTGCTGACTCCTGCCTCAGATCAGATCATTGCTGCCCGACAGCACTTTCCATAACGATGGAAATGTCTAACTGCACTGTGGCTCTGAACACTTGAGATGTGGCTAGTGCGACTGAGGAATTGAATTTTTAGCTTTATTTCGGTTCGATGCCTTTAAACCAAAATAGGCACCCGTGGCTCGTGTGCTAAGCCATTTCCTCGGACTCTAATATTTTATGGTTCTACACTTCCCTGCCTTCAAGAGCCTCCGTTTTATGAAGTTGGCAGCTGTGGACAGGTTTTGGAGATTTTTTTTTTTTCTCATGGGTTACTTTGGACTGCATTGACTTTCTCTTTTCTGGCGTCCTCCAACGCCCCTGGTCTGCCATAGCCATTCCGACACGGCGTTCGAAACCGTGCAGGCGCCCCCAGTTGCCACCACAAACTCGACGTGGCTCTGTGGAATATCTGAAGTTGGAAGTAACCACATCACACTGAACATCTGTCTGTCTCTGCTCGCTCGGACGGCGAGCTCCGCATCTATCGAGCCGTTCACACGGCACAGCTAGTCCATAGCTTCATCATTAGATAGTGCTACATTCCTTGCAATGAAGTCATATCTTTGCAAAGCGGGGCTTTCAACAGTGGCACTGAGCAAAAGCAAGAACCATTGCGCTGTCTTGGTCTGTCCGGGCTGCTGTAGAGTCCCACAGACTGAGTGCCTTATAAACGGAAATTTATTTCTCACGGTTCTAGAGGCTGCGGTCTGAGACCGGGATGCCCGCGTGCTTGGCTTCTGCTGACAACTCTCCCTGGAGGTGGTAGACCGCTGACTTATCTCTTTTTTATTTTTAATAATTTTGTGATGTGTATTTATTTATGTTGAGAGAGACAGAGAGAGCACGAGCAGGGGGAAGGGCAGAGACAGAGGAAGAATCCCAAGCAGGCTCCATGCAGAGCCCGATGCGAAGCTCGAACCCACGAAACTGTGAGATCATGACCTGAGCCAAACTCAAGAGTTGGACACTTAACCGACTGAGCCACCCAGGCCCCTTTTTTTAGGTAATTTTTTTAAGTTTTTGCTGACTTTTCTTTTTGTCCTCACACAGTGGAAGAGCTGGGAGAGTTTTCTAGAGTCTCTTCTTAGAAGTGCACTAATCCCACTTATGAGGACTCTGCCCTCATGACCTGATTATATCCCAAAGACCCCCCAGTACTATCCAAATACCATCCCATTGGAATTAGGGTTTTAACATGATTTTTAGGCCGACACATTCAGTCCATTGCAGGTGCCCGACCTGATCCCAAGGGTTTCTTAAAGTCCAACTTTTATCCCTTCTTTTCTCCCTACGTCAAAAATTGGGCCTCCCAATTTTTTTACTCCACAGAACTTAACTTACTCGATGAAAAAAATTTTTTTTGAGTTTCTTTATTTTGAGAGAGAGAGAGAAAAAGCAAGTGCACAAGGAGAGAGGGAGAGAGAGAGAATCCCAAGCAGGATCTGTGCTGACAGCATGGAGACCAATGCAGGGCTCAGTCCCACGAACCGTGAGATCGTGACCTGAGCTGAAATCAGGAATTGGACGCTTAGCCGACTGAGCCACCCAGCTGGCCCTTACCTGATGAAATCTCCAATTACAGGGATTAGTCCTGACAGGAACCAAGGGAACTTTCCCTGCCAAAATCTGGCTAGGCGAAATTTTGCCTTAAATTTCTGACAACAATACCGAAGATTTGTCCCACGTAGACTGGGGCTCCCTCACCCACCATCGCAAGTAACTGTCTTATTTTTAGAGTCCGCGGAAGTTTCTGTTTTGTTTGTCTCTTCAGGGGTTAACTACCCCCACCCCCCTCACCATGTATTCCTGCTTTGGGAAGGCATGAGAAGCAGCCTGATTCTCGTGCTGGCCAACATTCTCCCTGCCAGGAATTAAGAAAAAGAGCCTGTTACGTGATCACCCCTTCGAGCCAGCAAGCAGCCCTTTCCCCCACTTGACCTGCAGACACAGAAAGTTTAAGGAGTCACCTGCAATCTTTATGATGTTCTTTCCAACTCCCAGCGTTCTCTGCTGTCTGGCTGCCGCCTGCATAAAAAGCAATGAACCTGAACCATTAACATTTTTTCCATTTTGATCATGGGGAAAAGCTGGGAAATAGCACCAACAGGAACATATATATATATATAGTCTGTACCCTGTGTTTTTTCCTCTAGATTCTGAAATCCAAGGTGGGAGCTGTATGAGAGGTCACCCCCTGCCAATTATCGATGCACCTCAAGGGCTCTGCCCAGGTTCACGGTGAGATCTCTACAACTGGGACTGCCAATGGATCCCACCCTTCCCCCCAAGATGGCGTGCCACACACAAGTACATTTTGCCACGGGCTCAGGGTTTGGATTTCCTGGCTTTCAACCTACAATCTCCCTTGACTGATTATCCATGCGACTTTATACTTTAACTTTTTTTAACTTTACAGAAATTTTTTTTTTTTTAACTTTAGGTATTCTCTACTGTATCATCCTGGGGGGGGGGGGGGAATCTCTCTTTCCCACTAAAAAACAAAAGAAGATTATTAGATCCGTATTGCTAAAAGTACAAAATTTCAAAGTCCTGCTAAAACACCTCTGAATCCTGGCTGTTAACACCCACTGAGGGGCTGGAGGTGGCCGGGGAGGTATAAGCCCAGCAGATTTCTCCTGCACAAAAACAAAGCGCTTATGTATCGGACTCTTGATTTCAGCTCAGGTCACGATCTCACGGTTCATGAGCTTGAGCCCCAGACGGGGCTCTGTGCTGGTGGCACAGAGCCTTCTTGGGATTGTTTCTCGTTCTCTCTTCCTCTCTCTCTGCCCCTTCCCAACTCGTGCTGTCTCTGTCTCTAACTAAGTAAATAAACACTTTTTTTAAAAAGTACTTATATTTAAGAAGCTGAAGGACAGCTAGATGACTTTCTCATCCTGAGATTTCATGATTCTATGGACAGCTCTGAGGGGATTTGTAGGCTCCCTTACTATATAACTGTAGACAAATTCTGTACCTCTTTGTGCTTTCTCTTACTTAATTTGGCTCAGTTTAGAAAGCTACTATGGGCCCAGCAATATGCCAAGTGCTAGACACATAAAGATGAACAGGACTCATTCCTTGTCTTCAAGTAACTCCAAGAAGAGATTTAAAAAAAAGTGCATAACGGGGTGCCCGGGTGGCTCAGTTGGTTAAGCGGCCAACTTCGGCTCAAGTCATGATCTCACGGTCTGTGGGTTTGAGCCCCGCTTTGGGCTCTGTGCTCACACCTCAGAGCCTGGAGCCTGCTTCCGATTCTGTGACTCCCTCTCTCTCTGCCCCTCCCCCACTCACACTCTCTCTCTCTTTCTCTCTCAAAGATGAATAAACATTTTAAAAAATTAAAAAAAAGAAAGAAAGAGCAGGGGGCACCTGGCTGGCTCCGTCAGTAGAGAATGTGACTCTTGATCTCAGGGTCGTGAGTTCAAACTCCATGTTGGGTAGAGAGATTACACGAGGAAATTAAAAAATCAATTAAAGAAATAATAATTGTGGATGAAAGAAAGGAAGGAGGAAGGAAGGGAGGAAAAGACAAAGGAAAGGAGGATAAAAATCCTGGAGAAGTCTTATGCGTAAGAAGACATCAACTAAAGGAAAATGAAGAGTTAGGCAGAGTGCTGTCTTGTGAACAAGGGTAGGAGGAGCTTCTCATCATGAGAGAAATGATGTAGGGAAATCGGGTGGCTAAAGATTAAAACTGGGTTCTTTGCTCCTTTTTTGCACCATGGACCTCTTTGGCAGTCTAGTGAAGCCCATGGGCCCCTTCTCAAAAATAATACTGTTACATATCTAAAATACAACACACGGGACTAAAAATAGAACTACTTATACTGAAATGCAGCTGTCAAAATATTAAAACATCACCCTATAGTCATAGCTTCTCTATTAATGCATTATGTGGTAAGATCTAGAAGGTAGTCTGTAAACCATTGCCACTTCCCAGCAGTGATGAAAGAAAACAATACTTCGAGGCACCTCCAGTAACTGCAATGTGGTATTAAAATATCTAGGGAGATATCTAGCTACAACGAACACCAATACTGTGGTTGATTGCCTACGCTCATAATTGGCCCCAGCAAAATTCACAGACCCCGAAGAAGTCACCCAACTGGCAATGAGGTCGTCGCTGACCTTTGCCAGAACGGTTTGAGGCAAGGGATGGGGCAAGAGCCAGAGTGCAATTAAATGATGAATGAATTGAGAGGAGAGAAAGGAGGCCATGATTACAGGCTCCTTCTTTCCAGATGTCTTTGTGGCCAAAAGAATGAAAAGGCCCGGAAAAGCCTGACGGGGAAGAAATGTCAGGAGGAAATAGAGACGGAACACGCCATCTTCTCGCGACCCAGAAAGTAACATCGAGCGGCTAAGTCACTGTTGGAAGTGGTTCCCGCATCACGAACAAAGGACAGTGAATAGGAACAGGGAGCAGTTATTTGCACTGTTTTCGGTAGCGTGGGAGGTCATGACATCCACACAGCCTCAGCGTCAGAACTGCTGGAAGGAAGAGACAGTGCCCAGGATTCTCCTCTGAAAAATGACCGGCCCTCGTTGTTTGGAGGAGGAAGACAATGGGTTGACTTTGGAGTCGGTCTGCAACTCCCATCCCCCGGGGAATGCTGATTATAGAAAGACAGTGAAAAGGATCCTTCTCGTCTACAGGGAAGGAGCCTCTGGGTCACCCGCTCCGGCACAGCCCTTGCTATAGAGGAGAGAGATGGTCTCAGGGCCACGAGAGTATTTTAACCTATTTTTCTGGGTCAAGATTGAACACTCTCAATGCAGTTGATGATACCTGAGGCACCGGAGGCTAAGAAAAGAATGTGTATATATGACAGACAGATACAAAATGAAAGAACACGCAGACCCAACGGTGATTAAACCCAGACCGCAACTCAAACAAAACGAGAAAACGTTTGGGTTTCTACATCACCTCGCTCTTCTGGCCAAAGTCAAAAAAAAAAAAAAACAAAAAAACCCTCCTGAAATCCGATGAGCTGTGCAGCCGGAACCTTCTGCGAGTTTGAGGAGAAACTGAACAGAAGGAGAGCCTTGCACATATGCAAATGCCCTATTCAAATCCAGACTTCGCTCTTCCTGTAACTGAGGGTAATTAAGTGGTTAGAGACCTGCCTTTGAGCCACGTCTCTTCAGAAACAATCGTGGACTTGTTGGCTAGTTGACTTCATCCAGCCTAAGATAAATCAAATTCAATGTCCACCGACACACAGCCCAGAGCCTGTGTGATTCTGGAGCGACTGTCACAGAGGCTGTGGGTGTGGGGAAGCTGGAAGTCCCTATGTCTGGGACTCAGGCGCCTCCGGGCACAGTCCCGTATTGGTGACTGGGACACGGGGTCTCACGCTTTTCTGTGCAAGGAGCCCGAAGCCCTTGTACGGAAGTGACCTGCGTAAGCCTCCGCACACCTCCCTGAGCTCCGCCAGCTGGCAGTGGGGCTGTATTATCAGCCCGCATTCCAACCCCAGAGCCAGAAGGAAGGGGGATTTATTCAAGGTCACCCAGCAGACGGAGGCCAAGCCTTGGGTATCAGTAACCCTTAACCTTGTGTCTTATCTTTCCCAGCACTGTTGATCTCGACCTGTGGCTTCCGGGGAAATAGCAAAAACCAAACCAAAAACAAAACCACAAAAACAAAAAACAGCCCTTTTCCAACAGTGCTTAAGGCCATTCTTTGTGGGACCAACCTGGTATTCTCAGAGGACCCAATGCAGGGGTGGAGAAAAAGAGATCACACGTTCCAAGCCTAATCACTCAGGCTTCTAACACCCCTACTCACCAGCTGCACTGAATACACGAATTCTGGATTCCTGGATACAGTGTGAATTGCACACATTGTATACAGCGGAGAGTTACACGCTTCTAGGGAATAGGAGACGCCATCAACCCTCGGCTTTAGGGTAACTCCACATGTCAAGGATCAGGTCTCCAGTAAAGGACAGGTGGTGTCCTTTCCTCCAAAGATCCCCTTGGGATCTTGACCACTCGCTTCAGCGACTCGCGACCTCCCTTCTAGCACTCTCTGCCGATTTGGTAATCGGTGCGTTCTATGGAAACACAAACTCCTAGGAGCCGGTCTCTGCTTGGAGATGGGGCGATGGGGCCAGACTGCCATCCTCCTGCAGTTTCAGGAGGACTGGTGTCAGGCTTGGCCCAGACACTGTTTTCCACAACAGAGGGTTCCCACTGAGCCAGCCGTGAACTCTGACTCACCTGCCTGCAGCTGGATCGCTCCGCGGGGCCGAGTGAGTAACTATTTAATGAGGGCCTGAGAAACAATCATGTTCTGTTTGATTCTCTCCTGGTAAGAGCACAGCCGAATGAGGGAGGGAAGGGGCAGGAGGTGAGGGCAGGTGTCTGCATTTACCCAGAGGCTCCACCTGCTATTGTCTCCCCCGCCCCCACCCTGCCGTCTGTCGCCTGTCTGTTGCGGGTTTGCTCTGGACAGTCGGCCAGAAGCCAAGGAACCTGGGTCCCGCCCCTGTGCTGTTGGGCCACCTGTAGACCCCGCTGGGTCTGGTCCAGACACAGAAGCACTAACAATCGCACTGCTTTTAAAGGCCTCTCCCGTGTCTATGAGCTTTGCTTTTGCCTGAGGCCAATAACACTTTGACCATGTAATGCCCTCCATGAAGTGCAGCGGCTCAAGGCCTCAAACGGAATTAAGAGAAAGAACAAAAGGCCTCTAGCTACTCTCCAAAGACGCAGATTGTGAGGCGCGCTGTTAACGCTGGAGCAAGCTATTTATCAGCAACCCCTGCTCCCACATTTAGTACTTCCTTAGAACTTTCCACGTGCCAGGGAATCCAAGAGTGCCACGGTCAAAGGGGACCCCGCTTTCACCAGCGGCTCGTGTGAGATAAAATGAACGCCTACGAGACATTTACAAACTGATGACTAAATATGCGTGATGGGATCCCTGCCCAAGGACAGAGGGGGAGCTGAGAGCCTCCACACCTCCAAGAGACCCCTTTGCGCCCTTTATGTCTTTGCCAGATGTCCAGCCAGTCCCCAACGCAGCGAACCGTCGTGGCTTGTCTGCACCACGGTCACGCACGGCGCTGCCCCTCATCCAAGATGCGCGTTCAATGGAAACCTCTCTGCTGCTTTCCGAGCCTTCGATGGCCGCCCATCTCCCCTCGCACATTCCCGGGGGAGTTCCAAGGCTCCCCGCGAACCTAACCCTTGCCTCCAGCTCCAGCCTGCCTCTCCCTCGGCTTCCCATCCCGTCGCGTATCCTACCAGCCCTAGGGGCACAGAGGATTTCCTCCTAAGGACAGCCCACCCTAACACCCAAGAGACTTCACACCCCTGACCGCTTCTTCTCCACATGTTTATCCTGGCCATTTCTAGAGCCACGGCCTTTCTGCCTTGAAGCATGCTACTCTTTCCCATTTCCGTCTGTGGGTGTGGAGGGGGCCCCCTCTGAACCTCTTCTCCTCCCTCCTTCTCAGCCACTCTTTGGCTCAGGTAATCTCACCCCATCCCCATTGCCTTTGCTGAGCACATATCCCTTCCTCACCCTCCAGTAGCCTGGCCCGGCTCCACCCGGCACCCCTGGACCCCTGAGCTCTCAAATGTCAGCGGTGATCCTTGACCATACACAGCATCACTGTTTCTCATCTCTCACTCACCTTTAACTCTCTGAAACCCTTCACAATTTGGTAACGACCACCCCCTATCTCCCCCATTTGGATTTCCGCGGCACTCTGCCCTCCTAGGTCTTTCCCCGGGTGTTTTTCCCTTTTGTCTCCTCGTGGGCTCCCTTTCAAAGGTGGGAACAGGAGGATGATCCATCCCCAAGGCTCAGATTATTCCTCATCCTTGTACTTTTCTCATTATTTACATGCTCTGGAATAGCCCGTGGATCTTCATTGCCTGTAGAGCCAAGTACCGACTGGGACTAATAGCCTCGGACGTCTTCCACACTGACCCCACCCTGCCAACTTTGTCCACCATGCTTCCTTCTGCTCCAGCCCGGCTGCTGGCCTCCTCCCTGGACCCCAGGTGCGAACGTGCTGATAAACTCCAAAGCTCCACCTGGACCACGTCCCCCCTACCTCCCTCCTCTCCTGCCAAATCCCACTCCTACTTCAAAATCAAGCTAAACCTTAATCTTTAATCTCACTTGTATGATTAATGCACAGAAAACCAGGAAGGTGTCTCACCGTCTTGAATATCCCCTCAACCCTTATGGTCGACATATGGGAGCCCAACATGTAACAGATACCAGACAAATTCCTTCTGTCTTGACCATCACAGCAACAAGCAAAGAAACTCCCTTGTGTTCGAGCATGGCTTGCGTGGCAAGCGTTAGCGACCCTGAAGACTCTCATGCTGCATTTATAATTTTTACTTCCTAGGTTTTCATTTCCTACGGGTTGGAAAAAAATCCACACTAGATAGATGTATTTGTCTCCTCCTTCTCCGTGGCGGGATGAGTCAGCTGCCAGGAGTTAGGGTCAGTGTGTCACATTTGGCTGGGTCGCCTAAACAGGATGGCTTGCGCCAATGACGAGGGTCATCTGCAATGGCGATCCGCAGGCTTTCCCTATTTAACGAAAACAGAGCGCCCGGTTAAAGCATCTAAATTTAAACATCCATTAACCTTACCACACCCTATGCTTATCTTTTGTTAATATACTGTATTGTCAAATTGGCTGGCATACGGTGTATACAGTGTGGTCTTAGTTTGGGGGGTAGATTCCCGTGGCTCATCGCTTACATACAACACCCAGTGCTCATCCCGAGTGCCCTCCCCAATGCCCATTACCCATTTCCCCCTCCCCCCCCATCCACCCTCAGTTGGTTCTATTTAAGAGTCTCTTATAGTTTGCCACCAAACCCTATGTTTGAAAGGCAACACTGGAGTAGCTTTCTATGAGAAGAGATAAGCGCCTAAGGAAAAAAAAAAAATGATAGCTTTCTTATTCACCTTTAGTTGTCAATCGCTTAATAAACTTGTATTCTTATTTCACACATTGATTAAAATATCCCTCGACAAACGACATCTGCTATATCAAAAATAGCTAGTTGTCTCCCAGGTTACATTCCTTTCTTTAGTAGAAGAAACCCCAATTTTTTTATAAATGTTTATTCATTTTGGAGAGAGAGAATGCAAGCAGGGGAGGGGCAGAGAGAGAGGGAGACAGAGGAACCGAAGCGGGCTCTGCACCGACAGCAGCGAGCCTGATACAGGGCCTGAAGTCACAAACTGTGAGATCGTGACCTGAGCTGAAGTCAGACCTTAACCAGCTGAGCCACCCAGGCATCACAAAACTCCAATTCTTAGATGGCCACTGCCCAGCCTATTAACTGGATATGGCCTATGACTGCGTCTGGCCAATGGGATATAGGCAGGAACGTCACGTGCGCCTTCTGAGAAGGATCTAAAAGGGAGCAACGTCTCCTTCTTTCTCCCTTTCTCTTTCCTGATAAATACAAATGGCTTGGACCCTACAACCATGGGCCATGAACAGAAACATGTGGAAGGTGGTGGAAAAAATGGAACAGAAGAAGCGTGGCCCTTGGCTTTACAGAGTAGACACATTAGCCTCGTAATACCCGCCTCAGAGTTCATTTCATGAGAGAGAAAGAAATATCTGTCCTATTTAAGTCACTGTTATGTGGGGTTTTCTGTAACGTGCAGCTAGACCTAATCTTAACTGACAAGCCCACCTGATAGTCAAAACTTGCCACTCAATGGATAACTTCCAGAAACTCCAAAACAAAATCCTGCCCAATGCATGTGACACAGCTTTGCCTCCAGAGTCCACATCCATGCCAATGCTTTTCTTTAAATATTAAATGGAACCTTGGCTCGTTTCAGCTAAATAGGCCAAAATAAGTATCATGCCTTTCCCCATCTTTAGTCCTTGGTGACTTTCTTTACCCAGTAAAAGAGACGCTGAATGGTATCACAGAACATGCAGGAAATGTGTAGTATGAGAAGCGTAAGTTGACTCTCATCTCGGCCCTTTACTAGCTATGTAACCCTGACGAAATGACATCCTGTATTCAAAAAAACGGGGTGAACAATTTCCATTTGAATCACCAAAATCCCCCTGGGTTTGGTGTGAACATTAAATGACATAATATGTTAAAGAGCTTGGCCAGTGTCTGAATGTAGGAGGGGCTTGATAAATACTTGTGAAATCTAAAAAAGGAAAGAAAGAAAGAAAGAAAGAAAGAAAGAAGCCCACAGAGCACACAGCTCCCAAGCAATAGGCTTCTAATCAATAATTATGAATAATTTCCTTTTTTAAGCAGAGAGAAAAATTGTACCCCTCGCCACAAGTGTCAGGGTCTTCTGTATGAAGCTGGGCACGGAGACTGGAACTTTGGGGCTGTGAAGTCCAGCTTCCCCGTAGCCGGAAGGATTTACAGGAGTTCAGAACAAGAGCCCTCGCTTGGTACAAGTTAAAGGGTGCGGTAGATTGTCCACAAAGATGGCGGCCGCC